>NC_138541.1:62079489-63294354 GCF_964234715.1 Podarcis melisellensis | reverse complement strand
TGTAGCTGCTCTAGCTTCTACTACAGCCTCTGGGTGGTAATGATTGATTTAAGTCCTCTTGCTTGTCTTTTGATGCTGTGTTGGCGATGTGACGGTTTAATGCCATGTGCTATAAATGGCTACAACCCTCCAGTAATGTTCAGTGAAACAAAGACGTCCCCTGCCCCCACATCTTTTCATTGGCTCCCATTTAAGAGCAAGTGATTAAATGCTGAGTGTGATGACGTTTTCTCGTGCAAATGAGTCTTCCTGGAAGACAGTCCTGCAAATGCATTTGTGAATGAATGCTGCTTGGCTTCCCTATCGGAAGGGGAAACTACGTGATTTCTGAACTGGCAACCTGGAAGGACAAAAATAATCATTAAAAAAAGGTGTTTTAAGGTTAACTTTCTGGTGTGCTGATTTTGATACAACACATTAAATTTAATTACTGGCTGTACAACATTGTAAGTAAGGCACCAGTCTGTAAACAATTTTGTTGCTTAGAACAGTAATTACGGGAAGGAACATCAAAGTTCATTAACCCAGGAAGGCAATTGGGCCATCAACTTTTACTATGGGAGCAAATATGCATTTACAAGAGTAGTTTACAATCGACAAAGGAAGCAATGGGAATAGACAAACTACAAATATTGAAAGGGTTGGCATTCAGATTTTTAAAATTTATAGCGCAGTATATTTCACGTCAGGAATTCATAGTAGAGAATGCGGGGGGGGGGAGGGAGAGAGAAATCATAACAATAGGCCTCAAGTAGGCTGAGGTCATTCCCAGTTTTGAGCAGTGTGTCTTTTGGAGCTGGCCTAAGAAGCAATTGTGCTGATGTATTACAGTTCTTGTATATAGGAACGTAGCACTTAGCACTTGCTGGAAATTTTCTAAGGAACTACAGTGGTACCTCGGGTTAAGTACTTAATTCGTTCTGGAGGTCTGTTCTTAACCTGAAATTGTTCTTAACCTGAAGCACCACTTTAGCTAATGGGGCCTCCTGACACCACTGCCGCCGCGCCGCCAGAGCACGATTTCTGTTCTCATCTTGAAGCAAAGTTCTTAACCTGAAGCACTATTTCTGGGTTAGCGGAGTCTGTAACCTGAAGCATATGTAACCTGGAGCGTATGTAACCCGAGGTACCACTGTAGATTGTTCTCTGTACAAGCCCCATTGGAAGCTGAGGTAGATCATTTATGTGGGAGGTACTTGCACCATACAGCTTCTCAGGGGATTATGTCCCTTATTTCTAGGAACTTTGGTCATACATGATGAATGGATTCTTCTGTCTGTGAACTGTTGCCTTTTGTTATGCACTGCCTGTTGTTATGTATTCAGTGGTCTGTGTTTGCCTAAGCTTGAGTCTGGACTAGGGATTCTGAGCTCCTGTGTTCTGATTCGATACATGATGGCCAATCACAGAACATTTCGGGATTTGGGCCTCTGCCATTGGCCCTTGAACTCTGAGTCGTGATTCACAGCTTGGAAGTATAGACAGCCAATCACGTTGGGAGTGGGAGTGGCCCAGGCTTCCAGGAATGTATATAAGCAGTTGCTTTCCCCCTGTTTACCAGTTATGTAGTTTAATAAAGGTTCTTGCTGTTATCACTGTGTCTTGCCTTGTGGGAACCCACCTACACTTCACCTGACACAACATGCTTTAAAAGGCACTATGCATCTGTCGAAAAGAAATAAAATTAAACAGTCAAACCATGACTGTTTAATTAATAAAATTGTAGACTCATAGAGACTAAAGGCTTGGCTAGAGGCTTAGCCTGCAAAATTATGCAGAACATTAACTTGCATCAAACTCTTATCCAGTTATAGGGAGACATAGACATAGGGACAGCTGCATGTTCTTGTTTTTCAAGAAAAGCTTGGTCAATGTACTCCCACCGACTATTTAAGGACCAAAAGAGATATTTGGGAACATATTTGGGTCTAGGAATGGGCAGGTAACAAACAGCTGCAAAGTGGTTGAAGAGCGTGTGACTAGATGTAACGAGGTAGAAGGGAGTTCTGCCCACAGCTGCTCCTCCTTGCTGAGGTGATATGACAAAGATGGGGATAGGGAATTCCCCTCACCTGGTGGTATTAAGAGGAGGCCTTCTCACCAAGAAGTGCAACTTTGATTGGGCCAATCGGAGGCCCTGCTTGGAGGGCAGGGCCTCGATGGCTGGCCAGGCATTGGCTGATGCCCTGCCTGGCCTGGCAGCGAGGCTTAAAAGCCTGGCAGGTGGCTGGAGTGGATATACAGTGGTACCTCTGGTTACATCCTTAATTCGTTCTGGAGGTCAATTCTTAACCTGAAACTGTTCTTAGCCTGAAGCACCACTTTAGCTAATGGGGCCTCCTGCTGCTGCCGCGCCGCTGCCGCGCGATTTCTGTTCTCATCCTGAAGCAAAGTTCTTAACCCGAGGTACTATTTCTGTGTTAGCGGAGTCTGTAAGCTGAAGCGTATGTAACCTGAAGCGTATGTAACCCGAGGTACCACTGTCCACCCAACACCTGGGTCAAAGTTCCACCTACACCTGTAATCAATAAAGTTGGAGGCATTTTTAACCTAGATTGTTGTCTGCTTGAATTTGTACTGTCACACCTCACAAAGTATTAGGCCGGGGAGGGGAGGCACTGCAACCATTTTGTTATAGGCAAAAAGCAGTGACAGGGGAAGGGTTAATCACTTCCATTGTGCGTCTGCACTGCAGATTACACACCCACTTTGCAATTGCCCAATGGAATGAGTAGTTCATTGGTCCATTCATTTTCTAAAGGGTTAGAGGAAACATTTCTATACTGGGAGATATTCAGCAGTGTAGACCTTCTTTCCTTTCATATAAGGAAGGCTGTGTGAAAGGATGCAGGGTCTGACATATGACAAGGTTTATTGTTACAGGCGTTAAGTAGTGCCTTGACAATAACTGTAATTAGAGTTGCCACCACTTTGACCTGATTAAACACAGAACAATACTACTGCCACTCTTTGACTACCTTAGGCTGGTGAGCATCTGATGATATATAATATCTTTTGGCAGCTGAGTTAATTATAACATAGCTCAATGCATTTCTTTTGAGAGGAAATATTTAAAGAAATTAAAGGGAGAAGGGACCATAATGAAAGCTGTCAGGGCAATTATTGACATTGCTAACAATCTCAGAAATATGTTAACATTTCATGATTCACCCCCCCTTCCATTCAAATGTGTACTATCACCATTTTGCAGATCCTAGCAGACATACACATCCAGCGGTTGAACTTTTGCAAATATCTGTACAGCTGCTCTCAGCAAGTCTTTCCTTGAAAAATGGGAAAAGGATGCAGAAACCAATGGCTCAGTTCATCAAAGATGCCTCCATTAGTGCTAAATGAATGGGATTGAAACCCACAAATCACTTAGATGGCAGTAAAGACACATCAATGGATTTCCTCTCCCTCAACACTCTGCATTAAAAAGCTGACACTGTTCCATATATATTTACGATGCGCTAACAGCTGGATGGGCGTGATGGTACGAAACAGTTGCAGCGAGATAATGGTAAAGCAATTGCAAATCTCCACATTTTCATTACATTTCGCTTTGCGGTATACAGTATGTTTGGCAAACTCACTTTATTTTAAAGCAATGTATGTTACTTTTGAACAGTGGTCTTCGGTTCACTAACACAATGTTAACCCCAGCTTCCCGTAAGAAGCCATCTCTTCATATGCATTTGTTTTCATTATACCCATCTATCTAAATGAATTGTTTTCTCTAGCCACCTTCCCTGCAATCATTCTTCTTTCTCCAAAAATGGAGCATGTCATGACTGGTGCAATGTGTGCTGGGACTAGACATGACTCTCAGCATAGAGTTGACGTGTCCCCACGCCTTGCAACAGTAAATCCAATTCACCTATGCTGTGATCACACTCCACATCACAGACCGGTGCTGGAGGAAGTGGAGAACTGACATGGGTTGTTGTTGTTTAGTCGTTCAGTTATGTCTGACTCTTCATGACCCCATGGACCAGAGCACGCCAGGCACTCCTGTCTTCCACTGCCTCCCACAGCTTGGTCAAACTCATGTTAGTAGCTTCGCGAACACTGTCCAACCATCGGGTCCTCTGTCATCCCCTTCTCCTTGTGCCCTCCATCTTTCCCACAAGATTGGGAAAGGGCGTCTTCTCTTCTGGCCAAAGTATTGGAGCCTCAGCTTCAGGATCTGTCCTTCCAGTGAGCAATCTATCCTTAAGAACGGATAGGATTGATCTTTTTGCAGTCCATGGGACTCTCAAGAGTCTCCTCCAGCACCATAATTCAAATCCTGCATGGGTAGGTTTGTTGAAACTCAAGGCTCTTGGATCAGATTTGAGTAGCCCTCTTCAAAATCAAACATATTTCCTTACCTCTGAAAAGGAGCACATCTCCCTTTGGCATGGTACAATTGTTGGAACATCTTAGGGAGCCTCAGGATACAGAAAGGCAGCTAGGTGCCTCCCTCTCTCTAACAACTACAAGGCAACCCTCTGCTGCATTTGCCTGCCTGCCTGAATGTGGGGGCAGAGGAATACCCACCTGTCTATCTATGTGCATGCTGAGTGTATATTTGAGTTTATTTGAGCATTATATGTGTGGTTGTGTACATTCTGTATTTGTACCGTAACTTATGGTAAGTGTACGTATGCACATGAATGTGTCACCTTGCTTTCTGCTTTTGTGTTAACTTGCAGTGGGAAGGCAGTTTAGCACTAAGGGGGTTTTATGGGGGTTGTGGTTGGAGGATTTAAAAATAATAATAATAAATCCTGTGCTATTACTGTATTGACTGTGTCTATTTTATCCCTTGGCTTCTGCTGGTCCTAGGGTGGGTGGGTTAGCCATCTTCAACATTATGCTTGAATGCATTTTGATGCTGGAGTGGGGATATAAAAATGTGCTTACGACTAAAATATGGGTGATAGCTTTATTATCCCCTTGTTGTTTTACGGCTGTTGTATTGGTTATTACATGAATTGACAGATAACGTTTCATGCTACTTGCATTTTGCTTGTTTGTTGGCTTTAATGATATTGCCCACCTTGGTCTTCATTGGAGGGTACAGGCAAAATGAAGAAGAGGAAACAGAAGGAGAAGAAAAGAATATTTCAAGTGTAGTTGTAATACACATTTGTATAAAGGCATTGTGGCATTGATAGTTCTATTTAGATCCCTTATCTAATTAATCTGAAAAGGGCATTCACTTATTTTCAGCTGTTGTACACCATGTCAACATTTTAACTAAACTATATACCATGAGGAGAAATTGATGCAAAAAGGGGTAATTTTTGGTGGGATAAACTCTCTGTCCATTCCACCTCCACCCTACTTTTTATAGTTTTGCTGCTTCCCTCCAATGCACAATAGTTGCAACCCCACAATTCTGGCTGTTGGGAGTTGGGGTACAACAACATATGGTTCCCCATAGATTCCCCATCACTGCAGTAAAGTATGATACTGAAAAGCGACTGAGTTCTTAGTCGAAAACGAGACATTCGCATCTCATTTGAAAGGAAAAGGAGAGTGAATATTGGCTGTGTAAGTTGCATTTATTTCTACATTTAAAATGCTGCCTGGCACAAATTTCCTAACCTGAGGCTGCTCATTAGAAACATGGTTTCCAGCGCTTGAGTCACTACTTGGTTCGTTCCTCTGTTAAAACTTGTGACCTGCTTCTGTCATCAGAATTTTGAGTTTTAAAATTGAGCAAAAATAATCAGACTGAATGTTTTGCAGCCGGGTAAGAAGAGCTAGGCCAGTTTTGAAAGGGTGAGTTGTGGAGAGAGAGAGAGAGAGCACGCACTAAGCCACAAAGCAACTCTGGGTGATGTTTGGCAAGCAAGTATCTCTCAGTTTAATCCTCCCACACTTGGGTGCTTGGAGCATTATTCTAATCTGGATATTGGTCTCAGCCCCCAATTATGTCACAGTTGTGAGGAGGAATGTAACAAATTAACAAAGATACAGCTTTACTATAATGAATTGCAATATTACAGTAGACAAGTTTACAGCAGTACAACCGGGTTTTTTAATTTCTTCCAGTATTCTCAAAGTTCACTGGTAATTTAACTGATGCATTTTTACTTCATAATCAACTGCTTTTCCCCAGTTATTTCAACTTTTCCCACCACTGGCCAGCTTACTAGGCTTAAAAAAAATCACCTTCTCCCAGAATTCCTCACACAAATGGCCTCACACAAACCATGGCTTGCCATTACATACACAAGGCATTATAGACCTCCCCTCATTCTTCCTTGCCATGTATGTGAGGGAACTTTTGGTCGCCACTTATCACAAACTACTGTTTCCCATATATCTGTATACAAACCAGGATAGAAAGTCAAAATTGTATCCATGTTAGATATCATGGCTTGTTAACAAATCACAGTTTCATGTATTCAGATGAAATGGGAAACTATAGTTTTTTAAACATTTCAGGAACTCTGGTTCTAAGTACAGAGTGACTTCAAAAGTCAAACAGAAGTAACCACAGTCTGAATTTAGCCTAAAAGCAGAGCGAAGCCACTGCAAACACCAGCATAATACAGTGGTATCTCGGGTTAAGAACTTAATTCATTCTGGAGGTCCGTTCTTAACCAGAAACTGTTCTTACCCTGAGGTACCACGTTAGCTAATGGGGCCTCTCACTGCCACCACGCTGCCACCACGCGATTTCTGTTCTTATCCTGAAGCAAAGTTCTTAACTTGAGGTACTATTTCTGGGTTAGCGGAGTCTGTTACCTGAAGCGTTTGTAACCCAAGGTACCACTGTACAATCACAATACCCAGATCTAAATAGCAACCTAGCAGCTGTGTTTTGAACTAAGTGCAGTTCCAATCCATCTTCAAAGGCAGTTCCACATATAACATGTAATCAATACCTTAACCTGAAGGTTATCAGAACATGGACAACTCATGTCAAGCAATTATTAATCAATTCTTCCCTTGCGTTCAAAGAAGAAAAGAAGAGGAATCATGTTGTGATCCTAAACCTCTTCATGGTTCATGCATTTAATAATAAACCATACTGAGGGTTTTAATGTCTGAATTGGACCATTTTGTCTCAGGACGAACCACCAACTTTGATTTGAATTTTGCTTTACACAAAATACAAGATGGGCATGTGGAAGAGAACCCTGAGATACTTTACAAAAGTTGATGACAGTCTTTTGGCATTCCTTGAAAATAACCCCCCAAGAACAGTGGGCCCAAAGATGAAGAATATCTTAGAAGGGTACAAATTACTGGTTCTACTCTTCTCATGCACCATCAAAGAAGATTCCACCTAAACATTAGGAAGAACTTCCTGACAGTAAGAGCTGTTCGACAGTGGAATTTGCTGCCAAGGAGTGTGGTGGAGTCTCCTTCTTTGGAGGTCTTAAAGCAGAGGCTTGACAACCATATGTCAGGAGTGCTCTGATGGTGTTTCCTGCTTGGCAGGGGGTTGGACTCGATGGCCCTTCTGGTCTCTTCCAACTCTATGATTCTATGATTCTATGATCACCAATACTAAGCTGGGATTTATTGAAAGGAAAATGCTTCAGCTTAGCCGAATTCCTGAAAGGTCGTATCATCAAGGATATTAACTGATGTTAATCACATAATTTGGTCTGATCAGCTTTTGGGCTGATGAGCCCCATGCCTCCACAAAATTTGCTTTGATCAACCCCCTGCCAATTCACAATTTGGTCTGATCAACCCCCTACTGATGCAGGAAAGAGTTTGGCATCTTAGGGTGAGTCCAGACATAACATGCTAATCACATGCAGCATCCATTCCTTAAGCAGAGGTTGGATGGATGCTGAGATTCCTGTATTTCAGGGGGTTGGACTAGATGACCATTAGGTCCCTTCCAAATGTACAATTCTATGATTCTATAATCATAGAATGTGTGTGTGTGTGTGAATCAGACATCTTATATTCATCATCTCAGAAAGAACTTTCGTATCATCTGAGGTTTGATCCTTTCACCTTTTCCAAACTTATACTGAATTCTGAATTTTATTTTTTTAATCACGGCAGACAGGCACTTTTTCATCTGTCCTGTCTGATATCAGGGCAGCTCAGCCAATCACTGCCAGAAACTTCACCACTACCCAATTAATACCATTCAATAGAGAATACATATCCTCTATCTTTCTTCAACACCTTTTATCTATTAGTATATGATAGTACTTGGATTCAAATTGCTAACATTAGGGTTCTTTTCAAACGCTGTGACTGTTACCCTCAGCAAATGCTATTTCCTGAATATGATCTTTGTGGGGGGAAAGAGTCTGGTTTTCTTCATTTTTATTGTGTAGCTGTTAATCCATTTCAAAAAGTATTATGCTAATTATAACAGTTCGTTGCACGTTCGGCATCTGAATTACTCATTTCCAAAGTTTTTTTTTCCTCCTCTAAATTGTAATCTGTTAATTACTTGTTTAATGGAGTGTGTAATTACCTACTTTAAGTTAGGAAACTGTTTCCATTTCAAAGTGAGAAACCCATTCTAGAAATGAAAGCATGTAAATGCAGTTCCTTCCAGATATAGTCTAAAACGCTTTGGTTCTATAATGGTTTCAGCCGCTTAGAAAATAAATTGGTGCCTACCGTCTCTATTACACACAGTAGAACTGTTTATTAGAAAATGTGCGAAGAAGGGTTTATATTGAAAGAAAACACCTTCTAAACTCAATAACCTTAATGTAGCTAGGAAACCAAATTCAGCGTGCACTTTGTCTTCCTTTCAGTAGGAAATTTTCTAGGGAATGCTTCATCTCAACAAACAGCAGACTTTATATTTGGTGCAATTCATTACACCTAATGTAGGGGATGCTTGCTTGTAGCCTTGAGCCCAGGCAAATCCTGGCTGGGAACAATCATTCTGCAATGCTTACCAAACTCCCTCCATAGAGCACTGCTTTTACAGTCATTCTAGTCCTAACTTTAGTAGTTTGAGATTGGTGATCTTTTTAAAAAGAATAATAGAATTGTAGGGTTGGCAGGGATCACAGTGATCATCTAGTCAAACCCCCTGCAATACAGGAATCTTTTTTACCCAGTGTAGGGCTCAAACTCACGACTAACAGTCTGCTACAAAAGCTGAAGCTGTTGGAAGTAACAAATAGGCTTAGGGGTAGAATAAGAATACGTGGTAGTAAATATTAAGGATTAGAGTATTAATAAAGGAGAAGAGGTTAGTAAATGAAAGGAGTTAATATTATTACAAATATGAATTTGGAGAACTGTTACATAGGTAATATGATGAAATTCAGTTAGAGGGGATTTAAGGAAGTCAGTTATCAATGTAATGAGAATTAGGCATTTGAAAAATAATAATTTTCCGTTGTGTTTTTCTTTGTTGTGTGTTTTGTTATGTTATTTTTGTGATAAATGTTGAAAATCAATTTAAAAAATTGGAAAAACAAAACAAAACAAAAGCTGTTGAACAGATTCTTGGGCTGGAGTATTGTTTACAGGGGGTTAAGAGAGCTGTTGCTGTTACTGATATTATTGTTGTATCTTTAGTTTTAGATCTTATGATTTACATGGAAATTGTTTTCCTTTGGTTGTGTACTTTTTGACGTGTTTCATTTATTGTTTATGGCTTCTGTTGTGTTTGTAATTATGTATATCTTGTCATGTTGTAAACCGCCTTGAGCCTAGCTTCAGCTATGGAAAAGCAGCATACAAATAAAATATGGTAGTGATGATGCTTTTGGAACCAAGTTGTGAAATCTGTCCCCTTGCCTACAGGTAAGGCATGATTTGGCTATCAAATAATGCCACTGAGGATCTGCACTGTGTGGTGTAGGAGAGCCAGTGTGGTGTAGTGGTTAAGAGCGGTAGACTCGTAATCTGGTGAACCGGGTTCGCGTCTCTGCTCCTCCACGTGCAGCTGCTGGGTGACCTTGGGCCAGTCACACTTCTTTGAAGTCTCTCAGCCTCACTCACCTCACAGAGTGTTTGTTGTGGGGGAGGAAGGGAAAGGAGAATGTTAGCCGCTTTGAGACTCCTTTGGGTAGTGATAAAGCGGGATATCAAATCCAAACTCTTCTTCTACTGAGGATGTTTCTGGAAGGGAAAAAGGCACTGTGAGCTGTGAATATGAAAAGAGTGTGATTTTGAGGGGAGAACAGGGGCTGGGGAAACCTTTCAACTTCTCTCTTTTCATTCTGAGAAAATTCAGGGGGGCACCATTACCTCTGGGGAAGGGGCACGGTTATATCAAGAAGGTTCTGTGTTCTTCAGTCCCTTCACGTAGGGTTGGGAGAGACATTCTTGTCTGACATTCTGGGAAACCACTGCAAGTCACCAAAGACAATATTGAGCCAGAAAGGTGAAAATGTCTGACTCAGAACAAATCAGCTTTCTATGCTCCTTCTCAGTAAGTATGAATATTTCACCCCAGCAAGTCCTGATTTCGAGATATGTTTTTCTACCCATTTACCCAAGCTCTTTTGTTACTTTTTTGCCACAGATTCAGAAACTCAAAGTTACTCCAAAATCCCAACCCTGTCTAGTTTTAAAAAACAAGTCCTACCAGCAGGTGGAATTAGGATTGCGAAGGAAATCAAGCCACAGTATCTTAAAAGTTCCGTCTTGCTACCAATTACATGCAAATATTGCACTGTCAATCAGAGGCTGTGTACTCATTGACAGCTTAAAATGCTGCCAGGTTGTTCTTTTGTTTCAATTTGGTTCAAAATGGGGCAAATAGGACCTGAAGAGCCAGGTATACCCTGCAATTCCATGTGATACAAACCTCTGCGGCTTTAAATATTACTTTACCCTAATGCGGGTGGCACTGTGGGTTAAACCGCAGAGCCTAGGACTTGCCGATCAGAAGGTCGGCGGTTCAAATCCCTATGACGGGGTTAGCTCCCATTGCTCGGTCCCTGCTCCTGCCAACCTAGCAGTTCAAAAGCATGTCAAAGTGCAAGTAGATAAATAGGTACCACTCCGATGGGAAGGTAAACAGCGTTTCTGTGTGCTGCTCGGGTTCGCTAGAAGCGGCTTAGTCATGCCGGCCACATGACCTGGAAGTTGTACGCCGGCTCCCTCGGCCAGCAAAGCAAGATGAACCCCAGAGTCGGTCTCGACTGGACCTAATGATCAGGGGTCCCTTTACCTTTAATCATATTTCCACAACCAATTTATGCTGGTCTTTGAAGCTGAAGGTTAGACAGAGCTAGACTAGGATGGAAGGCTGCAATTGGGTGAAAGGAGCCTGTGCATTTGCCTTCGTCCTGATTTGATTCTGGCCTCCAAACATTCCTGCTTAGAAGTGAAAGAAGAGTTGCTCCAAAGTCTCTGTTCTAATAAATGCATAATAGGAGCCATATATGCCAATGGAATGTGGACACAAATAGTTCTAACACTCAGAGATTTCAATAAAGTTTTTAGGTAGGTGCAAGGCCCTCTTCCCTTTCTTTGGATTGCACCCATTCCCTCGTAATAAAGTGTCTCAAAAGAGTCCCTTGTTTTATCATGTAACAAGCCATGTTCTTGCCTTGAAAATGATACATTCCTAATAATAGAACACATGGTGAAACCAAGAGAGAAATAATGGCACGTAATTAATGTACAATCGTTCTTCAGACTTTGACAGATTTCATTTTCATGCTCGTTTTTGCTCCTACCGTTTCTTTCTGGCTCACCAATATTTGTTGTTTCATCCGTGTTCCCTCTGAGAGATTACTAGCCTATTTCCACGGACATGCTTGCCGTGAGAGATGCCATGTGTCAATATTTGTCAGCCTAATATTTGCATCTATTAGTTTGCTAGGAATTGTTCACTTGCTGATTCCCTTTGGTTCCAGTTTTGTCCCTGGGTAGTTCTATTCCCCCTCACCCCACTTTCCTGATATTTTCCCCACTTACTTCTTACACAATTATCTTTAATCCTTTGCTAATGCCTGCATTGGATTGCTGTTGCAGCAGAAGGAGATATTGTGAGAGATGCTTGTTAGTTAGAGCCTAAAATCGCAAGGTGCATTTTTTTAAAAAATCTCTCTCACACATCAACGTGGTTGAACACACGTGATATTGCTTCATCCCTGGTATTCAAAAAATCCATTGTGTTGTGTAGTGGTTTTGTGGCCCGCATGCATTCTGGTGTTCTGTTCAAGAACTTTCACATGCTGTCAGGGGCTCAGGAGCAGAGGCACAGGAGAGGGAGGAAATGGAGAGCGAGGGGGAGGAATCCGAAGGGAGCGTAAGCGATGACAGTGGTCCGAGGTCCCTGAGTCTTTCCAGCGAATCGGAAGATTCACAGAAGGGGGCGCCCATGGTGAGAGCAAGGGGGTGCCTAGGGGGACACCCCAGGAAGAAGGGGCCAGAGGGGACTCAGAGAGCAGCAGTTGGAAATCAGGACCAGCTTCCCCACCAGAGCGCAGTGGGGGGGAGGAGTCCCAGGTATCGGGATCAGGCTGCTCACCACCAGCGGGAGGAGATGAGTTAGGATTGACCACGCCTCCATCAGAGAGCGCGGAAACGGTCAAGAGGAAAGTTGGAGGCTGGGCGCGCGCGCCAAGTTCAAATGTACAGGCGAGCGGCACAGCAGGTAGCCCGGATAGGGAGCCAGGTCCTAAAGCCCGCCGGAAGGAGGGACAAGAGTCAGGGGGGTCAGCGTCAGAAGAGTCCAGAAAGGAGGAGACCCCGGGGGGCAGAAGGACCCAGAGGAGGAAAGAGCAACGGAAGAGGTGGAGTAAGGCTAGAGTCTTAAACTGGTGTACAGGGGGTGGAGACTCAGATGGAGCTTCGCCGATCTAGGTTCTAAGACGTAGAGCTGTACGCTGCGGCTTGGAAATGGAAACTGAACTTCAATAAAGACTTTTGTACATTATTACTGACTAGCGTTGGTCCTCTGTGAGCTGGGACCTAGAGGCAGCTCTGACACATGCCCACAATCATAACACGAAGTGAGTCAGGGTGTGGATTATAAATGACCACAACTTCATTGGTTATATTAATCTCAAAGCGGAAAAAGAGAGAAGTAGATGGTATCTATTTTCTGGCGGTCTGCAGCATTTCATATTATAGGTGCCTAAATGTTTGCATGATCCCTCATGTGGAATGATGCCTGTATATACAAAACATGCATGCTGAAGAGGATGTTCTACATTAACTTTCTCCCCCGTGTTATTTTTATGTGTGTAGGACAGGAAAGTGTGTGTGTGTGTACAATTAATCAGCAACTACAATCACATGTTGCTTATGCTCATTTGTTTTTAACTTGGAGACAGGGAAGAAAACTTGAATAGGCAGAGATGAAGAATCACAGCTTGATTTGAAATAACCAGTAAAATGTATGGCTGCAGGCTTCGAGTACAGAGATAAAGTGCGGCTCGCTTAATGAACAAGACTTTCACCTTTTGGAAAAACACATTCAAATCCTATTAAGGTCAAAAACGAGTGGGTTTTATGGTGGTCTCATAATTCCAATGGAACATCTGTCCCCATCACTAAGCCCTACACGGGGGTTAGTGTGATTGACAGATCAGTCCAGAAGGGATTCCAGCTTGGATGACAGGAATGTCACAGCTCAGGCTGAATGAAGTGTGTGGGAGCTAGCACAGAGCTGATTTGTATTCAGCCTGGCTCTGCTATAAACCATAATGTATGAGCCAGCAAAGTGTCAACCCCCTTGCTCCTAGGGGCCATTAGGCTTCTACAAAAAATTAACGGAAACGGGGGAATGATCATATTGCGGTGTAATTGAAAAGGAGACTGATATCGGAAAGCATAACCTTCACACCTTTTCTGGTACAATTTGCAATGTCCTTGGTCTCTTCATCACAGGGCAGCAGTGAGACATGGATCATTTGCTCAGTTTATCCCATTCAGTTCAATTTTTCAAAAAGCAGAGAGAGCCAGCACAACATAAGGGATTCAGCTGGTAGGGGGAGGGTGGAAGAAAGTATTGATTATGAACGCCAGAAGCCTAGCATCATGCAAAACCTGCTAGCTCTTTCTTTTACAGGTTTACCCACACATATTGTAATCTTTTGGCATTGGTTCTTGAATACCGTATTTTTTGCTCTATAAGGCTCACTTTTCCCTCCTAAAAAGTAAGGGGAAATGTGTGTGCATCTTATGGAGCGAATGCAGGCTGCACAGCTATCACAGAAGCCACAACAGCAAGAGGGATTGCTGCTTTCACTGCGCAGCGACCCCTCTTGCTGCTCTGGCTTCTGAGATTCAGATTATTTTTTTTCTCCTCCAAAAACTAGGTGCATTTTGTGGTCTGGTGTGTCTTATAGAGTGAAAAATATGGTATATATTTTTTAATCAAATCAAAGTGACTATTAGGAGTGGGGTGTAGGGAAGTTAGCAGGAGGAAGAACTGAAACATGGTTTGAGAGATATCGGAAGCAGAGTTGGATTGAGTTTAAGAGACGATCCAATGCATGATCATTCCAAGATGCAAGACAGGTTACAGGTAGAAATGTTCTGCGAAAGGCATAGAGGTAGGACATGCAGCTTTCTGCCAGCTCACTTTGAGCCCTAGATGGGATGTGGAGACCCCCTTCCTCTGCACTTTGAATCCTTGGCTAAAGACAAGAGGCACCAGCACAGATTAGGAAGAAGAAGCTGTCAGTCTCAGTCCTTCTGTGTGAATCCAGTGTGTGCGACTTCCCTTATGTTACAGTATAGTCCCTCCATAGATGATGATGATGATAATAATAATAATAATAATAATAATAATAATAATAATAATAATAATAATAATTTATACCTTGCCCTCCCCAGCCAAGGCCGGTCTCAGGGCGGCGAACAAGCAATAATAAAAACAAGTTGAAAGAATACAATTTAAAAACAAGATTAAAATACAACAATTAAAATACTGAAACATTAAAATATTAAAATGCAGCCTCATCACAGGAGGAGAAAAGAAAATGAAAAAAGAAAGAGGGGGAGGGAATCAAATTGGCTCCAAGCCAAAGGCCAGGGAGGACAACTTTGTCTTACAGGCCCTACGGAAAGGGCCCTGGTATCATGCAGGGCCCTGGTATCATGCAGGGCCCTGGTATCATGAGGCAGAGCGTTCCACCAGGCTGGAGTCAGTGTTGAAAAGGCCCTGGCTCTGGTTGAAGCTAATCTAACTTCCTTAGGGCCTGGAACCACTAGGGTGTTGCTATTTATGGACCTTGAGGCTCTCCGTGGGGCATACTGGGAAACACGGTCCCATAGGTACGAGAGTCCTAGGCCATGAAGGGCTTTAAAGGTCAAAACCAGCACCTTAAATCTGACCCTGTACTCCACCGGGAGCCAGTGCAGCTGGAAAAGCACCGTGTGAATATGCTCCCATGGCAGAGACCCCGTGAGGAGCCTCGCTGCTGCATTCTGCACCCGCTGGAGTTTCTGGGACAGCTTCAAGGGCAGCCCCGCATAGAGCGAATTACATGACTGTTGCATGGATCACTGTGACCAGGTCGGGGTGGGAAAGGTAAGGGACCAACTGCTTGATGCAGCGAAGGTAGGAAAAATGTTGCCTTGGCTGTTGCTGTAACCTGCGCCTCCATGGAAAGGGAGGTGTCAAGGATTACACCTAAACTCTTAATGGAAGGCAATGGCACTAATTGGGCCCCCACAAGAGAAGGGAGTTGGTCCCTCATCCCCATGCCATCCCGACCCAGTCTTCGAAGGCTTTAGTTTCAATCGGCTCCCACGAAACCATCCAGCCACAGCTTCCAAGCATCCAAGATGATGCATTCATTCTGGCCTCTCTTTTTAAATGCAGCCAGGGTTGATCCTACAGCAGCCTAGTTGATCCTACGGTAGCCTAGTTAGTGCTGGCCGATGTAGGGTGGAACAATTCAAAAGGCACCCAGAGTGTCAAGTCTGGACTTTCACACTGATGGCTGGAATCTCCCAACTTGACCAAGTTTTGCAAGCAAGGCATGGCTGTTGCCATTTCCATCGCCACCACTCCTGGCTCGGGCAGAATAAGTGTTCCTACAGTGGTTGCCTGTTTAGCCATTACTGCCCCAGTTCTTCATCAGGGTCCTGCCATTTATTCAGTCTCAGAGAGCAAGACTAGCTGGAGAAGAAGCATTTTAAACTTTCTTCCACTGCTGACACACACACACACACACAACAACAACAACTCCTAGCTGCCCTGGGGGAAGCTTTTAACTACCCAGAGATCACATTAGGTGCCGTCCGCAGTTCGTCACAGATGTTCATTATCCTGGAAAGCAATATATTAATTAATTAATTAAGATGTCTGCAATCACAAGTCTAAATAGGTCATTGACAATAAAACACTGCAGACACATTTGGCAACACCTCACTGTGAACACAATGCGCACGTTCTCTCTTTCACTCTCTCCTTCTCTTTTAAATGAAATTGCTTCATACATATCACTGCCTGTCATTTAACATATAGTCAGCTGGTGGTATCCATATGGGTGTCAGTGTGATCCTGTGCAAATTTTCTGGGACGTATATCCCACTAAATTCAATGGACCTACTCGCTAGTAAGGGTGTTTGGGATTGAGCCTATGTGAAATGAACTCATGGTAAACACATGCTAAAATGCAATGTAATGCAAAGTATGAAGAAAGACCATAGAATGACGGAATTGTAGAGTTGGCAGGGACCCCAAGGGTAATCTAGTCCAACCCCCTGCAATGCAGGAATCTCAGCTAAAGCATCCATGGGAGATGACCATCCAACCTCTGTTTAAAAATCTGCAAGGAGGGAGAGTCCACAGCCTCCAGAGGAAGACCTTCACCCTCCTTTTGAAAGCTGACTCCCTTGACTTACTGTAAAAAAGGGTAAAGGACCCCTGGCAGTTAAGTCCAGATGCAGATGACTCTGGGGTTGCAGTGCTCATCTCGCTTTACTGGCTGAGGGAGCCAGCATTTGTCCACAGACAGTTTTTCCGGGTCATGTGGCCAGCATGACTAAGCCACTTCTGGTGCAACAGAACACCCAAACCAGAGCAGCACACAGAAACACCATTTACCTTCCCACTGGAGCGGTACCTATTTATCTGCTTGCACTGGTGTGCTTTCCAATTGCTAGCTTGGCAAGAGCTGGGACTGAGCAACAGGAACTCACACCATCGTGGGGATTCGAATCGCCGACCTTCTGATCGGCAAGCCCAAGAGGCTCAGTGGTTTAGGCCACAGCACCACCTGCATCCCACTGACTTAATGTAGGAACAGCCTAATTATCAATCCATGGGCTGGACTAAGCAAAATTAGTGTTCACAGTCATTAGGCATGTAGTCAGCTGGGATCTATGCAGCACCTAGGATTTCACTAGCTGCGCCCAGAATTGCAGCTATTGTTTCCAAAGAATGAAATTTCAGGTACTTATCTCCTTCAACAATGCAAAGAAAGCAGGGACACAATTACTCAAGATGTTTATTATGCAGAATTTCAATAAGGCAGAGGGAATAAAAGTATAATTAACTGAATTCTCAGTTGCCCTTTACTCAATGGAAAAATGAAAATTGTTGATGAATTACTTACCATTGTTTTCACATCTTTCTTTTGTGTTTTAAACATTATATTATGTTCACATATTTTATGCAATTAGACACAGTATAGTGTGTAATGGATTTATTTAATTCAGAGTGTATTTTCATTGCTTTTGGGTTGACAACTCCACATTGATGTGTTTTTATATATAAAAGAAATACTACATTATTCTGTTGTGCCTAAATCCTTAAAATGTATAATTGAGATTTAAGTGGGAGAATGCAGAAGACATGTTTAGCAAGTGGGGTGTCCTTCATTTGACTGGGAACAAATGCTCAAACTGCTGAAATTAAAAAATACAAAATTCAGGTATGCAACACCTCTTGATTTTTGTTGTTTTCTTTACCACCAGAGTTGATGATCGAAATGGTCTCATACATTCCAGTAGTCCCTATCTGTCAGGGCTTTGATGGGAAAGTTTTACCTGAGGTTCTTCTCTACATAAATTGAGATTTTTGTTGGAATGGTGTGTGGGTCATTTCTGCTACAGCAGCAGAATTGAAGCTTTGCATATATCCTACTCCCTATCCCAAGGCAACCTCACCCACCTTTGCACTGTAGAGGTTATGGATTATTTCACATTGCCTTTATTTAATTGTGTCTCCAGGTCTTGTTTCTCAAGGCACATTGTACTCTGCTGGTCAGGGAGGGAGTGATCAGAGTGCCTCCTTTGTTTCGGTAAACTTTGTCCCAATCCTTCAAGGCTTTCTTGCTGGTCCATATTTACTGCTGCTTTTGTCTGTGCTCAAGTGCACAGAGTTTTCAACTTAACCAGCCAGTAGCTGATCAAGGACTTTCAGCTTTGCTAGCTACGGTTGGATTTTAATTTGGTCAATCTGCTCTGAGGTTACAGTTCCTGGTCTTCCATATGCTGAGGCTCTTGTTGCATATTCAGCAGCCAGCAGTTTGACTTCTCTGAAGTGGTGACTCTGGAGAATTCTCTTCCGCCCCTTTCTTAAACACTATTGCTTTATTAGTGATTCAACTCAAATAAACCATGGGCATATTTCTGGTATTACCACTGGAGGAGAGCTCCCCACCTCCAGTTTTCTTTTTCTTATTTGCTTTTCTGTGTGCATAAATTTAATGCACCTGATGTACCCACCAAGAATCCTGGAAATGTTAAGGATTCTGGGAAATGTGGCTCAGGGGTGGTTAATATACAGTTCCCAGGATTTCCTGGGGGAAGTCATGTGCTTTAAATGTATGCTGTGTGTGAAATCACACTTCCATGCCCTGCCATAATTTTTCCTGGCCCTGTCCTTAGTGCAGAAGCTTCTGCTTGAATTCTTCCTATCTAGCATCTTTCAGAATTAAAAATCTTAGTGGTAGCCAAGAGACCTTCACATTTGCCTTCTGGAGTTCAAAACTTGTGCAATGTGAATGATCTCACATGTCTGCCTTTGGAGCAAAACAGAAATGTATCCCACTGTGGTATAAGCACAGGTTGGTTCACACAAATGGTGCCTCCTTGCTTGAATATGTTTTTATTCCCTTCTTTTGACTCCTTTTTATCAGTGAATGAGATTTTTCCTGCATATGCTCTTGAAACCTATATGGCACCATTATTCTGGACAACAAAATTTGAATTGGTACGGCATTCATGTCTAATCTGCATAACAGCATTTTGTACACAACCTGGAGCTCAGGAGAAAAAGTGTATCAGTGCAACACTCTGTGAGGTCCCTGAGAGGCACAAATTGGTCAGCCCCGTCAAACATTCTGACTTTCCTCAGGCTGCCTAACCAAAAGAGAAACAGCGACAGAGCGAATTAGGTTGGCTGCTCTCCAGTTTATTCAAGATGTCATGGCCAGAGGAGTTGTGTTTATAGATATCTGCTGGGAAAATAAACAAGACCTCACTGTCATCTTAGGGAGATCTTTCTATGAACCCAATGATTCCAGCTCATGGGGTCTTGCAGAAACACTAATTAAAGACATGAAGCCAATGGAGGACCAGACCATGCAAATCAGTCTTGCGTTTCCACCATGGGAGCATCCAACACAACTTTATCATCATTGTAAAAGGAAACACTTTGGATTGTTTCAGTCTCTTCTGACTAAGAAGGACATAAGTGCTATTAACACTGGTGCTTTTAAAGCAGTGGTGGGACGCTAGATCTGGGTGGGGAGCCTGATCCTGAAATACATTGTTGGTGAAAGAGAAAAGTGCCAAATTCAAAAAGTACCTGCTGTTGACTGAAAAGGAAGCAGATGAGGGTGCTCTTTGAGTGTGTCCCTGATTCTCTGTCCTTTCAACTGTAGCTCCAAGTTTTGAACACCTACTGTCATATACGACGTCAGGCCAGCAAAAATAGTGAGTGTGTTTTGCTCAAAACAGTCTGGTAGCCTGGAGGACTCAATTAGCTCCATAGGCTAGAGGTCATCCCCTCTCTCCCCCTCCCCATTTTAAAGCTACTATTAGCATTGCTGCTACTTCTGGGCATGACCTAGATGCTATACAAAACATGGAGATGGTTAATACAGCCACTTGGCTGCTGATCCTTTTCACCCAGTAGAAGTGAAGGGATACCACCTTCATAATGTGATGCTGGGGCTTTGAGTATAACATATAAGCCCTATTTTCATCACCTCTCCCTGTGCTTGCTCCACTATGCAAAGAGAAGTTGACTGAGTATATGAAGCAATTCAACCAGCAGCTTCTCTTTCTCTCGCTCCCTCTCTGTTGACTTCTGCTATGCTGTTTTTCGCATCTGTCTGTCTCGGGAGATGATGGAGGAGTGCATCTTTGGGGATGAAGTCAAGCTGCTGCAACTGAGGTGCTGGGAAGTCCTGATCCAGGAATGATGAATTAGTGTAAACTGGACATAAACATTTGCAGCGCAGAAGCCACTTAGTTTCTAGAGACAAGCTGGAATCCAGGTCTATTCCCAGATGACAAGCCTGTTTTTTCAGGGGAAGTGAAACCACTCCCATCATCATCACCACCATTTTAAATTTGTATATCATCTTTCTATCTTACAATACTCAAGGCGGTTTACAAGCTGAAGAAACAAAAAATGTACATCTTATAACAATCTCATGCAATACAAAAATGTGATAATAAAACATAACATTAAAATAAGCAACCTACATCACAAAAAGAAACATTCAACAGTCATTAGAATAGTATAAAATAATAATATCAGCATATAAAAGTTAAACAGAGATTCACTCTTAATAGTTACAATAAATAATTTCTAAACTACAATAAATAAAACAACGACAAGCCACAGTACATCAAATAATGCAATAGAAATTGAGAAGCAGAGACTAGAGGGTGGAGCAAAGCAGGTAGAAGAAGACCTTGCCTGATGAAGTCTCTCCCCTAACAGTTCTTCCTCCATGATAGGTTGCACACCATATTCCCAGACAAGGAAACATCAGATGCTGAATGCTTATATTTCAAACTACTTGCATTCTGATTGAAAGATAATATAGTAAACTTTTCTTCTAAATTATCCCATTTGACGTAAGAAAAGAACTGATTGAGTTGACCAAAGAGACAACAAAACAGACTGTTTGCCTGTATCTCACATGGGCCTTGTTAACTGAATGGTGAAAGAAGACAGGAATAGATTGTTAGGGTTGGAATGGGTCCCGGTCCTCCATAGCTTGTCCAAGCAGCAACTGCTGGAGCGGGATCAGAATGAAGTGGAAATGTTGAAACAGAAATTCAAAAAGAGCTTTGCTCCCTCAGTGTTCTCTACCACAAATGCCATTTCAGATTTCAGGGTTGCAAAGAGATTTCAGTAACTGAGTGGAGAATCGGGAGGAATTTTACAACCAGGTCAGAAGGCCTTTTCTTTGCTATATTAAATATTAAACTGAAAACTATATCTATGTTTTAAAGTGTGTTAGTTTCTATTTATTTCACTACGCTTCATATTAACTAATGTTACCAACACACACACACATAAAATCCCAAACACCATTTAAAAAAAGGAAAGGGCTTGTGTTTTCAGCATGAATACTAAGGATAGCTCCATTCAAGGTCTGAGAATAGGTATAACGTGTTGTGTTGATGTAGCATTGGGCTGTAGCTGTAGTCTCTGGATCAAGCACAAGGAAATATGCAGGAATCTAATAGTAATCTAATCTTGAGTATTATAACAATATTCTGTCGGTATATGAAAGCAGTGAATTGTTCAGAGGTGTACGTACTCTTAGAAGCCTTTCCACATGCTATTCATGTGTTGAGCAATAATGTGAAAACAAAGAGGCAACGACCTGTATACTTTCCCTGCTGTACATGTGATGGATCTGCAACTGAACCATGCACACAAATTATTTAACACATAATCATTTGTGGTCTGAAACATGGAATGTGGAAGTTTGTTTGGGGAAGGCACCTCAGCTCAATGGCAGAGCATCTGCTATGTATGCAGAAGGTCACATGTTCAATCCCCAGGTATGGCTGTGAGAGACCCATCTGAAACCCCAGAGGGTTGCTGCCAGTTAATGTAGACCATACTGAGAAAGTTGGGCCCTTTGGTTTGACACAACATGTGGCCACTTCTTGTTTCCCTCAACATTTTATCCTTCATTTGTTAAATGTATTGTCATCCCAGCTTTGCACAAAAATGTTCTAGGTGGATCACTGCCTTGCCGTGGCGAAGGGGCTTGAATAACTCAGAGAAGCTATGAGCTATGCCATGCAGGGCCACCCAAGAGGGACAGGTCATAGTAGAGAGTTTTGACCAAAAGTGATCCACCTGGAGGAGGAACCGGCAAGCCACTCCAGTATCCCTGCCAAGAAAACTCCATGGACAAAGACAACAGGCATTCAACAGTTAAGTATAATAAAAGAAATACAATAATTCAGTGCTTTTTTCTAAAAAAAAAAATGTTTAGGGGTACTCTCATTTTGACTCAAGAAAATCACCATTTTATAGTTCAAATCGGGGGAAATAAATACAGTACATGGACCAAAGTACAAAGAACATTCATTACCTCATATTACACAGCTGACATTGGCATGAGGTTGTGTGCACTAACATCTTCCCGATTCCTCTGATGAAAAATAGTAATTTTCCTACTCATATTGAAATACTGCCCCTCAGTGAGGCCAAAATTTCATCAGTAGAACACCACACATCCACATTCCACATTGCTTCACACATTAAATGCTCACTTCCATCTGAGACCCAAGAAACACCATGACAGGAAATGAGGCTGCCATCAGGGGTAGCAACAGAACTGACAACAATTCACTGTGATAGAAAAGAAACGATTCTTTAATAATAATGATGATGATGATGTTTCTTCTTCCATTAGATTCACAAAATGTTTAGGAGTATGTGTACCCCTATGGCACCCTTTTCTTTGTCATACTACCATCTCCCCTGGAAACAAAGCAAGCACCTCACCCAAACACATTCATTAATCTTTTAGGGGTTATTGTTTCAGAACCAAGATGGATGTAACTTCTTCCCCTTTCCAGCTGAATACACCTGGTTTCATGTATGGTGCTCCAATTCTACTTCTGCTGTCTCTCCATGTACACACGAAGACGGAACATTCAAATTCCACAATTTTCCTATTAAATTCAGAAATCAATTATGTAATGTTTGCCTACCTGCAAAAATAACCCATCTCTTGGCACCTCAGACAAAATGTTGCTGCTGAATGTCTCTGTCAGAAACCATGTATGAAAGGTCACACAGCTGCTGCCCTCCATGCACTGGGCCAGATTGGGAGAGAGTTATTGTCCAGTCCACCCCACTGTCCCCTATATTTCAATACGGTCCAACTCACACTTTGTAAGAAGAATAAATCTATATTGTCACATGCATGTAGAGTACTGGCTATAGAATAAATAACAACCATGGGGCATCTTAAAAAGTTTTGGGACCCAGACACATATTTGTATCAAAGCAACTTCGATCAGTGTGATTTCCCCAATGCAGACAGAAGGAGTGACTGAAATAAGAGACGCTTCCTTGTCTAAGACAAGCGAAGTAATTTAGGGTTGAAGTGGTATTTGAACCAGCAATTCTGAGCTGATACTCTGAGCTGCTCTGCTACTTGAATACCTGAATTCTGTACTGCAGAAGCAGAGTTAACGGAAGCCTACCTAGCGACAAAAAGTATAAACTCTGGGTGCTTTTTGCTTTTTTTTAAGGCCAACATAAAAGGATTTGTTCACTCAGATTCATGTCTCTGGAGGACAGCTCAAAGCAGCTCAATATTCTTCGGCTGGCAGTTGTTGCTGATGGCCATTTTCTCTGTCAGGGCTGCTGTCAGAAAGTACCTATAAGAAGGATTTATTTAAGGAGGATGGGTGGGGTTGTTACACACAGGGAACCTAGATTATGTGTGTAACACACACACACACACACACACACATAGGTCTCATTCCAAGTACAGTATTTACATCCTTCGCTTGCATCACTCCAATTGCTCTCAGCTGTAATTTGAGTGAGAAAGGATATCGAAAATGCACATTTTAGTGTTAGAAAATATTTTACTCCTAACTATGCTACTGAAGTCGGGACGCAGGTGGTGCTGTGGGTTAAACCACAGAGCCTAGGACTTGCTGATCAGAAGGTCGGCGGTTCGAATCCCTGCGACGGGGTGAGCTCCTGTTGCTTGGTCCCAGCTCCTGCCAACCTAGCAGTTCGAAAGCACGTCAAAGTGCAAGTAGATAAATAGGTACCACTCCAGTGGGAAGGTAAACGGCATTTCCGTGCACTGCTCTGGTTCACCCAAAGTGGCTTAGTCATGCTGGCCGCATGACCCGGAAGCTATACGCCGGCTCCCTCGGCCAATAAAGTGAGATGAGCGCCGCAATCCCAGAGTTGGCCACGACTGGACCTAATGGTCAGGGGTCCCTTTACCTTTATGCTACTGAAACACCAGATATTTGTGCAAATGGAGCTTTCTTTACAATGGTTATGTAACTAGGAATGGAAAAGAATTGTGTTTGGCTATGATAGCTAACTATCCTGCCAATTTAGAACCATAAGCCTAGGTGAAAAGGAATGTTTTTGCCTGGTGCCTAAAAACAGGTGTAATGGTGCCCTGGGTACAGTATTCCACAAACAGGAAACCAACACTTAAAAGACTTGGCAGTATCTAGTGAAAACCTTAAGTGAAACAATGTAACTGTGTAATTTCATACAATGTGTAATTAACTTCTGAAATTCACCAGCTAGATGTGGTGCTAGCACTAGCTTAGATAGCCTTCGAAGGCTAGCCTCAGAAGAACATGAGTGGCACTGTGGTCTAAACCAGAGCCTCTTGGACTTGCTGATCAGAAGATCAGCAGTTCAAATTCCTGCAATGGAGTGAGCTCCCATTGCTCTGTCCCAGCTCCTGCCAGCCTAGCAGTCCAAAAGCACACCCATGCAAGTAGAGAAACAGGTACCACTGTGGCAGGAAAGTAAATGGTGTTTTCGTGACCTCTGGTTTCCATCACGGTGTTCCGTTGCGCCAGAAGCAGTTTAGTCATGCTGGCCACATGACCCGGAAAGCTGTCTGTGGACAAACACTGGCTCCCTCGGCCTGAAAGAAAGATGAGCACCACAACCACATAGTCACCTTTGACTGGACTGAACCATCCAGGGGTCTTTTACCTTTATCTTTTACCTAGATAGCCTTAAAAAGAATAAGACCAATTAACTTTTATCAATGGAACCTAAATGTTCAGGGACAGTATATCTCTGAGTACTTGGGGTTTCACTTCAACAGGTTGGTGTGAAGAGGGATAGCTTGTGTAAGGCCACGTAGTATACAGGAAACCCCTGCTTTGGGTGCAATTTAGATGTGCATGATTGCACAGATGCACAGTGCTAAACCCGAAAGTGACCCAAAAATGTCATAAAGGACGTCACTAAAAAGATGGATCAGTGGCGGAGTGGGGCATTTCAATCCCACACAATTTCACATAATCATCATCATCATCATCATCATCATCATCTATTATTTTACCGCACCCATCTGGCTGGGTTTCCTCAGCCACTCTGGGTGGCTTCCACAAAGACCAAAAATACACTAAGACGTGACTCCTGTGCAATTTGGGGGTTGCCTGTATTCATGCCTGAGATAAATTTTAAATTGGGGAGATCACACACTTCCAGCCCAGTCTTATGAATCATAGGTCACATATGGCTCAGCTCAGTAAAGCTTAATGATGTCTGTGGCCACTGTGGTATGGATCTGGAGCAGATTATACAGGCTGAAACAGGATGTGGCATTTAAATTATTTTGTGGCCACTGTGGCCACATTGGTGTTCAGGCTTAAAGTGCTAAGTTCTAGCTAATGATAAAGTGCTGTCAAATTAGGATTTGCCAGAATGTAGAAAAATATCTTTGAATCCACAAGAAAGGATGGATAAGCTAATTTCTGTATTTTGGCAAGGGAGAACACATTTACCATACATACTATCAACCAGTTGTGTTGTTAGATGCTTTTGTCTTTGCATTCCATTGGTTCCTTTTGTCATATCATTAGGTCAGTCCATTTTGTTTGCATGTGCTTCGGTCTGTTTCCCTGCACACATTTCTCTTCAGGCTATGTGAAAAACTCTGAAGGGTGACGTTTCCATTTCCAAGCACCCCTCCATTCCCCCCCTCCCGCACACACAGTTGCAGAAAGAAGAGGAGGCGAAATTGAAAGATGGCCTGTCAGTGAGCTAATCAGACTGACAGATTGCTCTCAGCTAAAATATTAAAGGCGATTCTGCAATAATGTCAGGAGAAAGGGAAGATAGTCCTCTACCATTAGCAAAGCTTTCCATATCCCAGTTGCTATGGCTGTGCTTTTCCAGCCATATTGAACAAGGGTTATATTTTAAGCCCAAGAATCTATCATTGGGCGGGAAAGGAAAACATTGACCTAAACTTCAGAGATAGTTCAATCTGGAGCCAACCTTCCCCTCCCAAATTCACCATTTCAATCCCCAAGTTGCTGATGTACCTTAAAATCATGTGGTGAGTTATACCTTCAATGTCTCTGTGTTCTCTTATGTATGTTTACATATCACTAGGTATCTGGAGAAGAATGTCTGCACACAAAAGCTTATACCCAGAACAAACTTAGTTGGTCTCTAAGGTGCTACTGGACAATTTTTTTAATTTATTTCAACTGCTACCTACCTGAATCTAGATACATATAACTAATTCTTGTTAGAAATGATACTATTATTTACTTCATTGTTGCTTTATTAGGTCTCTCTCCCGCCATTCCTCCCAAATGACAAAGCAAAAACAATATTCCAACACAATTTCTAAAAAGGAAATGGATTTATTTATTTATTTAAAAAGCTAAAAGCATTTGAAACAATAAGAATACAATTTTTAAGAAACAAAACCTAATTGTATATTCTCACAGCTAAATAATGTCAAGGTTGCTAGATGCGAGGGACTGGCTGGAAAAGGAAGTGTGGTGGACACTGACTGACCAAGAGCCCCTCAGGACATGGAAGAAGAAGACTTAGACCCGGATCATGGTGGTGGGACATTGAGGAACAGAAGCTTTTAACTTCTACAGCAGGATTTCACAAACTTGGGTCTCCAGATGTTTTTCGACTACAACTCCCATTTATCCCTCTCTAGCAGGTTCAGGGATGATGGGATTTGTAGTCCAAAAACAGCTGGAGTCCCGACTTAGGGAAACCCTGTTCTAGAAAATCTCTTTATTGACATGAGTGGTGCTACAACATACGCTACTTCAGAAACCCCTAAAAGGGAATGAGCTACAAAGTCCTTCTGTATGTAACATGACCCAATCATCTTTCGGGTTGATTCTGGGTTTAAATCTGGTTAATTTCAAGGCATCTATTTTCTGAAAGGTATGGAACTTGAAAATAATTATGGCTGTTATTTCATTTTTGAGTGCAAATGGAAAATCATAATTTTCATGAGTGAAAGCAACATTCGGCAAATACATGTGCATCAATGTTTTGAAAATGAATTACATCTTGTCTCATTGTTTCTACTTAGCAAGAGAATAATTAGGCTATGCCTGCCTCATCAGTATTCACAAGTTTGTTCAGCTGGCTTTAGTTCACTCACATTACAGTCTTGTTCATTCACATTATATTAATTCTGAACCCCATAACATGCATCCACAATGAGGCCATCTTGCAAAGCTACTATGGAGGTATGTAAGGATTTTTAATCGCTTCACCCATTGTCAATGATCCCAGGGTATCAAAATGATACAATACGATGCATGGTTTTAACAAGCCAAACAGCAATGAATCAAAACAATGCAAAATGGTCTCTCAGAAGATGTAAAATATTGGAAAGTTCTGGAAGCATAAACCAGTATTTGCCTGGAGCTTAAAAGCTAGCAAAGAAGATTCCCGAAGAGCTTTCCTGGGGAGGGAGAATCATCACAGCAAGGAGGCCAGAGCTGAAAATGCATTTTTCCTGGTCATTACCCTCTTCACCTCAGACTTTTCCGGGGGCACCTGGAAAACAGGATCAGTAAAATGATATGTGTGTACGGATGGGTGAATATGTCAATTCTGGTTTCTCTCAGTTTCTCATTTTTCCAGTCTTAAATTTGCTTCTCTGCATCAAGGTTTTTTATAGGTCCTAACCTATCCCAATATACACATTTTCCTTTGCAAATTTGCCTACTAGAAAGTAGTTCACTAATATATGCATTTATATGCCCACTTTCCCCGTGGTTATATACATTTTTCTACGCATTACTTTTACCATGTTTTGAGTTGCATATTGTTCCAGGAAGTGGAATATTAGGTAAGTTGTATTTAAATGTGGCAAAGGCAAACATTATGGAAAATCTATTCTGTGTCTGTTGTGTCTCAAGCCATACTCTGGCAACTCTGCCCCCCTCCCCAATGTGTCTTTCCAATAATCTTTCTGCCAATAATTATTTTTGATATCCTACTTCCCTTCAGCTCATATTGATTTTCATCCTTAAACTTCCATGGACATTTTTTTTTTTTTTAAATAGAAATCCAGATTGCTGAACTATGTCAGACATCTGTTCTTCTCTCTTCCATCAGGTACAAGTTTTAAGGCAAATCTGAAAGGGAAACCTTTCTTTCAGCGTTTCTGTGTGATGCCATGAAAAGGTAAACACTGATTCACGCCCCAACTGTGTAATAAAAAACTGTGCTTCTTTATGTCTGGAATGAACCCTGCAGAAATATGCTTATCCTCAAGAATAGCATGGGAAGCAGATAACAACTATCCACGTGAGAGATAATGACAAAAAGCTAAAGGTATCCCAAATGGACATTGAACAGGGCACAAGGAACCGTTGGAGAACAGACAGCAATATACAATAGAGTGTGTGCAGTATATATGGGATGAACACAGTCAGAAGTCACTTTTGTCTGATGAGACAGGTTGCCGGGAGGTTTGACATCACCCAAAAAAGGGTCTTTTAGCAAAAAAAGTCATCCACAAACACCATAAGAGTGCTCTTGCCGAGCTGAAAAAGACAGTGAGCCTTCCTGCTGAATGTTAACGACAATCCCATTGACAGGCTGATATTCACTTCAACAGCAGGCAGCAGTAGATGGATGGATGAGTCAAACCGTTTCCGTTGACACAAGCCTTAATGTGCAGTCATAATCAGCACTGTGGAACAGCCTACCCGATTTTACACTGATGCAGCCGGAGAGGTTTCTCTGCACTTCTCTGAAAAGGAACTTTGTTGTCCTATCGTTCTTGAAACATCGCCCTCTGACTGGTGACATGATTTCGCTTATTTTCTGAGATATTTAGGGACAGGAGCAACAATACTGAAGCTTACATTTTTGACTCTGCCTCAAAGAGAGGTGTCATATTCAATGGGTGCTGAGCAGTCTGTTTCCAGAGTGCGGACAAGACTTAAATCTACTCAGAGAAGCATTTCTAATCCTTTTGAGACTTAGGAGTGCTACAGCTGACTCTTTGCCTAACACATTTCTCAGCTGCTTTCTTTCACAGTTTTCGAGACATGATTTGGTTGTGATCCCAAAGACTGATCTTCCCTTTTCAATTAATGGCCTGTGCTGTTTCTTGAGGTTTGGTTTTCTTGAGGAAAACAAAAAAGCTGCTTGTTTCTTTATGTATTATTTCCTATGACATTTCCATGCTGCTTTTTTCAAACATGACATCAGCTAACTTGTGTTACAATAAAAACAATAACTTAAAACAAGCAACACTGTGCGGATACGTCCTGAGTTATATCCCTTAGGAAACAATGGGGAAAATCAGTCATAGACCTATTGATTCTATTGGAAACTTAGGCTGTGTTCAGATGCCTATTTACTGTGTTTCCAGGGCTGGGTTTTTAATCTATGTTCAGAGGATATTATCCAGAATGCCTATCTATCTTGTACTCTGTTGTGAAATACTACTGTTTGACAGGTTGTTTTTCATACCAGCTTCACACCAGCTGAAGTCCTGAAGCGTTCCTAATTCATCTCCAGCCTAGGTGTGAACACCTTTGCATAGAATAAAGACGTCCCTGTACCTCAAGGCCCCCTGGTGTGTATGCAAACTGATACACATCTACACTAATTACCGGGTTGATGTGAACAGCTGGGGGAAAGAGCTGTGAAACAAACTAAGGTGGTAGTGGGGAGGACAGCTTTGTTGCACTCTAAGACAGTAATCTGAATACATCCTAAATTCAACTAACTTCAGTCTGGATGCACCTCACAGAAATTCTAACAAGAACAGTCAATAAGAACAATAAATCAACAAAACTGTCTCCGATTAGAAGTTTTAAAAGCTAAGCAATGAAAGAAAAAAGCCAAAGGGAGATAGAAGGGAATTTCTGAATATATATTTTTAAAAAAATCAAGTGTCACATTTCTTATTGCTATGACCATTCATTCACAGTCCCTGCATGAGAGAGAGAGAGAGAGAGAGAGAAATTCAGCAAAGCAATCCAAGTTGCAACATATGGATTGACTATTTTAAGAATATACAAAACATGATTTTCAATGTAGCAAACTACACTTGATTGCAAATGAATCTGAAACAACAAAAACAGCAACATCGACAACCTACAATTTATTTATAGCAGGGGTGGCCAACTCCCAAGAGACAGCGATCTACTCACACAATTAAAAACTGCCGGTGATCTACCCCCATTTTTGGAGGGTTCGGGGCAAAGTTGTTGAGCTTTTTTGGGGGGGATCAATCTACCAGTTGATCAAGATCTACCTGTTGGACGTGCCTGATTTATAGCATTTAACTCACTAAGTGTGAGCTAGCAAGCCTAATGGCTTTCATACAATCATCAATCAATCAATCAATCAATCAATCAATTAAATTAAGATAGTTCCTGCCTGTATTCTTACAATATAAAATACATGACACAAAAGGAACATGGGATAGGGTGGGAAAAGGAGTGGGAAAAGTCTCAAGAATGATTATTAGGTGGGCAGAGCCAGAAACACAAGGAGTAGGCAAGAAATAATCCAAGGTCACAATTTTGTAGGGACAAACACATTCATAGTGGTTCAGGATTTTGTTCATTCAAGGCATTTATTTAGACCACTTACCCACACTGTTCATTTTCTCCTACCAAAGTTTATATTAATAAAGGTGACTCTAGGTCAGCCCATTCTGTGTGTCTTGATTCTTACTTCCTGATTCTGGTAGAATTTTGGTTCAGTCAAAATGTGCAACTGTGATATTTCTGAATATTAAGACAGATTATAGATATACTGGGGAGATAGTCAAAACACTGGCGGTGCAGTCAAGACCGCCATGCTTAGAGAGAGCACATTATGGCTGTTCCTGTTATGCTGAGCATGCAATGATGTATGAAGCCACAACACAGCCACTGAAGGTATTATGGCAGGCGTCCTCAACCTCGGCCTTCCAGATGTTTTTGTCCTACAATTCCCATAATCCCTATCTAGCAGGACCAGAGGTCAAGGTAGATGGGAATTGTAGTCTCAAAACATCTGGAGGGCCAAGTATGAGGAAGCCTGCTTTATGGTCTACCCACTCGAACATGCCATGACCCAGATCAAAGCATGTTGTTATGAGCAGGACTGTCAGATGTGCTGGGTGCCCTGACTATAGGAGTGATGGCCATAAATGCTGGGCACCCAGCCAGTTGGAGAGGAGCAAGTCTTCTGGGAACATGACCCCTGGATGAGCGCAAAGGATCAGTCTGCCATCTTGCTCTCGCAGTGGCACTGGTGGCTGGTGAGGCAGGTTTTTGACCTGGCTTTCCAATGTACAACTGCTGGTTGCTTGTTTAGACCTTTTAACCTTCCCCTTAAATAAATTCAGACAAGACTCAAATTTTGGTTTGGTTTTTGGCAGAATTTAGGCCACAACTTTATTGATTAGATCCCTGCACCGTGGCAGGTAGCGCTGACCCAGGGCACCAGCATAGGTCAGCCTAGGGTGAACACCTGGAACAGCGCAAAGCTGGGGTCAGGCTAGTCCACCACCCAGATGTCCCCCTGGACTCAGGCACTGGCAGAACCCCTCTCAGGGTTGACCAAACCATTGAGTCCCTGGATTCCTTTAACAGAATACCCTTCTCATAGGGATGGCGAGAGTGTTCTCCCATCCCTATCATCTGAACCAGAGTCTATCCACAACCTTACAAGTTGTGACAATTTGCTACGTGGCAGAAGAAACCCAAATGGCACCAGCCAATCAGCCAAGTGAGGAAAATTCCTGCTGTGTCCCTTTCCCAACGACAGACAACACACGACACCATAGCAAGGTCAAGCAAACAGCCCTAAATATAGGGAGAGGTGGGCGGGTGCACTGGCCCAAAGAGGAAGCTCAGGGTCATGGGCATGGGCATATATAGGTCCCTCGATCTGTTTGGCTAGCGTCCCATTAAACCCAGCATAGAGGGACCTACCAATAGGGTGCTGTGGCTATCTAATCGTACCCACCCACAACACAGGGTTTGGTTGTCAGGTTGCACTGCAACACGTGCCCTCTTTGAGGGAGGACACAAGGGAATGGGCATGGCAAAGGCATGGCGTGGGTGCAGTGCCAGGGCCAATCGGATACTCCCACTGCTACACCTGAACCATGCCAAACCGCCTCTCGATAACTGGCATGATGCACATCATTAGGAATCCAGGTAAGCAGTGCCATGACACCTGCACAGCTGGCGGCTGCTGTGCAGAGGAATGCCAGATGCCTATGGGAAGCTGAAGTGCAACAGAGTTCTTCCCAGAACATTTCCAAGCACAATTCAAAGTGTTGGCCTTGGCCCAGTATACCTGAAGGAGCGTCTCCACCCCCATCGTTCAGCCCAGACACTGAGGTCCAGCTCCGAACCTTCTGGCAGTTCCCTCACTGTGAGAAGTGAGGTTACAGGGAAACCAGGCAGAGGGCCTCCTTGGTAGTCACGTCCTCCCATCAAATGTCAAGGAAATAAACAACTCTCATATATATATATATATATATATATATATATATATATATATATATATATCTGGTTTTCCCAGCCACTCTGGGTGGCTTCCAACAAAAGATTTTAAATACATTAAAACATAAGTCATTAAAAACTTCCCTAAACAGGGCTGCCTTCAGATGTCTTCTAAACATCAGAGAGTTGTTTCCTTGGTATCTGATGGGAGGGCATTCCACAGGGCGGGTGCCACTACCAAGAAGGCCCTCTGCTTGGTTCCCTGTAACTTCACTTCTCGCAGTGAGGGAACCACCAGAAGGCCCTCAGTGCTGGACCTCAGTGTCCGGGATGAACGATAGGGGTGGAGACACTCCTTCAGGTATAATATATTATTATATTATTATTAAACTTGTTACTCCCAACAACTTTCATTCACAGGGTCCTGCCTCCAACAGTGCAGGCTGAACATAACCATTGTGGCTAGTAGCCATCCAAAACCTCCCCCCCCCCCGTATTTATCTTTTAATGTCTTTGAGAAAGCCATCATTACGTCTTGTGTGAGCACATTCCATCATTTAACTATGCTCATCTCATATGTACCTATCCAAGTCCCTTACCTGTCATTCAGCAACAAAGGCTATCATTGCGCAGCAGCAGCAGGGAGGACTGGGAAGTAATGAGAAGACTGGCAAAGCAGTGTGTGTGTGTGTGTGTGTGTGTGTGTGTGAGAGAGAGAGAGAGAGAGAGAGAGAGAGAGAGAGAGAGAGAGAGAGAGAGATCGAGAGATCTGTTCCATTTCAGCTACATGGGGCAAAGTAGATGGCAGGTTACAAAATTAAAAAAAAAAGAATTTTAGAAATCTAGGTCATATGTTTGCAGAGGAAAGGGGAAGATTAAATTACAATTTGGACCTATCATGCAGCATTAATAAAGAAAAATACAATGGCTCACAAGTGTTGTACGTCACTGCCACTTCAGCTAATTTAAAAATCTTTTAACAGTTTCATTATTCTCTCTGTGCGGCCAAGTGCTATAGAAGTGTTTGATTTTACTGAACATAATGAGAATGCCATAAAAAAGAGAGAGCCTGATATAAGAAACGTTCCATTTTACACTAAATCAAAAGGTCACAAGGGGCTTTTGTTACCAAACAAACCTCATCAGTGCAGTTCATTAATACAATTAGACAAAGTGCATTCTCCAATTTCGGATATCTATTTACTCGGAGGCGCTTTCCGCCTTACTTAATCAAATTTAACATGGGAGGATTTTGTTCCCAGCTATAGAATGTAAATTAAATGGAAAGGAACTATGAAAAAGTCCATTATTTTATCAGCTTAATTTTTATATATGATGCTACTCAAGCAATAGTTAATTAAAGAGAGCTTGCAATGAAAATTACGCATTTGGCTATTGTGCTGGCTTTCAAAATGCCTGTCTTCGGGAAAGACATTGACTAACCTGCTAAGAACATCTGCATGGCTGTCACAGACACACACACCCCCTCAGTGTAGTGAAGAGAATTTTGGGAGATATTCAAGAGAGCACCATCAGTTTGCAAGGAACCTGGCTGGGTCTACTGGGCCTCATAATTGCATGTTCAGACCCAGAAACCTCCCCCACCCCGCTAAATAAATTCACACTTGACTTGAATTTTAGTTTTGGTTTTTGGCAGAATTTAGGCCACATCGATTACAGAAAGTGAATGGTTGCATAGGCTCTGGTTTGACTAGCTCCCTGCAATGCAGGTAGCGCTGACCCAATGTTCCAGCATAGGTCAGCCAAGGGTGAACACCTGGATAAGTGGAAAGCCGGGAACAGGCTATCTCCACCACCCAAATGTCCCCCTGGACTCAGGCATGGGCACAACCCCCTCTCAGGGGTTGACCAAACCAAGTTGAGTCCCTGGATTCCTTTAACGGAATACCCTTCACATAGGGATGGCGAGAGCCTTCTCCAATCCCTATCACCTAAACCAGAGCTTATCCGCAACCTTACAAGTTGTGACGATTTGCTATGAGCAGGCAAAACCCAAATGGCAACAGCCAATCAGCCAAGTGGGGAAAATTCCTGCCATGCCCCTGTCCCACACTTCCTACAACAAATAGGAAATGAGGTAAATAGTTTCAGATCAGCCCTAAAAGAATGTATCAGGAAAAAATTGAAATCCTAAATCGGAGCTCTAATATTATTAATGTGTCATCCTAAACATTCAGTTGCTTTGAGTGGTAGGGAGAGAACACATTCTCCGATCTGGGAAGAAAGGAGGAGGAGTTATTGTTTGCAATTGTTCATTTAATTGAGTGAGTCTTATGGTAAGTAAATTGGCAAAGCTAAATGAATATTCATTAGTTACTGTGTAATGCCTGCAGAAACACTAACACAAAATAAGCTGAATGACCCTTTCACCGCATTCAAAGAATTCCTCCTAGGACAGTGGAATGCAAGAGGTTAAAGACTGACATGTTCTTTTTTTTCCAAGGGAACAGCAGAAAACAATGCATTTCTATTGTGCACACAAATGAATAACACAGTTTAGCAGAGAACAGCCAGACTCACTAATGAAAAATGCAAATGCAGTATTTATGAGTTATTCATGAAGTTCCTTAGTCTGCATTTCACATTTTTTAGCATTTAGCTCTTCTGAAAATACAGCTTCAGCATACCTGATTCAAAAAGCTGACTGTTGAATGTCAGAAATAATAATTTAGAACAATGGTTTTCTAATTTTCTGACTTAAGGGGATATTTTATATCTCTGCTTGTATGCCAAAGAGCATCATGACAGCTGCCATGAAACTCCTGCATGCTGGAAAGTATGATGGGAAATATTTTAGAGGGCAACACATGTAGTTCTTCAACAGCTTAGTCAGTGATACTCTTAACCTCAAGGTTGTGGGTTTGAGCCCCATGTTGGGCAAAAGATCCCTGCTTTGAAGGGGGTTGGGCCACATGACCCTTGTGATCCTTTTCCAGTGCTACAGTTCTATGGCTCCAGTCTCAGAGATAACATAGTGTATGTGGGGATGTTGACTTTTCCTGCTGGGCCTCAGAACAAACACCCAGAAAATGGCTGGAGTTTTTCCTGCACTGAGCACTGAAGAGAAATGAATTGCGGGGAAGAAAATGTTTCTGCCATTGCTCATCTTCTCATTGAGACTCGCCTGATTGACTCTGGAGGAACTTCAGTTTCAGATCTTCAGCTGATGATATTATGTTTGAATTTATACTGAATCTGGTCTTTCTTGAGAAAAACTGCAACGAGTTCTTGCTCAGGCAAGAATATCAGTAGGAATTTCAAAAGAAAAAAAAAGTGATATGTTGTGTTCATCCCCCGTGTCTCTTAAATCATGATTTTTTAATTATCAAGGGAAATATAAGTTCCCAATTTTTATGGCATTAGCAGGGGTGGATAATGGGAGAGTTAAACACTTTACTTCCACCCACTAATTATGCCTCAAATGCCTCCATATTGAGCCAATTTCATCTGGCACTATAGAAGTCAATACTCCAGGGTCTGAGGGGGTTGCCATGGAGAATGTTTTTTAAGACTTCTTAAAGTTCATTGTTATTGTCTGTTGTTGTTTTTGTTGCTGTTGTTGTGTGTTGAGACCTTTAAACCTCCCCTTTCAATAAATTCAGACAAGACTCAAATTTTGGTTTGGTTTTCACCAGAATTTAGGCCACAACTTTATTGATAACAGAAAGTGAATGGTTGCATAGGCTCAGGTTCGACCTGGGTTCAGTAGCACTGACCCTGGGTTCCAGCATAGGTCAGCCAAGGGTGAACACCTGGATAAGCAGAAAGCCGGGAGCAGGCTATCTCCGCCACCCAAAAGCCCCCCTGGACTCAGGCACGGGCACAACCCCCTCTCAGGGGTTGACCAAACCATCAAGTCCCTGGATTCCTTTAATGGAATAGCCTTCACATAGGAATGGCGAGAGCGTTCTCCCATCCCTATCACCTGAACCAGAGCCTATCCACAACCTGACAAGTTGTGACGATTTGCTACGCAGCAGGCGAAACCCAAACGGCAACAGCCAATCAGCCAAGTGGGGAGAATTCCTGTCGTGCCCCTGTCCCAACGACAGATGACACATGACGGCATAGCAAGGTCAAGCACAAAGCCCTAAAAGTAGGGAGAAGTGGGTGGGTGTTCCGAATGCACACACTGAAAGAGGAAGCTCTGGGTCACGTCCATAGGTATATATGGTCCCTTGATCTGTTTTGCCTATGACCCATTGGATGGTTGAACCCTGCAGCAAGGGACCTACCAATCGGGTGTTGTGGCTATCCAAACATACCCACCAACAACATAGGGTCAGGTTGCCAGGTTCCACCGCAACATTGTGTCCTCTTTAAGGGAGGATTTATTGTTTTTTGAATGGAGGATCAGGTTTAATGGTGTTTGTAAAATATGCATGTATCAGCAGGCTTGAAGCCCTCAAGTTTTCTTGAGTCCTTTTTTGGTACTCATATAAATTTTAAAAAATAAAATATTACATTAAAAAGCCACCTCCCACTGAAGTTACTTCAGGTGTGGTGGTAGTGGGATTTCTAACACAGAGGATGAATAAAAGTAGTAAGCTCTGGGTAAGCATCATCTACCCCACATCATTAGTTCTCCCCACCTTCAAAACAACTTTAAATATGCCTAGCAAAATAATAATAATAAATAAAAATAATATTTTTTTATTTATACCCCGTCCTTCCTGGTTCAGAAAACCGGGCTCAGGGTGGCTAACAACAAATTTAAAACACTCAATTGTAATACAACATAGAAGCAGCGTAAAATACAGTATAAAAGCATGAATAACAATACAATTCAAAGTTCAAAAATCAATTTGGGGGAAATCCATCCAATAAGCATTAGATAGTCACCAGGGCTAGCTGGCTGAATTACGGTAGTCCTACTTGGGCCAGCGAGGAGGCCAGGGGAGAATTAGTTGTGGGGTCTCAGAACAGGCAATCTTCATAAAAGGGGAGGGGGAGGGAAGAGAAGGGAAATAAAAGATCAGGCTGAATTCAAATTAAAGGCCAGGTGGAATAGCTGTGTCTTCCGCCTGGCGGAAGGAGGTTAAATCCTGAAGGACCCTATTCTCATATGACAGAGCATTCCACCAGGTCGGAGCAATACTCTAAACCTATTTGTCTGCAATGTTTTCAGATTTCTTACTCAAAGACAAATCTTTCATGTCTGCATTTTTCAGACCAATTAACCTCAAAATACATGGGGGGATTAATATATTTAGAATATATTTGTAATTTGGCAGATTTTAAATGGGGGGGGGGAGCGTTCTATGCCTTCAGATTTTATCTACTTCTGTCAAAATGGGAAATGTTACTGTCATTCTTTTTTCCCTACCCTAATAGTTTGGGTGACAGCTGAAACTGTAATGGCTGCATTTATATGAAAACTGTTGCAGCTAACTTTTTGAAAGTTGTTAGGACTAATACCTTCAGAAGAGGCATTTTTTGCCTGCAAATTTCAACCAATTCTGCCCAAGAATAAAACAAAATGTTATGGGCAATTCCTTTATTGACAAAACACACACACACACACACACACACACACCAAAATTCTAGAGGTGTCCAGTATAAAAGCCTCTGGACCTATTTGCCTGTAATTTGGCAGGATTTATTCACAATAGAGAAGCTTCAATGCTTGCAAATTTCATCCACTTCTTTCAAAAGGGGGAAAATGCCATTTTAAAAAATCTCCCAGTAGTAAGTGATGGTGGTGTACAAAGTAGACGTAGACCCCTGAGCCAAATTGGGAAGTCTAGATTGCTCTAAACTGAATCAGGGTGCTTTACAAAGTACTTTTTATATTAGCCTCCTAGCTTTTCAAAATAAGGAAGACCTCAACAGCAGCTATTCCCCCCTGCTTTGTTGCACTGTAACTCACTAGTTTTCTGTTAGTCTGCTTTGCAAACTACCCACATTTTCTTATATTGCATTCTTATTGTATTAATTTTATAGAAGAGGTTCTATAACCTCTCATAGAAGTGGTTCTGTTGCTTGCACAGGCCTTTCCTGTTAGGCTTAAATTACCCTGCAGTTTATCAGTACGCCATACTTTAAAGTTCCAGTGGCAGTTTGAGTTTTCTTTCTCCACTGTCATGCAGTTTATAAATGGATAAATTGATTCTCGCTCCCGCCCCCCTTCCTGACTTGGAAAATATATTTGCTCCTTTGCCGAGACAGCGAGTTTAGTCTCCTGCTGGTGGAATCTAAAATCTTTTGAAAATGCAGGGTTATTAATGAAAGTGCTAAGGCAACCTTCACACTAATAGCCTGAGGGCACTTATCCAATAACTCAGATACATCAATACATTAAAGAATTTCTACTTTGATTTGATTATGGCATGCTCTAAATACATTCTTATCTATATCTATCTATCATCTATCTATCTATCATCTATCAATTGATCTTCCATTCACTATGCTTTCAAGGTATATCTAGATAAGTGCTGTTTGTCTTGGCAATAAATGGCCTCCTTTTTTTTGCAAAAGGTATGGGTTTTGCTTTGAAAACAAAAACAACTGTTATTTGCCATGCTCTGAAAATAATTTGCACAAGACTCTTCCCTTCTTTCTTTCTTATTGCCAATGGTTACCAAGAATGACAAATATATTTCATGTAGTGTAACTGACAAAAACAACCAAACCTTACTCAAAGACTAAATAAAAACCTCTACAATCTTCTCCAAAACCCTACTTCTTTCTGGTAGTCATACCTGTTAATTTGGTTCAGTTTAGAAGAATTCCAGGCCACAGATTTATGCGGCCTTTGATATAAGCTGCAGGTCACAAATGGTAGCCTTACAATGTAAGTTACTTTCCTCTTCTCCAAACCAACAATTCAGCCTAAACATCTTGGCCAGTGGTGATGATCCTTAAGGCTGTGACTATCAGCTAACATTTTCAAATGTTTCTAAGAAAACATAGTTCCAGAACACCAACAAATGAACAGTCAAGTCATGAAGCTATTACTTTGTCACAAAGCCTCTCCTCTTTACAGAGAGGAGAAGTTGTGAGCAGGAGCCATTTCCCATGTTGGCAGGGGGCATTCCAGCCCCCTGCCCAGCTGGCCTGGCTGCTGCGCCACACCCCCCCCAGGTAGCCAACCAACCAGGTGGAGGCTTGGGGGCGGGGTTTTGCTGCTCAAACGTGGCTGCGGCAGCACTTCCCTTTCATTCTGCTGCTGGTTTTTGTTGGATCACCCACTCACCCTCTCTTTAGTTCACTGCTTGGTTCTTGACACTGCTATGGACCTGTGGTTGGTCGCCTTGGTTGTCCAAGGGGCCTGGAATTTTTATCCAACAGGCAAATTGGCACCGGCCACTTGGTTTTTTGCCTACCTCGTAGCAAATCGTCACAACTTTTAGGTATTAATGGTTAGGCATTGGAATCTATTTGTGTATTGGAGGGCAAGGTGTGGCCATCGCCTACCCCTCCACTTTATGGGTATTCCGGTAAAGGGATCCGGCGGTCATGGATCCTGTCCGACGCCCTTGCTGGTGGCTAGGGCCATGGCACGACCCCCAGTGACATCAGGGGGAGCTTTCAGTTGTATTTGCATCAACAGGCTCCTCCTACTGGTGTTTAACCCTTGTTAGACTCACCCCTTCCTGGGGGAGGTGGCGTCACGCTCTGTTGTTTTATCCAATGCCTAAGCCAATACCTCTAACATGCTGCAAACAATAAAGTTGTGGCCTTTTTTAGCCCATTAAGCTAATATTCTATGTCCATGTGTCTTTCTTATCCCCAGGCAGGTGGCGGGTCCTTGAATCACAAATGCTTCATATGTGCATAATATATCATGGCTGAAGCTAGACAGACAGCTTCAAACAGAGAAATTCCATGGTAGTGAACTGTACTTTAAGTATAGCAGCCTGAAGGTTCAGTGAAAATAAACTTCCTTTTCCTACCTCACATTTTAATGCAGAATTAATCACAGGTTAGTGGTTAAGCATTTGCTTTTCTTACGGAAGGTCCCTGGATTAATCCCCAGAATTTCCACTTTAAAAGGATCAGGTACAGATAGCAATGATGAGGAATACCTTTGACCCCTAGAGATGCCCTGCCAGCCAGAGTAAGCAATATTTGGCAGCATGGACAGAGAGGAATCTCATACCCTCCAACATTTCTCCAATGAAAATAGGGGTGTCCATTTGCCTTATGCCAGGCAGAACTATGTCGGCTGTTGAGGAGATAAATTATTCAGTTTTGGCATTGCCAGGCTGCTCAGTGCTTTATCTCGCAGACAGGTTTTTTCTACTAAGGTGCCAAGCCTGGGATAATTCTTTTATAAGACCAGCTGGCCCATCATTGCATCCACAGGTCCTCTGATTCCTTCTAGAATGACTTGCCTCTGTTTTCCTTCCTAGCAAGAGTCAGGCCATCTAGTCATTCTGTGTGTAGGTTCTCTTACTGACAAACTGAGTAAGTTACCTGCGCCCAGCTGTCAGATTCCCTGCTTTGAACCTGCTAGAACCTTACAATCATTTCTTCATATTCAGATGGAAAAAAGTCTGCACCTGACAGACAGTGCATATGTCCCTGTCACACAGGATGGAGCTGAACAGGCTGTGGTGTGAGTTGTTTCTTTTAGTTTTTGGCAGAATGTGCCAAGCCAACAGCAATAAGCTATTCAGTGTAGCTATCAAGGAAGTTGATGCAAACAGGAGGCAAGATATAGATGATGTCCAGTTTAGCAGGCACCTTGGAACACCCTAGGCCCCATATGGAAAGAAAGAAGAGGTAATTGCACAATTCTCTTGTCTTGGAAAGCTTACCAGATAACTCTTCCTATTAGCTTGAAGGACCTGATATCCCACCTCATAGTTATTCTTGAGCAACAGTGTCTAAAGAATAGATGGGCCCCACCTTCTTGATTTGAACATTGTAGCACTGACAGCATCTTAAAAAACAGAGACATCACCTTGCCAACAAAGGCCCATATAGTTAAAGCTATGGTTTTCCCAGTAGTGATGTATGGAAGTGAGAGCTGGACCATAAAGAAGGCTGATCGCTGAAGAATTGATGCTTTTGAATTATGGTGCTGGAGGAGACTCTTGAGAGTCCCGTGGACTGCAAGAAGACCAAACCTATTCATTCTGAAGGAAATCAGCCCTGAGTGCTGACTGGAAGGACAGATCCTGAAGCTGAGGCTCCAATACTTTGGCCACCTCATGAGAAGAGAAGACTCCCTGGAAAAGACTCTGATGTTGGGAAAGATGGAGGGCACAAGGAGAAGGGGACGACAGAGGACGAGATGGTTTGACAGTGTTCTCGAAGCTACCAACATGAGTCTGACCAAACTGCTGGAAGCAGCAGAAGACAGGAGTGCCTGGAGTGCTCTGGTCCATGGAGTCACGAAGAGTTGGACTTGACTAAACGACTAAACAACAACAAAGCACTGAATTGCTTAAATGCAGCTCTGCATGCACACAGTTGTGGAGTATGCAAAGGACTTTTTCTTCCCTCAGAAAGGGGTGGGGGTGGGCAGTAATAGCAAGACAGGCAATTAAAGATAACAGTGAGATGGAATATTGGGTTGTTTTTGCTTTATGCCAGCAAGATGGCAATTTATCTCAATTTGTGTGACACACCAGATCTGCCAATGAGATAGACAATGGGTTTGTCCTCTGGCCTGAAAAAGCCAGGATACAAGATCACAGTCCTCCTGTGGCCTATGCTGATGTTAAAACTTTCCTTCTGAGGCCTTCAGCCTGCAAAACGTCTCTGGCCAGTGTCCACAGCAGGTCAGGGGGAGGGGAATCGGATGTAGTCTGGACAGGTGTGGCAGGATCATAACTCTCTCATTACTTTGAAAATATTTCATCTGCCCATTGCCTCTTAAAATCCAATTTCTTTGAATGACTTGGGTGCTTGATTTGACTTATAATTTATAATATCTAACCGCCTTTGAAAACCATGTAAGGATTGCTAACTATAGATAGTGTGCCTATAAAGACCAAGTTTATGACATTCTGTTTGTGATTTGCTCGCCCTTTATGTCCAACAGAAAAGAGCAATTATGTTCACTATATGTTCAGTGTTACCTGAGCTTCATTTTACTATGAGGATCAGACCTCAATGCTTACATGTTTAAGTGGCCAGGCTAAAGTCCTGCAGTGCTTTCCCCAATAACAGGAACACTTCATAATTCTGCTTTAGACAAAGCCACAAGTGAGTTATAAATGTCTTTGTTCTCAAAGCAAAATCGATTCTACACAGTTCAGCAAGTCCTTATTATGTATTCTGCTTATTCTGCAGGGAAGGGAACAAAACCTAGCCCCCCTTTTTTCCTATTCTGTTAAAATGTCGGCATGCAGTGTAGCTCATTCAGTCTCAGAGATTGTCCCAAGCATGTTTGGGGCCTTAAGGCAGCCAGTCCAAATTGTGCCCCCTTTTGTGAGGAAAGAATCGCAATAACCTAAATCATGGACAATTGCCTGACCTTTAACAGGAAGCTCCTTGGGGGCAAGTGCATGCCTTTGCTTACAAAGGTACATAATGTGCCATGAACAATGTGACGATGACACGATTAAAGCAAAAACAAAGTGGATCTGCAACAAAATGCCGCGCTGTGATTTGGTCTTGATCAGGGTTCCAGCCGGTCAACCAGGCTCTTTTCAAAGACACTTGATTCCATTCCACTGGTTTTCCAGTCTCCCTTTCAGTTAGCATAGGGGTTAGCATTGTGAACATGTTGAATGTTGAGAAAGCTGTTTTAGCTGTGATTTCTACAATAATCCTTTAATTGGTAAGGTGGACTGTTAAGTGGTATTCTTTTTTAAGGGGGAAATGCTATTTTGTTTCCTTTTTTTTCAAACAGTGTTGAAGTTCAGCACTGGCTTAAAGAACTACTGTCTTCTGAACGGTGGTGGTTTGGGGACTTTGAAATTTCAGTGAGAATACAGCTATCATCTGAATTCAGTGCAAATTCTAAAATAGAAGGTGGGGTTTCCTGCATATACAGTGTATTGAATGGTACAGGGCATCACAGTCTAGGTCTCAGTTATAGGATCCTGGCAATACCACTGAGAGAAGCAGAAAATGGTTATTGATTGGTATGTTTTTCTTCTTTGCAAATCTCCCAGTACGTTTCTGAGCACAATTCAAAGGGTTGGTGCTGACCTTCAAAGCCCTAAACGGCCTCGGTCCTGTATACCTGAAGGAGCGTCTCCACCCCCATCGTTCAGCCCAGACACTGAGATCCAGCACCGAGCAGCTATCTTATCTTTAAAAGACATCTGAAGGCAGCCCTGTTTAGGGAAGTTTTTAATATTTAATGCTGTATTGTTTTTAACACTCGATTGGAAGCCGCCCAGAGTGCCTGGGGAAACTCAGCCAGATGGGCGGGGTATAAATAAATTATTATTATTATTATTATTATTATTATTATTATTATTATTATTATTAATTTATTATTATCACTGACCACTGGTCCTGCTAGCTAGGGTTAATGAGACACTGAGGTCCCATGCTGAGGGCCTTCTGGCAGTTCCCTCACTGCGAGAAGTTACAGGGAACCAGGCAGAGGGCCTTCTCGGTAGTGGCACCCGCCCTGTGGAACACCCTCCCACCAGATGTCAAAGAGAAAAACAACCACCAGACTTTTAGAAGCCATCTTGAAGGCAGCCCTGTTTAGGGAAGTTTTTAATATTTAATACTGTATTGTTTTTAACACTCGATTGGAAGCCGCCCAGAGTGGCTGGGGATACTCAGCCAGATGAGCAGGGTATCAATAAATTATTATTATTATTAGTAGTAGTAGTAGTAGTAGTAGTAATATTTATCTACCTAAGAATAAAATAAAATCAGAATTAAGGGATTTTCTCAGGACACTGAAAGGCATGTGTCCTGAGTCCCATTGGTGTAGTGCTGGTGCCACTCAGGCAGTGCTTAGCAGGGAGGAGCAAAGATGGAGAGTTGAGGAGGGTCAATTGGATGATGATTGAGAAATGTCCCCATTTTCATCTGAGGAATGTCGGACAGTATGCTAATGTTGTGCAGATGGTCCAGTACAAATCCACCACTAATGTACTATCAAGGACATGTTTCGGAATACACTTAAAAGAAAAAAATCAGCCTTGAGGGGCTCAGCAGAAGCATAAACAGAATACAAAAGCAGCCTGCTACTTGTAACACAAAACTGAAATTAAAAGCACAGTGCCTGAGGGCTGACTAGCACAGCTCATGGAATGGCAAGCCAGGAGAGCCAATACACTTCAATTATTTTTTAAAAAAAATAAAAAATCCCGAAGGAATTTATTCTAAAGTACTTCATTTAGGGTTACCTTAGTAATCCCGAAGGAATTTATTCTAAAGTGCTTCATTTAGGGTTACCTTAATTTTGATACACAAATATGCATGTCTGTGTTTGTGTGTGTGTATAATGATGTCAAGGGATGTGGGTGGGGCTGTGGTCTAAACCACTAAGCCTCTTGTGCTTGCTGATAAGAAGGTTGGTGGTTCAAATCGCCTCAATGGGGTGAGCTCCCGTTGCTCTGTCCCAGCTCCTGCCAACCTAGCAGTTAGAAAGCACGCCAGTGCAAGTAGATAAATAGGTACAGCTGCAGCGGGAAGGTAAACAGCGTTTCCATGCACTCTGGTTTCTGTCATGGTGTTCCATTGCACCAGGAGCAATTTAGTCATGCTGGCTACATGACGCAGAAAGCTGTCTGTGGACAAATGCCTGCTCCCTTGGCCTGAAAGTGAGATGAGCACCGCAACCCCATAGTCGCCTTTGACTGGACTTAACTGTCCGGGGTACTTTCCCATATATATATATATATATATATAGAGAGAGAGAGAGAGAGAGAGAGAGAGAGAGATGTGGTCGCACCCACATACCAGCTAACATTTGAATCCCTGCTAGTGTGACTCACAATATCTATTCAACCTTTGGAGAAAACGCTGGCTTAAATAGATGCATAAATAGATTAAATCACAAAGATCAATAGTTATATAGCACACAGACAATGAGATAAATCAGCGAAAACAGAGATGTTAAGGTTGAACATAATTCTTGATAAAAGAGCAGCCGGCTGTTTACTGGAGCTGTGAACTCTGAACCAGCCCTGTGAAGTTCATAAACCAAGCTCATTCTTCACAGGAAGTCTAAATGTGCCTCTCAGCTGAAAAATGAACTGTGGGTCACACTGCAAAATCAAATAGATGAAACCTGCAAGGAAAAATTGTGGAGCTATATATTCAGCCTTGAGGAAAGCATGGGGAGTGTTTACCAACCTGTTTCAGTAAAAGCACTTTACTTATTTAATATTATGATCAAAGTTTTGTCAATTTTTCCCTTGGACTTTGATTGAAGCCACTTTAACATAGTATTAGATTTGTAAAATGTTTGATTCATGGGAACGGGGGTGTTAACTTTGCCTCCACCTTACTCAAAGCCTAATACATGATTTTATAGAGGTAAGAATGACACCAATTTAAAGTAGGAACTTGCATTGTGTGACCAGACAGAGACACCCCCAGCCCCCAGGGATCATAAGGAAGGAATAAAGACTCTGACAATGTTATATTGAATTAAAATTAGGCCGTAACTTTATTAAACTTCTGAATGTAGGAAGACTTTGGCTTAGGCCTTGGGCATGTATCCCTCCCAGCCCCCCAGCCAGGGGGAACTGGGGCACATCAGGGTAAATGGGATATGGGGGTGCTCTGCAAGACGTAAGTGTAGCAGGCAGCCCAGCCCATGTCCCCACACGCAGGGTAGTTCACTGACAGCCTTTCGGTGTATGGCCAGTGAAACCCATTATATAACCCTTTTAAGAGGGGGACCCTGGAATCGCCGCCAGAGAGGGGGGTGAGTCACCATTTCACACACACACCTGCCATTATAGGGAAGAAAAGACTAAAGGATTCTCCCCAAGGCCATAAACCACCAAAGTTGTGACGAATTGCTATGGGGAAGACAAAACCTGCCAATGCAGGGAAATTTCTTCCTGGTCCTTCAACAGCAACCAGTCAAAGACCATAGCAGCACCCACAAAACCGGAAGAAAAAGTTAACCTGCAAACAAGAAAAATTAAACTAAGGGAGGGTAGGGAGGGTGAATCTCTAGAGACAACTGTCTGGTTATTGTCGGCTCCACCCCCTATTTATAAATGGGACTGGTCCCACCTCCCAGCAATGAAACTTGATTACTGAGGCCAGGAGTGAACCTCCAAAAAATAACACTGAGAGGCAAGCTAGCCCCTGTTTGCCAGTAAGCTCCCTGGGAACTGTAGCACCATGCGCAATCCTGCAAAGGGCACCTACAATGTAAACTGTGAGAGCTCATTAAACTTTGTGTATGAGCTACAGAACAACTGCCAAAACAGGAAGAGTGTTGAAGGTCTGAGGTTACCACCATGTTAATTTGTAGAGAGTACAATTTCTTTACTATTTCATCTTCTTTAAATCAGCAAGGCTCAAGATTTTTCATTTCCCATCCTAATTGGATCACTGTGTTATTATTTTCACAAACCATGCTGCCAGCTTCCATTCTCACTGGCTCAATTCATAACTATACTCAATTCATAGAGAGTCATAGAATTGTAGACTTGGAAGGGATAATGAGGTCAACTAGTCCAAACCCCAATAATGCTGGAATCCTTTTGCCCAATGTGGGGCTCAAAGCCACAAACTTGAGATGAAGAGTCTCATGCTCTACTGACCTAACTATCTGATCCAGCCAAACTTAAATACACTGGGACCTCAGGTTACATACGCTTCAGGTTACATATGCTTCAGGTTACAGACTCCACTAACTCAGAAACAGTACCTTGGGTTAAGAACTTTGCTTCAGGATGAGAACAGAAATCATGCTCTGGCGGTGCAGCGGCAGCGGAAGGCCCCATTAGCTAAAGTGGTGCTCCAGGTTAAGAACAGTTTCAGGTTAAGAACAGACCTCCAGAACGAATTAAGTTCTTAACCCGAGGTACCACTGTACTCTTATTGTTGGCATTGGTCTGTCTCAGGAGACAATGGAGGAATGTGGCTTTGGGAGTGAAGTCAAACTGTTGGAAGGTTAAAGTTTTAAACACATTTAAAACTCATAATAGTAGTTACAATCTAGCCAATGTTGACTACATTTTCAGTTCCGTTCATGCTAATGGAAAGGGAGAGTTAAGCACACACCAACCTGAAATTCTGGCTATCACCTCTTCTTATCCACCTCCAGCCTCTGTACTTAGCGCTGGCTCCATGGTTAAAAATTCAGTGGCACATACTTCCTACAGCTACAGACATTATGCCAGCTTTTCAAATGATTCATCATCTAATGTTCATGCTCTTTTGTGAAACATGAGTGTTTATTTGAAAGCAGCTAACATTTTCAAAATATGCCCAATTACCAATAAGTTGTTAACATCTATCTTTTCAAATCCCTTGGCACTTCTATTTTTCCAAACTGAAAAAAACCCAGAGAGAATCACAACCTTGCATAAAGGCTGACCTGAGAGCAGATGTCAACCATTTGTATCCTCACAGATAGAAAGTGAATGCAAAACCACAGAAATACAAATCTGAATGAAAGACGTGAATACCTGTCTCAGTCATTTAATGAATCTGTCAGATTTCCATTGATGGAAAATATTCTCTGCTATTTTTATACTCAGGTGCTTTCTCAGTAATTATTAAGTTATCATGTTTTCTGCAGTTGAATAAAATTCATTTTAATTTGGGGGGAAATTGCATTTCCTGTTGCATGATTTGCTTCTTACCTTCCTTTTAAGCTAGGCTTTATAACTATTAAAAACGCATCATGCTGGTTGGCAAATAATGTTTTACATGGTTTATTTATAATCTATAGCATAATGGATGGTTAGAAAAGTTAAAATAATGTCTTAAGTTGTTCATTCTTTTCTGGGAATTTGCTGCTCAAATGGGTTATTAACAACAACAACAAAAAATGTTCTCAATATTTGCACACATTTATTGGATGGGCTTTCATAATTTGCTCTGCTATAATGTGCTTTCTAGGACTTAGTGCCAAAATTCTCCATGTTATTTGTTTCCAGTGAAAGTGAAAGAAGGCCTGAATATAGTCCAGGTGAGGCCTTAAATTCATCTCCCACTGTTCAGGAGGAACTCATCAAAGAAAAATATTGTCTGAGAAATTCTGGTCTGCTTAGAAATTGAATGAATCTCTTTCGTTAGTTAATATAGGTTGATGAAGGAAGTCACAGGCTAAGAAACAAGGACTGGAATAAGGAAGAGCCAAGTTCATTTTTTCTTTTAACAAATAATAATAATGATGATGATGATGATAATGATGATGATGTAACAAGCTGGTTTTATATATAAATTCATTGAGGGTGAAATTGTTGAGGCCATATTCATTGAAAATTCTCAAGCAGAATTTCAAATTCTCCAGTAGTTCCAATTGGAACAAAATACAGAAAGAAAGGCAAAAATGTGTTGGAAATTTTTTTTACGGAGAAATTGCATCTCAGACATTATGTTTCCTTTGCTTAAAAAAGCCATAGTCCATAAGCATTTATTCCCTTCTTTTATGGATGCAGATACCATAGATCCCAACTATGGATGCAGATACCATAGATCCCAACGGGCAATACAAGACAATACATATTTTTGCTAAAGTGAGCAGCCAAAGACAACTTTCCCCATAGCTTTTAATTTTAAAATTCCAAAAGTACTATTTTAAAATCATGTGAATTCCCTACCTTATCATTAAAGAAAAGAAAAAGATGAATAAGCCTCAGTAGCTTATTCCAGGAGAAAGAGAGAGAAAGAGAGTGTGTGTCTCTTTAAGGTACCACAGTTGCCTTTCTTTCTTTCTTTCTTTCTTTCTTTCTTTCTTTCTTTCTTTCTTTCTTTCTTGCAGCAAACTTATTTGGCTGTCCCTCTGGAATTTGTCCCTGTTGACCTTAGCCAAAGCAGCTTAATTAACAGGATCTGTGAGACATATATTTGTGAGAATTCCAAGAAAGGAATGTGAAATTTAGCACAGCTTGTAAGATTCTAACATCTCCATGAGATTGTCATTGTACCGTGGTCATTACATTTATGTCATCCTGATAAGCAGAGAACATGAACTAGTGACACTGGGGTGAAAACCCTTACTGCTATTACTTTCGCGGAGGTGCCAGCTTTACTGTCGAATGATGACACCTCAGTGTCAAAACTTGACAGTCCCTGGAAAAAGGAAGGGAATGAAATGGGTAGGTGGGTGAGAGTGACATATATAAAGGGGAGGGAACATTTTGAATTGCTTCAATGCAAATAAAGGAGAAATTTAAAAAAGCTATAAGGAGAAAATGCTAAGAAGTTGATGCAATGCAAGGCTAGGTCATGGAGCAAACCTAGCAAATATACCTAGTAATAACAGCTAGGTTTGGTTAGTTCCTTTTGTATACAGTGGTACCTCAGGTTAAGAACTTAATTCGTTCTGGAGGTCCATTCTTAACCTGAAACTGCTCTTGACCTGAAGCACCACTTTAGCTAATGGGGCCTCCTGCTGCCGCTACTGCACAATTTCTGTTCTCATCCTGAAGCAAAGTTCTTAACCTAAGGTACTATTTCTAGGTTAGCAGATTCTGTAATCTGAAGCGTCTGTAACCCGAGATACCACTGTATAGGATTTCCAAAGTTCTGAATGAGACTTCTTTTCCTTGGTAGAAAACACAGGTAAAATGGCCACAAGGCATATCAGTTCTGCTTTAATGATATGCATTATTTCACTGTATCCCTCAAGACTCCATTAGTGAAACACACTCTTTTCTTGGGTCTGGTCCAGAGATTCCATCTGGAACAAAATGCAGCAGCTAGGACTATTGATGGGGACAGACAATTGCCAGCACATAACTCCCATATGTAAAAACTTACACTGGCTATCTGTATGCTGCCAGGCTAGGTCAAGGGTCTTGTATTAAGTTGCAAGGTTCTTAACAATTTGGGTTCAAGATACCTTAGGGATCACCTGGCTGATATTATTGCCCGATCACTGAGGTTTTCAGGAGAGTCACTGCCAATTGTCACCCATGGCTCATACGCACTGGTCATATTTACCAGAAGCCACATATTCAGTGTTGGAGGAGCAATTTTGTGGAACTCTTTTCCAGTTGACAGTAGACAAGCCCTTCTCTGTTGAATTTCCAGCTTCTAGCGCAGACCATTTCATTTCAGTGGGCATTTTTAGCCTTTTCTAATTTTAGTTAGAATTAATTTCCAATTCTAGTTAGCTTTTAACCGATTTTATTTCTATTGCGCTTGTTACACTTATTTTACACTGCTTAGACATTGTTGTGTTTAAAGGGTATATCCTGACTTCACGGCAAAGCTGTAACACATTATACTATGATTTTCTGGTTCTGTAGGAAAATAGTTGCAGACCTTTCTTTTCAAACTTAAGGGTGACTTTAGTTTTTAGTGTTTTTGTTTTGCTTTGACCTTTGGTCATCACCAGCAAAAATGTGCTTGCTCACTTACTCAAATAACAGGACTATATATTACATAAAATACACCCATATCCTAAACTGATGACATTGATATGAACATTTCGGTGACTTTTGACTCTTACTGAATAGGTACAAAGCAACTGTGCCGGATACAAGTGGGCGACAGAGTTTATTTTTCTTCATTTTCACAGAAGTGTGCTTTTCCCCACTGCAAATCACTTTTGAAAGTCAAAGGTGGTTTACAGTCAAGGCTGGCTCAAGACTGTTCCATTCCATGTGATCTACCACAGGATCTATAGCAATGCTATTTCATCTCTCTTAATCAGATTTAAAGTAATTTGCATGTTATCAGGTTGTCAATAAACAGTACTGTTTTGAAATACTAAATATACTGCAATACAACTCCCATTGTAGTAAAATGAGACTTCTACTAATAAGCTGGGAGGAATATTTCTCTGGAATTCTTTTTGTTGGCTTGGATTCTAACTTTACTTCTATTGATCAGAAAAGGGTTTGCATTCACAGTCTAAGGCATTCTTGCTTCCTTCTTTCCCCTTCCTTCTATGCTCATCTGGGAGTATGTCAGACTTTTCTAAACTTCTTCTTTACCTCCCACATATTTGTGGATTGGGGGTGGGAATGCTTACAGAAGTTCCTTTCCTATCATGTCTCCTCTTTCATAGAAGAAACCCTGTGACAGAACAAAGGTTTCATTTCACGTGTGAATATCTTTTGGTACAGCAAATAAAGGTCGGATTTAGTAGAATTTATCATGTATTCAGCCACACAACAATTATCAAAAGTCATTAAACTGATTTTAATGAACACCCAAATTGTCAGTGTACTAATTAGTAAAAGGGGGTGTTTAATAAACATTCTTGGAGGAAAAAATGGAAAATGTGTGATCTAATGAATTTCAGAAAGGTAACCTTAATGAAAGTGATTTGCTTAATAGCAGTGGGAGTTCAAACATAATGTGGGGTTCAAATACAAAAAAAGGAAGGCAATAACAATTATGGATGAGTGAAAAAATGAAGCCATATAGAAATCAAAAGCTAGTTTTACCAACAGAGTTACAGAAGGGGGCATAGCTCACTGGTAGAACACTGGCCAGAAACAGATTACAAGCCACTGCAATATTCTGACTAAAGAGGAAATTCTGCATAAAATATTTGGAACGTGCAGAATAATATTCCACTGGAATTTACAAAAGTCCCAGTGAATTCGGTCTCTAAGGCACTACATGATCATTGAGCTTATATGGAATCTTCTGCCACTGTGATTTCGCCCCAAATACCCACAGAAGCACTTCCCATATTAATAGAAGTGAAATAATATGTGGACTTTGGGGGGTGAGTTCATTCATTTCTGATCCTTAAGATGCTTCTCCATAATTCCAGTGCAAGGATTTGAGACAGAAGGGCTGGGAAAGACTGTGACCTAATATCGTGATGATCTCTTGTCAAACAGGAAAGACTTGCTTCAGCACTGATGACCACACACTGGAGGTGTCAGACAATTTTGTCTACCTGATTTCCACCAGTAACCTCTCCATCAACATTGAGCTGGACAAACATATTAGCGAAGCAGGTATGGCAATGGCTAACTTCTCCAAAAGGGTATGGGGGAATGTGATGCTAATGTCCAATACCAAGATAAAGCTCTACTGGGCTTGCATGCTGAGCATGCTGTTTTATGGAAATGAGTAATGGGCAACTTACAACTGCTAGGTGTGATGCCTCAATGCCTTCCACACATGCTGTGTTAGGAAGATTTTAGGAATCACATGTCTAAAACAAAGATGTGCTATTCCAAGTCCACATCCCCAGCATGTTCGTACTCCTATCTCAGCTGAGCGGGTGGTGCTGTGGCCTAAACCACTGAGCTTCTTGGTCTTGCTGATCAGAAGGTTGGTGTTTCGAATCCCCGTGATGGGGTGAGCTCCTGTTGCTCTGTCCCAGCTCCTGCCAACCTAGCAGTTTGAAAGCACTCCAGTGCAAATAGATACATATGTACCACTGTGGTGGGAAGGTAAATGGTGTTTAGTCCTGCTGGCCACATGATCTGGAAAGCTGTCTGTGGACAAACGCTGGCTCCCTTGGCCTGAAAGCGAGATGAGCACCTCAACCCCATAGTCACCTTTGACTGGACTTAACCATCCAGGGGTCCTTTACCTTTTTTTTTTAAAAACCCCTATCTCAGCAATGTCTACATTGGATTGGTTATGTTCACAGTATGGACAATGGCAGGATCCCCAAAGATGTGTTCTATGGGGAGCTGGTTTCAGGCACCAGGACCATGGACAGGCCAACGCTGCATTACAAAGATGTCTGTAGATGAGACACAAAGGCTGGCAAAATCAGCCCTGTCATTTGGGAATTCCTTGCAGACAACCACAGAGAATAGAATCTCTTGGTTCTACTCTGTGAAACAAATCCCTTCTGTTCCATGAAAACTATATAGTACGATGGGGACCTCATATTCTTGTTGACCGTCTGATTTGCTTGAATTTACAAGGGTAGCTCCTGCACATGCATTCTGTATTTCAGGGTAAAAATGTGACTCACAGTTTGCTAAAACTGTTTCACACATTTTTTGCCTCCTTGAAATAAATGTGAAAGTGCTATAGACAAGTGTGCCTGAACTTGTCACACAGTGGGAAACCATGCAGTGCATGAGTTCTTCAGTTACCCTCTGCTTACACATCTGCCAGAAAAACCTCTAAACTTGATTTATAGTGCTCAGGTGCTTCCACTACAAAACCTGGACAATTATACATCTGAATGCTTCACACGATGCCTGCAATACATTCCACCTTCAAGGAACTATTTCCACATCTCCTTGGTCTGTTGACAAACTCCTGAACTTCTGCATTTGACCCCAGCATGTTATGTGTGCATGGTATATTTATGTAGAACAATAGCAAGTAGGGCTATGGGGTGGAGGATCTATTGCTTTGAGAAGATTCATTCTGTTGCTCTGTTATTCTGTTATTTCATTCCTGCTTTATAGAGCCATGCTTTTCCATAAACAAAGCTCCATTGTCGTTTGCATTTCATATTGATATTTCAATATCAATGCACCCATAATTCATGAGTTGCTCATGGGGTTGGAGTAGAAATTTGAAAGCTAGCCATCCTTTGAAATTTGCACTTACCTGAATTTTGCAAAGCCCTTCTCCAATGAAACAATGCTCTATGGAAATGCATGTATTAGGACAAAGTGTGCATAAAAATAACTATATTAGTGAAAACAACATACTGACGTACACCTTGTTAGGGGAAATTTCTTGAAAAAATGAGTCAAAGTTGCTTGCAAAAATGTGCACGCGTTAAAATTAGCACTAAAATGCTGGTGAATGTTCATGAAGCTTTTTAAAAAATGCAAATTGCTGCAGAAATGTGGAGGGCTGGATTTATAACTGGGGAAAATGAGAAATGGAGAGAACTGAAATTGGCAGTTCCTTCTGTCCCTAGTGGCTCACCAGGGTGTGCATGCGTGAAACCACAGCAATAACCTCTCCGTAGCAGAGGGGGCGGAAAAGTTAAGGCATGCACTGGCAAAGCCAATCCAGTTCAGTCCTCTTGTCCTCAGTGCTTCATTTTCTGACATGTAGCAGCAATACCCGTTATGTTTAGGAGCAAGTCTCTTGAGACTCCCTCCTCTAATGGGGTGAGGCAAATTCATGCCGTGAGAGGGAAGACAGTGACAGTCTCCAAGTTCCCCCCTCAAATGTACATCTTTAGTCTTGGAGCATCACCCTTTCGTATACTGTGAAATCTGCCCGAACTTTTTCTTGACTATATCTTTGCTTTTTCCTCGTGGTTGTCAAAGGGTGCATTACATTCATCTTCCTGCCAGAACTATTCATTCATGCAGCACTATCTCTGCATTTTGAACATCTGTCTTCCACCATCCCTTTCCAGAGGTGGAAGAATTCCTCATATCATTCTTGGTTAAGGCATCACTAAAGTAGGTCAGATGTTGTCGGAGTTCATCTGAAAGTAACAATGTGAGACTGTTGCCAGATTTACTTCTTCACTGTGGTGCTTCCACAGTGTCCGATCTTATGTACTCTGCTGAACCACACATAATTGTAACTGAAAATGTACAGGTCAGAAGGAATGCACAATGCATTAACAACATGTTGGCACTATGGCTATGACAAAGGGTGTTAAACTGTGAATTCCAGGCTGGTTGCCCACCAAAGCATTTTGCATTATTCTTTTCTGCTTTTTAATACAGCACTTCAGAAGACATTTTTCTTTAATTTTTCCCAAACCAAAGTGTTTCTCTGAGAGTTAGAAAGTTTGATAAACAAAAGCAACCATCCACCCATTGTGAAGAAGAAAGACCATCATTTAATTGATTGATTTTCAAGTTTCCTGAACATAAATTTTGGCTTACAAAGTATTCATACTTCACGGAAATTAAGACCATAGCGTGCCAGTATGCCAAAAAGATGAAAAACTAACAATGAAAAAAGGTAAGTAATTTCCTGCAACCCCGTGACATTCACCAAATTTTAGCACAATATTTCTTTCGTAATTATCTGTTCCTGTAATACACTCAAAGCAAACTAGCCCTATAATGCGAGAAAGAACTTACTGCCTTAATAATGGCCTTTTTTTTTAGCTTCTTCAGATATTTGGTTGAAAAGTGATAATTTATTTTTACTTTTTTAAAAAAAGAAAAAACACCCAACAGCATAAATCAGGCATAGGCAAACTCCAGCCCTCCAGGTGTTTGGGACTACAATTCCCATCATCCCTGATCACTGGTCCTGTTAACTAGGGATGATGGGAATTGTAGTCCCAAACATCTGAGGGCCGGAATTTGCCTATGCCTGGTGTAAACACTATCATCTCATCTTACAGGACCTCTAAGTTGGTTCACAATAAAAGGCACAAGAAGTAAAATCTGGGCTATACCCAGGTGGGTGCATTACGATCTAGTATAGCATTTAAAGTGGAACGTGCCTGAGTGGTTCAGCCAATACCTTTCATGCTAAAGGTCATGAGTTCAGTATTTGATATCTCCAGTTAAAATGGGAAATGTCTCTGGCTGAGGCCCCTGAAAGCCTCTAACATTAACAGACAGCACATTAATTTTTAGAAGTTATGATCACTGGGCTGCTGTCAGGGCAAACTGTATTTTAATGCTGCTTATAGATGTGGGTTGGTGCACTTTAATTATCGGTTTTAACTAGTTTGCTTTATTTTTACTGTGTTTTTTAAAAAGTTTTTATTAAAACTTTTTAATTATCGGTTTTAACTAGTTTGCTTTATTTTTACTGTGTTTTTTAAAAAAGTTTTTATTATTAAAATAATTCAGCATTAATACACACATATTGCGAATATAGAAGCATACAAACATACATTTCATACAATCCTTAAAAATGTTCAAACATACCTACACTCAGTCCCACAGATAATTCCTTTTCCCATCACCATCCGCCACCCCTCACCCCACCTTTGTGTTAGACTTCCAATCTACTCAATTGCAATTTCTTTCCACTTCTATTACTTTCTTTCACACACCTTTAAGCTAATTTCATGCTTCTTTTTGTATTACACATTGTTATCCATCTTATTTAGTATTTCAGTATTTAAAGCGGAACTTGTTTATTCTAATAGGAGTTCTGATTTTTCAATATGGTTTTGCAAGTATCCTTTAAATACTTTGTATTTTATAACGACATTTCAAAATTTAAGCCAACTTAAACTTTGGGGGAAGGCAAGATAGAAATATGTTAAATGAATAATAAATTAATAATTTGAGAATACATCTTCACTTTGTCCCTTATAAGTCTACTTACCATTTGGGTGTGGCAGCAATGCATCCTGGCAATGCATCCTGGCACCCTTATCCGGGGATGGCCTGGCTGGTGAGGTTGACTGCAAGCTCACCTTGCCGGCTGGTGTTTTGGTTTCAAATCTGTCCACAAACTGGCCAATGACAGGCAGGCTTATAGCCTGGGCCCTCCCGGGGATAGGCCTAATGTTTGCCATTCTATCTTAGGTAGAAAGTAAATGCTTCACTTGGGGTTGCCATTATGAACCTACCCAGACCCTGAGATGATATTCTGAGGCCCTCCTTCATGTGTCCCCTCCTTGACAGGTTCGGAGGGTAGCAACACGAGAAAGGGGCCTTCTCTGCAGTGGCTCCCCATCTGTGGAATGCTCTCCCCAGGGAAATTCACCTGGCACCCTCATTATACACCTTTAGGCGCCAGGCAAAAACATTCCTTTTTAACCAGGCCTTTGGTTGATCCAATTTATATCCTATGCGGGGGTTGGGGTTGGGGGGAGGGACTATTGGGTTGTTGTTTTTATTTTTATTAGGTATTTTGTGGTTTTATATCTTGATTTTATTCTGTGAACCACCCTGAGACCCTCGGGTATAGGGTGGTGTAATAATAATAATAATAATAATAATAATAATAATAATAATAATAATAATGGTGACTGCCTTCAACAGGAAACACCTCATGAGAGTGAGAGGGTACAGAAATGCAGGGGGGCATTTTCCACCATCGTTGGGCATATCACAGGTTGGAAATAAAAGAAAACCCTGTGTTTCAAGCTTTGCTAGGTTCTGTGATGTGACATTTGATTTCCCATTTTCTATTTATTTCCCCTCCCCTCCCACAAGCCTGTGTAAGATTGGGTTCAGCTGAGCGGCACAGCTTTTTGTACACAGAGCTGTTGCCACACTGGTCCCAAATGATGAGAGCTTCAAAAGGGCTTAATGCCTCAAGCATTGTTCTCACACAGGCTTCATTCGTTTCAGTCCAGCTTGTGTGGGTGTAACATTTGGTAGATTGCACTCAGAGTAGGCAAACTGATATTTCATATTTGTTTGGCTGTTTCTATAGCTGTACAAACAGAACACGTATAAGAGATACCATAGGGCAGTTTGTCAGTCATCCCCATCATCATGAATAGAATACGATTTAGTAATTTCCAATAGATTAACTATGCCAAAAGGGATGGTAGTCAATTCAATAAATTAACATAATGTGAAGAACTCAGCTTTGATTTCATTTTCTTTTTTAAAAGCACCCCAAATGGGTACAATGGGTAGCACAGTCTAAGTCATTACTTTTAACATGGATATTTTATTTATTGCATAAAATATATACACTGCTTGATTGTAAAAGAAAAGAAAAGTGGTTTACAAAAAGATAAAAACAAGAAAACCAAGGAAAATTAGCCACGCTAAAAAAACAATGGTTCTCAAAGTGTGTGGCACGCCACACTGGTGTGGCAAGAGGTGAAGGTAAGTGTGGCAGGAAGATTCAAAGACAATCAAAGAAACATTTAAACATTTCAGTGTACTATAGTATAGTATAGTGTCATTTATTTATTTGCAGAATATGGATAGATACCTTTTCAAAACAAGCAAGAGCATCAAGTGATAATGAGGACAATCCTGGTTGCATTTTTCAATGGATTTCTTCTTAATTAAAAAATAAATAATTTGGTGTGGCACGAGGAATTTTTTTGTTCTGAAAGTGTGGCCCAGAGGAAAAAGTTTGAGAACCACTGCTTTAAAACATGCAAAATGTTAAGACAGCAAAACTGATTAAAATATTCACGCTAGCATTTCTAAGCATCTGGGTAGGATGCATAAACAAGAATATTTTTAGCACGTGCCAGAAACAGTACAGTGAAGGCACCAGAAAGTGTACAGTGATATCGGTAGACAGGGAGTTCCAATGTACAGTATAGCTGCTGCTGTTGCACCAAACAATATATTTCCTTTCCTTCAAGCAATGGATAGCTGTTGGTTGCCCATTATCCACATTCCCATTTTCCTATATCATTATTTTGGGGAGGGTGGTAGCTGAGTGGTAGAGAGAATGTGCTTAACATAAAGAAAACCCCAGATTTAATCTTTGGCTTTGTGAACATCACCTGCTGGTAACCCTGGAGATTCGATATGAGTCATTGTGGACGATAACGAGTTTGATGGACCATTGTCTGATACCATATGATAGATGTATGTTACATGAAACAAATCCTACCTAATCTGAATTTCTTATTTCTCAAAATACTCCATGCCCCTTATTGCTCCACACATAAGATTTAATTAGTTTGTTGATTCAGATAGACGATAGAGACATGGATAGATAGATAGATGATGATGATAGATAGATAGATAGATAGATAGATAGATAGATGATAGATGATAGAGTGATTTTTTTTTCTTTTAAAAAATGTTTATGGGTATTTTCATTTTGACAAGAAAATCACCATTTTATAGTTCAGATAGATGATAGATACATGGATAGATAGATAGATAGATAGATAGATAGATAGATGATAGATAGATGATAGATAGATGATAGATAGATGATAGATAGATAGATAGATAGATAGATAGATAGATAGATAGATAGATGATAGATAGATAGATAGATATAGATAGATAGATATAGATAGATGATAGATAGATGATAGATGATAGATAGATGATAGATGATAGATGATAGATAGATGATAGATAGATAGATGATTAGATAGATACATAGATAGATAGATAGATGATAGATAGATAGATAGATAGATAGATAGATAGATAGATAGATGATAGATAGATAGATGATAGATAGATGATAGATAGATGATAGATGATACGGTGATTTTTTTCTTTTAAAAAATGTTTAGGGGTACTCTCATTTTGACTCAAGAAAATCACCATTTTATAGTTCAAATCGGGAAAAATAAATACAGTCAATGGACAAAAGTACAAAGAACATGCATTATACCAGGAAAGGAAAAGAAGCCACCATTGGAGGTGGTAACAACAATATGGACCAATCGCCATTCTAGATTCCAACTCCTACTTCACACATTAAACGCTCGCTTCCATCTGAGACTCAGGAAACACCGTGACAGGAAATGAGGGGTAGCAACGGAACTGACGATTCACCAAGCTAGAGAAGAAACTAAAAATTTCATTTTTTTAGTTTCTTCTCCCATTAGATTCACAAAATGTTTAGGGGTATGCTTCTCCCCCCCCAAAAAAAAAAACACTGGATAGATTATATATATCCAGGAGAGTAGAAACATAAGTCATCCTTATGTTCATTACTGCAGATCTTTGTCACTCAAAAACTCCAGTTGATTTAGACTGACTGGCCATTTTTGTGCAGAATGTACAGACCCAGGCAAGTCCATGTCAGCAATGGTACCTGGGGACAACACTTAACCAACAAAGAATGGCTGTGTAAAAGAGCAAAGCCCCCAGATTGCATACTGGGTGCTTGAAGGTAGCAGTCTGCTGACAATAGCATCTAATTCTTTTTCACAGGAGACAAAAGGTTTCACCATTATTCCATCTGCTTGGGAAGCAAACCAGAAAATAGAAAGAACAACCTCTCGACTCAGAACAGCTTGGCTTGCGTTGTAGACATTCTCAACAATGGACTGCAAAATAGAAAATACTTAAGGCTGCTTGCTTGGATGTCTTGAATCACAAACACAATGCAATTATAGATTATTAAGACACCAGGCAAGAAAGGGAAAATGTGTGTGCGTCCTATGGGGTGAATGCAGGCTTTCGCTGAAGCCTGGAGAGCGAGAGGCGTCGGTGCGCACTGACCCCTCTTGCTCTCCGGGCTTCAGGAAGCTATCTGCAAGCTTTGCAAGCCCGGTGGAAGTTCCCGTGGGCTCGCAAGGCTTGCAGGCAGCAGCCTGCATCCAACAAGCTCGGGGGACAGCGGGGAGGCGCAGCGCCGCCATCCCGCTGTTCCCCGACCTGGTTTGGATTCCCTGACCTGGTTTTTTTTGGGGGGGGGAATAAAGGGGAAAACATTTCCTTTATTTCCCCCCCAAAAAAACCTAGGTGCGCCCTATGGGACGAAAAATACGGTAGTCACATGTTAAAACAATATATTCCCTTTTCAAAAAATGATAACTTTATAGGAGAGAAATGCAAAAATCAAATCCAATGAATATTAATCTCTGCACATCATATACCTCTTCTTTGTCTTTCGAAAACAAGATGATGTTAGGGTTGTGGCTATTGATTCTGATTGCGTTTACTTCCTCAGATCAGTGTCTAATATAGTTCAAGTGTTAGGAACATAGGAAGCTGCCTGATACCGACTCAGATCCTTGGTTCATCTTATTCAGTATTGTCTAAACCAGGCTTCCTCAAACTCGGCCCTCCAGATGTTTTTGTCCTACAACTCCCATGATCCCTAGCTAGCAGGACCAGTGGTCAGGGATGATGGGAATTGTAGTCTGAAAACATCTGGAAGGCTGAGTTTGAGGAAGCCTGGTCTACATGGACATGCTGCAACTCTCCAGGGTTTCAGAAGGAATCTTTTCCCATTCCTACCAGAGATCCTAAGGACTGAATCTAGGATCTTCTTCATGCAAATCAGGTGTTCTACCACTGAGGGCCCTTCCAGATTTTCCAAGTCCTTCTGCCTGCAAGCCTCTTACTGCAGCTTATACTATGACTAGAATAGCTGTCTGGTATAATCTCCCCACCCCAACAAAATATCCCTGTGCAAACATCTCACCCCAATCTTACTCAGAATTAGCCTTGCCTAACTCTAGATAGGGAGACGCGGGTGGCGCTGTGGGTTAAACCACAAAGCCTAGGACTTTCCAATCGGAAGGTCAGTGGTTCGAATCCCCCCGACAGGGTGAGCACCCATTTCTCGGTCCCTGCTCCTGCAAACCTAGCGGTTCAAAAAGGGCAAGTAGATAAATAGGTACCGCTCCAACAGGAAGGTAAACGGCATTTCGGTGCACTGCTCTGGTTCATGAGAAGTGGCTTAGTCATGCTGGCCACATGACCCAGAAGCTGTGCGCCGGCTCCCTTGGCCAAAAAAGTGAGCTGAGTGCTGCAACCCCAAAGTCGGCCACGACTGGACCTAATGGTCAGGGGTCCCTTTACCTTTAACTCTAGATAGATTGTGCTGCAGCAGACACACACAGGATACTGTCACCTAGCCCCTGAATTTTATTACGGCCAGATTAAAATTCGGCAGGAGAGAAGAGCCCACACTATAGCAAAGCTGATGTTATGCATTTTTATTCAGAAGTGAGCCCCATAGAGGTCAATAGGCTTACTCCTAAAGCTAAAACTACTGTCCCATCCCAGCTTTTTATTGAGGTCTATAGAGTCTGCTCTCCTTGCAAAACAAAATGGCAGCAGTAGCACTGCCTCAGCCTAATTCCAAGTTGTTGCCAATGTATTCCAGTTCTCTAATCTAGAGATTCTTCTTTAGATTAAATAATTGAGGAACTGCATAGGAAACCCAAAGCACTGCTATAAGACTAGAGATATTTATCAGATTGGGGGGGGGGGCGATGAAGGAATTTAATTAGTGGAGGTAGTTTTCCTAAGCACTCATTTGCTCAATGAGCCATAGTTATTATTAACTTCTATTTTGATACCATTCTTCAAACAGTTTCAGGGTGACAAATTCTGATGCATTTCCTGTCCAATTATTCCTTCCGAGAACAATGTGATGCAATTAACAGATCTCAGGAATATGCTTGCAACTTGATTTTCTCAGAAGCGCTCAGTGATTACCATTAGCAGATAGATGATAATGAAATGAAAATATTGTCAAGGACCGGCTTAACAGCAAGCTCTTAAACTCAATGACGAAAAGATATTCGGCTCTAGTTGTTTCCCTCCACAAAATGTTAAATACTCTATTAGAAGCTAATTTGAGGAGGCAGTTTATAATTTCATCAGGCTTCTTGCTGTAGTCAGCAAAACAACTGGCTAAATATTGTGGTGTGTTTTAAAATAATAATAATGCAATTCTGTACCAGCTGTCTTATTTAAGGTACAAAGAAATTAATATGATGGTCTTGGGTTTTCCTACATTTCATATTCTACCTTTTCCTCCACCATGGAAACTGAAGTGGCCTACAACTTACTTCTCAGGTGGTCGCCCATCCAAGCAGTGAAAAGACCAAGTCCTGCCAGGTAGGCAGACCGTGACCTATAGACTCGCTGTGCATGCAAGCTTGTGATCTGCCTTTCAGCTAATATTCTCTACTTTTTCACCCAGTTGATAGAGCTCAAGGAGACTCCAGGTTGCGTACTTGGGAACACTGGATGCACTGGAACGTATAAAGGCGTGCTTACTTTCAGTTCTCAGCTCTCATTCCAGCTCTCCACCAATTTCCCAGCCCAACACCAGAATCCTATACCTGAGTCCAGGGCAGCTGTCTATCAGCTCCACCTGGTACACAGGCTGAGAACTTACCTGCCCGTGGACTGTCTCGCCAGAGTGGTGCATGCTCTGGTTATAATATAGTGCAACTGACTTTCGGGGTTGGTGTGTTGTGCAACAAACACAAAGAGTGCAATGAGATTGAGTGTTTGTGGTGGGGGGAAGGAGGCTTGGTTAATTTCATTGTACCCAGGTTGTACATTGACAATAAAGGTATTATTATTATTATTATTATTATTATTATTATTATTATTATTATTATCTCCTGTTTGGACTACTGCAATACACTCTACAGTGGTACCTTGGGTTAAGAACTTAATTCGTTCTGGAGGTCTGTTCTCAACCTGAAACTCTTCTTAGCCTGAGGTACCAATTTAGTTAATGGGACCTCCCGCTGCCGCTGCTGCACGATTTCTGTTCTCATCCTGAAGCAAAGTTCTTAACCTGAGGTACTATTTCTGGGTTAGCAGAGTCTGTAACCTGAAGCGTCTGTAACCCGAGGTACCACTGTATGTGGGGCTACATTTGAAGGTGACCCAGAAACTACAGCTAATCCAGAATGCGGCAGCCAGACTGGTGACTTGGAGTGGCCGCCAAAACCACATAACACCGGCCTTCAAAGACTTCCATTGACTCCCAGTATGTTTTCCAGCACAATTCAAAGTTTTGGTGTTGACCTTTAAAGCCCTAAACAGCCTCAGCCCAGAATACCTGAAGGAGCTTCTCCACCCCCATCGTTCAGCCCGGACACTGACGTCCAGCGCCGAGGGCCTTCTGGCTGTTCCTTCACTGTGAGAAGTGAAGTTACAGGGGACCAGGCAGAGGGCTTTCTTGGCAGTGGCACCCGCCCTGTGGATTGCCCTTCCACCAGATGTCAAAGAAATAAACAACTATCTGACTTTAAAAAGACATCTGAAGGCAGTCCTGTTTAGGGAAGTTTTTAATATTTGATGAATTATTGCATTTAAATATTTTGCTGGAAGCTGCCCAGAGTGGCTGGGGAAACCCAGCCAGACGTGTGGGGTATAAATAAAAAACTTGCTATCATTATTATGAAGGACCACTGTGAACCTCCAGAGTCTACTGCTTCTGCTTCCCCCTTGTTGTTGCTGTATGTTCAACTGCCCTTTCTGAGCATGGAATATTGGGGAAATGGAACATGCTCTTCCAGTTCCTCTGTACTGTCTCCTTGGCAGGTTGTGTAGATTGAGACGTGCAAGTGGGCAGTTCTGATAGCACCAAGAAGGAAACCGGACTGCAAAAAGGGAGCTACAAGTTACAGGGAACCAGGCAGAGGGCCTTCTCGGTAGTGGCACCCGCCCTGTGGAATGCCCTCCCACCAGATGTCAAAGAGAAAAACAACTACAGTGGTACCTCAGGTTAAGTACTTAATTCGTTCCGGAGGTCCATACTTAACCTGAAACTGTTCTTAACCTGAAGCACCACTTTAGCTAACGGGGCCTCCTGCTGCTGCCGCGCCACCGGAGCCCGATTTCTGTTCTCATCTTGAAGCAAAGTTCTTAACCTGAAGCACTATTTCTGGGTTAGCGGAGTCTGTAACCTGAAGCGTATGTAACCTGAGGTACCACTGTACCAGACCTTTAGAAGACATCTGAAGGCAGCCCTGTTTAGGGAAGTTTTTAATTTGTGATGTATTTCTGTATTTTAATATTTTGTCCAGAGTGGCTGGGGAAGCCCAGCCAGATGGATAGGGTATAAATAATAAATTATTATTATTATTATTATTAGTCACCAGAGCCAACAATCAGCACCTGCCCACATGATTAGGTGCTATCCTATACCACACCAGGTTACTGAAATATACTACTTTAGGACGTTGCTGTCAAGGAGATAGATACTAAAGATAGCTAAGGGCAATCAAAAAGGGTACTGCATGAAAGATGAAAGTAACTCATAGCAGAAAAATATGAGGAAATTTCCTTTTACGAAAAGAAAAGTTAATTAAGGACAGCAAGACTTTCTGTACTTTCCTCGGGATTTCTGAAGAGAGATGTAGCACAAACTTATAATTAAGTCTTCCACAGGTGCCACAGACTGTATCTTCAAGTTTCTTTGACTGCCTGACCCCCCAAAAAGAGAAGAGGAAATAAAATAAAATTAAAATTAAAAATGGCAATGTTGTTTGAAGTCTTTGCTGATAAATTTGTCTTGAACGGAAAGGAACAGTGGGATGCTCATACAAGACTCATACCCACTTCACAAAGTCTCTTTCAGTGATGCTGACTGCATTTACTTATTGTAGATGTAGGTATGTCATTTTGTGTCTTACAAGGAGAAGGACCTGTAGAAAGATTTTAATAGAAGGAGGCATGATTCCGTGGGACCCAATGCCTGCTTGTAAATAATTCAGTTAAATTGCAAGTCAATCTGTAATTTTAAAACAACAACAATAAATGAACCATTCATTTATGGTTATGAAATTAACAAAAGGATATCGGTCTGCCAAGGGATAATAGAACTGTTGAGCTAAAATACGCACTGTTTATGGACATTGTAACTTTAGGTAGTTACTCTGCAAATGTATCAAAAGTTTTGAAGGATTCCCTTAAACTTGTAATTGTTGCCTATTATTGAGATTTGAAAAGTTGAGAGAGATACTCTTTTAAAACAAGTACTGTTGAAACAAATACAGTTGCCATTGTGCTCCCCTAGAGGAACTTTGAAAGTGTTACAATTGGGGATTTTCCATTACAGTTGGCCAGGGAATTTTCCCACCATAAAAACAAGTCTGAGCCGTGAGAGCGACCTTGACTCTCAGACATAAGGTAAGCAATGGACTACATGGAAATGGCGGAAATGACTGGCAGAATCCGAGACCAGGGAGAAGAGTTGGTGGAAGAAGATTGGAGGAAATTTAAAATTTATTTACAGAAATATTGTAAAATTTTTGAATGTTGATGACATTGAAATGAAATGTAGGGGTTCTAGTAACAAGGTATAATGTAAGATTGGATTGATAATAGATGAAAATTTGAAGTTATAATATGTGAGGGAAAACAATTAAGGATAAACTAACAGGATATGAATTTGCTGAACCAACTTTTAAATGGGATACAAAAAAAGGGAAGCGTGAGGAAGTCAGGAAAATAAGTTAATCAAAGATGAGAAATTCAAAAAGAGGGATTTTTCTTTTTTTTCTTTTTGTGTTCTTTTTTCTTTTTCCTTTTTATGTTAAATGTTTGTATTTTTGTACTTTGTATCTTTTTATTTTTGTGTTTTTGTATTCTTCTTGTGTTTTTTCTATTTGTTGTTTTATAATTTCTTTATTGTTAAAACTTAATAAAATATTATTTAAAAAAATGAAATTAACAAAAGGACATCAGAACTGTTAGCTGTGAATGTACTTCCCATTCAAGCTCTGTAGATTAGTCTGCCCCACTCTTTCGGAAAACACACTAATCAACTACTTGAATTTCAGCATCTTTACGGAAGCTCCATAAAAAATAATTATCTCACGCTGGCTAACTCTGTAAAAGAAGATCCGACAAAGTGGCAATAATTACAGCTGAAATAAAGGTAAATATTAAAGGTAAGCATTCTCTTGGGATGCTCTTGCCAAAAAAAGCGGTGATTTGTAGAGTGAGCTATGCTTTCCCCTCAATAAAGGGAAGCAAAATGCTTTAAATTCTAACCTTTTCCATGGTCCTTGACAACTGTTTGCAGCTACTAATTTCACCCTCGGTTTTTGCACCATCTCCCTTTCCCCATTTCATTCCTCCCCAAGCAATCCCAGCAAAGGATCACATATTGGGTGTGATGGCATCATATGATCACATATTGGCTACATAACAATATCATTCAGCTCAAATTAAAGCTATTAGCAATGAAGGCAATGCTTTCTATCTTGGTCACAAGAGTGATCAAATTATCTCCAGGGTGACCCAACCAAAAGTATTCACATCCTTTCACAACAAACCCTAGAAAAGTGTCCCTGAAAAGGAGGGAGCTCATTTCAATGCTGGTACAGATTTCCATGAAAAGGGTCTTCCTTTCATTTCAGGCCTAATGAATATTCTTAAGGGTTTCTTTTTAATTGAACATAATTACAATATTTGCACAGCACATTATGTTATTCTCAGTGAATGATATAATTAATGTGTATATTGTAGGACAGTGAAAGCAACGATATCGTAAAAAAATCCAAAGAAAAGACAGCAAATGGAGAGCTAATCTATCTGAATTTTACAGAGCATCTTCTACGCTAGCAGTGTTTCAGTTACTTTTTTTGTAAGCCAGAAAACATCTGTGGAAACAGGAATAATGATAGCAATACCAATGCAGTATCTACTTTGGATTCCAGAGAGGATCAGGCCTCCCTGTTTGATAAACAAAGTAATGTGTGATGAATGTGCCCTTTATATCTGTGACATATAATCCTAACTTTAATTGGAATATTTAATAGTGTGTGTGTGTGTGAAATAGTTTTTCATGTGTCTGCATGTTCAAGGAATAATCCAATAATGTAGAAAGAGGGAGATTAATTTCAGAACCCCATTCTGTCATTTTCTCCCCTCAAATTTAAGCACATTTAAACATGCTTTGTAGAAAAAAAGGCCTTAAAAGAAAACTGGCATTATGGAACAACTATCAATGTTCTACAAGAATTATGGGTAACAAACAATTTTATTAACCAAAAACTTATGGGTCCATAATATTGGCACTCAGCAAATTCACATAGTGAATTTACATGGACTCATATGCTACAAGTTTTAATAGCTGCAGCTATGAAAGATAACTAGCTGCAGCTATGGAAGTTAACTTTTATAATATGTGGTTCAGATAGTACTTAACAGAAGGTTGTAGGAGATTAATAACATAAATATAAAATGTGAGAGATGAAATACGGATCATGTAATAGCTACAAAACAGGTCTTGCAATAAAATCTAACCTTTGGGGGGGGGGGACAATTTACAGACATAATGGGATACCTTTTACATTTAATTATGGGTTCTTTGCTAACTTGGAACATTTGCTGGAATTGTCTGGAATATAACTGTTAGAACAAAATGGGCATGTGGGAGGTACGGTAATTTTTTCTCAGAAGATGTTTCTCTCGGAGAGGTTTTGAGACCAAAAAATGGCCTATTGGCAGACTTTTCTCTACTTCTCCAGTTCCTTCCATCCATCCCTCCCTGAACAACATCTTGGAAGGTAGCCAGGTCCAGGACATTGTAGAGGATATATGGTGAGCACAGTTGGTGCAGTATTAGTGGCAACAGCAGAAAAAAATAAAGAGTCTTAGGACAGGGTGATACATCCTCTGCTAGCTGGCCACATCAAGTCTGCTAAGTAAATACCTACAGCCTGTAAACCCCATGAATCAATTTCACAGACAACCAGGCTCTGTTCCCAGGTGGACAACATCAGGATACAGATCAATACTCTGGTGAGAAGAGGGAGGAAAAAAATTGCTTCCTGATCCCAGCAATGGGGTGGTTTCACACACTCCGCCCATCACAGCACGAGCATGGTGATGGCTCATTCTGGTGAACAGGGATGGCCAACATGGTGTTTGGATGGGATTCCCCCCTCTCCTTGATTATCAGAATGAAATGATGACTAGGAAAAATGTTGATGGTGATTGCTATCCCAATTTCGCAGTAATGGAGATGGAAAGCTCTTGTTCTCCTGATCAGATTGATCTGATGAGCAGCAGAAAAGGGGTGAGATGGGAAGAGTTGTTTGCACGTTGTATGTGTGTAAGTGGGAGGGAGAACTGAATTTAGTATTATATTTATTCAGAATGCTTCATATACAGAGATACCTGCAGCAGTCTAGTATGATTAAGTTCTCCTGCAGGTATTATGCTTCAGATGGGGTCTGGAGGATGGCATATAGAGACTTTCCTGGGACCACTTCATCAGTCCTTTAACAAATGTGAGATTTGAACTGGGGCCAAGTTAGTTATGTTCATTAATTCAAATTGTTCTACTCTTAGTGTTGGGTACAACTCCTTGGTGTGAAGTCCAGTTTCTTTACTCTGCTAGACATTGGTTCAATGATCTGCTTTGTAAATAAACATCACACTGTGGCTTAGGGCCCTCGTATTTATGGGACCGCCTCTCCTGGTATGTCCCGCAGAGGACCTTAAGGTCCATGAATAACCATAGTTTAGAGGTCCTGGGCCCCAAGGAAGTCAGACTATCCTCCACCAGGGCCAGGGGCTTTTCAGTGATCGCTCCAAACTGGTGGCATGCTCTGTCCCATGAGACTATGGCCCTTCAGGATTTAACCTCCTTCCGTCAGGTCTGGAAGACAGAGCTATTCCGCCTGGCCTTTAATTTGAATTCAGCCTGATCTTTTATTTCCCTTCCCTTCTCTCCCCCTCCCCTTTTATGAAGATTACCGGCTCTGAGACCCCACAACTAATTATCCTCACTGGCCCAAGTAGGACTAATTCAGCCAGCTAGCCCTGGTGTCTATCTAATGCTTATTGGATGGATTTCCCTCAAATTGATTTCTGAACTTTAAATTTTATTGTTATTCATGTTTTTATACTGCATTTTATGCTGCTTTTACAATAAAGTGTTTTAAATTTGTTGTTAGCCGCCCTGATCCCGGTTTTCTGAACCGGGAAGGGCGGGGTATAAATAAAAAATTGTTGTTGTTGTTGTTGTTGTAAAGCCAGTGCACAAACCAGAAATATAGAGGCCTAAATAGAGCCACAGGGACATTCCAGACCTTTATATTCAGAAAATACTATGCCACTCTTCTGCATATTGCTCTTTGTAGGATCAGCTCCAGCCACCACTGTTGTCACTGCATTTTGCTGAAGCAAAACTTATGGACAGTTTGGAGGTTCGAACCTCAAGGAAAGAAGTCAAAAAAATGTGTGTGGAATGAAAAAATGATGCTAAGATTAAGGGTAAGAAGATTTCATTCACTCCTGGCTTTAACCATGAAGTTGGGCTACATTTTAACATTTAATCCCCCCAAAGGGGTGACCATTACATGGGGACAATTTTGCTTACTTTAGCATTGGCAGCTTTTGTGATGCATCACCCTTTTAAAATCCCTTAGATATTGTTGTTGCTTGAAAAAGTGGTGGCAGACTTCTCCATTCATTTCTCTTGCCCTGTATCCCCTCTGGAACTTTAAATTAAAGCTCTGGCTGCTGGAGCTGTTGTTTTGACCACTGTGGTTTTAATTTAATATAATGGAGGGCACGAGGGGAATGGAAGAGGAGAGGAAGCTCACTGCTGCTGTCACAGGTGGTGGCATTAAAAGCTTTTTAAAAGGAGCTCCTGTCATTTCTAGGGAAAGCAGGCCCCACGCAGCTCAGCTTGCAAACCAATCCCCACAAACTGAACCAGCCGTCTACAGATTGGGGTCAGCCAGTTCAATGCAGCCTTAATGAAGAATAATGAAATTTCTTTTTAAGTTACCACAGAATATCACTTAAAGTGATACCTGAGGCAAATCAACAGGTTCCTGTTCGGGCACAATGCCTCTGGAATTGGGAAGGAATACAAATTACACTACGAACATGAGTTTGATCAAACTGTGGGAGGCAGTGGAAGATAGGAGTGCTTGGCGGGCTTTGGTCCATGGGGCACGAAGAATTGGACATGACTAAACAACTAAACAACAACAACAAATTATGGTTAAGTTCAGATATCTATGTGACATTCCATTTGTGTAGATCCACACTAATGTGCACATATATCAAACCATGGCCATAACGAAGTATTTTATTTTATTGATACATGCATCAGGAAATAAAAGCTGGGAATAGCTCTTCGTTATATGTATCATTTGGGGCAGGAACCGGCAAGCCACTCCAGTATCCCTGCCAAGAAAACTCCATGGACAAAGACAACAGGCAAATTAAAAGACGCTGGCTTCTTGGGAGAAAAGCAATGACAAACCTAGACAGCATCTTAAAAAGCAGAGACATCACCTTGCCAACAAAGGTCTGTATAGTTAAAGCTATGGTTTTCCCAGTAGTGATGTATGGAAGTGAGAGCTGGACCATAAAGAAGGCTGATCACCGAAGAATTGATGCTTTTGAATTATGGTGCTGGAGGAGACTCTTGAGAGTCCCACGGACTGCAAGAAGATCAAACCGATCCATTCTTAAGGAAATCAGCCCTGAAGTTAAGACTACAATACTTTGGCCACCTCATGAGAAGAGAAGACTCCCTGGAAAAGAACCTGATGTTGGGAAAGATGGAGGGCACAAGGAGAAGAGGATGACAGAGGACGAGATGGTTGGACAGTGTTCCCGAAGCTACCAGCATGAGTTTGACGAAACTGCGGGAGGCAGTGGAAGACAGGAGTGCCTGGAGTGCTCTGGTCCATGGGGTCACGAAGAGTCGGACACAACTAAATGACTAAACAACAACAACATATGTATCATTTAGCAAAGCAAAATCATGGGAACCATTGCAACATTGCAAAGCATACGCATAGTTGCACATGGGATTGAAATGAAATGTATGAAAAATGTATCATAAGAATTTGTCACAAGGACATAGTTCCACCAGGGAGTAAATAAGAAAGGAAGCATGAAATGTCTTTGGTTTTGATTATCAGCATCTTTCCTAGGCAAATGTTTCTTAAGGCTCATAGCAAATGTATGTAATTTGAGCACAGTGTGGTAGTATTAAATTTTTTTTTTTAAAAAAAATAAGTTAATAGGATAAGGTACCAGAAAGGATTAACTACCACTAAATAGCAGTGAGGATTAGCCATTATCCTGTCTATACAGGCATCTTAACGTGGCCAAAGCTGATAGAATGCAACAGGGCCATGCAATAAATACACATCTCCTGCTTCCTTTTCTAAGCATATTAAAATCAGGTTGACTAAAGCCCATAGCTAAATAGCTCATGTGGCAAATAAGCCCTAACTCACACAATGTAGAAAAAGCAGTGTTGGGTTGAGGTTTTGGGTGCCCTTAAGAAAGCTGTCCTGGCTGAGTCCTGTCATACTGCTCCTGCTATCTCCCATTGACATTTTCCCATTTCCTGTGGGCTTCGTTGCCTAGAGAGAAAGGGCAGATAAGCAGCCTCCTTCTCCTTCTCCTTGGACCAGCCACTCAGGGATCATGCACACTTCTGTTTGTCCCACAATTCCTAGACACAGGTCTGAGTGGTTTTCCTTTTGTCCTGCCACTTTCCCCAGGAAAACTTGGGGTTCACTGCTGGATCAGAACAAATGTCAATCCGGTTTTCTGCAGATTGGCGTTTATTCAGATTCTGCAGTAAACAATGGGATTTCCTTGGGCACAGGCAGATTTAGGGCAGCATGACCAGTTTCGTCACACTGGGTGCTGAGCTGAGGTGGGGGCCACAGGGCATCACAACTATGACCTAGTGCATGTGTAGAACAGAAAATGAGAAGTGGTTGGCCACATGGAGGGCACATCTGAAATTTGAAGTTTATTCATCCTTTCCTGGGGAAAGTGGTGTGATGAAAGAAAAACCTTTCCAAATACTAGGCAGCCTGTGGAAAGCCCTCCCACCAGATGTCAAGGAAATAAACAACTATCTAACTTTTAGAAAACATTTGAAGGTAGCCATTCTTCTTCTTCTTCTTCTTCTTCTTCTTCTTCTTCTTCTTCTTCTTCTTCTTCTTCTTCTTCTTCTTCTTCTTCCTCCTCCTCCTCCTCCTCCTCCTCCTCCTCCTCCTCCTCCTCAACAGGTCATAATTTATAGGTCTCCTGCTATCTGGATTTTGGGGTGTTGTCTCTGCCACTCTTCCAGGGCTCTCCAGACATAGAAGCCATCACATGGATCATTGAGATGCAAACATTCGCAGAAAAAGGTCTTGGTTGCTCATCCCAGATCTTTTAGGTGCTCTAGGTATTGAAGCACCTCATCCTATTTGCCACTCGACTCAATGAACTACTCAGAGCTTTGGAATTCAAAGATTTAAGGGAAGCCTAAGCCCTAGCATACGATTTAAGTGTGGATGTAATTGTTAGGATTCTTGCTCCGTGTTTGCAGTCATGGGATTGTTGTCTATCACATGACGGTATACATTTTGACTCCACAGTGTGGGAAGTGACGGAGACAGGATGTTTTGGTGTTACTGTGTTCCGTGATGTGGGACTATTGTCTTTTGTCTTTTGTTTCTTTCTCTTTGCTTTCTGATGAGAAAGAGAAAGGAGCTAAGTCAGAATGCTCTGAGTGTATTATATGTAAATAAAGTAGATTAGCCAAGATGCTGAGCTATTGAGTCTGTTACACCTCTTGGTATCAGTCTCTGTGATTTTCGGACTGGAGAAAGCTTTTAGAGCTCCTGACCGACCAGGAGGGAGAGGACATGCCAGTCAGGCATGTGTCTCTACCAGGGACCTACATGAGAGTAGGATGATCCTAACAATAATGATGTAAAGTAGTACTCCTTGCATCACATTGATCATCCAAGGTTCCAAAGTTGGTCTGGTAATGGCTCTGATAGCTGCAATGCCTACGGTGCCAATGCACAAAATGATCCATCTGGAAACCAGATAATGTGTCAGTTATGTTATGATCAAGGCCCACCCACCTCTTAGCCCACTAATTATTGGCTAATTCAGCCAGCAGGCTTGTAATCCACTTCCCAGGTGACAAGGAAGCCCATTGTTGACTCCCCGCCAGACAAGAAACTTCTGTTGTTGCACTCCCCATTTCAGACAGTGTAGCGGAAGCAGAATCTGGCCTGCAATGTTGCTGTATCTACAGTAAGTTGAGCAGACCTGCCTAATGAAGTAATTGTTCTTCTGTTCTTCTGGAGTCTGCCATGATGCATGGTGTGCAGCTGTGTGAGTAAATGGACGAAGGACCCACTTAAGAATTTTACAGAAGTAGGGGGATATTTTCATAGGAATGCTAGAGGAATTCGACAAATTCTGATATGAACTAACCTGATCTGCACATCTCAGACTAACATAAGGATTGGAACTTAGCTGTTAATCAGTGTTTGCACTTCCCAAATGTCCCAACACAATTTTCAGCTCAAAAGCCTGAATCAAAACAGGTTTTAATATGTGTATTTTGAAAGAAAATATGTTTAATTCATACCTCTAGAGAAAATACATTAAAATATGCACCGAAATGGAAATGTTTGTGCAGCCTTTTTTAAAAATAATAATAATCAAAATCAAAATTCGTAGATTCAAGCAGAAACAGGACAGGACAGAATGATGGGGGGAAACATGCAAAAGTGATGCATACTGGAAATAAATTGGCTTGCCCATCCCAACGTTTCCTCAAGGTTTTAAAAAGCGCATTCTTGGATATATTCAAAACAGACTTTGCAAAGCAGACATGTAGTGTAGCAGCACTTATTTTTTACTTTTCCGTTCCTCAGAATCACTATAGCAACATCACTGCTAAAAGTTAAAGATCTATCTTTTTTTCCTCCTGTGAAAAAAAAGTGTGCTTGTTATGCCAAAGAGATTCTGCAAAGTTTGCAAAGTTCACGTTTCCAGTTATGACCTATAGGTTGACAATATTTCATATTCAGACACCTGCCTATACTGCACATAGCATCAACACTATATAGCAGTGTATCTGGCCCATATAGACTCCTCATTCTCACAAATGACACAGCCATGCAGTTTGTACCCAACTGTGGCTCTACATTCTCTGAAGATACTTGCACAAGGCAGCGACTACTGAAGCCCTGTCTACTTTGAGCTCCGGAGAGAAATACCTTCTGATTATCTCCCAAATGTCTTGCATGCATCACTCTGTTGGGATTTAATTTTTTCAATGCACGAGGGCTGGGGAACTACACAAGCAAAGTAGTTGGCTACACTGGACTGCTCTGTGGCATCCCATTCAACCCGCCAACTAAGTTGCCGTCAGTACACCTTTAAGGTTGGAGGTCCAAATGAACTTCTAGTTTGTTTATACATTGTGAATAGTATGAAGGATAGCATTTCTGCACTGTGTTTCACATTCCCAACCCCAGATGTATCATGAGGAATGCAATCCATAGACAAACTTATAAAGGAAAAAGGGAACAACAAGAGCGAGAATGGAATTGCAATCTGAGTTTTGGGATATCATGTAACTGATATACCAGTGGCAAAATAACAACAACAAAAACACGACTCCATGAGAGGTCTGGCCAAAAAGTGACTTGCATTAAGTCATATGGCCAGAAGGTGTGGATAGAAGCCACATGGAGGTTGTGTGTCATTGCTTTGAGTGTAAAAATGGGTGTCCATGAGGAAGGAAGGGGGTAGTTGGCAACGTGGATGAACCATAATTCCAAGATTTCCAGTTAGTACATTTCTAGCATTTGTAGATATGAGGCAAAACATACAGGCATGGTTCTTCCTATTCTTTTCTTATGTTAGAAACTAGCCTGCTTTCCATTTTAATGTTTCCCCCCTTTGGCAAAACCCCTGGAAAAATCCCTGCAGCTGTCCATGTAGAGTTAATCTCCATGGACTCAATAGGACTGAAGTTTACTGCATGCGGGCACACACACCAATCTGAGGACAAGATAAGATTTTAAAATGGATGACATTAATTTGTAAAAGCATTTGTAGTGTCTAGGCGCTTCTCTCAACAAGCATCCCTTCCACTTTATTTGTTGGCTTCTATTTACTGGAAAGTGCATTGTTTTGATCTAGTAAGTCACAAGTCTTGCAGGAAGTCATGGTAAATGATTCAGAGACCAATTCGAGTGAAGGATTCGAATACTAAGTGAGAGACCCTAGGCTGGTTTTTTTTTTGCAATTACAATCACCATTATAAGAGGATTCTTGTGAAAAATAAGTGATGTGAAGGGAAGGAGAGAGGCAAAGGAGCTGAATGGCTTGAACACTGGCAAAACTGCATCAAATCCAACATTAATTTTATGAAATCTTCAGGTAATCCTGGGATTCAGAAGAAATAGAATGCAGGGCAGAATGAACCAGCTAAATAATGAGGGGATTGATTGATTGAGATTTACTCTTCTCTAGTCTGGTTCTACTTCATGTAACTACTAGTACCAAGAAACTAATGTGAGCTGAGAATAAAAGGCAGAAGGAGCTCAAGAGAGATTTGAGTGGAAGAGGGGGGAAATGTTCTCTCTCTTTCTATCTCTCCATGCCCCAGCTTTTTGATAGCTTGTGCACTGAAGTCATGACCCCGTGGTAATAACATGAGTTTGTTGCAATGGAAATTATTCCTTCACCACAAATTAGTTTGACTTCACCTCAGGAACAAATAGGAGGAACAGAGCCCCATAGTGGGAGGAAACCTTTGTTTAAATGCAAATGAATCTGATAACGGGGAACTGGTGTGAGAGAATCACAAATGAGATCTATGTTCTGTGTCTGAGATCTTGTCTACAGATGTAGCAAAAAGAGATATGCACCATACCATCTATGGCTGTTTACACACAACCAGTTTAAGACACGGCTAGGTCATCCCCCCCCCCAAAAAAAATTCAGATCAAAGCTACTTTGGGGGGAAACACATCAAAACACAGTATTTCATAAGAAATGACAGGCTAGATACAGGATAGGTGTGGGTTGTGACTAATGTTGTGTGTACATCACATCTCAAACCAGCAATGGGAGCACGCCAGATGCAAACTAGCCAGGAATATGTACTCATAGTGCATAGATCTCTGTTATCATTCATTCATCATTTTATTTTATAGTTAAAGCAATGCTGAAGGCGGCTTACAACATGACAAGATTTACATTATTAATCAACATAACAAAAGTCATAAACAATAAATAAAACACATCAAAACGTACACAACCAAATGGAAAACAATTTCCACATAAATCATAACATCTAAAACTAAGAATACAGCATTAATATCAATCACAATTTAAAATGACATAGATAAAAAAAGACAGCATCTTAAAAAGCAGAGACATCACCTTGCCAACAAAGGCCCATATAGTTAAAGCTATGGTTTTCCCAGTAGTAATGTATGGAAGTGAGAGCTGGACCATAAAGAAGGCTGATCAGAGAAGAATTGATGCTTTTGAATTATGGTGCTGGAGGAGACTCTTGAGAGTCCCGTGGACTGCAAGAAGACCAAACCTATCCATTCTGAAGGAAATCAGCCCTGAGTGCTCACTGGAAGGACAGATCGTGAAGCTGAGGCTCCAATACTTTGGCCACCTCATGAGAAGAGAAGACTTCCTGGAAAAGAACCCTGATGTTGGGAAAGATGGAGGGCACAAGGAGAAGGGGACGACAGAGGACGAGATGGTTGGACACTGTTTTTGAAGCTACTAACATGAGTTTGACCAAACTGTGGGAGGCAGTGGAAGACAGGAGTGCCTGGTGTGTTCTGGTCCATGGGGTCACGAAGAGTCGGACATGACTAAATGACTAAACAACAACAACAGATCAAAAAATGAAAGCAATTAGAAAACAAAAACGGAGCCCTCTCTGCCCAGCAGCAGCGGCAGTAACAGTCCAATATGGACTGGCCCCAAGCCAGGTGGAGAGAAGCAGGGCAGGGCCCTTCAGGCTCCCAACAGGTCAGTTATCACCATCCTTAGGGTGATGCAGCCTGAGGTACTCCAAAGATTGTTGGACTACAACTCCCATCAGCCCCAGCCGACACAGCCAATGGTCAGGGAAGATGAGAACTGTAGTCTAGCAATATTGGCACCACATTGGCTATATACTAATACGGAGACTTCCAGTGCAACCCTGATATGCACACAATGTGTCTCTCTGTGTGTGCATGTGTCAATCATGCACATTCTGTGAACAGAAAGAAAGAAAATCTCCTTTATCTGGACAATGCTGGATACTGTGGAAAAGTGCCCCTTGAAAGTGAAGTAACTGCAACATTTCGTTGCAAAGCTCCTCTGCGTATTTTCCTCTTCTTTGCATGCATATCAACTTTGCCTCCAAAAACCAACAATTGCCTCTTAAAATCCGACAGTTCCTTCTTTGAGGCCTCAGACACGAATCAGAAATATCCACTTTTCATATGTACCTCTGTTGATATTCATCATGGCTCAGCTGCGGCAGCGTCACTCTCTCTGCAGTCAAAGTGCAGAAGATGAGACTGCTCACAACCTCACACCTTCTGGTAGTGATATATCTCATCATTAGGAAACTAACTTGCTGTACGGTATCAAGGCTTTTCTTGTCAAGTTCACAGTCTTGTCATCACTTAGAGGTTTTATTATACCTTAAGTACAGTGGCCCATAATAGGGTATTTCAGAAGAAGTGAGCTGCTTCATTGTCGTGGTTTAATGCTTTGGATGTTCTGAAAAAATATGTGAGCTGAGAGACGCTGCAAAAGTAACTTGAAATATGATTGAAGGGCAGTGTAAAATACCCATACTGTAATAAATTAATTGTTGCTAGAATGGTGCTATAATCACAAAATAACACTGTAGAAAATTAGATGCTGTTAAGTAAAAGTGTCAGCCATAGTAGTCAAAGCTCCCCAAATATTTGGTGGGATTTTGGTATAATGTTAGTGGTACTTTACCTCTACGCCATCTTCTGCTTTATAATAATTGCAAGCGGGGCACCACAACAAAATGTTGTTTGTGTTCCTCCATCTCTGGAAGGAAGTCTCTCTTGAATGGAAAAGCTGAGAAGGGGCAAGGTTGAAAGGACAGATTGAGCCAGTTGTCAGCTGATCCAATTTGTGGCTTCGACGACATCCCTCCTCATGTGAGAGGCTACCCAGCCTGATCTGTGCTTTCAAAGGCATCTCTCCTCCCTCTAAGCCTCCCTCTAAGCCTCCATCTCAGGTCAGGGCCCAATAAGAGCCTGCACAATAACTTTTGGAAAAAGATACAGAGTACTTGTTAGAGGATCCTCACTCCCCTACCCCCTCAAAAGAACATAGCCAGGAGGGCAGTGCCCTCCTCTGTAAGCTTTTATTTTTCTTCAGCTTCGAAAGGCAAACAGTTTTGATGGGTTAACTACCCTACCCTTCCCCCAAAATATTACATACGCTGGATTTAGGTGTGGGTGCTTGTATGTCACTTGTCATCTTGGAAAGATGGAAAAACTGGGCTTTGATAAAGGATCTGGTTACTGCTGTGTTTGGACAGGTTACATGAGTGACCAGCAGAGATTTCTTTTTTAATAATAATAATAATAAAAACAGAAAGCAGCCACAGCTCTGGCTGGGACCATGGGAAATCCATCACTTCTCCTTCACCTGGGCTCTTGGGAAACCTCCCACTTCCCACCTCCCATCACACCCCAAAAATTATATTGTCCCTTGTATTTCTGATATTTTTTTATGATCTACGATATTGTGTGTGTTGACGCTGGTCTGTGACCGTATTAATAAATTCATTCATTCAATAACTTTTGGAAGGCTTCTGAACAAGCTCTGATGTAAAAGGTTTTTTTGTGTGTGTGAGGGGGGAGACTGAATCAGTTGCACAGCTGCAAACAAAACATTTTAAATGTGTTGTGAAGTGCAATATACAAATACGACACTAGTTGGCGACAGTGAGCTATGCAAAATTCAATGCATTTTTCAAAAGGTTTTTTTTTAAAAAAAAAACCACACATTTCACAGCGTTTTTTACATGTGTGTAGATTTTACCTGGGTGAGTTATCTCTCATCTAGGAGAACTTCCCATTATGAGTCACAAGACCACTGACTGTGACCCTGTAGGATACAGACTAGAAATTTGAGAACAGGCGGCACTGTCAGCAAGAACTAAGCATTGACCAGGAGATCCTGGGATTGTATCTGAAATCGGGTAAATATGAAAGGTGTAATTGAGATCACTTTACCTGTGTGAAATGGGTTCTTGTATATTTCTGTAGAGCACATCAGGAGATCCTGGGGTGGTCCTCTACAGAAAGGTCACAGAAGTGCACAGAACTTTTAGTATTTTCTCTGTGTCCCACTGATGGGGAGAGTATGTTTTGCAGTGATGCAGGAAAGAGCTTTCTATATGTTGACACCCAGCTTGTGGAAGGTCACCTGCTAGATGAACACCGAGCACCAACAGTTCTATCTTTTCAGGATGCAGGTGGCGCTGTGGTCTAAACCACTGAGCCTCTTGGGCTTGCTCATTGGAAGGTCAGCAGTTCGAATCTGTGCAACGGGGTGAGCTCCCGTTGCTCTGTCCTAGCTTCTGCCAACCTAGCAGTTCGAAAGTATGCCAGTGCAACTAGATAAATAAGTACTGCTGGAGTGGGAAGGTAAACGGTGCTTCCATGCACTCTGGCTTCCATCACAATGTTCTGTTGTGCCTGAAGCAGTTTAGTTATGCTGGCCACATGACCTGGAAAGCTGTCTGTGGACAAACGCTGGCTCCCTCGACCTGAAAGCGAGATGAGCGCCGCAGCCCCATAGTCTGGACTTAACCATCCAGGGGTCCTTTACCTTTACCTTTTTTTACCTTTTCAAGACCAAGTGAAAAAAATACCTTTTCAAGACCAAGTGAAAAAAATTATTGTGTTTGCCATGGATAAGCAGATACACATACACACACACACACACACACACACATACATGAGAGAGAGAGAGAGAAAGAGAGAGAGATGGGGTAGCTTGTTTGCTCTTCATTGGTTTTATAGCTTTGCCTCAATCATTGATAACCTGACTTCAAGATCTATTGTGATGAAGGGTGTGCTGTAGATAGTTATGTCTAATAAAATAAATAAAATATAGATGGGTATTTTGTAACTGTAGAAATGTACCTGAGTACAAAATAATGTGAGGATGAGATTTGGACGTAAATGCAGTAAATGAAACGACACTGAGTAGAACTGAAATTGCATGGTCAATGAGGGCAAGAGGGGCTAATCTTGCTATGTTTTATTCATCAAATTCTCAACAAATTTTTGCTCACAAGACACCAAAAACACCCCAGGATTATCTCACTGGAACAAAGCCCCATTGATTGATTGTGTCGTGTGACACAATTGTCATCTGCCTGCAGCTCTGCAGATATGAGCCATTTCATAAACGTCACTGCATGCAGCACAATTATTATATTTAGATTTGATCTATTTGTCCTTGTTGGCTGGGCTTTACCTACAGTCACTTCGACTGATGAGTGAGCTACACAGGCTATTTCCCTACGATTGTATGTAGCTTTGTAGAACGTTGGCCCCAACACCTAATTTCTCACTTCTGAGATAATACTGACTTGAATTTTCCATGCTATTTTGACACACCTTGGTGAAGACTAAATGTGTTTCCTCTAGCTACTGATATGCTTCGTCCTGACAGACTACAAATCACTTTACTGCTGCTGTATTCTGTTTGGCTGGTTCCAACTTCATTATTCCAGCCTTCCGTTGCCTATGCCGATCTGATATTGTCTTAAATGACTTGGAATATTCGAAGGCCTCACGCTGACTTCTTTGAGTATCATGGTCCAAAAATAAATCTAAAGACTACATTATTGTTAGGAACATAGGATGCAAAATAAATCTAAATAAGGAGTATGAGGTATAGCTCTTTGTCTTGGAAAAGAGGCAGATTTAGGGCAGCGTGAATGGTTCTGCTGCACTGGGCATTGAGCCTGGGGGGGGCGCTGCAGGGCATTGCAACAATGACGTAGTGAATTGGGCAGAACGGAAGGTGAGAGATGGCGGGGCACTGAATTTTGGCCTCACACAGAGCGCTGTTGAAATGTGAAAGACCAAAGTCTGCCCCTGCTAGCAAAACCAATGTAATTTGTTAAGCTTCCCTGCTCCCCACACGCCCTTGAAATTTAGGGTCTAGTCTGTGGAGGTTACTGCTCTTTCAGACTTTTAGAAGACATCTGAAGGCAGCCCTGTTTTGGGAAGTTTTTAATATTTGATGTTTTACTGTATTTTTAATATTTTATTGGAAGCCACCCAGAAAAAAAGCACTGGATAGATAGATTATACAGTGGTACCTCGGGTTAAGAACTTAACTTGTTCCGGAGGTCTGTTATTAACCTGAAACTGTTCTTAACCTGGAACACCACTTTAGCTAATAGGGCCTCCTGCTGCCGCTGTGCCTCCAGAGCACGATTTCTGTTCTCATCCTGAAGCAAAGTTTTTAACCCGAGGTACTATTTCAGGGTTAGCGGAGTCTGTAACCTGAAGCAAATGTAACCTGAAGCAAATGTAACCTGAAGCAAATGTAACCTGAAGTACCACTGTATATATCCAGTAGAGTAGAGATATAAGTCTTCCTTATGTTCATTGCAGCAGATCTTTGTCACTCAAAAACTCCAGTTGATTTGGACTGTCTGGCTGTTTTTGTGTAGGATTGTGGCTGGGAAAATCCAGCCAGATGGGCGGGGTAAAAATAAATTGTTGTTGTTGTTGTTAGGCTGGGAGAGGCAGGAATTGGGACTTTGATGGAGCTATTCAGAATTTCATACAAGACTAGAGTTAAAATCTTAAATCAGGCTCCACAACGTAATTATCAACTTCTATTAGACACATATTTTTACAGATTAATTTTTGGTCTTTCTCATGTGGTACAGCTTTCTCTCTCTAAATGTAACCAATAGTGCTGGCAATTATAGCTGACACTGTGCTTTAATTATTGCCTTTGTTTTTATGTCATCTGTGTGTCTACCCACCTCACCCAGGAGGATGCCGCCTCTCTCGGAGAAACAGTGCCCATAATAAATAATCAAAGGCCTACAGAATTTCAAGTTCTCCTTGAACAAAGCACAAGACTCTCATCTCTTTTCCCCTTGACTTTTGGGGGAACATATAAATACAGCACATAATCCTTTCCCTTGTAGTGAATTGTTTAAAGAAGGGTAAGGCAGAAATCCTAGAATTAGAGGCAGAGTTCAAAAGCCTCATGCCGCCAGCTCCATGGTCCTTTACTGATGTGACCCCTAGGGAGTCAACCAAAGCAAAATTGCCCTCAATAATTTATTTAACTGCCAAGGACTTTAGGTTTGTTTAAGGCAATGTCAGAAATATTGTTAGCAGAGATTGGAGGGGAAGGGAGAAAAGGAGAAGAAGAAAAACAATGATACTTGCTGTTAAATTTGTTTCAGAACATTCCCACTAGGCAATCTGCGGGAGCAATGCCTCAGACATGGATTTGTGTATTCCTAGGTAATTGGATATTTCAGTTTGGTTCTCTGTCTCTTTCCTCCCCCAACTCCATTTTGCCTCAGTAGTTCTGTCTATCGTGCTCTTGAAGCAGTAAATCACATAACTTCCATAACTGCCCTTCCTATCAGTTCAGAATTTAGATAGGAATATTTAGAAATGCCCATTTCCTTTGAGAAGAAACTTTTAAAGAACAATTTCTGGTAAATCACCAGAGAAAGACTTTTTTTTTGCTTTCTACCCCCACCTCATTTTTCTTTCCCCCACTACGTTGTATAACACCCACACACCCACACTTGCTCTGGTTTTCAGAAAGCTTTCTTCTCTCTTTTTTTACGTATGCTGGAGATAAAATGTTTTCTTAACACTTAATGAGATCAGGGAACCATGTTTAATGTGTTTAAAAGAACCTTGATCTGCAGACATGTTTCACCTAGTCTCATTGATTAGCCAGAACTGAAGATTTATCCAAAGATATAGATCTGATGGCTTTAAAAAGACACACAACCTAATTCCACAGCTGCTTCGTTGCTGCCAGTCTGACTTTTCAAATGGTAACTCAGCAACACGCTCTGCTAGTGTGGAATGCAGGTGCTACTTATTAGGCACTATTTTCCTCACCGTTGCACCTTTGCTCCAGAACATTCTCTTATGTTTCATTCAGCTTCAGTATGACATGTTTTAAACCTAGAAACCTTAGAAACGATGCCTGCTCTGCTAACGATCAGCAGGATATGGCAGTGCAAGAATATTGCTTCAAAGAGAGAGAAGAAACAAGGGGGGAAAGTCCAAGGAATCAACCCATTCCAATTGGTTGCATTTTAAGCACCACAACATATGAGGTCATTGGAAGATGTTCACTGGAGCATCTAACTCTGTGGTCTGTTTCTGAGAGCCACAACCCAACATGGCAGTGTTGTGTGTATAGGCATTTTATGTGAAGGGATATTCAGTCACATGAGCCCTGACTTACACTGAGCCAGGTTCACCACATTAGAAGAACTAGACCGTTATTATAGACCTTCTTCAGGAGCATCTCTCTTTAAGACCAAAATATCCTACACCTGGAGTGACTGCTTTTTCAAGAAAGCCTTTCCTCCTCCCTTGAGGGGAGGGGTTGTGATCGGGAGTCGATTCCTGCTTCATGCGGGGGGCACTCCGCCCCCTGCTTCAACTCCAGGGCTGGCGTGCCACGCCCCTCCCCGGTTGGGCACCCAATAGGGAAGCTCGGCGGGGGCGTGGCTTGCTGCTCAAATGCAGCCGCGCCAGCCATCCCCACCATTGCACACACATTTTCTTCGAGTCACCCATTCTCCACTCCCTTTAGATTAGCTGTTCCTGAGACTTTGCTATGGACCTCTGGTTGGTCGCCCTGTTTAACCAGGGGGCCTGGTAGGAGTTTTTTTTTCAATTGGCTAAATTCGCCCAGCCTCTTGGTTTTTTTCACCTACCTCGTAGCAACTGTCACAACTTTCGTGGTATTGGGCGGTTAGGCATTGGAATGTGTTGTTGATGTTTCGGGGGGCAAGGTGTGGCCATCACCTTCCCCGACAATTTTGGGTATTCCACTAAAGGAATCCGGCGGTCGTGGATCTGTCCGATGCCCGTGTGGCGGGGGGCCAAGGCACGACCCTCGGTGACATCAGAGAAGAGAGCCTATAGTTGGATTAGCATCAACAGGCTTCCCCTACTGGTGTTAACCCCTCCTCAGACTCACCCCTCTACAAGTGGGTGGAGTCTAATGTTCCGTGGTCCAATGCCTAAGCCAATACCTTCTCACATGCTGTAATCAATAAAGTTGTGGCCTTTTCTTGCCCATTAACCTTACATTCTGTGTCCACGTGTCTTTATTCCCCAAGCGGGGATTGGGTCCTCGAATCACAATGCACAGCTTGTAACACACCAGTTCAAACATAGCCAATAGCCATGATTTGGCACCCACTGGCTGCTGGTATCTATCATCTATCATCTATCATCTATCTATTTATCTATCAATCATCTATCTACTATCTATCTATCATCTATCTATCTATCTATCTATCTATCTATCATCTATCTATCTATCTATCTATCTATCTATCTATCTATCTATCTATCTATCTCTACCATCTATCTCTCATCATCACTCAGCCATCTCTTATCTATTTATCATCTATCTATCTATCTATCTATCTATCTATCTATCTATCTATCATCTATCTATCATCTATCTATCAATCTATCTATCTATATCATCTATCATCTATCTATCTATATCTATCTATCTATCTATCATCTATCTATCATCTATCATTATCTATCATCTATCTATCTATATCTATCTATCTCTATCTATCTATCTATCTATCTATCTATCTATCTATCATCTATCTATCTATCTTCTATCTAATCTATCTATCTATCTATCATCTATCTATCTATCTATCTATCTATCAATCATCTATCTATCTATCTATCTATCTATCTATCATCTATCTATCATCTATCTATCTATCTATCATCTATCTATCATCTATCTATCATCTATCTATCTATCTATCTATCTATCTATCTATCTATCTATCTATCATCTATCTATCATCTATCTATCAATCTATCTATCTATATCATCTATCATCTATCTATCTATATCTATCTATCATCTATCTATCATCTATCATTATCTATCATCTATCTATCTACATCTATCATCTATCTATCATCTATCTATCGTCTGCCTATATCTATCATCTATCTATATCTATCTATCTATCTATCATCTATCTATCTATCTATCTATCTATCTATCTATCTATCTATCTATCTATCATCTATCTATCATCTATCTATCATCTATCTATCTATATCTATCTATATCTATCTATCTATCTATCATCTATCTATCTATCTTCTATCTAATCTATCTATCTATCATCTATCTATCTATCTATCTATCTATCTATCATCTATCTATCATCTATCATCATCTATCTCTCTATCCATCCAACCAACCACACACACCCCTCTGCAGTTCAAGGCAGCACAATCTTGGAGATTTATTGGGACCCCAGTGGGCAACCGTTCTGTTGGATTTGGCTTGCTGTTCTCGTGATTTGCCAGCCTGTTTGATGGATATGAACAATGTTGAGTGAGATCTTCGAAGCTGGATGGGGTGCTCAGTAAGATTTCTAGTCGTCCGAGGAGAGGCTCAGAAATGGAAACAATTATGCAAAGGATAGAGATTCAAATTTGCAGTGAGCAAATCCAGCTTTAAATTTTTTCCCCTCTCTGTGTGTGGAGAGAGCACATAAAGCCCTAACTGTAGCTTATGGATTCATGTGCCTATGGAAAAACTCCAGACTGCCTTCTTGCCCATTTCTGTCTGAAATGAGGAATTTGACCATTGGGGGGTAGGGAGAAAACTAAGAATGTGTTGATTTATAGATTACACACACATAGACACACAGTTACAAAGGTGTCTGTATGATAATCTCCCTGCATCGTTCTCCTTGTTATGGGGAAATATCCTTTCTCTTATCTTTGACATCACAGCAGGGTTTATTTGCACTCCCCTGAACCACTTTCTATGGGTCCAAGTGGGTGGCTAGCAAATACGAATCATCTAGTGCAATGAGGAGACAGTTATAAGATCAGGGAGAGAACATAGTGACTCAGAAGAAAGCAAATTAAAACATACAGGCTCCTTAATCAGGAAGGGTCAGGAAGAGAAAATGAAAATAGCAGAGCACTGTCTACTGAGGGCTGGTTGACATTCACCCCTCATTTCACTCACTGGAATACAGCAGCACGTCACTCCTGTGGGGGAAAATATGTAATGCCCTCACACAATACGTGTATGGGGCCAATTCTTTCTGTTTTCAAGTCCCTCACCAAAGCCCACCTTTTGTTTATATTAACTATTTAGTTGCCCTACTAAAATGAAGCCTCAGTGCACATCAGTAGCACAAACAGTCCATAGGCATTAGAATGGCAGGACAGAAATTGCTATATTAGATACAGTGGTGCCCCGCAAGACGAATGCCTCGCTAAACGAAAAACCCGCAAGACGAAAGGGTTTTCCGATTTTTTAGCGGCTTCGCAAGACGAATTTCCCTATGGGCTTGCTTTGCAAGATGAAATCTCCGGGGACAGCGGGGAAGCGCAGCACGCCTTCTCCTCTGTTCCCAGACCTGTCCTAAGGCTTGCGGTGGGAGGTCCAGGAACAGAGGACAAGGCGCGAAGGGCTTCTCCTCTGTTCCCGGGGCTTGTGGTGGGAGGAGGGTTTTTCCTCCCCACCGCCAACATTCAGAACAGCATTCTGAATGTTGGCGGTGGGGAGGAAAGCCCTCCTCCCACCGCAAGCCTTCAGGACAGGTCCGGGAACAGAGGGGAAGGCGCGCAGCGCTTCTCCTCTGTTCCCGGGGCTTGCGGTGGGAGGAGGGTTTTCTTCCCCACCGCCAACATTCAGAAGGCTGTTCTGAAGGCTGGCGATGGGAAGAAAAGCCCTTCTCCCCCGCCAGCCTTCAGAAGAGTTCCCGCCTAGGCTGCGGAGAGCAGCCTGCTGCCCCGTGTGAGGGGCGCTCTTAAGCAGAGTGCCCCTCGCGCGGGACAGACATTCGCCGCTTGGGGAGCCCTGCAGGGGAAGTCCTGCAGGGCTCCCCAAGCTGCGAATGTCTGCCCCGCATGAGGGGCGCTCTGCTTAAGAGCACCCCTCGCGCGGGGCAGCAGGCTGCTATCCGCAGCTTGGAGAGCCCTCTGGACCTCTTCTGAAGGCGGGCGGGGGGCAAAAGTCTTTGTCCCCCCTGCCTGCCTTCCTGGGGGCTTTTAAATCGCCCCGGGACAGCGGAGAAGTCTCCGCTGCCCCGGGAAGGCAGGCGGGAGGGAAAAAGCAAAGCCTTTGCCCCCCCGCCGGCCTTCAGAAGAGGTCGGGGGACAGACTGTCCCCGGACCTGGTCTGAAGGCGGTTTCCATAGGAACGCATTGATTGATTTTCAATGCATTCCTATGGGAAACCGTGCTTTGCAAGACGAAAAACTCGCAAGACGAAAAGACTTGCGGAACGAATTAATTTCGTCTTGCGAGGCACCACTGTACATACAGTGCTTTTTTTCTTTAAAAAAATGTTTAGGGGTACTCTCATTTTCCCACTCGTATTGAAATACTGCCCCTCAGTGAGGCCAGACTTAGAGTCACAAAATATTTAGAAGAGAAGAAGAGGAGGAATTTGGATTTGATATCCCGCTTTATCACTACCCGAAGGAGTCTCAAAGCGGCTAACATTCTCCTAAAGATCCCAGGCCACAGAGAGGTTAGGCTGGCCTCCACTAGAGCCAAGGCTTTCTCGGCCGCGGCTCCAATCTGGTGGAACGCTCTGTCACAAGAGACTAGGGCCCTGCGGGACCTGACATCTTTCCGCAGGGCCTGCAAGACAGAGCTGTTCCACCAGGCCTTTGGTCAGGGCGCAGCCTGACCCCCTCCTCTGGCAATCTGCACAGAATTTTGCTTGATGGTTGCCATTAATTTGATTTTAATTTGATTTTAATTTTATAATGAATGTTTTTAGAATGTTGGACTATTTTGATTGTTGTTAGCCGTCCTGAGCCCAGCTTCCCCCACAACAAACACTCTGTGAGGTGAGTGGGGCTGAGAGACTTCAAAGAAGTGTGACTAGCCCAAGGTCACCCAGCAGCTGCATGTGGAGGAGAGGAGACGCGAAACCGGTTCCCCAGATTGCGAGACTACCGCTCTTAACCACTACACCACACTGGCTCTTTAGGGGTATGTGTACCCCTGCGTACCCCCAGGGGAAAAAGCACTGGATACATACATATATCACGGTCAGAAAGGTAGTTTCTGCATGTTCCGAAAAGGGCAATGAGGGGCAGATGGGGCTCATCAACCTGGAAAACTCTGGTCTTAAACCTCTGCTGCCTTGTGGCTATACTCATTTGTGAGAAAGGCTTTGGGAGTAAATGCCAAAGAAAAATTCATACCTGCTGCTTTGCGGCACATCTTCTGGAGAAGGCTAAAGAGTAAACCCTACAAAATCTGGAGTGGAATTCCTAAGACGGTTGGATTGCACCCTAGAGAGGTCACTTTGGTGCTGCTGAGGCAGCAAAAACAATACAGGAAGCAGCAGTTACGAGTTACTGGCCTCTGAAGCTACAGCAGGTATTTTGATTCCCCACTGGTTTGACTTGACCCCCTGAGGCCCACTCCATTATGTCTTCAGACAGAGAAATGCCAACAACAAGAACCTGAACTAAGTTTGCACACATTCTTCCTCAGTTACTTTTGGCTCTGTTTCCCCCTTTCTGCTGCTCTTCTTCCTTTTCCATCTTTCATTATTTCAACATTTCAAGAAGTAAGATCTCCTTGCGGCAAAGACCTGACTTTACGTTCTGTAAAAAAATTTAAAAAGATGTTATGTACATCAATGCTGCTATATGTCTATTATGGTGATGACAGCAACTACTACTAAACCAAACTTGTGAGTAGAGTTGGGGGAGAACTTCAATTCTGTTTGCAGTTGAAGATGAATTTAAGAAATTTACATTTTCCAAGAGAGAGAGAGAGAGAGAGAGAGAGAGAGAACACAGCTACCCATTGAAATTTGCAAATTTGCATCAATCTGAATTTTGCAATTTGTCTAGAACAGTATAACGAGACAGAGGAAGCAGCAGAATTAGGAAAAACATCAGGCAGGGAGTGGAGACTTATTTTCCTTTTTTTTGTGGTGTTCCTACATCACACCAGCTATTTAAATGGTAACACTTCTTTGCAAGATGGTTTGAATTGCAAGTTAAAAGCAAAATATTGTATTTCAGCTGCCTAATATGCTTCAACTTCATGTGTTTTTGCAAGTAAAACATGCACAGAAGTAAGCACCACCGAGTTCAGTGAACTTGCTCAGGTAATTATGTACAGGTTTGCATAACTGCTAGCCCTAATGCTTTACTCATTGGTGTGTGAATGCATTGATCAGTACAGCTTTCCAATTAACTCTCTCTTTCTCATACACAGCATAGGTTGAGACAATATTGGGATAAGGGAAAACCTTAACAAAGAAATCAGACACCAAGAAGTGGGCAGGTCTATAACATGTCTTTCTACCATAAAGTGGTACCTCAGTTTACAAACTTAATCCGTTCCAGAAGTCTGTTCTTAAACCAAAGCGTTCTTAAAGCAAGGCATGCTTTCCCATAGAAAGTAATGGAAAATGGATTAATCTGTTCCAGACGATGAAAAACAACCCCTAAAACAGCAATTTAATTTCCCCATCTAACAAGACCATTGATCCATACAATGAAGGCAATAATCAATGTACTGTACTATAAAATAAATAAGACAGTACTGTAGATGACAAAAGTTAAAATTATTATTATTTTCTCACATGCACTAATGATAGTGATTGTTGGGATGGGGGGCTTTTATCCATTTCTGCAGTCACACAATCAACCAGTAGCTGAACTGGGTTCCACGCAGTCAAAAAAAACAGGTCACAAAAACAAAGCCACAAGCCACAGTCACAATTCAGTCCCATAAAACGAAGAACAAGTCACAGTTTAAAAAAACGAAAAAAGCCACACAAACAAAAATGCAAAAAAATAGCAAAAGCAAAAGTTCCAAATATCACCTCTGTGTTGTGTGGGTGCTTGGGACTCAAAAGTTGACAGACTCAATAGGAAGCCTCGATTAGCCGTGGGGGACTCAATTTATAATTGGAACACACTCAACAGGAAGCGGAACATGTTCCGCTTCCAAGGCAAAGTTCACAAACCAAAACACCTATTATTGGGTTTGCAGCGTTCTTATTCCAAGTTGTTCATAAACTAAGCTGTTCTTAAACCAAGCTACCACTGTACTAGCTTTCTAGGTGCTTGGAATGTGCTTTGTGAAGAAGCACTCTAATATGTGGCTTTCACCCACAGTAGAGATTTAGTAGCCCATCCAAATGTCAACTCTTATCAAAACTCTTAAAGCATCCTTCAAAATTCTCCAGAAGATTTACCTGAGAAAGAGTATTTTGATTGGCCACCATTTCACCTCGCTTAATAGAATTTATTGGCAATCCAAAGATACTCAGGATTTATTTAATATATTTTAGGTCCTCTTCCAATTCTAATAATAATAATAATAATAATAATAATTTATTATTTATACCCCGCCCATCTGGCTGAGTTTCCCCAGCCACTCTGGGCGGCTTCCAACCGAATATTAAAAACAGTACAGCATCAAACATTAAAAACTTCCCTAAAGATGACTTTTAAAAATAGTTGTTTATTGCTTTGACATCTGCTGGGAGCGCGTTCCACAGGGCAGGCGCCACTACCGAGAAGGCCCTCTGCCTGGTTCCCTGTAACCTTACTTCTCGCAATGAGGGAACCACCAGAAGGCCCTCGGCACTGGATCTGTGTCCGGGCTGAACGGTGGGGGTGGAGATGCTCCTTCAGGTATACTGGACCGAGGCCGTTTAGGGCTTTAAAGGTCAGTACAAACACTTTGAATTGTGCTCGGAAACGTACTGGGAGCCAATGCAGATCTCTCAGAACTGGTGTTATGTGGTCCCGGCGGCCACTCCCAGTCACCAGTCTAGCTGCCGCATTCTGGATTAATTGCAGTTTCTGGGTCACCTTCAAAGGTAGCCCCACGTAGAGCGCGTTGCAGTAGTCCAAGCGGGAGATAACTAGAGCATGCACCACTCTGGCAAGACAGTCTGCGGGCAGGTAGGGTCTTAGCCTGCGTACCAGGTGGAGCTGGTAGACATCTGCCCTGGACACAGAATTAACTTGTGCCTCCATGGACAGCTGTGAGTCCAAAATGACTCCCAGGCTGCACACCTGGTCCTTCAGGGGCACAGTTACCCCATTCAGGACCAGGGAATCCCCCCACCCGCCCGCCCCCTGTCCCCCAAAAACAGTACTTCTGTCTTGTCAGGATTCAACCTCAATCTGTTAGCTGCCATCCATCCTCCAACAGCCTCCAGGCACTCACACAGGACCTTCACCGCCTTCACTGGTTCTAATTTAAAGGAGAAGTAGAGCTGGGTGTCATCTGCATACTGATGAACACCCAGCCCAAACCCCCTGATGATCTCTCCCAGCAGCTTCATATAGATATTAAAAAGCATGGGGGAGAGGACGGAACCCTGAGGCACCCCACAAGTGAGAGCCCAGGGGTCTGAACACTCATCCCCCCCACCACTTTCTGGACACGGCCCAGGAGAAATGAGCGGAACCACCGTATAACAGTGCCCACAGCTCCCAGCCCCTCTAGACAGTCCAGAAGGATGTTATGGTCGATGGTGTCAAAGGCCGCTGAGAGATCCAGCAGAACTAGGAAACAGCTCTCACCTTTGTCCCTAGCCTGCCGGAGATCATCAACCAGTGCGACCAAGGCAGTTTCAGTCCCATGGTGAGGCCTGAATCCCAATTGGAAGGGATCCAAATGGTCCGCATCCTCCAGGCGTGCTTGGAGTTGTCTGGCAACCACCCGCTCAATCACCTTGCCCAAGAATGGTAAATTTGACACTGGGCGATAGTTGGCCAAATTGGCTGGGTCTAAAGATGTTTTTTTAAGAAGCGGTTTAATGACCGCCTCTTTTAGCGGGTCTGGGAAGGCTCCCTCACAGAGGGAAGCATTCACCACCCTGCAGAGCCCATCGCCCAGCCCTTCCCGGTTTGCTTTTATCAGCCAGGATGGGCAAGGATCAAGGAGACAGGTGGTCGGTTTCACTTGTCCAAGCAGCCTGTCCACATTCTCGGAGGTAACAGATTGGAATTGATCCCATGTAACAGGACTAGACAGAACTCCAGCACTCTCCCACCCTGGCCCTGCTCCCATGGTGGAGTCTACCTCCTTCTGAATCTGAGCGACTTTATCTGCAAAAAACTTTGCAAAAGCATTGCAGGAGATCTTGGGGTCCCTACCAGGCCCCGGTGGTGCAGGTGGTTCCGATAGATTGTGAACCACCTGAAAAAGTCTCATGCTGCTGTTTTCTGCAGATGCAATGGAGGCAGTGAAGAAGGCCCTCTTCGCCATCGCCATTGCCACTTGGTAGGCTCGACGTTGAGCTCTAGCCTGTGTCTGGTCTGATTCAGAATGACTTTTCTGCCACCGGCGCTCTAGCCGTCTCAACGATTGTTTCATCACCCTCAACTCCGGGGAAAACCACGGGGCTGTCCGGGCTCCATGCACTCGGAGAGGGCGCTTCGGAGCCAGACAGTCAATAGCCCTGGTTAACTCCGCATTCCAGCGGGCCACCAGGGAATCAGCTGAAAGGCCATCAACTTGGGATAAAACATTCCCTACCACTCTCTGGAAGCCAATTGGATCCATTAAGTGGCGGGGGCGGACCCTGCTTTGCCCATGCAGAAACCTCCAAATGCATACTGAAGTTTTCCTTTAATTGAAATGTAATAGTATTTCTGACCTGCAGTCTGGAGTCCTTCAGCCCAGGAGAATGTCTACTCATACTGTAGCAAATTAAGAGGGAAAGGTTTCAACCATTTAACCCACTTCAGAATTGGATGAAATTGTTTTGTGGTAAGCATATCAGAGCTCCAAGAGGAAAGCAGTCGTTTTATTTTCCCTAGAAAGCCCTGTACTAACTTGTTTTGGGATTTTGGAAAATTCAGAATTGGACTTCTCATAAAATGAGATGCTTCCTGAAAATGAGTGATTCCTGGAGGCTGCCATTATACTAGACAGCAGTTGCAATTCATAAAATGGTTGAATTACTGGAAAGCTGATGTTTCACACTTCAAAATTGGACTCACCATAAAAATAGGAGTTTCATGGAGGCTGCCGTTATAGCACAGAACAGCTGCAATTCATAAAAATTGATAAAATGGTTGAATTAATGGGGAACTAATGTCTCACACGTCTGTAAATAATAACACACGATTAGAATGCTGTGAAGGAGGAGGAGCAAATTTTACCAGGATTAATCTATATCTTCCACCTGTTATTTCACAGAAGTATTCTCTGTACATTTACATTTCTGAATTTTTTTCATTTTGGGTTCAGAAGCAATGAGCTTGCATCATAAAAACAATAAATATTAAATTGGACTAATCATTGTCATTCTACACACACACACACACACACACACGGGGCAGCAAGGTTTACCGGCCATGGGCCAGATCACTCCCATGGAGATTGTCCGTGGGCCGGACTGGTGCAGTGAGATGCCAGAAATCGTGTCTGCGCATGTCCGTGGCACCAGAAATTGCTTGTGCGCATGCCCAGACGCCTAAAATTGTGCCTGCGCAGAAGCGATTTTCGGCATCTGGACATGCACAGATGCGATTTCCAGTATCTGCGCATGTGCAGACGCGATTTCCGGCGCCGCTTGGCAAGTCCCCACACCACACTGCACCAGTTTAGCGCAGCACGCGGGGCACTCGCCGAATGGGTGGCTCAGTTCAGGAGTGGCTCAGGGGCCGGTAAAACGGTCTTTGTGGGCCGCATACGGCTCATGGGCCACGCGTTGCCGGCCCCTGTATTAAAAGGTAATTTGCCTCTTTTCAAGGAGTAGGCAGATAATCTTATTGGATGCTTCTTTAGAGGGCATGCTTCTTCTTTTAAAACTGCTTAATTATAAATATGGAAGGATACACATACAGGGAACAGGCAGTGTCCTAAAGCAATCATGGAAAGTCTCCCACTTTGCTTTCAACTTCCCATTTTACCCAACCTCAGCAAAAACTGCCTTGCTCTATACCCAAATTCAAACAGTAAAGGTAAAGGGACCCCTGACCATTAGGTCCAATTGTGGCTGACTTTGAGGTTGCAGCGCTCATCTCGCTTTATTGGTCAAGGGAGCCGGCGTATAGCTTCCAGGTCATGTGGCCAGCATGAATTAGCCGCTTCTGGCGAAGCAGAGCAGTGCACGGAAACGCCGTTTACCTTCCCACCAAAGCGGTACCTATTTATCTATTTGCACTTTGACGTGCTTTTGAACTGCTAAGTTGGCAGGAGCAGGGACCGAGCAACGGGGATTCGAACTGCGGGGATTCGAACCGCCGACCTTCTGATCAGCAAGCCCTAGGCTCTGTGGTTTAACCCACAGCACCACCTGCATCCCAATTCAAACAGTATTTCCCTCCTTTTAACACCCTCCCCTTTCAAACTCAATTGTGAAGACTGGCCATTCAGTAAACCATATCTTGGCTCTGATTGACAGAGTATTAATGGATACTCCCTCAGCCAAAGTTGGCCTAGCCTTTCTCCACACATGAGTACAGTGGTACCTCTGGTTAAGAACTTAATTCGTTCTGGAGGTCCGTTCTTAACCTGAAACTGTTCTTAACCTGAGGTACCACTTTAGCTAATGGGGCCTCCGCCACTGCACGATTTCTGTTCTCATCCTGAAGCAAAGTTCTTAACCTGAGGTACTACTTCCAGGTTAGCGGAGTCTGTAACCTGAAGCATTTGTAACCCAAAGTGTTTGTAACCCGAGGTACTGTATAGCATTTCTATTGCAATGATAACCATACTCCTCAATGGTCTTATTCTCTTATTATTCACAAAACAATGAAATCAGTGCCTGGTTATCTCCGCTGGCTTCCAGTCCATTTCTGGGTGCAACTCAAGTGTTGATATTAATTATTAAGGGCAAGAATGGTTTGGGTCCAAGATAGCTTCTCAACAGGCAATTCTTGAAGTGAGTTCATTGGGGCCCTCTCTGTACTTTCCCCACCCAATGAGGCAAAGAGCAGAGAGAGCTGGCATTTTCAGCTTGGGCTGCTGCATATAGAATACTTTCTCCTGTTAGGGTATTTTTGGCGCCAGGTGAAGACCCTTCTTCTAGGTCTTTTAATGTTAAGCTTTGGTATGTTTTAGTTCAGAACTATTACGTCTGCCCTGCTGATTTATATACTTGTATGCTGGTTCTATGCTACTTTTAGTCCTAGTGTTGCTTCTGTATTCTGTATTGTTTTGTTAATTTGATTCCATTTTATTGATTTTGGCAGAGGAAAATAGTTAATTCTGTGGCATATAAATGTCAAAAATGAATAAATGTCCCACACCTGCACGTACTACCCACCAGGAGGTGTGTCTACCATTTTCCAGTTCTCACAGTAGCTATAGCTGTTTTTGTGCTATTCATAAAGACACTTCTAACTTTGTCATAATGAAATAATCTTATCCAAGTAACCATAGATGATTTTTTTAGTGGAGCTCTTGGTATCAAATGCCCAATTATTTATTGTGTTTTATCAGTGAAGGGGGGGCACTTTCCCAAATTCCCTACTAAATAAGCAACATGTCATTGTTTACACCTCCAACAATTTTCTTTTTTTCCTTTTTGGAGCAGAACGTATCAGTTTCCCCCCATACGATTTCTTTGTCAATCAATACCCTGACATTTGAAGACCAGCTTGATGGCAGGAAAATTAAGAGAGGTTTCACAGTAAATTGAAAGTTCTATGCACTCTTTGATATAATTCCGAAGCATGACCTCAGCACCCTATTTATTTATTTTTATTTGTAATATTCATAGCTGTGTGGAAGGGACAGTATTCTTTGCTATTTTGTAAGTGATTAGACTTGACATTTGCTAAGCTACCAATTCAAAAACATAAGAAATATAGCATAAAGAGCAAATCAGGCAGTTGAAATGGTTACTTCTTCATGCCCTTTACACACTGTCCAAGGATCATTTTGTAAAACCTTTTAGAGCATGTGATTTTCACACATTTAGTAAATGTATATTTAGGTTTGTTGGAATTCCTACAGCAGGCAGTCAATCAAGCATCCATTGAAGGAAATGAAAAGACTCCTGTAGAGCAGTGCAGTTCTTTCTGTGTTAACAATAACATGCTTTATCTATTATGTTGGAAATGTGTGGTTCGGAACATGAAGGAAAGGAATGTATTTTTATTCCAAGTCAGCCATGCTTTATACAGAAATGGCGAGGGAGTGTAAAAGAAAATAAATTGTCTGGGGGGGGGGTTATGAAGTGCACCAATAGGTGAAAATATATTGATATACCATATTTTTCCCATCTATAAGATGCCCCCATGTATAAGACACCCCTTATTTGGGGGGACTCCAATTTAAGAAAATGGGGGGGGGGAGATTGGACATTATTTTTAGAGGGGAAATCTAGTCTTATACACTGAAAAATACAGTATATTTAAAATATCTATATACATAGCAATTGTTCATAGCTTTGGAGTGCAGCATCAATATAGCGCCTAGCTCTATTTTTCATCAAATCCAAGAGCAGCTGCTCTGTCCCTCAATTTGTCCCTGAATGTGTTTATTACAGGATGAATATTATGGAAGGGATGAGGTCCAATTAAATGAAATTTAATCCGGACAAGACATGTCAATTCTACATGTCTTATGTAGGATTAAACCTTACCAGGAGGCAAGCATTGCCTCTGGGTTCTGCTCTGTTTTCAGGTGGCAGAAATTGCCTGGGGTGGTGGTGGTATTTGCTAGATCCAACTGGTTGGATGGTAGCCACTCAAGTGATCTGACCTCAGTCTGTTGTGAGCACAGCCTGTTTCTTTAAGAGACATGCCTGGTCTGTAATAGGGACTCTTTTCCTAGGCTGGGCTTGGTTCCCTCTACAGTTCAGTAGGAACTACTTAGAACCTTAGTCTGTCCTAAGTGGTGAGTCACGTACGACTCTTGAAGTTTTCCTGACTCCTGCTTCTTACCAATAATAGACCTGTTGTAAAACTTTGTGGTCCCTGGCTTCTCAGATTGCTGTCCATGGTACAATGCTGATGACACTCATATTTTCACTAGTGCCATGTGGGTCTACCTTTGAAGGCTGTTCTGAAGTTGCACCTAATGCAAAATTATATGGCCCACAATTTGACAGAGAGGTATACATCACTTACCGTACCCTTCCATGTATAAGATGAAGTTTTTTCTTCTAAAATAAATAATGTTTAAAATTTGGAGTTGTCTTATACATGGATAGTGCACAGTGGGGATGGGGGGTTGTTTGCTGCCTCCCAAAAGCTCAGCACCTCTGGGCAATTCTCCCCCCAAAAAGTTCAACAACTCTGGGCAATCTCCCCCCATTTTCTTAATTTTGAGTCCCTAAAAAATAGAGGGTGTCTTATACACGGGGGCGTGTGATACACGGAAAAAATAGAGTATATTATTGTTCAATTGCATTGACTATCTATAGCAAGCACAGGCAAACTTGGCCCTCCAGATGTTTTGGGACTACAACTCCCATCATCCCTAGCTAACAGGACCAGTGGTCAGGGATGATGGGATTTGTAGTCCCAAAATATCTGGAGGGCCGAGTTTGCCTATGCCTGACCTATAGGCTTCTAGGTTCCCTTCAACATATTAATGGTTTGGAGTCCTCCTTCCATTTATTTTTTCAAATTCCCCTAGATCTATAGCTGAAACATTGATCTGTGTTCTGGCTTAAAAAAACCACAACAACAACATAAGACTTACTACAGGAAAATAGAATCATATGTCACATCTATATTCCAAAAAACAAATCTACTGGTGCCTAACCAATTCCCTAATGATAGCATTTCCATGGCTGGATAAAACTTGGTTGTTAACAAGGGATTTTCAAAATGCCTTTTTTGGGGTTTGCCTTTAATTGTACTTCTGAGTCCATTACCATTACTGTTATTAGTATATTTCTCAGAAACCTTTTTAAAAAAGACTCAATGCAACTTACAGTAACCCCTCAGGTGCCAGATATTCTGCATGTGGTTGTTTTCCAAGGCACACCTGAGCAATGTTAGGGATGTCAGGAACCTTGGAAATTACATATCCCAGGGCTTGTTGCACTTGTGAGCATGCTCTCAAGAGCCATGGGACATGTGCTTTCCAGAGTGTCCAACATTCCTGCCAAGTGCAGAGTTGTTTGGGGAAATTGCATGTGCCATGGAAACAACGTACCTTATATGTCTTCAGAAATTTCTTTTCCATTCAAAACAAAGGAAGAACATTTCAGGTGTTTAGTTCTTAGCACAACTGAGCATTGCATGCTGGAGAAATTTGTATCTGAAATCAGATAAATGCGAGCTGTGTCACTGAGATCACTTTACTGGCGTGAAAAGGGTTCCTGAATATTTCTTTCTGTAGTGTACATCATTCTCATTCAGTGGGCATGGTACCCATTAACAGCTTTCCAATATCAAAAACATTGTGATAGATTTATGAAAAGTGAGAGAAAGGCCACTTCAGGCTATGTTATTCATATCCCAATGCCAAGTGATTTTGAAAAAGAGAGAGAGACTTTTTTTTTCACCCAGCAGCAAAGATGAGGAACATGATTATATAATCTGTTTTCGGGGAAAAACCACTTCGTGCTCTGTGGGGGTCACTTAGCAAAGATTTTGAGTGAGAACAATTGGGTCAACGAAACGCAAAAACCATGCTTTCCCCCAACTTCTTTCTTGGGGCAACAGGGGCCCCTTGGGTACAAAATTGGATCAAGTGAGATGGTTCTCTTTTAAATAGCATGGCAAAAGGAAAAACCACAATTGGAGGAAGTCGGAGGTCTTAAAAGCTTGTCCGCACAGTACGGGACTTCCTGCCCTGTAGGGAGATTCCTATTGAATTCAACTCACTGCTCAAAAGGAAGACTTTTCTTTTCACATGGTAGACAGTCTTTGAAAAGAGACACATAAGACATTGTTTCAAAGAGAGAGAAAATGTTTTTTGCTTGGATAGCTCTGAAAGATACAGGCTTACAAAGCCCAGCAAATGTCCCCGAGATCTCTGCAGAAAGCATGTGAGTAATGGAAATTGATCATGTGCTTTCTCTTCCGACCTATTTATTTGTACATTTTGGCTCATGCAAAAGAAATGACGCCTCATAGCACGCAATGTATTAAAGTTCATTAACTTCCAGTGGCTATGCTCCATCAAAAAAAAAAAAAAAGGAAAAAAGCTTTTTCTCAGGCCTAATAGAGATTACATGCAATTGCTTGTATCTTTCCCCCTCTACACACACACACACACACACACACACACACCCCACCCCAAAACAAAACCAGTTTGAGAGCCTCTGAGTTTGTGAAGAAATGATATAGTGGGAGGGCTCTCTAACTGATTCTTCTCTAGTTACTTTTCTTCTCAAAATTAACTCCAGCTTTTTCAAACACTCAAAGTCAGGGAAATGAAATATATGTACCGTATTTTTTGCACTATAAGACTCACTTTTTCCCTCCTAAAAAGTAAGGGGAAATGTGTGTGTGTGTTATGGAGTGAATGCAGGCTGCGCAGCTATCCCAGAAGCCAGAACAGCAAGAGGGATTGCTGCTTTCGCTGCACAGCGATCCCTCTTGCTGTTGTGGCTTCTGAGATTCAGATTTTTTTTTTCCTCCTCCAAAAACTAGGTGTGTCTTATGGTCTGGTGCGTCTTACAGAGTGAAAAATATGGTAGATATAATGCAGATATCTTTACTTCCCCCTCCTCTTAATGCAAATTGCAAACCCAGGCCTCTTCCATATCCACTGTAGTGGGTTGGTCTCCAGAAAAGACAATAGGGTTGAGAATGTTATTGCCGGTTTGTACAAGGAAGCGACCAAGAGATGGATGAACAAGCTGATGTGCATGTAAACCAACGGCATGTGAAATGTAGAAATATTCAGGTGTGCATTACATGCTGTGCTGAGAAGCATTTGATGTAAATGTCATGATGCACAATTAAGACAATTTCATGTCATGATATGAATTCAGTGCAACAAAAGGAATAATTTGGCTCTCCAGTGCAAATACTGCATAGCCATTTCTGTAGACAAACATCTGAAACGTGTCAAAAGGAAGACTAAAAGAAAGAAGCTTGCCACACCCCTTTACTTTATTGTCACATGTCTTCATATGTTATACACTTTCATTATACACCTTTAGGCACCAGGCAAAAACAATCCTCTTTAACCATGCCGTTGGCTGATTGACATTGAATACCCTTTGGAGGATGGATGGTGGCTAACAGATTGAGGTTGAATCCTGACAAGACAGAAGTACTGTTTTGTGGGTACAGGAGGCAGGCAGGTGTGGAGGACTCCCTGGTCCTGAATGGGGTAACTGTGCCCCTGAAGGAACAGGTGCCGGGCCTGGGAGTCATTCTGGACTCACAGCTGTCCATGGAGGTGCAGGTCAATTCTGTGTCCAGGGCAGCTGTCTAACAGCTCCATCTGGTACACAGGCTGAAAACCTATCTGCCTGCAAACTATCTCACGAGAGTGGTGCATGCTCTGGTTATCTCTCGCTTGGACTACTGCAATGCGCTCTATGTGGGCCTACCTTTGAAGGTGACCCAGAAACTACAACTAATCCAGAATGCGGCAGCTAGACTGGTGACTGGGAGTGGCCGGTGAGACCACATAACACCGGTCTTGAAAGACCTATACTGGCTCCCAGTATGTTTCCGAGCACAATTCAAAGTGTTGGTGCTCACCTTTAAAGCCCTAAACAGCCTCAGCCCAGTATACCTGAAGGAGCTTCTCCACCCCCATCGTTCTGCCCGGACACTGAGGTCCAGTCCTGAGGGCCTTCTGGCGGTTCCCTCACTGCAAGAAGCCAAGTTACAGGGAACCAGGCAGAGGGGCTTCTTGGTAGCGGCACCAGCCCTGTGGAATGCCCTCCCACCAGATGTCAAAGAGAAAAAACAACTACCAGACTTTTAGAAGACATCTGAAGGCAGCCCTGCTTAGGGACGCTTTTAATGTTTAATAGATTATTGTATTTTAATATTCTGTTGGAAGCCCCCCAGAGTGGCTGGGGAAACCCAGCCAGATGGGTGGGGTATGTAGAAATAAATAAATAAATAAATAAATATTTTTAAATGTCTTGGGGAGGTGGGGCTTTATTGGACTGTTCATGTTCTTGTTTTTATTGTGTATTTTGTCTTTTTATATTGTGATTTTATGTTGAGAACTACCCTGAGACCTGTGGGTATATGGCAGTATACTGCTGCTGCTGCTACTAAAATGTTTAAGTGGAAGAGCCGTAATTCAGTGTATAGGCAGATGCTTTTTGTGCAAATTGGCCCAGGTTCATTCTTTGGCATTTCCAGGTTCATCTGGGTAAGCAGGCGTCATATCACTGGGTCTCTAGAGCAGTGTTTCCCAACTTTTTTTCTGACCACGGCCCTCTTCTATCTTTGTTTCCTTCCTGTGACACCCCACATGTTTTATTTATAATTTTTATAATTTATACAAAATACAATCACATAAAATGATAGGTACATAATGAAATATTGTTGAAGCAGAAAAACATAGAACCCTAGCCCTGGGAGATGCCAAAATGGCGTCGGCCGCCTGCCTCATCCAGAAGATTCTCAACTGTCTCAGTCACCTCAATCATTGAAAGATTGCTAGAAGATTAATGCAATTATCTAGTGTTACTATCAAATTGCAACACTCAAATTTAATTTGGTGGTTGTTTCTCAAGCAAGACATCTGAGGAATTTTGAGGAAAAAATTCTCAAGTGGTGTGTGGGAGTAGATGGGGATAGTTCTTTAGGCTGCGGCTGAATTTTTTCTGAAGGGAAATTGAAAGTGACTTTACTTCCATCTCCCAGCCAAAACAGCTGGAGAATTTCAAAGGAACCCCAAAAGTGTTAATAAATGAGCAAAATTCAATGGAGCATTCTTCACATCCCTAAAATAATCCACTCTCAGTGTGCATTTTATATCCAACCAGAAATAATAGGCTTATTAGAAACTATTCAGCAAGACAGATGCTTGTTAGTATGTAATGGCTTCAGCACTACATTCACAAACATGTCCTGGGATTGTCATTTGGTAACAAGTATTTAATTTCCATTCCATCCTGTTTCCTCACTGACTTAAAAAACAACAACCCAAAAACAATGGCATGTGAAAATTCACATTCAAATATATAGTTAAATAATATTTTAAATGTATTTTCTCTCAAGCATTTCTAAATATATTTTGACATATATGGAACAGCAACATTTGGGAAAGTGTGAAATACAATGGATGACTATGTTCCAATGTGCACATTACGCCAGGAAATACAGATCAAGTCAGTATCAGGATTCATAGACACTAAATTCCTCATGCTATATACAATATTTCACAAGATTGGCTGCCCAGGTGAGTTAGATTGTTGATTTTGGCTATGTGACCTCAAAATTGCTGGATTATTAAAGAATCATAGGAAGATGCTATGCTACAGGCTTTAATACTGCTGAATAATATAAGAGCAGATCTTTCCTTGGAGGTAGGAGTCAATTAAGTTAACGGACTTAAGCCCCATCTGCACTCAGTGGCGTAGCGTGGGGGTGCAGGGGGGGCCGGCCGCACCGGGCACAACATCTGGGAGTTAGGGTTAGGGGGCGCAAATCCACAGGTTAGGGGGCGCAAATTACTTGCCTTGCCCCGGGTGCTGACAACCCACGCTACGCCACTGTCTGCACTACATATTTAAAGCGGTCTCACCATACCACTTTCAACAGTCATGGCTTTCCCTATTTTCCTCACGAAACTTGAATTCATGGAGCTCCCTTGGAAGAGGAATTGACTGTTAAGCTGCTCCGTGAGCTGTATCTTTTGTAAGGGAAATAGGGGTCTTCCATCAATCCTTAGCACCCTTAACACAGTAAAAGGTAAAGGGACCCCTGACTGTTAGGTCCAGTCACGAATGACTCTGGGGTTGTGGTGCTCATCTCGCTTTACTGACCGAGGGAGCCGGCATACAGCTTCCGGGTCATGTGGCCAGCATGACTAAGCCACTTCTGGCGAACCAGAGCAGCGCATGGAAATGCCATTTACCTTCCCTCCAGAGTGGTGCCTATTTATCTACTTGCACTTCAATGTGCTTTTGAACTGCTAGGTGGGCAGGAGCAGGGACCGAGCAACGAGAGCCCACCCTGTCGCGGGGATTTGAACTGCCAACCTTCTGATTGTCAAGTCCTAGGCTCTGTGGTTTAGACCATAGCGCCACCTGCGTCCCACAGTACAGTTTCCATTGGGGCAAGCCATGTCTATTTAAAGCAGCTTAATACCACTTTAGATCAGGGGACGCAGGTGGCGCTGTGGGTTAAAGCCTCAGCGCCTAGGACTTGCCGATCGAAAGGTTGGCAGTTCGAACCCCTGCGGCGGGGTGCGCTCCCGCTGCTCGGTCCCAGCGCCTGCCAACCTAGCAGTTCGAAAGCACCTCCGGGTGCAAGTAGATAAATAGGGACCGCTTACCAGCGGGAAGGTAAACGGCGTTTCCGTGTGCAGCTCTGGCTCGCCAGAGCAGCGATGTCACGCTGGCCACGTGACCCGGAAGTGTCTCCGGACAGCGCTGGCCCCTGGCCTCTTGAGTGAGATGGGCGCACAACCCCAGAGTCTGTCAAGACTGGCCCGTACGGGCAGGGGTACCTTTACCTTTACCTTTACCACTTTAGATCATATAATTGTCCGGCAGGGAGCAGGATCCTGAAGACTCACAGCCGTTACATTTCTTCAAAACCCACTTTTCTGAGGCTGCTTCTGGTGGTTTGCAAAGAGAATATAACAGTTTGGAACAATAAATCCTCCTTCTCCCACCTTTCGCATCTCGTGGCAAAAGTTTAAATGGAAGTATTGCAAAAGAAAATGACTAGTTATACTCTCCAGTGAATGGTAATAGTGATAAATGGAATACGATCTGACAGTTTAAATTTAATGAGCGTGTCCCTGTTTTGTCTTAATAGAGGTAAATCATCCTAGGTTGAATAGTCAATTTACTCTCCCACACTAAGAATGGAGCAATGAAAGAAATCACTCACTAGTTGGGTAGAGAAGGGCTGACAGTTAAGTCTGCAAACAGCAATTCAAATTAGGTGTGAGTTGCGGCAGACTTTTGAGGATTTAAGACAGGTATAGGGCTGGAAAGGACCAGAACCTCTGCATGGTGTACTTCAGCGCTGAATTCATTAAAACACCAATTGTATTCATACACCTGAGACTTTTATTTACTCGGGGGAAAGATACTTTATCGGCTTTGCAAGGTTTCACAGTGCTATCGAAGAAAATAAGAAGCTATTAAAGGTTATAGCTTTTGCCGGGGGAAGGCGGAATGGATGCAAGGTTAACAAGCCTCTTAAATTTTTCACTTATACCAGGGATGTTCACACACATATCTACATCACTCTGGGCATGTACATGTGTATGTACTTAAAGATTTTAGGTCACCCATCAGCAAAGCCACCTGGGTAATAAAGCGTTGATACAAAACATTTAAAATGGCTTTTAAACAACACAGCAAAACAACAGCGTAAACATGCAGCATGACAGGAGGGGGGGGGGACCCCAAACCTTTCTTGCAATTGATATTTACCTGTTTAAATTCTGTACAAAGAACACATAGTCTGTATTGCTGGGATAGCATCACATTTGAGGCCAGGTGAGCCTCTGACTTAAAATGTGATTTACTGAAAAGGCCCTTTCTCCAGTCACAAGCCTAATTTCAGATGATGTGGCATATGGAGGAGAGCCTCTGATGAGGAAGGCAACATTTCAGGAGGTTCATGTAGTATTTATTGTTATTTATATCTTTGTTAGATGAGTACCAGTGCTTTAAGCTTTGGCTAGAAATGGGTGGGTAGCCTATGCAGTGCTCAGTGGTGTAGCGTGGGGGGTGCAGGGGGGCCGGCTGCAGCGGGCGCAACACCTGGGGGTTAGGGTTAGGGGGTGCAAATCCACGGGTTAGGGGGTGCAAATTACTTGCCTTGCCCTGGGTGCTGACAACCCATGCTACGCCACTGGCAGTGCTTTAAGAACTTGCAATATATGTTTTCAATGCTGTAGATTTTTGCATACACTTCAGCCTATATGGACCTTTTAATGTATACACAGTCAATTTGTGATATGTAATATCTCTCTCTCTCTCTCTCTCTCTCTCTGTGTGTGTGTGTGTGTGTGTGTCCTGCTCTTTTTAAATGCTGCAGGGGCAATGTTCTTTGATTTCGTGCAGTAAACATTGTGTAATTCACATGAGTTATAATACACTGGTTATAATACACTACAGCTATTCCCTTTTTAGTTATTTGTCTGCTTTCTTCATTACAGGAATCAGATGGTAATGGGTCAAAATAATGATGGTGATGATGATGATGATGGATACCAGCCATACCATACAATTTTCTGCATGTGCCACATTATTTATATAAACAGTAAGATTATGACAATTGTCACAAAAATGTTGTTTCTTTTGTCTCCTTGCTACTTTCAACTTCTGAGATAATTTTTCTATTAATGGAGTTTGCTATACTATATTATACTTTTGGTTTTCATGGGTGGGCAAACTAAGTCCCGGGGGCCGGATGAGGCCCAATGGCCTTCTAAATCCAGCCCATGGATGGTCCAGGAATCAGTGTGTTTTTACATGAGTAGAATGTGTCCTTTTATTTAAAATGCATCTCTGGGTTATTTCTGGGGCATAGGAATTTGTTCACTCCCCCCCTTCAAAATATAGTCCGGCCCCCCACAAGGTTTGAGGGACAGTGGACCGGCCCCCTGCTGAAAAAGTTTGCTGACCCCTGCTGTAAACGCTTGCACCAAAAGGCACCATACAATTCTCAAAATAAATAAAAGCAGTTTTATCATTGGCTTCAGTGCGGTACCAGCCATGCTACAAACCAGCAAATCAGATATGATATTTGTTACCTGTCTCAACCCACTAAACCAATCTGAATGGAACACCACTTAGGAGTAATTGATGCATCTCTGCTTTTGTAGAACTGGGATTTGTCAAGTGAAGGTATAACATTGTCAGGAGATTTGCTTTCGTTTCATGTCATCTAATTCCACTTGTGTTATGGGAGTTAATTGCACAGACAAACACAGGATGTTTGCCATTAACTGGGTGTATTTTTAAACAATTAATTATTCCTGCAAATCTTAATCAGTATGCATGCGAAAAAGTAACACACAATTCTCTTTTCCCTATTATTTTCTGTTTGTCTAACATCTGCCTGCTCATAAGTGGCAGCGATAATGAATTCATCACTTTGGTATTTTATGGAGAAAATTAACAAGCCTCTCTTTTTAAAAAAAATAATAATAAAGCACACTGTTCTTTAATGTTGTCCATTAAAAGCTCATTTAAAAATAACTATGGGCCTATCTGCACACTAAAGAAAGAGTATTTTCTCACAGCTTTTATTTTCAAGTATATTCAGTGAGCACATTCCCAACACGAATTTTTCCCACAAACTTCAGGCCTACCGAGAGGTGAATCTGCTGTGCTGTGTCTGCACCCCACAAGGCAGAGGACTCCTAACTTGCTTCCATCTCTCCCTCCAAAATGCAAGCCTTTTGTAGCTCTTGTAGAACATGAACTACAAAGCAAAATGTTTAGGTACTATTCTGAGCATCTGCTTTGTGAGAAATGAGCCTGCTCTTGCCTTCCGACATTTTTAGCCAATGAGTGAGGTCACAGCTGTTGACTGATGTTTAGGAAAGCTTTTCTTTGGCTAAAGCAGCACTACTTGGTTAAATATTAGTGCCCGCTTTTAAGCATGCACATATATATTTCCCGAGCAGGAATAATTTTACTTCTGCTGTGTTTCCTACGTTGCAAAGCTTCGGCTATTTTCAAAATGATTTCAGTCATAACCTCTGTGGAACACAAAAGATATGCAGATTTTATGCTTAATATGCTCGTAACTCTTTTCTTTGAAAAGCAATGACATCTTGGAAAAGAAAGTACTGTACGGTCTTTGTGCATTTGTGCCTTTATTCACAAAGGTGCCGTGCCCCAAAAGCATTCTGCCTGCAAATTGTGAAATCAGCTCCTTGGGATAATAAGTTCTTGGTAGAGCAGTCATCCATTGTATGGAGTAGTCATAAGCTGTGTAACTGCACTCTATTACACACTTAACCACATGGAAGTCAAAGAGCTAATTAGCAATTTTTATATATTAATGTAGGGGTTTTAAAATAATAATAAAAAAGTTTGAAATGTCCATTCTATGCAGATCTCTGTCTTCTTTTGTTCTCTGTTATGGCCATGGACTTTGCCATGTTTCGGCTATGTATGATGATTCTAGTGCGGCCATATTAAGAACTTCTCGATGCTAAGTTTTGGGTTTCTCCCCGCCTTCCCTTGCTTCTGTCTACTGAAGATAGTTTATAAAGCTTGCCAAAACAATTACATGCTGTCAGAAGAGAAATGAAAAGCAAAGCAGTGAAGCAAAATACGGACCTATTGCAGCCTACAAACACACACATACATACACACACACACACAGAGAGAGAGAGAGAGAGAGAGAGAGAGAGAGAGAGAGAGAGAGAGAGATTTGAAGGAAATGCTGCAATGCAGAGAACCAGGGCTCAAGCATGGAGGATAAAAGGAATATATTCTACCCATACCATAGGATGTGGGAAGATCCAGGACTGGGCTGTAATGGCATTACCATGAAGAGGGAGGGGAATAAGGTGAAATTGCTTTAGGACATTTGTGGGGGGAATTTTTCCTTTATCTATAGATTTGTTGTACAGATATTTTGAGATTTGCTAGAACCAATCAGAAGAAGTGTCAGGGCAAAAATAAACAACCTTCTGTATAGTTGGCTCTGGCAGCAACTCTCTTTTGGAGAATATGCCTGTGAAATTAAAGTAAAACTTTCAGTCAGAAACAGAAATTTGTGCTTTTCCTGTACATTCTCAAAAACTACCCGTCCCAGAGTTCCTTGTGCAGAGGCAGAAAGGGAATAGAGTTTGTGAGAGGGACAAACACCATCACAATGGAGGACATTGAACCTAGGGGCAGGAATATGTGTTGATTGTAGGATTTCCAGACAGTGTGCGTGTGTGTGTGTGCGAAAGAGAGAGAGAGAGAGAGAGAGAGAGAGAGAGAGAGAGAGAGAGAGAGAGAGAGAGAGAGAATGTCTATCTCACAGATATCCTACAGATCGTTCTCACTAAAAAGTTTTCTTCTATTTCAGCAATTTGTTGGAATACTGCCTACAAGTGATAAGAAAGGAATTTGGTTTGGTTCATATTAAAATGTGAAATTACACCATAGTCCACACCCTGGTCCACTCTTTAAAGCTTTTGTGAAGTTGCACTCCCCAAACAATAATCAAACACTGCTATGCTTTGAAATTTGCACTTCTCTGAATTTGCAATGCAGTTCTAAAATGTGCATAATAAGGGGAAGTGTGCATAAGGCATGTTGACATAAATAACATACAAAACACATTAAATTAGGGAAAATGCATGTTATTAAGCAAAAGTGCACACAAAAAGCATTAAGAGAAAGGCAGATTAACGTGTTGTTTGATTTTGACAAGGACTAAACATAAATCACCAACTAATGTGGAAATGTGGTGAATGTAGGTTGGAAAAATAAGAAACCAAGAGAAACGAAAATCGACAAATTCATCCATCCCTGTTGTCTAATAATGCTTTCCCTTATAAATCTAGAACGTAAAAGGACTGGAACATTGATTCATATCTAGAGACAACAACTGATTTACATGCAATTGTGCATGTGCTGCAAACCAATAGGTCTGTCGATCCATCTACCCAGGTAGAAAATTAGGATATTAGAGAAAAGATATACTATTATCCATCTCTCTAATATCTCTCTAACATTACCCTTCTCTCTAACATTTTTTTCTCTGGATAAAGAGCTCTTTGCATAGAGAGAATCCCATCTTGCAATATGGAGTGGACCAGTCAGAAGTTTACAGACCAAGTGAGCTAGGGTTGCTTGAAGAATGTGATCTTTTCATATTCTGTTATCAACTGACCTGACCTGCACCTCCCATACTAATTCACAGATCATAGTTTAGTTATCCACTCATTTTGACAGGTCCTGAATGTTCCAATGCAGTTTTTGGCTCAAAACACATGTAGAGATATTATCAAATTAATTAATATATAGACACTGCTCTTCGTCATGGACCACGGGGCAATTTACATGGTGCAGCTGAAAGTTGAGACCCCAAGATCTGCACTGCTGTGATATAGCCAGACTTTCTCTTCCTAATTGTTGAGTTGGTACCTTACTCAGAATGGAAGTTAGCCACTGTTTGAAAGGTCTTGGAAGAAATTCCACCTGCAGCTGTGACTGGCTCTGCAACATGTTAAAATTTTCTTTTCTTTTTCTGCTTGCCTCATAGCAATGGTGATAATTGTCATTTGCATGGTCATTGCATGGTCTATGGTTTGAACGGTCATTGGAATTTTCTTAAATTTATCGTCACAATTTTCTTCTGGCAGATAAGACACTGGGCCAATATACGTCAGCCTCTGTGTTCTTGCTCCCCCCAAATTGTAATAGTAATAATAATAATAATAATAATAATAATAATAATAATAAATTTATTATTTATATCCCGCCCATCTGGCTGGGTTTCCCCAGCCACTCTGGGCGGCTTCCAACAAAACACTAAAATATAACAACAAAGACACAAAATGTTTTAGAACTTGTTTTCAGCGTTGCTGCACGTCAACCCTGAAGACATGCAGAACAGAACAGAGGGAAAGCTAATTCCACCTGACTCTTGCTGCCTGCATGAAAGGGTGGCAGATGCAGCCACCACAATTGCCTTGATAGCTACAATGGCTTATCAAGTCACAGCGGCTACATATTGACATCCTTAAATGAACATAGCCCAGCCACAGGTGCCTGCGTCTCCAGAGACTTGTTGGGAGCTGCCAGCAAGCATTTGCCAATCCTTTGTGCGTTGACAATGGAGAATGTGCCAGTAGTATTTTATAGAGATGTATATTTTTTGACATATTGATTGAAAGCTACTGTCAAATAAAGAGTGACAGGAAATCCTATTTTTGAGATACCAGAAGAGTGGTTGTCAATTTTATCCACTGCGGTCTTGAATGTTAGTAACAGTATTCTAGTGTAGATGGGCAGTTGTTATAGCATTTGATTGTGGCGCTGTGGGTTAAACCGCAGAGCCTAGAGCTTGCTGATCAGAAGGTTGGTGGTTCGAATCCCCGCGACGGGGTGAGCTCCTGTTGCTCGGTCCCCGCTCCTGCCAACCTAGCAATTCGAAAGCATGTAAAAAGTGCAAGTAGATAAATAAGTACCACTCTGGTGGGAAGGTAAATGGCGTTTCTGTGCGCTGCTCTGGTTCGCCAGAAGCAGCTTAGTCATGCTGGCCATATGACCCAGAAGCTGTACGCCGGCTCCCTCAGCCAATAAAGCGAGATGAGTGCCGCAACGCCAGAGTCATCTGCGACTGGACCTAATGGTCAGGGGTCCCTTTACCTTTACCTATATTCTTGAATGCCTACAATATACTCTATTTAGTTGAGATTTGAAGCTCACATTGTAGCTTAGAGTTCTCTTTGTTTGTTTGTTTGTTTTAAAAAGCATGGTCTTGTAAATTTGTGGCACCAAAACAAGACAGCTATTTTGCCACTTAAGGTTGCGATCTGATGCAGACTTGCCTGGAAGTAAGTCCCACTGAACACAATGGGCCCTACTTCCGAGTAGGTATCTACAGTGAAAGATTTGGTCCTTTACTGTGGCATGGGGAAATGTCAAAGTTCTTGTCACTTTCCTCAAAATCCGAACAAGACCCTTTAGATTCATTTATATTTTCGTTTACTGCAGCTTTCAATATGAACCTGTGGACTGTTTGGTTGGGTTTGTCATATTTCGCATGCCAGCAAGGCACATTTATTTAATTTATTAAATTTGTATACCACCCTTAATCTATAGATCTCAGGGTGGTTCACAACATAAATGTGCAACATAGAAGCAGAAAAAAATATTACAACAAGAAAAATCAATACCCTCCCCAATCACACATCTGGGGTGTGAAAATGCACAAGGGACCTGAAACTATATTATGAGGCATCGTGTCTATGCTGGGTGAAAACGTGGATAAAATTGGAAAATAAGGAACTATTAGATCTGGAGGGATTCGACAACAGAGCAGGATGGCACGCGTACTTATGGCAGGGAAAGAGGAAACACAAGGGTTTCGAAACCCACATCTTTAAAGGCCCTTTGATGGAAGTTTGGGAGAGGAATAGATTTCTACTAGAACCTAAAGTACCACACTGGCTATCCCCATTAGAAGTTATGAGTGTGAAAAAGGTAAATATGAGAAGCGATTGGATAACCTATGAACAACTGTTAATAAAAGTAGGGGGGACGTGGAAATTGAAACCGTACGATCAGGTTAAAGAAAAAGTATTTGATTGGCTACACTATTTCCAAATAAATGAAATGTTTAAACAAGATATTAAAGAGAGAGGATATGCGGACAAAGATTCCAAATTCCAGACTGAAATAATAAACAACGACTATAAAATCCTTTCTAAAATGTACAATCTGCTATTAGAGTGGAATCTGATAGATGAGGAAGTGAAGTCGGTGATGATTCAGTGGGCAAGGGACATCGGTCATAATATATACTACGAAGAATGGGAGAAACTTTATAAAAAAACCTTAAATTCACAGCTTGTATAACGTTAAAGGAGAACCTCATGAAGATGTTTTACCGATGGTATATAACACCTGCAAAGTTAGCAAAAATATATAAAACCTGTAACAAATGCTGGAAATGCAGGGAAAAAGAGGGATCCTTTTTCCACATGTGGTGGGAATGCAGAAAGGTCAAAGGTTTTTGGGAAAGTGTTTATAATGAAATGAAGAGTATACTAAGATACACCTTTGAAAAAAACCGGATGCTTTTCTGTTAGGACTAGCAGGAAGGGATATCAAGAACAATGACGGCAAATTCTTTCAATATGCGACAACGGCCGCAAGAGTCCTACTAGCTCAAAATTGGAAACAACAGAACATACCGACGGTTGAGGAATGGAGAGCAAAATTGTTAGATTACGCGGAGATGGACAGATTGATGGGGAAAATTAGATATATAAAAGACCAAAGGTTCATTGATGACTGGGGGAAATTTGTGGAGTATCTGGAAAATATAAGTGAAGGTCAGATAACGCTAGTTGGGTTCAAAAAGGCTCTGTGAAAAAAAAGTAGGAATATTGTCTAAAGAGAAAAAGACGAAAAGAGAAAATAATGTCAATATAAACTAGGATTTGCGTAAATTTGTTAAATAAGGGCATGGATGATTTGAGGGGAAGTTGAAGGAAGTCTCAAAGAAAGGAATCCGTGATAATAAGATGTAAACTGTTTTATTTTTTGTTTGTTATGGTTTAAAAACAATAAAAATCATGATGGAAAAAAAAGAAAATGCACAAGGGAATATTCTTGATTTTTGTTTTGTTTTTGCAGTGCATATTAAAATAATTATTGTTCCTTTTCATTCCTTTGGGGGATATCTCACACCTGGTTGTTCTTCAGGAGAGTATGGTCACATCCCCACCATTCATCTAACTTCCCTCAAAGAATCGTGGTAGCTGTAGTTTGTGAATTGTGCTGGGAATTGTAGCCATGGGACAGACAACCAAAGTATGCAGAATTCTTTGGGGTAAGCCATGACTGTTAATACGGTATGAGTGTTTCAGATTAATTGTGTGGCTGTGACGTCCTTCACAAGAACAAACAAGTGGAGAATAGGAGATAAGGAGAGAAAGTTCCATTTGCAGAACCATAAGTACTTATGGTTTTCCCAGGAGTGATGTATGGAAGTGAGAGCTGGACCATAAAGAAGGCTGATTGCTGAAGAATTGATGCTTTTGAATTATGGTGCTGGAGGAGACTCTTGAGAGTCCCATGGACTGCAAGAAGACCAAACCTATCCATTCTTAAGGAAATCAGCCCTGAGTGCTCACTGGAAGGACAGATTGTGAAGTTGAGGCTCCAATACTTTGGCCACCTCATGAGAAGAGAAAACTCCCTGGAAAAGACCCTTGTGTTGGGAAAGATGGAGGGCACAAGGAGAAGGAGACGACAGAGGACGAGATGGTTGGATAGTGTCTTCGAAGCTACCAGCATGAGTTTGGCCACGCTGTGGGAGGCAGTGGAAATCAGAAGTGCATGGCGTGCTCTGGTCCATGGGGTCACGAAGAGTCGGACACGACTAAACAACAACAACAACAAAGTACTTGTGCTAACTACTCTTATAAGCATCCAACCTATAGGAACCATTTATTAATCTGACCTTCACCAATAGAGTGTCTTCCAGATGTTTTTGATTACAGCCCAGCCAGAAGAGAGAACAGTAGTCCAAAACATCTGGTTGGTGAAAGCTGTCTTAATAATTCTGTCCTTAGAATAGAATCCTGGAGTATTTCGGACTTCCGGGTTGACGCGATCGGTTTAATGGCGGATTCCCTCCGAGTTCCGGAGGGAATCGGCTCCATCGAGGACGGGTCTTGCCGCGCCGGCGACGCGGGGGCCCTTAGAAACCACAGGTGCGGATACCTGTGGACCTGGTGACTCGGTGGGCACCTTAAGCGCCCTCCTTGACAGTCGAAGAGCCTTTTTAAAGGCTGCGGAGAAGGTCTGAGGAGTGGCGCGGTGCTGAGAGTAGACCGCTACCTCGGTGGAGCGAAGCCGCAAGCCATTGCCGGAGAGCGTCAACTTTCTTCCTGACATTTGGACTGAAACAAACACCCTTGTGAGTAAAACGAAATTTGGATTTTAAAAGAAATTAACTTCTTTAATTTGGCGAACGGGGGGGCTGTGTCAAAAGGAAGTCCGCACCCCCCCCCTGCATGCACGATCTGAAGCAAGGAGCGAAAGCCTAAGATCGGATTAAAAAGATCTTCTTTTTGTCTTTTGGGACTGATAAAAGATTCCATCGATTTGTGAAAACAAGGTTTTTTTTTTTTGTCTTTTTAAGTTGTGCTGGAGGAAGAGGTGTATTTGGGAAAATTTTTGGGAACCCCCACCCGGGATCCGGGAGTGTTCCGCATTAGCCTAGCCTGAAAGAAAAGGAGTTTGACAGCTGTCATCTGAGCTGTCAAACAGTGGAATCAAGACAAGAACTGTATCTTTATATCTCTCTGATCCAAAGGTGTTACATTTAACCAGAAGTGGCTGGAAATTAAGTAACAACAAGTAATAATAAAGTAATAGACTGTTGGTAAAGGGGAAAAAATGGCAATCCCCCTAGGGGAAACCAGAGACATTACAATGGCTGCAGAAGGAAAATTACAAGCGGAAATAGAGAGAGCCCTTTTTCTCGTGGGAATTATACAAGAGCAAGAGATAGCTATGGACAAACAGCTTACGGCTTTGATTTCAAAAACAAGCAACTCTGCTGATGGAACTGAGGATTTGACCTTGAAAGATTCTGCAGCTGAACTGGAAAAAGTTTCTTTGAAGTTGGAGGACAAGGAGTCTGGAGGGCAAAAAGTACAGGAACAGGACTTCATGCAGCAAGGGGACAGAGAAGTTTATTGGATTATGGATTTTGAAAAGAGAAAAGTAAAGGAGGAAGTTTTTGGACACTATAGATGGGAAGCTGAAATAATGAAGAAATATAACTGGGACTTCCTCCTCTTTTCTGGCATTGGTGAACGTGATTTAAGGGAACATCTGGCAGAACCCCTGCAGCAAGTCTTTTCAACTAGGATTGATTGGAGAGAAGGCGAAGAGACTGCATTAGACATCCCTCGAGACTTGAAGATCAATAAGAAGGACTATCAACAAAACAGGCAGAGAGAGACTCAAATGGTGTTAGAGGCCTCAGATGTGAGGAATCCGGGCTAGGAGTTTTATAAGAGGGCAGATATCTAGGAAGGGACAGATATCCGGACAAGGAGGGAGGGGGAAAATAGAAAGTTTTAAAACTAGTTTATGATTTTTGGGTTTTATAATTTTGATTTATATTTTAATATGAAAATGGGGAAATTTATGGTATAAGAACCTCGATCGATCTTAGAAAAAGAATTTAAGGTATATAAGAAAATGGGATAAATAAGTTGGGCCTAATAAAGGGAATTAAGTTTAAATATAATAAGAAGAGGTTTAAGAAATGAAACAAGAACTTGCTGAATTAAGTTTGAAAATTGGGATGCATGGGTGGGGGTGGGGGGAAGTCAATGAAAGAGGGTTATGAAAGAATCTATTTGTGTTTATTTTTCTTTTTTTTCTTTTTTCTTTCTTCTTTTTCCTTTCTTTTTTCTTTCTTTTTTGCTTTGTATTAAAATTTGAAAATTCAATAAAAATATATTAAAAAAAAAAGAATCCTGGAGTATTTCAACACCATAAAATATATTTTTGACGTTTCCTTGGATCCAGAGACAGCAGAAGAAGACAGGACAATTCTCCAAGGCATGTAAGAAGACATCCATTTCATTCTCATATTTCTATAAAGTAATTAGGTTTTACTAATTGATGGCAATATACTACCACACTACACCATTAAGTCCTTTTATTTTACTACAACTTTCCAGCTACTAAAATTGCAATATTTCTACCTTATAAGCCTTTCGTATTTACTTTTTTATTTAAAAAACAAACAAACAAACATGCTTTTAGGATTCTGTTTGTTCTGCTACTATATACTGAATTAATAGATTGGAGTGGTTTAGTTTGTTTTAACAAGCCCAGAAAGGAAAGCATCTTGCAAGATTTAAAAGGTCTCCTGTGGGGCATTTATAATTTTACTGAGAAAAAGAAAAAGAACATGAGTGGGGAAAGAAAACATGTATTATACATTGTTGTACAGCGAAAAATGCTAATTTCGGGTTCATCTTAACCAAGCTGGAATGTATGATGGCTCTGAAGGTGCATTGTTGGGGCAACGAGTGGCATAATAAATTATGGTAGGTAAAAATAGTATAGCTACTAACTGGGGGTAGGGGGGGCTTGTTTTGATATTTGGGCCCCTTAATGCTAATCTTTCAATCTCAGTCAAAATAATAATGTGGTCAGGAAAGCACTGTCAACAGCAGAAATCAGATCAAATATTGTCTTAAATCAATAGTCACAAGTCACTCACGGTATTGTATTTCTAATGCTGGAAAGCAAAAGATAGTAAAACAGATAGCATGAGCAAAAAACAGCCAAAGTTATTAGCTTTTGAAAACATAGATTCTGGTGCAGTAATTAACTACATGCTTCTGTTTTGGCTCCAGTTTACTTCTCGAGTTTATTTATAGAAAAGGAAATAAGAAGAACATTTTGCATATCCTTCAAACAATGGGACAAAATTACAATTTTGACAAGTCTGGAAGGTATCGAATGAATCTACCTATCAGTGGAGCTGAAACAAATTCAGTCTGGCATATTTTGGGCAACGGAATCCAAGGAATTTGTACTGCTGTTAACTGCTGGCAGTGCTGGTTTTAGCACCCTCAATGTTGGAATTACATGTTGTTTATCTCTTATTTTACTGATGCCGCAGCCAGTTCTTCATTACTGGAGCAGAAAGTCTTAGAATAGGATCATATGGACATTTTTCATGACATATTGAGTACACAAACAAATGTATTGGGTCATTAATTAGTGGTACGTGAATATATTGCCAGATTTGAAATTAAGTTGCTCCCCAAAATTAATCCTATTCAAAAATTCCCCTATGATATTTTTTTATATATCAAATATTCTCCAGGTGTTCTCTAATGTTTGATATCTGTTGAATATTTCTGTTGTCAGCTTTTATATTATAGAATATACACAATATACACAACAATGTCACATATTTTGTAATTCTGTATTTGGACCACATAGCTACATTACCTGATGGCTGGAAAATATTGCACATAAAAAAGGTTGAATCTCTCACACACTTGGTGACAGAGCTCTTTTTAGATCTATCTCACATTTATTTCATAGATGCATTTGATACTCTATGCTACTTGACTTCTACACAGAATATTTGATAATTGATGGAAGCATTAAATACATGAAATGCAGTAGATTTTGCATCCAATGATGTTATATTTTACTAGAGATGCAATGATATTTCAAGTTGAGGCCCACAAGGAACTCATAGGAGCAAGGATAATACACAAAAGGAACCAGCTGCAGTGGTTGGTGGGGTGGCAATACTCCTCACTTAGCTCCCCAATGCCAAGCATCACTGCTGGCTATTGAGAGGTGAAGGGGCAAGGCACTGGGAGCTCAGTATGGTGTGGGCACAACAGCAGAACAAATCTGATGCCTTCACTACTGCACCCGCACTGAACTCCCCACTGGCTTGCCTCTCTACCTCTCAGTAGTCAGTAACTGTGCTCAGCATTGGATAGTCAGGGGAGTAAAGGTAAAGGACCCCTGACAGTTAAGTCCAGTTGCGAACGACTCTGGAGTTGTGGCGCTCATCTCGCTTTACTGGCTGAGGGAGCCGATGTTTGTCCGCAGACAGTTTTTCTGGGTCATGTGGCTGTTAGGATTCTTGCTCCGTGCTTGCAGTCATGAGATTGTTGTCTATCACATGACGGTGTATGTTTTCATTCCACAGTGTGGGAAGTGATGGAGACAGGATGTTTTGTGCTACTGTGTTCCATGAAGTGGGACTAGTATCCTTTGTTCTTTCTCTTTGCTGTCTGATGAGAAAGAGGAAAGAGCTGAGGCAGAATGCTCTGAGTGTATTATATATAAATAAAGTAGATTAGCCAAAAATGCTGTGCTACTGAGTTTGTTACGCGAACTGCCAATACTCTGCGGGATCCGTAAGCGTGCTAATGCCACTTGGTATCAGTCGCTGTGATGTTCGGGCTGGAAAAAGCTTTTAAAGCTCCCAAATGATTGACCAGGAGGGGGAGAACATGCCAGTCAGGCATGTGTCTCTGCCAGGGTCCTACACACAAGTAGGGCAATCCTAACGGTAGCCAGCATGACTAAGCCGCTTATGGCGAAACCAGAGCAGCACACAGAAATGCCATTTACCTTCCCGCTGGAGCGGTACCTATTTATCTACTTGCACTTTTGACGTGCTTTCGAACTCTAGGTTGGCAGGAGCTGGGACTGAGCAACAGGAGCTCACCCCGTCACAGGGATTCAAACCGCCGACCTTCTGATCGGCAAGCCTTAGGCTCCGTGGTTTAGACCACAGCACCACCCACATCCCACTAGTCAGGGGAGTAATGCTTGCCAACTTAGGGCTAGTAACTGGTGGGTTGAAGTATACCCAATTGGTGGCTCTTGGTCTTGGTTGAACTGGAAGCAGGTGTCATTCTTCATCTTCCCACTGGCCCAGCAGTGGCGTCTTGTATTCTCCCTGCTGCAATTGGAATATGAAGTAAGGAAAGTCAACGGGACCACTCCTTCTGTTTGGACAAGCAAACTCTGTGCAATTTTCCCCAGTTCCCTATTCCCAGTGGAGCATGCTGCCACACAACTCAGGCTTCTCATCAGAAGAAGTTATGGAAGGGCTACAGTGCAGTTGAAGGGATCTCCCTTGTACTAATGTCCTTCTCTTCACTTAGCATTTAATGCCACCCAATAAATGGTGGAAGATGCTGAAAGACCAATTTGCTCATAGACCTTCTGGTTGGGTTAGCATCTCTGGTGGTTTGTATTTCTAGCAGCATGTCTAGTGGCTAAATTTTGGTTTGGTTCTGTAATTCCTTTCTTCTTACCCTTCCTCTCCCACTGCTGCTACTTTCCTTGCTTCTGCCTCCCCTCCCTGATTGTATGCCTCTTGGGGCAGTGACTTGATTTCGCCCCCTATTAGACTATTCCCCCTTCTATCCATATTATACTGTTATTAAAATCCTGAACATCTTCATGTACAATCAGTTGGATGAGTCTTTAATTTAAAGCAGCATGAGGAAGGGAAGCAGATAAACCTAGTCATACTGTTCTATCTGAATTTATGTCTCCCCACCAACATCTACGCGCCCCCCACCCCCGCCCATGAGTGGATCTTTGTGCAAATTACTGTGAATGCACATTAGTCCCCTATTTTGCTTTCTGGTGAAAGCTGCTCTTTAAAAAAAAAAAGCCATTATTGTTAGTATTTGCCAGCTAGGGCAAACAGTAACACTTAACTATAGAAAAGCTTTGGAATTCTTAAGTGGCAGAAAAATCTCAGGCTACATGTTGGTACGTACCTTTCCTTATTGAACAGGGAAATGTGTGTCAACACACAGAAGATGGCAACCTTTTAAAATATTACCTCTCATCTGTTTGTCTGAATTAATGTCAAGTCCCTTTGTAAAACCAGAAGGTGGGGAGTGCACCAAACAAAGCTTTTACACCACTAATTAAAGGCACTCAGTTGCTCCCTCCTTGAAGAATGAGGGTTGTGTACGGAACGGATGCACATTTGCAGAACTGTATTTTTATCACCAAGGAAAAGCCACTGTTTTTTTTAAGGGCTGAACAAATAATACCCTGTTAGTTTTGCACCTCTGTGCAAGGGGGAAAGAAGCTTGGAGGGAAAGAAGCCTTCTTCAACAACTTGAGAAGGGGGTATCTTGAGGTTTAGTAGCATCTAACTGTATTTAAACTTGAATAAAAGTGAAATCCTAAATATATCTGCTCAGAAGTAGAGTTCAATGGGATTTATGTCCAGGTAAAAGCATGGGTTGCTAACCTTCACCACCCACATCCTAGGGGCCTGATCTTGCTCCCAGGAAAATGTCTCTGACCTCCAACGATTTTAGACACAGAAGGGGGAAAATACACAGCACAAGGCTGGGCAGAGACTTAAACTCCCCTGGTAGGGAGGAAAATTTCCCCCTTTCTAATCATCAGATTGATTATTGTCAAGAGCCAAAATTTATTCCATGCCCTCACCTCAGATACTGATTCTTGACCAGAGGAACAAGTACAGTAGTTGCAGACCTCAGAACACACTGAGGTGGCAGTGGAGGGTATGGTGAACAGAACAATTTCTGCAACTCTCAGAGAAGAAAAAGACATGTCCCCTATGGAAGAGGACAGAAGTAGCAGCGTGTGGAGGAATGACTCGTGGTTTCAGTTGTTTCTACATGAATGCACAGAGTATTGGAAACAAGCAAGAAGAACTTGAACTCTTAATACAGGATAGGTTTCCAAGTCAAAGAGACAAAAGTGAAAAGAAGGAAAACACCCTGTGAGGTTGAGAATCAGTGCTTTGCTACACTTGATCTTAGCCAAAAGGCCAAGAAGCGATGTATTCAAAGCTAGGGACATAATACTGGAAACTTACACAATAAGAATGGAAACAAGGTGATAAATTGCTGGTTAAAATTGTATAAATTTGGAACGCAGGAGCGAGAGATGTGAGGAAGTCCAAAAAGCGAAGAAAGTATGGTTACTAAAAGATGTTAATTCTATTTTCTTTTTTCTTGTTTTGTTTTCTGTTTTTTTCTGTTATCTTTTTTACTGTATTAATAAAATCTGTAATATTTTTTTTTTTAAAAAAAAAGAATCAGTGCTTTGTCCAGTGCTATCTAGTAAGCCTGACTGGGGTTTTCCAGCTCCTTATTCAACACTTTATTAATATACCGGCTCAATTTTAGCTCCAAACCAGCACTGCTTTGGCACAGTGTATAAGTTATATCCAGACTTAGTTTTGCTGAAGGAAGATCCACTGAAATCACTAAGCCTTAACTTAGTAACAAAATAATTTAGGTGCCATTGATTTCAGTAGGTCTACTCTAAGATTGAGGGACGCAGGTGGCGCTGTGGGTTAAACCACAGAGCCTAGAACTTGCCGATCAGAAGGTCGGCGGGGTGAGCTCCCGTTGCTCGGTCCCTGCTCCTGCCAACCTAGCAGTTCTAAAGCATGTCAAAGTGCAAGTAGATAAATAATTACCGCTCTGGCGGAAAGGTAAACGGCGTTTCCGTGCACTGCTCTGGTTCACCAGAAGCGGCTTAGTCATGCTGACCACATGACCCGGAAGCTGTACGCCAGCTCCCTCAGCCAATAAAGCGAGATGAGCGCCGCAAACCCAGATTTAGTCACTACTAGACCTAATGGTCAGGGGTCCCTTTACCTTTTACTCTAAGACCGATAAGTCTGGATCTAATATCTTGTGCTTGTAGAGCAGGGGGTGAGGAACCTTAGCTTTCCAGATGATGTTGCACTCCATCAGCTTCAGAAAGATGTCCAGTGCCCAGGGATCTGGAATCTAACATCATCAGGAGGACCACAATTTCCCACTTCAGCTGCATAGACATCAGAGATACCCCAGACCCTGACAAAAGGGTTGCCCCTCCACACCCCATTCTCCTTGGCTTTTATCTACAGTACAGGCTGAGACTAGTTTAACAGTCTTAATTCAACTTTTCAAAGTTAGGCACAGTTTCAAATGGTATAAAGAAAAAAGGAAGAGAAATAGAACCTCAACAACCAACAGAAAAACGGTTCATGGTAACAAAATGCTGTAGGCCAGTGTATTCAGGTTAGATAGCCCTTCTTCCAAGGTAACTCAATTATGAGTAATTGAAACAGCAAAAATGTAGTATTGTCTGGTGACATAAATGAATGGATTGAGCTGTCCCTGAAGAAGGCTTTAAACTCAAAACCCATTTGGACTGCAGCATTTCTGAACAATATAAAATTTCATAGAATCTGTTGAGGCAATGTATTCACTCGTTTCCTCAACTCATTGTGTTGCCCTCATTTCTTCCCCCTCTTATCCAGCAGAGAGACAACATAAAGCTTTCCCTGTGTTGCACTGGTTTGGTGGACTTGAGTATCTTAAATATTGAATAGGGGCTCTGAAAGTTGCTTTTGTTCTCTCTGCTCTTTCAACCATTGCGGTAACCACGCAAACTATGTAAAAGTGAGGGACGAAATTCAGAGATGAACAATTCCTGGAAACCTGTGCCTTTCAGAAACTAGAAAGACAAAGAAAAGTGCCAGTCAGAAAGCTTCAGGCAATTACAGAAAGGACTGGTGGTTTGAAAGAGGAGATGCCCTCACTTGGCTCTGTATCGCTGTTCAGCAGAAGCGAAAGTACGGGAAGAAAACTTCCCCACCTCCCCTTTTGCACTGCATTCAGCAAGTCTTGTTAAGTGCAGTTTCTGTTTTCTTTACATAATACGTAGTCTGTCAGGACAAGAAACGAACAGAGAGATGGATCATGAGGCTCCTCATCTCTGAGGAACAATTGCTTTAATAAGAAATGTAAGAATCAGGCACTTCACTTTCAGTGCTTGAGTTTTCAGACGGCTACGCAACCAAGATTAGTGTTCCCTCACAAGTGCCATGGGTCCAATAAATGTTATTTAGGCTTTTTTTAAAAAAAAAAGTAGAGCCACAACCAATGTTTAACTGTTTCATTTTTGAGGCAGAAAGCGTGCCGCCACCAACATTTCTCAAACACTCCACTCCACAGTACTGATAATGTTTAACTTTTTTGCACCTGTTAGCTGATATCTGATCTACTGCTTTCTCTGATCAGTTGGTATTTTGGTGTCCTTTGCCCTGGGGGAAATCACATGGGAAGTCCCAGCCTATAAGGGATCATGCAGAGAATGGAACAACATCATGATGATATATGGCCAAAGAAAATTGTTATGTGCTGCTGTCATCACTGAGGGAAATGAACCAAGTGAAACATGATAGCCTTCACTCTCAACACAGTGAACACTTTCTCTTCTGAAGAATCATCCATACTGAATACTGAATTGGGGGTGGGTAGATGCTCCCCCCCTTCATGGATCACTGCCTTGTCATGGAGAAGGTTCTTCAATAACTCAGAGAAGCTATGAGCTATGCTGTGCAGGGCCACCCAAGAAGGACAGGTCATAGCCAAGAGTTTAGACTAAATGTGATTCACCTGGAGAAGGAACTGGCAATCCACTCCAGTATTTTGCCAAGAAAACTCCATGGACATAAAAAAGGAGAAGTTTTGAGAAGAAAGTGAGAATTTCCAAGGCATGCTCTGGTTCATCGGGTCATGGAGAGTCAAACACAACTAAGATGACTAAACAACAAAAGCTGCTCTTTTTGCTGCTTCAAGCTTACTTGAATAACACCCTCCTTCTATGCTCAGCCCTATCTCTGATTATTTAATATATTGTCATTTGCCTTCACTGAAGTATGCATCTCCACTCTTAGGTCCCCAGCTATCTTACATAGCAATTTGTGACTTCCACCAATGCAAACCCACTGACAGTGGGGAAGTCAATGTATGTGGACGACTATATACATGGACAAACCTGCAAACTGGAACCTGCTTGCATGGAATTTTGGCTTGTGTGCAAAACCTAGTAAAGGTAAAGGGAACCCTGACCGTTAGGTCCAGTCGTGGCCGACTCTGGGGTTGCGGCGCTCATCTCACTTTGCTGGCTGAGGGAGCCGGCGTACAGCCATGTGGCCAGCAAGACTAAGGCACTTCTGGTGAACCAGAGCAGCGCACGGAAACGCCGTTTACCTTCCCGCCAGAGCGGTACCTATTTATCTACTCACACTTCATGCTTTCAAACTGCTAGGTTGGCAGGAGCTGGGACCGAGTAACGGGAGCTCATCCTGTTGCGGGGATTTGAACTGCCGACCTGCTGATTGGCAAGCCCTAGGGTCTGTGGGTTCCCTCTTCAGCTGGATAGACATCAGATGTCAGGGTAGTGTGAGACTGTGGAGCCAAGCAATATTGATGTTTGTGCCAGTGCTGTATAATGCATGACGCGAGCTATGGAATTAGACAGGTGTAACTGAGATGATGTGTCTGCACCAGAGGACTGACCACATCTGGGTCCCAAATCGGGCCTGCCAGTTTACTGCACCATCTTGCATTCCTATCAGAGTCATATGTAGAGACTGAGCTGATCTCATTTAAACTGCTGGATTCCAGCAGAGCCTGATTGGTAATTAAACAGCATTTGTGTTAAATGGTTATCTTCCAAGCTCAACTTTACATTCTTGAATATGTTATTGTAATGAAACTGCCAAACAAGGAACCATCATAGATGCAGCAATGCATCAAATGGCACACAGCTGTAGGATGCTAAAAAGCTCTCTTAATAGCATTAATTATAGCGGACAAGGAGGCTTTCTTTAGTGTCCAATGGCTCCGTTGCCATTCTGCTTAAATAAAAGCACAGCCACAACAGAAAAACAAATGCACGGGGGGCTTTGTGAGCCAAACCCTGAATTAAGCTACAGCTCTAGGAAATCTATAATTTTGTAAATGGGCAGCTAGGCATGCAACATATGTTAGGAATCAGAAACTGGAGTCTATTGGACCAATTTGAGGACGCTGAGGAATTGGCCAACCTGGAAGCAAGGGGGGTATTTGGAGGGTGTGACAGCTTGCTGGTAGTCTACCTTGGACAGGGTTGTGTGCAATGTGAGGAAATCTTGTCTGTGTTTTATGTGTTTCTGATCAGCAGACTGTTTTGCACAAAGCTGAGGAGCTGTAGAAACTAGACCTGGAAGCAACTGGAAATATAGAGTTCTGGTGGGTTTTTCTCATCGTAATCTGTGTTAGAATCTAGCACCTTCTGAATACAGTTTTTATAGTGCTATAGCTGCTGTTGCCTCCCCAGCATACTTTTGTGTGATATTATTACACTCACTGCTACTCAAGAACGTTGCAATTGGATGAGCAATTTTTCTTCTATTGCAACAATTCCAACATTTGCGAAAGAGCTGGAATCTTTTCACAGTATCCCCATTGTGGAGAAAGTGCTTTGCATAACTTCCGGCTTTTACACGTGGTTGTGTAGGTTTGAATGACTTCCATTTTGTACCTTTCCTGCATCTCTTTGACTGGAGGCCTGAAACTGCAGTGTCTGAAATGGTGGGTCATGCAGATTGACAGAGTGTACTCAATTAATTCCTGCTGTCTAGTTTCTTTACTCCCACTGGGTCAGAATTCCTGAAAACCAGTGTGTGTGTGTGTGTGTGTGTGTGTGTGTGTGTGTGTGTAAAAAGAAAACCTATCAGTATTTGTGTGCATGCTCAGGATTCCAACATTTACTGGCTGGTGAAATTATGGAATGGAAGGAGTATGACTCCAGGCACAGAACATTTCTTAGTCTGAACACATCCTGTTGTTGGTGTAGACATTTAGAAAAGCACAATTACACACCCTCCAACAATTCTTCGATGAAAATCAGGGACTTCCCATTCCATAATAATAATTTTCCCACACATCTTACTGGGTTGCCCCAGCCACTCTGGTCAGCTTCCAACATATATAAAAACATAATAAAACATTAAACATTAAAAAAAGCTTCCCTATACTGGATTGCCTTCAGATGGCTCAGAGGTCGGGTATCTCCACACCATTCAACATTTCTGCAGTGAAAATAGGGACATCCTAAGGGAAAGCGGGACATTTGGGGATCAAATCAGAAACAGGGGTGGCTTCTCTAGATCAGGGGCATCCCTGGAAAAGAGGGACACTTGGAGGGTCTGCAGTTACCCTCCAAATAACAGTCACATGCAACTGATGGTGTGGACACAGTCTGCTACAATTTCACTTCAAAAAGTGTAAGAACAAGCAGCACCTATATTGTTGTAAAGTCGTTTGATCTCTCATCCCCCGTACATCTTACAGGGGTGTGGCCCATGGACCACAACCCTCCATCCTTTTCTCATAATGGCACTCCTACTAAATCTAGCTGCAGAAGAGAAGCATGCACCTATTGATTTCCATGAAACAACTATAATTTCTGCCATATATGTGTATCATTAAAGCAGCTGGAGGCAGCTGGAAGGTTCAGTAATCATCAATGAGGAAAGAGACATAGGTCCCCCTCATTTTCTTTTTTGACAAAGTGTCAAATATTTTCTGCCCCGTGTTGCATAAAGCACGTGTGTGGTTTCCCCTTTATGCATTCCAAATGAGAAACCTTTCCATCTGTTACCCCCATTAATCTTCAATGTAAGAAAGAGGGGTGTATGACCCTAACAGAAGGGGGAGGATCCAGACCCATGTTTCTGTATCAAAGGGTGAAATGAAATGGTCATTCCAGTTTTATTGCCACATCTTCAGATGACAAAATTTCAAGGCCATTGTGGTGACTTTTTAAAAAAATAAATTTTATTAGTTTTCATTCAGTTATACATTTTATCCCGAATACAACAAATCATGACTGTTTTGGACTTCCTTCAGCGTCTCTGACAATCATCCATATGTATACCTTTAATACACATTCCCTTCTTTCGTATTGCCATTGTTCCTCCTTACTCCCATTATTTCTAATAAACAATACTTATTTGTTTTTTACAGTGCCTCTTGAAATCCCACTAGCGTTGTATTTACACCGCATATGTTTTTCAGATAATCCACCAATTTCCCCCAGTCCTCGATGAACTTTTGGTCTTTAGTATATCTAATTTTCCCAGTTAATTTGTCCAATTCTGCATAGTCTATCAGTTTTGATCTCCATTCCTCTATCATCGGTATCTCCTCTTGTTTCCACTTCTGGGCCAACAGGATTCTGGCTGCCGTTACAGCATATTGGAAAAGCTTATAGTCCTTTCTTCTTATGTCCTTTCCTACAATACCTAAAAGAAATGCTTCTGGTTTTTTCACAAAAGTATCTTAACATTTTTTTCATCTCATTATATATCATTTCCCATTATATATCATTGTGGTGACTTTTGCATGGGATGATTTTGGACTTCTGAAATGGTCTTGCAAGGAAGGTGTATATATATATATATATATATATATATATATATATATATATATATATATATATTTGCTTTCGTAGATTTTCACGGGTACAGGAATGCAGGTTTTGGTGTCCTCGGGTGTCTTCCCGTGTAAAAGTTGGGGTGTCTAGGCGACATTTCGACGAGGTCTCACTCGTCATCTTCAGGCTGGTGCTTTCGGCTTCTTGTTACTGGAACAGAGCAGGATCTCAGTGTTTGAGTTCCTATAAATACTGTTGAGGGGGTGTGGTGTATAGCCTCCAATGTTCTGGGCAGAGAGGAAGTTCCCAGGCTAGTGTGCCTTTTCTTCTTTTGTTCCTTAATTACTTGAGGGATATCCTGAGTGATTTCTTGAGTGATATCCTGAGTACCACTTAGGTGGGTCATTAGGTGTGGATTAGTTGCTAAAGTCTTTGTGCCTTGACCTCTTGAACTTTGTGAAGAGTTTTTCTGAGAAGATGGCTGTACTGCACTTAGTTGTGCTCTGGCTTGGCTTCGTGTATAGGGGCGAGCTGTGGTTTTGTGGCTTGTGTCAGCCAGATCTGTGTAGGGATTGCAGGGGGGTGCAGCATCCGGAGGTGCCTCCATGGTTTGGCTACTGGATGGTGTCTGTAATTTATCTGTGGAGAGGGTCTGGGTTTGGGTCTGGTGTGGTTGATTGGTGATGGCGTTCTGTGTGCCTCTGGATCTGGTGTCAGTTTTTGTGGGGAGGGCTAATTTCCAGATGTCTGGCAAGCGGGATGTGTCGTCACGCTTGTTCATGTTGTGAGGGTGTTTCTCTATCTCGATGGCTTCCATGATTATTCTCTTGTGGTGATGTTCCATGTTAAAGAGCAATTTGGAATCTGCAAAATTAATTTCGTGTCCTGTTTCTTTCATGTGTTGGAAAAGAGAGGAAGTTTTTTCTTCTTTTTTGACGGCATTCTTGTGTTCTGCGATACGTGCATTTATTCGTCTGTTTGTTTGTCCAATGTACGTGGCTGGGCAGACTTTGCAGGGTATTTCGGAGTTTATTTGTGCAGGGTGGTGGTGTGATTGTGCATGTAAGTAGCGGTTGGTGTGTGTTTTTTTCCGGTAGATAGTGTGTCCTAGGAATGAAGCCTTGACAGCCATTCAAAACAAATACAATCCCCCCGAATACATCTTGGACCTGACCAACCACTGCCTAACCAACACGTACTTCATCCACAATGGACAAAGATACAAACAGATAGAAGGAGCACCTATGGGATCACCCCTCTCACCGGTCATCGCAAACCTGTACATGGAACACTTTGAAACCAATGCTTTAGACAAGTCAGAACACAAACCCAAACTTTGGCTCAGATATGTTGACGACACCTTTGTAATTTGGCCACACGGGAAGGAAAAACTGGATAGCTTCCTCACACATCTCAACAGCCTACACCCCAAAATACAATTCACTATGGAAATAGAAGCCAACAACCAACTTCCCTTCCTTGACGTCCTAATCTACAAAAAACCGGATGGCTCCCTAGGACACACTATCTACCGGAAAAAAACACACACCAACCGCTACTTACATGCACAATCACACCACCACCCTGCACAAATAAACTCCGTAGCCAAGACTCTCATCTCCAGAACCAAACGCCTGGCTGACAAAGACCACTTGACAACTGAGTTACAGAATCTCTCAAATGTGTTAATTGCCAATGGATACCAGCAAAACAGGGTTACGAAGCTAATCCAAAAAGAAACACCCCCCAAAAACCAAGACACAGAAGAAAACAATGGCATGGCCCTCCTTCCTTATATCAAGGGCACTACAGATAAAATTAGCAAAATCCTCCATAAACACAATATCAAAACAGCCTTTTGCACCAACCAAAAAATAGCCAATATCCTCAGAAACCCCAAGGATAAAATCCAGTTGGAAAACCAAGGGGTCTATGAAATACCCTGCAAAGTCTGCCCAGCCACGTACATTGGACAAACAAACAGACGAATAAATGCACGTATCGCAGAACACAAGAATGCCGTCAAAAAAGAAGAAAAAACTTCCTCTCTTTTCCAACACATGAAAGAAACAGGACACGAAATTAATTTTGCAGATTCCAAATTGCTCTTTAACATGGAACATCACCACAAGAGAATAATCATGGAAGCCATCGAGATAGAGAAACACCCTCACAACATGAACAAGCGTGACGACACATCCCGCTTGCCAGACATCTGGAAATTAGCCCTCCCCACAAAAACTGACACCAGATCCAGAGGCACACGGAACGCCATCACCAATCAACCACACCAGACCCAAACCCAGACCCTCTCCACAGATAAATTACAGACACCATCCAGTAGCCAAACCATGGAGGCACCTCCGGATGCTGCACCCCCCTGCAATCCCTACACAGATCTGGCTGACACAAGCCACAAAACCACAGCTCGCCCCTATACACGAAGCCAAGCCAGAGCACAACTAAGTGCAGTACAGCCATCTTCTCAGAAAAACTCTTCACAAAGTTCAAGAGGTCAAGACACAAAGACTTTAGCAACTAATCCACACCTAATGACCCACCTAAGTGGTACTCAGGATATCACTCAAGAAATCACTCAGGATATCCCTCAAGTAATTAAGGAACAAAAGAAGAAAAGGCACACTAGCCTGGGAACTTCCTCTCTGCCCAGAACATTGGAGGCTATACACCACACCCCCTCAACAGTATTTATAGGAACTCAAACACTGAGATCCTGCTCTGTTCCAGTAACAAGAAGCCGAAAGCACCAGCCTGAAGATGACGAGTGAGACCTCGTCGAAACGTCGCCTAGACACCCCAACTTTTACACGGGAAGACACCCGAGGACACCAAAACCTGCATATATATATATATATATATATATATATATATATATATATATATATATATATATATATCCTATCTTTTGTGACTATCTCAGCCAATGAGCTAAGATTCTGATTCTGACTGGAGTGCAACAGAAAGTACATCTGGGAAAAGGTGGTCCTAAAGATGCTCAGTTCTGCGGCTGTCTGAACTGACGCCAGAAATTAAAATGTAACCAGTGAAAATGGTACAGTATTGAGTTAGATGCTCTGTGCTGCCAGTTCACATAACCATCCTAGAAGTTTTGGGACACATGAACTTCCTAGCACACTCTTTACAAAGGCCTAACTCTCCTAGCTCTCACCTGAGAGCCGTCTATTCTTCTCCCAATGTCTCACCTTTGAGATCTTTCTTTCCCTACCTTTCTCTCAGGGTCCTTCCACCAACCATCCAGAAAAGAGAGGGAAAAAAGGGAATGAAAAGAAGAAAATAAAATAAAGATAAAAAGGACTTCTAATTTTCCATTAGCCAGTTACATAAAACAGAGAAAGATCTTTTGATGATGCAGAAATATTTTAGATAGCAAAACGAGACAGAGTTCAGACATAATCTAACATACATATTTTATCTGGCTATATCTAATTAATAGATGCTGCCACAAGGAAACACTGTTCAGATATTGGTTTTCTTCTAGAATATTGGCAATATGAAAGATAATTCCTCAGTCTCTGTAGACTACTTATCAACAAGTGGGAGATGACAGTGATTTAAAAATGGCAATGTATTTGAGTTTGTTGGCATATGAGTGCGAGCAGGATAGTGTAGCCAATTTTCACACACCCATACTGGGAGTCTTGGCTTCACCTGTAGCATGGAAACAGAAGGAATGATTGTTATATCTGAAGGAGCGTCTCCACCCCCATCGTTCTACCTGGACACTGAGATCCAGCACCGAGGGCCTTCTGGCAGTTCCCTTGCTGCGAGAAGCCAAGTTACAGGGAACCAGGCAGAGGGCCTTCTCAGTAGTGGCGCCCTCCCTGTGGAACGCCCTCCCACCAGATGTCAAAGAGAACAACTACCAGACTTTTAGAAGACATCTGAAGGCAGCCCTGTTTAGGGAAGCTTTTAATGTTTGATGTATTACAGTATTTTAATATTTTTTTGGAAGCCACCCAGAGTGGCTGGAGAAGCCCAGCCAGATGGGCGGGGTATAAATTATTATTATTATTATTATTATTATTATTATTATTATTATTTACTAGTCACCTTGTTTCATTTCTAACAATGCATGCTATTAGGTCAATGGCTGGTACAGGGATGTGCATTCGCAGAAATTACAGCTGATCCACATAGTTCCAACTGGCAAGAAAACTGTGACAACTTTTCAGGGATGGCTAGTGAGAAATGCTATTTAAACATTATCGCCTAAGAAATTATGAAACTAAAAGAGAGAAGGGGCTGAGGAAACAGCAAAGAAAAAGCATGAAAAAAAAACGGTAAGAGGAAAAATAGAGACGGGAGGATAACACATTTTGGTGCAGAGCAGACAGAAATAGTAAGGATACATATTTTCCTGCAAGTAAGCTCCACTGAAGTCATTGGGACTTACTTTTGAGTAGACATGTATAAGTGGTTTGGCACTTGAATCACAGCAACCCATGATGTTTCCCTATAATACAATGCATTATATTTGCTTGGATTTTAACCTGAATTTCTTGCTAGCACTTAACTGCCCATTGTAGCAGCTGCTGCTGCTGTAGCAACAAGGAGTTCTCTCCACTGCTTCCAGTATGTAGAAGATGGCAATGACAAGTATCCCCGGCACTGTGAGCCATGGGAGCCAGAGCACTTGACATTTGAAGATGGGTTGCAAAGGAAGACATCTAGATTTACTGCATATTATGGATTCATCTTGCTGGAAAAAAAAATGCTGGTCTCAAATCCACTGGAATAAATGCACAGGTTTGTTTTTTTAAAAATTGTGTTTTAGCTTCTTATAATGCGGTTTCAGCTGCTGGCTAGCCACTGATTCGCTTAGAATCATTGCTTATTGTTGGATAATAGCCCAGAATGGTTGGCTGATGGAGCTAATGGCTGGGGGTTATTTCTGAATGGGACACTACTCAGAGCTCAAAAAAGATGATCTTCAACTTCCAATGGAAGAAGAGACATCTATTTTAATACACTTATGATCTGCTTACATATTTATAAATACTTTAAAAAAAAAAGAAAACTTATCCAGGGTTCTCTTGCTGGAATGCAAGTATGAGTACTTCTGGAGCTGGGATTTCTCAGTTGAGCTAGTGGGAACCAGTGGGAGATGATAGAAAATGCAACCAGGTTCCCCTCACCCTCCTCCTCACTGATTCGGTGCATCTGCAGCAGCACAACAGATGGCTTCATGTGCCCCAGCTGCAACAAAAGATGTCTCTCCTGCAGGCTCTGCAGCTTTCCATATGTACACACACACACACACACACACACAAACACATACATATATACATTTTTATTAATTTTTTTAACATATCCGTTCCAACAGTCATACAACATGACTTCTCATCTTATACAATATTTTGGACTTCCGCCAACACCTCTGATGACTTTCTGTTTTTATCACTTATTCTGCATTTCTTAACTTTCTGTATTATATGTAATTATCCTTAATTAATCATTCTCTTCATAGTCTTTCTTGCAATATTTCAAATAATCCACTTTACAAAACATCTTGCAGTCCTACTAGTGTAATCTGTTCATCACAGTTACTTTTCAAATAGTTCATATAATCCTGCCGGTTTCGAATCCTTCCTGTTAATTTATCTAATTCTGCGTAGTCCATCAACTTCCTCCTCCATTCTTCTTTCGTCGGTAATTCTTCTTGTTTCCATTTTTGTGCCAATAATATTCTTGCTGCTGTCATTGCATATAAAAACAACTTACAATCCTGTCTGTTAATATCATCTCCTACAATGCCAAATAAAAATGCTTCTGGTTTCTTAACAAATGTATATTTCAACATCTTTTTCATCTCATTATAAATCATTTCCCAGAAGTTTTTCACTAGTTTGGCCTCATTCCCAATGACACACTCCTCTATTGTCTCCTGAGATAGATGGATGCCAACAATATTCCTTCTCTCTTAGTAACTACTTGTAAGTAGGCTAGATAACCACCTTTCAGACTTTTACTTCCTTCTTGCTTCTTTTTTAAACATTTTATTTTATTTAAACAAATACAAATAAAATAACCATTAAGCACTTATCCAGCAGTATATCTAATGCTGTTTGTTTTATCCATTGTCTCTAGAAATACACCTACACATTCAATATTCAAACATAATATTTAACGTAACCCCTCCACTGAGAATACTGAGTGGTTAGTTCAAGCTAGTTAAAGTATGAGTTAATATGTGTCAGTGCCTCCATACTGACCACAGGTAAAACTTGTACAGTGGTACCTTGGGTTAAGAACTTTATTTGTTCCGGAGGTCCGTTCTTAACCTGAAACTGTTCTTAACCTGAGATACCACTTTAGCTAATGGGGCCTTCTGCGCTGCCGCTGCGCGATTTCTGTTCTCATCCTGAGGCAAAGTTCTTAACCCGAGGTACTATTTCTGGCTTAGCGGAGTCTGTAACCTGAAGCATTTGTAACCTGAAGCATCTGTAACCCAAGGTACCACTGTACAGTCATAACTCATGTTACGTTTGCTTCATGTTACGTTTTCCAGGTTGCATCCCGCGGCAACCCGGAAGTACCGGAAAGTGTTACTTCCGGGTTTCGCCACTCACGCATGCGCAGTAGCGCTAAATCACGCATGCACACACACGCCAAATCACGCTACGCACCTGCACAGATATGGCGCTTCAGATTGCGGGCTTTTCACATTGCGAATGGGCCTCCAGAACGGATCCCGTTCGCAACCAGAGGTACCACTGTACTCAGAATGGCTTTGTTTGCCATGAGCAATAAACTTCAACTTTCCTTTATCCTCACCAGACTATTTCTTTCTCTACACTGCTGCAATACATTTAGCAAACTCCAATAGGGAGCACATTGTTAACACAGCACATTGGGCACAAACTGGGAAAACATAAGTCGGTCCAAATATTCATTACATGCATGCCAAACATTTCCAGTGACTAAATGCAGCTGCATGCTTCTTTTTATGTGTTGATGCATCTCTTAAATCATTATCACCATCACAAATCAAATGTTAAAATATATAACTTTTGCATCACCACAAACCAAGGCTTTTTCAGTAGTTAGTTGACCAATGCAGATGGTAATCAAGTGTAGAGAAATCAGATGTTATATATGCATACGTAAACCAGGCTAAAATCACAATTAATTTCCATTGAAAATGATGGCATCAAAGCACTTAACTGTGAACTTCCGTTCCACTGATTTCAGTGGGACTATGGGTCAAACTAGATATGACTTTTAATGTACCTTGGTATTTTCCAGGCAATATTTATAAAAGAAATCAAAAAGCTTCAGCTGAAGGGAGGTTATAGCTGGATCACAACAGGTGTGGAGGGGAAATGTGAAATATATATCCCTTGACACCAAATAGAGAAACGTTATTCCACCCATCTCCTCAGGATTGCAACCATGTAGGAAAGGGTTAAAATCCCATCCCCCCCCCATGAATCCAATATTTTTAAGCCCCTCCTCCCAGCTGAATCTTTTTTAAGGTACATGATTAATGAAAGGGCATATTTAACGTCACATCTCGTTTGACTCTAAATCGTGGCTTACTTTTGCTGGAGTCTGTCCACTAATTAGATGTTTTAAAAATGTTTTTATTTAATTTTTTTACGGAAAAAAAAGGTTCCAAAGATTTTGCTTCATGCTAATGATTTTTTTCTTCCTCGTGGACTTTTGTTGCTAGTTCTTGCTGCTGCTGCAATTTTTTCTTCTTCCTTTGAAGAGCATCAGTGACAAAATCCTGGAAGACCTGATGACAGCACTGCCAATTAGTTAATGTTCAGCAAAATTTGTAATACATTTCACAGAGAGTGAGTTCTTTGGCATCAAAAATGCTATTCTTATTGCTGTAGTCTTGCAGCTAAGCTTGTGCTTACTGTAGAATTGCCACCGCACCAGCAGCAGTGAGTACAGAAGTCCAGGCTATCATGCCAGTCAATTGTCTGGTCAAATACTGGCCATCTGTTATTTGGCAGTAAGTGAGGACAGTCAAATAATCCATGAAGTGAAGTACAGCTTTACATAGATGGTAGTCTCTCTGTTTGTCACAGGAATGAGGGCTCTTTTGTTACCAAATCTGTGGAAGTTGCAGTTGACAATACACAAACATGCACTACACCAGGGGTTGCCAGCTCCCAAGAGACTGCAATCTACTCACAGAGTTAAGAACTGGCAGTAATCTACCGTCTTTTGGGGGGTTCAGGTCCAAGTTGTTGAGTTTTTTGGGGGAATGAAGGCCCTTCTTTGGGTTAAGGGCAACAACGTTGAGCTTCCTTTGGGGGAACCAAAGTTGTTGAGCTTCTTTGGGGGGAGCCAGTGATCTACCACAGACATCCAGTGATCTAACGGTAGATCACGATCTACTTGTTGGACGTGCCTGCACTACACTCTATCTGTAATCATTAGGCCCTATGAACAACTGATTGGTTCAAAATTGGGAAAGGTGTATGACAAGGCTGTATATTGTCTCCCTGCTTATTTAACTTATATGCAGAATTCATCATGTGATAGGCTGGACTGGATGAATCCCAAGCCGGAATTAAGATTACCGGAAGAAACATCAACAACCTCAGATACGCAGGTGACACAAACTTGATGGCAGAAAGTGAGGAGGAATTAAAGAACCTTTTCAGGAGAGTGAAAGAGCAAAGTTCAAAATATGGTCTGAAACTCAACATCAAAAAAAAAACGAATCATGGCCACTGGTCCCATCACCTCCTGGCAAATAGAAGTGGAAGAAATGGATGCAGTGAGAGATTTTACTTTCTTGGGCTCCATGATCACTGCAGATGGTGACATTAGTCATGAAATTGAAAGACGCCTGCTTCTTGGGAGAAAAGCAATTACAAACCTAGACAGCATCTTAGAAAGCAGAGACATCACCTTGCCGACAAAGGTCCATATAGTTAAAGCTATGGTTTCCCAGTAGTGATGTATGGAAGTGAGAGTTGGACCATAAAGAAGTCTGATCACCAAAGAATTGATGCTTTTGAATTATGGTGCTGGAGGAGACTCTTGAGAGTTCCATGGACGGCAAGAAGATCGAACCTATCCATTCTTAAGGAAATCAGCCCTGAGTGCTTACTGGAAGGACAGATCCTGAAGTTGAGGCTCCAATACTTTGGTCACCTCATGAGAAGAGAAGACTCCCTGGAAAGATTGAGGGCACAAGGAGAAGGGGACGACAGAGGACGAGATGGTTGGACAGTGTTCTCGAAGTTACGAATATGAGTTTGACCAAACTGTGGGAGGCAGTGGAAGGCAGGAGTGCCTGGCGTGCTCTGGTCCATGGGGTCATGAAGAGTCGGACATGACTAAAAGACTAAACAACAATAACAACAAATACTAATTTTTGGTTGGTTGATTTGTAGTGTCTCTCAGCAGTTGGGATATCCATAATAGCACCAGCTAAAGTTGAGTCTCTTTCTAGGCAGACCTCATTTCAATATGCTGAATAACCACCAATAGCTGTAAATGTTTCAAAACTGCAGCCTCCCTTTTACAGCACTTTTAATGCAAACTTGCAAAATGTCTATTTTTTTCTGTGCTCCTCCTTGTCTCATTCTTTAATTTAGTATATTTGTTACTCTAAAATCAAAGTACCTTAACTGCTATCCAAAGCTGACTTTTCTTTGCAGATAGATACAGAGAATTGGATATGTATCAGGAACAATACAGCAATTATTACCCAGGATAGCGAAGGCTGCAATCCCATGCTCACATTCCTGGAAGAAAGTCCCAGTCCATAGAACTAGCAAAGTGGAATAACAGAATCCTGGTGTGGAGATAACTATACTACTTCATGCATTGTTGACAGAGGGGGCTATACCACTTCAGACAATGGGTGTCATTTTTGAACGATGCCCAGTGTAAATAACAACACAAAACCCTGACAAATAAAAACCTTAAAAACCTAGTACTTCAAGAAGAAAAGTTGTAGACCAGTCGTCTCACTACCCCATCAGATTTCTACTTGAAATAGATTTTTGTTTACAGAACAGAGCATTCAAAAATTGATTCTTATTTGCAATATGAAATGTTACCAGTACAGTCTGTTCTTCCACCTAAGTACTCCACAGCTGAAGTCTATTTTTGTCCTTTTTCTGTGTGTGCAGACCACTAGACCTCGATCCAACAAAGTGGAATTTGTTTATTCCAAGTAAAGTCATTATGGATGCAATGCAGCAGAAATCCATGGGCAAGATCCATTGCCCCACTTTAGATGTCCTTGTGTAAAGTTTGGGTGAGCTCTGTGGAATTTGTGACTGCCTCCTTCTTTGCACAACTTGAATGCACACAGAAAGGAAGATTGTGTATGAAGCTAGTGCAAGATTGATTTCTGGTTGTGAATCAAGGTCATTTCAAGCTTTCACAAAATACTCAGCATTTGTGTTGATTTATGCCAGCTTCCACCTTGTGTCTCTTACGACAACTGGACCAAAACACCAAACAATTCAAAGCATGAAAGAAAAAGACTTGGCTCAGGTAAACTTGAAATGCATGGATGATATACTGCCCTTCCTTCTGCTCATCAAATATACTAGAGGTATATTAAAAGTACACTATTTTTCATAAGTCTTCCCAGGCATGAAATCGAATCACGCATTTTTCAAGCATGAGGCTTTCAACCAAATTCCTCTTGGAGAATCCACGTAATTAGAGTTGAAGCCCCACATAATGGGCTCTACAATGACATTATGTGCCAGGCTCTGTGCTGTAAACAAACAAGTTGCGCCACTGCAAGGTATGCAGCCTGCCTCAATATTTTGCTACACACACACACACACACGTTTCGGAGGAAGCAAAACATTTTAAAGCTTAACATAGAAGGACAGACTCTACTATGTGTGTCCATTCTAATTTTGGCAGCATACAGCTTGATTAAACTACCCCAATTTTGGAAATAATTAGAAGTGTTGTAGTGCATGCCAGCAAAAAATGCTCTGTTTGTCTAATTCTGCTACTGCATTTTCCAGGAAGGTAGCCTATACATCATTTAAATAAATAAAAGGTAAGTAAGTAATCACTAGGAAGATGGATGGGCGGATTGATAGTGGTTTTCACCAGATGGGATTTGAATAACATCCCTTTTTCCCTGTTGAAAACATGTGAGTTCTAATCAACAGTAGGGTTAAGGATGTTAAATCAGCCAGCCATAAGAAATGTGTCACACAGTTTGCTGTCATCCTAATTAATTAGATAGCATTATTTGGTGTCCCAAGTGAACCTTGATGAGTTCAATGTCTGATAATAGCTTCATTCTTGTCAGTATTTTTTTTTAAAAAATATATTGACTTTTTAAAACAAACAAACCATAATTTAACATTACATATTTAAAGTAAGGAGAGAGAGAGAAAGGCATATGGGGGTATCCAGCAATATAGTATGACTTCATAAGGTTGAGAAGATCTTTGACCCCACATTAAGGGCATTTTAATTTGAAATCTTCAAGGATAGTGCTTCATAAGTAATTATAGTCAGTAATTATCTTGCAGTTTCCTATCAGATATCTGGCCATGTTTTGTTCCCGTCCTTCTAGTCGTTTAAAAGAATTTTGTAAAAATGACTTTAACATCATTAGTTTTCATCTCACACCATACATATGAAACAGTTCATAAGGGTTAATGTGATATGGCTGTCATCCAATCAATATTAACTTTCTCTCTCTCCAAAAAATGAAATGTTAAGGTTCAGTTGTTGTCAGTTAAGGACATATAATTAAAAACTATCAGAGGACTTAATTCTCAAATATTTGCTGCATATGATAAGAGACCTAACTCATGTCACATGAGATCAAATAGCAGTGAACATTTCAGCTGATGAAGAGGTGTCCTCTATAACATTGACTGATTCTCTGAAATTATAAAGAAATCTAAGCAGGCTAAGTAACAACAAGTAATGTTTATACTTTGCTAAAAATAATAATTCTTGATTTAATTTAATTTAATTGGTTTAATTGAATTAGATCCCACATCCTTCAGAAAGACCTGCTCCTTTAACTATATCCTTCTTAGTCCCCACTTGCTTGAGTCTTCTGCTCAGGAGGCTATGGTGAAGGTTTATACCTTCTCCTGTGAGACTGCTCCAGGCTTCTCCTCCCAACTTTTTAAGCCTTGGCTAGATACTTTCTTCCAGCCTCTTCTCTGTGTTGGTTTATTTCATGGCTTTAGTCAAGAAACTTAAGGGAATAAAAAAGGCAGATTGAAAGAGTTCCAAGAATCTCAACTTGAACTTCAGAAAAGTCTTCCATTTTCTTTCCATTCTCTGGAATTTGATTTTATTCCTTTCCTTTTTCTACATCTTCATTTCTTAAATCTCACCATCTTTCTGCCCTTGCATGGCAAATCGTTAGTGTTCAAGCACTGCCCTGGTGCATCCAGTCCTCAGGGGCAGACCTTGGTAATATGGTGACCTGTGTGAGGTCAAAATTTGATGCCCCCCCGAACAAAGCCCCATTCCCAAAGGCGGGTAAGGGAGGTGCTGGGATTTGGGAAGGAGACATGAGGCTCTGGCAGGGTCCCAGAGCCCTTGTCTCTTTTCCAAAGCTGGACGGGTGCTAAATAAGCTTTGGGAAGGAGGCAAGAAGACTCTTGGACCCCATCAGAGCCCTCAAGCATCCTTCCCAAAGCCCAGTGCTTACTAGGCTTTGGAAAGGAGAAAGGAAGGTACCTCCTTGGCCTCTTTGCCCTGAGAGGGGGAACTGGTCACACTGCTGTCAGGCAGCAGAGGAACCAACCTCCATGGCAGGTTACCAGGAATGGACAAGACAAGGGAAAGTCCTTACCATCTGCTTTTATTCAATATTCACAGAGAAAGTCTTATAAATGCATCTACTTGGAGTAATGGCATTGCTCTGATTGAAACTCCACCCCCTCCGTCTCTCCCGTTATGCGTCAGCACTACAGTGGCTGAGTTATGCCTCTGAGCTCTCTGCTCTCCTACTTTCAATGCCCATTGGGTTTGGGGAGAGCGGAGTCTGGAATGCTTTCTACAAGGTACTGTGGCCGTCAACTGTTGCCCCCCCCGGGTGCTCCTTCTTCTTCAACCTCCTTTCCCTTAATTTCCCAGCTTTCCCTCTCATCTGCCTCTGAGCTGTAACCTCCCTCAAACCAACCCATGTTGTAATTCTGAACTGTCTCCTTTTCTGGAAGGGTCAGGCTAGGGAGGCAGTCTCCACCATTCCTCCTCTGCCCTGTTGTTGTTGTTGTTTAGTCGTTTAGTCGTGTCCGACTCTTCGTGACGCCATGGACCAGAGCACGCCAGGCACTCCTGTCTTCCACTGCCTCCCCCAGTTTGGTCAAACTCATGCTGGTAGCTTTGAGGTCACTGTCCAACCATCTTGTCCTCTGTCATCCCCTTCTTTTGCCCTCAATCTTTCCCAACATCAGAGTCTTTTCCAGAGAGTCTTCTCTTCTCATGAGGTGGCCAAAGTATTGGAGCCTCAGCTTCACGATCTGTCCTTCCAGTGAGCACTCAGGGCTGATTTCCTTAAGAATGGAGAGGTTTGATCTTCTTGCAGTCCATGGGACTCTCAAGAGTCTCCTCCAGCACCATAATTCAAAAGCATCATTATTTGGCAATCAGCCTTCTTTATGGTCCAGCTCTCATTTCCATACATCACTACTGGGAAAGCCATAGCTTTAACTATACGGACCTTTGTTGGCAAGGTGATGTCTCTGCTTTTTAAGATGTCCCTAACAACTGCCTGCCTAGGGGCCATAGCAAAAGGCTGGGTGAGTTGCATTCGCTTTGGTGAGTCATACGTTTTGCACAACTGCTCTAAAGACAATTCAGCTGAAGCAATCTGCCCAGCAGGTGTGTGTGGAACAGAATGGAAGCAGGAACCAAATAATTTCTAAATAGATACCAATAACGCATGCTGCATACCTGGAATCTTCCACTGAGTTGGTCTCTGACCAAAAAAAAGAGAAGAAAAATCCAAATCCAAATTGGCTGCTTGCCGGTTGTAGGTGTGGAGCTTAGGCTGCAATGCACATTGAATGTGTATGTCTGCTACACTGCAATGCTGTTGGCTATTAGCATAATCACACAGCAGATTTGAGAACGTGTATGCAAATATTAAAACAGGACCTATCCAAATATCTTAAAATATAGCAATACACAGTCTTCTGAAGCCAGAAGAGGGTTGTACTTTTGCCTTAGATTATATGAGAACTCTTGGGAGACGCAGCACAAGCACATAAACAATTGAGCATGATTACTCAATAAAAGAGAATTTAGCATTAATACACACACCTCATTTTGCTATAATGGGTAAACAGCTCCCGAGAGGTCAGCATCTAAAGTGCTTTCCAGCTGATGTACTTCACTCTGTTGTAGCCAGTCAGTTTGGTGCATCCAATTAATGCCTCTGAGAAAGGTGGCAGCCCAAAAGCTGTACGTGTCGTAATTGACATTACGAAAATCATATTATCGCTTCATTTAATAGGTACTGAAGACTCCTGGGGAACGAAAAACACAAGCCCTCTGAAAGCTGAAAGGATGCATTTTGCTAGAATACATCTTCCTGAATTTGGTGGAGTTTACTCTCAGGTATAAAAGGTATGGTTCAAATTGAAGCCAATGTAACTGGGGTGGGGGGCTTTGTGGACAGAATTCTCAATCACCATCTAGGCAGGAATACAAATTACTTTTTTAAACAATGGATATTTCGTGAATGTTCATTTGCACAGGAATGCTGGAATTTCGCGATGATCTGAAAACTAGATGTATACCAATGGACAGCACACACTTCCTCTTTCCTCCTCGAGGTTGTAGTGACATATTGTGGTTGCACCATGCATTTGGCCCATGATTCTATGTGGAAATCATGTTCATGCATGTTTGGCCACTAGTGGCAATTACTGGAATGGAGTTAGTGGTTTTAGCTGACAAAAAGCTTACTTGCCTGTGGGTGGTAGACACTTGCCTCCACTGTGTGTGGGAGACGTAGCTTCCCACTACCGAGGAGGAAAGAATGAGTTGCGACAAGACACAGTATTCACCTATGGCAAAAGGGCTGGACAGACATGGGAGGTAAGTGCTGCAGTTATACATTACAACAAGTGTCTATGTGAGATGGTATGTCCAGACACCCAAAGATGTTAGAGTGGTGTTGGGTGTTGGTCTGGAGCCCAAATCAAGGGCCTGCCTCTGATACTGGTTGACTTATACATGTTGTGGCCAACTCTGTGATCTACTCACAGAGTTAAAAACTGGCAGTGATCTACCCCCTTTCTTGGGGTTTGGGTCAAAGTTGTTGAGTTGTTTTCAGGGAGTAGGTAAAATGTTGAGCTTTTATTAGGGCAGCCACAGTTGTTCAGCTTCTTTGGGGTGAGCCAATGATCTACCAGTGATCTACCACAGATGTCCAGTGATCTAACGGTAGATCATGATCTACCTGTTGGATATGTTATACCATCTAAACATCCTGTTGGGACTGTTCGAACACGATTTCAGTTCACTGAGGTTCCCATTCTAAATACCGCATTGAACATTTGGCTGTCCATCTCGTACTGAACATTTTAATTGTTAAAATAGATTACTGCTGTCAGGTTCCAGAGGCAGATTGATAAACAAAGCAGTTCTTGAACGAATGGTGAATCACATCTCTGCTTTCTAATGAGTCTCACACATTCCAAAATGGTGTTATTTGAAGATCCCTTGTGCCCATTAAAACTGTAGAATACTTTAAAACAGAAGTTCATGATGCAAAAAGTTGCTGTAGTTCCCCCTCCTCTTTCTTTCTAAATAAGATATATCAAGAGTTTATTTCAAAAGGCCCTAGCATCCTCTAACAGGTGCTGGAAACTTGCCTGGAATTTTGCAAATAAGACTGGCACTGCTTTCTACAGGTTTGGGACAGGATTTCAGTTTTTTGGGTTTTTTGGTAAGAATTACTAATGCATCCAAATGATTGGAGCATTAACTTTCCCCAAGACATTTGGCAGATGTTAGATAACAGGAAATAATGTTTCAAAGAGAACACATACTGGGAAATGACAGAACCCAAGGGGGGAAGTGTAAGGGCTTATCGGTATGTACACACTGGAAAAGAATGCAAGTTGCTGCTGCACTGTTACCAAGGGTAGCAGATAATGGGTGAGCTTTCCAGAAAGGCCACCTGCAAAATAAGTGAGCAGACCCAGAAGATAAACAGCTGTGGACCACTTTCTATATTTGAAGTGCCTCACTACAAATGCTCAGTCATTTGATTTACCACAAATGAACAAACAAATCATTGGGGTTTTTTTTTAAAAAATTGATCAGAGCAAACGTTTTGGGAAATGGTTTTCCCATTGGTTCTCCATACCTTTGGATAGCTGTGGATATCATTGTCAAAGTTGGCACAAGGGTGGTTTTCATTGGCATTGCCCAACAACAATATGTCAGTGATCACAGGCTTCCGATCTCTCCCCTGGGAAATCTCCCCTGGGAGATCTATCAGATTCATTTCTATCACTTGAAGGTCAAGCAGTCATTGTGTCACCAAGGATCTCTTATCAATTGAAAATGATACGCTGACTCTGACCCCCTCCTGGACAGAAAAAGTCTTGCCACAGTTTTTTCTTTCTTCTTTTCTTTCTTTCTTTCTTTCTTTCTTTCTTTCTTTCTTTCTTTCTTTCTTTCTTTCTTTCTTTCTTTTATTTATTGTTAAGGTTGCAATACATATATGAAATCTTTACATAATGATACATATACATTATATTCGTAAATTCACATTTTCACATTTCATTATATACCAACATTTATCCATTTCTTATTTCTTGCCCTGTGTCTTCCCTCCACCCGTGCATGACTTCCTTGTTATTATTTTGTAACTTTATTATTGAGAATGTAATTTTGTATCTTAATAATTAAACATCCAATCATATATCTGCTTAGCTTAACTTAACTTTGTGAAATCAGTCTATCCATATCAATAAATTCTTGTTGGAGCATCTTTTGGTTATGTATTCTTCTACACATTTCCATTCCTGTTTGAGATTTTGGTTAATAATCAAGTCTTGCCACAGTTTTCCTTGTAGCTTCTAGACTGGATTGGAGCAATGCATATTAGGTGGGGGTGTCCCTGGAGAAAATTCAGAAGCTGTAACTAATACAAAACACTCTAGATAGTCAGCAAACAGAGACCAGGTAAAGAAGTCATAGATCACTTGCATCCAAACAACTTCACTGAATCCCAATAAGACTTCATGCTCAATTCAAAGTGCTAGTCTTAACCTTCAAGGCCCTACATGGCTTGGGGTCGAAATACCTCTCAGATCTGTTTCACTGAGAACTCCATTGCAACTGGATTTCTTGAAAGTCAACCCCCTTTCTCCTATTGCATTTATAGGTAGAATACATATATTGCTACTGAGTTGGAGGCCCCAATGGATGGAAAAGGAGAAAGAGTTATTTTAGCTGGAAAGAAATCTAGCATGCTTGCTTTGAAAAATTAGGCCACAAATTTCTTTAGATGTTGATATTCCTCAGTGATAGGCTCCTGGGGCAACAGAGTGGGTGAAAAGTACAGCTTTGCTGAGTCATCTGAAAACAGCTCCGATTCTGTTCCAAACACACAATTTTAGAATATTTAGATTTTCAATGAACTGTGAAGGATAACATCCAACCATAATTAAAAGCGATGTGTTCTCTTTGTACTCTGTACTTTAGAAATGTTCTAAGTTATTAGGAGTTTTTTTTTTCCAGATTGGGCTAAACTGTCTTTTGTTTTTCTTCTGATCTCCTTCGTAATTTTTTACATAAACATGAGTCACATTTCCCTACACGAAAATTCAGTGCCACATTCAGAAACGATCTGCACTCTATAATGATGACACATACTAACAGGATACCCTTTCTATCATTGCCGCCATTTTGCTCTCATTTTGTTCTGCAATATCAACAGCTCCTTTTCTTTGCCCCCTCCCAGCATTTGCATATCTTAAGTTACCACAGCCTAATGAAAATAAGAAAGTTCAATGCTTTGATTATACCACAAAGGGAAAGCCAAAGCAGTATTTTATGTTTCTGGAGATCAGTACAGTAAAACATATTGTTCGGCACATGCATCCCTCCACACACAATTCCCCAAGCAGTAAGGACAACCTATTTGGTCACCTGCCAAATGACTAAAGCCCACTGTGAGGCTTCACCACTTCCCTTCCCATAAGAACACCAACAAGGGAAGATCATCATGGTCCCAGCTGGATACAAATGCTTGTTTAAAACCCAACACAGCATCCAGGTACAGTGGGGCCTCGGGTTACAGACGCTTCAGGTTACAGACTCTGATAACCCAGAAATAGTGCCTTGGGTCAAGAACTTTGCTTCAGGATGAGAACAGAAATTGCGTGGTGGCGGTGCGGCGGCAGCGGGAGGCCCCATTAGCTAAAGTGGTGCTTCAGGTTAAGAACAGTTTCAGGTTAAGAATGGACCTCCAGAACGAATTAAGTTCTTAACTCGAGGTACCACTGTATTACCTATTATTTGTTTATATCTTCATCTTATGAAAAAGGCTCTCAGAGCAGAATACAAAAATCAGTTGTAACACGGTGTGTGCCCTGAGGCTCACAGTCTAAAAAGAATGTGACACGTGAAGAAAAAGGAATGCAAGGGAGGATGGAAAAGCAACAGTTGGCAGAGTTGCATAATATATCAGTGATGGCTCTGTCTGTCTGGCCCTTGATAAACAGCAGTCCATCCCTGGAAGTGATTTTCCTGACCAGTGCATATCTAGTAGCAGAGCAGATGACAAGTCAGGAGGACAGAGCAGCCCTTGCTACACGGCTCTTCCCTCAAACAGGTCCAAGATGACTCTTGGAATCTCTGAAGTGATGCTAGTTAGAATTGATACTATGGCCCAGCTTATCTCCCCATTGACAGTTTCCTTCCACTTCATCTAGTGAATAAAGCATCCCTGGTGCTTCTTTGCTTTTCTTTCCTTGCTTGTTATCTTCACACAAGCTAAACAGATAAAAGACATTCCTCACTCTCCTCGTACACTCACATGAAGCCAGGGATCCCTGTAGGCTCCTCTTTAATCTCTTTGATAAATTTGCGGGGGTCAAGAAATAGCTGAGGGATGCGGGTGGCGCTGTGGGTTAAACCACAGAGCCTAGGACTTGCCGATCAGAAGGTTGGCAGTTCGAATCCCCGCGACGGGGTGAGCTCCCGTTGTTCGGTCCCTTCTCCTGTCAACCTAGCAGTTTGAAAGCACATCAAGTGCAAGTAGATAAATAGGTACCGCTCCGGCGGGAAGGTAAACGGCATTTCCGTGCGCTGCTCTGGTTTGCCAGAAGTGGCTTAGCCATGCTGGCCACATGACCCGGAAGCTGTACGCCGGCTCCCTCAGCCAATAAAGCGAGATGAGCGCCGCAACCCCAGAGTTGGCCATGACTGGACCTAATGGTCAGGGGGTCCCTTTACCTTTACAAGAAATAGCTATTGGGGGCCAGGTGGAATCAGATCCCATTTTTGTCTCTGTCTTCTGGAGCAGACCAACAGTTTGTATTGCTCCTTTCCTATGAGTGGATGGATCAGCCCATGTCAGGTTCATGTCCATTTCTTTTGGGGGGTAAAATGAGATCTGTGCTGTTCTGTTTCTGCAAGCAATGTGAGGATTCTCCTCTCCTCCCCCCCCTATTGCACAAATATAACAACAGCAGTAACAAACCACAATACTTGTGAGATGGTCTGATGGCTTGTGAACCCCTCCTCTGTTTATTTAAGACATGTACCGTATTTTTCGCTCTATAAGACACACCAGACCACAAGACACACCTAGTTTTTGGAGAAGGAAAACAAGAAAAAAAATATTCTGAATCTCAGAAGCCAGAACAGCAAGAGGGATCTCTGTGCAGTGAAAGCAGCAATCCCTCTTGCTGTTCTGGCTTCTGGGATAGCTGCGCAGCCTGCATTCGCTCCATAAGACGCACACACATTTCCCCTTACTTTTTAGGAGGGAAAAAGTGAGTCTTATAGAGCAAAAAATACGGTATTTGTTACATGGAGCAACTAGGAAGCACAACTGTTTCTTTGCAGGCGGCAAACTCATTCTTTCCCTCTGTACCTCCACAATTAACAGAACTAATAGATAGAGATTTATTTAATTCCATTCCTGCACTGGGAATTGTGTGTTTGCATTTGGGGTTTTAAATGAAGCTGAAAACAAATAAATATGTGAAAGTTTTCTGTGCTTTTAAAAATCTATTCAGTCAATTTGGATGAATAGCTTCTAATAGAGTTCCTTTATCATTAACATATTGTTTTTGTTTAGAAACTCTGCACTGTTACTTTAATGTTACTTTGGTTTCCTTCATTGGCACCCCCCCCCCCGTCATTGGATGAAACAGAAAGCAATAGCAGGGATATTTTTAAAGTTCATTTGTCTCAATGTCATTTGTTCTACATTCCACCAACAAAGGATGTCACTATGTGAAAACAATGCTGTTCAGGTAACAGCAATGCTCTGCGAATGCGACTAGATGCAAACAGAGACATTTCGTCTTGTGATCCCATCCCTGTCTGATGCCGTGATTTGGATGCAATTCAAAGCCAGTGCTGTTGCAAGTGCTGAAAGATTTTACAACACATCTGCAAATAAATGTTGATTTACACGACGTATACCACAGATGGGTAATGCATATAAATCAATGCCCGCGACATTTATTTCATAATGTACCATAAAGCCTTACAGCTCTGCTGATTGCATTGTGTTGCATAGCTTGACCAAATGAGCAAATCACTAAGAGAATTGATTTTATTTTCTGCCAAACAATGCTGCAGAATTTAAAAGCAAGCCTAAATAAACAAGTCAGTGTTAACACTTCGTGTGCAAGGCATAAAGTACATCAGGATTTCTGCAGCTTTAAACCCCCCTAAATGATGGTGGGGAGGCTAACTAGAAAACACGGTATGTTGTGGAGCAGAGATGGATTTTTTTTTTCTTTTAACATCCCTCCTTTCACATTCTTCTGCATGGTTGGATGCTTTGCTGTACTCCTCTGGAAAATATTTGGCAAAATATCCCAAATTTTGCCATCTGTTAATTTTGAATATTACTGTGAATCCAGTCTGGTACACATTTAATATTACACTGATATTGCTGAGGGAGATAGTGAGTCTGACTCCTTCTGCTTTCAGTCTTTCTTAGTCCATTGTTTCATTTATCCACAAATATGAACTAACAGTAGAGTTCAATTCAGCATGAAGTCAGCCAACATTTTTCAGAAGAGAGTTTTCTGAGCGGGGAGGGAGGGGGGAAACTGCTTGTGAATTTTACCTCCCCACCCCCCACCCAAGAATAGTTGGCAAACTTTCCCTCCTCAATTTCATTGTCCACAAATAGTGCGGGCAATTCTGGGAGGACATTTAGATCAGCTATATTATATTTTACCAAGTAACTACTAGTAAAGATGTTGGAAAGCTTTGGCCATTTCTACAAGTACTTTTTGCAGCTTTGTGAACCAGACATCTATTTTATTCATTTGCATTGGACACATTATTTTCCATCATACGCTCGTAAGTGAAGTATAATATGAAAAGCAAAAAATATTTGAACGGCAAACAAAAATGGCTGCTTCCTTACTGGTGTAGTTTTAAGCTGTTGAGATCAGTTATTGCGATCGCTGTTTGCAGTTCTATAACTTTTACAGAAGCAGCTCAGTGGATGGGGCAGAGTCTCAGCACTGGAAGGTGTCTTGCTGCTGTTTACTGGGAGAAGAGGGAAGAGGCAGTAGGGAGGCTGAGAACCAATCTGGTTTTCCTGCTGCTCCACCTGCATGGTGCCAGTCTCCCCTCTGCTGCACCCTTCCCAGCCTCATAAGCAAAAGTAACATACCTGCTGAGAAGCTAGAGTTGCAGCGTTGCTCCATCCACAACAACAAGCTGCTTCAGAACTTTTATTTCTGCTGTTTTGCACTGTTTTTTAGTAATTTTTTTTGTGAGTTGTTCGAAATGACTAAGCTATTACAAAGAGTGCTTTTTTGCAGATGTAAGCTGAGATTGGCTGAACATCTCCCAGGAGAAGTCCTCCTTTCTCCAGCCTACCAGCGGTGATAGATCTGGTGATGGAGTGGCCATCAGCATAGCAGTTGAGTAGTCACAGGAAGCAAGGGAACAATAAACAAACTTTAACCAAAACAAACCATGGTTAGTTTGAACATCATGAGCTTGTTCAGCAAAATATGGTTAAAACATACAATATGGCTTGGTGCTATAATAGTAGCAACAACAACAATTATTATTATTATTATTATTATTATTATTATTATTATTATTATTATTATTATTATTATACCCCACCTATCTGGCTGGGTTTCCCCAGCTACTCTGGGCGGCTCCCAACAGAATATATATAAAAAAGCAATAAAGCATCAAATTGTGCTCAGAAATATACTGGGAGCCAATATAGGTCTTTAAGGACCGGCTGCCGCTTTCTGGTGCTATGTTCAAACCGGGCCAATATTTATGATGAAGATGTGCAATCCAATGAATACAGACTCCTCCCTCTCCCCCATACATACCTTTTGCTAGGTAAGGATCAAATGATATTGTCATGCCCTTACTTAACTTAAAGTTGGGTTTTTTATTCCCTCCCCCCCAAAAAAGCACACACTGCAATTCAGAGAAAACACTCCAACACTTTCTATAAGAAGATATAAGAAGACTGCATTGCCAGCTTGAAGATTCACATGTCTAAAAAAATAAAGGTTGCTGTTCAGACTATGAACAATAAAGTGCCAGGACCAGATGGTGTTCCTCGAGAGATTGATAAGATTTGTTGCAGAGCACCTATTGAACATCTGCCCAGGCTTTCTTTTCTTGATCTGGAGAGGGGAAATGATCCCACAGGAATCTAAAGGATGGGAACATTATTAAGATATAAGGAGAGAGGTGGAACATTTCAAGCAAACCAGAACATTTTTCTATCTTTCCACAGCTTGGATAGATTCTGAGTCTGATCTATCTATGGTTGCCAGAGAAAGCAATTGACATCATTCCTCATAGAGCAATTTGTTCTTGCTGATAAATGTCCTGAATATGCTGCAAGATAGAGAACGTGTTTGCTGTTTTCAGAAGTTGTGTGAGAAGCGAAAAGTATCAGGTTCAAAAATTATCCATGCATTTTCTTTCCACTGGAGGCATTGGAGGGGCTGGTGATGTCCCGTGTTTTCTCCTACTCAGTTCTTTTATTCCATTCTATCGATTGGGCTGGTGGTTTGGATTTCCACAGATATCAAATGATATCTACCTATTTCTCTGCTGGAAAGAACTCTTGCCTCCAACCAATCTGGAGGCAGATTGAATCGAGTTTAGATAAATGGCTTCTTCCAGGTACCTATTATTTCTTTCATTTTTACACTGTCCTTCCTCCCAGAGCCCAGTGCTGGGAATACCACGATGCTTAAACAAGACAATCAAAAATAAAACATATTGAAAAATATTTACAAGCAAGCATGTACCCTCATAGCTAACAGCTTTGAGGATGCTGGAAACAGTATTTTTCAGCCCTCAAATGCCTAGGTAAGCAAGAATGTTTTAAAATGCATCTCACCAGAGAAGGCATCCCACCAATAATAATAATAATAACAACAATAATAATAATTTCTTATTTATACCCCACCCATCTGGCTGAGTTTCCCCAGCCACTCTGGGCGGCTCCCAATCAAATGTTAAAAACAGTACAGCATTAAATATTAAAAACTTCCCTGAACAGGGCTGCCTTCAGATGTCTTTTAAATATAGGATAGCTGCTTATTTCCTTCACATCTGAAGGGAGGGTGTTCCACAGGGTGGGTGCCACTACCGAGAAGGCCCTCTGTCTGGTTCCCTGTCACCTCACTTCTCACAATGAGGGAACCGCCAGAAGGCCCTCAGAGCTGGGTCTCAGTGTCCGGGCTGAACGATGGGGGTGGATTCAAACTAACCCCCCAAAGGTCCTGTCATCATCCTGTTGATTATAGGGCATGAGATGACTGATATAAAGGGAGGCCCCCCCTTTTTTTTTGTATGGGACTCTTAAGCCATTTGGAGCTCTGAAGCTGAGCAGCCACCACCCTATTAAGGAAGTTGTCCAATAAGGGAAGGGATTATTGGCAACCATCTAATAGAAATCAGAAACCTCTGAGTCCAAGGAGGACTTCTTGAGGAGGGGAAATGCCATTGCCTCTCTTCTGGCAGCTGGCACAATCCCCTCAGGCAAGGAAGTGTCCAACTGGCACCAACATTAGGGTTGCCATACAGTGGTACCTCGGGTTACAGACACTTCAGGTTACAGACTCTGCTAAGCCAGAAATAGTACCTCGGGTTAAGAACTTTGCTTCAGGAGGAGAACAGAAATCGTGCAGCAGCGACAGTGGGAGGTCCCATTAGCTAAAGTGCTGTCTCAGGTTAAGAACAGTTTCAGGTTAAGAACGGACCTCAGGAAGGAATTAAGTGCTTAACCCGAGGTACCACTGTATGGAGATCTCATAATGTAATTTCTTCCAACAGTCACTCCTGGAAGCATGTGAGTCTGTGGAGATGCTGGAAAGATTTATTTTTACTACTGTTAATGTATTATTATTATTATTATTATTATTATTATTATTATTATTAAAGAATATCGCTCAGCCACCACATGTCACATAGAAAAACATCAAGCAAAAATTGTCAGTCTTCCACTACTCAGCCACCCTCCTCCCCATTTCCCAGAACCTTCCTGTTTCTGAAATGTGACAAAGAAACACCTGGGTAAATATTTTTTTGCGAAATGGAATGCTGGTTCAGCAATGCATAATACACACACATAGCAGTTTAATTTAATTTTAATAAATAGAACCTGACATGCTTAACTCTCCCAGTGAAATATTCATCGGGAGCAAAAGTGCTTAAGTGCTTGGATTATTCATACACCGTTTTAGTTTTAATGGCTTATTCTCATAGATGTCTTTATAATATTGCTATCCACACCAAACATGTGTGCTGGAACAGGGTGAAATCTGAATAAATTAAAGAAGTGTAAACGATCTGCCTGTTTGCAACAAGGCTTGTTCGAGTGCAAATGCGTTTTGCTTAGAACCCGCGATATGGTTGTCCCTACCTCCTTTCCACAAATAAGAGTCTTTTGCTGGAAATGAGTGGAAGGGGTGGGGAGCAGATGGCAAGGAGCTCAGTGGCGGATTTAGGGCAGTGAAATGATATCCTCCTTAATGAGGGTCCTGGTTGTGCAAAGGCCCCTGATACACCCCCCCCCACTGGGTTGTGGGTGGGGGGCGTGCCCCAGGCCTTGTCTGTGGGGTCCCACAATCACACCAGGCCGTTTGAGCCAATCCGATGCAGGTGGTGTGATGGGGGGGATCTATAAAAGTGGCAGTGCGACGTGGCTGAGGCACTTATTTCATGCTGCCAAACACCCGTCCTCCTGTCCCTATTTGTTGGTGTTGCTGCTTCGACCTTGCTTCGGATATTGGTTGGTCACCTGTTCTGAAATAGGAACCGGGTAGGAAATTTTTCCATTTGGCAAATTGGCACTGGCCATTTGGTTTTTGCCTACCCCTTTAGCAATCATCACAACTTCGTAAGTTTTGGTGGTTAGGCATTGGCTTAGGGAGGAGAGGTGTGGCCATCACCTGCCCCTCCATGAATAAGGGTATTCTGGTCAAGGAATCAGGGGGTCCCGGATCTTGTCTGAAGTCCACTTGAGGGGCTAGGGCCATGCCAGGACCACAGGAACCCTGGGGGTGAGCTTTGGTTGATCTTCATCAATGTTGTTCTCTCGTTCGGTGTTTACCCTTTCAGACTACCAGGAGTCAGTTATAGTCGGTTGCCAATGCCTAAGCCAATACCACTCACTTTGCTGTAGTCAATAAAAGTTGTGGCCTAAATTTTGCCCAAAATCTTATACCAAAATTATGTGTCAGGGTGAAGTTATTTACTTAGGGATGGGCTTGGGGGCCTCGGAGCGCAAACTGGTCCCCCTATACAAGGCGCTAAACTGAAGGGACGTCTTTCCACATCCTTCCCAAAGCATGTTTCTAATAGGCTTTGGGAAGGATGTGTGAGAGCTCTGACAGGGTCCTAGAGTTGTCCCGCTTCCTCTCCAAAGCCTAGTTAAAACTTGCTCAGCTTTGGGAAGTAGACAGGAGGGCTCTAGGACCCTGCCAGAACCCCGTGACCTCCTTCTCAAAGCCTGGTGCCTGGCTTAGCTTGCTTTGGGAAGACTGCACGATGGGTGTGTGTGTCAAATTTTGACATCACAGAGGGCACCATATTGGATTCAAAGACGGAGGAAAATAAGTTTGATTTCTGAACACTAACTCCCCACATATTAGTATGTCTGGTAACTTTGCAGTGGAGGAATTTGGCAAACCCAGAAGAAATTTTGGTGCTAAATCCAAATCTTACGCCACAAACATCTATCTGTTTCTTATGCCATGGCTTTCTCCAATGAATGCTGAGAATAATTGATGAGATATTGAGAATTCTCTGTTGAAAGTCCACAGCCCTCTTATTCTGAAAATGAAGAAATGCAAGAATATTGAATTTTCCCATCCACATATACCACCTAATTTAAGATGAATTTTACATAGGTTCAGTAGATTCTTTGGAGCAGTCTGCTACTGACTTTCTATCTGTCACTTAAATAATGCATGGACAGGATATGATCTACTTAAGACCTTGGAAATCACATTGCTTTCAATGTGAGAATTAGGCACATATTTAGCTCTTCTGTGTTGAGTTGAACTGGATTTACATTTGCTTGTATTTGGCAGGATCCTGCATGTAAGCATTTGATCATAAATTCCTGGGCAGCTAGACTGTGTAACAATACAAAAAATGTGTTTTGTATCTGCAAAGTTATACTTTTTAGGATGACTTTTACACCCTGACTTTTCCATCTTAGAATATTACTTTAAAATGGGAGGGGGGATGAAGTAGCTTTTGGACACTTTAAATCCCCCCCCTAACTTCCTCATGACATTTAAAAAGAATTTCTTTTTCTATTCCCCCCTTCTCTTTTTCTTTTTATATCTTTTAGTCTTAATGGAAAAAGGTGAACCTTGGTCTTGTCTGGGTTTGTAAAAGGATTCATTGTGACACTTAAAACTTTTACTCAGAGTTCTTGGGATTGTGTTCCATAGGCACAACCATTAAATGTTTTAAAAGGCATTTCAATTTATTATTGTTTATATTCCATGCACCTTCACAGAGCAAATATTAGGAAACATAGAAAAAGTGAATACATTAAGTGAAAACATAATTAAATATATGTGCATTCTCAATTATTGTCCTTGATCTGCAGATTTTCACAGACAACTTTGATTGAATTTTGAATGTCTAATAGTATAAAGGTCTGAATGTCTGATAGTATAAAGGTAAAGGTAAAGGGACCCCTGACCATTAGGTCCAGTCGTGACCAACTCTGGGGTTGCGGCGCTCATCTCGCTTTATTGGCCGAGGGAGCTGGCATACAGCTTCTGGGTCATGTGGCCAGCATGACTAAGCCGCTTCTGGTGAACCAGAGCAGCGCACGGAAACGCCGTTTACCTTCCCACCGGAGCGGTACCTATTTATCTACTTGCACTTTTACATGCTTTCGAACTACTAGGTTGGCAGGAGCAGGGACAGAGCAAAGGGAGCTCACCCCGTCGCGGGGATTCAAACCACCGACCTTCTGATCGGCAAGTCCTAGGCTCAGTGGTTTAACCCACAGCGTCATACCTGATAGTATAGCTGTGTCTAAACTTTTCAGAAGGTCTTTCCTCCCCCCCAGAGAAAATTGCTTTTTTCTTTTTCTCATCTCAATCTCTACACCGAGAAGGCTCTGCAGAATTATATCCAAATTTAATCCCAAATTCTGGAGCGTTGTTGAGGATGCAAAATTATGGCTAGACAGCCAACGAAGGGCAGAGACAGGGGGCAGGCTTTCATGACAGTCACTCTGGGATGGTAGGATGCTGTAGTCAAACAACAGCTAAAGAATCACAGGAAGCACATTTGAGCACAATCAATCAATCAATCAATCAATCAATCAATAAAGTAAGCCACCCCACAATTTGCAAAGTCTAATAATACATTTCCTTCATGCAATTTTTAGAACAAAACTGATGAGCTAAAGCTTGTTTGGGAAGAAAAGGTATTTTGAAGAAATGGGATGATGGGTAGCTTCCAAATATCACCCCTGAATAAGCAATCAGAATGTTCTGAGTTAGTGAATTACTGAACATGGCATCATGAACATGTCCACAGTTACTATCTTTTGTTCCTCTTTGCCACAAGTTTAATACGTAAGGGGATTATTATTATTTTCTAGCCCTGGTTGGAAAGCCCTTTCTTGCATTTATGTGTTCCCAAGACAGCACGGTACATTGCTTAGTGGCAGTTGAGCAATAATAAAACTATTTGTTACCATAGGCAACGGGGATGTGTTTTTTCCCACACATTGTTAGTTGGATGATAACATTTGAATTTTGTTAGCTTGGTAAAACACACTCATATGACTGCCGTCATAGAGGGAGTAGAAAGTGTTTTCATTGGCTAGCACATTGCAGGAGTCTCTAGCGGGATGTCTTTTTAATGACACTGTGCCACCATCTGCACTACACATGTAAAGCAGTATCATATCACTTTAAACAGTCAAAGATTCTTTAAACAAGCAAAGATTCCTTGGAGAAAGCTATGGCTGTTTAAGATGGTTTAAAACATATCGTGCAGATGGGGCCCCATGTTTGCTACAGGATTGAATTCTGCTCCCTGTTAATCATAATCAGTTTCCCCATCTGGACTAATGGATGGTTCTTGGGGAGAGAACAGCTTCCATGGTCCATAACCCTTAATCCTACAAGGGACACTCACAAGCTCTTAGACCATACACAGGCAGGCCACTCTCATACATTCATTCATTTTCTCAGAATTGACATAGTAAGATTTCTCACACCCTCACTAACAAATGATAAACAGGTGCTTAACCCAACAATATATTAGCTATACAGAAAAAAAGGCAGTCATAATCAGATATAGGCTTGCCATACGTCAGGAAAATTCCTGACATGCTGTTTTCCAGGTGTAAATATGGAATTCGGGGAAATTTTACCACATTGGCAAAATGTCAAGGAAAACCCGGATGCATGACAATGTGGTGGGAAAAGCAGCGGAAACAGCTCCAAAAGCTTAACATCACTATTTTAGGGGGAGGTTTTCTTAAAAAATGCTCAACAATTTTGGTTTGTACCCCCCAAAAAGCTCAACAACTCTGTGGGTGTCAGGAATTTTTCTTGGCAAACAACCCAAGATTGTTTGTGCTTCTAAAATAAACCAAAGTTTACTGATTCTTAGATGATGGGAGGTTGTTACTTGGCAGGAACGATTTACCAAATGCTGCAGCCTGATCAAATTAGAAAGTAAAGCCCACTGTTACTGGGAACTGTTATCAGATCACTTTATTAGCAGCAGCCATTTCAGTGAGCACCATCTAGCATTTTGTTACTGACTGGCTAACAACCAGCAGTAGAAGATACCAATGGAGCCAACACATTTCTCCAGTGCTGACCGAGAAGGCTTCTTTTGCCACACTCATCTACCAGCGGCGACCAGAAAGGATAGCTACCCTATCACTCAATTCCTCTGCAATTGTGGCTACTGGTTTGCACCGTTGAACTGCCTGAGTGGCCACCAGCAAGTTTGAGCAAGGCAAAAATATAAGGTAGGGTTCACCAATGAAGCTCGTCACCAGAAGCTCTGCACAAGCCCTCTCCTCTGTGCCCCTGAAATTAGCCCAGGAAAGTCGGGGGAAGACACAAAACAATGCAGGATGGATTGTTTCATCTGGCAAGCTGACATGTTCCACAGACAGAACATTTGGGAGCCTTTTGGGCTGAAGAGTAGGGTACAAATGCTCTAAATAAATACATAAATTTGCAATAGCATGACATTGAATAGAGATCCTGTGACAGGGGTGCAAACTTGAATGAAATATTGGGTGGGGGTAGGTAAGCTCCACTCCCACTGATCACATGACATAGTGCATGCGCATCATTTGAATGGCAATGCACATCAACTTGGGGGGGGCAAATATATATATTTTTTTTGGGGGGAGAAGCCCCTTCGGCCCCTAATAGTTGGTTCCTATGCCTTGTGGAATTCGCCAAAAATGTGGCTACAGCCCACCTCAATATTGTTCAGTAAGGGGTGGCAGGCTTGGTTATTGAAGACTTTTCATAGGGATCTTAAGAAAATGTTAGGTATGACAAAATGAAAAAAAAACAACAACAACAGAGGTTGAATCAAAATATACAAAGCTATCTAAGCTTATGTATCAAGTTCAAAAAATTATGCTTTCCTGGCCCTTAAACAAATCAGACATATTATCCAGCTAGGAACTGTGCTAAATGGAAAGTGTCAATCTCACTGTAAATGTAGACTTTAGCTTATAATAAATGCTTGTGTTTCATGTTAATGACAAGATATCTGCCATGCTCATTTTACATAGCATTCTTTCAGTTCCTAAATCCAAGTCATTTATTATTATTATTTTTAAAAAAGTTGAACAAAAATGGGCCCAGGACAGAATCCTGCAGCACCACACATGTCACGTTTTCCCATGATTATGGTGAGTTAGCATTCATAGGGTATGGTCAGTCGACCAGCTGGAAGTCCACTGAATATTACCTCATGTAGCCCACATTTTAGGACATAATAGAGGTCTTTGCAAAATCAAGATATACTATGCCCACAGCATTCATGTGATCCACCCAGTTTGTAACTCCATCAAGAAAAGAAATGAGATTTGTCTGACATGACTTATTTCTGAGAAACCCATGCTGGGTCTTAGTAATCACCCATTTCTTGTTGTGTCAGGAGTAGGGTCATGCCCTCAACAGTGCACCAGCAACCTTCTGCATTGCCATTCTCCAATGTGTTAGATCCTATCTGTGTGGAAGCAATCCATGCAATTGTGGGCAAGTTTAGAAATGATGCTGGGGGGAGGGGGTTTAAAAGAATGCCCTGCTCCTGAGTGAAGACTACATTTCTCCATCTGTGTTGTGTGATGTGTGTGAGAATAGGCTAAGATCCTGTGCGATCCAAACGGAGGTGCCATTTAGCCATATAAACGAAAGCCTCCTAAGTTACTGAGACAGAGATCATTGTGCTTTATTGATTCTGTTTGATAAGATGTGCTCCAAGCTAACAAGTCTATTAAAGCTTTTATATGTGCATGCATCCTGTTCATTTTCTCCCCTGCCAAAGGAGGAAAACCTCTGTGTTTCTTGCCATTTACAGTAATAGCTATTTTCCTCTAGACAAAACGATGTCAGCCTGAAGTTCACTGTTATACCAGCTGAGAATCAGGCTCGGCAGCTGTGCTGAGGAAACCATCAAGCGCAGCAATCAATACGCACATTCAAAACACAATATGCTGTGCCATTTATATCCGCTGAGCTTCACTTGTCTCTGCACCTCAGACTTTGTGTGGGGCATCACCCTCAGGACGTTTGTGACAGTCTCGCACGCTGGAGGGAAGACCAGACATGTGGAACTTTCCATCCGAATGGATTATAATGTCTATTTCAGACGAGAATTGAGTTTTTAAAGGTCTCATGTGGGCAGTGCTGGCCTTGTAGCTGCAACTTTCTTCCTTAAGGCACACCCATTTTTGCACCACACACTCCCATTTTGTGGGAGGCCTTTTCTTTAAGGAAATATGCATGGAATGTAATAAAATGGTTCTCATCGTATGCAGAATTTCAGCACACATAAAAGACAGATAGGAGTGATCCTATGCCGGGTATCTCTCTTCTACAGAGTGGCTGGGGCAAGTCAGCCAGGTGGGTGGGGTATAAATAATAAAATTATTATTATGTTATTATAGAAACTAACTCTCATTTTATGGACAGCATTTTGAGAAAACAGTTATTAAAATAATAACACATTTTTAAAAAGTTTCCTGAAGTGGTATCCTGTCATTTTCTCTCTCTTACTCTTAGCTTGGAATTTCTTCTCCAGAATTTCTGAGCATTTCCAGATCTGCCTTTTAATACAAAGTGATAATGTTCATTCAGCTTTTACAGGGCATCCAATGGGTGAAATTCTGCATTAGCTATTCTCCCAATATTGTGGGCCCAGCTTCCCCATCTGGCTAAAGCCCTTTAAACCACTTTGCTTCCTACTCCAGAAAACCCAATAAGGAAGAAAATATATTACATTCATTTCTCAGAACCCCTGACTTTGGTTAAACATCAGACAGATGTTATCAACTCTCTACCCAGACACGAATATGACTTCTGGATTCCTCTTATCCACAGAATGTTGAGTGTGGACTGAGATACATGTATTTTTATGTAGTTAGGTCCTGCATGGGTTATCTGTTCACTACCAGATTACAAGGGTGTGGTCTACTCTTCTTTAACTTATATGCCTAAGCCTTTATCCACACTAAGGGCAAATCCATCTCAGTAAGGACATGGTGCCCACAACATGGGGCATTCATTGCATACTGCCCAAAATAACTGCCCTCCCTCTATTCTCTCAGAGCAACTAAATGCAGTGTGCACAGCAGTTATGGCTCCCATAGCTTCTATCCAGTCCTCTCTCTTACAACTCAACGTTTAAGACATTTTAATGGAGCTGGAAGGGAGACTTAGATGGATATACAGTCATACCTCAGGTTACAGCCACTTCAGGTTGAGTTTTTTCGGGTTAAGGACCGCCGAAACCTGGAAGTACCGGAACAGGTTACTTCCAGGTTTCGCTGGTCGTGCATGCACAGAAGCACCAAATCACAACTCACGCGTGTGCAGAAGCTGGTTGCGAATGCTGCGGGTTGCGTACATGCATCCCGCATGGATCACGTTCGCAACCCAAGCGTCCACTGTAAATGTAAAAAGGTAAAGGACCCCTGGATGGTTCAGTCAAAGGCAACTATGGGGTTGTGGCGCTCATCTCACTTTCAGGCCGAGGGAGCTGGCGTTTGTCCACAGCTTTCCAGGTCATGTGGCCAGCATGACTAAACTGTTTCTGGCACAATGGAAAGACCGCGACAGAAACCAGAGCGCACAGAAACACTTTTTACCTTCTGCTTGCACTGGTGTGTTTTAAACTGCTAGGTTGGTAGGAGCTGGGACAGAGTAATGGGAGATTACCCCGTCACGGTGATTCGAACCGCTGACCTTCCGATCGGCAAGCCCAAGAGGCTCGGTGGTTTAGACCACAGCACCACCCGCTGTGCAACTGCACATAGGCACTCCAATCCCTATACATCATCATCATCAACCTTTATTACGGTCCAGAGACCCAACAAATTGTTACAAAGCAATACACAATTCATACAGCCTACCTCCAGTTTAAACAAGCATTTCGTTCAGAATATAGGGATTATTGGTTCTTGCAACCACCAATAAAAAATTGGCCACTGCTAATGTTCTAGCATGTGTTTGGTCTTCCAATAGGAACCTGACATAGTGAGCCTCTGATTTTCCTGGGAAAGGTACCAGCAAGGGTAATATCAGTTCAGCCCTGGCTTGCTCATATTTTGCACAGTGCAGCAAAATATGTTTTATGGAATTGATGTCTTGAGCACATGAGCAAAGTCTGTCCTGGTAGGGAACTCCTCTCAACCTGTCATCCAACACTGCAGAAGGAAAGACGTTTAGTCTGGCTTTGGTGAAAAGCCTTCAATAATTTGGTACTGTCAGGTTTTTAATGTAAGATGTTAACTTAATGACATGCCCATATTGTACTCCTACTGCCAGCGGACTACAAACTGTGTGTGATCGAGATCACAAGTCACTGTGTGCATTATCCCATAATCTTTGCTTTAACGTCTTTAGAGCACCTTCATAACCCAGGTAATACAGTTGGGGGGGGGGGTGACAGACCAACAGAGGTGGCTTTTTTAGCCATGTTTTTCTGCCATTTGCTGACAAATTCCTCATTGGTCAGGTGTTGGTACAAACCCTTTCCTAGATCAAACACTGAAATCCTGAACCAATGTTTTAGGGCAGCCCACCACACTTTAGTTGAAAGTGGGCATTCACCAGCTTCTAACAGAAGTATGGAGTTGGAAAGCACCTAATTTGTCTTAAAGCAAACACTTTTCAGAATTGGATCATGCTCACACTCTTTTTAGGGCAAATACACATCCAAAGTTCATCTCTATACTCTACTGCGGGTCCTCCACATCTCAAGGCAATGTGAAGTAATCCTTTGAAACACCAATAATTAAGAGTCACCAAATTTCCTATTGTGACATTTAATGTTCCTGTATGCCTGATTTTACACTCTGAAAGCCTGTAATTACTAAAGCAATGTGACAGACCTCCTCTGCCTGAGTCAGTAACAGTGAACGACTTAGGATCAAATAATCATAAATGCTCTGGAATGTCACCAAAACTTGAAGGGGGCCCAAGCCAAAATTGACTTTCAAATGAGTTTAATTATTTCTAAAAATGTGTTTGTGTTACTAAGTAATTCCATTTTTCTTCCTGGCAACTAATCTAAGAAACTGATTTGGTGTAACCACCAATTAATTTTATATTGAGGATACTAGATCCTTGTTTTACGATAATAAGTTTAGATTGTACCTTTTTTTAATGCCAAGACTGCCATGAGCTCAGAATGTTTGGAAATATGTAATTAGTGGATAATGTGTTGTTTCCTCAAACATGAATAAATAGCCAGAAATGCAAGGTTAAGGATCCTCCAGCTTAGCAATAACGAATAATGCAAAAGGGGGCAGGGGGAGGGAAGGAACAGAAAAGAAAAGAAAAGCATATTGTCAAATCTCATTTTAGGACACACAGCCATCTTCTCAGCCACACTGACAGAATCAGCACTTCTGTCTCTTCTTTGTTCCTAACGCGTTTGAGTCCAGCTAACTGGCCTTGTCATGCTTGCAGAGTAGCTTGAGTACAGCTTCTCACATCCTGAACTGATATACTTGCTAACGCAAGGACAGGATACATGCAACTTGTCTTTGTCCCCCCGTGCCCTACCAAGCCCCCTCAGGAAACAGTAATATTAACAACAACAACAACAACAACAATTTATTGCTTATACCCCGCCCATCTGGCAGGTTTCCCTAGCCACTCTGGGCGGCCCCCAACAGAATATTAAAAACACAACAAAACATCAGACATTAAAAACTTCCCAAAACAGGGCTGCCTTCAGATGGCTTGGTGCTATAATAGTAAAAACAACAACAACATTTATATTTATATTTATATTTATATTTATATTTATATTTATATTTATATTTATATTTATACCCCGTCTATCTGGCTGGGTTTCCCCAGCTACTCTGGGCGGCTCCCAACAGAATATATATAAAAAAGCGATAAAACATCAAACATTAAAAACTTCCCTAAACAGGGCTGCCTTCAGATGTTTTCTAAAAGTCAGATAGTTGTTTATTTCCTTGACATCTGGTGGGAGAGCAGGCGCCACTACCAAGAAGGCCCTCTGCCTGGTTCTCTGTAACCTCACTTCTCGCAGGCAGGGAACCGCCAAAAGGCCCTCGGCACTGGACCTCAGTGTCTGGGCTAAATGATGGGGGTACAGAATCTAAATACTTGACTTGGATTTGACTTTGGTTGAAATCCAGACACAAATCTGCATCCAACCTGATGTTCTTATGGTATGGTGAGTCTTAGGAGAATCTTTATGTATTTCACTAGGCATGCAGGCAACTTTCACACTGCTGAGGTAACTGTTAAACCATTAAATGACCCTCTTGTCTATACAAGGATTGACTGCATGCATCAGTGCTAACCATTAACCTCTCTGCAATGGATGTACTCCCAGAAAAAAATGGCATTTATGCAGCTGGGATAACAACTATAGGGCACCATACCAGGTTGGTTCTAGAGTCTCATTCTCTCGTGGTTAAGCTTTCGGATGTGGCTATCCATTGGTGTGAACATCTGGTTCCATGAAAGCCTCCGTTACGCAAGTTCTTCACACTTTGTGAGGGGGAAATCATATCAACCAGACCGATACACATTTAAGCGTTCATGCAAATACAGTGCTATTCCACACATATACATATGTGTGCTCTTGATTGTGTTACACTTCCCCTGAAGGAGCAGGTTCGTAGCTTGGGAATACTCCTGGATCATTTGGGGTCACTCAAGGTTCAGGTGGCCTCAGTGGCCCAGAGGGCCTTCCATCAGCTTTGGCTGGTGGACCAGCTATGCCTCTATCTGGACAGGGATGGCCTATGCTCTGGTAACCTCTAGGTTAGATTACTGCAATGCGTTATACACAGGGCTGCCTTTGAAGATGGTTCAGAAACTTCAGCTGGTGCAGAATTCAGTGGCCAGGTTGCAAGACCCTTTGAGCATATTACGTTGATCCTGGTCCGACTGCACTGGCTACCACATTAAACGGCTCAGGATGCAATACTTCAAGGACCACCTCTTTCCATATGAATCTACCCAGACCCTGAGATTGTCTTCTGAGGCCCTCCTTCATGTGCCCCTCCTCAAGAGGTTCAAAGGGTGGAAACACAAGAACGGGCCTTCTCTGCAGTGGCAGAGTCTGTGAAATGATCTCCCCAGGGAAGTTCGCCTGGCACCTTCATTATACACCTTTAGGCACCAGGCAAAAATGTTCCTTTTTAGCCAGGCCTTTGGTTGATCCAATTTATATCCTATGCCCTTTTAAAATGTGTTTTTTTTTGTGGGGGAGGGACTGTTGGGTTGTTGTTTTTATTTTTATTAGGTATGTTGTGGTTTTATATTTTGATTTTATTGTGTGAACTGCCCTGAGATCCCCGGGTATAGGGCAGTATATAAATATTAATGATGATGATGATGATGACGACGATGCATATATGCTCATAAATAAGACCCATTGGTTCAATAGGACTTTCTTTCAGGTAAGCATGCAGACTGAGTCTATTTGATCTCCCATTCCACTATCTAAGTCCCACAACCAAGCTCAATGTATTAACTGGGAGCTGTGGTCTAAACCACAGATCCTAGGGCTTCCCGATCAGAAGGTTGGTGGTTCGAATCCCCACAATGGGGTGAGCTCCCGTTGCTCAGTCCCTGCTCCTGCCCACCTAGCAGTTCAAAAGCACATCAAAGTGCAAGTAGATAAATAGGTACTGCTCTGGCGGAAAGGTAAACGACATTTCCATGTGCTGCTCTGGTTTCACCAGAAGCGGCTTAGTCATGCTGGCCACATGACCCGGAAGCTGTATGCTGGCTCCCTCAGCCAGTAAAGCGAGATGAGCGCCACAACCCCAGAGTCGTCCGTGACTGGACCTAACGGCCAGGGGTCCCTTTACTGTAGCTGGTATAATGTTTAACTATTTAATACTTAGATGTGTCACAGTTTTATTGCTCCCCAGATAAATGTTTCTTGATTGTAGTGAAGTAGGTGGGGTGTTAAGTGCGTCTCCTCTCCTTATAATGTGGATTTACTATGAGGGAATAATTTTATATGGAGGAACATGGGAAGGTCACCCCGTGCCAGGAAACATACCTGCAAAATGCACCACCTCCATCAAATCACATTATTCTGTCCTTGCAATGATTCCTATTCTCTACTATTCTGGTTTATTGTTTGTTTATTTGTTTTTTATTAGAAAGAAAGGTAGTACAAACATGGATGAAGAATTAACACTGAAGAAAAATGGGGAGTCTTCAAGTTTCCTTGAAGTGTGATAATTCCATGTGGGGGGGGGGGGGACTGGTAACAATTTACACCGGAGCCATAACCTAAGATGAGCCAATTTGAAATGATATGAATAGAAACATCACAACAGGGAAGCGTCAATGACATGACATTTTGAATTGCATCAATTTATAAATTATAAAATTTCCATATATAATGCATGCCTGACTACATGATCAGACCATGTTTCTTCCTAGTTGATGGAATAAGGAAAGCACTTTGAAAACCTGGCTGTTGTTAAATTGGTTTGTGTCCGTCTTACTTTCATTTCCACAAATTAAATGAAAGCAGTAAATGAATTAAATGAAGGTGAACTGAATTAAAGCAAATTACACAACCTGAACTCAGCAAAGGCGCATCCAATAAAAAGCAAATTGAACCATTATGAATCATAGGCAAGGCCCGTGAATCCAAATTTGCTATCTGTTAAAGGCAACAAAGGCTTGAATGGGACTTAAGTACTGCAATTTATTTGTATGCCAGCATCAACAAAATGAGAGAGCTGGCCCTGAGATGAAAGGAAGTATAGCAGTGCACTGACTGAAAGGCTCATCAAGGCCAGTTCTGGGTTTGAAGGGGGTCCAGGTCCAGCCCGGATTTAGGTTTGATGAGTCCCTAAGTTACTGAAGGTAATGGGGCCCTTTATATGTCCAGCTGTTCTTTGTCAACAACAAATTGTAACTGGCTTTTTGTGTTGAATATATGCTATATGGTAATTTATGGACCTAATAGGTATCTAAAACCATTTGCACGTAACAAAATATGTATTTTATCAAAGTAATTGTTGAACTGAAATACAATTAAGAAGAAGTATATTAATAGTGGACACTAGTAGCGCTGTGGTCTAAACCACAAAGCCTAGGGCTTGCCGATCAGAAGGTCGGCAGTTTGAATCCCTGTGACGGGGTGAGCTCCCGTTGTTCGGTCCCAGCTCCTGCCAACCTAGCAGTTCGAAAGCACATCAAAGTGCAAGTACATAAATAGGTACTGCTCCAGCAGGAAGGTAAACGGCATTTCCATGCACTGCTCTGATTCACCAGAAGTGGTTTTGTCATGCTGGCCACATGACCCGGGAAAACTGTCTGCGGACAAACGTCAGCTCCCTTGGCCAGTAAAGCAAGATGAGTGCAGCAACCCCAGAGTCGTTTGTGACTGGACTTAACTGTCAGGGGTCCTTTACCTTTTCTATTAATAGTGAAATACAATTGAGAAGAAGTAAGTATATTAATAGTGAAATAATTATTAAGCTCTAACTTAAAATGATTTTTTATTCATAACAAACTCAATAATGCGAACACATTGGCATTTGGCAATAACAAAAGTTCCTTTAGAAACACAATTTACAAAGACTCATAATCTAGTCTCTCAAAACTTGCTATAACATGAAATAATAATGAGTGTAAATATATCATGCAAACTACTAATAATTATAAATAGCAGAATGTAGGCACCCTATATATAGAAATGAGCAGATGAGTGATATTTTAGGGAGCAGGCTAGCAGGCGGGGCCGATTACTTACACCACAGGAGCCTACACAACACAAAACACTGTTGCTGTATGTAGGTTTTATTTTATTTGTTTTTCATATTATATTTTGGAAATGTACATCCAGGTTTTTTTCCTTTATTATTTTTTTTAGGGGGGCCCAAGAGAGTGGGGCCCTAAGCTATAGCTTGTTTAGCTTATATGTAAATTTGCCACTGCTCCAGGACAAAGAGATAGGCTGTTCCCTCTTCAGTCATACTGGGCAATGGTGGAAGACAGTGGTTGACTACAGTTCAGATGATGAAGTATTCCACTTTAAGTGGACATGGGGATAGAAATTGCTGCAGATTGCATGACCATTTGTAGTCAGGAACATAAATCAGGCAAGTTAACGTGGTCAGTATTCACTTTTTTCTTCATCTTTTAATTAATAAACAATGATGATGTTCTGGATATGTAAGGTATTTTTTGTTTTGTTTTTTTTAAAAAAACACAGATTAAAGTAAAAATGGAATGGAATAATGAAAAGCATGAAAAATCAACACATACCACAAAGAAACAAATTTGCACTCTCCTGTAGTAAAAATAAATTTTGACAATGACTAGATTTCCGCTGTCACAAACAAATGACATATCTGTCCTGCTTGCCATGTAGTAAATATTTTTTTAGTGAAGTGAGTGATGACCATCTCTGTTACAGATTAGAAATGAAGATTCAATAAGCAAATACAGGGATAATGTCCAACTAAGTCATACTCAAAGTGGATCCATGGAAATCAATGGTCTTGTTCATTGATTTCAATAGTCTACTCCAGTGCTTTTCCTTAAAAAAAATCTTTAGGAGTACTCTGAAATACTGTCCCTCAATGAGGCCAAACTTAGATTCACAAAATATTTAGGGGTATGAGTACCCCTGCGTCCCCCCAGAAAAAATCGCTGGTCTGCTCTATTAATAATATGATATGGCATCCAATGTTGTTGACATACTGAGTTCTCTAGCAAAAACCATATTAGTTTCTGTATGAGGGGAAATAAGCCTGTTTTGTTTTTGTTTTGTTTACAAAAGCAGATCTTCAGGACTTCATATTTAAGCTGTCATTTTTGTTTTGTTTTAACCAACTGGTAGTTCATCTTTGTGAGTTTCATTAAGCTATTTTGTTAAACAAACAGACTTACTCATAGAACAATATTAAACTCCAGAACTCCCATTTGTATTGATTAAAACCCCATTCTTCCTTGGCCATTCAAAACCAATTTAAATAAGAAGGCTTTACTGTACCTTGCTTTTTGTCAGTATCCAGAGCTAGTTACTGGTGTTCAAATGATTGTGTGTTGGTGGAAAGAGCAGAATCTTTAAATCTATTTTCTCATTTTTCCAGTCTTACATTCAACTCCACATTAGTGTGTGCGTGTATTCAAAAGACCTCATGAAAATTCACCAGCATCTTATTGTCTGCAGTTTGCAAATCTGCAAATTTTGCAAGCCGTTTCCCCAATATAATGCACTTTTATGTTATTTTCAGCTGTATATGCATCTTATACACACTTTCCCCTCATTTATGCTTTTTACAAAGACTCTTGAAAGAGCTGAGTCAAAATAAAGGGAAGTGTGAATTTTGAACTGTAGATGTGCTTTTCTCCCTAGCTCATTTATTTGATTAGATAAATATATCTTAAAGGGAATGCGAATTGAGGGGTTAATATGTATAACAACTAGCCATTGTGAACATTTCTGGAGAATGTGCACATTGCCCAGAGAATGTACTGTAGCAGGAAACACCCTCCATCATTCAGTTTATACAAGCTTCACACACACTCACACTCACACACTACATACGCTACGCTTCTGTTATAAATTCATAGAAAATCAACCATACATCGGATTTGCACTGTTCCACTTTTATTTTACTCCATGAAGGAAGGACTACAAAATGGGGAAGGTTTGATACAGGCCAGCCATAATTCCTTCACCATCCCAGCACATCCACAGGAGCCCTGCCCAGTTGCTATGCCAACCATGATGGTCCTAGACAGAAGACAATCAAGATCACAAAGAACTTCCATATGGGAGTGTTTTCAGCATGGACTGGAACAAAGGACAATGATCAGATCTTCCCTCAGGGGGCAGGAAACTGTGACTACCCTTTGTCTTCTGAAAATGACTCATGGGGAGGGGGGAGAAGGGAATCAGCCAGGTGACAGGACACTCAGGTTACCACCACAACTCCTCCCTCAACCCCTCCTTTCTGTAATGTATGCATGATGTTTCTGGGGGTGGGCTTGACCTACAGGATGGGAATTTCAAAAGTTTTTATAAGGTCTTGCACACCATTTTTCTGTGTCTTTCCTCCCTCCTGCAAGTGAGGGGAATACCCTGTTGCAACAGTTCAATAAAGGCCAAGCCTACAGGCTGCTGTTTTGCTCCAAGTTATCCTGGTTGGTGTCTTTGTTTTTGTCCAAGGGAGCCCTCGGATTTTTCCGGTAACAGTACAAAATACAGTAGATTTGCACGTTATGCAAGGCTGGTTGGAGATTTAAGTATATTGACCAGGAAATATGCATAATTTCCTATCAAAGGAAGGATATTAATAATAAGTATGTATAATAATCGGTCTAGTGAATGTGCACATTTGTCAGTTGTTATGCATCACATTAACAACTCAATTTAAATTCCCCTTAACATATACACCACGTAATCAACCCAAACCTATAAGCTGTTTTGATAACTCTGTTCTACATTTCCTGGTATTTGTGGGGAGGAAGCGCTTCCTATTCTTCCTGTGTTCAGAAAAGAACATACAGGTCAGAAGCAGCAGAACATACTTCTGTAACATCATCAACAATTTTATTATTTGTACCCCACCCATCTGACTGGGTTGCCCCAGCCACTCTGGACCTAAGTTACTCAATGGGCTTAAGTTACTCAAATCTATTTCAGTGGGACTGAGTATGCTGCGTTTGTGTAGCACATTAGAATGTTCAAAGTGCTTTATATACAATATCCTATTAGGACCATTATGTATGAGTTATAACAAAAGAAACCTAGACCTAGTAAATACTTTTTTTTATTCATCCAGTCTTATTAAAGACATAGCATTTCAAACAAACCAAAAATAGGTTCTAATGGTGTAATATTAGATTTAGCTGCTAATCGCTTCCATTTTTCTCTGCCAAATAAAGTTTTATACTGTACTTTAATGTGAAGTTGCTGTTGTTTTTAATTAGTATCTTGCATTTTAATGTTTTATTTTATTCTTTGCTGGGAACAGGTGTTGAAGGGCAGTCATAGCAATCTGGTATAAATAAAAAATAAGTAGACTAGTTCTAGCCTGATGCTATGAATCTTTACATGGAAGTAAGTTGCCACTTTGTGCAATGAGACCTACTTCCAAGTAAGTCTTGCATAGGACTGACTCCCTTTCTCTCTCCAGCTTTTAAAAGAAAAAGGAATAAAAGAGTAAACAAATGAACTCAACTGTTGCCTATGAATGCTAATGCCACAAATACATTTGCTAAGCCCCATTCCAACCACAGAAATATGACTGAGATACAGATTTGAAATGTAGAATCACTAAAAGGAAACAGACTAGGGATTTTTATTATAACAAAGAAATCTGCATACCACCCTACATCCACAGATCTCAGAATGGTTCACAACATAAAATTGCAATATAAAAAATGGCATGCTTTTTTTTAAAAAAAGTCTCCTTAATTTGTTGCCTTTGTTTCACTGTGCTTTATTTCATTATTGGTTTAATCTAATTTGCTTTATCTTGCTTTCAAGAAAAGTTAACAACAAAGATGCATGACTTTTAATATTCATTACTCATCTAATTAAGTAATATGGCCTCCAGCAAATGATACATTCTCAGCACACTAACAAGATGCAGGCAACAACATTGGTCTTCACGAGGATCCAGTCTGAAATATTTCAATCCTCTCCATTTTGTTTGTCTTTTCCTCCATTTTATGTTGTCCATAAAGGAATAACCAAACACCTTTCAGAAGCAAAGGCCGCACAATAATTCATATAGAGAATTATTCAGGAGAGCAAACAGGTACTCTAATTTGACTGTTCTCTGCTTGCCCTAAAACATGCACAGAGGGAATTGCACCATATGTAAGCTGACTACAAAGTAAGCAATACCAGGAATGGGAGCAGGACCTTGAATGTAAGCTCCGCCCTCAGCATTTCTAGGCCAATGAAATGCATTTCAGATACTCATTCCATTGGTGCAAAAGTATTAGAGGGGCTCTAAGTGTATTTGATGCAGTTGGAAACCCTGAGAAGCCATTGTTCACTATCGTGGGCAGGTTTGAAACACCTTCACTCAAATGAACTTAAAACCTTGTGCTGATGACATGATGATCTGAAGAGCAGACCACATGCTCGAGGACATGGGCAGGCAGGCTTCAGTTTACTTTGTGGTCAGGCATTTGCCCCCCAAAAATTAAATGAGATTTCTCATTCCTTTCTATGAAAAATACAAAACCATTGCCCCATTAAGGCATTATGACTGACAGGAACAGTGAACACCAGTAGTAGTGGTTGTAGTAATATTAATTTATTATTTATACCCCATCCATCTGGCTGGGTTTCCCTGGCCACTCTGGGTGGCTCCCAACAGAATAATAATAATAATAATAATAATAATAATAATAATAATAATAATGTGATAAAACATCCAACACCAAAAACGTCCATGAACAGGGCTGCCTTCAGCACTGCAGTAATGCATCTCCCTGACAGGAAGTTTCCTAATGTTCAGGGCATTTGTTTGTGCTCGTTGATAGAAGCATTAAGTAACAACAATAGCAGCAGCAACAACAACAACAATTTATACCCCGTCCATCTGTTTGGGTTTCTCCAGACACAATGATTCATCAAATATTAAAAGATTCCCTAAACGGGGCTGCCTTCAGATGTCTTCTAAAAGTCCGATGGTTGTTTATTTCTTTGACATCTGATGAGAGGGTGTTCCACAAGGTGGGTGCCACTACCAAGAAGGCCCTCTGCCTGGTTCCCTGTAACCTCACTTCTTGCAGAGAGGGAACCACCAGAAGGCCCTCGGAGCTGGACCTCAGTGTCTGGGCTGAGCGATGGGGGTGGAGATGCTCCTTCATGTATACTGGGCCGAGGCCATCAGAAGAAGGCCCTCTGCACCCTCTCCTTATGATTACATCCCCTGTTCAGGCATAACATCTAAACAGGGGTTGTGCATCTGGAGAGATTTAAAACAAATATTATAATCCGATGCCTTGATCCTAAGAAGATCTGTTGGAAAGTAAGCCTTCTTGTTTCAGAGGACATATAGCCAAGGTGGTAAGCCTAGGATTGCATTTGCAATCTTGGTTCTTTATAACATGATCAATATGCTTTCTGTGGTAATAAATTCAACGGCTATACATTTTTTCTCTTTGATCACTTTCTGTTTTGCAGCCTCCCATGACCTCCACGCCAGAGTAATATTGCTTACACTGGAGGGCTGTCTCGCATTGAAATATGCAAAGCAAGATTTCTACTTCTGTGGGAAGAATACTCAAAGTGACTTACTTCTTAGAAGACATGCTTTGGATTGCAGTTGTTCATGGTCAACAGGCACAAAGCAGCCAAATCTGGACTCATTTTTAAAAGGCTCCACAATTTTCTGAACAACTGTTCCAGGGATATTTGGCTAGCTGAAAGGTGAGCTGTTCCTCATGTCTTATATGAGCTACCACAGAGCGATAGCACCTGTACTTATCAGGACCATCTGCTTGCTTAATAAATCATTGGTTACCCCTTGGAATCAGGATCCCCCCCCCTTGACTTTGGGGATTTTTCTCTCTTACAGTTAGCCTACATAAATACCTCCTAATGCATATATTCCAGTTAAAATTGATGCTCTGTTTAAATCTTCCAGTGTTCCATTGTGGTCCATGGTGCTACATAAACTCTCCTAATCTGATGAATGAGTTGTAACACTACATTAATATTCCTCTGTCTGGTCTGGACCTGTGTTCTATCACTCAGTTCTGCAACAGAGGGAAGCCCCAGCATATGTTATCTCTTCCTATCCAATGACCTTGGATCATTTGTCTTTCCTGTTATATACCTCTGTTCATTTCCTTTGATCAAACATAAGGGCACTGAGGACAAACTGTGTTTTCTCCCCAACAAGATGTTACTAACTTTGGCAATAGGCATTTACTGTGAATTAAACATCCCAAGGTAAGCTCTGTATGAACAAAAATTCTTTACAAACATGGCACAATGAATAGTTTTTAGAAGAGTTTCCCTCTGGCAAATGTAGGGATTGTTATATGCAGGTGGTAACATTTTAAATGGTGTTTTGGGATTTTACATGGATTTTACATGGATTTAACAATTGTATCTCCAGTCCTATAGGGCAAATTTATAGCCGTTTAGAAAAGCTTAAATTCCATTAATTAGTTGTTGTGGTGGTGGTGGTTGGTTATTATCAACAACAACAACACTTTACTTTTACCCCACTCTTCTGGTTGGGTTTCTCCAGCCACTCTGGGTGCCTCCCAACAGAATATTAAAAACATGATAAAACATCAAACATTAAAAACTTCCCTAAACAGGGCTGCCTTCATATGTCTTCTAAAAGTCACATAGTTGCTTATTTCCTTGACATCTTAATGGGAGGGTGTTCCACAGGGCAGGTGCCACTACTGAAAAGTGTCACTGTCCAGTTTACAGGCAGTCGGAGTCCTGGCTTGGTACGTCAGGACCAGGGTAGAGATCGGGAAGCAGGAATCAGCAGTCCAGGGTCAGAAAACAAGGAGTCAGGAAGCAAAGAGTCCAAGGGCCAGGAGACCAGAAGTCAGGAAGCCAAGGGTCCCAGAGTCAGGATACCAGGAGTCAGGAAGCCAAGAGTCCAAGGGTCAAGATACCAGGAGTCAGGAAGCCAAGGGTCCAAGAGTCAGGATACCAGGAGTCAGGAAGCCAAAGCACAGCTAAGTGGGTAGCGTGTTGCTGTGACAAAAAGGCAGAGGGAAATGCTGGTCTTATATACCCCTCCTGGCCATTGCCACCAGGTGCTACGAGTCTTCTGTCAAGCCTCACCTGTGCGGCTGCACCTTGCCCTTCCAGGCCAAACTCAAGAAGGACCCAGTCATGCGAGGCCCTACCAGTCACAGGGCCTGGCTCCTGCACGCACTCCTGACAAGAAGGCCCTCTGCCTGGTTCCCTGCAGCCTCACTTTTCGCAGGGAGAGAACCATCAGAAGTCCCTCAGAGCTGGACCTCAGGCTGAATGATGGGGGTGGAGACGCTCCTTCAGGTATACTGAGCTGAGACCGTTTAGGGCTTTCTTGATGACCACTCCCAGTCAACAGTTTAGCTGCCACATTCTGGATTAGTTGCAGTTTCCAGGCCACCTTCAAAGGTAGCCCCACGTAGAGCGCATTGCAGTACTCCAAGTACATAACCAGAGCATGCACCACAGTCTGTTTGGTGACTTGGGGAAACTCCTAATTCTTCTGAACATCAAGGGCTATGAATGCTGTCCTAGAGAGCAATGATGTTCATTATATTATTAGGAACTATCCAACTAAGGCATACTCACAGTAGACCCATTAAAATCAATTGAGTCACATTGAATACAACTTAGATTGAATATCATCCATTGAATTTATACTGAAGATTAAGCATGCAAATTATTTGCAATGTTTGTCTTTGGAACACAAACTAATTTCCAGATGTAGAGGGATGTCATAGCAACAGTTTCCAAATCATTACAGCACCCCTGAATAAACAGCAGCCATTATGTACAATAGCAAGTTTCTCAAGTCTTTAAATTTGTACCTAAAATGAGCACCAGAAACTTGGTCAGATTTTTATCTCCCAACCACCAGGAAGATATTTTTTTTAAAAATCCAAACTATGTATTCCAGCAACAACAACAACAGGTTTCTGTGAAGCAAAGTTTTTACCTTAGACTTTGAGTTCATCTCTCCTGATTTTTATAATACTGAAACATTTGCCATTTCCAGTGGATATTTTCTAGACTTTGTGTGGCTAAGCAAATCTGGAGGAAAGAAAAGTGGCGAGGCAATTACTGAATATTGTTGAAGTTGAAAAAGAGAGGCTTTAATTGCACATTTTATCTGTTAAAATGCTCTACTGGATTGAATTAGATGGATGTTCAGAAGATCAGAACTTGCTACCCACCTGGGAGAGCTTACTATGAAATATTGCTTCACAAACCACACATGGATACAAGTTTTTAGATGTAGATACAACAAACATGGCATTTTCCCCCTTTCACAGGGGATTTGAGAAGCCAGACACTCAGAAAACATGCTTTGCTTCACTGGTAAAAAATTATACAATTCATAGTCCTCTTAGCAACAAGAGTGTTTGAACTAAAAGCAATTTACTGTGGGGCTTTGTGACAAAAAGCTAGCACTGGAAATGTAGGAATTCTCCAGCTGGTATGATGCGTGACTGCAATAAATGGTCTTATAATAATTTTGTTAAGTGTTTTCATGACAATCCAGTGAAAACATTTTATGGATCCTGTGAATTACATAGGTGCAGAATGACTTTTGTTATATAGTCTATTTTATTGATATCCTGTCTTTCAAACTCAAGGGCGCCCCAAAGCATATTGCAATATCATCAAAACTATTCAAAACCACTGTTAGCAAATTTAAACTAAAATCAATTAGAAGCGGGATTTTAGGGGGGGGGGGAACGATGATCTTAAGTCAACTAAAAACAAAAATAAGAGCAAATAGGACAAGAGCAGATAAAATCTATTAGCGATAAAAGTGCTATCCAACTCATCAAATGCTGACAGTCTCCAGGGAAGAAGCTGAGTTGAATTTTGTGCAGCAAAGAGTTCCACAATGACAGTGTAAGCACTAAAAAGTCCCTGCCTTATTTGCCCCTTTGCTTTTTAGTAGTTGGAGATCTCACAACTATTATTGATGGATGGATTATTTGAAATATGTAACTTTTGTCACATGCCTCAAGACTCTTGAGAGCAATGCCCAAACAACGAATTTCATCTTGAATTGCTCTATGCTAGGGATGTCCAACGTGGGACACAGGTGGCGCTGTGGGTTAAAGCCTCAGCGCCTAGGACTTGCTGATCGAAAGGTCGGCGGTTCGAATCCCTGCTGCGGGGTGCGCTCCTGCTGCTCGGTCCCAGCGCCTGCCAACCTAGCAGTTCGAAAGCACCTCCGGGTGCAAGTAGATAAATAGGGACCGCTTACCAGCGGGAAGGTAAACGGCGTTTCCGTGTGCAGCTCTGGCTCGCCAGAGCAGCGATGTCACACTGGCCACGTGACCCGGAAGTGTCTCCGGACAGCGCTGGCCCCTGGCCTCTTAAGTGAGATGGGCGCACAACCCCAGAGTCTGTCAAGACTGGCCCGTACGGGCAGGGGTACCTTTACCTTTTACCTTAGGGATGTCCAACAGGTCAATTATGATTCAAAAAAAGCTCAACAACAACAACTTTGGCTTGCCCCCCCTCCCCCCCCTCCAAGGGTAGATCACGGCCAGCGTTTTTATACTGCTAGTTGATCTCAGTCTCTTAGAAGTTGGACGTGCCTGCTCTATGCCATCTAGATGAAATGTGGTCTTCAAGGTTAAGAAGGAGTTAAATCTTGTTTTAAAGTGGACTTTCAGCCAGGCATAATGATGATGATGATGATGATGATAAATAAATAAATTATTATTTATACCCCACCCATCTGGCTGGGTTTCCCCAGCCACTCTGGGCAGCTTCCAACAAAATATTAAAATACAATAGACCGTCAAACATTAGAAGCCTCCCTAAACAGGGCTGCCTTCAGAAGTCTTCTAAAAGTCTGGTAGCTGTTTTTCTCTTTGACATCTGGTGGGAGGGCGTTCCACAGGGCAGGTGCCAATACCGAGAAGGCCCGCTGCCTGGTTCCCTGTAACTTGGCTTCTTGCAGCAAGGAAACTGCCAGAAGGCCCTCAGCGCTAGACCTCAGTGTCCAGGCAGAACAATGGGGGTGGAGATACTCCTTCAGGTATACTGGACCAAGGCTGTTTAGGGCTTTAAAGGTCAGCACCAACACTTTGAATTGTGCTCGGAAACATACTGGGAGCCAATGTAAGTCTTTCAAGACCAGTGTTATGTGGTCTTGACGGCCTCCCCCTGTCACCAGTCTCGCTGCCACATTCTGGATTAGTTGTAGTTTCCGGGTCACCTTCAAAGGTAGCCCCACGTAGAGCGCATTACAGTACTTCAAGCGAGAGATAACTAGAGCATGCACCACTCTGGCGAATCAGTCCGTGGGCAGATAGGGTCTCAGCCTGCGTACCAGATGGAGATGATTGATTGTAGTGAGCCATTCTTTGGTTTCCATCAGATGTTAACCGGTTTCAACACATAAGGTTAAGTAACTTATGCATTTAGGGGCACCAAGGATCTAACAAAGAAAAGTCGCTTGAATTTGCTCAACTTCTCTATTAAATTTTTGTATCCAAACTGGAATGCCAAACAATAACCGAGAAAGGACCTTGGCATTAGAAATATTTATTGCAGCAGGGAGCATCTGATTGTCTCTGAGGAAGAAAAATTAAGAATTGCAGATACCCAATCGATCTCTCAACTGGGATATTTAAATCACTGAACAAGGCTGCTCTTAGGTCCTCATAGACTGGGCAAACCAGTAAGTAGTGGGAAAAATCTCCAGGCATATTAAATCCACACTGGAAAACTCTCTCTTCATAAGAAATCCAGCAAGAGGGTCCGTCAACTATGGTGGAGTGCATAGATTGGAACCACGAGCTATAAAGGCTTTTCTCCATTTGACACTTGTGATGCTGATCACATAGTGAGGGTGAGGATTCTGAAATGGTAGTCTGACATACCAAGCAGCAGATTTGGAAAGACATGCAGAAGTGTGATCAGCACAAAAAGGAAACTGTAAAATCTCATGCTGTCGTTGTCTTCCCATTTCAAAAGCACAGATATCCTCCTAAATATTGTAAGGCACAATCCAGGCATATTCCTATCCACAATTAGCTTAAATATGCAACATCTGGTTTTAGCCATTTGTTTTTTTTTCCAAATATGCTGCTTGTTCAGGAAACTTATCCACAACCCCAAACATGAAATTCTTGCACTGGGAATATAATAAAATAGACATTTTGTAATGCCTATTTTCTTCCCCTGTCTGCAGCTCTATTTTCCCTTATCACCTTCTTTTCCTGTTCATGTTCACTTCACAATCCCTCATACACACACACACACACCATTATCTCTTCTGGTTGTTCGTTCTTTCTTTGTCTTCTTTCTGAGAATTCTTGGGCACCAAGCAGCTGGGGAGAATCAGAATCTCACTTTGCTCTTCAACATCTTTCTTCCTTGCTGCCATCTCACCTTTGTGGGAAGAAACAAGGCATGAAATGTTTCTCGCAGAAATCACTTCTATTCTCCCGAGTGCTTCCGCCACTTCCTCAGTTCCCTCATCTGGTACAGAGAATTTTCTAGCTGCTGAACATTTAGTGCTTTCAGTTTTGCTTCCAGATGCCCAGATGTTATTAATTAAAGCAGAGGAAAAAGAGGGGAGAGAAATCCAAGCCATTGTTGTGTGAATGTTAATTAGCATCTGAAAATGAAAACTTCACCGTGAGGATTTAGCTTTCTACACAAAGACATTCATTCTGCCTCTCTTACATTTTACTCTGACTGCTGATGTCCAGGTAGCTTCCGTTCTGGTCCTATCATTAGGTAGATTAAGACAGATGCTTCAGGTGACAGAGGCATGGGAGGCAGGAAGAAGCAATCTATGCAATCTGTGCTGCACCCTGATGCCCTCTAGGGACAGAAAAGGAATCCATCTGAGTAGATTTATACGTAGAATTTGGTGGTTTCGACTTGATCTAATGTTCCCTGTATAAGACCACTCACATTGGGCAAAGATTTCCTGCATTGCAGGTGGTTGGGCTCACTGTCAGATTTACGTATAAGCTAAACAAGCTATAGCTTACGGCCCCACTCTCTTGGTTTCCCCCCCCCCCCCGCCATTAAGGGAAATAAACTGGATGTACATTTCCAAAAATATAAGATAAAAAACAAATAAAAAAAACCTACATACAGCAACAGTGTTTTGTGTTGTGTAGGCTTCCATGATGTAAGTAATGGGCCCCACCTGCTAGCCTGCTCCCTAAAATATCACTGGTTTGCTCATTTCTATATAAAGGGTGACTAAATTCTGCATGGACTGGCTGCGTGGCAACATTTAGCATTCATCTGCAGACTGTAGTGCACCACAGTTGAATGTAGGTAAAACTGTTGTACCTGTAATCTAATATTAAAGAGTGCTTGTAGACTGATGATCAGGCCACATAAGGGAATGAGCATATATTCAGCACAAAAAAGTGACATTAGTTGTTGACAAAGGACAGCTGGACATATTACCTTCAGTAGCTTAGGGCCTCATCAAACCTAAATCAGGCCCTGGTTGGAGTAGATGACCCTCATGGTCCCTTCTAACTGTGATTCTGTAATTCTATGCACTACATATTGAGAACAGTGTGTGCTGCTTTAAACAGCCACTGCGTTCCCCAAATAATTCTGGGAACAGTAGTTAGTTAAGGGTGGTAAGAGCTGCTATTCCCATCACAGAACTGGTGGTCCCTTCAGGGTGGTTTAACAGTCAATCCCTCTTCCCAATGAATGCTGGGAATTGTAGTTCTATGGGGGGGATGTTCCTCGAAAACTTTCCCTAAAATATTGAGTGGTTTTCCTTCATTCCTGTAACAAGGCTTTGTCTGAAGTTTTTGTGACTGGCAAAAGCTAATGAACAATATTATCCCACAGAGAGTGGTTGGTAAATACAAGATTTAGGAAATTATATTAATTCTGGGCACAATTCAGCCCAAATTAAACACTTCAAACATCACCTTGCCAACAAAGGTCTGTATAGTTAAAGCTATGGTTTTCCCAGTAGTGATGTATGGAAGTGAGAGCTGGACCATAAAGAAGGCTGATTGCCGAAGAATTGATGCTTTTGAATTATGGTGCTGGAGGAGACTCTTGAGAGCCCCAGGGAATGCAAGAAGATCAAACCTATCCATTCTGAAGGAAATCTGCCCTGAGTGCTCACTGGAAGGAGAGATCCTGAAGCTGAGGCTCCAATACTTTGGCCACCTCACGAGAAGAGAAAACTCCCTGGAAAAGACCCTGATGTTGGGAAATATTGAGGGCACAAGGAGAAGGGGACGACAGAGGACGAGATGGTTGGACAGTGTTCTTGAAGCTACCAGCATGAGTTTGGCCAAATTGCGGGAGGCAGTGGAAGACAGGAGTGCCTGGCGTGCTCTGGTCCATGGGGTCACGAAGAGTCGGACATGACTAAACAACAATATCCATTGATTACTATTGAAAATAAAGCATTTGCTTAACTTTTTTTTTAATCAATGGCAAACTTTGGCTAGATATAGCCCTTTGTATATTTTTGAAGCTAATTGCTGGTCTGTTGTGTTTTAATTGTGCATCCACACTCTGGAAGCAAAAGCTGCCCTCAAAATTGTTCTTAATTTTTACAGACTTTCACAATAGGATTGCTGATTTTTACCCAGTGTGCTTTCCCCCCAGTGTGCAGCACCTATTACTTTGACTGCAATTTGTTCTAACCGCCTTTAATATTGATTTTCAAATTGCTGTATCTTGCCCCCGGGGCTTGCGGGTGAAAGGAGGACAATAAATTATCCAACAACAACTTGGAACTACTATTTCCATAAATGAATTTAAAAATTACAGTGATGCTGTTATTAGGGTTGCCATATCTTGAAGAGCAAAAAAGAGGACAGCCGAGCTCGGGCTGGCAGCAGCCACAGCATGCAGAACAGACCAAGCACAAGCCCGAAAAACTCAGACATTTCCATTAAAATGTAAAATCTGCCCAGATGGACGTTGGCCCCCCAGAAAGAGGACATGTCTGGGTTTTTCCAGAGGTTTGGCAACCCTACAGTGTTATCAAAGCCACAGTAGCTAGTGGTCACACTTACAGATAGGTAGCCGTGTTGGTCTGCCATAGTCAAAACAAAAAAAATTCCTTCCAGTAGCACCTTAAAGACCAACTAAGTCAGTTCTTGGTATGAGTTTTCGTGTGCATGCACACTGTGTATCTGAAGAAGTGTGCATGCACACGAAAGCTCACACCAAGAACTGACTTAGTTGGTCTTTAAGGTGCTACTGGAAGGAATATTTTTTGTAGTGGTCACACTGTTACTGTTTGTATGTCTGTTCGTTCCTGGAAGGGTTTACAATATAGTTAGCATCCAGTAATTTATCTGATTTCCTTGACATGGCGCAACCCAAGATAGAGGAAAAATTTGTAAAAATCCATCCAAATGGTTAACAAAACCAACATCCATTCAAAATCTTAAGACAAAATCCACTCGCTGGTTGGCAATAGAAACATGTCTTCTCTGAGTCAGCCGAAGTTTGGAAAAACATTTTTTCTTACTTTCCTGCCCTTATGAATACACTTTCCACTGAATCTGTTTCTAACTTTGCTAAATATTTAGCAATGGTTTTCAATTTCTCCCATTTGCATCTCTTGATCTATATTTCAACTCCGAATATCCTTCTACTTAGTTTAGAATCTCAGCAATCTCTTTTTTCTCCGCTTTTTTTTTTTGCAAAGGACTTCTTTTTATTTGATTCTCTGTTTCCTTTCTCTGCAGTGTCAGTCCTAATTTTTCAAGCTGTCAAGCAGAAAACTCATTCATACCTTTATGAGAATATGACGCATTGTGAAGACGCTGGCCTAACAATATACTCTGCATATCTGCTTGCATTCAAGCACACACACACACACACAAAAGAGGGGGCTTATATTCCACTTTTATCCCATGCTTTATTAAGTTTTAAGGTAGAAATGAGATCCCTGCATACATGTCAATGAGATCTGTGCAATGGGAGACAGTGGGGCACCGTGCTGAACTTGTGTGCTTAAATCTTCAGTGGGATAGTAATGAGATAAATGATTAATAGTTAGGAACATTCTTTGGATTTCCATAAATAAGTAAGTGCTTTCAAGAGTCTTATAAAAGGGTAGCCACTTGACTTGCTGAGGTGCAAAGCGCCTTTATCTGTTGTAGTGACATGGAAACAAGAGAAGGACAATGGTCACATCAGCCCAATCTTCAGAGCACCCTAGATTAAAAGCAAGAGAATGTGCCAGAAGAAACCAGGGAGAAAACTGATTTGAAACATGTATCGAGGTAACTGCTTATGTTATCACAGAGTGTTGTCTTTGGCAATTTATCGAAGTAGTTCTTGGCACACTGGTATCATGGGAAGAAGGCAAAATTCAAGCCCATCCCTTTCCTTGTCATTATTGGCAGTGGTGTTTGTGAATATGTAATATACTCTCTCTGGTCTCTGATGCACCAGAGCCCTGAAGTCATCTATACCACTTCTTCCCCAGAACACATCTATTATGTTTACATGCCTCTTAAATCAAGCAAATGCAGAGTGGAAAAACTCTTAGTTCCTTTCAGTCGCTATATCACACAAGGCTTCCTTACCCCTATCGGCTGTGAACATGTGAAGGAATAAAATAATTAGGTTACGACTTTAGGATGACAATTATAATTGACTTGAAAGGGGAACAGGCCTGGATTTATCATCATCATCCTCATCATCAAATGAAAAGTAAACTGAATGTAAAGAAACAGGCAAAGTAAACTAGGTCGACAGAGCCGGAGAATTTTTATCCTCTAAATCAGGGCACCGACTCACCTTGCCTTAATTCTCAAAGGCCTCATTATTTTCTTCACAAGTTAACAAAAAGCAGCCGCATAAATCATAAGCAGAACTCCAGGTTGCATCATTACAAATGTTTGCTGACACTCCTAACTAGGATTTTAGGAAGAAACATAGGCAAACAGGCCGCGATTTGCTATAGCTTTAGGGGACAAAAAAATAAATCTGTTCATCATTACTTTGTTGATTCGCATGAGGTAGCAAACACCCATCCCAAAGAATTCATTTATCATCTACAGCAGGCCCTGCTTTCAAAATGGAAGCTGCTAATCCCTGCTGGGGACATAACGCCTACAAAAATTATGGTCTCTTTCTGCCATCCATAGTGTAATGGTTCTAGGGGTTGCTCGTGCGTAAGTTGTCACCACTCCTGGCTAGGTTACCTGGGTGAACCCTTTCTGTCTGGACAGCCTCTCACCCGTGGCTGTCTCAATCACTGGCAGAATCTGTCAGTGGGCGTTTCTTGAACTTCTTCCAGCAAAGATGTTCTTTGACGCCTAGTCTCCTCCTACTCTCCCTGCGCGGAAGTCTTCTGCGCAGGGAGGGTGTGGGCAGCGGAGGACCCGTGCTCTCCCCGCTGGTCTCCGGCAAGGAGTCCTGGAGCCCCCTCGCCGATTCCCCCTTCTGCCCCCCTTCTCCACTGGTGCTACGCTGATTTCCTTCCCCAGCAGATGGGCTGCCTCTCTCCCTACTGGGACCCTCTCCGGCATCCCTCTGGAGCCTTCCCTCCGCCTCTGGTCCGATGGCAGTTCCTTGACACGTAGCTTTGTGTGTCATGAGTTTGAGTGCTGACCCCACTTTCCAACATGACTGGATCTGTGGCAGAGAAGCACAGAACCCTTTCTTCTGAGAAATTCACCTGGTTTGGGCTACTTTCCAAATTCTCAGAAATTTTACCTAAAGGTAAATTTAAAGGGACCCCTGACCATTAGGTCCAGTCGTGGCCGACTCTGGGGTTGCAGCGCTCATCTCGCTTTATTGGCCGAGGGAGCCAGCGTACAGCTTCCGGGTCATGTGGCCAGCATGACTAAGCCGCTTCTGGCGAACCAGAGCAATGCATGGAAACGCCGTTTACTTTCCCGCCAGAGCAGTACCTATTTATCTGCTTGCACTTTGATGTGCTTTTGAACTGCTAGGTTGGCAGCAGCAGGGACCAAGCAATGGGAGATCACCCCGTCGTGGGTATTCGACCGCCAACCTTCTGATCGGCAAGTCCTAGGCTCTATGGTTTAAACCACAGTGCCACCTGTGACCCACGCGCCTAAAGAGGACCCTCCAAATTCACACTGAGGTTATGCACATACTCGTTTCCCTGCATCCACCACAGACTTTGGAAGTGGCATTCTGAACTCATAATATTAGCCCCAATTCATATCTATCATGTATCTATCCTGTAGTTTCTCATGAAATACTGCCTTTTGCTGCCTTTTTACCTTCACCAACTATTCTGAGTGGAAAAAAGAGCAGCTTAGCTGTGTTTCAAGCTTGTAATGTGTACATCACCTGAGTTTTCTTTCTAGCATCCTCTAAATTCAGACTGAGTTTTGCATCTAGATAAAAACCTGAGGTCAGCCATGGGCTGTGCAGAGGCCCTCCCATCATCCCCAGAAACTGTGCTATAATCTCACTGAAATTCCTTGGACTTCTGTGAGAGTCCTCTGGTGTTTCACCCAGCAGAGTGTTGTGTTCAACTTTTTAAAGAACCAGCCCCCAGAGCAGGCTGTGTGAAAGAAATGGGCAGAACAGTTATACTTTTCTCACAGAGGCTTTTCCTGTGCCTGCAAAATCTCTCCAGGGAGCTGAACAATCATGAACCCAAATGGAGCAGGAACAAGAGCTGTAACTACACTCCACATTTTCTAGTCTGCCCCCCACCTCCGGTAAGTTGAATATAAAAAAAGAAACCTAGTGTATGATGCTGTTCTCATATATCCAACACAGTCACTCCACAAATTTTCAAACTATGCTAGAGGAAGCTCTCATTTGTGGCATCTGCAGAGGGCCATCCAACAGATTTTTTCTTGGGTTGGGGATGACAATGTAAGCACTCCAAATCAATAAATGAGTCAGTGATGGTAAGGCCCAGGAAGTCATGACCTCTGAGAAACTTGCTTTTCAGGTCTACTAGTCCCTGCTGCTGTTCATCTACTGGTGGAGTCAGCAGCCAGACAATGCCTTTCCACTCAATTTGAGAGTGTTTTAACTGAAAACCTAAAAGGTGGGATCCATGTTTCTACATCTATCAAATTTTCTGTACGTTCCTGTATCCTGTTTCTTCTAGTTCACGAATTAACCCAGGGGCCCTCAAAGTGTAACCATTCAACTTCATTGCGGTGGTCTGTGGCATGTTTTTGAAAAAATTAAATTATTATTTTTTACAGAAGCTAACGCAGCACATTACAACTGCTAAATGGAGAAAGATTATTAAGTGGTCTGCCAAGACCTTCACCAATTTTCAAGTGGTCCATGGAGGGAAGGTGAGTTTGGGAAAAACAAAGGTCACCTATTTGCTGATGTGTGACCCTGGTAGCTACTGAATTTGCAGGTAGATTGGCCCAAATCAGCCCATGACAGAATCTTATCTTTCAGGACTACAGTATCTTTTCAGGGCCTTTTCTCCTACCACTGCAATTACATCCAGCCATTTCACTATTTGACCAGAAATAAATAAGTGGGACACGGGTGGCTCTGTGGGTTAAACCACAGAGCCTAGGACACAAAGCCTAGGACTTGCTGATCAGAAGTTTGACGGGTTGAATCCCTGCAACGGGGTGAGCTCCCATTGCTCAGTCCCTGCTCCTGCCAAGCTAGCAGTTCGAAAGCACGTCAAAGTGCAAGTAGATAAATAGGTACCGCTCTGGCGGGAAGGTAAACAGCGTTTCTGTGCACTGCTCTGGTTCGCCAGAAGTGGCTTAGTCATGCTGGCCACATGACCCGGAAGCTGTACGCCGTCTCCCTCGGCCAATAAAGCGAGATGAGCACCACAACCCCAGAGTCAGCCACAACTGGACCTAATGGTCAGGGGTCCCGTTACCTTTAAAGAAGTGGGACAGGGTCCTCTCCTGTAACATCCTATTGCTCTTTCCAGTTTGTAGTCTCCACAAGTATAACACAATATAACACAAATTCTGACCAAATACATGAGCAAGAATGAGGCTATAATTATCTTGAAAAGCAGTGGATAGGAATTGGACTGGATTTAGGCTACAGGTGATATTGAAACAGTTAGTGAATGCTTGCATTGCTAATCCTACAAATTTCATTCTATAGTAGAGAATCATGACTAATTAGTATTAGTTATATTTTCAGCAGTGCATTCCATTCTGTCTCTGCTCCATCATGCCAAGCTTTATTTACATTTTGAGTTGTACTTTTATACTGCCTACCATGCTCCCCTGAGAGATACCACCCAGTAGAGACTCTGGCTCGAATGAAATGGCATGAAATCCATAAATATAATGTAAACAAAACAGATTCGACTACATCATGATGCCAATGGAGATTTTTAACAAGAGCAAAGTGATGACATTTCAAAACAGATTAGTCAACTTTTGGGGGTGGGGCAAAAATAGTGAGATAGGCAATTTTTAACAATTGAAATAGTTAAGCAAGATTCAGGGCCTGGCCTATTTTTGACTCAGTCCTAATTCCAATTCACCTTCTTGAATGGTAGAGATGTTCAACCTACCCTCGAGCTGCCCATGATTTTCAGTGTGTCATCACCCAGTTTCATTCATGGTCATGATTCAGCGAAAGTCTGTTGAATCTATTGAGGTGCACAGTTTGCACCTATCCACACCAAGAGGCCATTCTTGTATAACATGATTTAGCTAACCTATTTGTACCTCTAATAATCTCCACAGAGGCTGATGGGAGGGGTGGGGGTGAAAGCCACTTCCGACGTAGAAGGAGGTGGGGTTGCGGGCTTCACCCTCCCACCATGTGTGCAGGGGTTGGCTCTCAGCCTCCGCCAGGAAGCTTTTGGTACATTTGGTGGCGTGTAGAGTGGCAGCTCTGGGGGGTTGGGTCATTGACCACCCCAACATCCAGTTCAGCTAAGTGGCCCTCTACCGAGAGGATGGCGTACATCTTTCCGATGTGGGAAACGATGTGTGGTGGCAGATATGATGGCTGGAATTAGGGATTGGTTGCAGGTTTGAGGGTATTGGCGGCAAGCTTTTGCTCGAGTGGCGGTGAGGCATTGGTATTGGCATTGTTATGTAGATGGAAGGGGGGAAGCGCCATCACCTCCCCCGCATATTGAAGGGTAGTCCGATAAAGGATTCCGGGGGCGTGGCCCTGTCCGAAGCCTATGGAGGTGAGGGCCTAAGGCACGCCCCCGAGCAGTGACCCTGGGGGAGTTCCTAGTTGATGTGCATCAGCAGGACTCCCCCTACGGGTGGTTAACCCTTCCCGGACTTCAAGCAAACAGGCTGAAGCCGGATAGTCGGTTAGGACCAATGCCTAAGCCAATACCGCTCATCAACTGTAACTAATAAAGTTGTGGCCATATTTAGCCCATTAACCATAAATATCTGTGTCATGTGTCTTTATTTCCACTGGGGGTAGGCGGGAACTCGCCACGCAAACCCATAGCCAGGAGCAAAATCTCTGCTTGTTTAAGCACATCAGCCCTTTTATGACATCTCACAACTTGTCATCCAGTGCTGTCTGTGAAATTGCCAACTGGTTCTGACTGTGATGAGAGGTTAAGTGGCATTGTAAACGAGTGGGACGTCGAGCTAGTAGAGTCCTCACCTTTGACATGTCCATCATCCAGCACATCTCTGCATACTAAGTGCCTGCTGAGAATGCCATGAATGGCAGGATACCTTGGTTTTCCATAAATGCTGTCATTTATTTTATTTAAAAAAATATGACAAGACTGGTTATGCAGAGGCAGTTAACATTTCAATTGCTGTGTTAAAAGAGAAATTCGTAGAGCCCTTTCCCCCAGATTAATGCTTTCAGCAGAAACACTTTGCTTTATCGAATGTCCTGTGGTGATGATAAATCAGTTTAACACAGTTTCAATAACAGCCTTCATTCAAACTGTTCCAAAGTTCAGTGGACATGACAGAAATTGTCATTAGTTCCAAAACTGTGGCCTACATACCCAGCATCAAGTCTCTGGTACAGCATGACACCATTATGCTATAGTATGTTATTAGCAACCCTTATGATGCTTTGTGTGTTGATAAGGGGGACACTACAAGCACCTTAGGCAAAGTCAATCTGCTCCTGCCATGAGGTAGAATGAAAAAAGGCAGCTGAGGTCAGCACTTTGGGATGACATGCTGTATGTTTCTCACTGAGGTCAAGGAATAGCATTTCCCCCGTTTTGTCTGGTCCTCATTATAGAACCATATTTAAAAACATGTCAGAGCAAGATACTCCCAGGTTGTGACCATTTTTCCATGTGTCATAAGTGCTAGAAAATAGTAAGATTTTGTAGGCGGCCTGTGAATTGGCGGTTCATGGTGATTTGTAAACATTCCCTAAATGGCCTCGGTCCAGTATACCTGAAGGAGCGTTTCCACCCCCATCCTTCAGCCCAGACACTGAGGTCCAGCACTGAGGGCCTTCTGGCGGTTCCCTCACTGAGAGAAGCAAAGCTAGAGGGAACCAGCCAGAGGGCCTTCTTGGTAGTGGCATCCGCCCTTTGGAATGCCCTCCCACCAGATGTCAAAGAGAACAACAACTACCAGACTTTTAGAAGACAACTGAAGGCAGCCCTGTTTAGGGAAGCTTTTAATGTTTGACGGACTCCTGTATTTTAATATTTTGTTTGAAGCCGCCCAGAGTGGCTGGGGAAACCCAGCCAAATGGGCGGGGTATAAATAATATACTATATTATTATTATTATTATTATTATTATTATTATTATTATTATTATTATTATTATTATTATTGATTCTTGAGGGAAAACAGAGTAGATATAAAGCAAAAATAAATGTGCACTCTAATTGGGAATGTATGTCACATATATTCCTGAAAAACATCACTAATTGAATTTTTAAATTATTTTTGAAATACTGCATCCAAAGAATCTTTCCAGTTTGGGCTGCATACCCATCTCAATTTAAAACACTTCCTTGAAAGAATCATGGGAATCATAGTACTGGCAATTGTAGTTCTGTGAGAGGTGAACTACAATTCCCAGGGTTCTTTGGAGGAAGCAATGTGCTTTAAATGTATGGTGTATATACAACCATTTTTTAAAAAAAAAATTTACATCTGGCAACAACGAAATGATGTGCGTAACCCCTCTGAGAAGTTTCAGTAGTGCTTTGGAAACCTCAGAGTTACCTTGAAATCTCTCAGCTATTGTTCCTGAGAAGGAATCCTATAGTTCTCTTTGAATTTTGCTTTAGGTATATTTTAGCTTCTCCTGCAATGCAGTTTCAATACCTGAGGATCATTCTACCCCCACTCAAGTTTTCTTAAGTGATGAAGAGCCCTACCCTGGCATTCACTGCACTGCAAAATTGATTGGCACACCTTGAAATTAGAGCAGCAGAAATCCATGATATAAAGAAGAGGAAAATGTATAAAGGTGATGCAGAAAACCAATTTTTAAGATGCAGAGGTGGTAGAATTCCACTTTGGCCTACCAGTGAGGGGTTGTGGTTTTCTAACACATAAAAGCAAACACATACACACACACACAAAGTTAGAAACCTAGCATGTAAGGGGGGAAGTGTTAGTGTATTCCTGTCCCTGATATGCTAGTTTACTGCATGCAGGGAAATTTTGGCTGTTTTCATTCACCTTTCATTCGTATTCCTTCCCACCCCAAACACTTTGGAATAATATGCTTCGTTTTTGCAAGTAGAAGAAAAAGAAAGCCTCTTCCTTTCTTCGAGAAACTGAAAAAGGGAAATGCATTGGTACCTCGGGTTACATACGCTTCAGGTTACATCGCTTCAGGTTACAGACTCCACTAATCCAGAAATAGTGCTTCAGGTTAAGAACTTTGCTTCAGGATGAGAACAGAAATCGTGCTCCGGCGGCATGGCAGCAGGAGGCCCCATTAGCTAAAGTGGTGCTTCAGGTTAAGAACAGTTTCAGGTTAAGTACAGACCTCCGGAATGAATTAAGTACTTAACCCGAGGTACCACTGTATCATTGAAGAAGAGCTGCGAAACTTGGAAATGCATTTGTTCATTTAATGAGTGAAGCAGAATTTACGCAGCTCCATTGAATATATCCCTCTTCTTCTGTACCAACAAGCAGGAGTTTCTAGAAGTTTCCTGGAGTCATTGATCCAGCATTCACACACTTGATTGTGTCTCTTGTGTAAGCACCTACAACCAGCCTGAAGACTGAGCGATGTCTTGGCATCTATACAACCTGGCATCTCTGTGTGAGGCAGATCAACCTGGCCGTTTCCTTGCCACTAAAAGATTTACCAAAGTGTTACCTGAGAAACAAGTTTTGCTGTTTCTTACATTTGGGGTGGTGGCTTCTGAGGCCCCCTTTCTCCCAATCAATTGACCAATCTCTCTAGTACTTTAGACTCAATTTTTCTTGTTCAGCTGTGACCTTGATGGATTCCATTTATTTTCACCATCCTTCCCCCAGACCAATTGTTCAGCAGCAGGGCTTTAAAAAAAAATCCTCGAAGCAGATTTTACATGGTTCACCTGTCACATAGACATGTACTGGATCAATTTACAGTGTGGGACAAATATTAAAACTTCTCAGGGGAAAGGGCTGGTTGGGAGAAACTATTCCTGTGAGAGTGTTTTTGTCCCTTTGAGATGAAAACTGGGCACTATATAAAGAGTACATACAGAAGCTGGCCAGTTTTGTGTATTTACCAGTATTTTGTCATTTGAGACAGTGCTGAATTCTGGAATTCATTATGTATTTCAAAATAGGCCATGGTTGTCCTAAGCTTTTTATTTTGCCATATCTGTCTGCAAATAAACTTGGTGCAACTGTTTAATACTTCTGTTTATTTGTTTCTCCTTTCCCTCTTATGTGTATTATATAGGCCCTGCTGACACTTACATGTTCATCATTTTTAATTAAATTTGTATACCACTCTGCATGTGAAAATCATAGGGTGCTTCGCAACACAAACATTTTATCACTTCAATACTGCTGTATCAAATGAAGAGTTACATGTGTGAAAGAGCCTTTGGATCAGATACAACCAGTGGTTTTTTTTCTGGGAGAGATGCAGGGCTAAGCATGCCCCTAAACATTTTGTGAACCTTTGTACTTTTGTCCATTTACTGTATTTATTTTCCCCGATTTGAACTATAGAATGGTGATTTTCTGGAGTCTAAATGAGAGTTATGTAAATAATCTTGTCTTTTTTATTTCTTTGTTTCTTATCTTTGTCACTTTATTTCTTCTTTCTTTATAATTTTTTTATTTTATATATTTTTTGTTTGTTATTGGTTAAGAGATAGCATACAATGTTTGTATAGACATGCAATTTTTTAAAATCGATACAGAACAATATTAAAAATTAAAGTAAAATAAAATAAGTGAGAGTACCCCTAAACATTTTTTTTCCAAAAAAAAACCACTGGATACAACCTTACTATTACCTCAGACACAATCTATCTAATGGAGGCAATTCATCTCTTCAGTTGACAGTCTTCAAGGTGTAAAAAATGAGGCAGAAGCATGAACTCATATGTGTGCATATGTAAACCTATAAATCGTTACTGCGCATACCTCCAGTGGGAAATGTTTCATGGGGCTGCAAAAGTTTCCCGTCTGGATCTGCGTGTGTCAACAGGATTCTGAATTCAGAGTTATGAGGTTGTAGAATTCTGAACTCCAACTATTCAGTGCTACTCCTCCCTAGAGAAGACTCACTGAATTCAATGTATCCTGAAGCGCAATCTCCATGCTAGTGGTTGGTGTGTTTGTTTTGTTGAAAACCAGGATAAAAGTGTGAAACCTCCTTCTCTCTCTCTCTCTCTCTCTCTCTCTCTCTCTCTCTCTCTCTCTCTCTGTTTCGGGGTGTTCACCATCCTGCATGAACATACTGTCTCCCTCAAGGATCCTGAGATCACATTAAGGGTAGCCAAATTCTGTGTGATTGCCATAAAACTTAGGGAACAAGCTTTGCTATCATAGTGATTAAGGCCTTAAATGATAATTTTAGGTTATATGTTAGTGACTAAGTTTTAATTTATATATATTTTTAGCTGTTGCTATATCTGTATCGTCCCTGTTCTACCTAACTGCAAATTCAAATGTATCCCTATCATTATTATTTTTTTACTTCCTTGATATTGTATGTGGGCTGGAACTGGTCTGTGACCGAAATAATAAAATTCATTCATATTGTCTACCTGGGCCCCCACACTCAAGGGCCAACCTAGATATGATGTTTAGCACATGCTTGTTTGTTTTATTTTTAAAATAGAAGTTGAGTGGGGAGAGAGGTGGACCATCCAAACCGGGACTATGGTATATAAGAAAGGCAATTTAATCCCATGTTTCCATGGCAGTCTCTTTCCTGAGTGGTAGCCAATGCAACTGAACCAATAGTGCACCCTTAAATTCACTTCTGCTGCCCACCACTAGTGCCAATTACATCTTTCTCCAGGAGCAATATCAACCTGGTTAGAGGATGATGTAGAATGGGATCATGGCATGGAAAAGATTAAATCACTTTATTATTCTGGGCCACCTCATTGCAATACTGATTTGAATTGTCTCTTAACCTCTGGGCCACATGTGCTTGTTGTTATCATTGCATGGATTTTTCTTTCTCTCTTTCTTCACACACACACACACACACACACACACACAGAAAATTCCCAGTTTTCATTCATTCATTCATATATGTGTATATATTTCCATGCCACATCTCTGAAATATACTCTATGGGATTTGTTATGTACTGAAGTTCTCATCTTGGGCCAGCAGGGAGATACTCAGGTCCACATATGCAAATAAGGAATTGAAAGTGACGTTCAGTGATTGGATAGTTACACAAAGTTGTTACTGTTGCATTGTAGTGGAGCTCTATATAAACAGGCTGGCTGAACCCTTCAGTTCAGTTCTGTTCTGGGTCTGTGAATAAACAAGAACTGTTTGAAGAATCGCTGTGTCGTCTGATATGTTTACCCACAACTTAACAGGATTGTGCCAAACATTTAAGGCCAACCTCATGCTTAGGTGCACCTCTATTGATATGCACATTAATTACCCAAAATGAGATGCTAAACTGCCCTTTTAATATATAAAACACACACACACTTTAAAAGTTGCAATCAGCTCTTCGGACATCCTAAATGATTCACAAAGACTAACCATCTTAGGCTTGTGTCAGCCAAACACCTGCATAATAAAGCTCTTGTTGTGCACAATTGGTGAAAGAGCAAAACACTTTCTTTCTTTTCTTTTTTCTTTTTGCCCTACATTTTTCAAAGACACAGAAACCATTTCTCACAGGGAGCAAAAAAAAAGGGGGGGACTGGAACACTCTGGCAAATTGCCACTCAGAGCTGTTTTCCAAGTGCAAAGGATTCTTTTCCACTTGTGCTGAGATCACGAAAGTGGTATGTGTTGGAGAGGCAGTGTTTGCGCACAGAATAATTCCCCCATAAGATTAAACTTGTGAATTTGCAGGAAAAGAGCCTTGTCACTTTCCCAGTGACAAAAGGGCTAAATGTAAAGAAATCTTGCTTAAGCTAGTGCAGTAGTGTTTTTTGGCTATGAGCCAAAGTTTTGTGTTCTCTCGTATAAAAAGATTTCCTCACTAGTTGATTTGCGCACTGGTTTGCTGCTGAGCTATGACCCAAGCAGAATTCTGTAAGAGATGCAGCTTTCCATTGCTGGAGCATAGCTGTCAAGCGTCCCTTATTTGGCAGGACAGTCCCTTATCCCAGCGCCGTGTCCTGCTGCTGTCCCTAATTGATGATGTCCCTTAAATTTCCCGGGTTTCAAAGGAAGGAGCTCCTCTCCTCCCTCCCTCTTGGCCAGGGAGGAGGGAGGCTCCAACTGTGTTGCTTGGCTGTGTTGCTCACCCAATAAGAAGTCTAAGAACGACTGGGGGGGGGTAGAGCTTGCATGCCTTGTGCTGATCAAATCGGCTGCGCTGCCTGGGGACTCACCTTTGCTCAGCGCTTCTCAGCGAAGAGGTGACGGTGGTTTTCCTTGAGGCTTGAGGCTTCATTTGGCTGCTGTCTGGGCTTTCTGCCTTTGGCTCGGAGGGGCTCAGAAGTTGAGCATACCTGTGATTGGAAAATCCCTTATTTTGGCTGCTGAACCCTTATTTTTGAGGCTGCTGGTCCCTTATTTTCAAATCTGTAAGTTGACAGCTATGTGCTGGAGCAGAATTGAACTGGTTTTGAACTAGCTGGAGTTCTGTGTTGTCCACTCTAGGCCCTGAAGAAGACCAAATGGGTGCTTTGAAATGCAAGTCCAGGCAAACATTAGCCCCTGAAATGAGAACTAGGTCTTAGCTGGTTCTTGTGAAATACTTTTCCTCTTGCCATTGAAGTGTTAAGAGTCTGCTCTGCAACAATGCAGGGGTTCAGATGGATGAGTCCTGTTAACATCCAAACGATGAAGCCTCAGTGTCCCTGCCTGTTTCTCATTCAGCAAATCCAGACTGTGAGTTTGCACAGTCCTTTGAAAAGACTTACTGCAGAGCCGCCTACAGTATTTCAAAGCTGGCACCATTCTGATCAATATCTTATTTGACTGTCACAGAGGCCCTTATTCTCCCCCCGCCTTACCTCACTGAGACAGCAGATATAATAAATGTCAGCTGAAGATGGCTTTGGAACCACAACACTTTTTTATTTGATCACCTTCCCACTCACAGCATTACTAACTTCTTCAAGCTTGAAGAACTTCGAACTAAAAGTTCTTCTATGTAGACATTTGCTTCAATTTGCTTCTCCCTGGTTACTTTTTTTAATGCTCCTCCTGTCCTCTGTTAAGAGCAGGTCTCACCAAGTTGAACATGGCTGGTTCTTGAAAATACTCCTGTTTGCTCACTTGACTCAACAGGAGTCAAGTAGCCCAGGGCAATGGGCTACATTCATCTTTCCAAACCATAGGTTGCATAGACTCAGTGGAAAAGACAAATATGGGGAGACAACAAATAAAAATGTTGTTGTTTAGTTGTTTAGTCATGTCTGACTCTTCGTGACCCCATGGACCAGAGCATGCCAGGCACTCTTGTCTTCCACTGCCTCCCGTAGTTTGGTCAGACTCATGCTGGTAGCTTCGAGAACACTGTCCAACCATCTCGTACTCTGTCGTCCCCTTCTCCTTGTGCCCTCCATCTTTCCCAACATCAGGGTCTTTTCCAGGGAATCTTCTCTTCTCATGAAATGGCCAAAGTATTGGAGCCTCAGTTTCACAATCTGTCCTTCCAGTGAGCACTCAGGGCTGATTTCTTTAAGAATGGATAGGTTTGAATTTCTTACAGTCCATGGTACTCTCAAGAGTCTCCTCCAGCACCAGATTTCAAAAGTATCAATTCTTCGGCGATCAGCCTTCTTTATGGTCCAGCTCTCACTTCCACACATCACTACTGGGAAAGCCATAGCTTTATTATACGGACCTTTGTTGGAAAGGTGATGTCTCTGCTTTTTAAGATGCTGTCTAAGTTTGTCATTGCTTTTCTCCCAAAAATAAAAATAGCAATTATCATTACATGCAGCTCCTGCTTACCAGACACGTGTTCCCTAGAAATTGTTAGTTAGGCAAATGTCCACAATTTCCATTGATTCCAATGGGAACATTTCTCATCTAGCATTTGTCTATCTCCCTCCTCTCTCCATGGTTTCTTCCTGAAATGGCTGGTGCCGGCCAGGAAAAGGGAGACAAAGGAAATACTTATTGGTCCGACCTTTCCTGATGTCCGATCTGTCCAATCTCTCCTGTTCTCTGATCTCCCTCCCTCCCTCCCTTCTTGCATGGCTTCTGCTCGGAAAAGGCAGTGAAGTACAAATAAGCAAGGAAGTAACAAAGCTGGCTGTTCAGATATCTGAATCTGTGGAGCATATAGCAAGGTCTGGGCATAATAGTTTGTGTTCAGATAAGTGAATCAGTTATCATTATTGAATTCAGCATGTGACCTAATCAAACAGCAGACCACCAGCTATGTAGAGAGGCTCAACAGAGGTTTGATAAACTTCTTGTCCTTGTTGCTTATACAGATGTACAAGCAAATGAACAGAAAGATGTTGTGGCTCATAGTCTGAGTAGGGCTGCTATTCGTCGAGATTTTCCAGGACATTACTGGGATTTCAAAGGCAGAACTGACGTCCGGGGGTGCGGGTGGGGTGGGATTTCCTTAGCAAGTCAATCAAAAAATCACATTTTGGTGGGAGGGAGGTTCCTAATAAAGGCTCAACAACATTTGGGATGTCCTGCTTTTTGCTTTTTGAAATATGGCGACCCTAGTGTGAGTCAATCCAATTTAGAAATACCTCCCTCCTGGGGATTGTGAAGATAGAAACTAGAAGACCAGGAAGTCAGTGTGTCTTCTATGAATGGCTTTAACGTTGCCCATACTCTTGATTGCTCCATTAGATTGAATGTGGATATACAAAGATGCTACAGAGCAAGAACCTGGTAGAGGAGGGAGCCTATTCATCAAAGAGAATCTCTAGTCCCAAAGGTTCTTTGTAGTGGTTGGGCTTCCTTCACACCTTGCAGCACTCAAGGGCACCCTGAGATCATTGGCAAACATCTCATAGTTCTTGAATGCCACATCTGTGAGCCAAGGGCAAGCTAGATAGCAATTTAATCCAAGCTGGACAAGAATTCAAGAGCTTGAAATATTCACAGAACCTTTGATGAGAGCATTTACAAGACTCCAAAGTTCTTCTCCAAAGCCCTAGCTTGGATATGTTTTCTGGTATCCATAGCTGCTTGTTTGGACCTGCAAAAATTGGGGTGTAAAACTCCCGATGGGACAAAATAGATGGCTCTCTTTGATGGGTCACAACTCACAGATTTGGAGACTGAAAACAGAAAAGGAAGAGAATTTCACTGGGCCTTCATTTTTAAATGAATTGGCCTAGTTCTCATCTCTTGGACTAATAAAATGGATCAGAATGTAATTAGCCTTTGGATTTTTGCATTGTCAAATTTTGTGAAATAGTCCTCCGTTCTAGGTTGAAAATGCATAACTGTATTTTTGGATAAAATACATGCAGAAATGTGCACCTTGAGAGACTGTTAAGTACACATTTTAAATACAGATTTTTGTATGCATTTTCTTTTTTTAAAAAAAACCAAACCACATATTAATGAGGCATTAGTCTCACACAAAGTTGGCATGTCAGATCTCTCTCTCTCTGTAGCCTGAGGTGGAGCAACTGATATGCACTTTTCATGTTGAAATGTTCTTCAGCTTGGGAGTAAAGTAATATAGCTTTAGACAAAGTTTTCTCTAAACTGAAATGACAGCAAATATTTTTTTTTGTGCTATACCACTACATCTACCAACTGAATCTTCAGTGAAAGAAATGAAAAAGAAAGAAAAATCAAGACCAATATTCTTATCCCAGAACTGAATTTATTTCAATTGTTTATTTAGCTTTTTATGTGGTTAATGATAAAAAAGTAATGTCAATCTTCATTCCAAAAGGAAGTAAGATCTGGAGAGAAAGTGATTTACTATGTGGAGAGGGACAAAGGTCATGATCCAATTAAAGTTAACAATTTCTGAAAGACCCTTTATTTCAAAGGGAAATGTTTCAGAATGGTCTTCTTCCCTTTTACAGAGGTACCTTGGGTTAAGAACTTAATTCGTTCCGGAAGTCCATTCTTAACCTGAAACTGTTTTTAGCCTGTGGTACCACTTTAGCTAATGGGGCCTCCCACTGCCGCCATGCCGCCGCCATGTGATTTCTGTTCTTATCCTGAAACAAAGTTCTTAACCCAAGGTACTATTTCTGGGTTAGCGGAGTCTGTAACCTGAAGCATCTGTAACCTGAAGCATTTGTAACCCGAGGTACCACTGTATAAGCATAGGTAATAGTTTGGCTTTTTGACAGGACTTAAGCACTTTTAAATTGTTTACTATGGTTGACTTTACTTATGAAATGTTTGCTTATATAAAAAAAGAAAGAGGCCTAGGATATTATTCCAGAATTAGGGAGGAATGCAATATATTTCTCATAGGGAGGTTAGGCTGGCCTCAGCCAGAGCCAGGGCTTTTTCGGCTGTGACCTCGATCTGGTGGAACGCTCTGTCACAAGAGACTAGGACCCTGCGGGACTTGACATCTTTATGCAGGGCCTGCAAGACAAAGCTGTTCCACAGCCTGACCCCCTCCTTTGGTAATTCTTCACAAAACTCTAGCCCAGTGGTTGCCATCAATTTGATTTGAACTGATTTTATAATGAATTGATTTTAGAATGTTATTGTGGACTGCTCTCCTCGGGGAGACTCACCTGGTGCCTTGGTTCCATGTCTTAGGTGTCATGCAAAAACTTTCCTCTTCCTCTAGGCCTTGGGCTCATGAAACAATCTAGGACCTTTTAAACGGGGGGGGGGAGGGTGTTGTTGTTTGGTTTGCTACTATTTTATGTGTTTGTATGTGTTCATATTGTAAACCACGCTGTGATCCTCAGATGAAGGGCTGCATTCAAATTTTAACAACAACAACAGTAGGATAATGTGTGCCCCCTTTTTAGGACCCACATTATGGCAAAAAGTATTTTATGGCAAAAATTATTTTTCACCTGAAAGTTGGGCAAATCCTATTCCTGGGAGTGATCAAGGCTTCATCTCTTTGAAAGACACAAAAAGCAGTTGTGGAGATTTTGTTGTTGTTGTTGTTGTTTTTGCGCTGTTCCTTGCTGTCTCTTAGCCCCCAAATCTGCTGGTTACTTTGGTCCACTGGACAGCATCAGACTATTTTCCATGCCATGCAGTGGGGGACCTTTTCCTCCTGCCTATACACCTCATTTCTTTGTCTTGTTATGGCTAGAGATGCTTTTCCTTGAAAAACTGACCTTCCCATGTTGCAGGGTGAACTATGAGAAGTTTCAAACACACTTTAACACACACAAGCACACAAACCTAATGACAGGTGTTCGGGGGGGGGGGCTTCATAATTATATTGGGATGGCAAAAGACTCTTAGATGAGCCCCAATAGATCTTGGATCCCAGCCATTTCTGGGAACAAGGGTGTTGCTTGCTTTTTGTTTTGGAGTCGATTCATTTCTTCAACTGGCTACAGACAATCCTTTCGTTGCTTCATCCATCACTGATCAGCAGTCTATTTTGAACATAAAATGAATTCTACCACCTGTCATACAGGCTGAATTGCCTATCAATAATGCTGGTCCTTCTGGCTACCAAATGCTCTAATTTATTAATTAAAGCCCCAAGAAAGTATTAAAAAATATGTACGTGTGTGTTTGTGTGTTCCTTCTAAATTGCATTCTGGTTTTCACATTTCCTTGTTAATATTCTCTATTTTATGCTCCTTCCACACAGTAATGAGGACTAGAAAGTTTAAAAAGTTGCTTTTCTTTGCAGACACTGGTCTCCTTCTCTCTGCTTACAGGGAGGCTACTATTTGAATGACCCCTCTCCCTACTGACAAGTAATGGGCTGGATAAAGTCTGAGTTTCTTCTATTCATTGGCTTCCTGTTTCAGCACTTTAGATTGCCTTCGTTAGATTCCATTTTGTTGTATCTTCCCCACAGTTTACAATATTGGAATATCTTGGCATATTGGTGTCTGCAATCATTTTGTTTTACATCACCCACAAATGGAATGCATGAGCAAAACAGATAATTGAGGGGGAAAGAGACCATCCTTATGAGGTGTATGAAGAGAGAATACTTATTAAATCTATAAAGAAAAAGGTGGGATATCAATTTAGCAAATAGTAAGTATTCTCTGCTGAACTGGGAAGAGGTTAGGAAATTGCTACATAATAATCAGCAATATGGGTAGGGGCAGTGGGGAGAGAAAGAAATCAATAAGCTGTTTTTTTATGCTGACTGAAGAGAAAATAAATCACATGGGTTATAATCATTGCTTATAGACCTGAGCCGGCAGCTCTCACCGTACTATATCATGGGCAAGGATTACCCTTTTGTGACTTTGACTCACCCAGTTGAGTCTAAGTACTGCAGGAGCTTCAGATGTCTGGGGTTATATTACATTGTGTACATCATTCATGTCAAGTTCCCCCATCTGGCCGCCAACATCTCACAGCTTGCTGCTTCAAGAATTTAATCTTTTGCATCTCCTACCTGCAAAGCAAAGTTAGACAGCAAGTTGGGAGCGTGCAGATTAGTACAAGACCTTAACTGCAGCAAACAGCTCAAATCCGGGGCTGAGCTAAAATTGCTTGCTTGCTTTTATGTTTATTTTTGTGAGTGTCAGAGAGCATCTCCCAGCGCTTCAGAAAGGCATGTTGTATTTCTAAATGTCCCTGTTTATTGCAATTTGTTGCCACAGGAATGAGCCTAGACCCACTTGTGACCCCCAGATTCAAACACATACCTTTCTCACCTCTTCACCCACAAGGAGGAGTTTTAAAGGTTTCCTTTTTTTTCTCTTTCCTTTTACTAAACAGAGTTTGCTAGTTACAGATAGGTAGCCGTGTTGGTCTGCCATAGTCAAAACAAAAAAAATTCTTTCCAGTAGCACCTTAAAGACCAACTAAGTTAGTTCTTGGTATGAGCTTTCGTGTGCATGCACACTTCTTCAGATACACTGAAACAGAAGTTACCAGACCCTTCTATATAGTGAGAAGGTGGGGAGGGGTATTACTCAGAAGGGTGGTGGGAATGGGTGATTGGCAGATAGCTGTGATGAGCCTGTTGACGACTCTTAACGACTGCAATAGGTCTTACAGGAAAAAGCAAGGGGTGAGAAGGTGAAAAATGGCTTTGTCATGTATAATGAGATAAGAATCCGATGTCTTTGTTCAGACCAGGTCTCTCCATGGTTTTAAGTTTGGTAATAAGTTGCAATTCAGCAGCTTCTCTTTCCAGTCTATTTCTGAAATTCCTTTGTTGTAAAACAGCTACTTTGAGATCTTGTATAGAATGTCCTGGGAGATTGAAGTGTTCTCCTACTGGTTTCTCTGTCTTGTGATTCCTGATGTCAGATTTATGTCCGTTTATTCTTTGGCATAAGGTTTGGCCTGTTTGTCCAATAGAGGGACACTGTTGGCATTTGATGGCATACACAATGTTAGACGATGAGCAATTAAATAGTCCCGAGATGGTATGTGTGATGTTGTTGGGGCCAGTAATGGTGTTGTCCGGGTGTATGTGGCAGCAAAGTTGGCATCTGGGTTTATTGCAGGCTCTGGTGCCAGTGTCCGTGTTAAGTCTGGTTGTAGTATTATTGTGGGTTAGGAGTTGTTTAAGATTGGGTGGCTGTCTGTAGGCAATGAAAGGTCTTCCTCCCAGAGCTTGAGAAAGAGAACTGTCATTGTCCAGGAGAGGTTGTAGATCTCTGATGATGCGTGTTGAAGAGAAGCTGCTGAATTGCAACTTATTACCAAACTTAAAACCATGGAGAGACCTGGTCTGAACAAAGACATTGGATTCTTATCTCATTATACATGACAAAGCCATTTTTCACCTTCTCACCCCTTGCTTTTTCCTGTAAGACCAATTGCAGTCGTTAAGAGTCGTCAACAGGCTCATCACAGCTATCTGCCAATCACCCATTCCCACCACCCTTCTGAGTAATACCCCTCCCCACCTTCTCACTATATAGAAGGGTCTGGTAACTTCTGTTTCAGTGTATCTGAAGAAGTGTGCATGCACACGAAACCTCATACCAAGAACTAACTTAGTTGGTCTTTAAGGTGCTACTGGAAAGAATTTTTTTTGTTTAGAGTTTGCTAGGTCACCCAGACCTGGACTAATTGTGGTTAATCTTAATTATGGTTTGCTTGAAGCAAGCCAACTTCAACCCATGGTTTGTGAAGCTGGTTTGTTTCAAGCAAACAATAATTTAGCTTTACCACACACTTTGGGGTGGGGACTTAACTCTGACCTTCTGTTAATCAAAATTGGAAGTAAAAATTCCAGTGGTCGCACTGGAGGAAAAGAGGAGAGGGGAGCATTTGAGTCTGGAGGAGGCTAGTTTCATTCACATCACAGTAAATAATAGTTTTTCAGGATATGCAAATGCAGGCATTCTTAGTTTCAATCAGTTGTATTCCTGTGTTCTCCCTGATCCCAATGTGCTCAGGCTTATTTTCCCTCACTCACATTCAATCTGATTGACTGGAGTGGCTTACCTTATTTAGTGATAATGCTGCAATCAAAAATTTCACCAAACACAATCATGGGAATTATCATCACAAATCAAATGGCAATATTTCTCAAGCATGACTTGGCTCTTCAGCTTTGGGTCTGTAGAAGGACTGCAGTTCCCATCATCCCCAGTTGGTTTAGCCAGTGGTCAGGGATGGTGAGCATTGTAATCCCAACATCCACAGATTTAAGGCCGAAGAACACTGGTTTAGGATAAGAAGTACAAAAAAAAAGAATGACACTATAGAGGAGCAGCAACTTAGAATGTGGTTTGGGAATCATATTAAACACTACTGAAATGCAGGATTCAACAGCATAAGTATAATTTTTAGAAATCGGGTTGCCTACTTTATATATCCTAACTGCAAGTTTTATTTTTAACTTTTTTCCAGTTCAATATTTTGTTATTGAAACAGAATCATCATCATGGACAGTAGAGTCTAAAAGCAAACAGGGAACCATTTCACGGAGACACTCAGTGTTAAAATTAGCAAAATATTCTGGTCTCCACCTTGAAATATTTTCCACTTATACAGAACAGGAAATATCCCAATTACCTAGCATGGTACCTCTTTAGAAAGCCTTCATAATAAGCTACCTTGCTGCAAGGGGGTGGGGTGGAGAGACAAATTGTGGCTATACTCTTTGTGAAACTGCCGGAATCCACCACAAATTCCATCCTTCCTGCCCTGAACTTCATTTGAAGGTGTGGCTTCCAGCACCTCCGTGGCCACATCCTTTTGGTCCAGACAAGGCAGAGTAGCAAAGGTGGTTGCAATAAGGCTTTCTATAATGGCCTGCATGGCCACCTGTGGTCAAGGTCTTGTTGCGTTTTTCGCCCTTCAAGCATGGCCTCACCCCCAGGGAGGTGACTTTCTCAGCAAAGTTCACCTCCTTCTGGCACTTGGGCCACTAGGGCATCCCAATGGAAGGCGGTGGCAGAAGCCACCAGGGGAGAGCCATGACTCTGCCTGCTCCATTGTGAAGGGTCCTGCCTCACCTTATTGCAAGTTTTATCATGACCCTACTGAAGAATGAAGACCCAGAGGAGTTATGAGAAAATGAAACAGTGGTCAACTTGTTCGTACTTCACTTTGCACCATGCCCAGATGCCCTGTGATATATGAGTACGGCTTCTGCAATGGGAATCCTCCATGGATGCACTATTGCACAAGGCAGCAATAAACAAACGACTGTGGGGATAATGTATATGAACATTTTAAAGCAGTCTTCCCCAAACTGGTACCCTCCCAACTTCCACCAGACCCAGCTTTCATGGCCGATAGTCATGGTCCAGCAGTAATGGCTGATGTAGTCTAGCATCACCTTGAAAGCGCCAGCTTGGGGATGGATAGTCTAAAGCAGGGGTCAGCAAATAATTTGTATATTTAATAACACGTATAAAAAATCTAATATGATGCTTCTAGTTGTGCTGGGATGACCTTTACAGAGAGCATGACAAGGGGAGTGTGGCCTTGCTCCTGCTTCTTAGTCTCTTTGCAACTTTTGATACCATTGATCAGCTTCTTCCTGGACTGGCTCTGTGGAATAGGAATTCGGGACACAGTGTTCCAATAATTCCAGCCCTGGCTATGGAACCGTCCAGAAAGCAACACTAGGAGAATGCTTTGGGGGGGGCTTCAGTAGTTATGCTTTGCTATGGGGTGCCACAGGGTACTGTTTTTTCCCCCTCTCCATAAATACCTACATCTTCCTAAGTAGCCCATATTTTGAGAGAATGTATCATTGAATTCAGTGGGACTTAATTCTAAATAAGTGTGATAGCATTGCAGCCTAAATATTTATGAAGTCTTGAGATAATGCATTTGAAATTTTCTTCCTTTTATATGGTTTTTCATAAAGGAGTTATGATGTGCCTAAAGATTTATGAATGAGACATGTGATCCCAAAAGCTCTCATATTAGTTTTTGAACTAAGCTATCATTTAGTGTGAATTTGTTGCATCTGTGTGATGGATTGCACAGATAGATCTTGGCTGATTTATCACCCATGGTGGAATTATGCACTTCTATCAAAGGCAGAAGCATCCCATTTTGGATTTAGCAGCATGAATATGTATGCTGCTCAATATGGTCTTGAGCATATCTTCTGAAAAAAATAAACAGACATTATGATTGCGGATAGATTTTAAACAGAAAGGTGTAGCACACATTTAGCAAGGATTCTGCTTTTGATTTTCATCCAAAACGAATTTACCATTCAGACTGGACCATTTTCTCATTGCTGCTACAATAATCTGAAACAAAATATTTGAGTTAGCACAAGCGGTTGTGCCACTGGGACTTGACAAGCATTGAGGTTTTTGTTACTAATGAAGTAACTTCATTCACAGAACTTCAAGACCTTTGTAAGCATTCAGTTTAAGTGCTTCCCATAGCCTTGTGAGTATGCAAAGTTGTCAGGCTTCCTGGAATCGACTTCCTCCCCCATGGCCATATATGAGGAGATCAAACCAAAGGAATTCTTACCAGTTATTTTCTCTACTAAAAACAGCAAAGGACAAAAAGTGTCAACCCAGAATGGCGGTACTCCCAATTAAGGCTTACACCCCTTCAGTCCCTATTGATCTATTTCACTCCTACATCTTGTAATCTGAGCTTGTACTTTCTGAGCTTTCTGTTCTGAGACTTTCTGAGCACTTCTCGACCTTGGACTGAGTGGAGAAATGCTATCAGGAGACTGTGAATCTATTAACCCTCTCTCTCCCAGTGTTCCTTCTCCTAGCTGTTCCCCATCCAGTATTTCCCAACTTCTGCCTTCTGAACTATGCCCCTCTGCAAGCCATTCAGGAGCAGGAGAAGGGGGAGGCTGCCACCATTCCTCTATAGTGCAGCCCTCCTCAGCACAGTCCCTGACAAAAGTGAAGTGTGTGGCAACTGGGGAGAGGCCCTCCTTAGTTGCAAGACCCCAATTATGGAATTTTATTCCAAGGAAGCTCACTGCTCACTCCTGGCCTACATTGACTTGCAGTAGCTCTCCCAGGATACAGTCAGAGTCACCTCACCACTTTTTATCTGGAAATTCTGCCACTGAGATTAGACCCCAGCCCTAAATAAAGGAACAGCTAACCTTCAGTACACAGGCTGCATACAACTCCCCCAAGGTTTTTCTGTGCCACCTGGACTCCTTGTTAGTGGTTTTCCAAATAAAGGGAGGTGGCAAGCCAGATAACCTATTTTACCTTTAGAAGAATTGAAACAGTACTTTAATTTGGCCACAAAGAAGGAAGGTAGGGATAGGGAGGCAGGAGCCATCGCCCCTCTTAAGGAATGGGTTCCAAGGTTGGCAGAAACTTCCCTCCATACTTTTCCAAAAGTACCATATTTCCCCCCTGAAAAAAGGGACTAATTTTCTCCTGCTTTCGGGGGAAGGGGTGTCTTCATAACTTTTGAGGAAAGCAAGCTGTCCTGAACAGTTCAAAGCAATTTCTTTTGTTCACCCAATCTATGACTGATCAGATAATTTTAACACCCCCAAAATAACAGTAACAGTAACAATAACAATAACAATAACAACAACACACTTCTAATTAGTACAGTTAAAGGTAGAATCTGGTATTCTATAGTGTTTCACTACCATCAAATAACAATAGATGCATTAAATTCTCTTTGTCTTTCTTTCTCACCCTCAGACACACTCTAGATAACCAACACTGACTGTCTCTAAACATATATCAAAAGTATCTATGTATTTTGTTGGTTTTGTTTCCTTAATTGCTATTTGTTCACATAATTCAATGAAGCCACTGTACTTATTTTTTTTCTGACCTATTGAGCACCTATAACCTTATAATACATTTATGAAAAACATTCCAGTTTCATTGATAGCAAAAAAAACCCCAAACAAACACACACACACACACCCAAAAAAACTTAGCACTAATGGATTTTATGGAAATACAAGTGTTCTGTTGGTTTGTTTGTTTTTTAACAAGAAATAATTGACCTATTTCAATAAAAAATGTCACTGGTAATTTTGAGGAGAAAGTGTGTCTGTTCACAAAAACATGCATAGACACAAGTCTACCTAATTCAATCGTACAAGGTCAAAGTCTTTCATCCACTGGCATTTAAGGTTACAGGATAATCTAGACTTTCATGTAAACAACATTTTTTATTATTTTTGTTGCCAAAGGCAAATTGCTGAGATACACACTATTAAAAGGGTATCCAAACAAGCTGCCACAGAAAATAGTTCCATATTTCTTATGCAAATCTATGAGCAATTTCAGCTTAATAAGGTAATAGGCAAGTCAACCTTGCTTGGACAGGAACTATTTCTGTTAAAGGTAATGACATATACAGATGTGTGTTTGGTAATCTGTGTTTATACATTTGCTTCAAAAGGATCTCTACCCCACCCAGAACAACCTGCACACCATGTTTTAGAATGCAGGGAAGTGTCTTCTGGGCAATTTTCCAGTCAGATATTTAATTTGATAGCATCGTGGTAACCCTTTGCCAGCTGTCTATGAATGTCACATCTTCCACAAAATCTGGTGCCTGTTAAGGATGAAATCAAGTCAAATTTATTCGCTGAAAATCATTGGTCATCACAAAAAGAGTAGCCCACCATCTTTGCTCTCGCTGCCGTACATTTAATTACTTGATAACAGAATTTAACCAGTTGTGCTGCCTTTCGATTTATTTGCTGCCCTTTTATTTTCAATCAGTGTGTGGTGTATCACACAAACACAATAGCTGAATTAAAACTATAGCGTGCAATGTTTTTATGAGCAAAATACTTGCACTTTTTAAATAAAAAATATATATTATTAAAGTTCCAAATTTAATTTGTGTGAGATGAGCTATTCATGTCTCTCCAAACTGTAACATCAAAATATTTCTTTTTTCCTAGTGACAAATTCCTAACAAGGCCATTATTTCTGAGTTTATTGAAATCTCTAAATCAAATCAACTTCCATTATGTCTTTTCACAGTACCACAAAAAAATTCTATTAGAATTTTATTTTCTCTGAATTTACTTCATTGTTGCTGCATGCATTTTACTTGCTGAGTTAATTAAATTCCTTGCCTCTTTCCCACTAGCGAAGAATTTCAGTGCCATATTCACTAATGAATAAAGGGGTTTTGCTGTTAAGAGAGACCGGATGCGACACATGTAATCAAAATAGAATTATATATGTGTATAACTATAATTGGCAGACTAACAGACTACTGGCTAACCTGGTAAGTTTGCCGTAAGCTGAGACCTAAGAATCAGACACCACCATTTTAGTAGAGTTTAGGGGAAGGAGCAAGGCCAAATGACAGAGCATCTGTTTTGCATGTATAAGATTCTAGGTTCAATCCCTGGCACCTTCAGTTATGTCCCATTCTCAAATCTTGGAGAGCTACTGCCAATAGACAGTTCTGAGCTAGGTGGTTGAATGGACTGATGCCATGAGAGGCAGCTTCCTATGTTCTGTTCTGGCTGGATGAAGAAGACTGCTGGGAGCCTGTCTCCCAAGTGCCCCTCAGAGAAGGCTCCAAAGATAATACTTTAGAGCCCGGAGACTAGTGGTGGGACACTGAGGAGCAGTCAGCAGAACAGACAAGCTAGGAGATGATAGAAACAGAAGACTTGAGCAATTAAGGGGAGTCAGGAGAAGGAGGGCCCTCCAGGACAGGATTAGAAGCCGAGAATTACAGCATGTGTGCAGATACAGGGGTGTAGGAAGAGGTGCGGGGGGTACAGTCCACCCCGGGTGTCGTCCATGAGGGGGTGACAAAATGGCACACCGCCATGGATGGCACTTACCGCGGGACCTGGCCTGCAGTGTGCCCGAGCCACGCATCTCTCTTAGGAATTGTGCTGGGCCCAGTGGTAACCCAAGTAACGCGGTCCAGGTCCAGTCCCGAATCCAAGGGTTCCACAAGGAGTCAGTCCAACAGGGCCAAGGCAGGAAACCAGGCAAGGTCAGGCACAGGATCACAGGCAGGTTCTGGCAAACAGCAACATTGCTCCCGCAACCTGGGGTGGGGTCCAGCAGCCTTTTATCTCTGTCGGGGTAATGGCCCATCCTGATCCCCTGGTGACTCACCTCCTGTCTCACCCCAAAAGCGAGCACTCCTCCTGCGAGTACTCAGGTCTCTCCTTCTCTCAGACCTCAGTCTCTGCAGCTCGGGAGATGTTGGTGGGTTACTAGACCCAGAGGCCGCCTCAGCCTCTCCTGACCCAGCTGGTAATAGAGCAGCTGTAAGTGATTGCCCAGCTGGAGGCAATGAGGTAATCCCCCACAGGCTCAGGCCCCTGACTCACCCCAGCTGGTGCTTGTTGCAGGAGAACCTATGCAGACTGGGGGGCTTCATAATCAGGCCTCAGACTAGGTTCAGATGCCACCTGAGCCAAAGAATCCAGTGCAGACTGAGACTCCTCTGGCTCCGAGCCCGAGCCCGAGACCCAGGCCATCACAGAAGTGATGCGGTGGCTCGGGGTCCCGTGCTGCCCGAAATGGCAGTGTAGGGTTTGCGTCTTCCAGCAGACTCTGTGGGCAACATGGACAGATCACCCTGGCGCCCCGTGGGCAGCTCGTCCTACCGCTGCCACTCCAGGTGCCAGAGCAGCAAGATACGCCCCTGTGCAAATAGTCTCAGTCCTGCTGACTCACTTCCCTCTCTGACCCCTGCTCCAGGAGGGTCCTGCATGTCTTTGAGCAACACACAAGACAGGCCTAGAGAAGGAGCCCGTCCCCTCAATGCAGCCTTCATCTGCTTGGGATGGATCCAGAGTGAGAGGCTAGAGGGGAGGGGCATGACTGGAGCTTTATTTTAGCAATGCCTTCAAAAGATGAACCAGGAATATTGCTGTGCTGTTATTTTTCTGCTAATAAAAAGCTAATTGCATTCCATGCCTTCCATGTGTGTGCCTAACCCTGTGGGTGACCCGGCTGGTTGACAACTTGTTGATATGTTCATAGATAGAGTGAATATGCAGTTCTTCTTAGCACCCTGTTATATTTTTGCTTGTTGTTTGTTGAATGGATGAGTAGTAAGGTACTCATCCTGGCATGCCATATATGTATGCATGTAGATGTGTCTGTATGTGTGTGTATTCTTGTAAGCTGCCAGGGTATTTTAACCACCTGTAAGCCTTATTAGTTAATGCTAAATATATGGACTGAAGTCAATTTAATCTGATATAGGCAGTGTAATGTATATTTAGGGATGTCAGGGAATGCTGATAAAAACCGAAAAGGAAACTAAAATTGGTGCAGTTTGTGTGTCCATCTATGTTCAGGAATGGAAATCCGTAAATATTATTAGTATTTCTTCACACCATTGTTGTTGTCAAGTTCGCAAATTATACCTAATCAATAGCAAGGTTGTTTTATACCAGGGGTCAGCAAACTTTTTCATTTTCATATCCTTCTTTTCTGACTTCCTCACATCTCCCTTTTCTGTGTTCCCTTTTTACACAATCATATTCAGCAATGCCTAATCCTTTTTCAAATCTTATTCTGTATTATACCTTTCAACTATTCGCTTCTCGGCCTTTTGGCTAAGATCAAGTGTAGCAAACTTTTTCAACAGGGGGCCAGTCCACTGTCCTTCAGACCTTGTGGGGGGCGGGACTATATTTTGAAGGGGGGGAATGAATGAATTCCTGTGCCCCACAAATAACTCAGAGATGCATTTTAAATAAAAGGACACATTCTACTCATGTAAAAACATGCTGATTCCCGGACCGTCCATGGGCCGAATTTAGAAGGTGATTGGGCCGGATCCAGCCCCTGGGCCTTAGTTTGCCTACCCATGTTTTATACATTGCTTTGATGTTTCCTTCACATTCAAATGAACGCTAGTTACATAAATAGTTATGTAATTTACCTTAAATAGTGAACAGTAGGATGAATAATGTAGTATTTGGCAGAAATCAAACTGCAGTGAAACAGAAACAGTGCTGATTATGGCCAAAGCAGGTCAAAATGGAATTCTCTGCCTTCCTACATTCCTGTTTGCACTTCTACCTAAATCCCACAGTAAGGCCATCTGTTTTCAGTGGGATTTACTCCTGTGTAAGTGTGCATAGAATTGCAGCCTATATCAGTTTACAATTTAAGTCTGCTGGTTTAACTGGCTTGCAGATATTATTGTTTCCTGAAACTGCAACTGTTTCAGTAACCCCAAACCATCTTATCACCCACAAAGAGGAAGAAATTGTGTTTTTCCATCCCTGAGGTTTTAGAATGGCTGTTGACCATGTGCACAAGGCCAGGGAAGCAGAGAACTAAGCTAACGTGACATAAGAAAGAATCCTATAAATCCTAAACTGAGATATGCCGGCAGCAGAACACCTGCTACTGACTATATCCCATGGATAACTGTGCTGACTCACCGCTTGCAGGTAATAACCCACTGGCAATGAGTGTTCAAAAATAGCTTCAGATCTGATTGCTTTGTACAACTTGACCTGATGCAGTCAGGTGTGCATTTGCCACACTGTGTTGAGCATCTTACTTTTGTCCTTTATTCCTCTTCTTTTTTAAATGAATCAACCTTTGCTTCAGACAAATGTAGCAGGGCAGGTTTGCATATTCTGAGCAATACTTACTATGCATCAATAGGTAGAGGAACAAGTTAAGATGCACCTCCTCTTTATCACACACAAATGCATAATCTAAGATAGGGAACATGTTTTCCTAGAGGTGGGGAAGAAATTCATTTACTTTATATTTTTATGTGGATTTCCCAGGTTCACACTTTTGTGAAACAGTACATGAACTAAAACCCAACTCATTTTTGAATTTATTATATTTTTCAGATATTTTAGTGTTATTCTTCCACCAAGGAATGCATACAAAACTATGTAAATTAGCAGAAATGGTATACAAAATGTATTATATTACTGGGAAATCTAATTAAGCCTTTGTTTTGCTATCAGATGGCATGGGTGCGATAAGATGAATAGACCACCAGAGCATTCTTGGGTTCATTCAATATTTGCAGCATCTGACTAATATAAAATAATATTGGAGATACCTATATGGTCACTTGATCTTTATCACAACCATGTCTATCTGCATGAAAGGAATTGTCCAGAATGTAAAATGTGAACAATATCTTGCTATATTTGGGGAAACTTTTTATTTTGGGGGGGAAATTTGATTGCTGCTCGATGTGAGTTGCTATTCTCATAGCTGGGTGTGATCATCCTTATTTCTGTGCACAACATCAGAAGTTACTGTGCATACAAAAACTGAATGTATCCACTTCATAAAATAGTGAAGGTGATCTCAAAGACATGTAAGAGCACCCAAAAGGTAAATAGATTTCTCTGAGTAAGTGAAAGCAAAATTTTTAGTAAAATGGGCAAAAGGAGCCTTCCACAAGTCCCTGAATTATGAGCTCCATTCTACTGAAATGTTCTAGGGACATAAACTTTGAGTGAAAGTGAAGTGCTTTATGGGGTCCTCGGAATCTCCAGATGGAATTATAGCCTCATAAATACAATCTTTCCCCATTTGATTATATAACATATGCCTCCTGGGTTTGCAGGAGCTGCAAACGAAATACTCCTTCTCCGTTGAGTTCCCATTTATTTCCCCCTAACATGAGAAAATGGTAAGGTTAGAAAGAGCATCAAGGTCATTTATTTCAACCTTGTCCATTGTGAAGACTTCGATTCAATCTCCACTGGCTATTGCTTTTCCTTTTAGTAGGAGCATGGCAAACACCCGGTGAAATTTTGCTGGTCTTACTGGAACTCTGCTTGCTTCCCTCAAGATTCTTCAGGTGTTTCTTTCAAACAGAAGACTCACATTTTGCTCCCATTCAAACAAATCAAAACAACCAAAATGGTACATCAACAATGGTGGACTTTGGGGTCTCAAATTTCAGTGGTGTCCTCTGTAATGCCAAAATTCAGTGTCCTTCCACCTGCCATGGACTGGCTGGATGAAGAGGAGTGGTGGCAGGAATCAGATGGGGAAGAAGGCTCAGAGCCAGGGATTGGTGGTGGGACGATGATGACTGGTCAGAGGGAAAAGAGGGAGCAGCCTGGGAGGAAGGTATGTCAGAAGCTGAAGACGTAACAGAGTTTGGTGAGCAGGAAGAATCTGTGGCAGAGAGCAATGCAGAATCAGAGCAGTAAAGGAGGCTAAAGAGGGTGGTAGAAGCAGGCTGCTAAAGAAGCCCCTGTCTCCCAGAACCAGAAGAGGTATGGAGATGGTGGAGCAAAGGCAGGCAAGACAAAGACTCAGATTGCTTGGGAAGGACCGAGGGAAGGAGAAGACTTAGGCAACTGTGGGAAGGTGGGGACCTTCAGTCCTGATGACTGCCTCATTGGGGCAAGATTTACTGGCAATAGTTCTGGGCTCACTAGGCCTGGCCTCCTGAGTCAACCTTGTTCCATTGAATAAAGAGTTAACTTCACCGATGCCATGTGATTTATTGCCAACTTGCTCCTGACTCCCGCTCTGGACCCCACCTCTCGTGCTCCATTGTAAATCATAGTTGTGGCATCTCTGGCAGCGTGCCCAAGACTCGGCGCCCAATGCAACCAAACTGGTCACCATCCCCTAAAGTCGCCTCTGTCATCAGTAAACTTCATCACCTTACAAATACAAGAAAGCAGAACTTGACAGTAGCAACATATTGAGGAATTCTACAAAAGCTTCCTAGTGTAAATAAGGGCCAATTTTTAAGGAGTCTCTAAAACACAAGAGCCAGAACAGAAAGTGAAGTTTTCTCCTGCAAGATAATCAAATGCCTTTTCCTGAGGAGACAATTTGAAAAGAATAACACAAAGTGTGACACCATAAGAAAAGGACAAATTAACTCTACAGCTTTAATAATAAATGTTCCAAGCTTCAACAGAATCAAAGGGCAACTTACAGGGAAGGCAGAGAGAGAACGAAAATGACACATTCTTCCTTCCTGGACAACAACAACAATTTCACCGAAAATTTTGCAGCTGTCTCAGGCTACAGTTTTGTTAACAGCTTGTGAGCAATAGATTTATAACTGCTGCTAAGGAACAATAGTAAGGTTTGCCTCGGAAACATTTTATTCTGAATCCAATTGACCATGAACTAATTATTTTGAATGGGCTTTGCATACTGTCTGAATGGGGTGTGCTATTTTGGTGTGCTGACAAAAAATAAATTCATTCCGTGTGCCTTTTTCATCAGTCGGGTTAGGTGTTCAGTGTGTGCAATAGTAGCAGTAATGGTTGTAGTGGAAAATTTTTATTATTTGCAATACTACTTTTGTGACTAAAGCTGCTAATATTTTTATGCTACTGATAGTACGGCTAGTTCCTGTTAACCTATTGGTGCAATTAAAGTATGTGATTCACTACCAAATGTTGTGAGGGTGGTGGCTTGTTTCTAAAAGTGGCAGATGAATTCATAGAAGGCAGAGTTGTCAAAGATTGCAAACTGTTATAACTAAATAAAACTTCTGTTTTATTATGGATGCTGGGTACAGACCATCACATTTAGGTACACACCTACAGCCATCTGCTTGGCCATTATATTAAAATTAAAACTACACAGGGCTAGGAGTATATGAATCAGTCTTTTTATGTTGAATGACACTTGCATTTGCATTTAATTTCGTTCCATTCAGTCTCTGCAACTACCTATTTTTTTTTTAAAAAAAACACCTTCAAATTTCATATTAAATCCATTCAAAATTCATGCTAAATAAATGCACATTTTAGTAATTTTTGAAATGCATATTATCCTTCAAACATCTTTTTAAAAGGCTTGCTCTCAAAAGTACACATATCTCAGTGCACATTTTGATTCATTTAAACATCAGAGAACTACATCAGAATTTTTGGAGAATTGTGAAATCTGACAGATAGCTAAGTTGTGAGGCATGTATTACTTCCAGAGTTGCAGATCAGAGCATTTTGTATGGGAATTTGCAAAGATTAAATTCCTCAAGTGTACCTGAAGTAATCTTAGCCTGATCCAGAGGTGCCCTGACTCTTCTCCCCTCCCCCCTCTCACACACACACAGGCTCTTACTTGAAAGTAACGAAGAGAATGTTATTCATGCAAGTAACAGTACAGGCTCAGAAGTAGATGCAAAATTCAGGAGTCGTGATGCAGGAGTTCATGAGCAAGGCAAAATGTTCAGAATGGGACAGAAGCAACAAAGATGTCCCAACAAACTTTGAAAGATACCCTCTTCCTCCAAGCCAGATTTCCACAATTCAGCGGGGCCCCCTATTTCTCCTCCTCCTCTGTCAAAGCCTGCCAACAAAGCCCAGTTCCCAAACACTGCAAGACTCATGACCAGGAAGACAACTCTTACTGAACATGTTGTTCTACTAGTAGTTGCATTATGCCTAGTCATTTAAGCAAGAAACATGTGAAATGGTTCATCATTTTATCCCATGAGAGCACACTTGATAAAGAATTTACTCCATTGTTGAGAACATGGATGTGGTGGTGTAAATGAAGCATTGCATCATATTGGACAGGATACAATGTATTCTTTGAGATACTGCAAGGTTTACACTTGTGTAATGGAACCTTCCCTCCTCTCCTCCCTCCCACATGCATCTACTCCCCCCCCCCATCTGCTTAGTCATAGGAGCCAACACCTAAGGGTCAAAGTCCTTTGCCCCCCAAATTTTATTCAATTTTGCACCTCTGTGTTCAGGACAGTTTTGAGGGTCAGACTGAGGGAGGGGGCACAGTGGGGGAGAAGGGTGGGAATTTTTCTGATGGATTTCTCAGCGGCGTTTGATACCATCGACCATAACATCCTTCTGGACCGTCTTGAGGGGCTGGGAGCTGGGGGCACTGTCCTACAGTGGTTCCGCTCCTTCCTCCTGGGCCGTGTTCAGAAAGTGGTGGTGGGGAGGAGTGTTCAGACCCCTGGGCTCTCATTTGGGGTGCCTCAGGGTTCTGTCCTCTCCCCCATGCTTTTCAACATTTACATGCAGCCACTGGGAGAGATCATCAGGAGGTTTGGGCTGGGTGTTCATCAGTATGCAGATGATACCCAGTTCTACCTCTCTTTTAAATCAGAACCAGTGAAGGCGGTGAAGGTCCTGTGTGAGTGCCTGGAAGCGGTTGGAGGATGGATGGCAGCTAACAGATTGAGGTTGAATCCTGACAAGACAGAAGTACTGTTTTGGGGGGACAGGAGGCGGGCAGGTGTGGAGGATTCCCTGGTCCTGAATGGGGTAACTGTGCCCCTGAAGGACCAGGTGCGCAGCTTGGGTGTCATTTTGGACTCACAGCTGTCCATGGAGGCACAGGTCAAATCTGTATCCAGGGCAGCTGTGTACCAGCTCCATCTGGTACGTAGGCTGAGACCCTATCTGCCTGCAGACTGTCTCGCCAGAGTGGTACATGCTCTGGTTATCTCCCGCTTGGACTACTGCAATGCGCTCTACGTGGGGCTACCTTTGAAGGTGACCCGGAAACTACAACTAATCCAGAATGCGGCAGCTAGACTGGTGACTGGGAGCAGCCGCCGAGACCATATAACACCGATCTTGAAAGACCTACATTGGCTCCCAGTACGTTTCTGAGCACAATTCAAAGTGTTGGTGCTGACCTTTAAAGCCCTAAACGGCTTCGGTCCAGTATATCTGAAGGAGTGTCTCCTCCCCCATCGTTCTGCCCGGACACTGAGGTCCAGCTCCGATGGCCTTCTGGCGGTTCCCTCACTGCGAGAGGCCAGGTTACAGGGAACCAGGCAGAGGGCCTTCTCGGTAGTGGCACCCGCCCTGTGGAACGCCCTCCCATCAGATGTCAAAGCGATAAACATCTACCTGACATTCAGAAGACATCTGAAGGCAACCCTGTTCAGGGAAGTTTTTAATATGTGACATTTCAGTGTATCTTTTATCTTTGTTGGAAGCCGCCCAGAGTGGCTGGGGAAACCCAACCAGATGGGCGGGGTACAAATAATAAATTATTATTATTATTATTATTATTATTATTATTATTATTATTCACAATTCCTTGGACTAATGGGACAAGTTACTTTTGCTATATTGGTAGTGGTGCCCGCCCTGTGGCAGCCCTCCCATCAGATGTCAAAGAGATAAACAACTACCTGACATTTAGAAGACATCTGAAGGCAGCCCTGTTTGTTGTTGTTGTTGTTTAGTCATTTAGTCGTGTCCAACTCTTTGTGACCCCATGGACCAGAGCATGCCAGGCACTTCTGTCTTCCACTGCCTCCCACAGTTTGGTCAAACTCATGCTGGTAGCTTCGAGAACACTATCCAACCATCTCGTCCTCTGTCGCCCCCTGCTCCTTGTGCCCTCCATCTTTCCCAACATCAGGGTCTTTTCAAGGGAGTCTTCTCTTCTCATGAGGTGGCCAAAATATTGGAGCCTCAGCTTCAGGATCTGTCCTTCCAGTGAGCACTCAGGGCTGATTTCCTTAAGAATGGATAGGTTTGATATTGCCCTGTTTAGGGAAGTTTTTAATGTGTGACATTTTAATGCATTTTTCATCTTTGTTGGAAGCCACCCAGAGTGGCTGAGGAAACCCAGCCAGATGGGTGTGGTACAAATAATAAATTACTACTACTACTACTACTACAGCTCATGGCTTTTAAAGTGGCACTGTGATGTAATGATTAGAGTATTGAACTAAGACTTGTGAGCCCCGGGTTCAAATCTGCATGCAACCAAGAAGTTCACTTTGCCAGTCATTGTCTCTCATCCTAACCCATCTCATAGGGTTGTTGCAAGGATAAAATGCAGAGGAAGAGAAGCATGGAGCTCCATGGAGGAAAGGAGGAATGCAAATGCAATAAGAAAGAAAGAAAGCACTGTCATGGAATGCTTGCTTGCTTTGCTTTCATTTTCATGGCAAAGCCTTGTACGGTTTGGGAAAGATATTGCAGTTTTTGCAGAAATTTGATGAAAGGTACTACCTTCTAAGCCTTCCAGGAAACCCATCCATGTCACCAAATTTATTGTTGAAAGAAGCACCTGCACTGAACCAAGTTTGGCCTTTTCTGCAAATGAAGTCATGTGACTGAAAGCAAAGAATAAGTTTTATTTAAATTCTGCAGGGGAAATGTTCTAGTCCTGAGGAAGGAGAGCCTGGCAGCAAAAAAGGACAGTGAGACTGTTTTTATTACTGCAGCAAAACTATCTTTGCTCCCAATGAAAGCAAAGTGTTCACTGCAACACAAGTAGCTAATTTCCTTTACATTCGCTAATTCCAAAGCAACGTCTTTGCTAAGCAGAGAGAACCATAAAAGAGGATACAAAACATATAAAATATGCCGTGTTTATGTCACTAAACACAGAGCAGGGGGGGAAAGAAATTAGGTTTGCTGAGAATAGCTTGGAATAGATTTAAACAATGCTAAACATGAGCACTGCCATGTGGGAGCTGCAGCCGTAAAGCTTTTGGCTCAAATGCATTACAACATAATGACATTGGGCTATGTTTTCAGAGAATGATGTTTGGAGACTTTGGAGTAAAATAGGAGAGATAAAACCGTGCATACGAATAAGCAGGGGTTTTCATCTCTCCCTTTGTTTTTATTAACTCCAACAACGGATGTATTTAAAGTACCTTTATTCCACAAAAATCTCTGCCTTTGCTCTATCAATATCTCTGGTAGCATTGCACCTTTTGATTTGAAAAGGCATATCTAAATCGCTTTTGCACTTTGCATTTATACGGCTACCCACACCGCGCTTAATTGTACATCCTGTTTCTGATTCAAAAACACAGATATCTCTCCAAACAGTGCAATGCAGGTATGAGTCATTGAAGCACATCCAGTTTGCAAGAAACTGAATTGTGCATCATGTTTCCCATTCAAAAGGGCAGGCATTTGTGTCCCGATAAGCAAATAAAGATGCATACACATAAGCTGGGATTTAACTGGGCCACTTAAATTAAAATCAGCAGATGGGGAAGATTATGGGGCAGGAACAAATTTCACTGTATAACTACAGCCATTGGGTGACCCGCCCTTGCCTAAGGAATTAGGGTATGGCTCCCTATCCTGCCCCAATTCCAGGGCCACACCTTGAAGGTGAGAAAGGAGGTCTTGTTTTGTCACCTTCCCCCACGACCGCAGAAGCACAGGTGAATGAGGAAGTTTGACCTCAAAGGATGCCCCTATCTTACCCCCTAAACCGCAGAGTCCAAGAAGTGAGACTCAGGACCAACCCATCACCTAAAAGGTGCCTAAAGGGAGTCACCAGGCTAAACCAAACAATTTATTTGCCTGCACCTAAACTGCCCAAGGGACGCAGGTGGCACTGTGGGTTAAACCACAAAGCCTAGGACTTGCCGATCAGAAGGTTAGCGGTTTGAATCCCGGTGATGGGGTGAGCTCCCGTTGCTCGGTCCCTGCTGCTGCCAACCTAGCAGTTTGAAAGCATGTCAAAGTGCAAGTAGATAAATAGGTACTGTTCTAGCACTAAGGTAAACGGCGTTTCCGTGTGCTGCTCTGGTTCACCAGAAGCGGCTTAGTCATGCTGGCCACATGACCCAGAAGCTGTACGCCGGCTCCCTCAGCCAATAAAGCAAGATGAGCACCGCAACCCCAGAGTCGGTCACGACTGGACCTAATGGTCAGGGGTCCCTTTACCTTTAAACTGCCCAAAGTGACAAAGTTCAGAAGATTAATTGATTTAAACAACACTGCAGACCATCTAGCATTCCATCCCACTATTCAGTGTGAAGTAGGTGGGAAAGAAACAATATGACTAGCCTGCCACCATCCCCCGAACAAATAGTTAGGTGCATCAGAAAACATGTAGTTTTCAATTTGCAAATGGAAAACAATGGATGTCAGCAGCACCCTAGCTCCAGGCAGATCAAACGCTATACCTGTGCCTGTCATTTGAATCCCATCAATTTCACTCAAGCCAAACCTGTCATTCTTTCCTACAAATGCAGCCATTCAGCATCTGAAAGCTCTGATGTTAGAGCTTGCCATTCTTTCTGTGGGTTTTAAGGCACCAAAACCAAGCCAGCCTTCTCCTTTAAGGAGGGTCCGTATCCCACAGACTTTTCATTTCCTTGAAATGTTTTTTTTTTATTTTTTATCAAAGGAAGCAGGCAGTCCCAAAGCTGTGAGTCTACTCTCTCTTTCTCTTAGTCACCCAGCCTTATTCTTTATAAAGGGCAATGACATGTATTCAGATAAGTTTGGCACTAATTATTTTTTGCATATGCATCTTCCTTTGAGGGATGATTTATAACGCGCTCTCTCTCGGTGATAAATTGTCAGTCCAGAGACTCCTTGCACCCCCAAGTCACCTTTTCTTCCTGGCAACATGCCTCTTCAAAATCGCTTTCCCAGCAGAAGGTCAGAATGCTGTACGTCCTCCTTTACAAAGGAACTTGTTCTTTGGAACACTGAAATGAAAATGTGGTTTCTTCTTCTTTTCACTTCAGTGCATCTCATGACTCAGAGGAATTAGTCCTGCATCTTCAAACTATATATATATATATATATATACATATATATATATATATATACAAAGTCCAAGCAAGGATACTTAAGCCACAGGAATGGAGGAATAAAACATTTGGTAGTTGCTGCTCAATGATCACCAGCAGATTCAATAAAGCCCTCGACAGAAGCATCTTATTTCTCCTCAGGGATGAGGCAAATGGCATGTTACCATGAAACACCCACAGATCTGTGCTTGTTACTGTCTCTGAACATTCTCTTACCCTTGACACATTTCGCTGGAACTAGGCTGAAGCTGTAAATATAAAGATGGATGCACCTGGGCAAGTAATGACCTTGAGACCTTAACAGGTTATTGGTCTGTCTTTCTGAAGGTCATCCGATGTTGCTCTTTCTAAAAATGCAGGTGTCACTGCTTCTCAGGCTGTTGCCCAGCACAAGGGAATAAAATTTCAGGAGCTTATATGTGCAAACTGTTTATATTAAGAAGAATGTTAACAATGCCTAAAAAATGCCCCCACCCACCAAAAAACCCCAGGTCTTAGTAGTAAAAACGTCTGGCACAACTGTACCCTGGGGAAAAACAAAGAAACAAACATTAGCCTTACAGAAACTCTTTTTGCCTGTCTTTTTAATTTCTCAGATTCACAAGCAGTCACTTTTAAGTCCATCTTGAAGTTTCACTTTAGGTGAAGTGTGATGGCTAGGCAAGTGTAGAAATACACACATGTGCTTTAAAAAAAATACCTTATCCCCCCCCCCCGCCCCAGCTTTTTTCTCAACCTGGAATCTTCTAGTTTGTGCTTAAATTATGATTTTTTTGGTTGTATGTATTTGCCAGCAATTCTACTTGTTGTTCCTACATGGTCGTCATCTCCTATCATGGCTTATGCACAAACTAGACATTGACACGTGCACAAAGGCTCTGGTGCATCTGTGAATGAAGACCAGCTGTGAAGACTTCTCCCAGATGTTCAGGGAGGGAATAGCAAAGGCCAAGGCAGGTCTGAAATCCATGGGCCCATAGACAGATTCCAGCTTTACCTTTGATTCCAGTGTGGAAGAAAGATACCAGAAATCTGGCATATAAATTTGGCTCAAACCAAATTTCATTGACACTTCTAAAAGTAACTATTTAAACTCAGAAATGTTCTGGAAGTGAACGATGCTGTTGGAGGAAAATCCCATGTTCTATGTTTCTAAAGGGTAGAAAGTTGGCTTAACGTGTCTGTGCAAATGTGGTTTCGTTTTGTTTTCGTTTCATAACTGCACAGCAAATCCAACTTAATGATGGATTAACAAGCCGTTTGAAGATGGATGCACAATAATACTTTAGCAACCACTTCAGGAATTAAGGAAGGAACAAACAACCTACCACATTTTGCCCAGTTTGGGATTACAGCCATTACAGAAAATATTACATCCACATGAATGTTCCTTGGGCCGCCTGCAGTCACATCCATCTGGAAGAATGGCTGGGTGCCCACTCAAAAGTCAGTAGGATTCATGCCATTAGCCAGGGGTGCCAGGTAACAAAAGGCTTAGATGGGTAGCCCTGCAGAAACTGCCTAGGACATCTGTTCAGTAGAAACAGGAGAAGGAAGTCCATCTTCTCTCACATCTTATCCCAGCAGTCCAGCATGCCATCATGTGCTTGCTGACACCTGTACGTAATTACATGCCAAAAAAGAAAGTATCCAGGCATTTATTTTTTTATTTGTGAACAATGGAGATGGTAACATGGTTTATAGTCACTTCTGGTTGCCAGAAAATAATAGATTGTTCTGTGGCATCCATTTAGGAATGCCTTGCAGGTAATACAAGGAATGAGACTAATGACCACAGTCATTTTGTCCATACTTGCAATCTCCTGGCATAGAGCATGGCTGGGAAACAGGCTGAACGGCAAAACAAATCAGCCAAGGAATTCTACGGACAGCTCCTTCAACATGATGGTAGAACTGCTGAAGAAGGAAGCAGAACTGATTGGTCACCAAGGGAGTTCACAATTCCTATTCATTCAGGGCAAAAGAAATTGCTTAACTTGTAACTGTTTCCCTCTGCATGAAAATTATGGGTTGTACGGTGGAAAACAAACAAAAGCTATGAAAACCGTCTGTTGCATTGGCATTGTTTGGTGGAGAGCATTATTTTAGCTGAATGCATGACCAGGCTGATCTAGTATTTGTGTCTCCTTCCAGCATAAATTGCAGCTTGAACCAAACATAAATAACACATACATTTCCCTCTAAGACAGTTTTGTAAACTTTGTTGGAAGACCTGAGCACGCAGCTGTGTTTAATTTCCTTTCCCCTCTTTAAAGTCCTTCAGGCACATACATAGAGTGGATGCCAACATTCATTTTTCCTATGGGACTCTAGTGCCAAAAGTGGCATTCGCAAAAATCTGTGCCCATGAGAGTTAGCCCAATATGGGATAGCCTAACAGGGAAAATGATCTGGTTTGTTTTCTCCTTGATGGGCTAGATTTCTCTATGCACAATATATTTCCCCCCTTCTTTCTTAATGATGGAGCATTCAAATGCAATCCTCTGTCTGCAGTCTGAAGTGGAATAGTCCCAGTCCCAGGACCCCAGCCTACTTCTCTTGTGTAGAATGGCTCTTCCTTCCAATTAAGCAACTCACCCTGAGAATTTGTTAATATGGTATCATTAAAACAATTAAAATAATAAAAAAGCAAATAAATATACTTATGGAGATAGCCATAACCTGCCATGTGTGCTGGATCTCTCCATCCCCCTACCCCAGATGCAGTACACAGCTTGAGGAAACCAAAAAGGTTTTAAGAAACCAGCGCACATTCTCAGAATTAGTTCAAAGTACAGGATACCTGTACTAGGATGAAATAAAAATGCAAAAGAATCATGCAAATCAAAGCTGTTAAATTTTGATTTTTATTTTTAAACTAGTGGTTTTAAAACTGTGTTTGAATAATCCCTAGGATTACTCAGAAGCCTATCAAGGGGTTCCTCAGTGAGAAGATCAGTAATGGAGAAAAAGCTGTGCTGAAAGACAAATTCTCCACCATTACTAAGTTTCCCCTGCTAGAAGGCTGCTGTAGGGCATGTACCCAGTTAATATGGGGCAACACTGAAGCCTGGCTAGTGTTTTGTGTAGTCTATGTGCCCCATACTCTCCTGCATTTCACAGAGCTTCTATAAGAGGCAACTGCAGAATGGCAGATGGCATGATGGGGCACCAGAGGTTACACTTTGCGTCACAAACTGACTTCTTGAAAGTGGTTATGCTCCATAAAAATCCTGGTGCCATCTACAAATTAGCAGTGACCAACAATAATTTTATTGTCTTTCAAGTCTGTTGTTACTGCTCTTTTTGATTATGTTATACTACTATGTAACCTGCTTTGCGCAGGGCGTGGGTGGTGCTGTGGTCTAAACCACAGAGCCTAGGGCTTGCCGATCAGAAGGTCGGCGGTTCAAATCCCCGCAACGGGGTGAGCTCTAGTCGCTCAGTCCCAGCTCCTGCCAACCTAGCAGTTTGAAAGCATGTCAAAGTGCAAGTAGATAAATAGGTACCACTCTGGCGGGAAGGTAAATGGCGTTTCCGTGTGCTGCTCTGGTTCGCCAGAAGCAGCTTAGTCATGTTGGCCACATGACCCGGAAAAACTGTCTGTGGACAAATGCCGGTTCCCTTGGCCAGTAAAGTGAGATGAGCACCGCAACCCCAGAGTCGTCTGCAACTAGACTTAACAGTCGGGGGTCCCTTTACCTTTAATCTGCTTTGAGATTTTTGTTTTTTTGTTTAATTTGCTTATAAATCCAAAAGAAGACTGTACCTGAATCTTAAAAGCTGAACTCATTTTTTCTTTTCTTTATGAAGGAAGAGATGTGTAATATTTTGCTTTGATTAAGCTCTTGAAGAAAAATCTGGAATCTGCATTGAAGTACCTTAGGTCAATTTGAGGTTGTAGGATGGTGGATACTTGCATCTAACCATTGAGAAGACAGTTAACCCTCCCTTCTCTGGGTTATAGCCCCAACCTAGCTCTCCTGTTAGTGTTGTCCTTGAAGAAAAGTGTTTGTTAGTGCTGTAAATAATTGAGGAGGCAGAATGATGGAGGAAAACAACACAGACCACTTCTACGTGGTGAAGGAAAGTACCGCACAGCAATAAATATCAAAGTCTTTGCAGAGCTAGGACTTGAAGCTCATATGCCGCGAAAATCATTAGCGTTCCAAACAAAAATAGCTGAGCCAATTAATAGAATAAATGTTTTCCTCATTATACTTCCAAACATGGGCAGAAAATGTTAGATTGAGCCTTGGGGAACAAAATTTATTATGAGCATGAAAAATGTTACTGTTTTGATGCTGTTTTTTAAATGACAACATAATATGTTATGGATCATTTGATTTTTGAATTATTATTTTTTTTTTCTGTATGAGAACCCTATTCAGAGCCCAAAAAGGCATATGTTGCTACCGGCATGTGTTGCAGTCCTTGCCTTATGACAATTGGCAACAAACAAAAGTCAGTCAAACACAAAATGTCAAGCAGAAACTTTTCCAATAAAGGTATTAGATTGGTTAATAACACAAGCATGAAAAGGAAAAGGAGATCGTTACCCAAAGTCCCAGGACTTAAGGAAACAATCTGCAGTATTAAACCCCAGACATAAACAGAGCACAAAAGGCCCAGAATTCAAATAAAACAAAACAGAGAAAATCCTTGATGGGTAATTGTGACATTAGATTCAAATTCAGTTTTTCATATGGAGTCCAAATTACATTAATGCAGTGGGGGCTGCCGAGCTACTTTCTAATTGGGTCCTTGTTATTACAGAGCCAAGTGTCCCTTTGATCTAGCAGCCAACATCATTCTCTGACTCTTGGGTCTGACAGAGCCAGGAGATTTGTTCTTGTTTCTGGTTCTGTGTTTTGTACTTGGTTCCACCCTTGTGGATTTTTTAATCCTAGAGGCTGTTGTGTGCCGGCCTTGCTCCTTCCTCCGTCCTCCCTTTCACCAACACAAAAGGAACTATGGAGAAGTATATATCAATTTTAAAATCAAGATTGGTTCAGAGAGATAGACTTATCTTTTCTATCACTATTTTTGGCAAGGCTATAATTCAGTTATTCAGATATTCGTTCTGCCTGAGTCTAACAGTCTGCATGGATGATAGCAGAGAAGAGAGGAGGTTCAAGATATCAGAAAGGAGAACATAAAAAGGAAATAAAAATGCTCAGTGGAAAGGCTTTTCAGTGAACCAGAAAACTGAATATGTGTTGGTGTGGGTGTATATATAAGAAGTTGAAATATCCATTAACTACACCACAAGCACAATGAGAAATGGGGAAATCAAATTGGGATTTATTTTCTAATGTCCTTGAAGATGCATAGACTTGAAACTTGGAGCTGAAGTTTTGGATGGTTACTTCAAATCAGGATCTGATATATTCGGCCGCATCATGACTGTTTCTTGGTGATTGTTTCTTCCTTCAGTGATGTTGTTGTTGTTGTTTAGTCGTTTAGGCATGTCCAACTCTTCATGACCCCATGGACCAGAGCACGCCAGGCACTCCTGTCTTCCACTGCCTCCTGCAGTTTGGTCAGACTCATGCTGGTAGCTTCGAGAACTATGTCCAACCATCTCGTCCTCTGTCGTCCCCTTCTCCTTGTGCCCTCCATCTTTCCCAACATCAGGGTCTTTTCCAGGGAGTCTTGTCTTCTCATGAGGTGGCCAAAGTATTGGAGCCTCAGCTTCACGATCTGTCCTTCCAGTGAGCACTCAGGGCTGATTTCCTTCAGAATGGATAGGTTTGATCTTCTTGCAGTCCATGGGACTCTCAAGAGTCTCCTCCAGCACTATAATTCAAAAGCATCAATTCTTCGGTGATCAGCCTTCTTTATGGTTCAGCTCTCACTTCCATACATCACTACTGGGAAAACCATAGCTTTTACTATATGGACCTTTGTTGGCAAGGTGATGTCTCTGCTTTTTAAGATGCTGTCTAGGTTTATCATTGCTTTTCTCCCAAGAAGCAGGCATCTTTTAATTTCATGGTCACCATCTGCAGTGATCATGGAGCCCAAGAAAGTAAAATCTCTCACTGCCTCCATTTCTTCCCCTTCTATTTGCCAGGAGGTGATGGGCCCAGTGGACATGATCTTCGTTTTTTTGATGTTGAGCTTCAGACCATATTTTACGCTCTCCTCTTTCACCCTCATTAAAAGGTTCTTTAATTCCGCCTCACTTTCTGCCATCAAGGTTGTGTCATCTGCATATCTGAGGTTGTTGATATTTCTTCCGACTATCTTAATTCCGGCTAGGGATTCATCCAGCCCAGCCTTTCGCATGATGAATTCTTCATATAAGTTAAATAAGCAGGGAGACAAAATACAGTGATAGTAGCACCAGAACTAACACAAATCCCTTTTCCATTTCAAAACTCTAGACCCAAAAACTGTCCCATCTTCTTTAAAAGTAGTGCACGGGCTGGGGAAAAGTGTTCTAGACTTTCTCTCTATCCCCTTACTTCTCTCTGAATTGTAAGAGCTTACTTTCTTTTCCTTTTCTTAATGTTGTTCAGCTGTTTTGTAGTCAGCTCCCATAATCCTTGTCTAATAGTCATGATAGCTGGGGTTTACTCAGAAGTAAGTCCTGTTAAATTTAAAGGTTCAAGCTTTCAGATAACTGTGAAACAGGTATTAACACTGCAATTCTATTTACCTGAGAGTAAACTCCACTGAATTCAGCAGGATCTATTTCTGTGTAGATGTGCTTAGACAAGGAATTCACAAAGAAATTTTATTTGAGGAGAAAATGTGAAAGAAAAGAGGTGTGTTGTCACCATCATGGAGAGCATTTTTAAGGGTGAGTGGGGTGGTCATTTAAAGGAAGAAGAGAAAAGACATGAATACCAAATTATTTTAATTATTTCGTGAAATTTATACACTACTTGTTATAAAACAACAACCACATCAAAACGGTTTTTGAAGAAATAAAGTAAATTAGGAAGGTTTCTTCTCCCCAAGTGTTGGAATGTTAAGCATAAGCTTCAAGTTTGTAATTCAAGATTGCGTTTTTGGGAGGAAAAGTGTCCGTTTCACATTTGGATTTACTATAGATTTCTGAGAATATTGTACTTAAAATATGATAATATAATTGATACGGGATTTTGTTTCATGCATTGGCTTCAATCACCTTCTAAATCACGCTATCCTGTTGAATTGCATCATGCTTCTTTCTCCCATTTCCCATCTCCCATGTTCGCTCCATCATTTGCTTCTCTCACACTGGCATTTTTTACTGGTATGTGTAGCAGTCCTTTGAATAGTGTGCCAGATTCCTGGCTTGAATATGCAGATGAGCTGAACAGCTGCCACTGCATTTCTCTCTGGGGCACTTCTGAATAGGACACACCAGGAATATCTTGTTCCATTTGGCTGGAAATGAAGAGAGCAAAAATGGAAGAGTTTAAGATATAAATTTCCACTGATGCTATGAAGACAAAACAACAACAACACAACAGCATGTAACAGTATTTTTTTGTTGGTAGTGGTATACTTAAGGTGAATATACACATCTCTGTGCATCATCTGGTCAGGTCCTGTAGGTACATCCCCACTGATGTGCCAGGCAGCTATTTCCTCCTTGCTTCCATGTGCTCAGTGTAAATCGGGTCCTCCCTTAAAGAGGGCATGTGTTGTGGTGAGACTTGGCAACCAAACCCTGCGTTGTAGGTGGGTAAGATTGGTTAGCCACAGCACCCAATTGGTAGGTCCCTTGATGCAGGGTTTAATCAGGCCAATGGGACGCAGGCTAAATGGATCAAGGGACCTATATATATCTATGCACGTGACCCTGAGCTTCCTCTTTCGGTGTGTGCATTCGGAACACCTGCCCACCTCTCCCTACTTTTAGGGCTTGAGCGCTTGACCTTGCTATGCCATCATGTGTTGTCTGTCGTTGGGACAGGGGCATAGCAGGAATTTTCCCCACTTGGCTGATTGGCTGTTGCCATTTGGGTTTCGCCTGCCGCGTAGCAAATCGTCACAACTTGTAAGGTTGCGGATAGGCTCTGGTTCAGGTGATAGGGATGGGAGAATGCTCTCGCCATCCCTATGTGAAGGGTATTCCATTAAAGGAATCCAGGGACTCGATGGTTTGGTCAGCCCCTGTGAGGGAGTTGTGCCCATGCCTGAGTCCAGGGGGGCATTTGGGTGGTTTAAAGGTCTGAACACGGAAAAGGTAAAAGGTAAAGGACCCCTGGATGGTTAAGTTAAGTCAAAGGTGACTATGGGGTTGTGGCGCTCATCTCGCTTTCAGGCCAAGGGAGCTGGTGTTTGTCCACAGACAGCTTTCCACATCATGAGACCAGCATGATTAAACTGCTTCTGGAGCAATGGGATCAAAACCAGAGCGCACAGTAGTATTTATCTACTGGTACTGGCATGCTTTCGAACAGCTAGGTTGGCAGAAGTTGGGACAGAGCAACACGAGCTCACCCCATTGTGGGGATTCAAACCGCCAACCTTCCGATCGGCAAGCCCAAGGGGCTCAGTGGTTTAGACCACAGCACTACCCGTGTCCCCGATGTCTCGATGTACACTCAAGGAGCACACCAGTGGTAGACAGCCCTAGTCTATTTATCTCAGAACACTCATTGTATGTTCTCTGAACACATGTGGGAACATCTGCAACCCCGAGTGTCACTCTACAGTTCATGATTTACAACTATTGAAACACACTGCGTTTATGAGGTACTATAAAAGTTCATTGTGCAACATGTGATCTGTCATGGCCCATTCACAGGTGCAAGTCCCTATTTTACATGACAGCAGCATACTGCAGAAATGTTTCAGGGGGATACGTACAGCTACTTCCTTTCATCATAAATACATTTCCGCATTGAGTTCCTCATGAAATGCCATAGAAGCATTTCTCCCAGGATACATTTTCTGTTTAATTTCACCATGGCTTGACTAAATCTTCTCAGAAAACAATATTTTCAACAAACCTTCAAAGTGGACATTTTTAGCCCGGTCCGTATCTGTATTGGATTTGAAATAGTTTGCGTGTGTGCAATTGGTTTGGGTTTTTATTTTATTTTATGGTGGAATTACTTTGAGATGCTTCATAAGGAGTGATTCATAAATGAAACAAACTAACTAACTAACTAACTAACTAACTAACTAACTAATAACTAATATTGTGTCCCTATCACTAGGAGGAAGGGGGGGAGGTGTTTCCCAGAGCAAACAGCAACAAGCAGCAAATTAAAACTCACCTCTGAGTTTGTTTGTTTGTTTGTTTAAATATATGTATAAACTGCACTTTCATAAAAATACAACAAGGCAGGTGTACACAGAACAAAATTAGCAACAGCTGTAAAACTCCAGTAAAGACATCAGTAACGGCATTCATAAAACCTGCTTGGCAACAAAATAATAATAATGCAGATTCCAAAGGCATGTCTAAATAATAACATTGTTAGGAACTATCCACAAGAAGACAGGGATAACTCCTGCCAAACCTGGCAAGGAGTTCCACAAGGCAGGGCTTGTCTTGGTCCCTAAGGCGGACCAAACTTCAACGGTTAGAAACTGCAAGGAGATTTCTGTGGAATTATGGAAAACAAGAAATGCTACACTTTCCATTTCCTTTCATTCTTTTCAACATGTTTACATTAGAATGCAATTTAAATTTTTGACAGTTTCTAACATGTGGCAGCTTGCAACACACCCCCCCCCCCGATAACATTAGTAACACAATGGTGTTTCAAAACAACAGGATGATGGTTTACCTTGCTCATCCTGTGAATTGTACTCCATTAAACAGCTGGATTATTTCTCCTCTCTTTGGATAAATTTTGTGAAACTCCTCCCCCCCCACCCCATTACTTTGCAAAAGATAGAGTGGTAAATTTCAAGATTAAGATCTGTGGATCTAGACCCCTACCTGCACAGTATTGTACATTCTTGCTATTTATCAAAGTAAGTTTTCGTTAAACTAGATATTCCTTCATTCCACCACGAATGCAGCAAAAACGGTACGTGCAGAAGGACAGTGGGAGACAGATGGGCAAACTGTATGAGAAAGGGAATGAATAGATGAATTCTGAGGTTTAAAAGACAGGGAAGACAAAAATATGCATAGTATCATGGGAGAAAAGTCATTTGCTCAGAGGACAAACGGCTGTATCCGTGACAGGGAGTATATAATAAAGTCCAACCTCAAACTGTAAATCAGCTGCATATGTCTCACAGGTCTATCTCACAGCAAGCAATGCTATTTCTTTCAACATCAACCATGGAAGCAGCTTGTATGACAGGCAGGACCGTAAGGCAGCGATAAATCCTCCAAGAATGTGAGGACAGAAAAATAGGAGGATCCAGTCCTTTGCCCTCTTTTTTCAAACATCTTGGGGGGGGGGGAATGAGGACAGTAATTATTTCCAGAGTAAAAGGCCTGCTAGAGATGACAGAAGAAGTTTAGGGAGGGAAAGGTCTCATCCAAGGGGAAGGTTAAAGACTTGTTGTTGTTTAGTCGTTTAGTTGTGTCCGACTCTTCGTGACCCCATGGACCAGAGAACGCCAGGCACCTCTGTCCTCCACTGCCTCCCGCAGTTTGGTCAAACTCATGCTGGTAACCTCAAAAACACTATCCAACCATCTCGTCCTCTGTCGCCCCCTTCTCCTTGTGCCCTCCATCTTTCCCAACATCAGGGTCTTCTCCAGGGAGTCTTCTCTTCTCATGAGGTGGCCAAAGTACTGGAAGACTAGCGTATCATAATGATACCATATTTTTCGCTCTATAAGACGCACCAGACCACAAGACGGACCTAGTTTTTGGAGGAGGAAAACAAGAAAAAAAATATTCTGAATCTCAGAAGCCAGAACAGCAAGAGGGATCACTGCACAGTGAAAGCAGCAATCTCTCTTGCTGTTCTGGCTTCTGGGATAGCTGCGCAGCCTGCATTCGCTCCATTAGACGCACACACATTTCCCCTTACTTTTTAGGAGGGAAAAAGTGAGTCTTATAGAGCAAAAAATATGGTACTTCATAGTACATGTTTTCTTATTTATTTATTTTTTTAAAAAATGTTCTCTTCACAGTGGACTTAGAACTGAGGGGGCAATGTTGTAGAATAAATGTATTCAAAACCTAACAATACAGCCACTAGTTAATTTGATGGTTAGGTTACCTTTTTCCTTTTTTTGAATTGTTAGCCATGTTCTCTGCTACAATAACTCTCGAGGCATGCAACAAAACCTTCCATTAAAAGCCAATCAATGGGACAACTAATTTCATTAGATTTTTCAAAACATGAAGGAAACAAACAACAAAAACATGCCATTGCTGATGGCAACTCACAAATAGAGCAATCTTATCAAGACTTCAGCTTTGACAGAAATGGAAATGACCAAGTATATAATTTTCATATTGGTACTGTAATTAGCTTCCGAAGAGCTCCATAGCGTGGCGTGTGTCCTCGTGGGCTGACAGGAGGTGCACTGCAGAGAATCAAATTGTGTTTAACTACACCTCTTATTACTTTACTGTGAAAAGTCAAGTGTAACAAGAGAGCTATTTGTGATACTTTGGCCCACCGCCCTTCCTCCATCTTTGGCCCATGGCCACCTCCATCTGAGCAGCTGAGAGCAAAAATGGCACACCCAGGGGTTCTGTTTGCTTTCAGCTAAGTCCAATGCCAACATGGAGTCTGGGATCAAAAGCTGGCTAATTAAACCAGAGCCTGATTCAAATACTTAATCCTAGAATTGGTTTATTCTGACACATTCTCACTACATGTGAAGAACATTCCCTTTTCCCAACATCCATGCCAGCAGGGTGCGGACAAGGTCCTCTTCATACAGAAGAACTTCATCAGTGTACAGTACAACTGAAGGAGCAATTTGAGGATTGACTCCTGAATTCAGTCCAAAATGGGATTTCACCCAGATTTGCTCCTGTATTAACTCACGTAACTGGACCCTAAAATCCCCCTCCCCTTCAAGCCCTCACACCATGCATAACTTTACTAATAAACTGAAAGTGAATCCTGTAAAAGGATTATGAGATATTACCGCATGTTTCCCAGGTTCTCACGTCTGAGGAGCAGGCTTGCAGTCTGGGTTTGCTTCTGGATTCATATCTGTCACTGAAGGCTCAGGTGACCTTGATGGAATGGAATGCCTTTTTTCAGCTCCAGCTGGTTCACCATCAACGTCTCTTTTTGGACAGAGATGACCTGACCACTGTACTTCATGCAGAAGGTCCAGTTGGGTGTCCAAAAGGATGCAATTGCCACCTAGAGCTCCCAAGCTACCACAGCATGGTCAGAAACTGAGATTACCCTGAGTTTAACCTATGATACACATAGCCACAACTCTCTGGACACAAAAATATATAATCAAGTGCCAAACAAGAGTTTCGTTTGTGCTATAAAAGTGTTTTGGTTCCCTTCTTTGGTGGACCAACACATTTTCTTATATAAAGGGCAGCATGAGGAAATCTGCCTGAAAATCTGCATTAAAGCTCAATTGATATTACAGTGGTACCTTGGTTTAAGAACAGCTTACTTTATGAACAACTTGGATTAAGAATGCTGCAAACTCAGAAGTACGTGTTTTGGTTTGTGAACTTTGCCTTGGAAGCAGAACATGTTGAGTGTGTTCCATTTGTAAATTGAGTCCCCAACTGCTATGGGAAAGCACACCTTGGTTTAAGAACGCTTTGGTTTAAGAACGGACTTCCGGAACGGATTAAGTTCATAAGCCAAGGTACCACTGTATACTTCGATGCAACCAGAGAATATTTGCTGAGGCTCAACAATAAGAAGTCAAAGGGAGTCTCAAACAAGGCTTGGACTCAGGCCACTCTCTTTTTAAAAAATGAGGGAGAATTAAGCTCCACATCAATTTATTCTCCAAGCTCGCTCCCCCCTCCTCTGAAGTACATCTAAATGGTACTTGATGGCTTAATGAAGGGAGATGCTGTGAGAGGACGGCAGCTGGCACATATCCTCCAGAAGGATTTGTGTACTCGTTCTCCACAGGCCTGGGGAGTCCTCTTTGCGCAACACAGATCACCTCCTGCACCGCAGACTGCATTAGCATTCAGCAGCTGAGCCAAAAGGCTGGCCCTTCTCTTTTATTAATTTAAACATTTTAATATTCTCTATATGCAAAACATAATTAGAATTAATGGACTTTAGTGCTAATGCAGTGCTTGAAGCTAGTTAGTGCATTAATCTTCCCGCATATGATAAACATGAATTTTGAATCTCTACACCACCAGCGAGGCTAGGAGCTCAGCGCTCTTTGCTGATGTAGTGTGTGTCCAGATAATGATCATATCATCTGACAGAAAGAGAGAGAAGGAGAATCACCCTCCTTTTGATGAGATAAGCAATTGGTCCTCCGGGGAGGAAATAAAACATGACTGATTTGGACTGATTATTAAACAAGATCCCATTATTAATCTATGAAGACAGAGTGTTGCCAGGAGTGGGCTACTGAAGCTTGCACTGCACGCAATGGGAAGGAAGAAGCAGAACATGCCACCACCAATTTCTCTGCTATTGCCAGAGCTATCGTCTAACAAAGAAACAGATCCTTTAAAAAAAAAAAAAAGATATTTATTAAGGTTTTCAATATTAATACAGTAAAAATCAAAAAGAAAAAAGAAAAAATAACAAAAATACAAAATAAAAATAATTAAAAACACACAAAGTTTTCATAACTTATTTTCCATTAACTTATTTCCCAGACCTCCTCATACCTCCCTTTTTTGTATTCCAATTCAGATTGTTAGTTCAGCAAATCCTTATCAATAAATTTTAACCTGCTTCTAAACCTTTTTTTCCATATTCTCTTAAAACATTACAGCTGGAGACTGCTTCATTTCTATCCAACATCGTTCTAGCATTCATTAATTTTACAATATTTCTGTAAATAGTCTTTGAATTTCTTCCAGTCTTCTTCCGCTGAAGAAACAGATCCTTTTCAAGGTGCAATGTGAAGTCATTTTAGAAATGCAAATAGCAGCAACAGGGTGGGGTTTCGGGAAATCAATCTCAGGATTCTTTATCCTTTTCTCATCCTGCTGTGACCCCAAAGAAAAAGGCCCTGCCAAACAGTTTATTTGAACCAGTGGTTTCCCTTCACAGTACATTTATTTACTTACGATATTGAAAAGATGCTCTCTAGCAGGGATAGCTGATGTGATACCCTTCATATATTGCTGATTCTCCCTGATTACTGGTCATGTTGGGTTGGGGGCTGATAATATTTGGACATAACTTGGTCATGCTCCTTTATTTCAATGAGCCTACTCTAAGTACAACTTAGCTGAATGCCACCCATGATGTCTGAGAATGAGGCTAAAAGTGCAGCCCTGATCCAAGAAAACGTGGGGATGTCTTATGCATGTACCTGTGGACAGGACTACTCTCTCTGTCTAAGTAAGGTTGTACTTAGCATACCAGGTCAAGCAGATAACTAGTTGAAGCAGCTAGTTGACCCTCCAGTTACAAAGACAGACCACTGAGCATCTCCAGACTGTAAACCTGATCCTTTAGGGCAGGCATCCCCAAACTCAGCCCTCCAGATGTTTGGGACTACAATTCCCATCATCCCTGACCACTGGTCCTGTTAGCTAGGGATGACAGGAGTCCTGTTAGCTAAGGATGATGGGAGTTATAGTCCCAAAACATCTGGAGGGCTGAGTTTGGGGATGCCTACTTTGGACGTGGGTGGCACTGTGGGTTAAACCACAGACCCTAGGACTTACCAATCAGAAGGTCGGCGGTTCGAATCCCCGCGACAGGGTGAGCTCCCGTTGCTCGGTCCCTGCTCCTGCCAACCTAGCAGTTCGAAAGCACATCAAAAGTGCAAGTAGATAAATAGGTACCGCTCCGGCGGGAAGGTAAACGGCATTTCTGTGCGCTGCTCTGGTTCGCCAGAAGCGGCTTAGTCATGCTGGCCATGTGACCCGGAAGCTGTATGCTGGCTCCCTCGGCCAGTAAAGCGAGATGAGTGCCACAACCCCAGAGTCGGCCACGACTGGACCTCATGGTCAGGGGTCCCTTTACCTTTACCTTTTACTTTAGGCATTGAACAGATTGAATACCACCTACCCAGGCAAATGAACTAGCAGGATCTCTGTTGTCCAGACAGATCTTCAGTTTATTGGTCCTCTTCTGGCCCAATACTGCTTCCACACAGTACCTGTGCACTCCCTCCACTTGAATTAGATGAAAAGAAGCAGAGCTGGGTGTCTTTCACATATCTACGACATCTCACTCATAATATGCAGGTGGCCTCGCTCAGAATTCACGTGGAGTTGCCAAAAAACAAATATGGGAGATGAAACAGAACCTTATGGGGTATTTATGCAAAGTAGTCACCTAAAAATCATCCTGCAAATCAGCAGTAGAATGGTCTGCAGTGGGTGAAAGTTGCTATAAGCTTAGAATTCAAGAGGAAATATCTGACCACAGCAAGGAAGCAGATGTAGAAAACAACAACCCATTTCCAAGCCACCATCTTCCTGGCCACTTGAGGTCCTGTTACGATGTGCTGGGTCAACAACATGCTTGGAGAGCCATTTTGGTTATTATGGGAGTCCCAAGCTGCCTGGACTGGGCCATCCAGTTTTGGCCTTGGTGCTGCAGATTCCTGGAACAACCATCCTGGAGGTCTTCAACAGTAAATCTGAGACTGATGGTACACTAGCTGGATCGCTAATGTATCCCGAGTGCTTAACGCAAGGCACAAGCCCTCCACACTGGCAGTCAAATTGCAGCATCAGGGACCCCCACTTGCTCGAGGAAGACAGATCTGGGAAGGACCAATCCACATCTTAGTATTACAGGCCATAGTAGCTGGGGGAGGGGCAGGACACAGTAGAAAAAGAAAGGGTTAAAATGCGCCTCTACAGCCTACAGGGTCCTGATCCTGGAGGGAAAACCATGTACCTGGTATTCACATTTCTAAAAAGATTTATGCAACTTAAAGAGATGCATTTATTATTAATAGCTTCATAGTTCTAAATGTTGTAAAAGCTTTATGTGCATTAAGTGTTTCCTATCTTCAATCACGGTTCCTTTTGAAAGAAACAGAACAATTATCGCTGGTATAATCTACTGTGTTACTCCACCATATCTGTGTAAAGTTACAGCTACTGAGATTAGCCAGCAGTTTCAGAAAAAGGCTTTGGGAGCCTGATTTTGTTCACAGAAGACTACAGTGGTACCTCGGGTTATGAACTTAATTTGTTCTGGAGGTCTGTTCTTAACCTGAAACTGTTTTTAACCTGAAGTACCACTTTAGCTAATGGGGCCTCCTGCTGCCGCTGTCCCCCCACCACACGATTTCTGTTCTCATCCTGAAGCAAAGTTGTTAACCCGAGGTACGATTCTGGGTTAGCGGAGTTTGTAACCTGAAGCGTCTGTAACCTGAAGCATCTGTAACCCAAAATACCACTGTAATGTGTTCTAGTTCAGTTTGGAAACTGGGGTTCTCTTCTGCTTATATCCTCACCGAACTGAGCAAACTATTGGAAAACAAAAACAATTTGCTCTGGTTATCTACTTCTGTATCATCACACTTGCAAAATAGATCTGAGCTGCATTTTTGTAATGCATTGCTCTGCAAGAGACATTATGCATTTTGTATGTAAGTCACATAATATTTTACCCATGAATGCTTCTTAAAAGTGGATTTTTTGTGTGCATCAATTCAATTTGATCATTTCTGTACAGCCAACTTGTGTGCTCCTGATGAATTCTGAAGCTCCTTGTTCTTTAACTTGCTGATATTCATCCATGATTGAGATGCTAATTTTTCCCCCATTTGACAATTTCCTTTCAGGGACAGGTTCAAGTACAATTATAAAATGCAAAGTATGTGCTTTTCCCAGTAAATTGGGGCAGTGTGCATTTACCAACAGGACCATACGGCCACTGAAGATGAAGGCAAAGAACAATTTAAGATCCACAAACTCCCTACAGTGAGCCAATTATTCTCTCTGAAGCTGATGTTTCTCTCATCGTCTCTGGAGTTCTATTTGCATTAACAATGAAATTGCCAGTGTGCGCTGCTTTTTTTGCACTGCACTCAGCCATTTGTAGACAAAAGTATGAGAAGGGAAATGTGGGCATCTAACGATTTGCCAAATAAGTAAATGTTGTTCTATGACCCCTGGTGTGAGAACCATCTGCCACAACTGGACTTAGAACATAATACTTTGGAAAGCAGGGCTAGAGGCTGTTCCATGAGTCACTGCATAGTGTTGTCAGATGTGCAAAGCTGCGTCCATGTGTTTGAGAAATATGGATAAGAAGTGGCTAAGGAGTAAACTCTGCACAAATCCAGAGTGGAAGCCCTAAAGCTGTTGGATGGCATCTTGTAAGCCTCCTTTCAGTGACCCTTGTATTTGACTGGTGCCAAATGTATTGCTCTGCTTTCCGTTGGACCACATCAGCGAGGTTGAGAAGGTGGCTTGTCATCTGGGCAAACCAGGACTTCCATACACACTGTCCAGGCTTACAAGACACTGGATATTTTGTGTTGTGTGAGCCAGGCGCCCCCACCTCCCAGGACCACTGACAATGAATACACAGGGCATGTAGCTTTAGGAGTGCTATGTTCCACACACACCCCACCTGGGCTTCCGGACAGAAGCAACTCCTCCTTCATCCCTTTACTGGGATACCCCTGCACCTTAGAGGGGCTGGCAGAGGCTGCAACCTCCCCTCTGCCAAAGACTAAGGTTTACCCAATGCCTTAACTGCCAGAGTCATGGCAATTGCTATGAGGAAGGCACAGTGCTTTCATTTTTTTTTTTAAAAAAATGTTTAGAGGTACTCTCAATTTGACTCAAGAAAATCACCATTTAATGGTTCAAATCAGGGGAAATAAATGCAGCAAAAGGACAAAAGTAGAAAGAACATGTAAGGAAATCCCAACGAAAGAACAGTGGTAAGAAAAACTGATGAGCTACACAAAGTTAGCTAAATTGGCATACAAATTGTGGGACAAGGACAGCTGTGACTTTAAGGAAGAATGGGAGCTTTTTACAATTTATCTAAAAAGACAACAAAATGAATTGGACTCCTTGACAGGTTTTGAAGAAGCATACCCAAATTTATTAGTTGATAACATGGTAGATAGATAATGTAAGGATATGTATAACTTTATAACATGCAGAGAGTAATATGTGATGAGAAATCAGAGAGAGGAGCTGAGGGAAATCTTGGGGGGGGAGGGGGGGAGAAAAAATAATGAATATGATAGGTTTTGATAATTTGTTATGTTGAAACTGTTAATAAAAACATTTTTTTAAAGAAAAAGTCCAAAGAACATGCATTACCTCCTATTACACAGTTGACAGTAACTTCCACATTAGCATGAGGTTGTGTGCACTAACATCTTCCCGATTCCTCTGCTTTCATCAGTAAAACACCACACATCCACATTCCCACCCTGTTTCACACATTAAACACTCGCTTCCGTCTGAGACTGAGGAAAAACTGGGAAAGGAAAGGAAGTAGCAACAGAACTGACAATTCACTGCTAGAGAATATTCTATTTTTAAAATATTTTTTAGTTTCTTCTCCCGTTAGATTCACAAAATGTTTAGGGGTATGCGTACCCCTGCATCCCCCCAGAAAAAAAGCATTGGGGAGGCAAAACCAAAGGATGGTGACAACATGTCTTCTAGGCAAATTCCTACCTGGCCCTGAATATAGTGACCAGCAGTAGCCCTAGAACACGAAGCCAACACACTAGATCTTTTGCATTGTCATGCATAAATATACAAGAGTGGTTATGCTAATGGGCAGCTTAAACCAAGTCATCTGGCTCTTCAAGAAATGATCCAGAACTAAGTCAGTCATCTAAATGTGATTCATATTCTACCAAATTCTTGTTCTTCTCAGCATCCAGTATACTTAGCCAAATCATGGGAGACATTCATTACAAAACAAAGATAAGCATAGAAGAGATGAATACAGGTATGAAATTTGAAGTAGCATTTCATGCACAAATATTTAGTTTGTTAACAAAATTTGTCTGCAGATTAATTGTAAATAAAACTCTAAGCGGTTTACAAATATAAAATATACATTAAAATTGTCAATGAAAGTCAGCATTAAAAGCATTTAAAACACACACACACACACACAGAGAGAGAGAGAGAGAGAGAGAGAGAGAGAGAGAGAATAAAAGCAACAGTTTAGAAGCATACATTGTAAGCTAAAATTGCAGTTTAAAATACAGATGATCAGTTATCCGACCCGCAAGCCATCTGAAGGCAGTCCTATATAGGGAAGGTTTTTAAAAATGTTTAATGTTTTATTATGTTTTTATATATGTTGGAAGCTGCCCAGAGTGGCTGGGGCAACCCAGTAAGATGTGTGGGGTATAAATAGTAAAATTATCATTATGGAATGGGATGTCCCTATTTTAATTGGAGAAATGGTGGAGAGTATGCAGATCAACTTTACATATCTGGATAGACAAGTTCATTGCATGCATTTACCTTTATCATATTTGATTCTTCTTCCAATAAATTTAAAGGGGTTATCCACTTTTATCCTGCCAACATAAAGCAGATACGGTGAGACACAAAGACAAGTCAAGGCTAGTGAGTTTCATGGCTCAGCAAACATTGGAACATGGCTGTGCGCAGTGCAGGATTAAAACAGAAAAGTAAAAGCTTTTATTTCCAGTGTTTTACAATAAGGGCTCCCCCGCCCTCCAGTTCTGTTTTAAAGCATACACCATTAAAAGATATAAATTAGTATCGCAAAATACAGCACATGGGGTTGGAGATTATCTCATGCGTGGTAAATTGTGAAACCACATTCCAGTCCAGTCAATCGAAACATATTTCTTTCCAAGTTTCTTGGTGGCCCATGGCTTTTAGCAAATAAAGTTTGCCCAAGCTATGTTGGCAGTCCTATGGCTATCAGTGGGTAGCTGGACTGACCATGGGTGGATTAGGCAGCCGATGCTTGTGGTATATGCCCGGTTAGGAACAGGAGGGCCTGTGGGTCTTACTTTGGCACAGAGTCAGGTCTGCACTCCTGCCTGTTTGCCCAGCAGTGCTGAGTGCTGTGTGACCTATCAGCTGGAATTAATTCAATAGAACTATTTGTTGATTCCTCTGTTTTGAAGAGGGAAAAAAGCTACACTGAAAGCACTGTTTTGCTTTTTAAATGAAAGGAATGCATTTTGCGCTTCTGGCATTCTTTCTGATCTGCAGGAGAGACAGGTCCGCTGGTATTGTACCAAGAACTACCGCTGAAAATACGACACATTGCTGCATTCAGATTAGTAAAAATGTTGTTGTTGTTGTTTAATAAAATCATGATAGAATAGGACTAAAAGGCACCCAAGCACAGGTCTGTTAGGGGCCAAATGAGACATAATAATAATAATAATAATAATAATAATAATAATTTATTATTTATACCACACCCATCTGGCTGAGTTTCCCCAGCCACTCTGGGCGGCTCCCAATCAAGTGTTAAAAACAGTACAGTGTTAGATATTAAAAAACTTCCCTGAACAGGGCTGCCTTAAGATGTCTTCTGAATGTCAGGTAGTTGTTTATCTCTTTGACATCTGATGGGAGGGCGTTCCACAGGGCGGGCGCCACTACCAAGAAGCCTCTGGTTGCCTGTAGCCTCATTTCTCGCAATGAGGGAACTGCCAGAAGGCCCTCGGCGCTGGATCTCTGTGTCCGGGCTGAACAATGGGGGTGAAGACGCTCCTTCAGGTTAATATGTCAATATGTCGTTTGTCTTTGGATGTAGAATTTATTTGGACTTCCGGGATAGCGCGATCCGGTAATGGCGGATTCCCTCCGAGCTCCGGAGGGAATCGGCTCCGCTGAGGACGGGTCTTGCCGTGCCGGCGACACGGGGACCCTTAAAAACCGCAGGCGCTGAAGCCTGCGGACTTGGTGACTCGGTGGGCACCTTAAACGCCCTCCCCGACCCGCGAAGAGCCTTTTTAAAGGCTGCGGAGTGGACTGGGGTGCGGCGCGGTGCTGAGAGTCCATCGCTACCTCGGCGGAGCGAAGCCGCGAGCCATGGCCGGAGAGCGCTGTCTTCCTTCCTGAAATTCGGACTGAAATAAAGAACCCGTGAGTAAAATGGAAATTTGATATTAAAATTTTACCTTGGATTGGAGTACGACCGGGGGATGTGCTAAAAGGAAGTCCACACTCCCCCCCCCCCACAAAAAGATTTAAGCAAGGAGAGGAGCACTGAGGTGGAAAGACTTTTGTGCTTAGAAAGACAACTTGCACGAATTGGATTAAAAAGCTATTGTGCTGGAGAGGAGAGAGGAACTTTAGAAGTTTTTGTGTAATTTCCCCCCCCCTCCATTCTGGACCCGGGAGGGTCCTGTGTGTGAGCCCGAGGAAAAGGAGAAAGAAAGTTTGACAGCTGTCAAAAGAGCTGTCAAACGGGCGACTAAAGGCTGGAATTGAGATACTTAGAAAATTTCTTTTGGATTAAAGGGGACATATTGTATCTGAACTGATTGGAAACAAAGTATTTGTGAATAACAAAGTAACGAACTGTTGGAAAGGAACGATTGGACTGGCAATCCCCCTGGAGGGAACAAAAGATACTGCAATGGCTGCAGAAGGAAAATTACTGGCAGAGATTGAAAGGATGTTTTTTCTCGTGGGAATTCTACAAGAACAGACTGCAGATATGAGCAAACAACTTGTGACCTTGAATCTGAAATTGTGTAACTCTGCTGATGACAAAAAGCTGGAAAATAACCCGGCAGCCGGAACAGAAGAGATAGTTTTGGAAATAGGGGGAAAGGACGAAGAAGAAGGAGAGGACGTTCAGATGGAAAGTATCAACCAAAAGCCTGCAGCTTCAGAAAATAAAGGACTTGATGAACAGGACCAGTGTACCGTAAATTTGCAAAAGGAGAGAAGGACAAAGGAAGAAGCCCCTGGAATATCTGAAATACTGGAATATAAAAGAATAAACAAGCATGATTGGGACTTCTTCCTCAAGTTTGAGTATGGGAGACTGGCAGACCCTTGGCAGCAATTGCTATGGACTGATTCGGTGGAAGGAAAGAACAAGTATGACTGGGACCCTTTCTTTAAGTTTGAGCATGGGAGATTGGCAGATCCTTGGCAGCAACTGCTATTGACTTTGGCGGAAGGAAAGAAGAGGGAGCTTGGGATACAACTCCTTCGAGAATTGAAGGCCAACAAGCAACAAAATAGACGGAGAGAGACTAACTGGGGCTTGAGAGCCTCGGATGTGAGAAATCCGGGCTGAAACTGATTTTTTAGAATAGAAATGTGGAAAGGGACAGAAACTGGGCCAGGGAGGGAGGGGGAGAGTAGAATAGTAAGAATTTTTGATTTATGATTTTTTAATTTGGATATGTTTTGTTTAATATGGGAGGATTCGTGTGAGAGAAGATAGGTCGACCTTAGAGAAAGGAGTTAATGTGTAAAAACTTATAAGTAAATTTGAGTCTAACAAGAGATGTTAAATATTAAGAACAGAGGATAACAATATAATAGAGAGAAGAGGAAATAACTTGCTGAATTAACTATTGAAATTGGAATGTGGGAAGGAGAGATGTGGGGAAGTCAAGGAAAGAAGGTAATGAAAATTATATATGTATTGTTTTGTGTTTGGTGTTTGTGTGTGTGTGTTTGTCTATAAAAAATTTGAAAACTCAATAAAAATTTATTAAAAAAAAAATGGATGTAGAATTTATTTGTGTGTGTTTAAAGAAACAGCCAGAATGGGTGGGGGGCGGGCAATTTTGATTGTGACCCAGCAGGGCTTTTATCAACCAGAACTCACTGGAACTCAGTTCCAGCACCCGATAGTGTTGCATCATTGACAGGGCCCAGCACACACACCCCAGACAGGACCAGGGAATGGGCACAGAGATGAAACAAAACCAGTTCAACCCTCACTGCTGCTGCTGCTGCTGCTACTCAACAGGTGTGGAGCATGGAGGGTCCATGGGCCCACCCACCCACACAGGAGCCCAGCCAGCCAATGAGACCCTGGGCGGGCACATCCTCCCAGCACTGGCCATGCGGACATTCAGCAAGGGGGGCCAGGGGCATGAGCCACTCCTGGTCCTCCCCAGGCTACACCCTTGCTAGCACCTGTGAGGTGAGCACCATTGCCATTATAAGAGAACAAGGGAGACAATTGTGGTGCGTTCTGGCACGTTTCCCCCTAGAAAACCAGCACCGGGAGCCTAGGGAGCCTTACTCCTTTCCCATCTGCTGTGGTCCCAATCCAGATCAGGCCTCAGTGCCCCTGCAATCCCCAAAGAGGGGAAAAAAAAGCTCCCATTCACTTTGAAGACCCTCTCTCTCCCACGTTGCTTCCCTGCACTGGCTAGTTATAATCATAATCATAATTTTTTATTTATACCCCACCCATCTGGCTGTGTTTCTGCAGCCACCTTAGGCAGCTCCCAGCAGAATATTAAAAACATGATAAAACTTCAAACATTAAAAACTTCCGTAAACAGGGCTGCCTTCGGATGTCTTCTAAAAGTCAAATACTTGCTTATTTCCTTGACATTTGCTGGGAGGGCGTTCCGCAGGACAGGCGCCACTACCGAGAAGGCCCTCTGCCTGGTTCCCTGTAACCTCACTTCTCTCAGTGAGGGAACTGCCAGAAAGCCTTTGGCACTGGGCATCAGTGTTCTGCAAATAAATGAAAACCTTCTGTGGTCGTCTGCTTTGTTGTCCTTGGGATGCAACCTTTAAAACAGTTTAATTGGTTGGTTAAGTGACAGAAGAGGCAAGTTTTGCTTGATAGCATTAAGCTTTAAGGAACTAACTTGGGGTGACTCTTGTGCTCCAAACTGGAAACACAGACGTGAGAGATGGGTGAGGCTTAGTAGGAGCAGCAGGCCAGACAGAGTGGTATCACCACCTGAAGGCAGACACAGCAAAACCAGTAAACACTGATGACAGCAGAAGGACAGGTGCCCCTGGCTATCATTGTCACTATTTTGCCCAGCATCTTTTGAGAAAACTCATTGTATAACAAAGACTGCTGAAGTTCCTAATCCTTTCACAATTCACCTGGATTTAGAAGTCACTAAAGGTAACTTCTGCACTATAGTGTTATGTATAATCTAAGAGGTGACTTAAAAAAACAACAACCACAGAAAAGCAAAAACATGTTATTTTGTGCCAGGCACTGAGAGAGATGTGAGTAGAATTGGAATCTGTCCAGAAATGACTAATTAGTGTACCACTCAACTCCCATCACCTGTCTGGTCCAATTCAGCTGAATGCCACAATTGAATATTTACATTCTCAAAAGCCAATGACATCACTCTGCCAGCTTACATCCCCCAACCCTACAAAATTCTGATATCTGCATTCAAGAGCATAAATTCTCTATATATTTTAAAAAAAAAACACTTAAGAACTTTGTGTGTGTAAAATTAATGCTGCTTGGTAATGAAAATGGCAATACAATTTATTAAATAGCTGGTACTTAAATTATTCAATTTTCTCATTAATTCTGCGGTATGTGCCTAGCTTCAGCAATTACTTGTTCATTAATAAGGGACATTCCTTGCAATATATTTATAGCATGCCGACCGCAGAAGAAGCAGTCCTGATTGAAGTAGTCATAGAAATCAATGCATGAAAGCAAGGAAGGGAAAGTGGTAGTATTCTCTGCATGGAAAAGGTTCCAGATTCAATCCCTGGAACCCTCGAGACCTGCCATCAGTCAGAGCCAACAGTATTGAACTCAATGGGCCAGTGTTCTGGCTTTGGTATAAGACATTTTCCTGTGTCCCCAAGATTCCAATAGTCTTCTGCAGAGAGAACAAAATGCATTGTTTGCCTTCTCCTCCCATCTGTATTTATGAAAGATTGTTTGCAAAATTCCATCCTACTCCCCAAACAACCTGTTACATCCAAGCCTTGTTTTCACTAAGCTGCTCAACTTGCATCTGGTAGTGTGGAGTAAAAACGGCTTCTCAATTTTTTTGAGAGTATTTGAGGGCATCAGAATCCTCCCCCCATATTCTGATGCCCTCAAATACTCTGGAAAAAAATTGAGAAGCCGTTTTCATTATTGGGAAAGAGATATTTGCCAAATGGTTTATTAACCCCCCTCAGAAAATTTCGGCTCACTTTGTGTTGAATAAAAATCTATTGTCAGTCTGTATTGGTCTGTGTAGGGGGACGCAGGTGGCGCTGTGGGTTAAAGCCTCAGCGCCTAGGACTTGCCGATCGAAAGGTCGGCGGTTCGAATCCCTGCGGCGGGGTGCGCTCCCGCTGCTCGGTCCCAGCGCCTGCCAACCTAGCAGTTCGAAAGCACCTCCGGGTGCAAGTAGATAAATAGGGACCGCTTACCAGCGGGAAGGTAAACGGCGTTTCCGTGTGCGGCTCTGGCTCGCCAGAGCAGCGATGTCACGCTGGCCACGTGACCCGGAAGTGTCTCCGGACAGCGCTGGCCCCTGGCCTCTTAAGTGAGATGGGCGCACAACCCCAGAGTCTGTCAAGACTGGCCCGTATGGGCAGGGGTACCTTTACCTTTACCTATTGGTCTGTGAAGGAAGCGGGGATCTAAGGGAGGAACAGAAAGAGGACCCAAGCCTGTACTTCCTGTTAAGTTGTGGGTGAACATATCAGATGACACAGCGATTCTTCAAAGAAGCTCTTGTTTATTCACAGGCCAGAACTGAACTGAACTGAAGGGTTCAGCCAGCCTGCTTATATAGAGCTCCACTACAACGCAACTGTAACCACTTTCTGTAACTTTCCAATCACTGAACGTCACTTTCAATCCCTTATTTGCATATTTTGGACCTGAATGAAAACTATCTACAGTATCCCCCTGCTGGCCCAGGGTGAGAACATCAGTACATAACACTTCCTTCAATGATATTAAGATAATATTTATATTTATTTATTTATTGGTTGGTTGGTTGGTTACAGTTATATACCACCTTTTTGCTAAGGCACCCAAGATTATTTACAATCTCAAAGGACTAAAATAACAGGAAGGGAGGAACCAGCTAGAGCAGGCCCTCTTGTTATCTGTGTCTCCATCCCTCATCCTCTTCTTAAAAATATATATATTAAATAACATTAGAACTGGATCACCCAAAATTCATGGAAATGAGGGAGACCATTTAGTCTGGGAGAACTGAATTCTTCAATAGTTCAGAAAGGGCTGAGGAGGGTTGGGAGAATGCCAGAAAACTATTTTCTGACAAATTTAAACTCCATCCTAGGCATGTGCAACCACATATGCCTGAACGTTCCACCGAGGAGCAACCAATCGCCAACCTTCTTTCAAATATGCTAATTTTCTGTGGGCAAGATTGTGTTGCCCCAATCCAGGCACAAGTTTACCACCTCAGCAAAGACCTCCATTCTTTGGGGAAAGCATTTGTTTTAAATGTGCTTTAATGTATGGGGTGGATGTGACCTAAGTAGCAGCAAAACTGAAATGGAACAGGATTAGGCTTGTCAGTCCGAAGGTCGGCGGTTTGAATCCCCGTAACAGAATGAGCTCCCAGCGTGGTGTAGTGTGGTGTAGTGGTTAAGAGCAGTGGACTCATAATCTGGTGAACCGGGTTCACGTCCCCACTCCTCCACATGCAGCTGCTGGGTGACCTTGGGCCAGTCACACTTCTTTGAAGTCTCTCAGCCCCACTCACCTCACAGTGTTTGTTGTGGGGGAGGAAAGGAAGGGAGAGTGTTAGCTGCTTTGAGACTCCTTCAGGTAGTGATAAAGTGGGATATCAAATCCAAACTCTTCTTCTTCTTCTTCTGTCCCAGCTCCTGCCAACCTAGCAGTTCAAAAGCACACCAGTGCAAATAGATAAATAGGTACCACTGCGGTGGGAAGGTAAACGGCATTTCCATGTGCTCTGGTTTCCATCCCATTGTGCCAGAAGCAGTTTAGTCATGCTGGTCACATGACCCGGAAAGCTGTCTGTGAACAAACGCCAGCTTCCTCGGCCTGAAAGCAAGATGAGTGTTGCAACCCCATAGTTGCCTTTGACTGAATTTAACTGTCCAGGGGTCCTTTACCTTTTTAAGGTAGTATTTTTTTCCCAGGTATTCATGCTAAAGGGCAAATAAGTCTGGGTGGCTGCTACACCCACAACCTGGAAACAGTCTCAGCCAATATCCCCTTGACAACTTTGTTGAACAGTTCCAATCTGAAAACTAGACAACCTTTTCCAGTCCTTTTTGCTCAGACTAGATTAAATGCAGCTGTTTCCAGTCTCCTTGTCCATGGACACTTTCTCACCTTCCGAGGTGCTCCAAAATGACCCTGTTTGCAGCTGAAATGATCTGCTATACAGATCCCATAATAATTACCCCCCTTAGTGACCAAGTCACATCCACAGTAACGGGAGGCTTTGAATAATAGGTCATCCTGGCTAATAACCCCATTATATTAGACAATTCAATAGTGCACTCGGTGACGGAAGTCAGAGTTTTCTTTGGGGAATCTAACCCACATAGAATACTGAGACAGCAAGGTGCCCAAAATGGTTATAAAAAGCCATTTCTCTAATAAAATAATTGTGCCATTTGAAGTGTTTTGTCGCTTCAAGATATCGCTCTGTCCTCTTGGATTTGACTGTGTCAGAGGCTTTTGAAGCAATTTACAAGATAGTTTGGGTGGAAGTCGATTGTGAGCTAAATAGGTTATTATACTAAGGAAAGGACTACATGACAGAGGGTGAAGTAATTTTTAAAATGGGCCTGCCAGCGGTTGGCTGAGATGTCAGGTGTTATCTATAAACGTAAAGATACAAGGACAAAGCTGGCACTGAATAACACTTTGCTCCACCCCAGTGACATTAATAGGGGATGTTCAGGACACACATCACTGAAGGATAGATCCCTAAGGGCATAGTCCATAAATCACTTGCTCTAATGTTGTCTCACTGATGTTGGTAGACCTTTACAGGAACAAAAGGTTTGTAGACTGTAGGGACTTTTCAATTTGAACCTTTTAAATCTCTGTTTTGTAAGCAAACTGTACTGTGCCCCAAATCAAATCACATCTATAGTGCAGTAATACTGATAGACTAGATTCTAAGCCGGAAAAAAACACAATACAGTAGAATTTTTTTAACTGTGGCTGGTTAAAGATGATAGTCTATAGCAGAAAGTTGGCTTTGCAATTATGAAATTATCAAATTTCAGGTGAAAATATTAACACTTTGCTTGTTCCAAGGAGCTTTCAGTCTAAAATAGATAATGGGTGAAACAAAAAAAGGGAGAGGCAAGAGATTCATGCTAGTGTTTCTGTGCTGGATCCTAGCAATCCTTTAATACAGTCGACTCACAACTTGCTCACATTTAACTTGCATGAGTTCAACTTTACATTGTTGAGGGCTAGCCAGTTGAAATCACATAATTGAAATGCACACGTGTTGGAGAGCTTAAAAGCTATTTTTGCTCTGACTTGCCTACTGGGCTCTGGTAATTTTGCACAAGATCTAAGATGGTCCCTTGAGATCTTACAAAAGCCTCCCAGAGCCCAGTAGGCAAGGCAGAGAACTTAAAAGCTATCTGCCTTGCTTGGGGAGTGAGACTTGTTCAGTGTTCCAGCTTTGGAAGGTAAGAATGGTTGTGTGCTGCCAGTTCCGATTGGTTGTTTTGAGTATACACGTTGAGTGAGTATACGTTGTTGTTTTTTGCATATATGCACCATCTCCAGCCCCTTCATGGATCACTGCCTTGCCGTGGCAAAGGGGCTTGAATAACTCAGAGAAGCTATGAACTATGCCGAGCAGGGCACCCAAGATCAACAGGTCATAGTGGAGAGTTTTGACCAAACGTGATCCACCTGGAGGAGGATCCAGCAAGCCACTCCAGTATCCCTGCCAAGAAAACTCCATGGACAAAGACAACAGGCATATAAAAGTTATGACACTGGAAGATGAGTCCCTCAGGTTGGAAGGCGTCCAACATGCTACTGAGGAAGAGCGGAGGACAAATACAAGTAGATTCAGAGCTGATGAACCAGCTTGGCCAAAGCCGAAAGGATGCTCAGTTGCGGATATGCCTGGAAGCGAAAGGAAAGTCCAATGCTGTAAAGAAAAATATTGCATACTCCAATACTTTGGCCACCTCATGAGAAGAGAAGACTCCCTGGAAAAGACCCTGATGTTGGGAAGGATGGAGGGCACAAGGAGAAGGGGATGACAGATGACGCGATGATTGGATAGTGTTCTCGAAGCTACCAGCATGAGTTTGACCAAACTGCGGGAGGCAGTGGAAGACAGGAGTGCCTGGCGTGCTCTGGTCCATGGGGTCATGAAGAGTCGGACACGACTAAACGACTAAACAACAACAACCATCTCCAGAATGAAATCCCCACGCAAGATGTGTATCGACCGTACAGTCCTACATTACCTGTTGCATTATGGAACTGTGGCTTGCTACAGCTATACTGCCATGTCTTGCTAGTTTTCAAATTACAGGAAAGAACTGTATGCCAGAATACCACTCCAAATTTTGTCGCATGAAATGACAGTGCAGAAAATGCCATGGTTTTCTGTGTTGACATGGTGGCAAGCAGAATTTTACTGGAAGCAGATAACACGGAAATGAACACCAAACTTCCTTTAGATTCTGCTAGTTTTCAAGAAGCAGGTTTGTGCTTTGAGCCCCCAAACCCCCGCCCATGGAAATAAAGACACCAAGGAGACGGAATTTAGTTTAAAGGTTAATGGGCAAATTTAGGCCTCAACTTTATTGAATACACAAGTGTGACTGGTATTGGCTTAGGCATTGGTATCTAATGACTATAACTGGCTCCTGCCCACCCAGCAGGGAGCCTGCAAAGGGTAAACTACCAGCAGAGGGAGCGCCATCAATGTATATTGACTGGAGCTCACCCCTGGGGTTCTCGGGGGTCCTGGCATGGCCCTAGCCCCTCCCCAGGTGTTGTACGAGATCCAGACCCCCAGATGCCTTTAACGGAATACCCCATGAAATGGAGGGGCAGGTGATGGCTGCACCTCCCCTCCCCACATTCTGCTAAACCAATGCCTAACCGCCAAACCTTACAAAGTTGTGACTATTGCTGAGAGCAAAAACCAAGTGGCCACTGCCAATTTGTAACATTGGACAAAATTCCTACCCAGCCCCTGTTCCAAAACAGGTGACCAACCAAAGTCCAAAGCAAGGCCAGACACCATCCTAACAACAGGGCGGGTGTTTGGCAGTGCGAAGCAAGAGGGGTTCCTCACATTGTGCTGCCGCTTAAAAACAAAGCCCCAAATCACGCCACCAAGCCGATTGGCCAAGAAGCAGTGGCACAATTATAATACCACCGGCCCAGGTAGGGGCAAAGCCGGGGAGGAGAGTCCTGGGGCCGCGTACAACATGGACCCTCTTTGAAGAGGATCCAACTTTTGTCATGTGAAAGAGAATATAAAATATGGGAATTATCCGGTCAAGAATCATCATGAAAATGGACTAAAATGGTGTCTGAATGTAGCCTGACTCTTAGATTCCAGAATTCGTTCACTACACATTTACATTCTGGATTCTCATTCACGAGGAGAGATACCTAGATGTTATTGCCATCTACAGTTATATGCCAAAGCATGCATATTTCCGTGATGCATGCGTCTGGCAGCGACATATACTTTCCAAGCTCAGGAATATTGGCATGTCTCTCCTGCTGATTCTGCAGTACAATCGAGCACTTCTGCACTCTCAGAGATGCCTGTTTCTCTTTGGCTTGTCTCTCACAGAAGAGGTTTTAATCCCTGGAGACCTTTTGAAAAGATTAGTGGGCAGGCAAGGGTTTCTGATCAATATTCCCTTTTCCCTTAGCAGACACAAGCGTGCAAGGCTGGGCTGTGTGTGAGGTATGGCTGAGTGTTTCATGGCACAAGTAGTTGGCTATGCAATTGCTCGCATTACAGGCTTCTAATTCATTACTTAAGAAAAGGTCTCTAAGAAACAGAACCCAGAAAAGAAAAGAGCATCTTTCTGTTCTTTTCTTGATGCATCTTTACCTCAAAGAAAACACATCTTACTGCAGGTCAGAAAATATATGTGCCCAAGCAGATTTCAGGTATTCAGGTTTATTAGTCTGCTGATGTTTCCCATAATCATAGACATGTGAATTTAATTGCTTTTGTGTGGCACTTATTGAGTGTTTGAAGTGCTTCACATACATTTCATTGTCATGGAAATCCTTATAATTGCCCTGTAAATACACCAGTATTATTATCTCAAAGATGTAGGTGTAGAGGTTAGCTGAGGAAGCCAAGACTGAGAGACAATACTGTTGCATCATGCTGCAATAAGAATAGTGCAGTATTGGGGGGGGGGGCACAAGAAGACTGTAATTTGAAATGCTCTGGGTGTTCTATCCTTTAATAATTTTTCAACACAGACCTGAAAAATCTTCCGCGAACAAAATGGACTGCTTCCATCCCCTGAGAGGTTCATTATTGTCTGTCTCTTTTGAAGGCCACAACAAAATTTAACCTAAGAACCTCCATCTCTCTTGATGCAGCCAATCAACAGTTGCTTTATTCTTCCATTCTTTGCTGAGTGAGCAGCTGACGTCTGGAATCCTACCAGCTATGTTGGATACAGTCCTGAATTTACTTCCCACCAGACAATCTTCATTGTCTCCTACAAAACTGGCTGCTAGCCTGAATGAAAAGAAAGATGGGGCTTTATAAGTGCTGTGAAATCACTGGAGCTTGAACCTTTCAGAAATGTTAATGGAGGTGTTTACTGGGGAGCAGAGAGATGTTGCTAGCTGCCGTCCTAAGGATTGTGTTGTGCTGTTACTATTGCCTCTACTGTCAGTTGGAATGAGCGGGATTTCATTGCTCTGAAATTTAGAGTGAACCTACATCAAAAAAGCGAAGATCGTGGCAACTGGTCCCATCACCTCCAGGCAAATAGAAGGGGAAGAAATGGAGGCAGTGAGAGATTTTACTTTCTTGGGCTCCATGATCACTGCAGATGGTGACAGCAGCCACGAAATTAAAAAAACAACAACGCCTGCTTCTTGGGAGAAAAGCAATAACAAACCTAGACAGCATCTTAAAAAGTAGAGACATCACCTTGCCAACAAAGGTCCGTATAGTAAAAGCTATGGTTTTCCCATTAGTGATGTCTGGAAGTGAGAGCTGGACCATAAAGAAGGCTGGTCGCTGAAGAATTGATGCTTTTCAATTATGGTGCTGGAGGAGATTCTTGAGAGTCCCATGGACTGCAAGATCAAACCTCTCCATTCTTAAGGAAATCAGCCCTGAGTGCTCACTGGAAGGACAGATCCTGAAGCTGAGGCTCCAATATTTTAGCCACCTCATGAGAAGAGAAGACTCCCTGGAAAAGACCCTGATGTTGGGAAAGATGGAGGGCACAAGGAGAAGGGGACGACAGAGGATGAGATGGTTGGATAGTGTCCGCGAAGCTACCAGCATGAGTTTGACCAAACTGTGGGAGTCAGTGGAAGACAGAAGTGCCTGCCGTGCTCTGGTCCATGGAGTCACGAAGAGTCAGACACAACTAAACAACAACAACAACAACCTGATTTCTAACTCCTGGACTGGAATGCAGATCTGGATTTAGTTCACAGGTTGACAAACCCTCACCTGGCATGGTTGGAGGGCTGCTGCTACAAGCACAGCTGCAAAGCAGCCAATAGGCCTTGTATCACATGCACTGGCCCAAGATGAATAATTATACCTCATGAGTAGGTAGTGAGGGTAACCATTTAGCCCCTCCCTGTGACAGCGCCCCTAGGAATGATGCTATCTCTTGGTGGAGCCCTGGTCCCATTGGCCAATGGAACAGAAATAACGTCCATGAACTCATGAGCAGCCTTGTTGCTGTGGTTTCAGAAACAAAGAAAAAATGATCAAAAATCCTTTGCTGCATTGTATCCCAATTGTAAGTCTCTGCCCTGCCCTGCCCTACCACTCCAATAAATAGAAATCCCCCATTCGCCACTCAGATGGCTGAAAATCAGCCAGTCGGCAGGCTTCCATGCTATTGGATTAAGCTCAGAGTACTTCCTCAGATCAATTTGATATTGATTTTATTACTTTGTTTGATTTTGCTTTAGGGTTCTACTTAGGGTTGCCATACTCCAAAAACTTGTTGAACTTTCTTTTAAAAAAAAATCTCAAGAAAAATGAAGGTATTTAGCTCTTTTTAAGGGGAATCGCCAAAAACCACACTGCTGGCAGACATTGCCACCCGGAAACAGTTTTCGATGGCTGATTGCCAGCTATGTCCAGGTGTATGGCAACCCTAACCATTTTCTTAATCAAAATGGGTGGCAGTATCATACTCTTGTGCCTTAGAAGTGTCTTGTTTGTCAGTTTAGATGAAGGAGTGAAGAGTGGCTCTGATTTTAGTTTAGAAACAGTCGCTTGCCTCAACATCAAAAGTTTGGGAAGCGCTGCTCTAGGTATAGACTGATAATGGATTAACAATGGATCACTTCATCTTCTACGGGGAAGCTTATGTAAACAGTGCTGCTGATTGAATTCACCCTCAGGTTTGCCTTCCCAGAAGCTGAAAGAAGTAGTGTGTGGGGGGGGGGGGGTGAGAACAAATCTCTTTCCTTAAGTGATATAATAATTTCAAAAATCAAGTATCAGCATTGGCCATTAAAAAAAAATGTTCTGGTGTTGCAGAGGTCATTTCTACAGACATAGTAAATCAATATGTAATAAGCCAAACTACACATTATGTATTCTAACACATTCCAAAAGGATAGCTAGATAAAGTGGCAGTTACCAATTTAAAAGCTTTCTGCCTTCAGAGAATCCTATCTATACCTGCCTGCCTCCTAAGGAATACCTGAGTAGCTCACAGTGGTGATGGGGCAGAGTAGCAGCGTGGCCCAATGTCAGGGACCATGCTGAGGAGGGCTGCACAAATGAGGAATGGTGGAGCCTTCCCCTGCTCTTTATCAGGATCCTGAATCTTCCCAGGAGCAGTGGGACAGTATAGATTTGGAGCAGTGGTTCACAGAGAGACATAGTTCAGAAGACAAAAGTTGGGAAGAACTGGGTGGTGAACAGCTAGGAGAAGAAGAACTGGGACAGAGAGAGTTAACTGACTCTCTCTCTTGCTTAAAAGCCTACATCCGCCCAGCCCAAGGTCGGGTGGCAGCACAGAAAGCAAAGTGGTTGAGAGATCAGGTTGCAAGACGAGTAAGTGATGAGGGTGACTTTTGGGTGGAGGAGTGGGTGTGAAACTTAATTGGGAGCACCTTCACTCCAAGAATGGACTCTTCATTCTTTTGCTGTGATCATCAAAAATCTCTCTCAATGGTAAGAGACTTTATTTGCTTTGTTCTGCTTATCCACGGGCAAAGGGAGGGACTGACACCCTCCCAATACCAGCATGTAGAACTCCTTCACTAGTGGGATCCCCCACAGAATCTATGCATGCTACAGAGGATTGCGGAACATAGTCTGGGGCAAATGCTCAGGCCATGCAAGGTATTAGCCAGGCATGTGGAGCTGGGCCTCACCATTATTACCATGAATAAACTGACAGTGTAATGAAGAACACACCCAATGCCACAGGACGGGCATGATGACTTTTGCTTTCAAGGACCCAGTACAATAATAATAATAATAATAATAATAATAATAATAATAATAATAATAATAATAATACCCCCACCCCACCTCACCCAGTGTGTTTGATTTCTGTTTTACACACTAATCCCAGAACGCAACCCCCATGTAAGCTGAGTGTCACCTGTACGCCAGTTTTCAGTTATCTTGTACTATAAATCAGGGGTGAGCTATGTTGTGCCTGCAGGCACCCACTAGTAGCAAGCACTACACTCGCAAAAGCTCTCAGTAAATGTCCCTCCAGCCCACCATGCTGTTCATCTTTCATGTTTGGTTGTGGTTTTGTTTTGTTTGGCCTGTCCAGAACAGAATGGAGAGTGGGTGCCCAGTTCTGCCATCAAATGAACTGTAACTATGTTGTAATAATAATAATAATAGAATTTATATAGCAGCCTATACCCAGAGGTTTTGGGGCAGTTATGATGGAAGTACTCAATGTCCAGATATAGTCTGAAAAGAAAACCTTGTTGCTCCTGTGTAGAATGTTGATGGAAGTGTGGAGATGAAGGAAACAAACCCCAGGTATTGATACATGTTGTGCTGTGACTTCAGAGCCAAAATATTACAGTTTTGAGAACTGGATGAAATTGTGTTTCTGTTCTCTTTTTTCTTATGACAGTGTTGTTTCTGTTCATACCCCTGCCATTGTAATCCGAGGAAGCCACATTTTCTCATTTTGCATTATCTGACAATGCTCTCTAGAAATCCCCATGTCTGGTTGGGTAAACACAGTGACTTGTGGTGCAATGCAACCGGCAACCATATGTTCATCTGCAGTTGACAACTAGGCGAGCTCACATTATTCTAACTGCTCCTACAGATGGTTATAGCAGGGCTTCTCCTGTTTTCCCCCACTCTCTGTTTTTGTTACTTTGGGATGTTCCCAGACATTTGCAATCTGGTTCATGATGTGCACTTAACTTCCTGAGATCTGAAGGAAGGAGGAGGTAGAGAATGGCATGGCCCAAAGCATTTTTATTTATGACAACATCATTTCAATGTTCTTTGTCTGCATGAGAGGAAGCACAGTTTCAATTATTCCCTTGAAATGCGGATCAAGCACTCTTGCCAACACACATTCTGTCCTTTCAAACATTTCCCTGTCGCTGAAGTCTATAGACAGCTTAAAAGCTAGGCCTTCTGCCAGGGTTAGTTCAGCTCTGTGCCTTGTAGCTTTCAGATTCAGTTTGTGTTTGTTCAAAGCTGATGTGCAGATACTTCCTAATTGACAGCTCCTGAATTTAACCTGCAACATCAGCGTGGATTCTTTGTTGAGAAATGGGGCTGAGGTAGGAATCAACAAAAAATATTTTTATTTATTTATTACTCAAAATATTTGTTGTTCTGATTGCTTGTCTGATTTCATAGAAAACAAAGAACCTGATTCTTAGTTTGATAGTTCCTCATGAAGACTTCCAAAGTTTGTACATATCACACATGGAGAATCAATATAATGCAACCCTCTGGGCTAGGCATAATTGTCAAAGAATTTCACCTAATTCAAAATACAGAATTAATCTGGAGGTCCCTGCTCAGCCTAACATATACAAGGGATTTTGAGGAATACCGAAGAGTTTCGCTGCCTAATGAAATACTTGGGTCCACATGCAGTAAATATATAGATAATTATTGGCACGGTGCTGGTAAAATAAAATGCTAGAATGCTTCCTTGCATCAGATTCAGTCTGCATGCCAAAAACTGCATGTGTGTATATAGGAATCTCTGAAATGATAGTTTTCTAAGTTCGGGAGGAGAATAGTGTTAGAGTTCTTCAGTGGAATCCCTGATCTGGACCTTGTGTAGAAATAAATTAGCTTTCCACCCCAAGAACGAGTTTCACAACTTTACTGCAGAACAGTCTTGAATACTAGTTACAAAGGATAAATGTTAAAAAGAAACAAAGTAACACATTGGTCTCAAGCAGCAAAAAACACAGTTCAGTGCTTTAAGTCCTTTACAAAGTTCAGTAAACTGTCCTCTCTCTAATCCCAGAGAGAGATCCTAATATAGTACAGTGGTACCTCAGGTTAGAGGCACTTCAAGTTACAGACTCCGCTAACCCAGAAATAGTACCTTGGGTCAAGAACTTTGCTTTAGGATGAGAACAGAAATTGTGCGGTTTTGGCACGGTGGCAGCAGGAGGATCCATTAGCTAAAGTGGTACTTCAGGTTAAGAATAGTTTCAGGTTAAGAACGGGCCTCCAGAATGAATTAAGTTATTAACCCGAGGTACCACTGTACCTCATAACAGAGTCTAGCTTCATCGCCACTGCTGCTGCTAATTTCCTCTCTATCTGTGAGAAATCTGCAGCTTGGATTTCCATTGTTGAGTTATCACGTAGCCTAACCCTGTGAAATGGAAATTACCAGCCTTCTGTTTTTACCTAGATGAGAGCAAATAAACTGAAGCTCAATCCACAGGCGGCACTGTTAGTGGGTGGTTCCCTAGACCAGATGGATAGGAGATTGCCTGCTGTTGATGGGGAATACACCCTTTCTGAAGGTACTTCTGGAACCATTCTTGTTGCTTGAGGCTCAAGTGGCCTCAGTGGCAAACAGTGCCTTCCATTAACTTCAACTGGTGGCCCTGTCTAATTTATGTCAGGGACATAAATTAGACAAGGGACGCAGGTGGCGTTGTGGCTTAAGCCACAGAGTCTAGGACTTGCCAATCAGAAGGTCGGCGGTTCGAATCCCTGCAACAGGGTGAGCTCCCATTGTTCGGTCCCTGCTCCTGCCAACCTAGCAGTTCAAAAGCATGTCAAAGTGCAAGTAGATAAATAGGTACCGCTCCGGCGGGGAGGTAAATGGCGTTTCTGTGTGCTGCTCTGGTTCGCCAGAAGCGGCTTAGTCATGCTGGCCACATGACCCAGAAGCTGTCTGCGGGAAAAAATGCCTGCTCCCTCGGCCAATAAAGCGAGATGAGCACCACAACCCCAGAGTTGTCCATGACTGGACCTAATGGTCAGGGGTCCCTTTATCTTTACCTATGCTCTGATAACTCTATAATAGATTATTGCAATGCATTCTATGTGTGCCTGCCTCTGAAGATGGTTCAGAAACTTCAACTGGTGCAGAATTCAATGGCCAGGTTGCTCACTGGTTTGAACTTGTAACATCAATCCTGGTCTGAGTGCACTGGCTGCCAATTAGTTTCTGGGTCCAATTTAAAGTGCTGCAATCATCACCTGAGACACTTCATCAACTGCCTCCTCAACAAGAGGTCCACAGTGTGTCAATATGAAATAAGGCTGTTCTGTGTTGGTTCCCACTTATCCCCATTACTCTTGGGGATGCTCTCCCCAAGAATAATTGCCTAGGGCCTTCCTTACATATATTTAGGCAACAAGCATAAACATTCCTCTTCTCCCAGGCCTTTGTCCAATTAAACCATCTATTAAATGGGGTTTAGGGTATTGCTTTATTTGCTACTATGTTATGTATTTTTGTTTTTTACAATGTAAACAACCTTATGCTCCTCCAGTAACAGGCAGTGCAGAAATTTAATAAATAAGCAAAATAAAATATAGAGTGGAACTGCTCTCTTAATGTAAACTACTCTGCTTTGTAAATGGAAACCTTTACTTAAATTGTAACTTTGATGCATACAGGTGTTTGCATTTTATGCATATTAAACTTATAACTTCAACAAATTTCAACAAACTTCAACAAATACATCCACTGAAATCAAGTTCAGTCCATTGCATTCAATGGGTCTATTCTGATTAATACTAATGTTTTACTTTACCCAGGGAGTCTTTGATGGCATATGAGAACAGTCCAACAAAGGACCACTGGGATTTTTGTCATCTGATGCTGGAAATTCTTGTATTCTGAGGCTGGTGTGGCATCCTGTAGTCTTAGAACTGGGTCGGCTCAGGCCATTGCCTATATTTCTTGTTTTGTGATGTCAAGTTAAGATACATCTGTTTAGGAGCCAGTGTGGTGTAGTGGTTAAGAGCGGTAGTCTCGTAATCTGGTGAACCGGGTTTGATTCCCCGCTCCTCCACATGCAGCTGCTGGGTGACCTTGGGCCAGTCACACTTCTTTGAAGTCTCTCAGCCCCACTCACCTCACAGAGTGTTTGTTGTGGGGGAGGAAGGGAAAGGAGAATGTTAGCCGCTTTGAGACTCCTGAAGGGGAGTGAAAGGCGGGATATCAAATCCAAACTACTACTCTTCTTCTTCTTCTTCTTCTTCTTCTTCTTCTTCTTCTTCTTCTTCTTCTTCTTCTTCCACATGCATCTGGAGATGGATGATTTAAATAATTAGTTATTTCTTCTTCTGGACTATTGTTTTATGATATTCATTGGTTTTATGGTTTGTATGAAATATTGCTATGCTGTATTTTCATTAATTGTGTGCATTCAGGTGGAAGGGTGGATTACAAATTCTTCAACTACTACTCTTAATGATGATAATGATATCTGAATGATAATGAAGTGGCACTCTGTAGTTTGGATTTATCACAGAGGTAAACCAATTGTTCTGGACTTGTGGATTTAGGTGATCTACCTCCATATTCTCTAATGAGTTTTTGCTATATTTCAAGGCACATATATTTTTATTCAGAAAATTGCGTATTCCAAAACTTGGTTATAATTGTTCTTGTGATTTCTAAGCTACGGTAAACACATATATTAAGTGGTTATGTGTCAAACTTCATCAATATCATTTTCTGGTAGGAAGTTATTGATGACTAAAATTAAGTTGTGCAAGCACCACTGACATCATCTTATGTCAAGCAAATAATCTTTGAATCATTTTCTACCCTGATGAACATGGAAGACAGTCAAAATCATTATGAATCTATGTACTTGCCAGTATGCTTTGCTGAAACAAAAAAAGGGGAACTATTCATTTTGAAGCACCAAATGTTCTGTATTAAACTGTTTCTTTTAATGTTCCAAATATTATGGTAGCTGACTGAAGGGAAAAGGAAGAATGTGCAATGCTGTTGCTAATATATCAGCCAGACGTCAATCACTAAGAAAGGTCATACGCAGTTAATTTAAAACAAAGGCTGTAGTGTACATTTGGTTGTGAAATTTTTAGTAGGGGCGGGGGATGTTTTCAGTCTCCTGAAGTATACACATAAAGCACACCAATCTTCACTCATCATTTTGGTTCCTAGTCAAAAGCTCTTTGTTGCATTCAGGTCCTGATCGTGCGTTTCCCTACGCTGGACTAGATGGGCCTTTGGTCCAATGCAGTTGGACCTTTCTCATATTCTTAGATTGGGTACTGCCTCTGTGCCATTAAAAAAGAGAGGACTATTTCACTTACTGTCCTTTCTACATGATCCCAACCAATCTGTGATCACATAGTTCACTCTTAAAAACAGTGCATTTTAAGGCCAGCTACCTGTCTAAACCTCAGCAAGCTTCATTAAGTAAGCTGAATTTCCAAGTAATGCCTTTTGCTGCCCTAGACAGGCATTCTTCTTCTTCTTCTTCTTCTTCTTCTTCTTCTTCTTCTTCTTCTTCTTCTTCTTCTTCTTCTTCTTCTTCTTCCACTCGTAGCTGAGTAAGATTGTCTTCCGTAAACACGGTTTTAACAATGAGTCTGTAAGTGACGGTGGAGGCCAGTTCTGGATCCACACATCCTTCCAAAGTGGGGACATAGGTTTCCGGAGGGAGTTGATCACGGTGAGGGTTTGCCAAGTGTGCCTTCCTCTTAGCATGTTTCTCCCTTGTGTCCTGAGTTTGAGTGTCTTCAAAGCCCATGATACCTTTGGTAAAGGCTGTTCTCCAACTGGAGCGCTCACAGGCAAGTGTTTCCCAATTGTTGCTGTTTATACTACATTTTTTTTAAAAAAAATGCCTTGAGATAGTCTTTAAGCCTCTTTTGTTGACCACCAGCATTACGCTTGTTGACCACCAGCATTAGGGTTCCATACACATTATTATAGGGTTCCATACTCAGATAGACTTTGTATTTGTAGTTTTGTCATGGCCTTTGACTAGTACAATAAAGCTTACTTACTTCCTAGTTAATGTGATGGAGCCAATTCTGAGCGGTGACCATGAATTCTGCCTTATTGGGTGGCTATTTTTACCTGTCTATATATTCCAAACTTTCAAAGTAGTAGAAGGAGGGGCCACTTTTCATAAGTGGTAACAGCTTCCATACAAAAGAAAAAGAACTCAGGTCAGATACAATGAATCAATAAATGCCTAATAGGAGAGCAGTATCACATAACTATTTCTGAGGCCAAGTACTGGATTAGATCAAATTGAATGACATCATAATATTTAATAGTCAATGAGCTCTGGCTGTGTAATGACATCATTGAGGTCAAGCAAAGTCAGCTGAGAGAACAAGTGTCAGCAAACCTTTTTTTACAAAAAGTGACAAAAATAATCAACAAAAGGTTTCCCACTCCACCCCAAAAAATGTAGGAACACTTCTGCACATATATGTGTGTATGTGATTAAATAGATAGATACATAAATATATAGGAGGAAACTCCTAGGGGCCAAGGTCTCTTTGTCAAATGTAGTGTGAAAAAGCATATCAACCATTATGTTCTTGAATAATCATAATGTTAGGCATTATCTATCTAATACCTCTGAGTGGTGTACAAATATGTACACATTGGAAGATCTGATAATGTAATCCCTGGCATAATATTGTGCTAAATCAGTTTGTGAGCAAAAGGGCAAAGGGGATTTGTGCTGAAGTTTTGCTGTTAGAAGCATTTGAATATAAGTGTAGTGCTCTGCATTTAACAACCCAGCAAGAGTGCCCACCAGGTCACAGGCCAGGGTGAAATATTGTAAATGTTTATGACTTTGCGCTGCTCTTCACCAGCTCTTTTAATAACCCTTCCGGAAAGGTTAAGTCAAGTAATCTACTCCGGGATCATAGCAGGCTTCATGAATGCCCGAATCCATATTGTGACCTCCAACATGGAATAAGTGATGAGGTCCCAGCACTTCAAGCACATTAATTTTAGACATCTCCTTTTTTCTACATCACTTTCCCCCAAAAAAATTTGAAATTGAGAGTATCTGAGAATAGACTGCACCCAATACATGTTGCTAGGTGGATAAACTGATTGATTGATTGATTCTTGGGTTTATTTCTGTATTGATATATTTTAATTCAATTGTTCTTAATATAAAATAATCACTCTTGAGATGACTAAGCATTGCATATGTGAATGAGCTTTACTAAATCTTGTCTCTGTTTTCATTTAGGCTAATATAGGTATTAGTGGTTCAGCTAGTAATATTTTTGGACCAGCTTGCAAAGCTAATAGAAAGCTGAATAATTTTACTGAACACATACGAGACTGTGCTTATAAACTGCATGAGAGACTCAGCAGTTCTGGATCTTCTTGCTGGGTAACATGAGAAGCTGTGGACAACATGGAAGGAAGGCTTCCACTATGCCAGTGTGAACTCAGTTTTATGAGGGTTAATGCTGGTTACAAGTGTGACTGAGGAGTTCTGCCTTGCTGTTATTGTATCCTCCCAGCTGTGACTCCAGAAAACTCCATTCTATCCAAGATATGTGCAAAGCAAGGGCTCAGGCAAGGAAGGCAAATTAAGTACCACTTTGCTTATGCTGATCTTGGTTAAAGGAGCCAAGGAAATAGTCCCGGCCCCAGAGTGTGTTAGGAGCTTGTCCTACACTCAAGTAGGACCCTGGCAGAGACACATACCCTACTGGCATGTTCTCTCCCACTGGCCGATCGTTCAGGAGCTTCAGAAGCTTTCTTCAGCCTGAACATCACAGGAACCGATGCCAACAGACATCGGCACACTTAGGGATCTGCAGAGCCTTCACAGCTTGTGTGACAAACCTCAGGAACTCAGCATTTGGGCTAATCTACATTATTTACATATAAACACAAACGGAGCACTGCAACATGGCTCCCTCTCTCTCTAGCATTAGACATCAAAGAGAAAGAAGAAAGAACAATAGTCCCACTGAAACACTGGAACACAAACATGCTGTCGCTGTCTCTGTCACTTCCCAGTCGGTGGAGTCAAAACATATACCGTCATGTGAAAGACAACACTCCCATGTCTGTAATCATGGAGCAGGAATTCTAACACAAATGCCTTTTTGCCTGAGCTCTAAACTAATGAACGAATCCCAGGCATTTCCTTGTTTGGTCATCTCAGAGCCCTGTTGGAGGAAGTTGCAAGCCTGGAAGCATCTCCCAAGAGAGATAGACAAACTGGCCCTCATTGGAATGGCTTTAGGATTAGGAGTCTCTTGCAGGGATTTTCACATGGTACTTCCCTTTGCACATAACGTTCATTCATTCTCTGAACTTGCTTGCCCTGAAAGTCCAGGGCGGGACCACTTCAGCACCTTGGCCAGCACCCTGGAACATTCCCCTCCCTTTGATCAGTTTCCCTTTTTTTCCTGGGTAGACCTCTCCCTATAGGACACAGCCTTGGGGTGGGCTCAAGATAGGAGAGGGTTATGAGTGCACATGTACATCTGGCACGAGGTGTAGGGTAGCAAAAGTGAGAAGAGCCCATGAGGAGCAGCTCCTGGGTGGCCTTTGGAGACTGGAGTTCTAGGAGACAGGAATGGGGACCACAGAGTCTGGACTGAAGGAAGAAGTTGAGTGGAGATCAGCTGGAGTATTGCAGGTGGGGTTGTGGACTGCCAGAGAGGCAGAAGAAAATGAAACACTGTATTGGGAAGTTCCCAACCACATTCCAGGGTTTTCCCCTTCTGCTTCCAGGGCAGTCTCCCCCACCCCTCCCCATTTGCCGCCCCCTGAAATAATCCAATTGGGAAGCCTAGGAATGGATATAAGTAATTTCTTTGGATATGGAAAATAGCAGAGTGATGAAAGGATGGGTGTTTAAGAAAAAAAAATCAGTCTGAAATATTGATTGAAGACAGAGCTATATTGATTCACATAGGAGCCTCTGCTAACTCAACAGAATCCCCTCCCCCACTGCCACACCTGAAATGGGAATAAATTGTGTAAAGAAAAGGCTTGGAAAGGTCTGTTCTGGGTGTGAAAAGAGGATCGTTGCAATTTTTTACTTTGGTGGGCTACAATTGCCATCGCATCACATTCCAGATCTTGATCTTTCTCTGTGTGTGAGAAAGAGAGAGACAGTATGCGTCTCTGTCAGAGGCTGGGAAAGTTAATCTGTTTTGTGCTAGTGGCTCTACTCCCCAGTTCTGCGAGATTGCCTTATATGTCAGACAGGTAGATCTGCACAGGTGATCTTGTATTTTGATGTTAATGTTTTCTTTTTGGACAAGCAACTATGTTTTGTGGCACCTTAAAGAATGACTGATTGTTTCATGGCATAAGTGTTGCCGAGTGGGACATGTAGATAGTGAGATCAGAAGGAAATTAAACACATGTAGTACTGACTGGCAATTGCATTATTAATACTGGATGCCCACAAGAGCAGTTCACAACAAGCATAGATTACATGGTCCCCTGTTGTTCCTTTTGAGGTGTTAATGGCCAGGACACATGTGCTGTAACATCACTGGGACCCACCCCTAGATCTCAGGTTTGGCCCATGAAATCTCATGGTCAGGGATGCTCCTGACCTAACAGCCCAAGACATGGATCTTGAGAATTATGTATCAAATGTATATTTTGAGATAAAATATAAAGGTAAAGGAATGTGTTGAGAAACATATATATATTTAAAGGGTAAAGGGACCCCTGACCATTAGATCCAGTCGTGGCTGACTCTGGGGTTGCGGCGCTCATCTCGCTTTATTGGCCGAGGGAGCCAGCATACAGCTGGCATGTGGCCAGCATGACTAAGATGCTTCTGGCGAACCAGAGCAGCGCACAGAAACGCCATTTACCTTCCCGACGGAGTGGTACCTATTTATCTACTTGCACTTTGACGTGCTTTCGAACTGCTAGGTTGGCAGGAGCAGGGACCAAGCAACGGGAGCTCACCCCATTGCAGGGATTCGAACTGCCGACCTTCTGATCGGCAGGTCCTAGCCTCTGTGGTTTAACCCACAGTGCCACCCGTGTCCCCTTATATATATTTAGGAATGGATATGTTCAGGAGAAAATATGTTTTAAAATCATGTTTAAGTTGCTATTTAATTGCAAACGTTCATGTGAATCTTTTTGAAACACAACAGCAAGCCAAATAAATCTCAGGTTTACGTGGAGCGTGATTTCAACACAGACTCAAAATAAATTGATTTGCCCATCTCTAGGCATGCATGCTAACCATACATATCCCACTGCTATAGGTATTAAAAATAACCAAAATGAATGTCCTTATTTCTGTTAAATATTTTAAATATAAATTCAAATTTATCCAAGAGCATCTCATGTTGAAGATCAGCCCTTGCTGCCGCCACCCACTAAAATGTGACACAATGTCGCAGTGGTTCTTCCAATTTATATGGCAAGAAGCAATCATTGCAGGACTTCCCCCTGAAACATATTTTCCAGCTCATGTTGCTTTCCTCAGACAGTAATATTCCATTCCACAGCCCCTATTTATAGAAAAACCCTGTTGCAACACTCCTCAGCATCAATATCATTTAATTTCAAGTTTGGGGGTGGACAGAGGGAAGCATTACCAATTAAAATTGCCAACCAGAAATATTATATGACGACCCAATATAGGCACGCCACCTATTCAAAATGGATGTGCTTAGGGCAGTCTGGAAAAATTCAAGCTTCCGCCTCTGGGGAAAATGTAAAAGAGTTTAGTTTGTGGCTAAATAAGAAAAGAGAGAGAGTCCCAAATCCTATAAGGGCCCAGCATATTTCTTGAGGAAATAATGAGGCGTATTGCCTCAAGCAACTATTGCTCCCAAATGGCTATTAATTCATTAATCCCCAGGAAATGCCTTAGGCAGCCAGCACAAGCATTTCTCTTTACCAGACTTATAGGCATCTTTTCTGGAGCCTGAAAGAAAAGTCTCACTTCTCGAAGATGTGTTCAACCTCTCCCTTTATTTCTATGGCCATACCTTTACCACCTTCCCACAAACTGGCTTCCAATATCTCTGGTGGTTTGGATCTCCATGCAGATGCAAATGTTCATTGCATATGCAAATCATCATTGCATTTGCTTGTGCATCCATTTACCACTAAACGAAAAACCAAAACAATAAAAGCCCAAAGATGCAGTTGTGTAATTGCTCATTGGTTTATCCATCGTTTATCCTCAGAGTCATATCTAAACAGTACAATACGCCCCATTTTGGCAACACATTGTCAGAATCCATTACTGAGGATGAAGCAACAGTCTGTATACAACCATTTACTCAGATCAGCAAGTCTGAGTAAGGGACAAGGTCTATGATCTGAAGCACTCTGTCCTAATGATGCAAGGAAAATTCCCTGACTGGTGTGACTGGTCTACTTTCAGTTTACTCTTTGAATGGTGGGAGGCAGCACCCAGCATCCTTGGGCAACTGCCAGGGCCCAAGCTCCACAGAAAGGACCACTAGTGATTATACTTGTTTACTGGGTTCCATAGCCACATATTTGATGGCAGTAGCTGGCACTGAAAAGTTGCCTGCTAGATTGATTTTCCAGGCAGGTAAGATTCATGGTTGGGAAAACAGACAGGTGAGCCCACCATCATAGGAAAGGGAGGCAGCAAAGGGTACTTTGCTGGGAGATCCTCTTACCTGTTCCTTTGGTCAGAGATAGGTGGTGGCAAAGTAGCTACAGTAAATTCCTGCCTGACATCTCTCTGAGACCTGATGTGCACTGTGATCTGAAATTAGCTTTGAGTGGCAATACCCTCCTGTCAATTAAAGCCAACACTTATAGCATACACTCCAACATTTTTCTGATGAAAATAGGGACATCCTATTCAATAATAATAATAATAATAATAATACCCCACAAATCTGATTGGGTTGCCCCAGCCACGCTGGGAGGCTTCCAGCATAAAAATGTAAGACAACATTAAACATTTAAGAAAACTTCCCTATAAAGGGCTGCCTACAGATGTCTTCTAAAGGTTGTATAGTTACTTATCTGCTTGACTTGGAGATCACATAACTCCATACTTTCCAACATTTCTGCTATGAAAATAGGGACATCCTACAATACCCGTCAACATTTCTCTGATGAAAATTTCCTAAGATGTCCTAAGAAAAAGCAGGACATTCTGTGATCAAATCAGAAATCCGGAACTGTCCCTGGAAAATAGGGACACTCGGAGGGTCTGAAGTAGTATATGCTCCATTGCAATACATGTATTCTTCCTTCCTCCCTTCTACATATTCTTCCTTCCCTCTTTTCATGCAGAAACTTCAAATGAGGAAAGAAAAAAGTTTTAATATTTATGTCTTACATCTCTTTGCCTGATTGTGTGCTACATTTTGAATGTAGAATGCCTTTTTTCATTCTATGCATGTTGAAAATGTGAATCAAAGATCTAAAATTAAGCCAGTGTCAAAGATCAAACTCATCCCCTGTGGCAGAAATGCTCAGGGATGACTTAATGTTGGGATTAAAACTGCAACATTGTCAGGAACTGAATGGAAGCATTCAGGAAAAATGCTATCCCATTACATTGGCAAGAGTTCAGTTTCCCATACAAAAATATTTCAAGAAACCACCTGCTTTCATCTTGGTCCATATAGGTCATTCATTTATATTATTAATTGTCCCTTTTACACTCTTTAACACAATGGCCCTGTTGGAATCAGGCTCAAACTGGACCAGACAATCAGATCTGTGGCTGTTTTCTCATCTCATCTCATTTAAATTTTTATTTTTATTTTTAAGCAGTCACAGAGGTGTAGGGATTGATTCAGAACATATTTGTAGTATGGGAAAAGAGAAGTTTAACTCTTCACACTACACTGGTTTTGTGATGAAACACTCATTGCTATTTGCTCCATTAGGTAAAACATATATACAATGTGAGCAAATAACTATTACAGGGAGATGATTTTCACTGGGGGGAAATGGCACTGGAGGAAAAGGTCTATCATTTTCCCACAATGCTGTAGTCTAAGCACAAGTCACGATCACTTCTGAGGGCCCTGTGGCAGCTGTTTACCAAAATGTAATGTTGGAACGGAAATGGAAATCCAGTCAATGATCCACCATCTCATCTAGTTAGAAACATATAATCATAACATTGGAAGAAACTTTGGAGGTCATCAAGTGCAACCCTCAAATAGCCAATGAATTGAACTGTTCATAGAGTCTCTTGAGGGTTTTCCTCAGAAAACAGCTATAACTCATATGTCTGAAAGGCTTGGACATATGTGAGAGAGAAAGAGGAAGAGAGGCAACCCAAATTCAGTTCACTTTTAAAGGTGAGCTCGCCTAATCGCCACTTTATGAAACAATACATGAACTGAAACACAGCCATTCCTTGATATTCACACTCCTGCGACCTTTTCAGTGCAGTTCTCCAGGTATGCCACCTGTAGAAAAAATGCATATACCAGGGTAACATGTGCATGAACATGCATTATGTTAGGGAAATAACATGAAGACATGCATTATATTACGCAAAATTGCAAACAAACATTTGGAAGAAATTTCACAAAAATGCAGATGAATTTTCATGTGGACTTTTTTTATAGATATAAAAAATTGTAAACAGATGTGGATATGAGGAGAACATAAATTAAGAGGGGAGGGGGAATGAGAAATGTAGATAAACTGAAACTGACATATGAACCTATCCCTACTTGGGAACATCTTTTCTTCTATAGGGTGTTCAACTGAGCATATGCATCAGAATACCTTCCTTGACTCATTCTTAATTATTTTGCTTGTTATTTTATAATGAATGAATGAATGTGAAGTTTTTCCTTGAAGATTTTTGCTTGGCTTTCTACAATTGCTTTGGTGTTCTGCCTCTACAGGAACTTTCATGTTTTGAATGTTGTTTTAGGTGAATTTTAGGTTGCAGCTATCCTGAAAAAAAAAGTGCATGAACCAAAAGTTCTGCTAATTCACTGAAAAATCCAGCTAGGCTTTCCCTCTGTGTTACCAGGCTACTGGCCTTTATCCAGCCAAACCTGGGCCTTTAGTCTGTACATGATCTCGCCATGCTGCCTTCAGCCTGCCTGATTCTTTACTCTGAATCTTCAGTTCCTTCTGTGTCTGCCTGTTGCCGAAAGCACTTGTCCGTCTTTGAACATAAGCAGTTGACAGAAATTTTGTCAGCCTTATTGAACATATTTCCTTTCCCTCGAGGAATCAAATTAGCACTGAATTTGGTTTTAGGAAATTTTTGTTCTTATTTTTTGGCAACAGCAGGCCACGGGCAGTGTTAATACTTACTAATAGCATATGATTCATAATTCAACTTTCAGAATGGAGCCAGTGCACACACATTTGCATAAGCTCATTGGGATGTCAAATGTTTACAGTGATTAATATATTCAAATTGTCTCTTTTTCCACAATTGCAGCTAGCCTACATATGCTTGATAAACAACAGGACTTTACTTTAAAATTGCGTTAGATGCCAGTTCAAATTCCTTCAATTGTTTCCCCATTGGATTGTCAAACTTGTCGGTTCTCCCATTTGTTTTCTCCCCCATCCACCCACTTCACGCCGAAAACTTCTGAATCGCTGCCAAATTGCAATTCTGCTCTCTTTGCTTCTCATGCAAACAGTAGAAAGAAATGACATAATCTTCTTCCTCAAAGCCTGGATTCCAAATTTATGGCTCTCGACAAATAAAAGACAGTGGGCTGGGAGCAAGATCTTGAGGAAGAAAGCCGAAGAGCTGCATTGTACAGGGATCTCAAGAGCTGGATTGTCATATACATCATTGTTTAATAAAACACATCATTTATCAAGTGAAAGAGCCTAATAGGACTTGTGTATGCATGGATTTCCCCATGAGTTGTTTTCATGGTAGCTGTTTCTCTCCCAAAAATAATAAAGGTGGATAGAGGACACTCATACATATTTTTTTGCTCTTCAATCACCATCAATATACCACTCTGTATATTGTAGCTCTGCAGGGGAAGGAGGGGGTTTAACAACTCTTAGGAGGCATTAACAAACTACAGTTCCCAGAATTCTTTGTGGGAAGCCTTGGCTGTTTAAAATGGGTATTGTGCTCCTTTGAATGTACAGTGTAGATGGGGCCAAAGATCCTACCTACAGAGAGGGGATTCAAGACATTCTTGTACATAGAGCTTGCTCAGGTACCTGCAGCGGTACAAGCCTTCTGTCCACACAGCCTATGCATCAAAACAATGGTCAGTTGGCCACTTCTCATATTATGTGGAGTACATCTTCTCTAACATTTGCATAACATTGCAAATATGTAGAAAACTGCCCCTTGTGGATTTGCCTCTGCATTGGCCTCGTTAATAACACCCCAAGCCTCTTTTAGCCACTTCTGTTAATCTTCGCTGTGAATTAGGGACACGGTTTGTTGTGTGAGGTGAACAAAAAAATAAGTCACATTTGTTATACACAAACTCAAATGGCAAGGCTCCGCTGATGTCATCACTCAGTTCAGTTTCTTTAAATCCAGCTGAATAAAGACTGAAATTGGCTCAAACCAACATCCTGGATGAGCTGCTAATTTGACAAGTTCAAGTCTATTTAAAGGAAGGCAACATATTTCCACACAATCCTTTCCTCGCTACTACTACTACATTGTGCCATAAATGAAATTGCATGCTTAAAGTTTCACAATAAAATAAATAAAAGAGATGATTCCAAAGGCTTTCCTTTCATTTCATTTGAGCTATCTTCACTGGCAGAAGCCTTGCAGTTTCTAGTGTTGTGATGAATAGATAACTTATATTTGTTACTATTATTACTTATTTACTATTCATTATATCTGTTATTTGCTTTCCTTACAAAGTGACTCAATGTGACTTACAATACAACAATTTTAAAAGAACTATAAAAACATAAAAGCTTGTAAAGAACATATCACAAAAAGCAAAATTCAAAGTTAATGCGAGAAAGTGGATTCTTCTTAGGCAAAACAGTTGAGGGGGAAAAGTTGACTTTCCTCGGGAGAAAAGCAGTGTCTCAGTGTTGAATGAGAACCAAGCCAGGCTCAAATCCTCAGTCAGCCATGACATATACTGGGTGATCTTTGGCCAGCCACTCTTTTTCATAGTGTGATATTCACCACAAGGTTGTTATTAAGATAAAATGGAAGAAGGTTTGAATAAAAATAAAATAAAATTCAGTAAAGTTTCTCAGGTTAATTTCTTGCTACGATAGGTTGTCCCTGGATTTTGTTTACATCACTATTCCTGCCCTACCTTACCTGTGATGATAAAGTTCAGCTTCATGGCTGAAGGATCAGAGATAGAAAGCTTGGTGGGGGAGAAACATATCCTTTGGATTTTTCCATTATTTCTTAAAACAATTATATTGTAGCACCTTAAAGACTAAGTTATGTATTATGGCATAGGCTAGTCCTCCAGTTGTTTTGCAATGCAACTCCCATCAGCCCCAGGTAGCATTGTCCATGGTTAGGGCTGGTGAGAATCCAAAACATATGGAGAGTATCAGTTGGGGAAGGCTGGCATAGGGTTTTGAAATGAAAGCTTGTGCTACCATACGTTTCTTGATTCTTAAAGTGAAACAGGATTCTGTGCTGGTTTTGCTGTAGCAAACTAGCGTGGTTACTCCTTTGGAAATTGTTTCCCCTGTTTTCTGAAACGAAGGGAAGTGGAGAAGTATTTCTCTGTCTCTGGAGCATTTTGTGGGGGCTTTGTTTTTATTATTATTTTTATTATTAAAGATTTTCTTGTTTTACAGAAGTAAGTGTAATGTCTCTCGGATTTTTTCCATGTAACATTTTTAAAAATCCGTTTCATTTGTTGAGACATTAGGGGGAGGGGGGAAAGGGGTGGAGGGAGGAAAAATGGGTGAGGGGTCGGGTGGTGATGTTTCTATTATGCTCAATGTATGTAGGGTTTGGTGTCAGCGTTGCTTGTGCTGCTCACTTGTGTTCCTTCGGTGGTGAGAGAGGTTGGGGTTGGCCTAGGGTGTGGTTGTTTGTTTGTGATTGGCTGTGGTGAACTTTGTGTGTGAGTGGGGTGGGTGGGTGTTTTGGATCAGGTTAGCCATATTGATTTGTATGCTGTTGGTGGATTATTGTCATTGTCTTGTTGGGCTGTGTATGTGATAAAGGGGAGCCATACCAGGGTAAAGGCGTCTTCTTCTGTTTGTCCCCGTGTCAGTTTCAGTTTATTGGTTATTTTTTCTGGTAGAGCTGTTTCCCATACTATTTGGTACCATTGGCCCATGCTTACTCCTGACAGGTCTCTCCAGTGTATGGTTATGGTGTTTCTGGCTACTGAAAGTAGGTGGGTTATGAGTTCTTTGTGGTGTAAATGGGCATTGTTGTCTTGGAAGATGTTTAGCAGGGCCAATTCTGGGGTGATGTCTAATACTTGCGTAGTTATTTTACATATTTCTTGTGTGGCTCTTCTGGAGGCTTTGTTTAGATCAAACACATAGGATGCAAACCTGAGTTCTCTCCACCATGTGCACCAGCCAAGAACAACAAAACCCCCTCCCAATGTTTTGCAGGAACTACACAGCCTCTGGAACTATCTGAAGGCTACAGACATGGGCTGCCATGTCATGCAGAAGCTGCTGAACTGCTGCCAGCTCAGTGATGACCCTGTGAACTCCACACTGCATTTCTAAGACTTGGAGCGCACAGACTCATGACAGAGCTAGCCACAGGGCAGTGGCGTTTGCATGAAGCCATCACTCATTCCTGCCGCCACAGGGCTCCTACTCTGGTAGCAGAGACTGCTCTCGTGACACTACAGACCTCCCAGACCACCTATCTGGCTTACACTTCTAAAGCTATTATAAATAAATAAGATCCAGGTTCCTCCCTCGCCTCCCAGGCACACAGTGAAATCCAATTCAGGGATGTTGCTTGTTTCTGTCATGTCACTGTGCCTGCTTTCTGTACATATTTTCTTGGAAATTTCACAATGAATTATGTCAAATCATCTGCATGGCTTCATCCCAGCAGTTTATTACTTCGAACGATGACGTATTGGATCATATAAAAGAGTAATTGGTGAAAATGCACTATCTGCTTATCTGTTGGAGCGACTGCGGCCGTTTGAATATCTTCTTCTTAAATCACCTTTAAGCCAATGGGTTTGGGTTAGCTGGCCAACAAAATATGTAGATTGCAATCCCCAGTCTTGCATATAGACATGAGATTTGCATTGCCAGCACAGGATTTTCTGAGTACAAAGGGCTCTTTCTCATTCTTTAGAGAACAGGACGGAAATCCTGCCTATCTTCAGAATCAGAATGAGAACAGTAGAGAAAACAGTTTACCAACAAGGGATATGATAGTATATGAAAACAGAGTTATCAGCTTATGCATGTGATCTGAACGTATATGGTGCCTTCATACATTTAAACTTGAACTTAGATAGGGCAATAATATAGGGCATATCATACTGTTTGAAATGATGAAACAATTGTGGAACCAGAAATAAAATCCCTAATGTGTAAATTGGGATATAAATTAAGAGACACCGTAATAACGTCAAAATAATGTAAGATGTGCATAGATAAGAGCTGGCAGGTAAAAGAATAATTGCTATCCTATGTGATGTGGGCATGTTTAATTACATGATGCATTTCAATTCAGCCCAATAATTCTGTGGTTCTTGGGGAGGAAAGGTGTAATTTATATAATAAATGCAGCACTACGTAAGATATGAGTTGTGGTGATTGTTTGATCCAAGGAGCACAATACCAGAGCTTATAAAAATGATTTGCTGAGGGTTGGGTGTGTTGTGGTGAGAGGGACTGAGAGGGAAGGGAGCAATCCCTGAGAAATGGGTAGATGCACCCTTTGCTAGCAGAGCTCATACTCATAGTGGTTGCCTCCAACTGATTTGCTTGGAAAATCCTGTTAGTTTCTGTTTCTCACTGTGCAGCTGCTTGCAGTCACAGGACTGTGTTTACATTCCAGAGTCCAGATACTGTTGGGAGTCTCACGGGAAAGGGAGACAGGATGTGACGTTACTGGTTTCCTGTTTCCTTTGTTCCTTTGTTCCTTTCTTCAGTTGCTCTCTGCTCTCATAGAGAGAAGATGTATATTTCTTTGCTCTCTGCGTAGCGTAGTAATAAAGCGTAGCATGTAGCTCATACCTATCTCATCCTTCCGTTGTGTTGTTTTGATGCTCTGCTGGGAGGGCTCGGAGGAAGCCTTATCAGCTCGGAGGAATGGAGCTGCCTATAAATCCCCTCACCCATCTTTGATGCCTGAGATGCGTGATTTCAGGGCTCGCCTTATTCATGTGGTTGCAAACTGTTTTGTTTCTGAAGTTTCAATGGTTGTAACCCATCCTGGGACCTGCTGGTGAAAGGCTGCTAATACATTTAATTTTAGTAGTAGTAGTAATAATGTGATTTACAATGAGCTTTTTTTAAAAAAGAAAAGAAAAAAAGAACTACACAAAATCATAGAGTATGGATGGGGAAGCTGTGGCCATTCCAATTTTGTTGAACTACAGCAGCCATGACCATTGAACATACTGACATGGACCAATGGGAGTTGGACTTCAGCAATGTCAGGAGGACAATAGCTTACCCCTCTCACAGATTTATCAAGGACTTGCAGATCAGAAGGTCGGCGGTTCGAATCCCTGCGATGGGGTGAGCTCCCGTTGCTTGGTCCCTGCTCCTGCCAACCTAGAAGTTCGAAAGCACTTCAAAGTGCAAGTAGATCAATAGGTACCACTCCGGCAGGAAGGTAAACGGCATTTCTGTGCACTGCTCTGGTTCGCCAGAAGGAGTTTAGTCATGCTGGCCACATGACCCAGAAGCTGTTTGCCAGCTTCCTCAGCCAGTAAAGTGGGATGAGTGTCGCAACCCCAGAGTCGGTCTTGACTGGACCTAGTGGTCAGGGGTCCCTTTACCTTTACTATTAGCCATATAAGCTACCGGTAAATGGAAACTGCATGAACATAGGATTCAAATGCTGGGTTCAAAGAGACAAAGAAAATCAACCTGCCTGAGAACATCTCAAAGCCACATGCTTGGTTACTTCTGACAGAAAGCTCGATTAAATGGACAGTTGCCCTTCACACTTCGTATTTTCATATATGTTATGCCTTTTTCAATTTCCCTCCCTAATTTTATGGGGCTGTGACAGAAAATATATATCAACCCAACATAGGCATCCCACATACATTCAAAGACTCCCTTTCCTAACAGTGGCTTATAGGAGGGCTGGCATGTGATTACATACTTGAGAACAAGCTAGAGGAAAGCACTGTGGTCATTGAAAGAGGGATTAACTAATTCATTAAGTCTGGTTTCAGGGAATGAATGTCTAATTTCATAATCTTCTTAAGTGTAAAGGAACGAAAGTCCAGTTTTAGGAATGGTTGCTTTAGTGGATAAAATGTGTTCTCTGTCTTCTACATATTTACTCTCCAGCCAGTCAGCGAGGCCAGCAGGATTCATTACTACAGAATTACAAAGAAAATAGCTAAAACATAGGAAATCTTAGCTGGATTCTTTATTTTATTTTATTGAAAATTCAGCTCCACACTGTATGTGGACAAGAAGCCATTAATAATGATACAGGAATAAGAACAAAAAACAACAAAGAAAGAGGTCTATTGATTTTTGCTCAGCAAATGATTAACTTGCACTATGGTGAAAGTCATAGCATTCTTAAGAAGAAGGATTTTACTTTAATGGGTTTCTCTTTCATGAGATCTCTCTCAATAATCTTTACATTTAGTAAAATGTCCAAATAAAGAAACAGAGATTACCTATATCAGTGGTTTCCAAATTTCCTGCTCTGAGTAAATCCTGCCCACGTTGCCTTGCCTACTAATGTATCCCTGCATCTCTGCTTGTGAACTGCAGAGGATCCCAGACAATAGTTTAAGGGGCATACTCAGGTCAGCTGAGACACTAAGCAGACTTCATTGTCACCCTGCAAAAAATCTCTTCCTAAAAACACCTCCAATTCATCCCTGTGGTTCTGTGTTGCAAAAGGAAATTGATATTGTATACAAGTTGTTTTAATTAGATTTCCTTGTCATCACACAAGGACACTGCTGAATTTCTGTGGACTTTCGAAGTTACCTGTTTGAAAACCAGTGGCCTAAATAATGACATTCATTACATACTTTGTTGAATGCCTCAAGCTAATTCTGATGTGTTGTACCACATTTCTACTGAGCCTAGACAGCATCTTAAAAAGTAGAGCCATCACCTTGCTAACAAAGGTCCGTACAGTAAAAGCTATGGTTTTCCCAGTAGTGATGTACGAGAGTGAAAGCTGAACCATAAAGAAGGCTGATCGCCAAAGAATTGTTGCTTGTGAATTATGGTGCTGGAGGAGACTCTTGAGAGTCCCATGGACTGCAAGAAGATCAAACCGATCCATTCTTAAGGAAAGCAGCCCTGAGTGCTCACTGGAAGGACAGATCGTGAAGCTGAGGCTCCAATACTTTGGCCACCTCAGGAGAAGAGAAGACTCCCTGGAAAAGACCCTGATGTTGGGGAAGATGGAAGGAACAAGCAGAAGGGGACAACAGAGGACGAGATGGTTGGATAGTGTTATCAAAGCTACCAGCATGAGTTTGACCAAACTGCAGGAGGCAGTGGAAGACAGGAGTGCCTGGCGTGCTCTGGACCATGGGGTTACGGAGAGTCGGACACGACTAAATGACTAAACAACAACAAATGTCCATTCTTGCTCCAGGCCACAGCTGAGTAACTCCAGATTCTCCAGGTTTCCCATTGGGGTATTCATTGTCCATACTCCAAGCACATGCAGAACATTCACAAGGAGGAGGAAATTCCACACAATGGTGTTTGCACATCTCACCGCTTTCACGTTAGGAATGGAAAAAGCATCCAGGAAGCAAAATGAGGGTAGGGAGAAGTAAACATTAAGTGTTCTGCTCACTGGGGTATTCCGCTGACAGTGAAAGTGGCAGGAGTCAAGCTAAGTCTCTATGGACAGGCCAGGTTGTGACAGGTGCTGATGCACAAGAGATCAGGGAAATCAGAACTATGGACAGCTACCAGTACTGGTGGAGCTGTCCCTCCCATTAGAGATATAGAGAAATCTCTGAACAGAAGTACTCCCTAGCACAATACTTTGTTGTAGGTCATAATAAACTAATGGCCAACTACTACTACTACCAGTAGTAATTTTCTTATTTGAACTCTGCCCATCTGACTAGGGTGGCGCAGCCACTCTGGTTTCCAGCATGTACAAAAATATAATAAAATATTAAACATTCAAAACCTCCCTATACAGGGCTGCCTCCAGATGTCTTCTAAAGGTTATCTCCTTGACATCTGATGGGAGGGTGTTCCACAGAGTGGGTGCCGTTACTGAGAAGGCCCTCTCCCTGATTCCTGTAACCTCACTTCTCGCAGTGAGGGAACTGCAAGAAGGCCCTCAGAGTTAAATCTCAGTGTCCAGGCTGAACGATGGGGATGGAGACGCCCCTTTGCAACAGTTAGTTTCATGCACTAATTATGCACATCATGAAATAAGTGCTTAATTGATCTTTGTCCAGAACTGCCAACCAATTCTACTGCATAATCCCAAATTCTAGAGGGGAACAAAATGAAACTTTTAACAACTTTTTCCATGTTATTTATTATGTCATGCCCTATTCCTCTTAGCAATCTTTCTTCTAAATTTAAAGTTCTTTACCTCCCCCCCCATACGAATAAAGATAAGGATGATCCAATCCTTTCATCATGTTTCCTTACCAGCTCTGTGATATTCTTTTGAAATGGGGCCACCAGAATTGTACACAGCATTCCAAATTTGGCCATGCCATAATTTTATAATAGCATCAGGATGCTCACCTTATCACTACTGTACATTGATTCTGCAAAGTCTCCCTGCATTGAGAGAATCCTTGAAGTATAAGCTTTATGCTCCAGTGTCTATCCTGTTGTGCTCCAGTAATGCACATAATTAAAAGGAGTCACCCAACTCTGTCGCATCTGCTGTGTTAAAATTCATAATCCTATAGTGCCTGTAGGCACACAGCAGGGATTTCTTTTTCTTCCCAACCCCATGCCCTTGGTGTTATTGCTTATCTAAGTAGCATCGAGGCAGGAAGGCCGCTCCAGGCTGCTTTACATCAGACTTGACATTTGCAATATACAGAGTGGCATCTTTTGAGTTAACAGTAGAGATTTCAAAATAATGGGACAATTCCCCACTTTCCTTCCAACACAAACAACAGTATGCACGCAACTTCATCACTTTAATTACTGGCAGCAGTTGGAAGTTGTTGTTTTTAAAAAGAAGCAACCCTGAATCTGTAAGTAAAATGCGAGGAGAGTCTTTCAGCGATGTTCTTTTCTGAGCGTCATGTAAAAACTGAAGCACAGCTTGTAAAATCTAGCAAAGCAACAACAGAGACCTTGTTAAGAGCCCCACTCAACTCTTCTGCAATTTTAATTAATTTAAAAAGTAATTGTCTCCCTAGGCAATTGTATAGGTACAGAAGAAGAGCCTTGCAGGATTATGCAAAACAACAACAACAAAACAACAACAACCTGGTTCATCACCCTGTTCTCAGATTGGCCAACCATGTGGTTGAGGGAAGACCTTATGCAGGATATGAGGGTACTGGTATTCAGAGGCATAGTACCTCTGACAGAGAACACAGCAACATGGCTAGTAGAACTGATAGCCTTATCCTCCATGGTGAGGCTATTCACCTGTCATTGCACAGCCATCATGGCTAACAGCCATTTATAGCCCCATCATTCATGATAAGGCTGTCCAGTTGGCCTGCCTTTATTCTCCCAAATTCACTTTCCATCTGGAGGCAAGGATCGGGTCAACTGATATCAGAAATCACAAATATCAAATTGCTCCAGCATTCCTAAAATATATACATCAAGAAAAATAAACTGCATAGAATAGAAATAACACAACTAGAAGAATTTATAGAAGTCATTCAGCATAAACAGATTTAAAAACTAAAAATAAAAGGCCTTCTTGATTTTTCTTTTCTTTTCTGAAGAAGCATGATTAAAGCACGATGCACTTAAAAGTAGAGAGTTGCTTGGCTGGATTTTCTCCAGTGAGGGGATTTTATAATGAAGGTCCCACCCAGGGCTGGATTAAGGTTTAATGAGGCCCTAAGCTACTGAAGCTCACTGGAAGGACAGATCGTGAAGCTGAGGCTCCAATACTTTGGCCACCTCATGAGAAGAGAAGACTCCCTGGAAAAGACCCTGATGTTGGGAAAGAGAAGGGGACAACAGAGGATGAGATGGTTGGATAGCGTTCTCGAGGCTACTAGAATGAGTTTGACCAAACTGCGGGAGGCAGTGGAAGATAGAAGTGCCTGGCATGCTCTGGTCCATGGGGTCACGAAGAGTCGGACATGACTAAACGACTAAACAACAACAAAGCTACTGAAGATAATGGGGCCCTTTATATGTCCAGCTGTCCTTCGTCAACAACAAATTGTCACCGTTTTTTGTGTTGAAAATATGGTATATGGTAATTTATGCACCTAACAGGTATCTAAAGCCATTTGCACATAACAAAATATGTATTTTATCAAAGTAATTGTTGAACTTTAATTTTTTGGGAGGCCCCCAAGAGAGTGGGCCCTAAGCTATAGCTTTTTTAGCTTATACATAAATCTGGCACTGGTCCCACCGCAGAAAATACCCTGTGAGTCAAATGAGTTTGCTGTAAATTTACCACATTTAAGGAGGTGCACTTCCAGTCTGAGAACATCACCAGGAGAAGCATTTGAGGAGAAATAGTTTCTGGCTAAAGAATTGGTGATAGCTGAGTTCTAACACACAGTTCTCTTGCTCTCCTGTCTAGTTTGAAAAATGACATAAATTTGGAGGGTCTTGCTGAGAAAAGACACTTGAGGAGTTTCAAGTGGAAACCAAAAGGCTATTAAAAGTAGTCAAATATTTGAGGGGGTTCCATCCTCCTTTAGGTGGTGATTTTACTGAAATGATTTCCATGAGAAATTTGGAGTTTCCTGTTTGACTAAAGATGCCTGTTTTTGTTCTGTAGGGTTTTGAGGGCAACTAATCAAATTACAATAGAACAAACAAAACTTCTCAAGGGTGTATCACACATACTAGAAAATCAACCAGAATTATTTTGAGAATGGAAATAATTCAGGAAAGCATACATTTTCTAATATAAATATAGACATCCTTTACAGAGTTAACTTCTTACCAAACGATTGTACCACACATTTTACCAGAAGTGTGTACCTAATGCATACTGAAAGCAGAAAGGCAGACAGAAAAGCATCCTGGAGCAAGAAAGTTCATTCTGAGGTTGGTGTGGCCATCTGTATAGGCTTTATAGGCTCCCATGATGGGTTGGGATACACTGAGTGGTGGGAAATTGTGACTCACAAGCCAGGCAAATGATGCCGCCAAATATGGAAACCCAGTGCAGTGTGGTTTATTGGTTAATGTGTTGAGCTTTGATTGGAGAGACCTGGTCAAAATTTGCAATTAACCACAAAGCATAATGGGTGACCTTGGGCCAATCACTGTCTCAGCTTATCTACAGAGTTGTTGTTTCCTGATAAAAGGCAAGAGGGCTACAAATGCTTTCCTGAATTCTTTGGAGGAAGAATAAGAGGCGGAGGGAGATAATTAATAAATAAAACTATCAGGTTCTGTGGTTTACCACCATGGTATCTGAAGCAGGCTTCCCGCAGAAGTTATGCTGAGTGACACTAACTAAAAATCCAAACATGTGTCTAAATGTTATAAAATGATGTCTTTAGTCTCAGCATACAGCACTGGATCCAAACTTTGTGATTCAGTTGTCTTATTAACACACTTGGAAGTTGAGCTTTCAGGGTAACACGAGTCTAATGCTTGAGGGAGGGTGGAATCCCATTAAAATGCAACCAGTTCTAATTGCAGGAGAAAGTTATGGACAGTTTTGGAACCTCAGCAGCACATTTTGAATGATGCATGAAATGGAGCAGGCCTGCTGAGCAGACTGCTGTGTTGTTTGTTACGTCCTGTAGACACTCAGGCACACAATATTCAGCCTACAGACATACCAGCAAATATATCCATGGTAACCCGGTCTGTTAAAAAAGAAAATAAAAATGCAATGCAATGCACACAAAAAAAAACATTTTAAATGAAAAAGGTTGTAATATAGTTATGCTCTGTTTCCTCCTCCCATTTCCCCTCTAAACGTTGAATTATCTTGCCTTTGAAAGGGTTGTGCGCATGGAAACATTTAGAAAGCATACATTAATGTGTTAGACCTTCTTTTAAAATAGAATTTGTTTTGTGTGTTTTTATTTCATTTGTCCTCAGATGTAATTGTTTGACTCATCCAGGCATAATGCAAAATGGAAACTACAATAGCTGAGGAAACACCACAAGTTGTACACTATGTAAAACCAGTCAGTTTTGTGTGATCTGCGTCAAAACTGCATCAAATCCCCCCCCCCTTCTGGTGTTGGTTCATCCAAGCAGGCCAACACTTCACCTCAGTTCAGATGTTGTTTCCACCTTGACAGATTAGAGAACTGTGCCAAAACAAACAAGATGAATTTTAACAGGGAGAAATGTAAAGTATTGCACTTGGGCAAAAAAAATGAGAGGCACAAATACAAGATGGGTGACACCTGGCTTGAGAGCAGTACATGTGAAAAGGATCTAGGAGTCTTGGTTGACCACAAACTTGACATGAGCCAACAGTGTGATGCGGCAGCTAAAAAAGCCAATGCAATTCTGGGCTGCATCAATAGGAGTATAGCATCTAGATCAAGGGAAGTAATAGTGCCACTGTATTCTGCTCTGGTCAGACCTCACCTGGAGTACTGTGTCCAGTTCTGGGCACCACAGTTCAAGAAGGACACTGACAAACTGGAACGTGTCCAGAGGAGGGCAACCAAAATGGTCAAAGGCCTGGAAATGATGCCTTATGAGGAACGGCTAAGGGAGCTGGGCATGTTTAGCCTGGAGAAGAGGAGGTTAAGGGGTGATATGATAGCCATGTTCAAATATATAAAAGGATGTCACATAGAGGAGGGAGAAAGGTTGTTTTCTGCTGCTCCAGAGAAGCGGACACAGAGCAATGGATCCAAACTACAAGAAAGAAGATTCCACCTAAACATTAGGAAGAACTTCCTGACAGTAAGAGCTGTTTGACAGTGGAATTTGCTGCCAAGGAGTGTGGTGGAGTCTCCTTCTTTGGAGGTCTTTAATGTGATGCTACATCAGGCCCAACCTAGGGGATCTCCTCTGAGCACCAGGTAACAGGTGAAATGGAGAGGAATACTAGGTAGCTGACACCACCACTCCCTTTCATGGCTGCCATCCATTCCCAATGCCTCTTCTTGCTGCACAGCCCTGCTGCCTGTTAAGTTTGCTATGGAAGATACTGTTGCTAGGGCCTCCAAAGACCAGGTATTGGCCTTCCTTGATCAATCTGCCCTCAGAATCCATTAACAAGACAATATCCCTAAATACAGATATAGATAAATCTAGCAAGGAAAGGTAGATAGAGTAGTGCAGTGCTTTTTTTGGGGGGGGACGCAGGGGTACACATACCCCTAAACATTTTGTGAATCTAAGTGTGGCCTCATTGAGGGGCAGTATTTCAATATGAGTAGGAAAATGAGAGTGCCCCTTAACATTTTTTTAAAGAAAAAAAAAGCACTGGAGTGGTCATCCCCCTGACAGGAAGTTTCCTAATGTTCAGGGACTTTGTGGTCATTTATAGAAGCGTTCAGTAATTTATTATTATTATTATTATTATTATTATTATTATTATTATTATTATTATTATTATTACCCCGTCCATGTGGTTGGGTTTCTCCAGACACTCTGGGTGGCTTCCAGCAGAATATTAAAATACAATGATTCATCAAATATTAAAAGCTTCCCTAAACAGGGCTACCTACAGATGTCTTCTAAAAGTCCAATGGTTGTTTATTTCTTTAACATCTAATGAGAGGGCATTCCACAGGGTGGGCACCACCACCGAGAAGCCCCTCTGCCTGGTTCCCTGTAACCTCACTTCTCACAGTGAGGGAACTGCCAGAAGGCCCTCGGAGCTGAACCTCAGTGAATGATAGGGGTGGAGACACTCCTTCAGGTATACTGGACCAAGGCATTTAGGGCTTTAAAGCTCAGCACCAACACTTTGAATTGTGCTCGGAAACGTCCTGGGAATTCACATCTGCAGGATGAATTTGTGCAGGCCAGGCATAGTGAAAACTAGGCCAATATCTAAGATGTTGCACAAGAGGCAGAAAATGGACAGCTGAAGCCTTGTCTCAGGTTTGAGAAGCAACTGTGTGGATTCCCCACAAAAAAGACTGATTTCCTGTCCATCTTACAGCTGTCTACTGCACAAACTGGCCTCTGCCCATTAAAAAGAGCAACACAATGGCTTTGGTACATCTGTATTGTAATGTAATATGTGAAAACCATTAAAATAAAAATAAAAAGAGCAACACCAAGTCTTGCAGCTCAGAGCTTCTGACCTCTCTTTCGCATTGCATGACAGTTGGCAGACCGCTGTTGCTCAACCTCAGTCCCTTATCTATACATGGAGAATAGCAGAGACTTAACTCATGGAGATGTTTTGAGGATGCACACAATACAAATTACGGAGCACTTTGCAAACTAGTGCTAAATTAATGTGCAATCATAATGTAGTGTTTGAAGGACATTTTCTCTGAGCATTGCCCACTGCCTAGCGTATCAGTTGTGACAAAATACTCCCACCTGCAGTTTGCTTAGTGCACTCAGTTATGCTTTTTAACATTTATATTTCCTGTAGTCTTGCTCCTGCAACCTTAGCACTGGTTGCTACACTACTTAGTCATTTCAAATTAGGGAGGACTGCATGTCTTTAGAACTGTCACCGTCCATGCTAATATTAGAAAGTCCCCAAATGCATTAGTTAAGTTACAAATCCAGAACACTTGGCACAATTACTCGAATCCTCTTATTATCAGAGGTCAGTGCCAGCACTTTCCATCAGTGCAAGTCATTTTTTAATAAGGACATATGATGCAAATTCTTCCTGAAGCAGTGCATGTAAAAATTAAACTAAATGTGAATGATGTTGACACATTTTAACCTGGAATATAGAACACCAGCTTTTAAAAGCACCATTCATAACACCTAAGGTGGTAATAGAGCTTTCCATAGATGATCTCCACAGACAATGGACGTAATATATGTTAATATGGGGTGTAAGAAGCAATTTTCTCACTCTAAGGATGGCCTTTTTAATCATTTGGTGTTTGTTAAATATCGTTTATTCATGTGGTAGTGAAAGTCAGATGCATCCCATGTCAGATGCTTTGTGGGGAGGGGAGACCCCAATGAAATGAAATGTATTTAACAATGACTTGAATTTAATCTGAAAACATGACATTGTATTCAGGAATGGGGGGGCTGCTATGGCCCTCTCCCCATATGATTTCATATTTGGATTTCAGTTTCCTGCTATCTTATTAAGGAACTTTCCCTTCAACACAAAACTTATACTTTTTTAAAAAGAAAATAACACAACCCAAATAGTTAGCACATATACCCGTTACCCTATTTGATGTATAAAACAATGTCAAATGCGAGTTTTCACTATGATGGGTATATAAAGAGAGATAAGCAGGAATTTATTGGAAAACATTTTTCTGAGAATGCTTCTGAGACTTCTCCCCCTGCCCCACAGCTTAGAAAAAAAGAGGGCCATATTACAGAATTTTCTCTGAATATTCTCCACCTATCCCCCCCCCCAAATGCATTGAAACGTTACATCCAGGACATTATAGAGGATGCAGAATGGCAGCCAGGCTGCTGACAGTTGCTGCTGTTGTCCCTAGCAATGGCAGCATTGGGAGAAATAAGTTGTACTACTATTGCTTTATAGTAGTAGTTGTACTACTAATATATTACTATAAGGTCCATATAGTAAAAGCCATGGTTTTCCCAGTAGTGATGTATGGAAGTGAAAGCTGGACCATAAAGAAGGCTGATCGCCGAAGAATTGATACTTTTGAATTATGGCGTTGGAGGAGACTCTTGAGAGTCCCATGGACTGCAAGAAGATCAAACCTCTCCATTCTGAAGGAAATCAGCCCTGAGTGCTCACTGGAGGGACAGATCGTGAAGCTGAGGCTCCAATACTTTGGGCACCTCATGAGAAGAGAAGACTCCCTCTAAAAGACCCTGATGTTGGGAAAGATCCCAAGGAGAAGGGGACGACAGAGGACGAGATGGTTGGACAGTGTTCACGAAGCTACCAGAATAAGTTTGTCCAAACTGTGGGAGGCAGTGGAAGACAGAAGTGCCTGGCATGCTCTGGTCCATGAGGTCACAAAGAGTCAGACACGACTAAACAACTAAACAACAACAACAAACTATTGCCACTCCTAATGGTGAGCCCCACCCTCAGAAATTGGTGCAGAATTTCTCCTCCAAATTTTGTAAAATGCCCAGCTCCTGATTTCTCTGCCCACGATTAGAGAGGAGAATTTCGAGATCGTTTGCAGACAGCTTTACATCAAGGTGTGCTAAACTATACTGAGGCATCAAGTGGTCCTGCCAGTGAAAGTCTCGTTTTTGTGACAAAGAAGAAGTGCTTTCCAGATGTCGTTAGACTACAACTGCAATAATCACTGGCCATTGATCATCCTGGCTGGGGCTGGTGGGAGTTGTGGTTCCCCTGGAGAGCACCATGTTGGCTATTGCTGCTGTAGCCTTGTGCAGGTTTTCAGGATATACAATAATGATTTTTATAGCAGAGGTTAGATGGCCACCTATCAAGGATTCTGTAACTGCAAGCTTCTTACATTGATTGGGGCTGGCTTGAGGGCCTTTTAAGTTATGTGATTATGTAATGATAGTTGTTCTTCTAACCCTCCTTGCCTTGTGCATTCCCCAGGGTTATCAGATTAGACACTATTAGAAACAGTTTGCTGGAATAAATGGACCTTTGGTCTATTTCTGGCAGAGTTCCCCTTATGTTCCTTTGATCCCATGGCCAACTCCCAAAGTCTTAATTCAGTTCAGAGAGAGCTTGAGGAATGTCTGATCAGCTTGTTGTCTCTTTGTGGATCCTGCATTTGCAGTGAGGGGAATATTATACTGTTCATACATGTCAAGTGATATCTGTCGAATTCCAAACATCAGACATTGAACCAGTTGATCCTTTCACTACAGGCATCCCTGTATTTTAGAATGATCCACAAGCATCTCACCCAGGAGGCAGAGAGAACACACACCAATCTGAGATACCTTTCCCCCTTCCAAGTACATTTAAATGACTATTTATTCTCCATCGGAATTTGGGGTTTGTGTAATTCAGGGTTTAGGCTGCCACCAAGACTGCTGCTGCTGTTATCAGTCAGAACAGATGCTCCAAGTTCTTAAGCTCCTGTTATTTCAACAGCCGCTCTTCTTTTAACAATTTGTACCGTTTTTTAACCAATTTGCTCAGTGGAGTGCAGGGAGGGTAGGATAACAAATCAGCTTTTGACTTTGGCAGATTTACTTAGCTAGGAAGCCACTTCGATCGATTTCTGGGGAAAGTTCTTAATTATATGTTGAACTTTGTCCTGGGAATGCATGGAGCCACCCAGGATGTGGGTAGCACATGCTTTGTGCAGTGTATGTGTGTGTGTGTGTGTGCAGGTTTTCCAAGACAACAAACTTCCTTTCAACCAGCCATGTTGATCGGAAAAGTCAACAAATTTTAAATTGGTCAAACACATTTAAAGAATAGCAGGACAGTACCAAAAAGTCACGATTAACCCGAACAAGATTTCAGCCACTCTCGCTGAAATTCATGGAATTAAGCCAAAAGCACAATTAGCATTTATGAACACTTCTGGCACTGCTTATATAATACCTCACAGAGATTTTTCAGTTTTGTTTGCAAACATGTTCCATTATTCATATATAGTGCCTTAAGTGGTCCTTTGTTACCTCCATTTCTATTGGCCTCAGTGATATCATCATGAGATCAAACCCAATTGACTGTAAACTTCCAGCACCATCCCACTGGTTTTGTTATCCCTGACTGGGTGACATTACCCCATATGTTTAATTGAGGAAGACGTCAGAAGCAGGAGCCGATGAAAACAATGGCACAATACAAGTTAAAAAACTGGTTGGTTCTTCAGCTTCTTCTTTGGATGGGTCTATTACTCCTGGATGGGAATTAGAGAACTATATCAAAAGATGCTTCAGGGCTGTTTTACAGTCCTGAAAAAATATACAATCATACCTTGGAAGTCGAATGGAATCTGTTCCAGAAGTCCGTTTCGACTTCCAAAACATTCGGAAACCAAAGTGCGGCTTCTGATTGGCTGAAGGAAGCTTCTGCAGCCAATAGGAAGCCACAAAAGCCCCATCTGACATTCGGCTTCCAAAAGAACGTTCAAAAACTGGAACACTCACTTCCGTGTTTCGATAATTCAGGAGACGATTTGTTTAGGAGCCAAGGCATTCGAGATCCAAGGTGCTTGGATTAACTACATTGGAGAACACAGAGAATAGGCAAAGTACATTTTTGGGGGTAGAGAAGTGTGTGGAAAAGGTTAGATCAGAAGGGTTTAACAATGAAGGTGGTTTGCAAGAGCCTAGCTACTTGTGAGGCTCTTTGGGACCACCATATTACACTCATGCCAGTGTGGTGTAGTGGTTAAGAGCGGTAGTCTCGTAATCTGGTGAACTGGGTTCGCATCTCCGCTCCTCCACATGCAGCTGCTGGGTGACCTTGGGCCAGTCACACTTCTCTCTGAAGTCTCTCAGCCTCACTCACCTCACAGAGTGTTTGTTGTGGGGGAGGAAGGGAAAGGAGCCGCTTTGAGACTCCTTAGGGTAGTGACAAAGCGGGATATCAAATCCAAACTACTACTACTTCTACTCTTCTTCTTCTTCTTCTTCTTCTTCTTCTTCTTCTTCTTCTTCATGCATTATGCTTAACTTCTACAGCAACTTGACAGTTGGATTCTCCCACCTGCATGGATGGCTTCTATATCAACAACACATGCATTCAGCACTGGTGTGGACTGTTCCACATGGTGTATAGAATAACTCACCATGCAAACAGGTGGATCCAAGTGCAAAGTCACTACATCTAGACCATGCAAGAGTTGCTGTATTAGTGCTATGTGAAGAAGGTAGTATATGAGCTGCTCTTCACTCCAATATTGCCTTTAACTGAAATAAAAAGTCAGGTGAGTAGAAGCAGACTGAAAGAGTTCTCTTCCCCCTTCTCCTTTTTTTTTGTTTTTTTTTACCGTGCTAGCTGGCAAGTCAACCACACTAGAAACATGAGAAAACAAAATAATGACATCAGTCATGGGGAGGAATATTCACTAGAATCCTGGCAAACAAAAGGGAAAGATAACAAGTGACAACAGGAGCAGCAGATGGAGGCAGACTTCAGTGCCATTAACTAAATTATGATTGGGAACTAGTGCAGCAATTAAAATAATTGTTTCTGTGATCTTTTAAGAAGAGCATTGCTAAAGTTCTTCTCAGATACAGATGATAAACAAGGGCACTATGTTTATGATAGCCTTGTTTGTTTTTCTTCAACCCAGCCAGCCCAATTGCACACCCAAATGTTGATGGAAAACATGCAGACATGAATGAAATAAGTAATGCAGTCTTTAGGAAAGCATGTTTTTGAGAAGCTACAGATTATAGTAGAGGGATAGTTGAAAAGAGCATTCCTCCGCCCCGCCCCCTAAAATAAAGCTGTCATTGGATGCCTTTATGAATCCAGATGATTGACATGTTGTTTGTACCACCCACCTGTCAAAGTCCCTTGTGGCCTGAGAACCAATGTGTAAAACATTTCATATTATTTCTTAACATGTTCTGCAGACATTTACACACACACACACAAAGTACTTTTTTCTTTTAAAAAAAATGTTTAGGGGTATTCTCATTCTGACTCAAGGAAATCACCATTTTATAGTTCGAATCAGGAAAAATAAATACAGTCAATGGACAAAAGTACAAAGATTCCCAAAATGTTTAGGGGTATACATACCCCTGCGTACCCCCAGAAAAAGCACTGTGTGTGTATGTACACACACACACACAAAAAAAATGTTGCATTGTGTCCAGGATACTTTTCTACATAAGAGGATATGCAATATTTGCAAGGGCAAAAATTCTTGGAATAGTTATTTTATTCACATGATCCAAGCATTATTGAAGATTTTGTTCCATTAAAAGACATGGAGACACTGATTTAATTGTGATTGAAAAGCACAGGGACTGGATAAACATTGTTGATTATAACTCTCCATATCATTGATACAATTCATGTTCAAAAATAGCGAAGGTTCGTTGTTACCATAATGACACTTTCAGAATATCAGTAATTAATCTCATAGTTTTCTGCTTTGCACCCATCCCCACCTCCCCTTAATCTCCAGTTTAAATATCTTAAGGGACAACTTGCAACCATTTTCTCTTGTACTCTAACATCTATTTCCCTATCACACTGTATAAAAACTCTGGAGTATTTGCAGAGCACAGTTTAATCCCATCTCATCCTCATTTTTTGCAATTTGAAATAGTGAATCTGTAACCCCAATGAGAAAGGGGTTACGGGTTTTGTACTCAGTGTTCGAATGTCAGACTAGCTTCAAAAATGCTGCTAAACAGCAGGAGCAAATAGCATAAGAAAATGTCATGAAATCACTTAAGATAACTTCCCACTTAGCTAGCACATGTATTTGAAGTTCCCACTGAATGAGAATTTCCATGCCATTCTCATGCGTCTGTTGTAGATGTGATATCTGTGGATTGCTGAGCTCTTTAGACTTGAGCAATCTGGGAGAAAATAATCTATTTTCTGAAATAGGAAATATTGGTGCAAAGGAACACCAATCCACCATTTGCCTGACATTGCAACAGAGAGGCTGATGAAATGTATTTGTTTTAGAGAGTAAGAAAGTGGAATAATCTACCATTCAGTTATTTCTTTGAAAAACATATAGGCATTACGGAAACCTGGTGGGATGAGACTCATGAATGGAACATAGAAAATGAAGGGTATAACCTATTGAAAAGGAAAAGACCAAACAGGAAGGGAGGAGGAATAGCATTATATGTAAATGATGTGTACACTTGTGAAAACATCCACAATTTGGACAATGGAAGGCAAATTGAGAGTATATAGATAAAAAATAACGGCAGAGGAAACAACTGTTTGACTTGAATACTGCCTCTCAAAAATGAGAGATGTAATAGTCATGGGATACTTCAAATACCATATACAGTGGTACATCGAATTACATACGCTTCAGGTTACAGACTCTGCTAACTCAGAAATAGTACCCCGGGTTAAGAACTTTGTTTCAGGATGAGAACAGAAATCGTGCTCCGGCGGCGCAGCGGCAGCAGGAGGCCCCGTTAGCTAAAGTGGTGCTTCAGGTTAAGAACAGTTTCAGGTTAAGAACGGACCTCCGGAACGAATTAAGTTCTTAACCCAAGGTACCACTGTACCTGCTGGTGGATAAAGGGAATGCAGTGGACACAGTGTATCTCAATTTCAGTAAAGCTTTTGACAGAGTGCTCCATGATATTCTTGCAGAGAAGCTGTTAGGTGGATTTGCAACTGGTTGACTCAGCAAACCAAAAGAGTGTTCATTAATAGTTCCTCATCTTCCTGAAAAAAATCAACTAATGGATGCCCCATTCAGCGTCTTTATAAACAACTTGGTACTGAGGGGATGCTAGTCAAATTTGCAGATGAGACCAGAGTGGGAAGGGTAGCTAATGCCACAGAACATAGAAATAGGATTCAAGATGACTTTAACAGATTGGAGAACTGGGCCCAGACTAACAAAATAAATTTCAATAGGGACAAATGTGAAAGTTAGGCAGGAAGAACTAGCTGCACAAATATAAGATGGAGGACACCTGGCTTGTCAGTAGTACATGTGAGAAAAATCTAGGGGTAAGTGTCTGGAACCCCTGGAATCTCACATTACTCAGAGATTAGGGTCGTGTGCAACAATATATATGTAAAAATGAAACCAAGGTACCTTCTTAAAGCGGAAAAATGATACAGGCTCTTTATTCTTCTTTTCTCTACAAGGCTTTTGAGGGGGACACAATATTTCTGGCAACCTGGGAGGGGAAAATTCCTGAAGATAGGTAGAGACGCATGCACAAAATCACAAATCTAACACACTAAGGAACATAGTAACTGTGCAGGAAGTGATTTCTTTTTGGGGGGATTTATTTAAAATCCATTCCTTCCCATCTATGTAGCTGCAAGCATAGGAATGGCTCTTTATACAGAGCCTTCTATTTTTGTCAGCCTCCCAGCTTTTAGTGAAGCACCTGTAATGCCAGGACTAGCACAAGACACCAAGCCATTGTTATGCTCTTAGTGCGCTACTGCAAGAAAATGAGTAATCCTAGTATAGCCAACCGAGATAGCAGTGGAAGTGCTGGGTATCATTTTATGATGCATGGATGGAACTCATATTCATGGTGATGGCAGGGGAAGGAGGAAAGTCACTAATCTTCCTTTGGAGATGTTTCTGCATGTGTGGGAAGAGAGGAATCAAGAGAACAATGTGATTCATGCACAAAACCTGGCAATCACTGGAAAAAAAATATGCCTCATGTTAGTTAGTTAGTTATTGAATTTGTTAGTCACTGACCATCAGGAAAGGGTTAAATGAGATTCATTTAGCCATTTCCTGCCATTTGTAGCACCGCTTTAGCCTGAATAATGGTGAATAATACAGAAGTGCAACTCAAATTGAGTTGGTAGTTAACCATTTCTGTTGTGTTGCTTTAATTCTGATCATGCCTGGGAGCCTGTGTAGTGTAGTAACACACCTCTCCAGCCAGGATACATCTCTAAGTCTGCTCCAGTGATGAAGTACCCTGGATCTTGGGTAGTGAAATATTTCTCTTGGGTCTGTATTTGAGTGTGGCCATATCTGGCCTTATTGTGACACTTAACATAACTATGTAATTACCTGGGAATATTGGAATGGATTAATTGGTGCAATTCAAAGTCAAATTCTAGTCATCTTGTCTATGAGACCAGAGTAAATGTTCTTGACAAACAGCAAAAAGATGACCTGTACAGGTAGAAGCTCCTTTTTCTGATCAGGAGTCTTTTATTCATTTATTTACTTACAAAATTTACAGCCTTTTGCCAGAAGATCACAAGGCAATTTACAATATACAATGGAAATGCTACTACATAACATAATATACAGTATGTATAAAACATAAATATATATATCAGTTATATGAATACAATTATAATACTAAGAATTACATAAAAATACAGATTCTCATAACAGCAATAAACAGTCTTTTAATGCTCACATGTCAGACTTCATCAAAAAAAGTTAACCACTATCCAATAAACTTTTAACATAAAACCTCCTTAGTCCTCTTTGCAAAATTTTGATATATTTAATATATTTGGAGAATCATTAATCTTCAGAATTCCTTTCTTCTGAGAGAGGCTGGTGGGCTTTTTAAAAAATCCACATAAAACATTTTCAGCAAGATATATAGTCTTTCCAAAGAATGAAAAGAATTACCTTCTTAGACTCTGAATTTCCCCAATTACCTTCAATGAATCTTTCCTTTTCTATCTGTCATGCATGTAATCACCCTATTCATACAATAAAGCAATAGATCAAGTAATTAATTTCCCACCATTTTACTTAATTTGCATTTAACCCCAATTACAGAATCACAGAAATTAGAAATGAAAAATCTCACAGGCTATCCAGTTCATCTGCCCACCAACGAAGTTCTAAGTAAATAAGAAAGATTTTCACATAAAAAGGAAATGTAAATGCTTTCAATCTGAGGTAGTGAAATAGAGCGAGGCACTGGACAATCCGGCTTCATCTGTACCAAAGAGAAATTCATCACTTTTGTTAGCAGAGACAGGCTTTGAAGAAGTACTTATCAGTTACTTTCATCATTATTTAACTGACCTTACTTTGATAATAATGGTGGCTGCGATAAACCAGAATCTAGGTACATAACGTCTTACAGAGAACAGGTAGGGAAGGTTTGTACCCTTCCAATCTAAAGTACACCTAAGGAAACAAGAGAGGAAGAAGGAAAGAGAAATATTAATTATTACAGTTATTTTATTTATTCTAGCCACTTTACTCATAGAAGTGACTCAAAGCGATTTACAGACACAATAGAAAATTAGAAGCGGATTTCTTCAATGCACACACACAAACAGAAACAGTGGACAGGTATCTCTGTGCAGTCAACAAGCTTTCTGAAACAAGGGAGGCTGCAATTTATCTCCCTCTCCTTTACTTGAAGTCCTTTAAATATTCATCCTGTGTTTTCATCTTCAGCATTCCACCTCAGAGATTTCAGGGCATGTGCACCAAGGGCTTGCATGGGTTACGGACATCACAGACACACACACACACACACACACACACACACACAAATCTTATGCATTGCAAAGTCTCTTGTCATGAAGACTTCAATAATGGGACAAAACCCTGCTGTAATGAGGTGCCCCCTGGTCCTATTCCAGAAGCAATTATTCTATTCCAAACTTAAACATGGAAAGCGTAATGCTGGTGGTCAACAAAAGAGGTTTAAAGACTCTCTCAAGGCGAATCTGTAGTATAAACACTGAAAACTGGGAAACACTGGCCTGTGAGCACTCCAGTCGGAGAACAGCCTTTACCAAAGGTGTCATGGGTTTTGAAGATGCTCAAACTCAGGAGGAAAGGGAAAACATGCCAAGAGGAAGGAATGTTTGGCAAACCCTCACCGTGATCAATTCCCTCCCGGAAACCTATGTCTCCACTGTGGAAGGACAGGTGGATCCAGAACTGGCCTCTACAGTCACTTACAGACTCACTGTTAAGACCATGTTTATGGAAGACAATCTTACTTGGGTATGAGTGATCGCCAAATAAGAAGATTTTCTCTCTCTCTCTCTCTCTCTCTCTCTCTCTCTCTCTCTCTCTCTCTCTGCCACTGTGTTGATTAAATGTCCAGTCCAATCTATAGGTTTGACTGTATATTAACAGCTCCCCATCTCTATGGTACCACTATTGTTCCTTTCCCTACTCTGGATGCCCCAAATCAAGCACATTATTTGAACTACCTTTTTAAGGCCTTAAGAATTTCTGTCTGCACAAGCCTTCATTATAAAGTTCTATTGGCTTAAAGAAGCATGTATTTCATTGGAAAGGTGAAGCCTTTATGATGCAGTCTCCTTGAAAGATTGGTTTATCATGCCTAAAAACCAGGCCATTATACCCTACACCAATCTCTCTCCAAATGATCTGAATCGGATTCCAATGTGGGGAAACCAAGTGTTTTTCCAGTATGAGTGTGTTGTAAATAAGATACTGTAGGAATGACAATATCTGATACGCTAGTAAATCTGAGGCAACATCAGAAAGGGAATGTAACCCATTTCCTGTTGCCCAACATTCATGTCAGGTAGTAAATGATATGCAATTTCGCTCCAGTAAGATTTAAAACTTAACTTTTCCGCTTAACTTTTAGCATCTTTACATTCATTTGTTCATTGAGTTCACACAGTATTCATGCATGACCTAGCCTAGAATCACTTTCAATAACTAATGAATTTTGGAATCCCTCAGTGCCCAAAAGGATATGTTAAATTTGCAAATGAAAGTCCTATATGTAAGACCTCTCCATGTCTGTTGAGATGCCAATTATAGTGAAATTATTACATCTCATCCATTTCACCACATTGTCAACCTTAGCCTGCTGAGATTCTATTATCCTTAGCATTTCCTCATTAGGTTTTCTAATGTGTGAACTTTGCCTTCCAATTCTATATATTTTTTTTCTACTCTGAGAGTTCATTTTCAAATTCCATCAAGATATATATTTATATATATATAACCTCAGCAACTTCTCCATTACATAATTCATTCCAGACCATATATAAATTAAAACTTTTTTATTTCATATTGCTTTGAGATGTAATTTACAGCTCACATCTTGCATAATATCATCCTTGCTTGTTTCCTTTCCAAGACCGTCTTTTCTTTTCTGCTAGAAAGAAAAAGTAAGATGGGCTTTTGTAATGCAGGATAAATCTGCTTTGAGGTCTCACGAAGAACTGAAACAGGCAGTTTCTCAGGGCTAGTTTACACATCCATATTCATCATCTGATGATGGCAACATTTTTATTTATTGTATCTATTTTAGTAACTTACATCCTGCTTTTTTCATGAGGTGACCTCAAAGTAGCTCACATAATAAAGCCTAACACTATACATAAAAAACAAATTCAATATAACATTACAAATGATCCAGCAACAAGCGAGCAAGCACCAGTCATGAAGGAACAGCTCTAAAATAACAAAACCAAGCCGTGTGTGTGTGTGTGTGTGGATCATGGAAAGTCTTAGAAAAGCCATGCTTTAGACATCCACCGAAATAATAAAGTACCAGGCCAGGCAAATCTCCTTCTTAAGGGTGGCAATCCACAAAGTTTGTGCCACTACTGAAAAACCCCTGCACCTGCTGGTTGTTCACCATATCTCAATGGACAGAGCTTCCCGGAGCAAGGTCAGATTAAGAGAACAAGTGGGAATGTATATATTTTTATAAAAGGTATCAGCAGTATGTTGAGATCCTTCTAATTCCTCGACCCAGCATGTGCTAAAATCTATGCAGGATTCAAATTCCTGGAATAGCCTAGTTTGAGGTAATAGCCTAAGTATAGGTCATTATATTTAATAAATGATAATACCCCAGGGAATTTCAGCTGGTGCCTTCTTTACACACCTTTAGGAGCCAGGTAAATGTGTTCCTCTTTAACCAGGCCTTTGGCTGATTGAGATCCAATGCCTTTTTAAACAAGTTGTGGAGGGGGGGGTAATTATTGTTATTATGCATTTTGTGTTTTTTATATCGTAATTTTACGTTGTGGACCGCCCACATGCAAGGCGTCGTGCTCAGAGCAGGACTAAACACAGAAATGAATGCTAAACTTCCACCCGATATCCAGAAGTGGTTTTTATGTCATGTGAAAGATCACATAAAGTGGAATTATCAGGAAAATGTCATAAAAAAAGGATATAAAGTCCTGTCTGCATGCAGCCAGTGTTGACAGCACGGAGCTAGACAGACCATTGGTCTGACTCCAAGGAAGCTTTCTATGTCTGTATGTTATTTTGAAAGAGAAGAGGGGAGAGAATGATTGTTGATCCAGAGACACACTCAATCCCTCTCAATGTTTGCTCATGGGTCATACCCTGCCTCCTCAGTGTCTGCGTTTTTCAGTCTATTTTCTATTTAAATATCTTTATCCCACCACAACTTTCCAGTAAAACACTCAAGGCAGTTTAATTAACAGTATTAGAAAAGATACACACTATAAAATGAAAAGAAAGGAGCATGGAACAGACATTCCAAGCTATTGTGTGAAACGAGATGTGTCTTGTAAATAAGATAGATAAGGGCATAGGAGCATCTGCATATATTACTGCATTGCTTTCAAAATAGTCAGTAATTAAATATATACTAGAAAATACTCTCTCCCCCACCCACATTTCCTTATAGAGTTATCCTGAAGGGCAAGGTAGTGTCGTGTCTCCTGAGGCCCTGCTCCTTACGTCTCGGCAGAAATGCTATTGCAAACACGGATCCGTGTTTTAAAGCTGTCTTTGTTCTGCTATAGCTCTTTTAAAAATGCATTGCGCTGGGGACAGCTTGCACAGATCACTCCTGAGCCTTCAAGCTGCTTGTTTATGGATTGCAGGGTTTAGTCAACAAAAGTGGCCTCTCTTGGGTAGCAGTCTTGTTTTTGTTCTTCTTTAATTTGCTTTAATAAATATCTTAAGCCACTTGCTTTGGGTTTTCGAGCAACCCTTCATTTCACCCTGCTACAATGCTTCTCAAAGATTCTGGACTTTGGCCTCCTTTCTGAACTGATCTTATTTCCCCCAATGACACCAATAATGAAATATGAATGAAATATGAAATACTTTATTGTCACTTGTACAACTTTTATACAGTGAGATTACACGAGCATCCCCCCACTCAGCTCTCTTGGTCTTAATTCCCCTCATTTACTGACGCAAACCCACCAAACCCAAAAGTCAGTTGCCCTGTTGTTATCTTTTCATTCAGCAGCCTAACAGCCCACGGATAGAAGCTGTTCTTTACCCTGTGGGTGCGACTAATCATATTTCTATATCTTCTGCCTGAGGGCAGGAGATCAAGAAAGTGCCGGCCAGGGTGTGAATCATCCCTGAGAATTTTCCTCAGTCTCCTAAGGCAACGTTTTTCCACGATGTCATCCAGTGGATTCGCAGGACAGCCCATAATATATTGTGCTGTATTCACCACCCTCTGTAGGCACTTCCTATCAGTTGATGTCAAACCAGCGTACCACACCGTGTGCAGTAAGAAAGGACACTTTTGTGTTGTGGACCGGTAGAAGGAGATCATCAAATGTTGATTGACATCGTTCTTTCACAATATTCTGAGGAGATGGAGTCTCTGTTGGGCTTTCTTAACCACCTGGGTTGTATTGATTTTCCAAGTAAGGTCTTCACTGAGATAAACTCCTGGGAATTTAAAGGAAGAGACTCTCTCCACACAGCCCTCCCCGATGTACAGCGGGGCTAGTTCTCCTCTCTTTCTCTGAAAGTCCAACACTATCTCCTTTGTCTTGCTGATATTAAGGAGCAAGTTGTTCCCTAGGCACCATGTAATCTGTTTCACTGGGGCATCTTTGGAGATTCTTATTATACAGTTGTATCCAGTCTCCTGCTGCCACATGTAGGGTACATAAGTCAGAGAGACATGACTCTGAGGTTGCACCCATACTTAGCATGCAAAAGATCACATGCTTAGCATGCAAAAAATCGGTCCCTATTAGCCCCTCCTGGAGATATGAGAGATACCTAACTGAAATCCCAGAGGTCTGCTGCAAGTCAGTTTAGAGAACACTGAAAAATATGGACCAATGAATTGACTTAGTATAAGGGAGCTTTTTATATCTCTAAGGCTTGCTAGGTTCCCTCTTGGCCAGTATTTGTTAAGTTGCATCAAGCTTGGTTACAAATCCCAACTAACGGGCAAACGGTTAATTTTAAATGTGGCTTACATAGGTCCTGACATACTCCATAACTGTGATTAAGAAGACATGAGAAAGAAATTAACTACCTTGCGGGCTGCAAGGTAATGTCCTATGAGGAAGTGAATAAAGACACATTTCTCATCATCAGTAAACTTCAGGCTCACTTTAAAAACTGAGCAGCCATAGGTTCAGGACAAATGGAAGGAAGCATGTTTTCATACAATGCATAATTAGCTCAATAGGGACCTGGGTGGTGCTGTGGTCTAAACCACTGAGCCTCTTGGGCTTGCCGATCAGAAAGTTGGTGGTTTGAATCCCTGCAACGGGGTGAGCTCCCATTGCTCTGTCCCAGCTCCTGCCAACCTAGCAGTTTGAAAGCACACCAGTGCAAATAGATAAATAAGTACCGCTGCAGAGGGAAGGTAAATGGCGTTTCCATGCGCTCTTGTTTCTGTCACGGTGTCCCGTTGTGCCAAAACTGGTTTAGTCATGCTGGCCACATGACCCAGAAAGCTGTCTGTGGGCAAATGCTGGCTCCCTCAGCCTGAAAGCTATATGAGTGCCACAACCCCATAAAGGTAAAGGGACCCCTGACCATTAGGTCCAGTCGTGACCGACTCTGGGGTTCCGGTGCTCATCTCGCTTTATTGGCCGAGGGAGCTGGCATACAGTTTTCAGGTCATGTGGCCAGCATGACTGAGCCGCTTCTGGCAAACCAGAGCAGCGCACGGAAACACTGTTTACCTTCCCGCCGGAATGGTACCTATTTATCTACTTGCACTTTGACATCCTTTCGAACTGCTAGGTTGGCAGGAGCTGGGACCAAGCAACAGGAGCTCACCCTGTTGCGGGGATTCGAACCGCCGACCTTCTGATCAGCAAGTCCTAGGCTCTGTGGTTTAACCCACAGCGCCAGGGGTCCTTTACCTTTAATTTGCTTAATAGAAATCACTGCCAAAAGATGCTTTATATGTAGATTAGACAAATTCCTAGAGGACAGTTCTGTGAGCAGCTGTTAGCCCTGATAGTTCAGTGGAGCCCTGCACTTTCAGAGCAAGTATACCTCAAAGTACCAGGTGTATGACACATCATTAGGGGAAAAGAATAATAATCAGAGGTTGGGTGAGCATCTGTCAAGTCTCCTTCTTGCTACCACTCAATGCATCCAGGTTAAATATCCAACCAACCCACCTGTGAATAATGAATGATACAGATAAATCAGATGAGTCTGAAAGGAGGCAATCACTGAATAAAAATTGCACAGAAGTGGCTGCATTCATCAATATTGAGAAGTAAACAACTTCCATTGTGTGCACTTGTTCTGACAAGTATAGGCCAAGAGCGAGTGGCAGCTGGGTTAAAATTTCATAGCCTCTCATGAAAAGTCACATTTCATAACTATTCACTTTCCAAATCATTTCTGACTGGAGAGTCATTTCACACATTTCCCCTTTAAGTAGAAGCACAATACAATCAGCTGAAAGCAATTCTTCTCACTCCCTTCTCACAGAGTTTAATTTGAGCCAAGGACCACCAGGTGTTACCTTGAGAAACTGATTGAGTGGCAGTTGGGGCTGAACCAAAAGTGAGAGCCCTTTTTGAAAATCGTTTCGGTATTAGCAAATAAAGAACATCTTTTTTTCTTTCCTTTTTGGGGATAGTAACTATGAAATTAGGAGATAAAAGGAAAGGCCTATTCAGAGTGAAGGTAATGTCGCTATTAGTAGCCGCTGAGTAATATACCATATTTTGCGCTCTATAAGACACACCAGACCACAAGACGCACCTAGTTTTTGGAGGAGGAAAAAAGAAAAAAAATATTCTGAATCACAGAAGCCAGAACAGCAAGAGGGATCGCTGCGCAGTGAAAGCAGCAATCCCTAATGCTGTTCTGGCTTCTGGGATAGTTGCGTGTTGAGTCCCACAGTACCCCCCAACAAAATTCACACATCACACATAATTTTTGTTTAAGGTTTTTGGCATAATTTTGGCCACAACTTTATTCAAATACAAAAAATGTGAGTGGTTGCTTAGGCATTGGTTATGACTATCTATCCTTGCCCTCAAGGGCAAGAGCTGGCCCTTCCGGAATCCAACGGAAGCCAGCGTGGGAAACAAGTATTGGGTGAGAAAATGAGGCCGGGGAACAGTCCGTCACCTCTCACCCTCATGTTCCGGTGGGGCTTGCACGGCCCAAGTCCGACTCTGGGGACAAGGACGAAATGAATGGCAAGCCCCTGGATTCCTTTAACGGAATTCCCTTCGCATCATTTGGAGGGATAGGCACTTACCCCTCCAAGCACCAATTTAACCAATGCCTAACCGCCAACCTTACAAGTTGTGACGATTTGCTACACAGTAGGCGAAAACCAAATGGCACCAACCAATCAGCCAGATGGCAAAATTCCTACCAGGCCCCCGCACCAAGGTGAACGACCCCATGACAGGCATAGCAAGGTCAACCAAACGTGAGAACCACCCTTAAAAAAGGGAGGGAGGGCGGGTGATCCGGTGCAAAATGGCCAAGAGAACGTCCCACGTCTGTCCCTAGTATTTAAATACTCTGACCCCTCCTCCAAATTGGCAACAACCAAGTTCCCCCAGCAACCCAATTTAACCATTTAAATACTTGGGTGCTCCATCCAAAATTTGCCTAGTCACTACAGGGTGGCCTGTTTTCCCAACCGCAACACGCGTTCTCTGCTATGGAGAACACGCTCTGCGCACCCTGCATTCGCTCCATAAGACGCACACACATTTCCCCTTACTTTTTAGGAGAGAAAAAGTGAGTCTTATAGTTGCTGATATGCTACTGAGTGAGTTTGTTTTGGCTTTATGAGGCAGGCCAGTTTCAATTGGCTTGGAAACAAACATGGCTATTTCCCAAATTGTGGGGTGGGAGCTAAGATGTGCTCGCCCTCAAGTTACAAGAAAAACAGGACCGATACTAAAAACCGAACTGGGTCTACAAAAAAAAAAAAAGGAAATAAATCCCAACAAACTGAAGATGTGATGAAAAAAAGAGTATTATTATTATTTTAGCTTAAAAATTGACATGCATAAATTTAGTACAGGAAATGGTTATATATGGAATTTAATAAAGATTAACAACAGATAATACACACCTACTTAATTCAGAAGCAAAAATAATAAAACCCAAGGAAAAAGAGTGTGTATTAGCAAAATACAAATAATCTGAACAGTTATGGCTCATAAAGTATTGCAGATCCCAAGCTTTGAAACCTCAGTCAGAAAACTTACTTGTGTGTGTGTGTTGTTTGTTTAAATGTTACTTTGAATTGGACCTAACATGAACCTAATACGGACTTTGTTATCTAGCGGGCCAACAGTTTCAGCTGAAGAGCCCTACAATATTATTGAGGTTTAACATAATCTGGGTCACATTTTCTATTATCACACTTGAGGTGCAGGAGCGGCATTCATCTGAATGCTAAAAGTTGCTCATAGAAATCTGCATCTCAGAATCTGGATTTTGGTAATGGACTTTTTTTCTGATTTTCAAATCCTGATGCTGGTGTTAACCCTGGGAAGACAATGGTATGTTCACACAATGGATGTATCCGAAAGCTTTCTCTTGATTGCTTTTGCATCTTCCTCTTTGCAGTCCTTCTTCCCATTTATTCCCTTTCAGTTAAAACTCTGCAGATCACAGAATGCCTCCTAAAACTTTGACTGATAGGAACATGCTGCTCTAGAATGCTTAAGCAGCTCTCTATGAAAATTGGCTCCTGTGGTTTAATGTCAGCACTTTGTGTGACTGTTCCACTGCAGCAGTGACAGGCATTTCAGCTGCAAAGAGTCCTTAAGGTAGTAATAAGGTACTGAATTCACACTGGAAAATAAATGTAAGATGGGGGGGAAAGAGGAAGAATGACACAGGAAAGCAAAAATAAAATAAAAATTAAAAATCTTCCTGGATAATTTCCTTACAGATATGTAGTAGATAATCCTCAATTTGAAATATTTATAGATTATTTTATTTGCAGTGCTGTATCTACTCTTATTTCAGTAATTCTGTTCTCACGGTAATTACTGTACCTTTCTACTTTTGGAATAGCAATTGAGAATTCCAAGGAGGAAAAAGTGACTTAGACCTAATCTACCCCCTTAAAATAGAGCTAAAATAACTTTACGGCATCGCTCTGACACAAGCCTTGAGCATTCAATGTGCTTCATTGCTTTCCTTTTTTAGACTCACTTTCTCTAAACCTCTCTATGTCTGATTTCAAGCAGGCATCAAAAAATAGAAGAGCAACAGTATTTTTTTAAAAAATGAAGATACTCTGAAGGCTGTGTCATTAACTATTCTTCATTTTGGTTGGCTTTTTTTAACACTGTTGAAATTCATTCAGTTAATTTAAAGAGAGAGAGGGAAAGAAACAAAACCCCCAACAATTACAGCCTATGGTGTTCAAAATGTAAAATGATCATCAACGGATATGGAATAATAAAATGGGTTGAAGAGTGGTGTGTAGAACATTTTGGATAAATGTTGCTATTTCTATTTAAAGTCAAAATAGAGTTGATATTTCTCCTGAAAAGGATCTTTGAAATTCGCCACATACGTGGTTTTAGGCAGGATTTAGTGGCATCACTTGTCCTATATGCTTTTGATTTTGTCAATTTGACTGAAGATTTAGTTTCCTAGTTCTAGATGCTCAATAAAGCACACATGACACCATACAGCACAGTTTAACTGACAACCAGGACTAACAAATCCTGGGCTTGGATATATGAAACCTAACAAACAAACACCAAGACACAACTCTTTTCAAAGCTCTTTTTCACTTCCCTCATTTCTCCTAAGCATGAAACTCCACATTTTCCTCAAAACTTTGTTCTAGGCAAATTTTGGTGGCAACTTTACGTTTGCCGCCGCAAAACCAATCACCTAGAGGTTGTGGCTGATGGGTTTAGCCTTTCCCTCCAGTCACCACTCAAGGGATTAGACAACAATAGTTGAAATTCTTATTTTGTAGTACTTTTTATTCAGTTCCTTGCTTTGCCCAACAAAATGAAGCTGTCTATTGCGGCTGTTGTGAGCCGTTACCAAATTTCAACCAGATTTTAATGGATATGTTGAAATGCTTATCCACAGTTCCGCTTATATGTCAAAATCTCCCATGTAGGATAAGAAAATAGATGGAACCAGCTCTACCATTAGGGAATGGGGGCAGCTGATGTTGGGGAGCAGACATTGGTGGCACGGTGTTGGAAGACAGCATGCCTGTGCCCTGCAAACTGGTCTACCACCATGAGGAGGAGCCATCACTGGTGCCAAAATAAAATTCAACTGCCAATCTCATCAGCTTCTGTATCTGAAATGGGATGCCATCTTGTCATTTGTCTCAGGCAAGATGGTAGGTTTTGGGCCACCACTGAAAATAGAGTTACCCTGGGCGATATTTTAATGATGCATTTATTTGGGATTCCATTGCCTCAGTGCATTAGTTTCATATCAGTGAATTGCTTACTGCCAAAACACAGCCAATTTGAATTATGAAACCAAACTATCAATGAGTAAAGCTGTCTCTCTCTGTGTGTGTTTTTTTAAAGGAAAATAGAGTATATAATGGCCCCATAGCATATAAAAATTGGCCATCTCTGACCTAAGGTATTACCTCTGTAACAAAAGCGGGATGGGGAGCGGTGACACCTCAAACGCTGTAGAAAGAAAACTGTGACATGAGAAAACTGTGAGTGACAGGCCCTATGGTAAAATTGCTAGTCTTTAACAGAGTTCCTAAATAGAGTTCACTTTAAAACTGCTGGTATTTCTCCTTCTCTCGCCACAATCATCCTGAAAGGTTGCCACTTCAGAGGTGTTAAGCATTAGCTACAATAATCCCCCATTTTCAACAGAGAAGCTGCAGGGAGTCTGCCAAGTGCCAGAAAGTGAAGACTCTCAAATGTATTTTTCTAAATTTGATCACAGGAAAATGGATACAACAAACCAGCTTGCATGGGAGGTTCGACTCAAACAGGTGGACATCATTTTATTTTGTTTTCCAGGCTGGGCCATCATTGAGAGCCCAACTCCCACGTTGCAGACCATGTGCGGTTTCTTCTTCATAGCAACTCTATACTTTTTGGTCAACTGGATATTCTCGTTGTTCTCTTTTGGACTCCATTGGCTTCTGTGACAACCTGGGGTGTTGCACCTCTGTTTTTCCCCAAATTGGGACTCAGGTGCCTATTGACACTCCTACTTTAAAGGTGCAAGGCAATATCCACATGGCACTCTGCAACTTTGGGCCAAATATCTTTTTTAAAAAACATTTCTCTGTGATGATTTACTTACAGTGGAACCTCTACTTACAACCATAATCCGTTCTGGAGGTCTGGTCATAACTAGAAACGTACATAAGTAGGGGTGCACTTTTCCATAGAAAGTAACAGAAAAGTGAATTAATCAGTTCTAGACGATGAAAAACACCCCCTAAAACACCAAGTTAACAGGAATTTTACTGTCTAACGAGACTATAGATCCATAAAATGAAGGCAATAATGAATGTATTGTACTATAAAATAAATAAGACAGTATTGTAGATGGAAAAAAAATAACATTTATTGTTTTTCTAACGTGCACTGATGATACAGTAGTCATTATTTGGATGGGGGGGGGGCTTTTATCCATTTATGCAGTCACACAATCAACCAGTAGCTGAACTGGGTGCCACACAGTCACAAAAACAAATGCTCCACAGCTGGTGGGGTGAGCTCCAGGAAACCGGAGGTCTCTCCTTGGCGGCAGAGCCCTCAGCGCTGCCCCGCAGCCAGCTGAGCGAGCTCCGGGCTGCTGGCAAAACCTCTGTATCTAGAAGAAAGTTTATATGTCGAAGCACCTACTGAAGGTCGTAACTGGGATCATACGTAAGTAGAGCCGTACATAAGTCAAGGTTCCACTGTACATGGTTGTTGTATGTAGCAGGCAATCAGAGATATATGTAGGCTTCTTTAACGCAACGCTTTGTCATTTACCATAACCCTAACTGGAATTCAACACTCTCATGAATGCTGTCACAATTTGATACCGCACCAATATTCTGAAACACCTGCACTCTTTAATTTCAGGAAACCAGAAGAGGAAACCAACAGAGAAATAAAGCGTAAGGACTGAAATTAATATTGATTTGGAGAATTTACAGGAGAGGCATTGCTGCATAGAACTTTCCAAAGACATCTTGATTTCATGGGCTTTAGCATTACTTTACAGAATAAGTTAAACTTGTATCTGGTAATTTGTTGCCTCCAAAAGTGGACTTCTAATTCCCCTTGTACAATGTGAAACATAGTAAATAAAAGCAGCAAGCCCAGTTGAGCCTGCAAACACTGAGCAAATTTTTGACTCTCTACTACCTCCTGTGGCAAAATAGGTCCGTGTGTCTGTCTGTTCACCAGAAAGCTGGTAGTTCAGAGCCTACCCAGAGACCCAGACTAGATGACCCTCGGGGTCTCTTGAAACTCTACAGTGCTTTGGTTCCATGATTCTAACCAGTCCAAGGAATGACATGTAATTTAATCGACATAAACCGGCAGTCAATGCAAAATGTTATCCGAAATGGAAAGGAACTCTTCTCTGAGGGTGAATGAGTCAGCCATAAATAAATAGATGATTTTGCCAAGGCCATACAAACGTTGTCTGGCATCTTTCAGTGCTTGCCAATAATGCTTTTGATTTCAAGTGCTGTCGTCTTTGTTATCATTTTCTCCTTCTTTTGAACAGCAGAAGGAAATGTGATGGATGGCCTATAGACCACAGCCACTTGAAAACAGAAACTAATCCATGAAATATTCCTTCTCAACTGCTCCCTGACCTTGGGACCCTTTTTTATTAAAAGCCATTTGAGAACATACAAAGTATGAGAGAAATACTAGACTTACAATGTTGTTTTTCCAGCCTTTCACTGAAATCCTTCGCCTTGGCATATTAGGGCTCATATTCAACTCTGCAAACAAAATGCAACCTGTGTAGTGTCATAGGTAGAGTTAGATCAGGACTGAAGAAATCTTGGTTCAAATCCCTGCTCACATAACACACCAATCAATTCTCTCTCTCTCTCTCTCTCTCTCTCTCTCTCTCTCTCTCTCTCTCTCTCTCTCTCTCTCATTTTCTTTATAATTGTAACATTCCCAACTTCAGCTCCCTTCCCCTTCTTTCTCTGGTTCTTTCAATTTATTTTCATCCTTTCCTGCATACTCCAAATTGTCTTAACTTATTCTTTTATTCATCTATTCTCATATTTATCTCATATATATTTTTAAAACTGAAGGGGTTTTACAATAATCCTGCCAATGTCTTGATCTGTTTATAGTTTATTTATAAGTACTCAATAAACCATTTCCATTACTTTCTATATAAAAAAAATGTTATCTTGATTTCTTAGTCTTCCAGTAAGTTTCGCCATTTCTGCATACTCCATTAGTTTCTGTAGCCATTCTTCTCTCTTCAGGACCTCTTCTTCCTTCTGTTTTGGGGCAAATAACATTCTTTCACCTGTGGTCACATACATAAATAAATTTCTATACTGTTTAGGTAGTTCTGATCCCATAATTCCTAAGAGAAAAGCTTCTTCTTCTTTTTTACAAATGTTATCTTAAGCATGTTTTTCAATTCATTATACAGTGGTACCCCGGGTTACATACGCTTCAGGTTACAGACTCTGCTGACCCAGAAATAGTGCTTCAGGTTAAGAACTTTGCTTCAGGATAAGAACAGAAATCATGCTCCAGCGGCACGGTGGCAGCAAGAGGCCCCATTAGCTAAAGTGGTGCTTCAGCTTAAGAACAGTTTCAGGTTAAGAACGGACCTCCGGAACGAATTAAGTACTCAACCCGAGGTACCACTGTATATCATTTCCCAGAAACCTTATTGCAAGACCACCACATATGGAAAAAGGTACCTTCTTTCTCTTTACATTTCCAACACTTATTGAATTTTTATTTATACATTCTTGCCAATCTTTTGGTGTTAGGTACCATCTATATAGGGACACAGGTGGCGCTGTGGGTTAAAGCCTCAGCGCCTAGGGCTTGCCGATCGAAAGGTCTGTGGTTCGAATCCCCGTGGGGTGCACTCCCGTTGCTCGGTCCCAGCGCCTGCCAACCTAGCAGTTCGAAAGCACCCCCAGGTGCGAGTAGATAAATAGGGACCGCTTACTGGCGGGAAGGTAAACAGCGTTTCCGTGTGCTGCGCTGGCTCACCAGATGCAGCTTTGTCACGCTGGCCACGTGACCCAGAAGTGTCTCCGGACAGCGCTGGCCCCTGGCATCTTAAGTGAGATGGGCGCACAACCCCAGAGTCTGTCAAGACTGGCCCGTACGGGCAGGGGTACCTTTACCTTTACCATCTATATAACATTTTCATATAATTTTCTCTTCAACCATAACATGCTGTAAATTCTATATCCATATTCGATAATCATTCCCAAGCTTCCATTTCTATGTTATGACCAATATCTATTGCCCAATGTATCATTGAAGATTTCACTTGTTCGTCCTTTGTCTCCCATTCCAATAACATCTCACACATTTTAGATATCACTTTAACATTACAATTTAATGGGTCTCTCTCTAGTTGTGATAGTTGCTCCCCAAACCCCCGCTTCATATCCTTTTAAAATATTTCATTCAACTGATGATATTGTAACTATGTTGTTAAGATCCCTGTTAAGTCCTTAAACTTATATTCTGCACCCTCCTTTCCTAACAAGTTTCTATAAGTTGCCCAACTTTCCGTCATAAGCGTGCCAGCCAAAAATATTATCATGGCCTTCCAAATCTAAAATATGTGGATTCTTCAATAACTATTCATTCAACCAGCACAGACAAGATGCTTCGTAATATACCTCATATCCAGCAGGGATATGAGAGAAACATCCTCTCTCTTTCCTATCTATCAGTATTTTATATTTTATTCTCAATTTTTTCCCTTGCCAGATATATTTAGAAATATTTTTTGGCCATTTAATGAATCAATTTGTCTTGCCAATCACTGGTATTGATTGAAACAAAAATAATATTATTGGTAATACATTCCTTTTTTACGGTTGACACTCTACGCAACAATGAAAGTTTCATTCTACCCCATATTTGCAAATTTGTTTTGATATACTCCCAAGTTTTCAGGTAGTTGTCTTTATACAAATTTGTATTCTTTGGTGTTAGCCATTCACCTAGGTATTTAATCTTCTTTTCAATCTTTAAACCTAATTTATTTTGCAGTTTATTTTTACTCTCATCATTCATATTTTTTACCAGGAGCTTGGTTTTTTCTTTATTAATTATAAGGCCTGCTATTTCTCAATCACATTATCTCTCTCTCACTCTCACACATTCTGTCCAACGTTTGGTGTTGTTTACCTTGCTATCCTTCAAAGAAAGGTAATATTATCACCATGATTATTATTTAAATGTGATCATGATATTGTAGTTAGAAACAGACTTTCCTGATCAGAGGTAGCCCCAGAGTTATCTTTTCTTGGAGAAGATAATCTGAATGGTGCTCTCACCCCCAGTGAAAATAATAAACATAATAATTGATGATATTCTGCCATTCTAGTAGCCCAGAATCTACTAACTGAGGAAGTCTGCTTCATCCAGCTTGATTGTAGGGATGTGTACAACCCCTGTGATGATTTTTACTGGTATTTCTAAGGCTGAAATACTATACTGACTTACTTGAGAGTAAGTTCCATTGAACTCATCTTTAGGGTAGAGACAATTAAGGTTATGCTGCCAGGCTCCTTCATAATTCGTCCAATGCGTTTGATTGAGGAGTGTCAACATTTGTTTTGAATTGCAATTTAGATGGAATCCAGTGTGAAACAGAGTTTCCCTAGTCTTATCAATGAACGTTTGGCTTTCATTGAAATCCTCTAGTTTTGTCTGAAGCACTGTGGAGTTCACTGGGTCTGAGAGAGAGTCTGATGGTTGGATGTGAATCTCACCACCAAGTATTTACTGCTATCAGCTCAGGCATAAACAGACCTAGCCCACAGCAGAAGCACTTACTTGCCTGCTCAGTTGGCACAGGAATGGCACATTAATTCTGAGGAAACATGCAAATAAATGCAGTGACATGCCTCATTACGCTAACTACCCAATTCAATGCAGATTTAGGTTCACCTAAGCTTGTTCTTTCAATGGCCTTTTTTTTTTTAGTTGTGTCTGACTCTTCGTGACTCCATGTACCAGAACACGCCAGGCACTCCTGTCTTGCACTGCCTCCCAGAGTTCGGAGAAACACTGTCCAACCATCTCATTCTCCACCATCCCCTTCTCCTTGTGCCCTCAATCTTTCCCAACATTAGGGTCTTTTCCAGGGAGTCTTCTCTTCTCATGAGATGGTGAAAGTATTGGAGCCTCAGCTTCAGGATCTGTCCTTCCAGTGAGCACTCAGGGCTGATTTCCTTAAGAATGGATTGGTTTGATCTTCATGCAGTTCATGAGACTCTCAAGAGTCTCTGCCAGCACCATAATTCAAAAGCACCAATTCTTTGGTGATCAGCCTTCTTTATGGTCCAGCTCTCACTTCCACACATCACTACTGGGCAAACCATAGCTTTAACTATATGGACCTTTGTCGGCAAAGTGATGTCTCTGCTTTTTAAGATGCTGTCTAGGTTTGTCATTGCCTTTCTTCCAAGAAGCAGTCGTCTTTTAATTTCATGACTGCTGTCGCCATTAATGGCCTTAGGTGCATGTAAATGTACACAGAACCAGACGGTTGATTGAAAGTAAGCATGTACTGGATGTGGCTGAATGCATGTTTTATAATGGCATTGGCGCCTACCTGAGAGGTACCAGAATTGAGTACTGGGGAGTTCCAGCTGAAAAACAGTCCTGAGTTTATTCTGATCTAATTGTTTTCTTTATTAAAAGGGAGAGCAAACAACAAAAGGAAAGGAAAAGGAAAGAAAAGAAAAGAAAAAGAAATCAGGCTGAAATTCTACTTTCAGGAAGGTATGAGCCATTTGTTGGTGTGGGGATGTTTAGAAGTCCATTTATTTTATCTGCAGTGTTAATTTGGTCGCAATGTTAGTCTGGTTTATTGCTGAGAGGAGGCATCTGGTCAATTGGTTACTGACTAAGAATGAGTTCTTTTCTATTCTAGCCTATACAGTGTTATTTCTCCCCCTCTACCAAGTCTGTCACCATGGAATCAAAGTAGCACTCTGACCTCCTCTTTGGTTAGCTTGAATCAAAAATAGTTTTGTTAAGCTAGAAGATCGACTCCTGTGCTACCTGTACTTAAACCGTGACACTGCCTTCCAGCACAATGCATTACAGTTTTATATCTGTAGGAAAATCTGAATGACGAATAACCCTATCAAAAGCTAGGTAGAGAATAAAGAATAACACAGTCATCTGCTGCATCAAAGGACAGGTCACTCTATGGAAATGCATGTACAATTCATGTATAGTTTGTGTGTTGGGGTGGGGTGGGCAGAGTGATGGCAGGCCCTCCCTCAATCTATTTTTTAAAAAATGCTTTTTATTGAGTTTTTCAATGTAATGCATCCACTAGACCAGTCTTCCCCAACCTTCTGGGATGTCTAGCAATCTCAGAATATCACCCTTATCCAAGTCATTGCTCAGGCTGTCTGCACTTCTCTAGCTTAGAATTGTGTCTTTCCTGTTTGGAGTCATGGACCTGGTGACAATCACCACCACCATTGCCACCACCTCCTCCTCCTCCTCCTCCTCCTCCTCCTCCTCCTCCTCCTCCTCCTCCTCCTCCTTCTTAGATTGAACTTAGATATGTTTATAGAAGGGACCCTTCCCACTTATGTTTGGTTTGGATGCTAGCAGTCACTTTGGATACTCCTCATCCTCTTCTCTTTCTCTATCTTCTTCTCACCAGGGGGTAGGGGATTATTGGCCCAGAACCTGTAACTTCTGGATTGAGGCACCTAGGTATCTTAAACAAATGCATGGGGTGGGAAAAATATCCATGAAATTATTGTGATTATTGGTGATTTATGAAATTGCTTTGAGATATTTCATAGGCTTGTAAATGTAATGAAATAAAGAAATAATAAAGATAAAGTATTATATGAGTGGAGTATATGATAAAATCGTCATGTAATAGTAAAATTAAGGATTAAAAACATTCAAAATCCAATGCACAAACTGGGAGTTACAGTCACAAACAAGAGGGCACCAGGTTGGACTATGTGTCCAACCCTAAGTACAAAGAGTAGGTGCAGGCTTTGATTATGCTATCAGGAACAACATAGGGTATAGGTAGCGATCCATTTTAGCTCAGTGGACCAGATCATTATATCCTCCCCTACCCACCCCATCATCACAGGGCAACTTTGACATATGTCAAAAATCTGACATCATGATGCTCCATGATGGATAGGTGGGCAATCCCATCCAACTGTCAAAGTTGACCCATGAAGGTGGGGAGAGGGTTCTGCTTCACCAGAGCATTTGAAATGTGCCTTCTGGACCACCAAAAGAGTTGGCAATGCCTACCTCTAGCTATGCCAAATTTCAGAAGTAGTGTCATATTCTTAACAGAAAGGACAATAACAACAGAAAGGACAAAGGTCCATATTTGCATTGTATTTCTTCTTGTTGGCATCTGTCTGTCTTGGGAGGTAATGAAGGATTGCACCGTTGAGGGTAAAGTCAAACTGTTGGAAGGTTACAGTGCCTGCTGTGGCTGTAGAGACTGATATGGGAGAGACATGTTTCATTGAACCTGGGGCAGATGAAGGCATCCACTTGTATATTTGCATATATATTGGTACGAAAATATATATATCTTGCAATTTTGTCTCTCTGTATTTAGAGCTCTTTCTTAATCTGAGGCATAAATTAGGCACTGGGTGGAAGCTGAATGCTTTATTTGCTTTCACTCATAATACTTACATTATTCTTACATTTAGACTGAACTTAAGGGAGGGTGAGAGTGGCCTTCCTGAGAGCCTAACGCATGATTGGTTCACCCAAAACAGCAGTATGGCAAGAGAAGAGATGCAATGTCTTGCTTCACATTACATACTTAAAATCAACTCCAGAACTCCTTTCTTCAGTCTACCACCCATGGAGACTTGAGAAGGACCTTTGTCACAGACTAAGGAGCATTCTCCTCAAGGAGGCTTGCCTGGTGTGAAATCTGATATCTTTTTCATGGATTTATGATATCCGATTAAGCACCTTTCTCAGTGAACATGGGTCTGAAATATGCAGCAGCAGAGGCCATTTTCATTTTCCCATCAGCTCACTACTTGGTGATACAGGAGAGAGCCTTCTCTGTAGAGCCCTCTGTTTGAGGATTTTTTCCCCCTGTGGATGTGTAGCTGGCTTCTACTTTGTTGGGCTTCTGGCAGCAAACCTTGGGAAGAACTGTCCAAGGTCCTGGAGTTGGGGTGGGTATTATGTCTGCTGCAGTGATTCTGGCTGCATTTACTTTTAATTATTGGTTATGCTCTTTTACACTGTTGTCCTATTTTATTTTTTAATTGCCCTGTGATCAGCTTGGATGAAGGGCAGTTTAGGCATCCAACAAATAAAGAAATGAAGCTGTCACACTTGGGGAATATTTGCCAATTGCTGCCAGAGTCTTCCTCATGGCTAAAACTTACCGTATCAAATAATAATTAAGTTGTTCTTTATTTTTTACTAGGTAAAAACAAAACAGAGCAGTAAAGTGTAATAGAGTGATAAGGATGTGCTTCTAATTATAATACAAAAGAACTTTCTTCAACAGAAAGTGCATTCATGTCAACGTTGTATGCCATGGATTTGGCCCCTTAATCTTTTCACTCTGGAGAGTAATCAGAGGCTGTTCTCTTACTGCAGTTTTATTCCCTCAGCTGGAGCTATGAATATCATGATTAGAATGAAATTCTGGGGCTGTTGTTGTTTTTGGCTGTTTCTGAGCAGTTCCACATTGCTGGCAAAATTGTTCTCTGCCAACTCACCAGCGTCCACCTTAGCACTTTTTGCCTCTAGGGCAAGCTGTTGGTCTTAATCATAAATTGAGTACACGAAGAAGAATAATTAAAGAGCAAACTGTAATTACAAGCAAGATCCGAAGGGAGCAAAGCCGTCATTAAACCTAGGACTTAGGTTTCCTATTAGTGCATTTAGGATTAACAATAAACAGTCCTGTTGAACTCAATAAATACTCCATTACAAGGACTCCCCCTCCTGTTCTTTTTTTACAGCATGCTAAGTGGCATGATTTTTTTGGGCTACTCTGCTGATTTTCTTTTCTGCTGCCTCTGCTTTCTTTCTGCTGAACTGCAATCTGTCTGCTTGAGTAGACTTTTCTCTCTAGATGACAAATCTATACTGTTGTGCATGGAGGGGTCTTTGTGGCACGGGTGGTGGGAACAGAGCCTCTGCCAATGATTGGCTGAACTGTCCTAATGCGACAGAAAGATTTCTGGCTGTTGTTGGCTGAGCTGTGGTGATTCAACTGAAGACTGGGGCAAGGAGGTAGAATGAGCAGGGCAGGGGCCAAGGGAAGGAAGAGGTGGCAAAATCAGGCAGAGAAGGAAAGTGCAGAAGCCTAGGAAAGTAGGTTTTGCTAGGGGAGCTGGACATAGGAATGAAGGGGAGAGGAGGAGAATGAGCCTAAGAAGGAAAAGAATACTGGGAGAGATGGAGCTGATAATAGCTATAACAAAGGTAATGGTAAAGGACCCCTGGATGGTTAAGTCCAGTCAAAGGTGACTATGGGGTATGGCACTAATCTCACTGAGGGAGGTGGTATTTGTCCATAGACAGCTTTCCGGGTCATGTGGCCAGTGTGACTAAACCACTTCTGGTGCAATGGGACACCGTGACAGAAGACAGAGTGCATGGAAATGTCTTTTAGCTTCCTGCTGCAATGGTGCCTATTTATCTCCTTGCGCTGGTGTGCTTTTGAACTGCTACGTTTGTAGAAGCTAGGACAGAGCAATGGGAGCTCATGTCGGAATCTCCGTTCGACTGAGCTGATAAGGCTCATCTTCGGAATCGCCTCCCGACAATTAATTGACAACCTGATCCTTTGATAAGGCCTAAGGCATGTCATCCCAGCAGAGCATCAAAACAGCACGCGGAAGGGTGAGATAGTACGAGCTACATTGCTATGCTTTATTTTCTAGCTACGCAGAGAGCAAAGAAATTAAACAAGAACTGTGTATCAATATGCTTGCAACATAGGGTATCTCCTTTTTTCTTCTTCTTCTGGCTTTACAAATGGGAGAACAATTAAAGGTGTCTCAAGCTTTATAAAACGGATCGTGTGCTGGCAAGCAGAGATATTTTTTTGTGTTGGATCATTCTGGCGTTTAAGCCTTTCTCATTCAGTGGTATTCCTTTTTAAACACAACTGGCTCACATACATTTTGCAATGCATTGAGGTGATCAGATTAGGGGCAAAAACCTGTTTTCCTCTTTGCACTATCAGATGAATGAGGTTTGGATATGGTGTGATATATTTTGTCTGCAATGTGTCCCTTCCTAATCTCATCTGTTAGGGGCTGATGTGCATGTAACATGGTGTGATATTATGCAGCACCAAGCAACATGGATTTGCTGTAATAAAATCCTGGAAATTGTCAGACATTAAAACTGTGTGGTTTCAATTGACCTTCATAAGAATATCCTGGAGGGCTGCAGAAACACATATACAGGAGGAGTATTTTTAAGACTCTCTATACATGCAGTCCATTGACACAGCTTTATAAATCATCTTAGTCACATGTAAAAAAATAATGCAATGTCATTTTTTAATTGATCAGCAATTTAACACAGGCCTATACAGTCTTTGAGTAGCCAATCATCAGCTATGGATTGTAACCTGCTGTATGGCGGCCAACTAGGATGGCCACTTATGAATCACAAAAGGAGGATTTGTGTAAAAAATGCATATGATAACTTATCTGTATAGATGCAAATTTAGAAATCATTGCTATACAGTGGTACCTCGGGTTAAGAACTTGATTCGTTTCAGAGGTCCGTTCTTAACCTGAAACTGTTCTTAACCTGAGGTACCACTTTAGCTATTGGGGCCTCCCTCTACCGCCATACCATTTCTGTTCTCATCCTGACGTAAAGTTCTTAACCCGAGGTACTATTTCTGGCTTAGCAGACTCTGTAACCTGAAGCGTCTGCAACCTGAAGCATCTGTAACCTGAGGTACCACTGTAATTTAAATAAAAAGAGAATACAGTGGTTCTCTCTCTCTCTCTCTTTCTCTCTCTCCCCCAGCACATGTTGATCCTAATACAGTCATTTGGAGCCCTAACCCTCTGAAATCATTCTTAGCCTTTATCTGAATCCAGCTAAGTGCCATGTGTACTATTCTTCTGTGTTCTAGCAATAATATGTGATGCATTTACTGACCTTGTTTTAAATACTGATGTGATAAATAATAAAGCAATGACCTGACTTATGTGGAGAGGCTCAAAATGAAAGGATTCATAACTAAACTTAACATGAAGAAACCGACCTTTAAAAATCTATTCATTGTATAATGCACATCTGACCCAAGAAACCTTTCTAGCATTAAATATATAAAAAGATCAATACATTTTATTATCTTCTTGAAAATTAGTGGACTTTTTTGCATAATATACCCATTCTTTCATAGTGTTTTAAGTATGTTGATGATAAACGTATTGATTTATCAGTGTCAAGGAACTTTAAAGTGGACATTTTCTCCAAATACACTCAATTCTCTTATTGATTGGAATTCATTAAAGTTTAATCAGCCATCTCAATTAAAGTTCACTAGACAAGTTTATGAAGTTATATGTGTTTGGAGCAATATCAGTTTTGTGATAAAAATCAAACTAATTATTATTATTATTATTATTATTATTATTATTATTATTATTATTATTGGATTTATAACCTACTCTTCATGGAATATTTTCAGTCCACAGAGTAGGGGAAAGTAAAATAAAGTAATAAAGATATACAGTGGTACCTCGGGTTACATACACTTCAGGTTACATACGCTTCTGGTTACAGACACTGCTAACCCAGAAATAGTACCTCGGGTTAAGAACTTTGCTTCAGGATGAGAACAGAAATCGTGCTGTGGCGGTGTGACAGCAGCAGGAGGCCCCATTAGCTAAAGTGGTGCTTCAGGTTAAGAACAGTTTCAGGTTAAGAATGGAGCTCCAGAACGAATTAAGTACTTAACCCAAGGTACCACTGTACAGGTTTTATATACTGTACTAATAATTAACTTCTCTTGAATGTTCTTCAAAACAGCACTACCACCCACACAAGAGTGAGATGCCTTCAGACATGTGGAAATCAGAAGGTTTGCAGAAGAACAAAGAAAAAATTGTAGGGGGGAAATCCTCACGGGAGGGAACAAAAAATCCCCTCCCCCCCCCCCCGTGAACTTAACATGTTCACTGGTGTGGTATGTATGCTGAGTAATTTGGGAGTGGCTGTGTGTTATGGAGTGTTTGTGCAAAAAACAGAGGATGAACAGAATGCAATGGAAATGAATGTTCTGGTGGCTGGAACCTTGAGCAGAGTTCTGTACATTTGGTTTTGCAGGCTCTGCCTGGTCTCCCCCCCCCCCCCCCGCCCCAAAGAACAATAATTGGAAACACCCAAAATTTCAAATGCATTAAATGCATCAGGCATGAGCTAATCTTAAAATAGAAAGAAAAGTGGAACTGATCAGAAATGAATCTATGTAATAAATCTATGGTATCCTACATAGCATAGTAATATAGTATAGTAATCTTTATGAATAGATCAGTTGGTTAGAGCTTGGTGCTGATAACACCAAGGTTGCAGGTTCGATCCCCATATGGGAAAGCTGCAAATTCCTGCATTGCAGGGGGTTGGACTAGATGGTCCTCAGGGTCCCTTCCAACTCTACAATTCTATGATTCTATTCAAAGTACACCCACATTATTTTTCAAATAGCTCTGTAAGCTACATCATTACTAACAACTCTATATTATAGCTTGAGGGCTCGAGGGCTTGAATGAGAGCCTGCTAGATCAAGCCAAAGGCCCATCTGTTCCAGCAACCTGTTCTCTCAGTGGCCAACCAAATGCCCATGGGAAGCCTGCAAAGAAAATGTGAGCAGAACAGCTCATATCTCTTCCAGCACTTGGGAATTTGCTGTAACTAGCTCTTGAATTCATGGCAAAAGTGACATTTCATCCAGGGCCTTCTTATTCACAATTTCGTTTTTGGAACTATGGTAGCTCATGTAGCAATGACCGCTCCCCGCCTAAAACGGGGGGCGCCCTTTGCGTGAACGCGCACAGTCCCTGGATCTGGAGCGGCTCCAACAGCATAGGCTTGGCCTTGCCTTCCCTCAGGTGGGATACCTGGAGGTCTCCGCCTACCTCAGTCAGTTGTCCAATCCCGCCTGGGAGAAGTGTTGCCAAGGAGACCAGGCCAGGTAGGGGAGGGCCTACCTGCCCACACAATAGAGGGAGGATCTTACCTGGGAATCCTCACTTGGCTCCAGAGCTTCTCCCACCCTACCCACCCTCAGTTAATGTCTTATTTTGCAGGTTAACTTTTCTTCACAAGTACACAGGCGCTGCTACGTCAAGGTCACTGTTAAAGGGCCAGAAAGGAATTTCCCTGCATTGGCAGGTTTTGCCTTTCCCGTAACAAAACATCACAACTTTGGCAGTATCAGGCCTTGGGCAGAATCCTTTAGTCTATCTTCCTCTTTGCAGCGGCGATACCAGGGTTCCTCGTCAAAGGGGTTTCTGAAGGGAGGCTTTGACCGTACGTCGAGAGGTCGTCATTGCTCTCCCCTGCAGCGGTGGCATAACGGGGGCAGCTATCTCTGCTTGAACATATGTTCTCCAGAGCCGGCCCATCCCCCCCACTGGATAACCCTGATGCTCCCTAGGTCCCCGGCTGGGGACTGGGGAGGCATAACGCCCAATGCCTGAGCCAAGGTCTACCCACATTTGAAATTTAATAAAGTTGTGGCCAGTTTAATCCCATAGCACGTTGTCTTGAGTCATTATTCCACATGACGGGGGGGGGGTGCCCAGGATCTGGGGGACTCCGCCTGTCCACGCAATAAAGAGAACCTTTTTTTTCAAAGAGAAGCTGTAAGGACCAGATCCCTGGGTCAAACAACAAGGGAAGGTCACCCAGAAGCAGCTAGTGTTGAGGCGAAAATGCTGAACTTTAGTGTGATTCATCAAGAGAATTCTTACGTTCCTGCTTTTCAGTGTGGGCAATTTGTTCTAGTGATTCTCAAAATGTTTAGTGGGGGCATTGGCGCGTCCCAAGCAAGAACAGTCAACATATTGGGATGAAAACACAGAGTAGGATAGGCCTAGCTACAAAAGTGCTGTAGCTGCCACTTACTGGAGTGTTGTGGTGAAATGCAGCAGCAACAAAAAATAAAATAAAACCAGCTATCAAAATTTGGGAGACATCAGTTGACACCTTTGGTTGCAGGGCCTCTGGAGATGAGACAATGAATCTGCATGTGTGAATCAGTCTTCATTTGAAGATTCATAGCTAGCAAAAAATGGTGCGTTTTCTGTTCAGTTGTGGAGTTTGTTTGTTTGTTATTCTTTTAGCCTGCAGCCACCATGGAACATCTCTCACTTTAACTTTCAGACATATTGGCTGTAAAATGCAGTATGTGAATTTCTCCAAGAAGCGTGAAATCAAGTTCCACTTTTGCAATCTAACATTTTCCTCCCTTGAGCAGCAAGAGCTGAGTGGGGGGTGCATGGTCAGCAGCACACCAATAAAAACTTGCTGCTTTATTTTTTATTTTTTATTTATTTTTTTGCAAGCAAGACTGTTCAAACATTCAGGAGAGGAAATACCCCTTTGAAGTGTCTGTTCAGCATAAGCAATCTAGGCTTTGCTTGCTAAAAACAATAAAAAGAGGAGTGCATAATATTATCTGCATTCTGATTGTGATGTGTATTATTGAAAATTAACACACCAGGCAGGCTCAGCTTGTGAGCTACCCAAGCTGAATACCAACCATGCATGATGGTCACTACTATGAGCTTGTTGAAGCTCTATTGAGCACACACAGCTCATTATCTTCCCCCTTGAGATAAAGGGAATAAACAGATTTGCATGCACCTTTCTTTGAATCCATTGAAAAAGATGCTCACAAATGAAATAAATACATATATGCATCTGTACGTTGATATATCTGTGTGGAGATCCGCTTGATGGACCAGAGAACCAGAACGAGGCCTACATACAATGTCTGTTGATGGTGGTACATGTTAATGAAGTCTCTGGCAAAGATTCTGTGAGCTGTTGTAATGTCACAAAGAGTCAGGGCATCCTGTTACCCATTGGCTGAGCTGCTTAGAGTATAGAAAGGTGCAGGGCAGCAAAATGGCCATAGGAAAGAAGTAATGAAGAAGAAGAAGAAGAAGAAGAAGAAGAAGAAGAAGAAGAAGAAGAAGAAGAAGAGGAGGAGGAGGAGGAGGACGACGACGACGACTAGGAAATGAGAATCCAATGAGTATATTACACAATGCAAACTCTGCACCCCATCTATGAGAATTGCACACAAACACAAATTCCCATTTCGTAATTGACAGCCCAACTTCTTTTCTCATTAATTGTTGAAGAATGGTAAGGGAAAAAATGCATGACAATTTTTCAGTGCATCACTACCGGGGATTCAAAGAGGGATTCATCCAGAGCAATAGTGGAAAAATGAGGCTGTATATGAGCAGACATTGCAGGGGTTCATGCACAGTAAATTCTGTGCAGTTAATTATAGAAAAAATATTTTATGCTTCATCTCACAATGAGAAGACAGAAATATACTGATGGACGGAGTAGTTAACACTAGTAACCTTATTTTGCACGCAAGTCTTTGCTGAAACCCTTCTTGAGATATTACCAAAGTACACTAGAAACTTTTCTGTGTTATATATGATGACTTAGAAATAGAGACTGGAGTTGATTCCAGATGACCTGTTTATTAAGCATTCATCCTGATTTGTTTGCAGGGAGATTAGAAGATATTAGCTATTTATTGAAAATTCATACTGATTTGTTTGTGAGGAAATTAGATGCTGTCACATTAAGCAAATGCTATGATGCCCTTCCCACATTTTCCCATCACTTTTCTTATCTCAGAAAGTCTGATTTTTGTAAGAAATGGCACTTGGACTTTAATGGGTACTATCTATAAGTGACTGAATCCCACCTGAAAATGGCTGTCTTAAAGTGGCCTGTCTTAGGGTTTTAAAAACCTGGATTTTTCCGATAAGGATTTGCTTATCAGTGTTAAAATTCATGTCGGAAGGAGTATTCTTCTTCCAATTAAAAGAGCTGTTTTAAAAGAAAAACAAAGAAAAAAACAAAGAACTGTTTATTGTGAATTACTTCAAGTTAGAAAAGTGAAACTGCAGCAGGACAAGTCTACAGCAGAGATGAAAGATTGATTGCTGGAAGGCCCATTTATCTTGATTTGGTAAATTTTGCTGCTGGAAGCTATAAAAAAAGAAAGGTCCTGAATTGAATCTAAGCTAACTGTATCTCTGTGGGTGTTTGTGGTAGAATTTCTTCATCTCAAGCCATCTTAAGCTTTAGGCGACTCATGCAGAACTAATCCACATTGATTTTAGACAGGAGTCTGGCCCATTAGGCTAAACCTGGTCAGCACATACACAGGCGCAGAAGACTAGGAAGGATACAATGAGGCTTTACTCAGAAGAGGCCGGACCATTTCCTAGCTCTCCTTAGGAGAGATTTACATTTGCAACACAATATTCTGGAGAGGCCGAGGCACTTAATTTAATATACTGCACTGAGCAAGGAGATTGTTAAGCGACTCGGTGTGGTGGTATTGCTGAGAGCATTGAACTTTTATGAGAGACAGGGGGAATCAAATCCCTGCTCAGGATGGGCAGATCAGCCCATCTCCAGTCCATTTCCATTTTGCATGTGTGCGTTCACCAAGATGCTATGCCCCTTTTCCAAATCGCTCTGCAACAATCATAGCAATAGTCATAATGAATTATTTTGCATTTTGAATGTATTTTCCACAAAGTATTCACATTTTTTTGTGTATCCACTTTGTTCTAAAATATCCACTTTATATGCACATACAATTCCCAGAGTGGTTTAATGCTCACTCCCTCTTTTTAGAAAACTGGGAATTCTAGCGTTGTCAGGGAACAGCACCCTTTCAGCATTCTTAACAGTTCCCAGGATACTGTGAGGAAAGCCATGACTATTTATGGTGGCGTGATCCTGCTTTTGTGCAGATGGGGCCATTGTTGGGGCCAGATGGTAGTCCAATTGACCGTAAGGACTGCTAGTTCTCTGTCTTAACATACTGTTTCCTTCTACTCAGTTGCACCATGGTTTGCCTATCCAGCTGCTGGTACACAGGGAAACAGAGAACATGGGATATTGTATGCTATAGTAATAAGGTAACAACTTCATAAGGCTTTTTTTGATGCTTCTGTGAATACAATGTTCATGCAAGTGATCTATCCCTGTCACCAGTGCGATGTGCAAGCAACCAGTTCTCAAGAAAGGGGGATGGGGAGAGAGAAGGTTTTTTGCCATGCAAACTGATGCCCTGATGAGTAGTTACATACCCTCCAACATTTCTCTGTTGAAAATAGGGGCATCCTATTTAACAACAACAACAACATTTTTACTATTTATACCTCGCCCATCTGACTGAGTTGCCCCAGCCACTCTGTGCAGCTTCCAACATATATAAGAGCATAGTGTTTTTTAATCAAAATCAACAGCAACATTTAGTGTTACTCTCATTTTCCTACTCATACTGAAATACTGTCCCTCAATGAGGCCAAACTTACATTCTCAACTTCTTTAGGGGTGTGTGTACCCCAGAAAAAGCACTGTAAAAGCATAATAAAACATGAAACGTTTTTTTAAAAAACCACCTTCTCTACACAGGGCAGATGGTTCTGGGGGCAGATAACTCCATACCCTCCAACATTTCTCTAATGAAAATAGGGGTGTCCTAAGGCAAAGTGGGATATTCTGGGATCAAATCAGAAACTGGGACAATTTCTGTTAATCTTGGGCTATCCCTGGGAGATAGGGACTCTTGGAGGGTTTGTAGTTAGGGTCAATTGTGGCCCTAACTAGGGGAATGATAGTCACCGTCACGGACTACATATTTTCAGGCACTGCACAGGAAGTCTAAAATGGAGATATAACATTAAAGAACAGACTGTCTCTTTTTTCCCCAACTGCTAACTAAGTTTTTGAAGAAAACGTAAGACTGACAAGAATTTGCTAGGGTTACCATAATAGTAGACAAAGTGGCAGTTTGCTCCCTCTACCCCAGCTAGCTAGCTGATCATCACTGCTTCAGGCTATGGTGTTTGCTTGTATAGATGAACGGAAAGTTTTAGGCAAATGCCCAAATGGCTTTATGCCATCATATTGCCTGCATTTTGCCTGGTTATTATGGCCACAGAGGAGCGCATTATGTCTTCAAATAAATTGAAATGAAATATGAAATCTCAGTTCACAAGCACTGGTAAGTCCTTTGAATTACTTATTTACATTTTCATTCCTAGCAGACTCTGTAATCTTTCTATGGGGACGAAATAATTTTAAGTGAATAAATGGAGTATCTTTTTCATGTTACAGTTTACACTGAAATATTTTGATAATTAGAGTTCTAAGGGGTGATTTCCTAAATTTATGGGCTCCATTACCATTTTATGTACATTTTAATTTACTGCTTGAATTAGTAGTCCACATTATTGTCACCAGTAAAAGAAAAAAGAAAAAAGAGGGGGTTAAAAAAATACATAGAACTACGAAGAGCAAAAGAGTTTGGGTAAGCATTTTGTTGTTGTTGTTAGCCCTGAAGCAATCCCGATAGTTTTATTGCCTTAATCAACTTAGTCAACTCTTTTTATTACTCTTTTGAGGTGGCTGTTGTGAGCACATGCTGGGGTGTTAGTTCACTGCTGCCAAATTAAAAATGATAATTCTCATGCGTGAAATAACTACATGGACTAATGACCAAATTGGTGCATAATTTTTGCCACTGCTGCAGCAGGTGGTAGAACAATTAGACACCGTAGTGTAATATATTTTCAGAACCAACTACATTTGTAATGAATTCCATTTTTAAAAGCTCAGACTAATAATTAGTATACATTAATGGTACAATATTTTGCACATTTCTTTTTAACACAGAGAGAACATGTCAGATTGTAGGACATTTTTCCTTTCCCACCCAAACATTTATTAAAGCAGCTGTTCTATTTCCCAGTGACCTTGTGATAAAAAATCTGCATGTAGACAATGTTAGGAACCAGGAAAGCAATGAAGATCCTCTGAGAAAGGTATGTCCAACAGGTAGATTGTGATCTACTGGTAGATCGCAGGGTGTTCCTGGTAGATCCTGGTAGATCTCTGGACCCTCAGTGATCCCTTCCCCCAGAAAAAAATTTTGCTCAACAACTTCGGCTTTCCCAAAAAAACCCTCCACAACTCTGGCTTTCTAAAAGAAGCTCAACAACTTTCCCTTTCCAAAAAAAGTTCAACAACCTCAACAACTCTGGTATAATAATAATAATAATAATAATAATAATAATAATAATAATAATTGTATTATTTATACATTGCCCATCTAGCTGGGTTTCCCCAACCACTCTGGGCTGCTTCCAACAAAACCCTAAAATACAATAACCTATTAAACATTAAACACTTCCCTAAACAGGGCTGCCTTCAGATATCTTCTAAAAGTTTGGTAGTTATTTTTCTGGTAGATCACAGCCAGTTTTTTTATACTGTGTGTAGATCGCAATCTATTAGGAGTTGGATGTCCCTGCACTAGGATAAGTAGGGTTAGGGTCCAGCAGATCTCTTGTTGAGCCAGGCTATGCCAGTATAGCTTCCCATCCATTGCTCAGCAGGAGATACCCTGGCATATCAACCCCATCTTGGCTGAGCTGAACCTGGTGAATCATAACCCATGGTAGGCCTTGAAAAGGGGGCATGGTGGAGGCAGGACCTGAGAAGGGGGTACTTAGGCTGGATCCTAAGCCCATTCAGCTTGGTTACATTAGCTGGCAACTTCGCCTAAATTAAGCAGGCAAAAAACAGGCTTCTTTTCCCTCTAGCAGGATTAGACTGGCTCACCCAGCAATAGCCCTGCTCCTGAATGGAGGTTAAATCTGATGTACTTTGTGCTGGTTGAACTAATCCTTGAACCAACTTCTTGTGTATAGGATTACCCCCGGGGAAATCTCAGATCTGGAAGTCTGGCAGTCAAATCCACAAATTCACCCAGAAACCAGCTAACCTGTCATACTGTCTCTTTGTACTTCGACAAGCTGCTACCAGGTGATGTTACTCCAGCTTCTTGTTCGTTAGTTGTGGGATACCACATGACCCTATGAAATCTCACATTGTGGCCTAACTTTTCAGTCTGAGCAACTTCTTGCTGCTGTGAAGGCCACGTTGCTCTCAGGCAGATCATATGTATTATCCCAGTCTCCTGATTCAGGGTGTTTTGCCTCCAGGTTGCTAGCCCTGAAGCAAAAAAAAAAAAAAAAGGGTGCAGTAAGAAGCACTTCACCAGGTTGGGTAGAGCCACTATGCTTGCTTCCCAATAGATAAATCACTGTTGCCTACTGAGTGGGATGAAGCAACGGGGAGGTCAGCATGGTGCAAATGCACTGTGAAGGACACCGAATTTGCTCCACTGGTGTGTTTGCACAGCACCAACCTCCCACCACTTTGTCCCTCCCAGCAAAGAACAGCAACTCAGCTTCCAGGAAGCCAGTGTAGTACCAGTAATATGAGTGGACCAGTGGCTTTTAAAATTTCAGCACCTTCAGTGCTCAGGTCTTTCTAGTTCATGCTGGTCCATGAGCCAAGGACAATTAGATCTTACTCATAATCCGCTGCCATGCAGTTCACATGAAGTGACTCAGAAAGGGATTACCATCAAACAGGAGAAAAGTAGATTTTGGATTCCATCTTTGACATGTCTGGAAAACTTTTCATGATAATTGTAGAGTTACTAAGAGTTTTGCAAATGGGGATTCTTTGCAACTGTACTATAATATGAAATATTTTGTTCTCTTAACCCTACACCCCAATTTTTACTTTTTTGAATGGATGTATAACACACACACACACACACACACACACACACACACACAATGTTCTGTTAGTCTCAAGGAAACTCTTTTGGTTCCCCTTTCCTTGTCCCAGATATTTCCCCTCAGAAGAATCCCCCCAAAAAATCAAAATCCATTTGAACTTCAATTTGGATGAAGGGTCAGTAGCAACTGATTCTTCTACATTCCTACAAAACTGACAGCTAAACAGCATTTTGCTTCCTCTCTTAAACTTTCTTCTGTATTAAAGAGGACCTTGTGACTTCTACTGAGGGCTATATTCATAGATATAATACTTTAATTCCCCTAAAGTTGGATGAGAGCCTGGTGTAATGGGATGTGATACCTATACCTATCAAAATTGTTTGCATGGATTCCTTTAACATCTTTATTACATCTTGCATTACACCTGTTTAAGATCCGTAACATGAAGTCCAGTCCTCAGGAATAGCCTCAGCTGTTCTTGACAAGATATTTCCCTATAAAATTGCTATTGTAGACACACAGCTGAGGTGTTCAGCTGCTTACAACACGCCCCCCCCCCCGCTGTAAATGCAAGGATGGCTGCCTGAGGCAATGTCAATGCAGGTTCTTCTAACTTCAAAGACTCTGTGAATGAGGCTTGCTCCATTTTTGCTATCTAGAATTGGCCTATGCTTGGGGAGCAATTAAAATTAAATAGCTGCTGAACTGCTAAAAGTGTAGATTGGCTGCTCTGGGCACAAGTCCCCTGTCTAATCCACACCTTCTTGTCAGTGAAGAAAGAAATCCAATAAAAACCAGAATCAATTTTAAAATATTAAGCAGGAGAAAGTGTATAAGCCTTGAACACAAGAGGCCAGGCACAGTGCGCTTGATAAAAGACAATGGCTCAGCGTCTGAAGATGTTTTTAGATTCTTTTATGTAGATGCCTTCATCCCTCAGTGATGCTGGCACTGGCCGAGACTTCTCATTGATCGAATCAGTTCCTGAGTTGTTCCAATTTGTGCTTCTTTCTTGAGGCTTATAGGGGCCATCGTACAAACTGGAGACTGCTACCAAAGAGGAGAATATCCAGATTGTTACTGTTAGGTTAATACCAGAGGAATTGCAATAAAGCTACTGCCTGCAGTCATCATCTGACTACTGGGAATAGTCCGTGAACTGATGCCATGAGCACATGGTTTGTCCTGGATATTGTTGTTGTTGCTACTGCTGTTGTTGTTGTTAGCATGCCCAGAATTTCTTGGTGTTGCCGGGGGGGGGGATGTTCTGGCCACACAGCCTTGCAATCTAGAGGCAAAGACATGACAAATTAGGAAAACAAGAGTAGGTTTGAACTAAGCAGCCTTTCTATGAGTAAAAGGGAAATCAGTCAATCAAGAAAAGACAAGCTGAATGGCTTTCACACCGTAGTGGGCTGACTGCTTTGCAAGTCTTCTTCAACTCTAGAGTGAGGGCTAGGTCCTGGGCTATTATTAATTCTGAAATGCATTAAATTACTCAGGATATAGTTATTGTGGACCTCTATGGTTAGCTTTTGTTGAGTTTGGACGAGAGATTTCCCAACCAGTCAAATCATGTAGAGGTTTGCGTTATTAAATGGGAAACAAATTCCTTTGATATATGCTAGGGGATTTTTCTTGCTGTTTCACTGTCAGGTTATCATGGAATAGCAACATAATATATAAGCTCCCTATTACATTCACCTCTTACTTTGATGGAGTCGGATAGGATGGCTGAAATGAAGATAGGCCGATGACAGAAAGGGTTGGTGCCATGATGCTTCTATTGTAATGACCTGTATATTTTAATAAACTATATTTCATCTACATCTAGCTAGCTAGCTATGTTTCTAATCAATGTTTTAAGCTGTTTCAATCATAGCTGTAAAGCCACCTTGAGTCCTGTCAGGGGAAAAGACGGAATATAAATAAATACAATAATATTGATGGTGATAATCATAATAATTAACACCTAAACCAACTCTCAGTGTATATCTCAGTGTATAGATGATAGATAGATGATAGATAGATAGATGATAGATAGATAGATAGATGATAGAGATAGATAGATAGATAGATAGATAGATAGATAGATAGATGATAGATGATAGATAGATAGATGATAGATAGATAGATAGATAGATAGATGATAGATATAGATAGATAGATGATAGATGATAGATAGATAGATGATAGATAGATAGATAGATAGATAGATAGATAGATAGATATAGATAGATGATAGATAGATGATAGATAGATAGATAGATAGATAGATAGATAGATGATAGATATAGATAGATAGATGATAGATGATAGATAGATAGATGATAGATAGATAGATAGATGATAGATAGATATAGATAGATAGCGCTGACAATAATAACATCAAGCATAGCATTTAAAACATAGCATTCTGTAGGGATGTGGGTGACGCTGTGGTCTAAGCCACTGAGCCTCTTCGGCTTGCTGATCAGAAAGTCGGCGGTTCGAAACCCCACAACAGGGTGAGCTCCTGTTCTCTGTCCTAGCTCCTGCCAACCTTGCAGTTCGAAAGCATGCCAGTGCAAGTAGATAAATAGGTACTGCTGTGGTGGGAAGGTAGACAGTGTTTCCGTGCGCTCTGGTTTCCATCACGGTGTTCCGTTGTGCCAGAAGCAGTTTAGTCATGCTGGCCACATGGCCCAGAAAGCTGTCTGTGAAAAAATGCCAGCACCCTTGGCCTGAAAGCGAGATGAGTGCCACACCCCACAGTCGCCTTTTGCTGGACTTACCCATCCAGGGGTCCTTTGCCTTTACCTTTTTTGTGTGTGCCCATACAGTCCTGACCTCATTGTCACACTGCCACACTGGTAAACTGCAGTGGCATTCATCTGTGAGGAAAGCTTGGCCGGGCTACACAACACAGGCTGCTACAGGCCACATCTCTTTCTGCTTCCTCTTCAGAAGCAACTGGGGAGCAATTGGTTCAGGATTTCGGTGTACAGGGAGGGAAGGTTTATCCCTTTCCTCCCTAGCAACAATCCCCCAAACCTTCTACCTGCAACACGGAAGCTTTTGAGAAGAAATTTCAGAGGAGAGAAAATGTGAGTGGATTTGGAGATTCAGGCTGTGGCGGAATGATTGTCTCTAATCAGATTTCCCTTACAGATCTGGTCCCTGCAGCCACAGCAGGTGCTGTGACTCTCCAGCAGTTTGACTTCACTCTTGGAGGGGCACCCCGATGCCTGTCAAGACAGACAGATGACAACAACAACAATCCCACAGTATGCTCCAGCCTTGGCTAGCCCTATAGAACCATCTATTTTGGACACACAAATTCACATCTGAATCTACGTCACATTTTTTTGGCGTGGAAAGCAGACTACTGGAAGTGAGCCCTTTTGGTTTTTTTTTAAAGGAAAGTAAAGAAAGCAAAGTTGCAGAGAATAGCTCTCTCAAGCAGCATAAATAAAGCAAAGTCTGATGGGCAATAAAAGCAACTAAACAAGAACAATGCACTCATCCCGTGCTGCAATTCAATCTGTTTATCTCTCTTCTGGAGCACCTAGACACCTGTGATATCAGAGTTGTGAACTGCTTCCAATCTTGCCACAGTGATGTGGGAGTTTCAAAAGAACTTGATGAGTCCATGGGGGGGGGGAGTTGGGGGGAATTAGGCTGTTCATGGAGATATCACCAACACACCAACTTCTTGATAATTGCCCAATTAGCTCCTATCAGGACCGACACCATCGCAGTGGGTACACATCACTCTCCTTTGGCATCCCCAGCGTTCTTCAGTCAGGCCGGACTCAGTCTATATTGAGTGAAACACTTCAGCGGAAACCAGTGTGTTACCTCTGTCATTTTATTAATGTGTCAATTTCTTGTTGCATGCTCGCACAGTCCAGGGGTGTGTATAATCGGCTACGCTTCGCTAAACACCCTCTGTACTGCCAGTACATCATCCTGTTGGGCTGTCAGTCTTTGTTCTTTTCTTCTTCATGGACGTGCCGACAAATATTGCATGTTCACATCTCCATGCGCGGAGACTACAGCGAGCGTTCTTGTTATCCACAAGACAATGATATCCCTCAAGAGAGGCTGGAGGAGGTTACTCAGCTGATGTTCAGCTCTTATCTGTCTGTGAGCCAGACTTGTTGAGGATAGGAGCGTGTTTGATTCTGCTGGCTTGTCAGCTATGTCAGATTGCTCTCTTGCTGGGCCGTATTTTCTGTGATGATGTTTTCATCATTTTCTGCTGATTATACTGCTTATGGAAACATTTTCATACATTGTGGCTGCTGTTTGACAGCAATCTTAATAATGCATCTATGTTCTAGGACTGGTAATGAGTATTCCTCCCCCTTTTTTCCCTCCCTGTTCTTTTCAGTAGTGAAAAGGATTCATTCTAATAAAAAGATACTGCCTCTTAATAAGGTTCCCCCATTTCCGTCCCCTTAATTGCCATGACTATGAACTGGTTATGATTGTGACTGGTTCATGCATGAAAGATGATGATCATAAGAGCAGGGTCATCAATCGCATATGAGAATGGGCTACCACACATACAATAGATAGAATTTTAATAGAATCTCGAAAGGCTGCCAGTCAGAGGAAGCTACTTTATTCCCAGTCAGGCTATTTGCCCATCTAGCCTACAATTACCTACCTTGGCTGGCAGTAACTGTTTAGAGTCTCAGTATAAGGTATCATCGCCTACTACCCAATACCACAAATTGACCCTGACACCTTCTGTATGCAATGCATCTGCTTTGCTACTAAGGTAAAAGGTAAAGGACCCCTGGATGGTTAAGTCCAGTCAAAGGCGACTATGGGGTTGCAGCACTCATCTCCCTTTCAGGTTGAGGGAGCTGGTGTTTGTCCACATACAGCTTTCCAGGTCATGTGGCCAGCATGACTAAACCACTTCTGGTGCAACAGAACACTGTGACGTAAGCCAGAAAGCACAAAACGTCGTTTACCTTCTCACCACAGTGGTACCTATTTATCTACTTGCACTGGTGTGCTTTCAAACTACTAGGCTGGCCGACACGGGTGGTGCTGTGGTCTAAACCTCTGAGCCTCTTGGGCTTGCTGATCAGAAGGTTGGCAGTTTGAATCTGCGTGACGGGGTGGGCTCCTGTTGCTCTGTCCCAGTTCCCACCAACCTAGTAACTAGAAATAGATAAATAAAACTGTTTGTGGACCAACGCCGGCTCCCTTGGCCTGAAAACGAGATGAGTGCCACAACCCCATAGTTGCCTTTCACTGGACTTAACTGTCCAGGGGTCCTTTACCTTTTACCTTTTTTGCTACCGAACCACAGAAGTCTCCTCTTAATGGCGACCCATCACCTCTAGTTCACACATGCACATGCACCACTTGGCTTCCCTTGATCCTCAACTTAATGTTTGAACTAACTGCATCCAATAAGTGGCACAACTATATGCTCTTTGTTCGATTTAGTAAATCCTGCAAATGAAAAGCAATAAGCAGAAATTAACAACTCTGCTTTAGAAGGCGTGGGAATCCATGGGAATTTGTCTGAATCTTCTTTAAGTCTGCAGCACAGCATCTTAGCATGACCTGCAGAGTGCAGATGCCCTGCAGAAGCCAAAGACCACATGGGTGGAGCCCATGACCTCCATCACTGGAGAGTCACACTAAAGTGGCTCCATTGCCATGGCATGGAGCCTAGGGAATGAAAAGTGGAGCATTAATCAGGGCAGGTCACAGCATGAAGAGCGGACTGCAAAGATGTCTGAAAAATAAAAGGAAGTCACATTACGTAAGCAGCAACACATATCTCCAAAATTCATTTATTATTGATATTTCCATTATTTTGCAAATCTTTCCAGCTGCAAGTTACATTTTACTTTTTAAATAAAGGATTCCTTGTTTTAATAATCACAATGAGCTAATGCACAAATCAAAAGGTGTTTTGGGTTTTCTTTTTTGCAGGGGTCTTTTAAGGGGAGAAGCTTGAAGTCGTTCTGTTATATATTTATGGAAGGCCACCTGGGATCATGCAAGGGATGTAAATCTGGAAAAACAAAAATAGCATGCTGAGTTTTTAAATTAACCTTGCAAAATGTTTTAGCTTGGGCTCAATACCATAAAGCTTGCTATAGCTCAAAATAAAGCTTCTGCAGATAAGTGTGAACTGCAAGCATATGCAGCAATTATGACAGAAAGATAAAAGTTGGAGACTTAAGATACTTAAGGAGGCAGTTTAGGATTAGTTGAGTATCTAATTTTGTAGTTGGAAGTATATAAACATCATGGGATCTGCATTTCTTCTCTAAACAAAATAGTGTAATCACTTCAAGCATTATTGGAAGGGAGATAATTTTTTCCCAGAGATAAAAGTGTATGGGATTGATAGGGCGATCCTAGATTATGCTTTCTCCTGATTCTCTCCAGTGTAACCATGCTGATCCAGGAAGTTTAAGATCCACAAGTGGCTCTGTACCCATTTCCAAGGTAGGAAAGAAAAACGCAAACTATACTGCAACGTGATATATAGGGATGCAGGAGGGATTACTGTAGATTCAATTTGCCTTTAAAAGTGAACCTACCCAATTTGCACATTCCAAAACAATGCATGGACTCCATATATAGCCACTCGTCCAAATGCATACATGTATAAAGTTTGCAAAGGAGATCCCCTGCCAAGCAATATGTACAAAAATGTATATACAGTGGTACCTCGGGTTACATACGCTTCAGGTTACAGACTCCACTAACCCAGAAATAGTGCTTCAGGTTAAGAACTTTGCTTCAGGATGAGAACAGAAATTGTGCTCTGGTGGCGCGGCAGCAGCAGGAGGCCCCATTAGCTAAAGTGGTGCTTCAGCTTAAGAACAGTTTCAGGTTAAGAACGGACCTCCAGAATGAATTAAGTACTTAACTTGAGGTACCACTGTACTGAAGTGTGCATAACAATGCATATATTACTGAAACTAACACGCATGTTCTACTACAATGAGTACCTGAAGATAGGTACAGTGGTACCTCAGTTTTCGAACGTTATCCATTCTGAAGACCATTTGAGTTCTGAAACATTTGAAAACCAAAAACTCCATAGCCGACAGCTAGGCCTCAGGATCTTGCACTCAGCAGAAGCTGTGTGGCATGTTCGACTTCCGAGGCATGTTCGAAAACTGAAGCATTTACTTCTGGGTTTACAGTGTTCAAAAACCAAAACGTTCATCAACGGAAATGTTTGAAAACCGAGGTACCACTGTACTGTGAATGTTCTAAGGTACATTTTCACTATCACAGATTTGTTACTTCAACTTCTACATAACTTAGTAGTCACACATTCCTGCAGAGGTTTGGGTTATTCCTAAACCATTCCAATAATCCATGCTGCTGGACAACAGAGAAGTGGTCCCTTCCACGACAACATAATTTTACCTGCAATCAAATGCACTTTTCATATAATTCATAATTGTACAGGCCACTGTAATATGCAACAAACTTAGCCCAACAAGACAACATACAAATCAGTATGGCTAGTCTGACCCAACCCCAACCTCATCCCTTCACACATACAAGCAATTCAATTCAAAATCCTTTATTAGGCATAGCACACCACACATACATATCACAATACAATATAATATAAAATAATAATACAACGGAACATCATCAGCTACCATTAACAACCACTAAGTCTCCTTATCATGGCCCATTCTTTCTTCATGGGCAGCTCTTAGAAATTCGGCCGCTAGTAAAGTGATTTGATCGTCGCTGTCCGTCAGCATGTCCTGAACAGTTGTGCTCTCCAACCTCTTGCACGGCCAACAAAAACAAGCAAACTGATAAATAAAGAACCTATCTTCACAACACTGATACAAAAGTATACATTAAGCAAAGTAATGAAAGACTGCTGCCCTTTCTTTCTCCCTCTTCTTCCCGATTCTCTCCCTCCCCACCAGCCTCTCAGTGTCTATGACAACAGTGTCTCACACCGAATGTAACTGACCTGTAGAAATGACTCTATGAATTGAAAACAGATGTTGTATGTACACTTGTTAACTATGAAAATCCTTTAATTAAAAACAAATTTAAAAAAATAAGAGCACGAACCCCCTCAAAAGCCTCATCTCATCAATGCATGTAACTCCAAACTCCAAACTCATGCATGTAACTCCAAACTTTGTTGATCTTTTTGAAACCTTTTCCTGTTTGGTGATACTCTTTTTGAAAATAGTATTTCCAAGCTCAAGTTACAGGTAGGTAGCCATGTTGGTCTGCCATAATTGAAACAAAAAAAAAAAAAATTCCTTCCAGTAGCACCTTACAGACCAGCTAAGTTCTTATTGGTGTGAGCTTTCGTGTGCATGTACACTTCTTCAGAAGTCACTAAACCCTTATATATAGTGAGAGGGTGGGGAGGGGTATTACTCAGAAGGGTGGTGGGAATGGGTGATTGGCTGATAGGTGTGGTAAACCTGTTGACGACCGTTAATGACTGCAATAGGTCTTACAGGAAAAAGCAAGGGGTAAGATGGCTAAAATAGCTTTATCATGTATAATGAAATAAGAATCCAATGTCTCTATTCAGACCAGGTCTCTCCATGGTTTTAAGTTTGGTAATGAGTTGCAATTCAGCAGCTTCTCTTTTACTTAGCTCAGTTTTTCTTTATTTCAAGTCTGAAGTCACCCAACTGGACGTCTCTTGATGCTTAGAGGGACCCTATCTCTTATGCATGGAACTACCCGCTAGAACTTGTACATGGTACTCCTTCTGGCAACTCCTTCAGCCAAGCAGGTGCCAAACATATTGCTTTGCTTTCCTTGGCTGCAGGAGTTTCCAGAGGGCAGACAAGATGCCATCCAACCACCTTAGGAACTCCACTCTGGATTTGTGTAGGAGTTACTCCTTAGTCTTTCCATCTGAAGATGTCCCTCAAGGCAGTGGGTAACTGTAACCATGCATAATGGCATTTATCCACAATCTTTCCTACCTACCCTTGCCTATCCTGGCTTCCATCTGCTTTAGATTATAAGTTGCTTGGGGGCAGAGAGCTGTTTCCTAGATAACCTGGCAATGTCTCATGTACACAAATGAGAAACATCCCTCGTCTCTGCAGAGAAGAGCAGGGTTACACCTGGCAGCCATGCATCCCCAACACATGCATCCCACCAACTGCACAGTTGACAGATGTAGAAGGGGCCTTTTATGCATATTGGGGCAATTTCTACATGTGCACATTAGTACACATGTAGAAACCCTTTGCGAGGGGCACAGGTGGCGCTGTGGGTTAAACCACAGAGCCTAGGACTTGCCAATCAGAAGGTCGGCGGTTTGAATCCCCGCGACGGGGTGAGCTCCTGTTGTTCGGTCCCTGCTCCTGCCAACCTAGCAGTTCGAAAGCACATCAAAGTGCAAGTAGATAAATAGGTACCGCTCCGGAGGGAAGGTAAATGGCGTTTCCGTGCGCTGCTCTGGTCCGCCAGAAGCAGCTTAGTCATGCTGGCCACATGACCCGGAAGCTGTACACCGGCTCCCTCGGCCAATAAAGCGAGATGAGCGCTACAACCCCAGAGTCGGCCATGACTGGACCTAATGGTCAGGGGTCCCTTTACCTTTACCTTTAGAATCCCTTTGCAGCTTGTCTGATGCACAGCTGGCTTTGGGGTGGCCATGTTTTGAGGGGAGATGTAGCTCACTTAGACCTGCAGCTCCTTCATTTGTTGTCTGGATGCATGTGCAAAGCACCGTCTCCTTATCCCTTGAGTAAATGTGAAAAGGATTGTGCTGTAAGGCATAAAGCAAAGGTTGCACAGAAGTGGTGAGTTTTTTGGGGGGGGGGACTCTGTGTAGGATTTCTCGATACATCAAAAAATGAGCAGAGTCTTTTTAAGGGAACACCAGTCCTTTGGGCAGCTCATGAAGCATGAATTGATGAGCGAAGGTCACAGGCGGAGATCAGGATGTGCGATCAGAAAGACGAGGGTAAGAGAGAAGAAAGGAATCGCCACAGGTGCCTGTGGCATCTTTTACAAGCATAGATAAATATAAATGCCTCTATCTCACATTTCCTTCCTGATTCCCATTAAATAGGCCCATCAGATAATGATTACAGGGGCAAAAAATTCCTGCCAAACAGGCTGCACTTGTAGAATTCTCTCTCTTCATTTATGGATAGTATATCTAGAATGGTTTCATGTTCTGTCACTTCCCGCTCTCATTACCATCATTGTTGCTGAAATGTAACACCAGAATTTTAATGCTATAATCTGAAGGGGATAAAAAAAAAAAAAGCCTGTTGAAAGCAGCATTACACTGACCTTTTCTTTTTTCCTAAAAAATAAAAAAATGATCTTATTTGACATGGTGGCATTCTTCCTCGCCTCTCTCATTTTCAGCAATCATGTGTCACTTGGAGACAAAGAAAGACAGGGCACCATTAAAATGAAACAAGGGATGCAAATCCGGCATTTCCTCAGGTCTATTCTTAAAAGTGAAAAGAAGGAAATTGTGAAATTGAGTTGTTGTTTTTTAAAAAAACATTTAAGCGTTTGGTGGGTTTCTTTAAAAGAAGTATTTTGTGGATAGGTGTAAAGCTCATCGATACCATGGAGTTATGCTGTTAATGTCTTCTCCACAAAACAAATGCTATTGTTTTGCCTCTTCTCACATTTGATAGACTTCATTATTATTTACATTCCCTCCTCAGTTGTCTTCACTTCAACCAGCCACAGCACCATGTCCTTTCTTTGCCTGCGGGGCATCTAAACAAACAGCATCCACTGTTCTTCAATGTTCACCCTTTCCTTCTTTGAAATAGTTACTAACTGTACCTCCACCATCCTCCCTGCTCAGGGAGGGATACTAATTCTTTCAACTACTGTGATATTTGCCAGAGTTCACCAGGTATTTTATTTTACAATAAAGTCAAATTAGTAGTTTAAACAAATACTGCTAAAAGTAGGTAAGAATTTATGGGGGTGGTGAGGGGGTAGATTTCTCGTGGTTATATTCACATAAGAAATAAAAGATGGGCTATTTCCTCTGTTTTCTTCTTTGGCAATGTGGCTGATTGTTGACAAGAGCAGAAAGAATCTTCATTTTTAAAAGAGGTATTCTGTAAATTTGTTGTGCAATGCCAATGCAGGGCACAGAAAAGGCTAGGAAGAAACTATTCCCTAAATATAACAGAGTACACAGACAGTTTCAAAACACAGAAACAATGACTACAAGCCAAGCGGATTTACAGGTTAAGCTCAGAGATCAAGAATAGTGATGCTACGTTTGAGGTGCAAATTTTATCAAAAGATCGGTATCAAAGACTGCTCACCAGTTCTAACATGTTTCTGTTTGAGCGTGTAAGCAAACCTTGACAGCTTTTGCTCTTTTGCTCACTGTCTGCATTCCCAAGATAAAGGTTTCCTCTCAGACCATTTAGGGTGCCTTCAAGTGATCTCAGAAACCAACTGTAAAGCTGCAAAATTGGAACAGAGCTTCTTCCCGTTAACATCATGACTGCCAAATTGTGGACCAGATGCAGTTTCCAAGCACACTTTGAAGGCAGCTCTTGTAAAGTGTGTAACAGTAATCTAATATGGATGCCAAGAAACTTGGACCTGGTCCTTCTTGTCCAGGAAAGAACACTGCTGGCCAAGCAGCCTAAGATGTAAAAGAGTCCCATCCCATCATTGGTATGAGGCTCTGATACAGAATTCCCTGCAGAATTGGATTGTCAAGAGACATACAACTTCATTTCAGCATTACCACTTCCTTAGCACTTCCTGATGATGGTGGTGGTGGTGGTGATGATAATTTATTATTTATACCCCACCCATCTGGCTGTGTTTCCGCAGCCACTTTAGGCAGCGCCCAGCAGAATATTAAAAACATGAGAAAACATCAAACATTTAAAAATTCCCTAAACAGGGGTGCCTTCAGATGTCTTCTAAAAATCAGATAATTGTTTATTTCCTTGACATCTGATGGTAGGGCGTTCCACGGGGCAGGTGCCACTACCGAGAAGGCCCTCTGCCTGGTTCCCTGTAACCTCATTTCTCGCAGCGAGGGAACCACCAGAAGGCCCTCGGAGCTGGACATCAATGTCCAAGTTGAACAATGAGGGTGGAGACACTCCTTCAGGTATACTGGGCCAAAGCCGTTTAGGGCTTTAAAGGTCAGCACCAATACTTTGAATTGTGCTCAGAAACGTACTGGGTGCCAATGTAGGTTTTTCAGGACTGGTTTTATATGGTCTTGGCGGCCACTCCCAGTCACCAGTCTAGCCGCAGCATTCTGGATTAGTTGTAGCTTCCAGATCACCTTCAAAGGTAGCCCCACGTAGACACCATTGCAATAGTCCAAGCGGGAGATAACTAGAGTACCACTCTGGTGCGACCACTCTGGTGCACCACTCTGGTGCAGGTAGGTCTCAGCCTGTGTACCAGATGGAGCTGGTAGACAGCTGCTCTGGACACAGAATTCACCTGCGCCTCCAAGGACAGCTGCGAGTCCAAAATGACTCCCAGGCTGTGCACCTGGTCCTTAAGGGGCACAATTACACCATTCAGGACCAGGGAGTCCTCCACACCTGCCCAGCCCCTGTCCCCCCAATACTGTCTTGTCAGTATTCAAATAAATCAAATCAAATCAAATTCAAATTCAAATCAATGGAACTTCCTTAGCACTTCCAAATCAATGTTAAATATAATTGGAGACATGTCAGACCTTTCTGGCACCCTGCAGGCCAAAAGCATCAAGAAGCAGTCTCAGTGTGGCTTCCACCCTTGAGGAATGGCCTAAAGTCATTGGAAAACTATGCAGTACTACCCTCAGCAAATGGCATGTTATACTGAATGGGCCTTAACAGTGTCCAAAAAAATCCCATCACTGGTACTTTTCTGATCTCTTCTTGGCTCCACACTTTTGTACCTGTGAAAAGACAGCCAAAAACAGAAATTCTTAGCAGATCAATCATAAATACCCTATTATTAAAGACATCTGAAAAGTCTTTGTTTCTTTTTTTTAAAATGGTTTGGTATATTTACGAAGAGGTTGTAATTTGCAAGGATGATTAAATAAGCAGTGCCTTAGGAAATAGGAAGAACTCAGGCCATATGGTTTGGCTCCAGCAGGCCCATAAGGAAACATTCAATTTCACCAGAGATTACAAGTAAAACAAAGAGAAGGTCAACTTAATAGAACCATCAAAGTCAAGATAAATGTAATGCAAAACCTGCAGAGATTTTCATCGCCGCTTTGTTTGTTTTCTTATAGATTATGTTCATTGTTCTCAAAAAGTGCAGGGCAACTATAGAAAATGGTTTTTAAATGATTACATAAAATGTGGTCTCTCCCTTATATACATATATGGTATTTGCAGTACAGTTTTACTCTGTTTCTAAAGATAAAAAAGGTTCTGTTTTTACTAGAAAATATTTGAAACGTGTTATTTCCAATTCTGCCACTCTCAAATTGGCTATGTTCAACTTAGCATCCAACACTTGAACTTGCAATTTGTGTGTGAAATTTGACTGCAGAATTTGAATAGTCTTGTTGGACTTGTCTTGAATGTTTTGGCAGGCACTGAATACATATTCTCCTGAACTGTCAAATACTGTCAACCAAAAATACTATTGTATCTCATCCAACATATACCATTGGTAAAGAAATGCTGTTCAATAACAATGATCCACTGCTAGGTAATGTTATACAAAAACTGTCAGATACCATCAAATGCCATGTATCACTGAGTTGGATCAAAAAATTCTTGAGTGAAAATAATAGCCGTTAAGAGTATTTGTCCTCAGCTGGTGAGTTGAGAATCACTGTGTCACAATCGCCTAGTTCCTCATTTCAGGGAGTAGAATGTTAACATATTGTTAACATATTTTCAAAGTGTTAATAGTTTATTAATGCTAACAGGTGTTGTTTCATGAAGGTCAGTAGGAAATTCCCCCATATCTTTGGACATAGTCTTTATTAGATTCTTTCATTTTCAGAAAAGACAATGGTCTTGTTTTCAAGCCTCAGTCTATCATGTTCAATTTTGCACCTTAAAATTAAGAACAATCCTATATACAATGCTCTGTACACACCATCAGTTACTAATAGAAATTTTGAAAATCCACATGCAGACTGCAGGAATCTGACCATTGTGGGGTGTAATTTAAAACCTATGTTGTGATTCAAGGACCCAATCCCCGCTTGTGAAATAAAGACACGTGGACACGATATATTAGGTTAATGGGCAAGAAAAGGCCACAACTTTATTGATTACAGCATGTGAGAAGGTATTGGCTTAGGCACTGAACCACGGACAAAGACTCCACCCACTTGGAGTGAGGGGTGAGTCTGAAGAGGGGTTAACCACCAGTCGGGGGAGCCTGTTGATGATAATACAACTATAAGCTCTTCTCTGATGTCACCGAGTTTCGTGCCATGGCCCCCACAGGCATCAGACAGGATCCACAACCGCCGGATTCCTTTAACGGAATACCCAAAATTGAAGGGGTAGGCGATGGCCACACCTTGCCCTTCCACACACCAACAACACATTCCAATGCCTAACCGCCAAATACCACAAAAGTTGTGACGATTGCTACTTGGTAGGTGAAAAAAACCAAGAGGCCGGTGCCAATTAAATTGCCAATTGGAAAAAAAAACTCCTACCAGGCCCCCTGGGCAACCAGGGCGACCAACCAGAGGTCCATGGCAAAGTCAAGGGAAAAGCTAAGCTCTAAAGGGAGTGGTGGGTGGGTGACTCATGGCAAAATGTGAGCGCAATGGCATGAAAGGGCTGGCACGGCCGCATTTGAGTGGCAAATCATGCCACCTCTGCGCTTCCCGATTGGGTGCTCAACCGGGAGGCATGGCGCGCCAGCCATGAGGATGGGGCAGGGGGCAGAATGACGCAGGAATCGTCTCCCGCTCACAACACCTCCCCTCCAGGAGGAGGAAAGACCCTACTTTGACCTGGAGCAAGACTGCACCCTTCTCCTCCTCTACTTTCATTCAGTTTCTGCCACATGTATTTTCACAATAATCAAGTCCCCCCCCCCTCTGCAACAAAATGAGCATGAGTATATATTATATATATGAACAGGTGTTCCTATCAGAACATTCCCCAAAATGAATATTTAAAAATTCCTCACGTTGCTTCAAAATACAGTATATAAATATCACATGACATAGAAACCTGTAATCTTAAAATGTAAAACCTGAAGAGCATGGGGGATGGGGAACTGGTCAGACGCTTTTCTTTAGGAGACAACTCTAACTATTGAGACACCATAACCAGGATGTGAACTGCTTTCCTTTTTACCCATTATATTTTATGAAAGCCTTTTCATAATACAACACCATAATGAACAAACTAATCTAAATGAAAACAAAAACGGAAAAAAACACCAAAATGCAAAGTCTGCTCTCAAAGGTAGATCTTAACCCTTGTCTCACATAGAAAAGTGTGGACCCTCCTAGTTCCCAGCTGGGAGCTTCCCTTTCTTCTCCCGGTTTCCCACCACATTCCCAGTTAGTGAAACCGCCTATGGATAAGTGATAGGTATGATCAGTTTACCAAGCTGTTAACATGGGGAAGTCTCACTCCTTGATAAGACCCTCGACATTTGCCACTAATTAGAATGAGTGGCAGCAAAGTAAAAAAACAAACAAACAACAAAAATTGTCTTTCTTTAATACAACCACTTCCTGTTGGCACTAGCAAGTGATGGATCAAATTAAACATTTCACTGTGGTGGCAGGGAGAAAGGCAGGGTAGCCTAGATAATATATGTCTCCATCTTTGGTTAAGTGTTTATTTTCCCCCACACTTTCTGTAATGTAGCATCAAACTTGCAAGAATAAAATCCAGGCTATCTCTTCCTCTGCAGGTCCACCTGTGCTATGCCAACAGGAGGTGATAAATAACAACTAAAGCAGTTTATTTGTGAGGTGCAAATTATGTCAAAAAAACAGGGCCTCCAGTGGCTAGCCTTTATTACCTTACTTCCTCTGCAACCAATGCTGTGGGTTGTTGACCAGCTGGCCAGACCATAGAGAAAAACAAATTGTAATAGAGATCCCAAAGCCGTATGTTTAAACCTTATGTGAAATTTATTTCATAATCAGTTTTCCTCTTAATCTATCAGTACTGAATTGAGAAAATAAAAACTGAGCACAGAATTCCAGGCATGGGCAGAGCTAGCTGTTCAAGCACCCGGAGCGGCGCACATGCTGTGCCCCCAGGGGCAGGGCGATCTGCCCACGGGGGTGGGGCAATCCATCCAGGGGGGGCCGATCGGCACAGCGGTCATCCACCATGGGGGGATTTTGTCACCCCCCCCTGGGATGACACCCGGGGCAGCCGCCCTCCCACCCCTCCTACACCCCTGATTCCAGGCACTGTTGCACCCATTGTGAACACAGAGTGCTATCATTAGCATATTCAGCAAATTTCATATGGTACCCAGAATTGAACAGAGCATTCCAAAGGGTTTCTAGCTAGTGAAGATATAGCAACACAGAGGTGCACATGAAATCAAATAGATCATTTGGATGTGTCTATCTCATTACAAAAATAAAACAATTCTATCATTTACCAGCACAGTTCCAAGTTTTAATTTTTCGTTGACTGCTGCTTGGCTGTTCTGATTGCAACTCTCTTGAGGATGCAATGAGGCAGAGAGAATTTGTTACTGCAGTCTGCGTGACAAGCATTTGCAACATGTGTATCACCAAAACAGCTGTTCAATTTTTTTTATTATTTTTTGCTAAATCCCCTTGGTTCCGGGTACTTGGGAAAAGAAAGCAACAAAGTTCTCATGTTTACTTAGTTCTTTCGCAATGACGTCATGAAAAGCGGGAAGCAGAACTTCATCTGCAAAAGAAATTCAGTGGAATATCGTCTGCATACGTGAAGTGTAGAATGTATAAGAAAGAAACACGGGGGGGGGATAATTACTAAATATGCTTACACAGTTTTGCAGAGTTGTATACATGGAGAGGGGCTGTGCACTGCATTGCGCACCCACTGTAAGGGGTGAGTACTCAGGTGGTGAGTAATTCCGGGGGCGGATAGATATTTTTGTAATATCTGAAAAAAATATACAGGTTGAGCATCTATGGAAGTAGACAGCTTCAACAATCCAGCAGAAAAGCCACTGCCCAACATCAGATCCACAGAGAGAGTCTGCCCCCTAAAAGTAATTTCCAAAGCTCTAAGGTTGTAGATTGTATATGTGATGGCCTGGGAATCTGATTCAGAGGCTGAACCTGAGGAATCCTAGCCTGCACAGGAGTCCCCGCCTCCAGGACCGGATAAGCCGGGGCAGGGGCTTGAATCTGAAGGGCCCGCACCTGTGCCAGATCCTCAGAAGCAAACACCAGATGAATCCACTCTGGCTCCGGAGGTGATTGAGGACCCATTGCCTGCAGGTGCTCCTCTCCCAGCCCTGTCAGGGGAAGGTGAGGTTGCCTCTGGGTCCAGTAACCCTCCAGCCTCTCCTGAGCTGCAGAGGCTCAGGGCAGAGAGGCGGAGGGAACTAGGTTCTATCAGGAGAAATGCTTGCATTAAGGCCAGAAGAGGCGAGTCACCTGTGGGCCGGGACCGCCCTAGGCCTCAGAGGAGATAAAGGCCAGTCAGCCCAGTCCCAGGTTGTGGGAGCAACATCGCTGGAAACCTGCTCTTGCCAGACCCTGACCTGCTCTTCCGGAGTTCCTGACCACGCCTGGCTCCTTGCCTTGGACCCCACTTCGCCCTTGAAGGACAGCCTCCAGACCCTCAACCCGGGACCGGACTCAGACCACACCGCACGGTAACCCCCCCCCCCCGGACCAGCACAGTACATTTTTGTGAATAGAGACTGTTGTTGTAAATTTTATAAAATGATATCATGGTGCATAAATATTTTTATAAATAAGTAAATTCAAAGCCACGCAGCTCTCCGACATGCTGGGGAACCCCTGAGAGGCCAACGCCCTGGCGTGACACACCACTAAGCTCTATGGGAAAGACGGCTCTGACTGCGATAGTGGTGGGAAGGACAGGGAAGGGCAAGATGGAGCTTTGCTAGTTTCTTGAATTCTCAGTACCAGTTTCTCTGCTGGTTACCAAGACGGATAGGCTGTGGGGAGTTCAGTGCAGTGTGGTTGCAGCAACAGCAGTGCTGGATTGGTTTTGCCACTGCACCTGCCCCACACTGACCTCCTTGCCACCTCCCCCTGGTAACCAGCAGAAACCCTGGCATTGGGGACCCAGGTAAGAAGTACAGCTCTGCCTCACCCTGCCCCACTGATGGCTTCTGGTAGACTATATTGGACTAGATAGCCTGATGGACTGGCAGTATATGCAATTATTTTACTTTCATGTGATTACGTTTGAGGAGTTCTCAGAGCCAGTGAAAATCAGTTTCCTAGAACGCACAGAGCAAAATGCCAAATGGAACATCATGAACTTATTACTGGACAAAAATTATATTGAATTTAAACCACTTGGAATTAGCTTTTTCGTAGCACCATGTGAGACAGAAAGTAACAGTCTGACTATTCCTAATATTGCATGAATCAGCCATCAGACTTTGCTAAGGTTGATTACTCTACTATGCAAGGTCTTAAAAACCCAGAAAATTAAATTATCTACTGGAAAATAATGCTCTAATAAAGATACCATAATAAAGTCTTCTTTAAAGTTTAGCAAAACTTTCACCTACTGTAGTTCAGTTCTTAAACTTAATCCATCACTGTCCTTAGCATCTAAGTAGGCTGTCAGTGTGATTTAATAAAATAATCACCCATTTTGCTGAATCTAGTTTCTTTGTGCTTTCAGAAAGCAGTTTCCCAAGGAGACAAGCTGTTAAGCCAATTGCTTTTTTGAACCAAAAATATGTGTGCTCTATATATGCTTACCAAAATTGCTAATTAATGATGATACTTGGATCCTAATTAATCTGTATTACTCCGTATAATGCTCATTTTTTCTTAATTGTTTCATTTCTAATTTCTCTCCCTTACTCTTTTCATCCTTTCAATTTTGTTTTAATCTGCACTTTTTAAAATATCCTTAGGTGTTATGCTATATATTAAATGTAGGACTGAGCCAAAACTTACCAGTTAACTTTGCAGTTGTATTTGCCGGTGGAGAAGTTGACCCTTTCCCTATTTCATTGATCATCTGGTGCCACATGAAATTGCCCCACTGGAATCCCAGCTACCACCTGCCAACTACCACTTGGTTTCTTTTGTGACTGTTTACAGTCATGATGTTCACATTATAAATGGTAAACACAATCCTTTCAAGGGCAACAAAGAGAAATAACTTCTCACAGTGCAAACCATTCAATGGGTGCATGGGAGACTCCATGAAAAACCCATAAACACACCCCTGGACAAATGTCCTTAAATAATGAGATGCCAGTACAGTGGTACCTTGGGTTAAGAACTTAATTCGTTCTGGAGGTCTGTTGTTAACTGGAAACTGTTCTTAACCTGAGGTAGCACTTTAGCTAATGGGGCCTCTCGCTGCCGCCACACCACCACCACGCGATTTCTGTTCTCATCCTGAAGCAAAGTTCTTAACCCGAGGTACTATTCCTAGGTTAGCAGAGTCTGTAAACTGAAGCATCTGTAACCTGAAGTATCTGTAACCTGAGGTGCCACTGTATTCAGGTAGGAAGAAATTCCACAAGAAAACCTTAGAATTTAAGACATTTGTTCTAGCATGTTTCCAAAAGCTGTGGTCTGGGTGACAAGGAATTGATGGATTGTGCCTCAGTGACTAAATTTGAGGGTTATCATAAGCAGATGTTCCAGTCTATACATCCTCCTTTCTTCAGATCAGACTTCTCCTAGAAAAAATGCCAATCTCATTGTCACTGTCATTTGGAACTAATGAGAAAAATACCATGTAATAATGATTCTGGCTTTGTTTTGATTCAGGCTGTTTATTAATGATGCATGCGAGCAAACACCTGCCTGTTTCCTAACCTTTTCTCCTCCCCAAATTGCTACTTATTTTTGCTTGACGTTGCTCACATGTCCCCATTTTACCCTCTTTTAAAGCTCATTACCTTGGCTTCTGCAACACAGAAAAGGCAGCCCTATTGAAATGATGCCTCTTGGAAGGTGGGTTGGTTAACTCAATCCTTTTTTCCCAATGCTCCCATGATGCTCTGGGGACTTGACATGCCATCTGGTGGTAAGTAAAGTGGGTGATGGTGACAAGCACTTCTAGTTATAGTGAGGCCAAACATAGGCTGTGTTCAGGCACATTCAAAGCACGTCTTTTCATTCAAATAATTCCAGGCACTGTTGTTGGTCAAGGGTTTCTGCGAATTGTAGCTCTGTGAGGGGTAAGCCACGGTTGCCTTCATTTTGTGGGAGAAAGAATGGGTTTTATAGATGTCGTGTGCACAAAACCATAGTACAGACAACAAAACCAGCCACAAAAAAGTCACAGTTCTGTATTTAGAGGGAAAACAAGGTGAGCCAGTTTTTCCTCAGGAAATATTCAGAGCTCCTGTATTGCTGAAGGTTTCTTCTACAAAGGTAAAGGTAAAGGACCCATGACAGTTAAGTTCAGTCGCAGACGACTCTGGGGTTGCGGCGCTCATCTTGCTTTACAGGCCGAGGGAGCCAGCGTTTGTCTGCAGACAGTTTTTCTGGGTCATGTGGCCAGCATGACTAAGTCGTTTCTGGTGCAATGGAACACTGAAACTAGAGCAGCACACGGAAACGCCATTTACCTTCCTGCCAGAGTGGTACCTATTGATCTACTTGTACTTTTTGGCATGCTTTCGAACTGCTAGGTTGGCAGGAGCAGGGACTGAGCAACAGGAGCTCACCCCATTGTGGGGATTCGAACCGCCGACCTTCTGATCGGCAAGCCCAAGAGGTTCAGTGGTCTAGACCACAGCGTTGCCCCCAAACCTCAAGTCTCTCTCTGTGGAAACTGCAGGAAGCCAACTACATTAGATGCAGCCACAAGTTTAAATCCAGAGGAAGTCGCTCACATTTTAATCTCATTGAAATAAATGGGACCTAAATTAAACATGACTTGCTGGTCCCATTGATCCTTGGAACCATTTGTATACTTGATCTTTATCCATATTGGCTGTTAAAATCAACTCAGGTTTAAATACCTGCATTTGGGAAGTTGGTAATACCTCCCTCTGAGAGGCTTTTACCTGTGGTATTGAAGGTTGTGGCATGACCCCTATTGTGGTGGGTAAATGTTTCATCCTTATTGATTTGAACAACCATCATCTGGTATCCACCTTGTGGTCAAGGTGTGTGAGCAATGAAACTTCACAAGATTCTGGATAAAAATCTGTGCTTGAAATTATCTGAAAAATTCCCTAAATGAGACTTGCTATCTCCAGATCCAATCCTCCATCTTTTGCCTAAATTGCATTTGAATTACAAATGTATGGGCATATATATGCACAAATAGTATAGGCATATATTGGTGAAATCCATCTGTTTTGGTATAATATTCTCAACCCTGCAGTTTATTTGGGGCATTTATCTACAAAAATCAATATGTATTGGGAGCAGAAAATCACAGCTGTTCGTAGCATCCCTAACATATGCACTTTCTGTGTTTACACATATACATACAGATAGAAACTAAAAATATGAATATGTCTTGGGGATACAAAGTAAACTAAATGCTTTGTTTATTTCTTCAGTGGAAGTGGTGAACAGTTTATTTTTACTTTTTTAAAAAAGGAATATCTATAATAGTAAGCTGATAACATGCCCCTCTGAAACCCCTCCATTCTATGCAAGAGTAGACACACACACACACACACACACACACACCATTTGCATGTTTCTAATGCACTGCAGGATGGAGCATTGTAAGACTGAATGAACTGAATGAAGATCGTGTTCAAATGTTAGAGAAGAAGATGAACAATCGGGGATGTGTACAGAGGATGGGGACCAAGACGATAAAGGGTCTGGAAACCAAGCTTTATGAGGAACGGTTGAAGAAACTGGGTATGTTTAGCATGGAAAGGAGGAGACAGGGAGGAGATCAGATAGCCATCTTTCAATATTTAAAGGACTGTCACGTGAAGGATGGAGCAAGCTTGTTTGGTCCTGCTCTGGAGGCTATGGCTCAAACCAATGGATTCAAGTTACAATAAAGGAGATTTCAACTAAACATCAGGAAAAACCTTCTGACAACTGTTCAACAGGGGAATGGATTCCCACAATAGGTGGTAGACTCTCATTCATTGGAGGACAAGAAGAAGAAGAAGAAGAAGAAGAAGAAGAAGAAGAAGAAGAAGAAGAAGAAGAAGAAGAAGAAGAAGGGGGGGAGGAGGACAAGGAGTTTGGATTTGATATCCCGCTTTATCACTACCCTAAGGAGTCTCAAAGCGACTAACATTCTCCTTTCCCTTCTTCCCCCACAACAAACACTCTGTGAGGTGAGTGGGGCTGAGAGACATCAGAGAAGTGTGACTGGCTCAAGGTCACCCAGCAGCTGCATGTGGAGGAGCGGAGACACGAACCCGGTTCACCAGATTACGAGTCTACCACTCATAACCACTACACCACAATGGCTCTGGCCATCTGCCATGTATGATCTAGTTGAGATTCCTACACTGCATGAGGTTAGACTAAATTGGGGTCCATTCCAGCTCTACAATAGTATGATTCACCCACAGCCCTTATAATGTAGTTCATGATGCAGGCAGATGTGGGAACAATCTTCACTGTTGAATCACATAACCTTTCATGAAAAATTGGAGATTTCAGACCTTTGCATAAAGGACCATCTTTGTGCAGTATCTCCATCCTGTAAATTGTGAGCATGGTAGAAAGGTACACAGGAAGCTGTGTTACTAAGTCAGATAATTAGTCCTTCTTACTCAGTATCTACAGTGACTGTCAGCGACCCTACTGTGCTAGGGCTCTTCCCTCCTAAAATACATTCTTCTACTGCAACAAGATCTCAGGTTAAGGTGATTTAAAAAAGAAAAAGAACTTGCACATCCCTACCACTGGTTTGTTTTCCAGTGCACAAAATGTAGCAGCTCTTCAGTACTTGAATAGACTTCAACTCCACTTGAACCATACAGTATTTTCAGAAATAGTTAGAAACCGTTCCTTTTGTTTTTCTATCTGTCTGTCTGTCAAATCTAGCTCCATTTGTGATCAGGTCTCACTGATCCCCACTACAAATGTCTAAAATATCCATTGCAAGTATCTAAAATATTTCTGACATGACAGGATATGACAGACACATTATGATTTAATTCCACAATCAATATGCTTTTCAAATATGTATCAATCTCATTATTTGCAGGGATTAAAAAGTCATTCATAAAAGTGGTTTATGTTCAAGTGGTTTATACAGAATTCCCCCCTCCCTAATTAAGTCATTTTCATTCCCTCATGACACAATCTTCATAGCTGATTGAACACAGAGGCTGAATAAGCATAATCTTTTCTAATAATTTCAGTATGTTCTGTTAAGTGTCAGAGTCAGCGTTAGCGATGATTAAGTTAAGCTAACTCTGACTCATCTTGTAAAAGGAATATTGTAGCCGGTGTTGCACAGGAATTAATTACTGGGAGATGTATAGCATTACACATTGACATTTTAAATGATGCATTTGTTCTCCATTAAGGGCCAGAGGTAGCATGCTAATTCCCTCAATCCAGGGTCAAGATGGGTCAGCAAAAGGTTGAGGATATATAGCAATGCAAATTTTGGCACTCTGAATAATCATTCTTGTGTCAGTAGGTTCTGCCAAGAGAGCAATGACAGTAGATTAAGTGATTCTTGAACAAAATGATGTCATATTAACATCTCTGGGGTAAAGAGGCTAAACTATTCTTCATAGGCCATAATGATTTTCGTCTCTTCCTCATTCTGCATACTGGCTGCTCTTACCAGTTCCAGAACTGTGTTTGGAGCTTTGAATGAGTCTACTGTGGTCTACTGGAGCTCTATCCACCAGTGAACCAATTGGGCTCTTTGAGTAGTGCCCAGACTTTGTTCCCAAGAACCCTGGAGTTTCTCAGAAAATTGCATGAATGTTGCCATGAGCCCAGCAGTCCTGTATGGCTTTGAGGCACCCGGGGGGGGGGTGCCATAAAATATGAACTGGGCCAGAGCTGTACCAACACTGGGAATCTCAGACTGGGCAGCATTCATTTCCCCATATGAACAGTCAGTCCCATTTCTGGCCCTGCTTTGTCTTCTCCAGATCCACACAACCTGAGCTGAAGCTCCAGACCTAAGCAAAGCAACACCATGCATGCTTGTGTCATTATTTTAAGGTGTTATGTTTTTAAATCAAATCCTTTGTCTTATGCAGATAGTCATCCAGTATACAAATGAGAACTTTTATAGGGTTCAGGTTCATACACACAGCCTACTTGTTTCTGGCAAATATGAAGAAGGATAATACAGTCATACCTCGGGTTACAGATGCTTCAGGTTGTGAGTTTTCGGATTGCGTACCACGCTGAACCCGGAAGTACCAGAACGGGTTACTTCCGGGTTTCAGCACTTGCACATGTGCAGAAGCACTAAATCGTGCAGACGCGGCGCTGCAGGTTGCGAACGCTGCGGGTTGCAAATGTGCCTCCCGCACGGATCACGTTTGCAAACCGAGCGTCCACTGTACTGTACATAGGAAGCCTATGTGTACTGATGGCTTTGAATACGTGAACGTCAGTGGTGGAGCCAGTGGTCATGACATATCTGTCTATTTCAGTTTCCCTAAAATTCTCATTTATCCCATCTTAAGTTCAGTTTGTCACATTCAGTTCAGTTTGCTTATTTTTCAAAAAGTTTTTATGAAAATTCACAAGCATTTTTGTGTGCATTTCTGCCAATTTACATATTTTGGCAAGCTATTTCTCCTCCTAAAATGCATTTGGAATGTGATATTCACTAATATATGCATTTTCTGCAGATTCCTCCCCTCCCCACTAATTTACCAAACCTTTGTGAACATTATGAATTGGAAAAGTGCATTACAAAATTCAGAAATGTAAAAATTCAGAAAGAATGCTGTGTTTTGGTTTACATATTGTTTCGAGGGCCTTCTTGGTAGTGGCACCTGCCCCACGGTATGCCCTCCCATCAGATGTCAAAGAAATAAACAACTATCTGACGTTTAGAAGACATCTGAAAGCAGCCCTGTTTAGGGAAGTTTTTAATGACTGATGTTTTAATGCATTTTTAATCTTTTGTTGGAAGCCACCCAGAGTGGCTGGGGAAACCCAGCCAGATGGGCGGGGTAGAAATAATAAATTTCTATTATATTATTATTGTTGAGATGTGTGAATTATAATAGTTTTGCATTAAGGTGCTAGCCAAACTGAAATTCTATTCCAGCCCTAGCATGACTCCAATACCTGCCTCTACATAATTCAGGTCTACATTGGATTACCATCTACAAAGCTGGCTTGTGTGTGTGTGTTTTAAATGACAGCCATATTTTCTCACAGATTGAGTGCCGTGATAATACATCCAAAATCAAAAGGATCATAATATTAATACTTAACATTTATTTCATTTATGGACTTCTCTTTCTTCTCAGACAGGGCTGGCACCAATTCTCATTAATTATTGGCTCCATCTTACATATTTGCCAAGTGAGAATTACTGTGTCACTGTTTTGTTTCATTGCATGTATTTTGCCTACACCAGCCACTGTGTTTTAATGCGTCTTCTGTATTTAATTTTAATGTAACCTTCTCTGGGATTGCTTCATCAGTGAAGAGCAGGACGCTATCAAGTTCTCAGATTACTTCACATCCATTATCTCTTTGTGACCTTACAATTACCATGTATGGCAAGGGCAGCCGACATGGTGCTCTCTGGATATTGTTGGACTACATATCCCTGACCTTTGGCCATTCTGGCCTTGGCTTATGGGAGTTGTAGTCTACCACCACATAGAGGGAACCATTTAGGCAGCTGTTGATGCAAGAATTGTCATTATTATTACCTCCCATATTGCAGATGGTGGCCTGAGGCAAGGAGAGAGTGGATTTGCTAAGGTCACCTAGCAAGTTCATGGCAGAGGCAAAATTCAAACTGGGCACTTCCTTACATGTCTGTATAGTTCAGCCCCTTAGCTACTCCACCAAATGATCTGCAGCTTTAATAAAATATATCTGTTTTTAAAAAAATAAATGAATATTAAAGGGGAGATCAGAAATATTTATTCATGGACAATTCCTACCTAATGCCACAAAGATGTTAGATACCCCAATAAGTTAGAGCAAGACACATCCTCTTTCCCAAAGTTCCTGCCATTTCTCTTTCCCAGAGACTGTATGAATGCATCTATTATTGCAATACTTTTTATTATTTTTTATTATTTACAGGCTCCAGGGAGAAAAATGAAAATCACTCCAAGGAAGAAAGGGTCTCCCAAGCCTTTGCTGCTACATAATCACATGGCTTCACAGAGCTGCTTTACAAAATTTTAAATTCTTTGAACTACCCAGAATAAAATTACTAGTTATTGTTGTCCTTCGGTGGGGCTTCTAGGTTAGAAACAGCCTAACAGAGGAAAGAGGAGTATCCCAGCATAAAATATATGCCTCTCTGACTGCAGTACACTGTGTGGTTTTCCTTTCTTCCTAGGGCTTAACTACATATTACATGCAAATGTGAGTTTCAAAAGGAGTTTGGTGGTTTTATGTTTTGAGGGGGGGTTTTGCAGAAAAAAGCAGCTTTGGAAAGAGGGAAGCAATGGAAAGTAAACTGGCTCATTAACCCATTCTCTGCCTACTGCTTCTTCCCTATTCCTGGCTGTTTGCCCCAATATGGGGTTCTCAATGTGTGCTTGGCGTGGCAGAGAATGTCATTTCCAGTCTGTTCCAAGGCTGTCTTTTGATACACCTGGACTGCTTTTTGATATAGTGGAACTACAATTCCCAGAATGCCAAGCATAGCAGGGAACATATTTCCCACCATTCAGGGACTGACCTCCTTGGGGATGTATAGGTCACATCTGGGCCCACCAGTTTTCATCCACAGCAGAAAGTGTCCTGCCAAAGGAAGGCCAAGGACCTTTACCTGATTTCTTATGAAACCTTACGGGATCTAGTAAGTCTGTGAACCCAGAACCCTAAATGTGGTAAAGGTAAAGGTAAAGGGACCCCTGACCACTAGGTCCAGTCATGGCCGACTCTGGGGTTGCGATGCTCATCTCGCTTTACTGGCCGAGGGAGCCAATGCAAATCTGGGTCATGTGGCCAGCATGACTAAGCTGCTTCTGGCGAACCACAGCAGAGCACGGAAACGCCGTTTACCTTCCCACCGGAATGGTTCCTATTTATCTACTTGCACCTTCATGTGCTTTCGGACTGCTAGGTTGGCAGGAGCTGGGACCGAGAAACGGGAGCTCAACCTGTCACGGGGATTTGAACCGCTGACCTTCTGATCAGCAAGTCCTAGGCTCTGTGGTTTAACCCACAGCACCACCCGCTGACCCATCCCAAATGTGGTAGCAAGAGTTAATAACTGGGTTCCTTTAAGCAACTTGTCATTTGAGTCAAGCCTACTGAGTTGATTACCACAACTATTTGCCTGTCCACCATTGCCTGCTTCTAGACTATTTTCCAGGCCAGCTAGTAAACAGTCAACATTTAATGTGAAGGACCTTGCCTAAAGCACCTGATTTGTCTTAGGGTTCACTGGAAGTATCAGGATTTTTGGATATTTACTTCAGAAATCTGAAGAGTTCTCAGTAAATGTCAGCATTCACGGAGCTGGTAGTATTAGCCAAAACATTAAAAAAATCTTTTTAATGTTGGTTAACTTTATATTGATTCAAAAACGAAAAAAGAACATCAACAACGAAAAAGAAGACATTATTTCAGTGCTTCCAGCTAGTTTTCATTTAAAGCATTTTTCCCTAGACGCAGTCTGAAGATGTTGACTTGATGTAACAACAATAAACAGGCTTTTCTCATTCCCATTATTCAAAGCTCTGCATTTGTATATAATAATCTTTCTTGGAGTTCCACTTACTTGTGTTTCCGGACAGCAGTTCAATCAAACAAAACAAAACGCTATCAAAAATCTATTTCAGGTTGCATTTCTATTCCACCACACATACATCTGAAGAACACAACTTTTACTCGTCTCAGCATGATAGCATTATCATGCTTTCAACACACTTCTGATGATATATTGAAATCAAAAGATGGTCTGTTTCTCAAGATCCTAATGGATCACTTATTTTTTAAAAAAGAAACTCAGCAAGGTTTTATTGTAACAATATAAAACTAACACTGTTGTCATCAATTTGCCCCCTCCAAGAGTAGAGGGAAAAGTTGGTGGCTGTACAGTCAAACCTCTTCTTACGTCTGCCTCCACTTGTGTCCATTTTGCCCAATGTCTGCGAGAAACCTGGCAGTAACCGGCCGATTTGCCACCATTTGCGCATGCGCAGAAGTGGCACTCGCTGCTAGCACATGCGCAGAAGTGGACAATTGCCGCCCATGCACAACGGCACCTCTCCCAGTGACCCGTTTTGACCTCTGGACGGACCTCTGGAATGGATTATGGTCACAGGTAGAGGTTCCACCGTACACAGCTTGCAAGGATGCTCTCCATCCCAATGCCCTTGGTGAGATTTCATTTCTTATGTGTCAAATTCAGAACTCTCTTCCACCGCCAAATCATGAAATTTGGCTTTCATGAAACGTTTTGCTGCTTTTATTTTTGCACATTATCTACTCTCAATTTTGAAAATGTGAGTTTTGTTTGGGGGTGGGGCTTGATGGATGTTACTCATATTGATTTCTATGCTGTTGGTAGGGGAAATTGGTTATTTTCTTACTGGCTTGCATACACAATAGGAAGTAGCCACAGTAGGGCTCCTCCTGTGTTTATTCCCATGTTACACTCAATTTGTTAGTTAGCTTTTCTACTAGAGTGGTTTCCCATACAGTGTGGTGGTACCAGTGGTCCATGTTCACTCCTGATAGATCCCTCCAGTGTCCAGTTATGACACTCGTAGCAGCTGAGAATAAGTGGCTTATGAATTATTTGTCATGTGAGTGCACATTATTGTCTTGGAAGGTATTTAGTAGGGCCTGTTCTGGAGTTGCTTCTATTACCTATTTTGCTATTTTTCAGATTTCTTCCAAGACTAATATCCAAAAGGATTGAATTTAGCTCCATTTTTTGTAATTTTGATTAGGGTTGTTTTTGTTGTTGTTGTTGTTGTTTTTTTTTTTGCTGTTGTTAGTCTCTACTTTTGATTTTGCATTAATTTGAAAAAAAAACTCCAACCCTTTATATAAACTGGGGGACAGTTTTCAGCAGAGCACTTCATTTTGCATGGAAGGATAACCATGTGATGTTGTCAGGCTTCGAGGAATCAGATCCCTCCCCTGGCGGTGGCAACAAAGCAGATAAAAAAGAAGAGATCTTATCAATTACTTTATTCAATAATCACAACGAGAGGCAAAGGAATGTGGTCTCTCTCTCTAGAAATGGCGTTGCTCTAAGTAAAGTCGAACACCCCTACTTCTCTCTTATCATATGTCATCCTGGCTGAGCTAGGCTTTCTGTCTCTGAGCTTTCTGTTCGGCTACTCTCACTGCACAACTAGTCCTGGGGCAGGGGGTCTCAGGAATGCTCTCCAAAGACACTAAGGCTGTCTCTTCCTTGGTGTTTCTTCTACATGCTGTTCCTCTTCCAATATTTCCCAGCTTTTCCTCTCTGCAATCTCTGAACTATGTCCTTCTGCAAACCACTGTTCTAAATCTATACTGTCCTCATCTTCTCGGGGAGGTTCTCCACCATTCCTCCTAATCCAGGCCCTGACAGATGTGGTCCTTAGTCAGCCCCTGTGTAATCGTGTTGTATATTGTTTGCACACTACCACATGCTAGCACAGCCTCCTACTCAACCCTAGACTGTTGGTGTGTTGATGCTGCATGAAGGAAGGGACATAGGTTAAAACATCTTTAAATGAAATACTGAGCCACATCAACCCCTGCGGATGTGTGTGTGTCTGCTCACATTTCATATAAATCACCCCTATTTTTGGCAGAAGAAGACAATGGCAAAACAGAAGCACTTTTTCTGTTCCCAGTTTGGAGCTAACAAGACTCATACATTCTACATGAAGAAATTGCTAGTTTTCTATTATTATTTTTCAAATCTAATTCGACATTCAGGAGGGGGGGGGAACATGTTGCTCAGGAATATCACTTCCTGACAACTGACCAAAATATAGCTCTAGTCATCCAGATGGTGCTCTGAAAAGGCTATTGTACTTGTTTCCTGACATTTCCAAAGTTCATGAGATCCTGAGCAATGATGAAAGGTTATCGCTAGACTATACCGGCAATGACAATTTCACCAGTTTTCACAAGTTAGCCCGGCTTCTCTATTAAAAATAATGCCTGCCTCATTCTCCGATTGTGTGCTTCAGATTTAATTCTTCCTGTTTTTTTGTGGTTTTTTTTGCTTTTTTGCTTTTTCTCACCAAGCAACCCTGCAGACATTATTTTTGTATTATGGAGCATTCATGGTGATTTGTCCTCCCGATGTTATCAGGCACAATCATGCTTCCAATGCCATTTGTACCTGCAAAAGTTTTGAGATGCTCATATTGGCCTTTTTGTTTACCATAGGCACATTAATAACCATGAATGGATGTGTATTGTAAAGTTGACAGTTTTAGAATTTTTTCCTACTAAATACAAGTACATTAAGCTGCTAAATTAGATCACCCACCAGGAAGTCAGGAACGTTTTCTAATGCAAACTTACGAAAGAAAGCTCAAGATTTTCAGATGCAAATTACTCCATGCAAAATTTGCATAGGGGAGGGAAATCCAGAACATTCTCCAGTTCAAAAGTTTCTGGAAAACTCACATCACTGATTTTAATTGCTTTTATTGCTGAATCATATGGCATTTATATGAACTTTTAGTCAAATGGCATTTATAGGCTTCTTCTTATTTTCCCCTTTATGATATAGTTCTTATATTTTTCACAAGAATTAATAACATTTCTTTTGTGTGTGCATCATGAGGGGCAAGGAAATATGATGCAGCTCATTTCCTGCAGACAGAATTTCAATGACCCACTTCAAAAGGCTGGAGGCTGTGTACCACCAGATCATAATGAGAGGCTTGCTTGGCCTAGAGCAAAGAGGAACTTCCCATGATAAATTTTGCTAGTCTAATTTCCTTTTATGCCAAAGTTGTTTTGCCTGGAGAGAACTCCTCGTTCCCCGCCTCAAATTTACTTCAATATTTGCTTTTTAGACAACCTTGTGAAGCAACCTTTGCCAATGGCAGTTACAAATTGCAAAGCCAACTTTTGTCAAAAGAAGCCAGGAGCTGTGGCAATGAGTTGCCAACATAATTGCTGGAATAATTCATTACAAAATCTTCAAGCATCAGCAATTAGTTTCTAGATTCTGAATGTATGTAGAACTGCAAGAAGCCTTACACTATCCTAGCTGTGAGACCCAGGTGGAATTTGCGCATGCGCGCGCGCACACACACACACATATATATAAACCGCTGTGGAAATGTGCTTTTCTTTTTTTAAACGTTTTGAAAAATACTTTTGAATTTTGCATAGCTCACGTCCGCCATCTAGTGTCATATTTATATATTGCACTTTACAACACGTTTAAAACGTTTTATTTGCAGCTATATAGCTGAGTCCCCAGTGTGGTGTAGCAGTGAGATTGCTGGATTGTGGATTCCCCGGTTCCAATCTTTACCCACACATGAAGCTTGCCTGAAGATTCACCATATCTCAACCTCACCTATTTCACAGAGCACAGATAACATGCAGGAAAATCCAAGATAGCCACCTTGAGGGCAATGGTGACCTACATGTGAGAAATAATATATAACCACAGGAGCTTAGAGTTGCAAGTGAAATTCAAAGTAATTTGGGTGTTCTACTACAGGCACTACTGGGACACGGGTGGCGCTGTGGTCTAAACCACTGTGCCTAGGGCTTGCCGATCAGAAGGTCGGCGGTTCGAATCCCCGTGATGAGGTGAGCTCCCATTGCTTGGTCCCAGCTCCTGCCAACCTAGCAGTTCAAAAACCCATGAAAGTGCAAGTAGATAAATAGGCGGGAAGGTAAACGGTGTTTCCGTGTGCTGCTCTGGTTTTGCCAGAAACGGCTTAGTCATGCTGACCACATGACCCGGAAAAACTGTCTGCGGAAAAACGCCAGCTCCCTTGGCCTGTAAAGCGAGATGAGCGCCGCAACCCCAGAGTCGTTTGCGACTGGACTTAACTGTCAGGGGTCCTTTACCTTTACCTTTCTACTACAGGGAAATCACCTCAGGGAATTCAAGGAAGCCAAAAGAATTTCTGTTTCACATATCCCTATGTCAGGAGTACCCAAAATGTTACTCTCCAGATGATGCTGGAATATAACTTTAAGTAGGCCTACCCAGCATGATCAATGGCTAGGAATGATGGGAGTTTTAGTTCTGCAAAATCTGATAGACATTAGATTGGTTACCTCTCCACTCAATTGTCACCAGGCTTTGTCTCAAGCAACTTTAGGAGATTCTTACTCAGAAAGATGTGAGGTATTATAAGAGAAGCAAAAAAATATGTGTGTGTGTAGATGTGGCAATTTCTCAGGTGGTCTTGGATATCCCTACGCAAGACATCACAGTATCCTTTCCCAAATTAGAAATGATCAGATAAATTACTTCTCTTTTGTTTAGATCAGAGGACACAACCATCATCCCTTTCTCAACCGTCCATTATGAAAACCAGCTATCAGCGACTTTAATACATCTTAGTTTTAATATCTGCGTGCTCAGACAATGAGACCTCCCCCCTAAATAAACACACATTTGACTCAAATTTTAGTTTTGGTTTTTGGCAGAATTTAGGCCACAACTTTATTGATTACAGAAAGTGAGTGGGTGCATAGGCTCTGGTTTGACTAGCTCCCTGCACCCTTGCAGGTAGCGCTGACCCACAGCTCTATCATAGGTCAGCAAAGGGTGAACACCTGAGGTAGCTAGAAAACCCAAGAACGGACTATGTCCACTCCCCAGATGCTCCCCTGGACTCAGTCATGGGCACAACCCCCTCTCGGGGCTTGACCAAATCAAGTTGAGTCCCTGGATTCCTTTAACGGAATACCCTTCACATAGGGATGGCGAGACCGTTCTCCCATCCCTATCACATGAATCAGGGCCTATCTGCAACCTTACAAGTTGTGACAATTTGCTACGCGGCAGGCGAAACCCAAATGGCAACAGCCAATCAGCCAAGGGGGGGAAATTCTTGCCATGGCCCTGTCCCAACGACACACGACGGCATAGCAAGGTCAGTCACAAAATGCCCTAAATATAGGGAGATGTGGGCGGGTGTTCCAATGCAAGAGCCAAAAGAGGAAGCTCCAGGTCACATGCATAGGTATATATAGGTCCCTCAGTCTGTTTAGACAGCTCCCCATTGGCTAGATTAAACCCAGCAACGATGGACTTACCAATCAGGTGTTGTGGCTGTCCAATATACCCACCCCTAACCAGGAGGTCAGTCTCCAGGTCTCACCGCAACACGTGCCCTCTTTTAGTGAGGACACGCTAAAGCGTTTCAAGAAATAATACACCACACAACTCCAATCATAGACTGGACATTTCCTTACATTATTAAGATATTTGCATTGGATCCTTCTGCTGGAATTCTAAAATCCCATGCCAATCAATATGAATTTTGTCCTCAGTTTACGAAGCTGCCCTTTTTGTGTATGTATGTATGTGGGGGGACGAGATTATGAATATCAAAGGAGCCTGGCCTTAAAGGCATTTAAGCTTGATTCAATAGCTCTAGTCACAAAGTGAAACATGCTCCTTTCATCGTCCCCAGAGTGATGTAAGATGTTTAACTATTCCCTTCTGTGCCCACTGCCCCCGCCCACCATTACCTGGTCCCTGCTGTTTTGCAGTAAGCATTCTCATTATTGTAATATATATATATCTATTTGAAATATGCCCATTCATAAGTCGGAACAGCTGTGCTCCAGGGAGTTGCTTCCAAAGGAGAGAGAATGCAAATGGGCTCAGTGCTGGAAATAGGCAAAGCCAGAAAGAGGAAGAAGGCCAAACTCAACGTGACAGCATCAAAATCAGGTACAGAGGCTGTGTGAGGGAGGGTGACCACAGGGATTGGAAAACAGAAGCCCAGGGGCCAAATGTGACCATAAAATTCTCTCTAGTAGCCCGTGGGGTGCTTTTTCCAGGTCATGTCCCTTCCACAACCCACAGTAGCCCTTCTCCACACTCTTTTGTATGCCTGGAGTATGTCATTAAACTACGATGATGCCTCTTGATGTGTGTGTGTAAAAACCTCTGGTTTGGGGATAGCTGGGAGGTACTCCTATAGTAAGAAAAGATCTACATCTATTGCCTCTAACCCACTACTGGTACACGTACGCACACAAAGAGAGAGAAGGTTGTCCACGAAGGAGATTGATTGATGCTTTTCAGCTTTATACATTTCACTAATTTTACAATCATTTAAACATTTCAAAACTTGACTTCCTTCCCCCTCATTCTGCACTTCCTTAAATTTATTTTTTAATACCTTCTGCATATCCAAATTAACTTAATCTGCTCATTTAGTCCTCTACTTTAAATATACAGTGGTACCTTGGGTTAAGAACTTAATTTGTTCTGGAGGTCTGTTCTTAACCTGAAACTGTTCTTAACCTGAAGCACCACTTTAGCTAATAGGGCCTCCTGCTGCCACCGCGCCGCCACTGCATGATTTCTGTTCTCATCCTGAAGCAAAGTTCTTAGGCTGAGGTAATATTTCTAGGTTAGCGGAGTCTGTAACCTGAAGGGTCTGTAACCTGAGGTACCATTGTATACAGTGGTACCTCAGGTTGCATACGCTTCAAGTTACATACGCTTCAGGTTACAGACCCTTCAGGTTACAGACTCTGCTAACCTAGAAATATTACCTCAGCTTAATAACTTTGCTTCAGGCTGAGAACAGAAATCGCATGGTGGTGGCGGCACGGAGGCAGCAGGAGGCCCTATTAGCTAAAGTGGCACCTCAGGTTAAGAACAGTTTCAGGTTAAGAACGGACCTCCAGAACAAATTAAGTTCTTAACCCGAGGTACCACTGTACTCTTATAAAACTGCAGGTTATTACAATAATCCTGCCAATGTTCTTATTTGTTTACAATTTGTTTGTAAATATTCAATAAACCATTTCCATTCTATTATTTAAAAAAGTTTGTTATCTTGCATATTCCATAAGTTTTCGTATCTATTCTTCCTTAGCTGGGACTTCTGTTTCTTTCCATTTTGAGGTGAGTAACATTATTGCCGCTGATTTTTAGCTGAGGCAGTTAGAATAAGATCCACTATTTGATTATTGATTTAAAACCTAACATGTATTTTATATAACATGTATTTTATTGTTTGTATATTGTATTGTTGTTTTATTGCTATGGCCAATGACTGATGCAAATAAAGATTGATTCATTCATTCTTGCCACTGTAGTAGCATATATGAATAAGTTTCTATACAGTTTCGGTAGTTCTGTCCGTATAATTCCCAAAAGGAAAGCTTCTTGGATTTTTTTTTTTTACAAACATTATTTTAAACATACTTTTCAATTCATTATATATCATTTCCCAGTAACCTTTTAACAAGACCACCACATATGATAAAAAGAACCTTTGTTCTCTTTACATTTCCAATACTTAATTGATTTAGATTTATACATTTTTGTCAATTTACTTTTTTCTGCCCAGGGATCAACACCATCCACAAAGGAGTTGGTTCTTGGGCAGAAAAAGTCCCCTACTCCTTAAGTAGGAAAAGGTCTCAACTGATCCCATTTCCCAAAGGCAACACTACTACCAATTCTAAAGGTTTTTAATTTATTTTTACTTTTTACTTACTTTTTACTTTTTATTTACTTTTTATTTTTACTTTTAAAGTGAAATTTACTGGCAGCTACTTTCCATAGCACCAAGAAGAATGGAATAATAATAAAAAATAGCTTGTACATACTGGGATGCTGGAAGATGATGAAACCGTGCCAGCAAGACAGCAGATAGAAGCAACTCCTGAATGAATTTTATATCGGAAATGGAACTCCACTGTAAGCTGTCACCATATTTTCTGATTATTTGATTTAATGCTTTGCAGCAGCAGCCAAACAAAAGATTCTGTTGATACTAAACTGTAAAAAGATGAACAATCCCTCTGAACCACCTTGAAAGCCAGAATCTGTTCTTCACTCTTGACCTTTATTTAAACTGAAAGAAATCTTGTTATGGCAGTACTTAATCGCAGTCACTCGCTGCAGCGACTTGCATCATATCATTACGTTAACCTTGGCAGAAACATATTAGGCATTAGACTATTAAGAACTCGCTAATCATTTGGCCACATCTGTACTTTTCAAATTACTCTGAGGGGTGCTCTATACACTGTGCATAACAACGAACATCTTCTTTCTAGTGCGATAGCAGAACTAAAAAGCCTCTCATATCCTAATTAGAAGGGGGAAAAGCTTACAATTAAGCCATGCTTTGCACAGAGCAGATGGGGATAAGACTATCTGCTCAATTGTCTTGTCTAGGTGTACAATCAAAATTCCACCTTAAAGCAAATTTGGAGATTTGCCATCAGTTGGAAAACCACAATGCTGGTGAGGGGAGCCAGAAGAGGTTCACCAAGACTTATCAAATTTCTGGCATACCACTGGGTTGTTGTCACTGAAATTCACTTAAAACAGAAATCTGAAGCTGAAAGATACTCGGAGTCGAATGTGAATTTCATGCTCTTTATTCAGCTCGTAGTAGCAATGAATGAAACTTTCCCCAAAACGTCTAGCTATATATACATTATTTACACAATGGGCCCTGCGTGATTGGCTAATTCCGGGCTGCTCCTGTAGGCCAATCAGGTTGTGGATTCACTTCCACCTGGAGCTGGATTGGGTGGCTCCTGATGATCTATCAGACTGCTGTATTCTGGATCCTATTGATTCAGCTCAGTACATAACAGAAGCAAAGCTGAATGTTCTTTCTCAGCTGACACATTTTGAAGAAAGCCAGAAAAATATAAGCCCCTATGTCAAGGATGTGCTCAAACGCACCCATTGCTTTCTTCCAAATCTTGTAGGGCTGAGTTGAAATGACACCCCCCCCCCCAATTTCTCCACTCATTTTGAAGCTGTGAGTTTGGGGGAGTGAGTTCAGCAATTGGTGGATAAGAGGGAAAAGCTGGTGACTTCCATCCACTCAAAAGCTTAGAACAGGGAAGGGTAATATTTTTCAACTAGCGGGCCACATTTCAGTCTACACCACCTTCTAGGCTACATTTATCAGAGGTAAAGGGTAAAAGTGGGTGGAGCCATGAATGCAAATTTTACCTTTGTAGATTAAGCTACTTTCTTCACTCCATCAAGGTAAGAGTTTGGGACACCTTTCAGCCAGGAAAGCAAAGAGGATGCAACCTAGAGGTATATTGAGAATGAACTATAGAGGCCCAGGAGGGATGCATTCAGCTTCCATATCTTAGGCTCAAAATCCCTGTTTTATTGCTTGGAAGCTGGGAACTGCTCCCCAACCAGAGTAAGAACAGGAAATAGTGCCCTCACTCCTGGTTGGCTTCATTATGTCACAGCACCCAAGAAGCCAAAACAGAGTGAGGGCAATACAGTGGTACCTCTGGTTACATACTTAATTTGTTCCGGAGGTCTGTTCTTAACCTCAAACTGTTCTTAACCTGAAGCACCACTTAAGCTAATGGGGCCTCCTGCTGCTGCTACTGCGCCGCCACTGCACAATTTCTGTTCTCATCTTGAAGCAAAGTTCTTAACCCGAGGTAATTTTTCTGGGTTAGCTGAGTCTGTAATCTGAAACGTATGTAACCTGAAGCGAATGTAACCCAAGGTACCACTGTACTTCCTTGTCTTCACTCCATGGTTGTTGGGGTGGAATAGTAGTTTCCAGGTGACCAAACACTAGGCAGTGTTATTGCTGGCGGTGGCTATGACAGTGGTGGCAATAGCAGTGATCCAAGGGAGTTGCTTTCGGCAGACCTTCTCCTGCTCCTTCTCATGTCAAGATGTAAGTTCTCCTCAATGGATTTTTGGCTCAGTCCTACATAAAAGTGATCTATCACCATTCATTCATTGGGGAATTTACAAGCACAGAAGTTGGGAGCACTTTTGTGGACCAGGGCAAAATCTGATCTCCACCTCTAACAGAGGAGACCCATTGCTCTTACTTGCCCCACCATAATGATATATACTTTGCTAGCTTAAAATAATTTTGATTCTATTAGGTCCAAACTACAAACTATGTTAAATGAACCTTGGAGAAGGAGGCGTTAGCCAGCAGAATGTGTGATAATGGGGATGATCCCGATTAAGAACTTTGAGGTGATGTTCTTCTTCTTGTTGTTGTTGTTTTAAAAAACCACAACAGCATTTATACAGGTGTATAAATGTAAGTAAGCAAGCAAGCAGTTTAATATTCCATGCATTGAGATCCTCATGAAAATCACCCCTCCCCCTATCTCACAAATAGCTGTCTTGGGTGGGTGGGGGTGTTGTCCTGCGATAATCCAGATTAGGGGCCTCAACAGTTGCTATTTAATGCACACACAAATGAAAGGACATGTTTAATGTAGTGGGGTCACTTGTCTATTGCAAATGCTTTGAAGAAATGCCATCGTCTCAGCTCGACCTTCCACATTCATCCTGAATTTGGCTCCTGGAAAAAAATTGGTGGCAGCTTTAACTAAATAATTTGAAATGACTCTTAATAATCTGTTGTTAACCAGCCTACATGCCAATTAGGAGGGGGGGGGGGATGTATTTAAAAACAAACAAACAAACAGAATGAAATAAAGCAGACTGTAGTCAATAAAACTCTTCTTACAATTGTGTGTGTGTGTGTGTGTGTGTGTGTGTGTAAAACCAAAACCCTGATACATTATTAAATTTCTCTTCACTCTGATGTGCAATTTTGGAATACATATTCCTTGCAAGATGCAGAAGTGGTGACCTTAGCAGATCTCTAGCACAAGCTTATGAGATTAAGGAGAGATAATAAGAAAAAGTGCAGTTTGAATTATGCATGACTAAGTTGCTTGTGTGCCGAGTTCAGTAGGCTGCAGTTGGTTCTGCTCAAGACTCCCTTCCTCCCAATAATATAGATTTGGCATTCTGGCTCATAACTCTTGAGTACAATCATTATTCTCTATTAAAGGGGTACTAACAGAAAACTTGCTAATGATCTTCTGAACAAGGGCACAAAGGGCAACAGCAACCTGTATAAAGGCTAATTACATTTTTTTTTAATGGACCAATACTTAATTATTTCAAACGCGACTCCAAGAAACTAAAATGTCCTTATAAACCCATCATCTTTCACTCATTAGGGCAAAGCCTTTCTCCTTGGATTTAAGATCGCTCACCAATTTATAAAGGAAGTCATCAAGTATCTCACCTATTTTAATAGGTCCTTTTTGATTTATATAGGCAGGTAAAAACATTGCATGAATTGGTGATGCAGACTGTATGTTAACAAAAATAAAAAAGTGATTAAAATGCCGACAAGTCCTCACTGGTTAACCATTTGAAGGTAGCGAGAGGATTCTTTACATAGCATAGTAGCTGAACTGTGGATAATTCCAGATTCACCGTGTCCTTATTTCCTGGGGACAGTCTCGGATTTAAAGAACCTGTCCCGGTTTCTGATTTGATAATGGAACGTCCCACTTTTTCTTAGGACATCCCTATTTTCACCGGAGTAATGTTGGAGGGCATGGAATTACGCAACCCCTGAGCCAAGGACATAAGTAACTATCCAACCTTTAGAAGGCATCTGAAGGCAGCCCTACATTAGGAAGTATTTTAATGTTTAATGTTTGAGTATATTTCTATATAAGTTGGAGGCCACCCAGAGTAGATGGGGCAACAGAGTCAGATGGGTGGGGTGTTGTTGTTGTTGGTGTTAAATAGGACATACCTATTTTACACTGGAGATACGTTGACAGGGTATAAAGAAGAAGAAGAAGAAGAAGAAGAAGAAGAAGAAGAAGAAGAAGAAGAAGAAGAAGAAGAAGAAGAGGAGGAGGAGGAGGAGGAGGAGGAGGAGGAGGAGGAGGAGGAAGAAGAAGTTCCAATTTTCATTGGAGAAATGTTGGGGGAAGATGTAATTCAGCTTTCTGAAAGCTTAAATTTCATTGCTTTCATTGATTTTGCTTCCTCGTAATCATATCCAAGATTACAGCCCATTTACTTAGTTCTGCAGAACATAATGATGATCAGGAACCGGTTCAGTCAAGGAGATCCTGAATTGTAAACTGGTTCAAACTATTAGTGATAGGTCCAATGCAGACCTCTCTGCTGCATCAACTTGGAACTGGAACAATGAGAATCCACATTTCAACTGCTCCCCCCACACTTCAACCTTGACCAACACAAGTAGAAGGGATTGAGAGGTGATGGGGTTTCTACTGCTCCATTCAGTCCTGATGCTCCCATACAGATGCTAGGATTCTTTTACCCCAGGTTGCCCACCTGGCTGTCCACAGTGCAGCTGGTATTGCCAGACCACTAAGCCCCTGAACAAGTGTTTCAGATCTTTGCTATAATGTTTACATAAGCTCCTGAACTTTTTAATAGGCTGCATGAAATGCAATTAAGCCAGCTGAACATAATAGAATGCTTGAAATGCAGAACATGACTCTGGAACGTGCCCCAGTTATGCAACTTCTTGGAATGCAGAAATATCCTTTTAAATAATGGGACAGTATCTGCAAACACCTGATTCCTGAATGGTCATTTGATAGAGGTATCACATGGGATGTCCCCAACACCTTACAAAGATCCAATGCCTTGTATAGAAAATACACACACACACACACACACACACTTTAAATATCAGTCTCAGAGTAAAACCTTAACAACATTCTTAAATGCAACTAAGATATCATTAATGAGCCTATATGTCTTTTCTTACTAATTAGTCTTGACACTAATAGGCACTGTATCAGCACACCAATAAAAAAATAGGCCAGCAAACTGCCAGCATCTAAGTTCTAATGGAAAACCTCAACATACTGGGCACAAGTACCGCTTTATTCTGTCTGTATTAAGCACCACTAAGTTTAATGGTACTTAAGGATATTAGATTCTATAGATTACACCCATTGGCTGTGATCCAGAAGACCACAAGTGCATAGGATTCTCACTGTCAGCAATGAAAAGGCAAAGATCAGGGCTTCCGAGGGGTGCTGGGAGACATTTTCCATAGCTGGGCACTGGCAGTCATTTGTGTTACGCTCTTTTCAATGCACCGAGATACATACATCAAAACAAAATAAGGTTGACCACTGAGGTGGCACTGCCAGATATCTATATATGGATCTGTAGGTTACAGCTTTCTGCTTCCTCTTTGTCTGTACTCATTTTGAGAGTTTAATCATGGCTTCCATCCAAAATAAACTGGTACTTTGCACTCAAGACAACGAAAAAGAGACCATAAGGGATCAAGGAATGTCTTCCACCCAGGCGTAAAGTATGTTCACCTTGAGCCGTTATCACCTCCGTAATTAGCAAAACAACCTTTAGATTTAAGAATCAGAAATGCACCCAGAAAGGACAAAAAGTTCTTTATTGAAGTGCTATGTTTTCAACAGTCACATTTCATGGTGAAATTTCAATTACAACACAGCAACCTGACAGCATGCTTGTCAAGATCAAGCCCCAGCTTTTGTGACTCAAAGCTTAGAGGTCATTTCTGTTGCCTTGCTCAGACTTTGGAACTCACTCCTACGGAAGATCTGCTTTGCCCATCCCACCATATTGGCCTTATGCTGTGGTGTTAAAATGGTTCTGTTTTGAAAGCCTGTTTTGGATACTTTCCATCATCGCATGAGGGCACGTTGTGTGATAATTGATTGCAGATAATTTCTATCTGTACATCTACTATTTGGGTGTTGTGATTTCATTGTATTTTGTACTTCTTATTTGTGAACTGCCTTGTGTTTTTATAACCTTTTATAAGAAAAAGGTGGGGCATAACTATTTTAAAAAGAAAAATGGTAAATATGTCAAATTAATCAGGCTATACATTGGGGAGTAGGAGACGTTGATATTGGTTCTGGAATCTAGGCACGCATATTGATTTTGAAAGATAATGCGAAGGTCATGAATGCTACACAGATTTATTTGCAAGACACTTTGCCCATTGTGGTAAGAATTCACCTCTACCCCCCTTCTGTTTGTTACCCAGGTGAGGGCCATGTCCACTAACTTCAATGTGTCTACACTGAATGGGATTAACATGGTTGCAACCCAAAACTTTCAGTGTTTGGGGGCAGAAATGTTGATCGGGAGAATGTCCTTTTAATGAATCTTTTAATGCTTGAGTTACAAAATTTAGGCTGCAATCCAATGCACACTTAACCTGCTGGAAGTAAGTCCTATTGATTTGAATGGGGCTTACTTCCACTCTGTAAGCAGACATGTATAGAACTGCAATATGGTTCATATGAATGAATATTTTGCTTGTCAATTGGAGTTCAATATCCTTTTCTTCTTTCAGCGTGCGTATACTTCCCTCCCTGGATATCTATTTATGCAAATTATGTGACTCTTGAGGCAAGGAGATAAGTAACTATACAAACTTTAGAAGATATCCAGAGATAGCCTTGTATAGTTTCATTTTGTTTTTATATATGTTGGAATCAATCCAGAGTGACTAGGGCAACCCAGTCAGAGAGCTGGAATATAAGTAATAAAATTATTATTCATTATGAAATAGGACATACCTATTTTCAGCGGAGAAATGCTGGAGGGTATGCTATTCACGTGTAACTTGCATGAAGGGACAATATGGATATGAATAAGCTGAGGTCCTATCCTTTAAGCCTCTGTGGTTCTATGACTCTTGAAGTTGCAGAGCTCTGCTTGACCCTTCACGTGTTAAAGAATAACTGTTATTTTTAAAAAATGTATGCCAATGTGACTTAGAACCCTGATCTTCAAAACACATGAGGGGCCAAGAGGAGTTGTGCAGCCTTAGAATTGGGGATAAAGACATGACACTACATCATTTTTGCATCTCTGAAGACCCGTCATATATGTGCATCTGTGATGACCCATTTTCAATTTATGATGAAGGCTGCACAATGAAGGTTCCAGGAATACCTCTTGGGGCATGGATTTCTACAGCATAGGGGTTGCCACATAGAATGTCTCTCCTAGGCCACTGGCCCAAACTTCCAAGGGTGCCAGATGTACCAAGTGGCCCCCTCTGCTGATTTTAGCACCTGACATGGTCTATAAGGAAGGTTGCAGTCTTTCAGATATCTGGGGCCTAAGTTATTTAGGCAGAAGATGCCCACTGCTCCTTACTGGCCAGTGAAGGTGTAAGGCATGGACTACCAGGAAGCTAGCAACACAGCCCCACTCTTCTGGGTAAACCAGTTCTGAATTAGGGCTCTAAGCATTTTTGTGAGCAACTTGAATTGTGCCTAGAAACAAAATGGCAAGCACTGCAGCCATTTTAGAACAGGAGTTCTAAGTTTATCCACAGCCAGTAATCTGGCTGCTGCATTTTGGCCCTATTTGCATTTCTGAGTCATCTTCAGCCCTAGTGTGTTGCAATAACCCAACCTGGAATTTACCAGAGCAGGAGGGGCAGTGGCCAAGTCATCTCTGTCTAAATGGGACTGTGCCTGGCATAACATGAGCAGGGAATAGGTCCTCCTAGCCACTGAAGCCACCAGTGACAATGTTGGATCCAAAAGTATCCCCAAGCTATGGACCTGCTCTTTCCATGAGAGTGTGACCCTGTCCAGAAAAAAGGCATCTCCCCACCTCTTGAGCTCAAGAGCCTAGGACACATAACACCTTTATTTTACCCTGATTTGGTTTCAGTTTATTGGCCCCCACCTGCAGCCCATCATCATTTCTGGCCTAGCACCTGTATCACCTCCTCTTTCAGATAGAGAGATAGAGGACTCAGCTGTGAATAGAACATTTTAAATGTGTTGTAAAATGCAAAAAAACAAAACAAAACAAAACCGAAGATCATGGCCACTGGTCCCATCACCTCCTGTCAAATAGAAGGGGAAGAAATGGAGGCAGTGAGAGATTTTACCTTCTTGGGCTCCATGATCACTGCAGATGGTGACAGCAGCCATGAAATTAAAAGACGCCTGCTTCTTGGGAGAAGGGCAATGACAGGCCTAGACAGCATCTTGAGAAGTAGACACATCACCTTGCCAACAAAGGTTCGTATAGTTAAAGCTATGGTTTTCCCAGTAGTGATGTATGGAAGTGAGAGCTGGACCATAAAGAAGGCTGATCGCCGAAGAATTGATGCTTTTGAATTATGGTGCTGGAGGAGACTCTTGAGAGTCCCATGGACTGCAAGAAGATCAAACCTCTCCATTCTGAAGGAAATCAGCCCTGAGTGCTCACTGGAAGGACAGATCGTGAAGCTGAGGCTCCAGTACTTTGGCCACCTCATGAGAAGAGAAGACTCCCTGGAAAAGACCCTGATGTTGGGAAAGATGGAGGGCACAAGGAGAAGGGGGTGACAGAGGATGAGATGGATGGATAGTGTTTTCGAGGTTACCAGCATGAGTTTGACCAAACTGCGGGAGGCAGTGGAGGACAGAGGCGCCTGGCGTTCTCTGGTCCATGGGGTCACGAAGAGTTGGACATGACTAAACGACTAAACAACAACAACAACAAAATGCAAAATGCAAATGTGACACTAGATGGCGACAGTGGGCTATGCCAAATTCAATGTATTTTTCAAAATGTTTCTTTAAAAAGCATTTTCACAGTGTTTTTCTATATAATATGTGTGTAGATTCCACCAGAGTTGGACATAACCTGCATATTGATGACACCTCACACCCAAAACTCAGGTGATGGGTCCCCAAAGCTTCAAATATATATTAAATATCATGGGGGGCAAGATGGAACACCCATCACACATCACAATAGCCCCCATAACTAATTTATGGAAACAGCCTCAAGGATAGGAACAGAATGAAGGAAATGTCGTGCCCCTAGCCCTCACCTCAGTGGTATCAATAATGGTGGTGAGGTTGAGGAGAACAAGCATGGTCAGACCTTCCCACCTCCATCTCTCTCTCCTAACAAATTTCATGAACCAGGCTAAGAAGGAAGGATGATCTGTAATGTGTCCTTTTACATGCCCGGTTACAGCAATTTATGAAACCATTAATAGCTTCAAACAAATTAAGAAGTGGTCCCTTAATGCCCAGTGCTATAGATTAAAATTTGACCTACTTGATTAAAACCAGCCTTCATGGATTAGCCAATTAACACTTAAACTCAGATGTGTAAGTTTGCTGTACAACTTTGCTTCAACCATGGATAGTGAAATACTTGTGAAATACTTGAAAATCACCCTGTTTCAACAAGTGCCTGATCCCATCACATTTCCACGTATCATGGAAAAGGGGAGATGTGCTTTTATACATCCCCCCACAAAACAAGATGCCTGCTTTCTTCTTCCATGAGATGACATATCACTCCACTGAAGAAGAAGAAGAAGAAGAAGAAGAAGAAGAAGAAGAAGAAGAAGAAGAAGAAGAAGAAGAAGAAGAAGGAGGAGGAGGAGGAGGAGGAGGAGAAGGAGAAGGAGAAGAAGAAGAAGCTGTTTCACTACAACATCTAAAATAACTCACACATTAAACTTCCTGAAGCCCTTTGAATCATTAAAGAGGCCTTATATTTATTGTTTGGGAAGCCTGTGATTGACTTCCTGACTGAAGTGTAATTAAATATAATAGAAGAAAACAGAAGTTTCCAGAAATCAAATTTAAATGTGCATTGGAGATACACGTATTCAGTCTGTGAATCCAAACAGACCTATTTATTCCAACCGCAAGAGTCACCTGTTCTCTGAAGTCTTCTTATAAAAAAGCAAATAGCCTTGAATGTCATGTTCTCTTCGCAGAAAGGGACAAGTGTTTTCTACAGGGTACAGGCTGAAACCAACGCATTAGTTTTCACTTCTAACTGAAGGAGAATTTATGGGGAGGCTTGAAGAGGTGAAGAGTTTTGGCATTGCTTCACAGCCTGCCTCAGCTTCTATGACATCTTGTGTTCAAATCATGTCACAAGATTCAGATTAATGGTGGTTTCTTTTTATTAAAAAAATGACAAAAAAGGCTTCTATTTCAATTTGCAAATAATAACTATATGAGAATGAAATCTTATCATCTCGGAAGGCCTTTGATGCTCAAAGGAGCTTACACACCTGTTTTTGGGTGCCACACAAGATTGTGCCCTGAAAAAGCACTTGGGGGGTGGAGAGCATGGTGCAGGTCACATGACTCACCCAGGAGTATGCCCCGGAAGACGTGCATCTTAGTTTTCAATCAGAAATAGGTGGACAGTATGCTTGCCAATCAGAATTCAGCAGTCCGAATCCCCGCAACGGGATGAGCTCCCTTTGCTCTGTCCATGCTCCTGCCAACCTAGCAGTTCGAAAGCACGTCAAGTGCAAGTAGATAAATAGGTACTGTTCTGGCGAGAAGGTAAACAGTGTTTCCATGTGCTGCTCTGGTTCGCCAGAAGCGGCTTAGCCATGCTGGCCACATGACCCAGAAGCTGTCTGCGGACAAACGCCGGCTCCCTCGGTCAGTAAGGCAAGATGAGTGCCACAACCCCAGAGTCGTTCGCGACTGGACTTAATGGTCAGGAGTCCCTTTGCCTTTATGTGTTAAGGGTCTTGAGGTACCACTTCAAGGCCCTAGTCTTCTTGCAGAGCTGGCATGGATGCCACATTCCCAAGTTGTATGATGGGCTGAACCCACAATTCCTATACCTGTGGCCTTGAGATTCATGCAACTCCCACTAACGTTATGTCAGCACTCAGACTGGGATGGCTGCGCAACAGACCAGATACACTGGTGACAGCATGCCTGCCCTATGCCAGTGGCAGAGCAAGCCGATTGGGCGCCTGGGGAGGTGCATGTGCCCTGCATCCAGGGGTGGGCCAGCTGGGGCAGGATACTCCCCAGCCCCTCCAAGGAGTCTGCCTGCCTCCTCTCACTCAAGTGCCCTATAGTTGAGGGGGCAGCAGTGGGCGGACTGTTTGGGGCAGCGTGGAGCCTGTGGGCGCCCAAGTCACCGCCTCGCTATCACAGTCCAGTTCACGGGTGATCTAAGTCCCAGCAGGGGCTGTCAGGTCCAGGGACAAGATGGCAGGGTGGGAGCAGAACGGGGGTCCAAAAGCCAGGAGTCAGCATTTTGGAGGGGCAGGCACAGCCATTCCATATCCCTCCACCAACCAATTCCCAAACCAATGCAACCTTACAAGTTGTGACGATTTGCTACATAGTAGGCAAAAACCAAATGGCCCCAGCCAATCAGCCAAATGGACAAAATTCCTACCAGGCCCCTGCCCCAAAGTGGACGACCCCATGACAGGCATAGCAAGGTCAAGCAAACAGCCTAACATTAGGGAAGGGAGGGCAGGTGATCCGAAGCACGCAGCGAAAAGAGGAATTTCGTCGCTGCGTGCAATGTATTTTAAAAATAGGGTCTCACTCAATAAATGGCAACATCTAAATTTCCCCAGTCACAGCCCGCCCCTGCTTAAAAGATGGCCAAACCATTTGCCTAGCAACAGTGAGTTGTCTCGTCAGCCCCTACCGCAACACGTGCTCTCCATGAGGGAGAACACGCTATATCAGAAGAGGTGTGGGGAAACTTTAGCCCTCCATATGTTGCCAAACAACTCTCAACACCCATGCCCATTGGCCATGCTTGCTAGTTTAAGGCTTCTAGGTCTGGGAGACTGATGGGAAATTAACTGGAAAAATCAGATAGTAATTTTCTAAATGGATTTTTTCCCGTGTGTGTGTGTGTGTGTGTGTGTGTGTGTGTGTGTGTGTGATGCATTTGTTTCTACTCTGCGGTCGCTATGTCTCTGCATTCAGCATCTTCATCTTTCCACCAAATATAAAATGTACACTGCACGTTGAAAAATTAGCTTTGATTAATCTAAACACTTCATTAAACACAACCACTTAACATGCTGGAGTTCAACAGTAAAATGCACATAAACTTTACATAACCTTTGCAAAGTACCTACCGCAACAGCATTTTTAATGCCACATTTATACATCTCGGAGGTTTTGGCTGAGGAATGTAAGGTGGCAGATAGAGTATTTGCTCAATATAATGATCTGTAGGATGTAATTTATTTCATATTTATAATGGTGATTGGAAAAGACGGGTGCTTTTAACCTAGATTGTTTATTCAGCAGAAGTTTGCAAAATCATACATTCTGCTTAATAGACATGCCTATCGCGATGGAGGCGCTAGACGTTTTATGTTCATTTGCATTTCTGCTGGAGAAAAAAAGAGAGGGCTTTTTGACATTTTCCCAATGTTTTCAGACTTAGCCCATTTTATTCCAACATCTATCAGAAATTTTCATCATATAGATAATGCTGAGGAAACCCTGACGGGGAGAATTTCTTCAGTTTGCATGCAAATAATCCCTCTGGGAACAATCTGTTTGGAATTTCTCTTTCTCGAGCTCTGTTCGGAAGGGCAGAAGCACTGCAATTCTCAAAGAAATTTTAAAGGGAAAGTAGAAGCTGTAAGTCAGGAGTGGAGAATTTTTATTTTATTTTTTAGTCTAAGGCTCTCGTTCTCTTCTGGGCAACATTCCAGGGGGCACATGGTACTTTTGGGTGGCACCAGAGGCAAAAGTTTGGAGAAATATGTGTATTCCCCCCCTTTCTACAATAGAATCCTTTCTTCACTCACAGATTGCTCTCTATCCTACAGCCAGGCAAGAAGTGTTGCGTGGCAAGATCCCACCTCCCACCAGTAGAAATAAAGACACAGGACACAGTAATTTAGGTTAGTGGGCTAAAATTACACCACAACTTTATTGGTTACAGGTGATGAGCGGTGTTGGCTTAGGCATTGGTCCTATCGACTATCCGGCTTCAGCCTGATTGCTTGAAGACTGGGAAGGGTTAACACCAGCAGGGGGAGCCCTGCTGATGCATGTCAACTAGGGACTCCCCCGGGGTCACCACTCGAGGGCGTGCTTTAGGCCCTGACCTCCACAGGCTTCGGACGAGGCCACACACCCGGGAATCCTTTACTGGACTACCCTTCAATATTTGGGGGTGGTGATGGTGCTCCCCCCCATACATCTACATAACAATACCCATACCAATGCCTAACTGCCAAAGCCGAGAAAGTTGTGACGATTTGCTACGAGGTAGGCGAAAAACCAAATGGCTGGTGCCAATTTGCCAAGTGGGAAAAAATTCCTACCAGGAAACTTAATGGCGACCAACCGAGGTCCATAGCAAGGTCAAAGGAGGAACCTTGTAGGGTGGGTGGGAAACAAACGCAGCTGAGCAGCCAAAGCGGGAGATTCCCGGCCACGCTTGCCTTAAATGAGGCAAGCCACACCCCCAGGCCAACTGATTGGCTGGCCCGGGGATTTCCCAGATCCTGTGGGGCTGGGAGGCAGCCTCCGCATGCGTTGGGGTGTGATGCCCACAACATACCTCCTCCCAAGGTCGGAAGTGGCTTTATCAGAATGCATGACTCATTCAAGAGTGGGAAGAACACTCAAGGAGGTTGCAAAGCAGGACTGATGGGGAGTGTGGCTTGGGAGTGTGGGTGGCTTGGAGAGAGTCTTGAATGTCAGACAGAAAAGCCCAGAGGGCCATATCTGCCCCCTGGGACTAAGGTTCCTCCTCACAAAATACTGCAGAAATCAAAGTACAACCAAAATCTACCATGCAGTTCTTGGACATACAACAAGCTCCCCACAACTCGTGAAAAACAGTTGATAATAATATCATTAACAATAATGTTGTTTATTTCTTTGTTTATAATTAGGGGAGGAGGTTATTCTTTTGCTCTTAAAATTGAGAAAAGTGCCTTTCAAATTAAAGTAAGCGACATCAGCATTTCCTGTAACGCGGCACTAACTTTTTATGTTTTTGCCTTTTCCTAGTATTATGAGAGTGGCTGGGGCAAGTCAGTCAGATAGACGGGGTATCAGTAATAAAATGATGTTGTTGTTGTGGATGATGATGATGATGATGGAATAGGATGTCCCTGTTTTCATCAAAGAAATGTTGGAAGGTATGTTCTAGTCATACTTTAAGTAGGCCCACTGAAATCAGTGAGCGAATGTTAGGCATGCACATTAACTTCAATGGGTCTATTCGGCGTAGGGCTAGAATTGAAAACCAAATTGCTATTATACTACAAGTCTTAATGCCTCCATAAAAACAATGTTCTCTGGTTTATTATTATTATTATTTGGGAAGGGTCTCCCCTTCAATATTAGATCCACGATCCAGACAAATTTATATATGTCCATGATTCATATCACACTTGAAAATATTTACATAAACAGTGCTGTATAAAATGTCTTCGAGGTCTCCAATATTTTGCTGAATATTTTGTGTCTCTGACATTTAATAAATCAGTTCGTTTTGCTTGCTTCAGCAAGGGGTGATGGCATCTGTTAAATAAATGGGCCAAAGCACATGCTCTATTGAAGACTTGAAGATTAATCTGTAGCACCTAGACTTCCTGCTCAGATGGCTGAGAATGAGATGTTAACACGATTCAGAGTTGGCTATGCATTCTTCTTGGGAAAGATGCAATGACAGCTCTTTCTAACTAGTATGGGAAATGAGATGGTGATCTCATCCCACTTCTCTGTGGATTTGCTCTGACTTGCACCTAATAAGGATGAGGGTTATTTTGGAGGGGAGCAGGATTGCTACCACTTTCAGGTGAATGCTCTTAATTCTTAAATCCTGGTTGTATGCAAGGTGCATGTAAAATATAGGAAAAGCATCTAGCCAATGAGCCAGTATAGGTAAGAGCTACAGTGGTACCTTGATTCTCAATTTAATCCATTCCAGATGTCCATTCCAAAACCATAGCGTTCCAAAACCAAGGCTCACTTTCCAATAGAAGGTAATGTAGAATGGATTAATCTGTTCCAGACTTTTTAAAAAATATATATGCCTAAAACAGCCATTTAACATGAATTTTACTATCTAACGAGACCATTGATTCATAAAATGAAAGCAATAATCAATGTACTGTACTATAAAATAAATAGGACAGTATTGTAGATGATAAAAATTAGAATTATTCTTTTCTTACCTGCACTGATGATAGTCATTGTTTGGATGGGGGGCTTTTATCCATTTCTGCAGTCAATCAATCAATCAATCAATCAATCAGTAGCTGAAAAGGGTTCCACACAGTCACAAAAACAAATCAACCGAAAAAGCCTCAAAAACAAAAGCACAAAATAAATAGCAAAAACAAAAGCGGCAAACCTAATCCATTCCGGAAGTCTGTTTGACTTCCGAAATGTTCAAAAACCAAGGCGCAGCTTCTGATTGGTGCAGGCGCCCCGGAAACAATAGCCAACAACCGCATCTGATATTCAGCTTCTGAAAAACATTCAAAAACCAGAATACTTACTTCTGGATTTTCGGTGCTTGGGAACCAAGGCATTTGAGAACCAAGGTACTACAGTACAATGTTAAGAGAAACACAGCCACAACAAACATTTAAAATGTCCTTCCAACACTTTCATTCCTGGGTTTCCAAAGATGATTCACTGGGCAATTTCATTTGTCAAGGGTCTTGTAATGAACCTTAACAAACTATACTCCCCAGAATTCTGACTCTTAATGGAGTATAAGAGAGCTGGGGGGAATAGCTTTTCTACTGCAGGTTCTATTATACTTCATTTTAATAGTGGCCCATAGTTCAACCTGTCTTTTGTGTCAGAACGTTTTCACTTCAGCCCTTGGCCACAATCAGTGCTGTTTCCATTTTTCTACAGTTCAGCTGCCTAGTGCTTGTCTTGATGAAACTAATGAAATTAATTAAGTCCTCGGTTTCAGTGCATTTCAATGGAAAGGAAGCAATGCAGAAAAGCGTGTTCTCCAATAAATGAGAGCACGTGTTGCGGTGTGGGCCACCAGGCCAGGCCTCTTGTTGCCAGGCAGGTTAATAGTTGTTGCCTGGCATCATGATTGGGTAACCGGGCTGCTGGGGCAAATTGTATGTTGCAAATTGGGTGGGTGGGACCATAGTCTTTAAATATTGGTGCACTCTGGTTTCTCTTTGCAGAGTGCATCGGATCACCCGCCCGCCCGCCCTCTTTCCGGTTGACCTTGCTTTGCCTGCCATGGGGTCATCTGCTTTGGAGCAGGGGCCTAATAGGAATTTTGCCATTTGGTGATTGGCTGTGCCATTTGGTTTTTGCCTACTACTCAGCAATTCGTCACAACTTGTAAGGTTGCGGTTAGGCATTGGTTATAATATGCTGGTGGTGGAGGGGTCAGGCTGGGTCTGCCCCTCCTATTGCGCTGAAGGGAATTCCGTTAAAGGAATCCTGGGGCTTGCCATGATTTCGTCCAATCCCTGTTATGGGACCAGGGCTGCCCAATCCCTGTTATGAGAATCCTTGTTATAGGACCGGGCAGGCAAGCTTTCGGGGAGCTGCTGGGGTGAGCGGCGTGGGTCCGACGCTTAGCTCAAATGACCCCCCAGTTTGACTTTCTCTTCTACTGGCTACCGATCGGACCTCGGGATGTCAGTTCTGTCCCAGGCGGGGGGACAGATAGTCATAACCAATGTCTAAACAACCACTCACTGATTTTGTATTTTAATAAAGTTGTGGCCAAAATAGTGCCCAAAAACCAAAACTAAAATTACGTGTTATGTGTGAAGTTATTTGAGGGGTGGCCTGGGGACCTACACACGCAAATATTGAAATTATCTGCAGACTAAAATAACAGCAATAGTGAATACTGCTTTTATTTCGTTCCATGATTTCTGCTTCTGACCTACGATGAACATACAAATTGTGGCAATTTCCACTTCTCCTACATCCCTACTGGCAAGGACATGGACTCAGGATTTCATGCATGGTTAGAGGGCACAATCCAGGCAAATTCAAGCACTAACAGGTGCATTTAATTTAGTACAGACAAGATGGGGACTTGCATCTCAGATACTTGTATGGGACATTGCTGTTATTTAACTCACGATTCATATCAATTATTTTCCTTGTCACAGTTAATGATGTGGAAAATCTCTTTGTACTTTCCCTGTGTGTCTGTACTCCCCTCCCGAGCTAGTCTCTCCCAATGAAATAAATGGGACTTGAAGGTGTTTGGCTGAATTGTGCCTATGGCTGCCTTGTACTTTTCCTTCAAAGCATTCCTGCTAGTGGCATCATAGATTTGGAAGTTAAAGAGTTCCTGTGAGCTCTCTTTGTTATAATGTTCAGAGAAATATTCTCTGTATTATCAACTTTATCTGATGATGTGCACAGCAATTTGTTTTTATGATTACTTCTATATTACACCCCTCTCTCTTCTTTATCTGGATGCAAAGCCTCAATTTGTACATTTATTTTCCTGTGTTTAGTGGGGTGTTGATTGCCTAAGTAATTTGCATAAATAGATATCCAGGGAGGGAAGTATACGCACACTGAAAGAAGAAAAGGGTTTTGAACTCCAATTGACAACAAAATAATCATTCATATGAACCATATTGCAGTTCTATACATGTCTGCTTACAGAGTGGAAGTAAGCCCCATTCAGATCAATAGGACTTACTTCCAGCAGGTTAAGTGTGCATTGGATTGCAGCCTAAATTTTGTAACTCAAGCATTAAAAGATTCATTAAAAGGACATTCTCCTGATCAACATTTCTGCCCCCAAACACTGAAAGTTTTGGGTTGCAACCATGTTAATCCCATTCAGTGTAGACACATTGAAGTTAGTGGACATGGCCCTCACCTGGGTAACAAACAGAAGTGGGGTAGAGGTGAATTCTTACCACAATGGGCAAAGTGTCTTGCAAATAAATGTGTGTAGCATTCATGACCTTCACATTATCATTCAAAATCAATATGTGTGCCTAGATTCCAGAACCAATGTCAACGTCTCCTACTCCCCAATGTATAGCCTGATTAATTTGACATATTTACCATTTTTCTTTTTAAAATAGTTATGCCCCACCTTATGCTTATAAAAAGTTATAAAAACACAAGGCAGTTCACAAATAAGAAGTACAAAATACAATGAAATCACAACACCCAAATAGTAGATGTACAGATAGAAATTATCTGCAATAAATTATCACACAACATGCCCTCATGCGATGATGGAAAGTATCCAAAACAGGCTTTCAAAACAGAACCATTTTAACACCACAGCATAAGGCCAATATGGTGGGATGGGCAAAGCAGATCTTCCGTAGGAGTGAGTTCCAAAGTCTGAGCAAGGCAACAGAAATGACCTCTAAGCTTTGAGTCACAAAAGCTGGGGCTTGATCTTGACAAGCATGCTGTCAGGTTGCTGTGTTGTAATTGAAATTTCACCATGAAATGTGACTGTTGAAAACATAGCACTTAAATGAAGAACTTTTTGTCCTTTCTGGGTGCATTTCTGGTTCTTAAATCTAAAGGTTGTTTTGCTAATTACGGAGGTGATAAGACTCAAGGTGAATACTTTACGCCTGGGTGGAAGACATTCCTTGATCCCTTATGGTCTCTTTTTCGTTGTCTTCACTGCAAAGTACCAGTTTATCTTGGACGGAAGCCATGATTAAACTCTCAAAATGAGTACAGACAAAAGAGGAAGCAGAATGCTGTAACCTACAGATCCATATATAGATATCTGGCAGTGCCACCTCAGTGGTCAACCTTATTTTGTTTTGATGTATGTATCTTGGTGCATTGCAAAGAGCATAATATAAATGTCTGCCAGTGCCCAGCTATGGAAAATGTCTCCCAGCACCCCTTGGAAGCCCTGATCTTTGCCTTTTCATTGCTGACAGTGAGAATCCTATGCACTTGTGGTCTTTTGGATCACAGCCAATGGGTGTAATCTATAGGAGCTAATATGGTTTAGTACCATTAAATTTAGTAATGCTTAATACAGACAAAATGAAGCGGTACTTGTGCCCAGTATGTTGAGGTTTTCCATTAGAACTTAGATGCTGGCAGTAAGAAAAGATGTATAGGATCATTAATGATACCTTACTTGCATTTAAGAATGTTGTTAAGGTTTTACTCTGAGACTGATATTTAAAGTGTGTGTGTGTGTGTGTGTGTGTGTGTGTGTGTGTGTGTGTTTTATATACAAGGCATTAAAGGTCTCTATTGGATCTTTGTAAGGGGTTGGGGACATCCCACGTGATAGCTCTATCAAATGACCACTCAGGAATCAGGTGTTTGCAGATACTGTCCCATTATTTAAAAGGATATTTCTGCATTCCAAAAAGCTACATATCCAGGGCACATTCCAGAGTCATGTTCTGCATTTCAAGTATTCTATTATGTTATGTTCAGTTGGCTTAATTGCATTTCATGCAGCCTCTTAAAAAGTTCAGGAGCTTATGTAAACATTATAGGAAAGATCTGAAACACTTGTTCAAGGGCTTAGTGGTCCGGCAATACCAGCTGCATGGTGGACAGCCAGGTGGGAAACCTGGGATAAAAGAATCCTAGCATCTCCCTGGGAACATGAGGACTGAATGGAGCAGTAGAAACCCCATCACCTCTGAAGCCCTTCTACTTGCATTGGTCAAGGTTGAAAGGATGCGGGGGCAGTGGAAATGTGAATTCTCACTGTGCCAGTTCCAAGTTGATGAGGCAGAGAGGTCTGCATTGGGCCTATGACTAATAGCTGGACCAGTTTATGATTCAGGATCTCCTTGGCTGAACCAGTTCCTGATCATCGTTAAGTTCTGCGGAACTAAGTAAATGGGCTATAATCTGGGAGATGATTGCGATGAACCAAAACCAATGAAAGCAATGATATTTTAGCTTCCAGAAAAGCTGAATTACATACTCCCCCCCCCCAACATTTTCCCAATGAAAATAGGGACATCCCTTACTATTATTATTATTATTTTACCCTGCCAATGAAAATAGGTACCACAACAACAACAACACCCTGCTCAACTGGCTCGGATGCCCCAGCCACTCTGAGTGGCCTCCAACATATATTGAAACATACTCAAACATTAAACATTAAGAAACTTCCCTATGTAGGTCTACCTTCAGATGTCTTCTAAAGGTTGGGTAGGTTCTTATCTCCTTGGCTCGGGGGTTGCATAACTCCATGCCCTCCAACATTTCTCCAGTGAAAATAGGGACGTCCTAAGGAATAGTGGAACATTCCACAATCAAATCAGAAACTGGGATGGCGTCTGTAAATCCGGGACTGTCCCTGGAAAATAGGGACACTTGGAGGGTCTGGAATGGGTTTTTAATGAAAAGATTTTGTCGGTAAAAATATGCAATCATAACACAAACTAGAAATGTACAGTATTGCCCATCCTTAGTCCTGAGAAGATTTGTTAAAAATATAATTAGATAAGCTAAGGTCTTGTCAACAGAACAGTTTTGAATGAGCTGGCTAGTCCTGGTCAATTGATTCAGCTCCAATTCATCTCTCTGATGAAGGAACACACAGGGACTCCAGATCACTTTATTTTGAGATTGCGACACAAAGGAAACATCAAAGAAAAAAATCTTGCCAGCAAATAAGCTAAACAGGAGCTGTTTGGCAGAAATCCAAATGATTAGCATATTGCAAGCTACTGTACTATCAAGCAGGCTTTAGAAAACGGAACAGATTGACCAGGGGAAGATCTGTTATTACTTGCAAGGGTTTGTCGACAAGATTTTTTTTCTTTTTTTTTAAAGGAAGGTGGGGGTGGAAATCGTTCAGAACGAGTACAAGAATGAGCAACCAGCCTTTCCACATATGATTCAGGGGGATGTGACTGCAAGGTCACGTTCCTCCATGAACCCATGAAATATTTAAAATTAATTTCATTTGTCAGCCTCCTTTGTCATTAATAATTAACCGGAAATCATTTCCTGGAGTTCAGCGGGTCCCTCTCGCCTCAGAAACGCTTCTCCATAGACACGCTAGCACCTGTTTTAGAAGCTTCAAATGATACTTAGAATTATTTCCTGCGTCTTTCTTGCGCTAAATAAATAAATAATACCGGGCACAACTACCATAAATCAAACAGCATTATAACAGGGCTTGTGGATGCGGGTGGCGGATTGGAAAGAGAGAGAGGGGGGGGGATGAACGTATATTTGACAAAGATAAACTCCATCTCTGCAATAGCTCTAAGCAGCCTCCTGCAGCCCAGGCATGCAAGGTTCAGTGGTCCAGGCCTGACATGCTTGCTAGGTTTGTGCCTGTGGGGGTGTGAGTTAGGAGAAGGCTCAGAGCTCCGTGCTAGAATAGATGTTTTGTGTAGAGTGTGGCAGGTTCAATCTACTTAAAATGATGTAGCCAGCTGCACACATACACACACACACCCCAAACCTAAGACCGGTGAGAGGCACCGTCAGTCATGGCAAACAGAACTGGGAAAGACTGATCAATAGCTCTGCAAAAGGAAACTTCATACGTCTCTCTGATTTGAGGAGGGCTATAACAAGGTGCATCTCAAAGTTCAAAAGTTCTAGCCTCACCTCCAGCAAAAGGATACCGGGTAGAATACCTGAGCAAGCCCCCTCCCGAGACATTAAAAACCCACAGTGTATCAAATCAGACACTTGTCAATGTACACACCATATTGCCAGGATGCTGCCAGCAGTTCCCAGTTGGTTGCCCAGAAAAGTTTAAAGACAAGGAAAACTTCCTTATAGTCCTTTTTTATTTCAATCTTTACAGAGAGAGACTATAGAACCCACTCTCTTGGATAATGGCGTTGTCCCGAGTGAATCTCCAGCCCCGCATCTCTCCCACTTCCTCATTCATCAGCATCATCATCATCTCTATGGGTGCTGCTAAGCTCTTTGAGCTCTTTGCTCTCCTACTTTTCAGGCTCGCCGGGTTCTGGGAGATGGAGGGTCTGGAATGCTTTCTAATGGCAGCATATCAGCCAGCTGTTGCTCTGGTTCTTCCATGATTTCCCAAATTTCCCCCACAACTGCCACTGAGCTGTGACCTCCCGCAAACCCCTCTTGTAAATCTATGCTGTTCTCCTCCTAAAAACCTCCAAGGAAGGAGGGTCTACCACCTTTCATGGGAGTCTGCTCCATTGCTGAACAGCTCTCACTGTCAGAAAGTTCTTTCTGATGTTTAGTCGGATTCTCCTTTCTTGTAACTTGAATCCATTGGTTCAGGTCTTACTCTCGGGAGCAGGAGAAAACAAGCTTGCTCCATCTTCCATGTGACAGTGCTTGAGATATTGGAATATAGCTATCACATCTCTTCTCTGTCTCCTCTTTTTCAGGCTAAACATACCCAGCTCCTTCAACCATTCCTCATAAGGTTTGGTTTCCAGACCCTTGATCATCTTGGTTGCACACATTCCAGCTTGTCAATATCCTTCTTAAATTGTGGTGCCCAGAAAGGGACACAGTATTCCAGGTGTGGTCTGACCAAGGCAGAAAACAGTGGGACTATTACTTTCCTTGACCTGGACACTATCCTTGTGTTGATGTCCCCCCATCTTATATTTGTGCCGTGAATACTCTGGTATTCTGTGCTTTCCTCTGGGACCTCTCCCCAGGAAGGATTCCCTCTTTCCAAGTCACACCACTTGATTCCACTGATTTTAATAAACTGGGCCCCAATCTTGTTGGCATCTGTCTGTCTAAGGAGAAAATAGAGGAGTACATCTTTGAGGGTGAAGTCAAACCATTGGTTGCACACATAAATGTATACATTAACCTTTCATCTGGAATACTAGGAAGAACAAACACAAGTTTCCATTGCAAATATGTTCTTCGTTCCGAATAAATGCCTCAAGTTACAGAAGCTAAAAAATCATTCCAACTTCTTACAGGAGAATGACAAAGCTTGTCACATTTGCTATAAAGTAGCCAATTCATTTTAAATAGTTAATCAGTACAAAATTATGTTTCACCATTAACAGCAATCAAACAGTAGTTCATAGCTTGCTGCCAACTCCCCCGCCCCAAGACTGTGGCAGGAATGTAACACTCTGCATTTCTTTTGAGCTGCAATTGTCATTTCCTTCCCCTTTCAATCATTCCTTCATTTGTAGTTAAGAATATCTGACTAGCACTTGTTGCAAATCTAGAGCACAGTGTACAGAGCAATGTGCACATTACTGGCACAGAGCAAAGCAACATAATGGAGCCTTCAGCATTCTCATCTGTCTTAGATGAATAGTGGATAATTGCATTAGGAGAAGGGGGATGTGGATTTTTTTTTTTTAATAATAATAATAAAAAGGAAATGTGAAACATTTGTCAACAAGGTACTGGGATGTTTGTGAGAAGAAGGAAAAGAGGCTGGGCAAATGAGTTCTCAGCATAATGAAACCGTACGCAAATGCAAAGGCATCTGAAGTCCCATCTAAGTTATTTGGTTCCAGTAATTTGAATTTGTCAGATATGCTGATGACACAACCTTGATGGCAGAAAGTGAGGAGGAATTAAAGAACCTTTTAATGAGGGTGAAAGAGAAGAGTGCAAAATATGGTCTGAAGCTCAACATCAAAAAACCTAAGATCATGGCCACTGGTCCCATCACCTCCTGGCAAAAAGAAGGGGAAGAAATGGAGTCAGTGAGAGATTTTACTTTCTTGGGTTCCATGATCACTGCAGATGGTGACAGCAGTCACAAAATTAAAATACGCCTGCTTCTTGGGAGAAAAGCGATGACAAACCTAGACAGCTTCTTAAAAAGCAGAGACATTACCTTGCCGACAAAGGTTCGTATAGTAAAAGCTATGGTTTTCCCAGTAGTGATGTATGGAAGTGAAAGCTCAACCATAAAGAAGGCTGATCGCCGAAGAATTGATGCTTTTGAATTATGGTGCTGGAGGAGACTCTTGAGAGTCCCATGGACTGCAAGAAGATCAAACCTATCCATTCTGAAAGAAATCAGCCCTGAGTGCTCACTGGAAGGACAGATCGTGAAGCTGAGGCTCCAATACTTTGGCCACCTCATGAGAAGAGAAGACTCCCTGGAAAAGACCCTGATGTTGGGAAAGATGGAGGGCACAAGGAGAAGGGGACAACAGAGGACGAGATGGTTGGACAGTGTTCTCGAAGCTACCAACATGAGTCTGACCAAACTGCGGGAGGCAGTGGAAGACAGGAGTGCCTGGCGTGCTCTGGTCCATGGGGTCACGAAGAGTTGGACACGACTAAACGACTAAATAACAACCATTTGAATTTGAATATTGAATTCATAAATGTGCAAACATTTCCATGTGAAACATACGGAGGGACAGAGGAACCCATTCTTATCATCATAGAATTGTTGAATTGGAAGGGACCCTGAGGATCATCTGCTCCACACCCCTGAAATACAGGATTATGCAGCTGTCCCCGACAGAAATCAAACCTGCAACCTTGGCATTATTAGCACCATGCTCTAACCAACTTGTGGGATGTGAAACACAAGAGCAGTCAAGTACAACATCCCTAGAGTGGACATAAAAAGGGATGTCTGGACCAGCCAATCGGAACTTCCTGTTTCTCCTAAGCTGGGACAGACTTCCTCTGCATGTGACTAGAGGTGGGCGTGACCTCACCTACCCAGGTAACAAAAGAGCAGGACTGGTCAGCCATATCTCTCTGTCTGACCACATTTGTTGAAGAAGCAACATCTGCTTAGCCTAAGATGCTCTCTTGGCTTCCAGCCAAGAGAGGAAGAAGGGACTATCTCCTTATGGGATAGTTTCCAGGTGTATAGAGTGGTACCTCGGGTTACATACGCTTCAGGTTATAGACTCCGCTAACCCAGAAATAGTGCTTCAGGTTAAGAATTTTGCTTCAGGATGAGAACAGAAATTGTGCTCCGGCGGCACGGCGGCAGTGGGAGGCCCCATTAGCTAAAGTGGTGCTTCAGGTTAAGAACAGTTTCAGGTTAAGTACGGACTTTCAGAACGAATTAAGTATTTAACCCGAGGTACCACTGTATTACTTTTGTAACTTAAGTCTGCCTTCTGGGATCCATTTGTGAGCAGAATGTGAGTGAGTAAACTCTTTTTTATACTTTTATAGAAGACTATGTCATTTCTATCTTTTTATGAGGGACTAAATGGGGAATTACCAAAGAAGCGTATTTTAGAGGCTTTAGCAAGGCTGAGCAAACGCATCCACTGTGCAAGTTTAAAAAAGGGGAATGTTACTCTGCTAAATTGTAGAACTTGTTAACACAAGTTGGAAAGAATATAATCATCCCTGAACATTCCCACACAACTGAGTTATCAAGGCATATTCTCTTTAATGTATACACTGAATCTAAGACTAAAATATAGACTTGTATGTCATCTAGCAAGCTTGGTAGTGGACGCTGGGTTTCTGAATTCAGGGTCAAGCCCCTAGCCATTCCCCCCACTGTTTTCTTTATATACATATATATAAAACGAATAGTAGCACTGTAAGTAGGTAACATTATTTTGCTTTGTACTCAAAGGAAACCACAGTAAGCTGACTACTCCAACTTATACTTCACTTTAAATTTTAATCAGTCTGACTTCAGAGGAGGGGGGGAGGCTTTAAAGCCTTCATATTAAAATAAAAATCCTGCCTTTGGGGGTTTGAGTAGTAATTTGTAGTTTTAGGATATCATTTATCATTCCGTTTCCTCTAATCCCAGGAGGTTTAGTTATGAGTTGGATTTGCTAGCAGAATGCTGACATTTTTTAGCTACCCCCCCCTTCCAGAAGATAAACTAAATGTAACAAGCAGAATGAAATCTTTATGGTATGAAATTAAAGGTCATCTTGCAAGCATAAAATGACCTTTCTTCCAGGAATCCATTAAGCTAAAATTTGTAAAATGCTACTAATAAAAAAAGACTTTTACGCTCTTAGATGAATAAATAGGGGTGGCTATACAAATGTAGGAGATAAAAGTTTAAACCCCACCATAGATAAGGAAAACTACCCGAGGAAGCAATGCATAAAAATAATTAGACATATCACTTGTCAATTAGCTCAGAGTCATTTCTTTAAATATATATATATATACAAATTTCTGTTTACACAATAAAAAGTTTCTTACATATTTCAGCATTAATTAAATGAACATCAAAATAAGCAAGCAGAAGAAGAAATGTTTTCTGCCACATGTAGTTTGCTATATTGGGCTTTAAGAATGGGGCTTAGTAAGTTACATCTTCTTATATTATCATTCGTTTGTATGTTGCCTTTCAGCCAAAAAGGGTCTTGAGAATAAACAGATAAAAATACAATAATGCAAACACAAAATAATACAATATATATATATCAAAACATTGAAGTAGTATTGAAAGCCAAACACATACATGTTTGCCTAAAAGGCAAAGAACGTCCCCTGTAAAAATAAATAAATAAATTTTAAAAAATTGTCCAGTAGCACCTTAGAGACCAACTAAGTTTGTTCTGGGTATAAGCTTTCGTGCGCATACACACAAAAGCTTATACCCAGAACAAACATAGTTGGTCTCTAAGGTGCTACTGGACAATTTTTAAATTGTATTTATTTATTTCGACTGTGTCAGACCAACATGGCTACCTACCTGAACCCTGTAAATATGTTAAGAGAAGACAATAATACGTAAGCAGCATCTTTGCCTATAAGATCCTAAGCGAGGCGGAGGGGAAGGCAAGGCAGGTGGAAAAGTTATTTCCTCTGTAGCAATGCTTGCCAGGCAGAACCTCCTCTTTTAGAATCATAGAATCATAGAGTTGGAAGAGACCACAAAGGCCATCGAGTCCAACCCCCTGCCAAGCAGGAAACACCATCAGAGCACTCCTGATATATGGTTGTCAAGCCTCTGCTTAAAGACCTCCAAAGAAGGAGACTCCACCACACTCCTTGGCAGCAAATTCCACTGTCAAACAGCTCTTACCGTCAGGAAGTTCTTCCTAATGTTTAGGTGGAATCTTCTTTCTTGTAGTTTGGATCCATTGCTCCGTGTCCGCTTCTCTGGAGCAGCAGAAAACAACCTTTCTCCCTCCTCTATGTGACATCCTTTTATATATTTGAACATGGCTATCATATCACCCCTTAACCTCCTCTTCTCCCTGAACTTCTCGTTTGCAAAATATCCAGCCTGAGAAGGAGTCTTGTAGAGCTCAAAAACATACTATTATGTGACATTTTTGTCTGTCATAATAATGAGAATGCTGAACTATAGATTTTGGATTCTTTTTTTCTGAAAGGAAGGACCATTGCACCTTCCTTTGCTTTTTAGGTGTATGAGGGGCATTCATTAAAGATTTCCCCTGATGTACTTCTCGCGGACTGAGACAAACAAAACTGGACACAGTTATTAGTCTTTCTCTACATAGCTACCAGCAAGAATCACACACTTCTCCCATCACTTTATGCAGCTGTGGAGACCTCATCTGTAAAAGTTGGCAGGTTGCATCAGAAGCCACAACATGACCCCAGAAATCAGTATTTCATCGTCTGTTAAAAGCTTGCCCTTCAAAAATAACTTCATGGTTGGAAAGAGGTGGAAGTCCGATGGTGTGAGGTTGGGAGAATAAGGGGAGTGAGGAAGGATTTCATAGCCACAGGACTGTGCTCCTGTCTGAGCAACATGAGAATTGTAAATGGGAGAGTTATGCTGCAGGAGGCAGACACCTTTGGTCAGTATACCACACCTCTCGATTTTGATGGCCTTCCACAATTTCTGCAGCAGTGTAGTATGTCCCAGTAATTGTGGTACCCCTTGCCAGGAAATCCATCATCACTACTCCGCCCTAGTCCCAAAAGACCATGGCTTTACCTTGTCCACTGATGGCTGAACACGTTCCTACTTTGGAGGTATTGAGGCAGAGTGCTTCCATTGTTTGGACTGGGATTTGGTTTCTGAGTCATAATGATGGACCCATGTTTCATCCTGAGTAATTAGTCTGGTGAATTAGTCTGGTCATCATGGTTTTCGTGACACATGGCCAAAAGAGCCCATGAGCATGTGACTTGTTCCTGCTTCTGGAAAGGCATCAGCAGACAGGGAACCCACCGTGCGGACACCTTTCCCATGTGCAAATGGTCATGGATGGTGTTTTTCTACAGAGCCCACACTGATCTTGACATCTGCAGCTAGTTGATGAATGGTTATGTGGCAATCCTCCAAAATGGCGGCCTCCACTTGCCGGATGGTGTCTTCATCAATGGCGGATTGTGGTCACCCAGGAATGGGAGCTATTCCACTGAAGTCCAACCACACTTGAACTGACAATGCCAGTGCTTGACTACGTTATACTATGGGGCATCCTCCCCATAAGTCCCTTTCATCTCATCAAACGTCCCATGGTGTGGGCCCTTTCAAGTACAGAAACCTGATAACCGCTTTGCATTCAACTGGTTCCATTATCAGAGGTTACTCCACGTTAGCACCCGCAACAGAGAAACTGCTAGGAGTTCAGAGCTACAAATTACGACATTACCTATGGAGAGATGTGCAGTTTTATCCTCCTACAATAACTGGAAGTGGGTCAGGGGAAATCTTTAATGAACGACCCTCAATACAGGAAGCTAGGTTGACTTACATTTTAACATCTGTTGGATCCAGGCATTATAAGGGTCTTGCTTACAGTCAGTACTTTTTTCTGGGGGGCCGCAGGGGGCCGCATACCCCTAAACATTTTATGAATCTAAGTTTGGCCTCGTTGAAGGGCAATATTTCAATGTGAGTAGCAAAATGAGAGTACCCCTAAACATTTTTAAAGAAAAAAAGCACTGCTTACAGCCAACTTCCTCCCCACCCCAACTCATAACACTATTATTATTTTTTACCAAGTTTGAATGCCACCCCTAGCTTTCAGATATTTCATATGACAGCCAATTTCTTGTGTGTGTCAGAGCAGCTGGGGCAGGGCGGCGGTCATTACAGAGCTTCAGCTGGAATATCAAAAAGAGTGTGGGAAATTCTTGCTTTGTGTTTAAATATATGTCTGCAGTAGGGAGTTAGGAACTGAAAAAAGATCTCCTGGAGGCAGAGACTAACACCAGAAGGAGTCATCTCACATGTTCACACTTGAGTGTATGAAAGACTGAAGAAAATTTCTATTAAATTCCATGTCTGATCCATAAATCCTACCTATGATGCCTTTACTGAGCTGACTGTGACACTCCTGGGAACCTCGAAAACAGTCACAAGTCTTTACTGATAGGACTGGTATCTAGGACCTCTCCTGGGACAAGAAGTGGGGTCCCAACAAGAAGCACACCACCAGCTGGGGTGACCCACCACACTTGTCTCCTGGTAGATGGATTGTTATTGCCTATAGGGAGGGGAAGGGGCCAGGATGAGGCTAGGGCTGGCCCAAGACTTTTTGCACCTGATGCAAAATAAAAAAACAGCGCACACACATCCTACCACCACTTCCTGCACATCTGCCCCTACCCTCCTTTCTGGGTTTGCTGCCCTGCTGCCCTGCCACTGTTCCCAGCCTGCTGCCTGAGGTGACTGCCTCAGTGAGGCTAATGGGTAGACCAGCTCTGGAAAGCAGGGAGACCAGTGTGGTGTAAATGCACCAGCAGGAGCACCGGATTGGCTCTGCCAGTGAATTTGCACTGTGCCAGCCTCCCCACCTCTTTGCACCTATTGCTCCTAGTAAACAACGACCTAGCTGCTGGTAAGGTAGAGCAGTGGTTCTGCCCAACTCAGGAAGCCACTTTTGTTCACAGCATAGAAATGTAGTTGACAGATGAGGGAAGAGAAAAAACTGGGTGAATTCTGCAGGGAGGAGGCTGGATGTTTAAAGCAGTTTGTACAACTCATACAGCTAAAAAGAACAATTTGACATTAAACTCAAATTGAGTGACATACAACTAAAAGTAGAGTGACATACAACTACAAAGAAGAGTTTGGTCTCAAGCCTATGCAGAGAAAAGAGAAGATTGAATAATGAAAGATCTATTTAAAGCTGGAGAATATTTGTTGTTACTGGAGAATATTTGGCTCAAAATTGGGGTGGGTGGGGAGAAGCGACATTCTGAGCATCTTGAAACTAGGGAACACTTTTGGGGTGCATGAAATTACTTTGAATATTCATGGAAGTGGCTCTTATAGCTGGCAGTTGAAAGCACTTTTTTAAATCTCCTCCTGGTGGCCATTTGCCACAGAGTGCTAGGGCCAGTATAAGATGGGGGACACCTGGCTTACTTGTAGTACATGTGAAAAGGATCTAGGGGTCTTCTTGCTGTTTTTTAGTCATTTAGTCGTGTCCGACTCTTCGTGACCCCATGGACCAGAGCACGCCAGGCACTCCTGTCTTCCACTGACTCCCGCAGTTTGGTCAGACTCATGTTGGTAGCTTCGAGAACACTGTCCAACCATCTCGTCCTCTGTCGTCCCCTTCTCCTTGTGCCCGCCATCTTTCTCAACATCATGGTCTTTTCCAGTCTTTGTCTTCTCATGAGATGGCCAAAGTATTGGAGCCTCAGCTTCAGGATCTGTCCTTCTGGTGAGCACTCAGGGTTGATTTCCCTAAGAATGGATAGGTTTGATATTCTTGCAGTCCATGGGACTCTCAAGAGTCTCCTCCAGCATCATAATTCAAAACATCAATTCTTTGGCGATCAGCCTTCTTTATGGTCCAGCTCTCACTTCAATACATCACTACTGGGAAAACCATAGCTTTAACTATATGGACCTTTAGTGCACAAGGGGTCTTAAAGGTAAAGATAAAGGTACCCTGCCCGTTCGGGCCAGTCTTGACAGACTCTAGGGTTGGGCGCTCATCTCACTCTATAGGCCGGGAGCCAGCACTGTCCGCAGTCACTTCCAGGTCATGTGGCCAGCGTGACAAGCTGCATCTGGCGAGCCAGTGCAGCACACAGAATGCCGTTTACCTTCCCGCTAGTAAGCGGTCCCTATTTATCTACTTGCACCCGGGGTGCTTTCAAACTGCTAGGTTGGCAGGCGCCTGGGACGGAGCAACAGGAGCGCACCCCGCCGTGGGGATTCGAACCACCGACCTTTCGATCGGCAAGTCCTAGGCACTGAGGCTTTTACCCACAGCGCCACCCGTGTCCCACTCGGGGTCTTAGTGCACCATAAACTTAATATTTGCAGCAGCAAAAATAAGCTAAAGTTCTTCTAGGCTGAATCAACCGAAGCATAGTGTCAATGGAAGTAATCATACATTCAATTCTGCCTTGGTCAGACCACACCTGAAATACTGTGTCCGATTCTGGGCACTACAATTTAGGAAAGATGTTGACAAGCTGGAACATGTGCAGAGAAGGGAAACCAAGATGGTCAAGGGTCTGGAAACCAAGCCTTAGGAGGAACAGCTGAAAGAGCTGCGTATGTTTAACCAGGAAAAGAGGAGAGTGAGAGGAGATATGATAGCCGTCTTCAAATATCTAAAGGGTTGTCACATGGAAGATGGAGCAAGCTTGTTCTCTTCTGCTCTGGAAGCTAGGATCTGAACCAATAGCTTCAAGTTACAAGAAAGGAGAATCTGACTAAACATCAGGAAGAACTTTCTGACAGTAACAGCTGTTCAGCAGTGGAACGGACTCCTCCAGGAGGCTGTGGACTCTCTTTCACTGGAAGTTTTACAGCAGAGGTTGGATGGCCATCTGCCATGGATGCTTTAGTTGAGATACCTGCATTGCAGGAGGTTGGAATAGATGACCCTTGGGGTTCCTTCTAACTCTAAATTTATATGATTCTAAGATGCTTCTAGAGACACGGGTGGCGCGGTGGTCTAAACCACTGAGCCTAGGGCTTGCTGATGAGAAGGTTGGTGGTTCAAATCCCCACAATGGGGTGAGCTTCCATTGCTCAGTCCCTGCTCCTGCCAACCTAGCAGTTCAAAAGCACGTCAAGGTGCAAGTAAATAGGTATCGCTCCAGTGGGAAGGTAAACGGTATTTCCATGCACTGCTCTGGTTCACCAGAAGCGGCTTAGTCATGCTGACCACATGACCCGGAAACTGTCTGTGGACAAACACTGGCTCCCTCGGCCTATAGAGTGAGATGAGTGTCGGAACCTCAGAGTCATCCGCGACTGGACCTAATGTTCAGGGGTACCTTTACCTTTTTAAGATTATTCTATGCTCCAGATACACCGCGGGAGAAATCCTGTCTGCTGCAAAAAATTATACCCCCTCCTGTGGCTGCCATTTTCCCCCAGAATGTTTGAAGAACGCTGCCCTTTGTTGACTTTTGTTTCCTGGCCTTGCAGGACAGCCACACTGTTGCACTCAGGTGAGACCTTAGGTTGAAATAGGCAAGACCTATTCTCCAAACTTCTACTGGAAAGGGGTGGAGTGTTTGTTACAAAATGTCGCCTATTCCAAAGCATTTCCAGTTGACAATAGTATCTAATGATACAATTCAGAATGTTATGGGTGGTTCACCAGCACTGATGGGCTTCTTTTTTTCTTTTTAAGTCAATGTTGAAGCACTGTCATTCAAATATTTAGCTCACAATAAAGTTTCTGAGTTTATCCTCTTTCTTTTCCTTTTATAGCTCTAGAATGGCACGGTCTGCCTTCTGCACATATCAACGCAGGCTGAGCTAATAGGCAAACATCCATCATGCCTTTTGCCTTAAGCAGTGGTTTTCAACCTTCAGGCAATGCTGAGCAAAAATAAAACATTTCTTGGGCACAGGAAACCCTGCCAGCAGTATGCAAAGTATTTATGCAAGTCTCCAGTGAATATTAATAATCTTGCTGCAAGGATACACACACACACACCCTGATTTGAATTTTAACAATATATACTGTATATACATCCAACATTAAAATCTGTTCAAGGATTCTCAGTATCCTTCTGTTTGAAAAGAGGAGAGCCAAAGGTTCAATTCAAGGTCTATTTAATTGCCTGATACTTTGCGCTGCTGTGCTGAAACAGCAGGTCGTGGGATTAGGGGTCTGGGACACAGACTGCATGGCTTGTTCTTTGTCATTTTCAGTGCTGGCACACTTCGAATAGAAGACACCTGGGATTCTCTGTAAAGCAAAAGTTCAGGTAAATTTGGAGGGTGCTATTCAGCTGAAGTTTATCAAGGAGTTTCTGTGGCAAAATAATTTGGTACGGATAGCAAGATGTCTTGGGGATGGGTTGCATATCTTTGAGACCTAACAACATTACCTATCTTATAAGGGCAGGTTATATATATATTTTTTTAAAAATCTAATTTGGAATGCTGGCGTAGGGAGAAGTCACTGTCAGATTGTTGCTGTTTTGTGGGTAGAGTGCAGTACAGCAAACCCTCTTGCTCCCCGAAATCACACTTTTTGCGATAATGTAAATGATGGGGGAAATGCCCTGGGAAATGTGGAGTACCAACTGCCTGATACGAAATCGTAGAAGCACCCCCTAATGAAATCAGGATGAACAAGCAGCCGAAATTGTACAACATCCTTGCAAACTTTGCACGGATAAACCAAAACGAATGCTCAAAAAGCAGGTCAACAGGGGTTGCCATGGCTACTCCTACTTCTGCACCAGCCACAAATCTGATGGCAGTTTGAATGGGCATTCCCTGCTCACTGGTGTACACATGTAGCTTCTCTTAGCCTTAGATTCCCTCTTACATGAATGCACACTTAGAATAAGAGTTGCTATTCATCTAAGTCCTGTTCACACTGCCAATGAATACATACCTGGTTGCAGTGTGGCTGCTATATCTGTCAAAAGTTGAAATTGCTGTTTTTGCTAGTGTCTCATGAGCCATGCCATAGCTCTGAGGCAATAACAAATGCTTCAAGTATCCTTGAAGAAAAAGAAAAAAGGAGGTACCAGAACTCACTATGAACACCTCCCTTGTTGTCTTTTAATAGCAATGCCACTCACCTCAGAGGTGCTGGAACTGAGTTCTGGCTGAAAAAAGCCCTGCTGATCTCAACTGTTGGTTTGGGGGGGGGTGAGGGGCGAGTATATAAAGAGAATTCCTGGCTGCCCAGATCCAAGTTTGAGGCAAATACTCTTTGGTAAGAGAACCTCATCAGGGATTTAAAATCACAAAATATGCAGCAAAGTAAACTGTGGAAATATAGGCATTTAGATCATTAAAATATGTGAGTTCCAAAAATTCTCACATCCTGCAGCATATGAAAACACAGTTTCATAAGATAAAAAACAGTTTACTCTTCAAAGGTCAGGTTCATGTGCTTTCCCACACATCAGTCAGGAAACTTGCAAAGGCAGTAAAACTTGGCTTCATTCCAAAGTGGTGAAATTTCCTAAATTATGAGAGCCATGCTGTCTGAGCTTGGCACAACCAGCTCAGACCTCTTCACATGAAGGAGCGTCTCCACCCCCATCGTTCTACCTGGGCACTGAGATCCAGCGCTGAGGGCCTTCTAGCGGTTCCCTCACTGCGAGAAGCCAAGTTACAGCGAACCAGGCAGAGGGCCTTCTTGGTAGTGGCACCCACCCTGTGGAATGCCCTCCCACCAGATGTCAAAGAGAACAACAACTACCAGACTTTTAGAAGACATCTGAAGGCAGCCTGTTTAGGGAAGCTTTTAATATTTGATGCATTACTGTATTTTAATATTTTGTTGGAAGCCGCCCAAAGTGGCTGGGGAATAATTTATTACTATTCTTATCATCACCACCATCATCATTATCATCACATGTTGAACTTTTCAGGTAGACTGGAGAGTGCATAATAGGCCTGGTTACATTTGTTCCTCGCAAAGTGAGGGGAAGTGGATATAGCTAAGCATAGCAGGACAGCTTACTGTAAGGTTACCAGATGTCCCCGTTTCCCAGGGACAGTCCCTGGATTTACAAATCAGTCCCCTGACAAAATCCATCTATTTAGGAGGAATTTGAAAAGTGTCCCCAGATTCATTGAAGAAAATCTGGTAACCTTAGCTTACTCTTTGCTATCAAGCCCTTCATGTATTAATTAGACTTTAGCATGTTGGCTGTATGAGGCTGGTTATCCCACACCAACCATTAGGAGGAAGCTCAGTATTATTACTCTCATATTGCCAGCGGTAGAGGACTCAGGATGAGAGACAGTGTCTTTCCTGAGACCACCCAGTGGAGGTCTGAAAAACTTGTGACTCGCATGCTCATCACAGGCACCAAGGATTCGGTAAACTGCTTGGTTTTTGTGTTGACAAAGAGTTGGGGGGGAAGGTGGGGCAGAGGCTTCTACTGAATACTTGGCAGGCCACAATGCACGGCTGATAGACTGCATTTGATGTTGCAAGAGCGAAATTGTGCAGACTGGCAATACTTGAACTCAGGACTTTTCTGGTCTGCAGATCAGTCTCTTACCTGCAAGATATCCCAGATACTCTGAAACGACCCCTTTCAGTATTGCTTTTCCCTCCCCCACTTGCCATTATTCAGCTTTGCTTTCCTCTCTCTCTTGATTTCCTCATGATGTGTATTTGCTCAGAAATGCAATTTTCTTTTCTTATCCATCCATGTCCTTTGGATGTTCCTCTCCCCACCCACCAGGCTTCCTTTTCTTTTTTTTGCCCCCTCTCTCTTCTGCAGAATTTTGACAAACAAAACATTAAAACCAGTCCAGGGGAAGGAAAAATGTATATATATTTTACAGTCCATTTGCTGAGCTGCTTGCACAGTCTCCTCCGGAAAAAGAAAAAGAAGGGAATATAATGGAGTGTGTTGTACAGGAGAAATACTGACATACAGCACATTCAGTGACCAAAAAGTTTTTTTTTTCCCATAGAGCAATAATGCTTGACATGAATTTAATCTGTTATAGGGCACAGAACTCTCCTCAAACTCTTTTTATGGTCGTTAAAGCTCCTTAGAGGTTTCTTGCTGTTAGCAAAGTCAACTTAAATAATGCAGATGAAGCCCAGAGAGAGAATCCTAATAACACTTTACTTATGAAACTGAATAAAAACAGTGTATAATTTGAGAAGAAATAAACAGAGAGAGGAGTATTCAAATAATTCTGATTCAGAGTAAATCTTTTGAATTTAATGGTCATGACTAACTTAAGTTTATTAATTTCAATCAATCTATTTTGCGTAGGACTTAATTGAATTCCACCAAAAAGTTTTATCTTTCTTGCTTCAGGTCTTGTACAAAGCAGGGAGAAAACTCTTTTTTTAAATGATTTTTATTATGTTTACATTTTTTACCATAGTCACAATCCACTCTTATCATCACCTAAGACTTTGCTCATCCTGAGCCTCAACTCCCCCCCCTTCCACTCCCTGGCAAAAATATTCAATATATTTCAAAAATATTCACTTTCATCATAGCGTTTCTATATCAACTTATTTACCTTCTTCCTATGCTTATGAAATTTACCTTGATAATTGTAAACAAGCTCCAAAAATTAACATTACAAAATATTTTAACTCAAACTTGCAAATGTTCTCTCATATTGTATAAATTTATTCCAGTTCTTTTTGAACAGCTCGTTACGCTGGTTTCAGATCTTCCCCATCAGCTTTGCCAGTTCTGCATATTCAATCATTTCAGTCTGCCATTCTTCCAACATTGGAAGTTCCTGCTGCTTCCATTTCTGGGCTAAAAGGGTCCTCGCAGCTGTGGTAGTGTACATAAATATATTTATGTCTTTTTTTGAGAATTTCTTCTCCAATTATACCCAACAAAAACACAGGGGGGAAACTGAACAGAATCTATTTTGAATGTTCCCCATTACTTCCTCCCATATTCCATCTTAAGACTGTGGCTAAAAACCTCCATGCATAGCTTCAATATCAGCTAAACCTTCCCCCCACACCAATCTTACCATCTAGTCTGATGAAGAGTTCTGGAGAACTTGAAAGTTTCAAAACCATTATGTAATGTTTTTTGATTGGCTTAATTTGGTATCACCCAAATGCGATGTCACTAAGTTTCAGAACTGTGCAGGTTTGGCAATGACCCCTATCCTTCTTTCAGAAACAATAATGCGTTGTGTTATGCATTGACTGATCCAATAAATATGTCCCTGGAAGCCTTGGCAAGCAACAATTCACAGAAATCTTTGTGATGGGAACTTGTCGTGATGTCAGCAATGACCTTGTTCAAGCTAAAGCCTTGTGCAAAGCTCCGACTATGCTATAAGAGAGCATAGCTCTCTCAATTGTAAGCCCTGCTTCTACTGAAAGTGGCCTCTTCAACTAAAGGTTGTTCCAACAGTGTTTGGCTCTTACTGTACTAGGGCTTCTGTGATGGAGTCCTCTGAGTTACAGGATGACATTGTGACATCATTGGGCCAGGGCAGCTCTGCTGTCCTGGTCTCACCTTGCAGATTTGCTTCTGGGGCTGGCCTTGCATGCATCCTCAGTCTCATCCCCCGAAGAAGAGGAATCCAATCTCTGGGTCATAACAGAATTGTTGGGAACCTACTTCTTTCTAAGACTTTAATGCCTAATGATTGTGGAACAGTCCTCTTGCTCTGAATCACTGCTGTTGAAAGAATAAGTTTGGGGACTTAGGGGAAAGGGGGAAATACTGGAAAGCAGAGAAGGTTTGGGTCAGTAGAGGACTGGCAGGAAAGCACTTGGAATAGGGCAGGTTTCTCCAAGATCTCAGTGCACTGTGAAAAAGCCTGATAAGAATGAGCCCATCGAAAAACTCAGCCTTAAAGAACACCATCTATTTGTGGTGATGAGAACTAAAGCAAACTGCTGGTTTTAGTAACAAGCATTAATGGAAAGGAAACCACGTTCCAACCAAAGAGGAATGGTTGAACAAACTATGTGAATATTTGGAATTAGCAAAGTTAACTGATTTAATAAGACAAAAACCAAAAAGTATAATACAGAAACAATGGAAATGTTTAACTGATTATTTATGCAGACAAGGATCAAATACAATGCTTTGGTTGTGTTTAAAGTAGACTTGTGAGACATCTAGAGAATTCATTGAATTGATCATCTATGTGGGATTCTGTGGGAGAAAAAATACAGAATAACAGATATAACTTTGTTTATAATGTTTATAGGAAGTGCAGTGTAAGTGGTGGAAGTCAATGAAATTTTATTATTATTTACCTATTGAAATAGATGTAGAATAAACTTGGAAGAAACTCTTTCTATTTTCTTCTTCTTTTTTCTTCTATTTTTTCCCTTTTAAAGATTTATTCCTTCTTTCTTTCCTTCTTTCTTTCTTCTATATTTTTCTTTTTTATTAATAACATCGAGATCTTTGTACATATGTTATGTAAATGTAATATTTTGCTTTGATTTTGTAATAACGATGCTAAATTAATAAAATATTTCAAAAAACAAGCATTAATGGGCACTAATACAAATTTTAGATAGAGTGATAGAGTGATAGAGTGATAGATAGATAGATAGATAGATAGATAGATAGATAGATAGATGATAGATAGATAGATATAGATAGATTTTCTGGGTTTTTATACTTCTGTAGACAAGCATTGCTAATTTAGGAACAAGAACTGGGGATATGGGAAGGGATTGTTGATCTTTGTGAACCACATTTGTGGAAAGCTTCTGGGCTCAAAGCAATGGCACCATGAACATTGGTGTCAGTGTCATTAATGCTGAACTGTCAATGGCACCACATGCTATATATTCCACCATGTCGTGAAAATTAATAAACCCAGTCCCATTAGTTATCATGTCCAACCAGGTTAGGAAGGGCTGTGGATCAGTAGCAGAGCTGTTGCTGGCCATGGAGGAGGAGATCCCAGCTTCAATCCCCGTCTTCAGGTAGGGCTAGGATATGAGAGATTCCTTGTCTTGGAGAGCCTCTGCCAGTCAACAAAGACAATCCTGAGCTATTTGGACCAAGGGTCTGACTCGGTATAAGTGCAAGTCAATAAAACTGACATTATAAGTCCACTGAAGAAGTAAGATGGCAACAACAAGAAATAAAATGGTGCCAACAATCAGGAGAACAATAGGACATTGAACAGTGTACTGATTTTTGCCACTGACAGGCTTTTTATTATTGGTATCCCAGCTCTTGTGGTTTTTCTTTGTTATTATCTATTAAATTTATTAGTTGCTTGCTACCCAAGGAGTCTCTAAGCGATTTACAAAACTTGCAAAACATAAGGTATAACATGAAATCAAAAAGGTGGGAAAGAATATTATATTAGAGTTCTTAAAAATACCAAAATCAACAGGACAGAGTCAGTATAACAAACGGCATGGAAGAATATTTTATTTTTTTCTTGTTACAGGTAGGTTGTTACAGGTACAGGCCGTGTCGGTCTGCCGTAGTTGAAACAAAATTTAAAAATTCCTTCCAGTGGCACCTTAGAGACCAACTAAGTTTGTTATTGGTATGAGCTTTCGTGTTGCATGCACACTTCTTCAGATATTTTATTTTTTCTTGTGACTGTATATTGACAGTGACCTGTTGTGGAATTTAGCTTTTTGGCTTTTGTTGGTCCCCACCCCAATAACTTGTCATGTATAGTTTGGTTGCTTCCTTTAAAGCTACTATCTTTCTATTTGATTATACATGCTGGCATTTAAAAAAAAAAAATGATTCCTCCCCCAACAACAACAACAAAACTGATCCAGGAAAGCAAACTTCTGACATCTTTGGTCTGTGGGTATAAAAGTCACCCCAAGGAATCTTTTTGGTTATAGAGATAGATATATAGTTATAGGACTGAGCTAATGATAAAACATTGGTGTGTGTCAGAAAACAAATCCTGCTGTGGATTACAATTCCAAATTATTTCTTGTGTGAAATTATTTCTTATTTGAGTGAAATGAAAAACGTAGAAGAAGGTGGCAACAAGTATGAAGAAAACAACAACAACAACAACAACAACAACAACAACAACAACAACAACAACAACAACGTAACCCTACCATTATCAGGTCCATACTGTGGGTATAGATATCACTTAGTTGAGGACAATTTAATATGTATTGGGCACAAAGGGTTTCATATACTTGTGACAGGAATTGGTCTTAAGGTTTAAATGTTAAAGTCACATTTTAAATACTTAATTGCCCACCTGATATTTTAAAGGTAAATGTATTAACAGCATGCATTGACATAAAAAATAGAATATAATCTAATTTCTGGGAGAAAAATGGCATACAAATATGGGACAAGCAAAGCTTCTTCAAGGTTCTTTATGTTAAACAATGATCAATGCCTCTGGGAAGGAACCTTGTGAAATGTATGCAAGTATATGAGATGTATCTAAAATTCCCTTTTAATGAGATTGATGGCGATACCTACCAAGTTTCCTCTATTTAGCATACAAAGGAAATGTTTGCTCATAGCTTTCTTCTTTCTGATTATCTTATAGATTGTAATTCAAAAGGCCTGGTGATTAGTTGTGCTATGTTTAAATGTTATCAGTGTTCTGTTTATGACACGACTGAGGGAGGCAGATAGGATTAGCATTGCCACAGAGATTTCTGTTGTGGAATAAACAGTCCCATGTGAACAAGTTCTCTGATTTGAACAAAGACCGAGGGCTTGTTCATCTGAAGGCAAAATGGTGTTAATTCAGATTAATTTTCCTGTTACCTCACAACTATCACATTTGAGTTAGAGGTATCCCAGAATATTGGGCTGCTTACCTTTGCTGAAGATTAGGAAAGCAGGTGCTAACTGTGTGGTCTATAGGCATGGAAGTGGCAATCTGCACATTCATGTCTACTTCCCGATCTCTTGACTTCTCCATAATCAAGGTGTGTCCACACAAACATGTTCTGGAATTACATTTCACATTGATCGGTCTGTGGTGACCCACCCAGCAATTTCTACCACTTTTTAATGAGAGTTTATTGCAACACATACACAAACCATCCAATATTTCTCCCAATTCTCCCAATAAAATAAAATAAAATGCATAATTATTAAGTAAAAACCAATAATTATAGAAAGAGATCTACTGTTGCTTTCTTTCTCTCCATCTGTCTCTTGCAAGGTCACGAAACAAATACTAAAGTGAAGTAAACAACAACAACCAGCTCCTCAATGTAGGAAAAACTCCCTGTACATGTTTGGTATCACAACTCCTTGCTTTCAGTTTCATGTATAGGGTGTCCAAATTAGTTTGTTACTTTCGGGCATGTAACACATTTCACATGTATTGGCAGCCCCTTCTGTGCAGTGATATGCGATCTTGAAAACGACACTGGCAGACACCCATATCTTCTTTGTCAACCTCTGTACGAGGTTGTCAATCCGGCGAGGCTGCCTGCTTTTAACATGCCAAAACCAATGCAAGTTATGGGTTTCTAGCCTACTATAATCTGATTTTTTCAAGCAAAGTAATATTGTATAACAAGATTTATAGTTCTTTCAGTCCTTGGCATTAAAACTGTAATAACACCATGGTGGTGAACCTCTGGCCCAAAGGCATGATGAGTCCCAGCAGGGATCTTAATATGACCTGCAAGTCCTTTTCCCCCAAGCCATACCCATCTGCCCTACATAGGACATCACATATGAGATCAGGTCTGTAGGGCAACTAAAACATGGTGACTGCCAGCACTTGTGGTGTCTTGTGCCTTTGCCAGAGCAGTTTGATTTCAAACCACCCCAGCAAAGGAAGCAGAATTTGCAGGTACAACGGACTGGCTGATCATCACTTCACAGTGTCATCTTAAACCTTGTGGACAAATTGATGTTATGGTAGCACCAGGTGATTGGCAGATGGGCGGCCGGGGGGGGGGGGTGTTGGTTAACCTACACATCTATCTCACCACACCAGAAATGGGCTCCACCCTTTCTGGTATTAAGAGTATTAAGATCAAATTATTATGATTTAATTATTGTCTTTTATGTTCTTTCTGAAAACCGAGACGGCACCTTCTTTTGAAACTATTAATTCTCTGCTTCTTGCACGCTTTTATTGGTTGCAAATAGTATAACTTTTGCTTTTTGGTATAGTTTAAAAGCTAGTTGCATGTGAAAAGGTTTCTGAATTTCTTAGTCTTTTGAAACATACATGAAACGGAAGGATAGAACAGTAGAAGGCGATGTCTCTTTATGGAAAACAATTTCTTACTGCCAATAGCGCTAGGACATATTTTGGAACTGCTGTGTTATAATGGAGGCCATGAAAAAAAGCAATCATTTCAATAAACTATTATGCTAAGTAAATCACAGTGCTATGAGATGCATATACAGGTTGTTTGGGTTTTGGGTTTTTTTTTTCACTTTAATGCTCATTAAAATTCACAAGCAGGAAAATTGGAATTGACACTCTTTCTTCTTTAATGAAGCTATCCCTTTATTTCAGCAGTGAAACTTTAAAAAGCAAATTAAGATAGAAATCTCATTTGGTTCTGATTAAAGTTAAAAATTTACAAACAATTGGGTCAGGATTGAATTATTTGCATTAGAGATAGAGCTTAGAAAGTACAAAGCTGGGCTCTCTAGTGCATATCTCTTTTTTATCTGAACAATGCTCAGCCCTCTTACCACCGGAAACTCAAAAGGTGATTCAGGGTATATCTATCAAAGACTTATTTTAATGCTTCTTGTTGTGTTTTTTCAGGAGAGAAAAGAAAAGGAGGGTTGCCCTAGATAATACAAGCAAACTTAAGTACAGTAGCAAAACCCAAACATCCACATAATACCAAATAGTTGGGATATTTTAGTTAGTCTATTTATACAGTTAGGGCAGGGATGAGGGGCGCCCCCCCCCCCACTCCGCCATACTGATAGATTTCAGCTCCCATGATGTGAGGAGCAGGTTAGAAATAAATCACATGACACCAGTAAAGTTAACTTTTTACTCAAGGAAGCAAGGTCTGTTCAGGAGGCCAGCAACTCATTCCAGTAGGTCTTGCCCCTATGAGGCAGTTGTGGGGACTGAATATCTCGCCAGAGTGGTGCATGCTCTAGTTATCTCCCACTTGGACTACTGCAGTGTGCTCTACGTGGGGCTACCTTTGAAGGTGACCAAGAAACTACAACTAATCCAGAATGCGGCAGCTAGACTGGTGACTGGGAGTGGCCGCTGAGACCACATAACACTGGTCTTGAAAGACCTACATTGGCTCCCAGTACGTTTCCGAGCACAATTCAAAGTGTTGGTGCTGACCTTTAAAGCCCTAAATGGCCTCAGCCCAGTATACCTGAAGGAGCGTCTCCACCCCCATTGTTCTGCCCAGACACTGAGGTCTAGTGCTGAGGGCCTTCTGGCGGTTCCCTCACTGCGAGAAGCCAAGTTACAGGGAACCAGGCAGAGGGCTTTCTTGGTAGTGGCACCCGCCCTGTGAAATGCCCTCCCACCAGATGTCAAAGAGAAGAACAACTACCAGAAGACATCTGAAGGCAGCCCTCTTTAGGGAACCTTTTAATGTTTAACAGACTACTGTATTTTAATACCCTTTCCTGGTAAAAATAATAATAAAAAAAAATTGATAGAAGCCAGAGTTGAAAAACATCCAGAGGGTCACAAGCCCCACATCCCCCAACTATAGCCTTTCCCACTGCTAAGGATAGGTAGCTCTGACCACCATAGTTGCTAATGGAAAGACTATGCATATACAGATCTCTGTACTGCAGCTGTTTACAAAGCTATTGTTCTACCAACCTTACTATATGCTTGTGAAACATGGACCACTTATGAATGTCATCTCCAACTCCTTGAAAGATTACATCAACGGTGTCTCTGAAAATTTTTACACATCACTTGGGAAGACAGGCGAACTAATATCAGTGTACTGGAAGAAGCAACGATCACCAGTGTTGAAGCAATGATTCTTCAATAACAACTTCTTTGGATTGGTCAGGTTGTGTGGATGCCTGATGATTGTCTTCCAAAGCAACTACTCTATTCCGAAGTTAAAAATGGAAAGTGTAATGCTAGTGGTCAATAAAAGAGGTTTAAAGACTGTCTCAAGGCAAATCTAAAAAAATGTAGTATAAACACTGACAACTGGGAAACACTGGCCTGTGAGCGCTCCAGTTGGAGAACAGCCTTTACCAAAGGTGTCATGGGCTTTGAAGACACTCAAACTCAGGACGCAAGGGAGAAACATGCTAAGAGGAAGGCACGCTTGGCAAATCCACACCGTGATCAACTCTGGACCGGAAACCAATGTCCCCACTGTGGAAGGACATGTGGATCCAGAATTGGCTCCACAGTCACTTATGAACTCATTGTTAAAACCGTGTTTATGGAAGACAATCTTACTCGGATACGAGTGATCGCCAAAGGAGAAGAAAAAGATGGCAGCTGCCAACAATTCATTCATTCATGTATCCATTTGTTACAATTGTTCACGTCTCAATTCTGAAGATAAAAAAAACCTTACAAGGCACCCAGCAAGTAGCATTAAATTACTCAGGATCCTTTCCACCGCATAGTTGAAGGCAGAAGGTCTTTGTAAGGGGTATGACTCAGTCCAGCTGGAGCGGATTCAGAGATGGGCTTCGCCTGTCCATCCCTTTTTCTTGTAAGCCTCAGCAGAGGACAATGAATGATTGACTGCCCTGTGTTGTTGGGGTGGAGATAGTTCAATGGTAGCAGGCTCTGAGTCATCTTTATATACGATAGTTGTGTTAAATATTCTCCAGTTTCAGTTATCACATTAAAAACAGCATAGCAGTGGGCTTGACATCCTTCCCAGAACATGCTGCATATGATCCTCCACCTTTGTGCGGTCCTGATCAATGTTTCCATTTCCCCTGACTGCTTCTGCTTTGGTGCCATTTACCCCATTGGCCTGGTGCTTCCTTCCTCATTGGTCCTATCAGTGATGCTAGCCAACCAAAGATGACAGGATGTTGTGTCATGCAGCCAGTTAGATTTGACTATTTAACAAACATCACAGACAGCAAATAAAGAAAGTTGAGAGGGCAGCACTAGCAACCTGGATTTCTTACATGGAAAAATTTGCCTCAAAAGTTAAGTGGCTAAATGGATTGAATTTGGCTGTTCCTGGCATTTATTTAGGTAGGGTTGGGTAGCTGAATTTTTTTGTAGATGGGGTTAAAAATTAAAGTAATCTTGTAGGGGGTGTCTTCTTACCTCAATATCAGGTTTTCATTTTCTCTCTCTCAATTTTTAAAAAGAGCCATTGGGTTACTTCAAGCAATAGCTTGGCTTTACCCAGTCTCGTGTAGCACTGTTCCCATGGGGTTTCAGCCTTGATGTGGTGTTAGGCTTTGTTTTCAGATGAACTCACTTGGGCACCTTGTATCAGGCAATGACCCTTCTCAAGTAAGAGTTAATAATTCATTTCACACAAAAATTCACCAAATGAACAGTCCTGTGAAAGTGATGGGGGTCAAGATACCCAGTCAACCTTTAGCATTAAGGCACGGAGCCAATTGAGAGCAAAGAAGGTCATAAAAATAAATAGGCAAGACTTTTTGCAAGGTGTGTCAAAGAAGAAGAAGAAGAAATAAGCCTTAGGTTGTAACAAGAGAAATTAAAATAGATGCAGTGGGCACATTCAGCATATCTGAATAGCAATCCACCTCATTCATTTTTACAAAATTAGCTCTTAATTTAGTAGCTGTTAGTGCAAATAGTTTAAATTGATTTCTTCATTCTTCGCCTTGAGAAGGAACTTGATTTTTTGATTAACCAACCAATAGGACATTCTAGCTCAAATAAGAGACAGTAACTCACTTCTAACAATCCTCTGTAGAGACAGGGATGCAGATTGTGACCGAAGTTTTTCATTGCTCCATTTCACTTAAACAAAGCTTGAGAGCATAGTCCAATTTTCTGTAACAGCCTTGTAGAACAATTGCAGGCATTGTTTTGAATGTGAAAACCATGAAGAGCTTCTTTAGGCTAGTCCTCTTCTCTAACAGAGTAAGCCTATGCATGTCTATTCAGAAGTAATTCTTACTGACTTCAGAATTGGACTTCCTCTCAGAGCTTGTCACTTATGAAGTCTTATGTTGAAAAGAGGGGAGAAATGAGGAACCTATATACTAGCAATAATATAGTCTTTGACATTTTCCTCTGAAGACTGTTTGGAAATTTCAGCTGAAACAGAATTCAGTGGCTTGGTTGCTAACAGGGCAAGAGCCAGGGCTTTTTTTCAGGGGTAATTAACCGGAACATTTTTCCAGCACCTCTCAGATGGGTTTTGGCACATCTCTGGTGGGCACCATTGTCATTCTGAGCAAATGAAGGAGGCATTCATGGTGAGTTCCACACCTCTTTTTCTAGAAAAAATAGCACTGGTTAGAGAATATAAGAGGGGACGTGGGTGGCGCTGTGGTCTAAACCACAGAGCCTAGGGGTTGCTGATCAGAAGGTCAGTAGTTCGAATCCCCACAATGGGGTTAGCTCCCGTTGTTCACTGCCAGCTACTGCCCACCTAGCAGTTCAAAAGCACGTCAAAGTGCAAGTAGATAAATAGGTACCGCTCCGGTGGGAAGGTAAAGCCACTTCCAAGCTAGGGAGGAGATGGGGTTGTGGCCTTCACGCCCCTCCACACAAACACGGGGGCTGACTTACAGCCCCCGCAATACCAGGGGAATCCTCGGATGCGTCATCCCCCTGGCCAGCCAATTGGCTGGCCCGGGAGGCATGGCCGGCCCTATTTAGGGCTGGTGCAGCCAAGGATATCCCTCTTTCTCGTGCCTCAGCTGATCAGGTTTTCCCTCCCCTCCCACCCGTTAGGCTAGGCTCTCCGACTTTCCTATGGACTTCGCCGTCAAGGGGCCTGGTAGGAATTTTTCCATTTGGCAGATTGGCACCAGCCTTTTGGTTTTTGCCTACCTCGTAGCAAACGGTCACAACTCCCCGGTATTGGCGGTTAGGCATTGGTAGGGATATTGTTATGCAGATGAAGGGGGGAAGGAAGCGCCATCACCTTCCCCCAAATCAAAGGGTAGTCCGGTGAAGGATTCCGGGGGGCGTGGCCTTGTCCTAAGCCTATAGAGGTGTGGGCCCATGGCACGCCCCCGAGTGGTGACTCCGGGGGAGCTCCTAGTTGATGTGCATCAGCGGGACTCCCCCTACTGGTAGTTAACCCTTCAAGCAAGCAGGCTGAAGCCAGTTAGTTGATAGGACCAATGCCTAAGCCAATACCACTCAATTCCTGTAATCAATAAAGTTGTGGCCTAATTTGACCCATTAACCTGAATTCTTGTGTCTCGTGTCTTTATTTCCAAGGGGGGAGGCGGGAACTCGCCACAAAAATGGTGTTTCAGTGCGCTGCTCTGGCTCGCCAGAAGCGGCTTAGTCATGCTGGCCACATGACCCGGAAGCTGTCTGCAGACAAATGCCAGCTCCCTCGGCCTATAGACCGAGATGAGCGCTGCAACCCCGAGTTGTCCGCGTCTGGACCTAACGGTCAGGGGTACCTTTACCTTTAACTTTATAGCATATAATGTCAATCCTGGTCCAACTATACCGGCTGCCAATTAGTTTCTGGGCCCAATTCAAAGTGCTGATTTTGACCTATAAAGCCTTAAACAGCACAGTTCTGCGGTACCTCAAGGACCCCCACTCCTCATTTGAATTGGTCCAGACTCTGTGATCATCCTCTAAGGCTTTTCTTTGCGTGCCTCCTTCACAAGAGGTCTGGAGGGTGGCAATACAGGAACAAGCTTGTTCTGCATTGACTTCCCACTTGTGGAATGATTTCCCCAGGGAAGCTCACATTGCACCTTCAATACATATCTTTAGGTGGCAGGGGAAAATGTTTTGCTATAACCAGGCCTTTGGCAGATTAAACATTCTATGGCCTTTTAAATGTGTTTGTGGGAGCGGGGTTATTGGGGTTTTGTTTTATTACGTATTTCTGCTCTCCTTTTGTATTTTTATGTTGTGGTCCACCCTGTGATCTTTGGATGAAGGGCAGTATACAATAAATAATAAATAGCAAATAATAATAATAATAATAATAATAATAATAATAATAATAATAACCTGCCTAGCACAGCTGTTTCACCAGAAAAATGGTCTAAAATATTTCAGAATAATACAGCAATCATATACATGTCTACTCAAACATAAGTATGTATGAAGCTTTGGGAGAAGTCGCCTCAGAAAGAAAAATGTGGAGACTGAAATTGTGGAAAGGGGATGGTGGCCCCTGATATCAGAGACTACAGCGTATTGAGCCTAGAAATGGGTACAATGATGGCCAGAGGTCAAACTAAAGCTGGTGTCTGTAGAAATAAAATATAAGCTACAACAAATGGAGGAAAAGCCTGGGGAACAGTGTTCTTGAGTTGAGTGTGCTCTGAGGGGCCAACACTATTCAGAACCCTGAACCGAGAGTTTGAAACTTTGTGTCTGACTCAGGAGTGACACTACTCACCAAAGGAGAAACTGTATCAATGGATCAATAAACCTCTTTCTTCCGTTGTTGCCATGTGCATCAAGAGCAAGCATTGCTTTTCCTCGACCACACCGTTGGCTCGGATGGCTGTAGCCTCGAGAGGGGAAGAGCCCAGAGAGACTCCCGAAGCCCAGAAATTGAAATAATGAAAGCGAGGAACATTGGAAAAGAAAGCTTAAAGTTACCCTGCCATAGCGCCATATGTATGGTCTTGACTTCTGATATTTAACTCGGATAGCAGGATTATAAAATTCATAATATGTTTTATTCTGGGGCCATTAGTGTGCTGGGAAGCACACTGCAAGTAATCATCATCATAATAATGGCATATGTGGTTCTACAGTGTTGCGAGAAAAGCTGGTAATAGTAAAATCCTCTTTCCATGCAGTTTTGGCAATTACATTATTATTCCATTGAAGCAGCTAGTTGAAGGGGAAAACAGACCTTCAGCTTAGGCTGAGCTATGCGCAAGGTGCCTACCTCTAGACTGACATGTGGCTGGTGATTGGAATAATCCCTTAAGTTACTATAATAATTATTGTGGATGAGCAGACTGTCAATCCAAAAATGGCCAGATGGGGTTTAGCTGGCCTGGTTCTGGAGGGGATAAAGCGAGATCGGATAATTGCTAGTGTTATCAAATTTTGACCTGATTCAGAGTCATCTTGCTTTTTAACGTTCAGGAGCCAAGCATTTCAGAATCAAAGGTTTTCCAAGGTTATGCATACTCTCTCCTCAGCCCCCGCCGGTTGAAATAATTAAAGGGTATATTTGTAATAAAATTGAACCATGTACAATGCTTCAGTGCATCGGATATACTGTACTTTTCCGTGTATAAGACGAAGATTTTTTCTTAGAAAATTATGACAAAAAGGGGGTTCGTCTTATACACGGATAGTGCATCGGGGGACATGGGATTGGTGGCTGTCGCTACCCGTAGATTGTTATCAGCTATTTGCCATCTAATTGGTGGCTGCGGCAAGGGCTGCTGTTGATTTGCTGTCGCTGTGGCAACTGGGCGGGCAATTGGTGGTGAGGGGACAGATGAAAGGCAGCTTTTGTGAGGCACGCAGGTGGTAGCGTAGGTCAGGCGGGTGAGTGATTTTGGGCAATCCCCCCTAAAAAAGCTCAAGAACTTTGGGTAATCTCTCCCCATTTTCCTAATTTGCAGCCCCCCAAAATAGGGGGCGTCTTATACACAGGGGCGTGCTATACACGAAAAAATATGGTACTTAACTTCAGCTCGGGCTCTGGAAAATGTTTTGCCACATTGACACAGCTCCGACAAGGGGTAGAAAGCTGCAGGGGGCAGAAAATGTCAGAATCTCTTCTCCTCGCAAGTTTATTGCTGCAAATCTGTTTATCTGCAACCCGGGGTTTAGGTCTACTACTGAATGTATATTTGTGGTCAAAGGTGATTTGTAACCAGTTCTTTGCTTCGCATACTTCATGACGTCACTGAAAACTGTACTACTGAAAGATAGAGTGACCTTGGACCAGTCCTAGCCTAGTCTACCTCATAGGGTTGTTGTCAGGATAGAACGAGGAGATAGAGAATCATGTATACCAACTCAAGCTCCTTGGAAGAAAAGTGAGATATAAATGCAATAAATAAATAACATAAGATAAGATATGCTGTCTTCTGAGAAAGATTAGCATGCAAATTCTAAGACTTTTTATAGAAGCCAGGATTTCAAGCCATGAGTTCCTGTTTTTAGATAGGACAAATAAACTATTATGGACACAAGCCAATGACAGACAGATCAGAATTTTCTCAACCAAAAGGACATGTATTTTCATGCTGTTACAGAAAAAGATGTGTTTTTCTTGATTGTCTGTGGCCCAGCTAGTACAAGGTCAAATGTCTATGACTGGAGCTTCCCTGGGTACCCTTTAGTTTAAAGAAACACTGATTTTAAGTCATTTCTGTTACAAAAAGGAGAGACCCAAATACAGTATCCTCTGCCAAGTATATAATTTGCCTTTTATTCTTCCACAGCATGCAAATATTTTGTCGTATCAAAGAGTTTGAAATAACAATCCATTTCTTTCCCTTTCTGATAGCAAAGTCCAAAGTTTTGTAATAAAACTGTATAGCTCAAGGTAGAAGATGATTAATTCTGAAACTATGTATTCTTGAACTCTTGCATAGAAATTAATAATGCATTTCTGCCCCAGTCCTTTGAATTGCACTTCTATTGTTCTTCCAGTGCTCTCTGTAGGTAGACAGGGCAGAAATTTTACTGAAGTAGAAGTGATTGTAAATAGCTCTTAGATGGTAAAAATGTGAGAATACCTGGCTGTGTTAAGGGTTCAGAAAGTTGTTACAAGTTGTGGATGTAAAAACTATTCAGGCGTTATAGTAATATGAAAATTCCATGCATGAAGGAGACCAATGGGGATGAGCTAGCCTCAAAAAACCAGGATCTAATTAATGCATGAAATGGTCAATACCATAGAAGTGCTGGATTTAGGGCAGTGCAGGCAATTTCCCCTCACAGAGCACCTAGCCAAGGGGACACAAAATTGAGAAGGTCCATAATTGAGAAGATCTATTTGGGGGTGCCAAATTGTGGCCTCGCATAGGGTGCCATGTTATGAAAGATTACCAAAGTCTGCTCTAACCCTAGAGTAAATTGTCCCACCAGACTTAGTTCACATTGAGGGTGACTAGGTAATAAATCGTTTGTTCCCTCATTCTGCCTGAGAAGTTCGGTGTGTGCAGAGGTATTGAGGTGGTGGCTGCAGCTCAGACCACATGGCTCTTACAAGCTATCATAGGAGCCAACTCCTTGGTACAGAAGTCTCTTCTCCCCCATATATATATATTTGAGGGTGCCACCTTCAAGTTGATTGGCATTGCCATGCAAATGGTGATTGTGCTTGATTGATATGTGAGACGGGCTTACCTACCCTCCCCATATTTTATTCACGTTGGCATCCCTGTAAGCCATACTTCTGTACCTATCCCAATAATTCAGGAATTTTCACCACTGCAACTAAGCCAAGTTTTACTCCTTGTGTTCTCTTCCTTTCCTTTCCCTCTACTTACCCCATAAGCAGCCCCTAGGCCTATTTGTCATCACTTTGGCAGAATTGATCCACACTTGAGCAGAGAAAATGGCTGTGAATTGTATTCACTTTGGCCAAAAGAGGAAAAAAGTTATGGGCATATTTAGATTTCCCACGGAGCATAGAGCAAATCAGATTTAAAAATAAAATCAGACAGAGACACAGAAACAAGGTGAATATTGGGACCTCTAGACATCCCTATTAAAAAGTGAGGGGAAATGTATTAGTGTTTTTGGTCAGGGATCACTTAATTTCCAGAACATTATGCATCATCTCCAAATTCTCTGCCTGAAATTATTTAAATCACTCCACCACTGCTTATAATTTTATTTTCTATGTCCCTGAGCATTTACTATAATTCATTTTAGATATACAAAGTGAATCAAATTTTGAAACAAGAAAGAATGTATTATAGAATAGCAAATTCCATACATCACATTAATGCTCCAAATCCAACATGCTGAAGGTTCTTTTCTTCTTAATGAAATGAGGCATGTTTAAAATATTGTCTCTCTTTTAATGCTTGGTGTCTATTGGAGTCACACAGGGCACAACCCACCTTACTCTATTTATAGCTTAGATGCTATGAGCGCTACAAGTTTATTCACCTGAAGAAAGACTACTGAAAATTGTAATCATACATTGCTGTGTACCAGAGTTTGAAAAGCCATTGTATGAAAAATCATACCAAAATATTTGGGACTCATCTCAGTCCCTCTAATAGCAAACCTATGGCCTCTGTACCAACAGAAACAGAGCCAAAATGGGATCACTAAGAAAGAAGAGGTTGGAATCTCAAGGTTTCCACAAAATAAATGGGGCCAAACTCTAGGGTTGCTATATTTTAAAAGGTACTATTCAGGACACCCCAAAAGTTGAGCTTTTTAAAAGACAGACCCCAAAGTTGTTGAGCCAAAGGCCACGATTTTTCAGTTGATTTGCCTAAGATCCAGGACCAAGCACTGCATTTCAGAAATCCCCCCCCCCCCCCGGGACATCAATTCTGCCTTTGAAATCCCATAATGTCTGGGCAAATCCAGATGTATGGCAGCCCTACCAAACTCACTTAGAACAACTCATTGCTGATGGAACATGCTCAGTGACATCCAGGAACTATGTAATGTTGAGTGGAGCATAAGTTGAAGAAGAAACGTAGAAAACCAAGAGTGACTTCTTTGACTGAACCTCCAACAACACAGTATCCTGGAAGAAGACTTGGCTAGTTAGGAGCTGATTGTAGATCCTACTTGTCATTTGTATCTATAATTTTTGTTGCAGTCTCATAAACACTTCGGCTCAGGGGACAGATTGTGTATTACTTCAATAATAATAATAATAATAATAATAATAATAATAATAATAATAATAATAATTCCCAAGCCACTCTGGGTGGCTTCCAGCAAAATATTAAAATACAATAATTCATCAAATATTAAAAGCTTCCCTAAACAGGCCTCCCTTCACATGTCTTCTAAGTAAGTATGCCTCATATTGTGCACATCAAATTAGGATACATGGGGTTCCTCTGTTGTTGGAAACACTTGAAGCCATCTAGGACTAATGGGTGGCTCCTAGGGTCTCTTCCAACTCCTCAATTCTTTGATTCTGTGATTTTTTTTTCCCAGTTCGCATATTGCTTCAAGAAGTGCACCTGTGGTAAGTTTGTCTTTAAAATGTGAACGGAATTCAATTTCTCCCCCTTCCTTACTGGTTTATCACATTTTGAAGGAAATGAAGTAATACACATTACCATCTAAAGAGGAGGTGGGTGTGGACACAATCAGATTCTGGTGCTCTGAGAGGGGTAAGACTATTAAGTCCAGAATCTAAAGTTACCAAACTGCACAAGTACCCATAAATTTCATTTCTTAAGGGAAAGAAGCCCTGCTATATTCATTGATTGAGCATAATATGCCTGGGCCCAGCAGAAATTTGCAACAAACCCCCACCCCCAATGACCCCTTGCATATTTTGAAAAAATATTGCAGGGTTGCCTGAAGTCCTTTAAATTTAAGGTGCGGAAAGCTAAAATTACAAATGTGGTTCTAGTACCTTATTCCACATAATATACCAGGGCAGTTCACATCAAATTAAAAATACAATATTTTTAAATGAATTTCTGAGTAAGCTTCTTCTGCCGTTCTAGAGAACAACCTAGGCTAAGAGCTCCATCTTCTGAACGTTGCCATTTTTGTTCTAACATAGCCTATGATTTGCCCCAGTAAAATCCCACAGGTTTTTACAAGAACTGGGTGTTCCAAATAGATTTGTATGGTTTGCAGAACTGGGTCTATTTTTGTTTCACTATCAAGCCTTATTATAGTCATAAAAGTGAGCAAGCAGAGTAAAAGAACCCAGAGGTAGGAAAATAATTCACAGCCTGCATAGACTTAAGCAATGAATAGGTTAATTAAAGAAGAGCCAAGAGGAATAATCTGCCTGTATTAATTTAATTGTTAATTAAAAGTTTGCAAGGACAATATTTGTGCTTAAAGCTAGTCACTCTCCAGTCTCAGCTAAGTTCCAATATCTTGTTTACACAGTATCTCCTTCTTTACTGTTTGTTTAGTGGTGACGATGCGGCAGACTATTTGAATTGCCAGCAATTGTACTCTTTTGAAACGGTAATAAAAGATGAAGACTGCAATCCTATACATGCTTACTTTGAAGTAGTCCCCTCTGAACTCCAAAAGGGAGTAGAAATGCATATGTTTGTACTGCAAGGCTGCAATTCTATACCGTCTTGCATGGAAGTAAGCCCCATTGAAAGTAGTGGAACATGCTTCTGAGCAGACAAGTAATGGATTTGCAGTAAATCATAAAAAGGGTGAAGTGACTGAAGAGCTTGCTTCCTTTCATTATCCTTAACCCACGTAGACAAATTGGTCTAAGTCACGGGTAGGCAAACTATGGCCCGAGGGGCTGGATCCGGCCCAATTGCCTTCTAAATCTGGCCCATTGGCGGTCTGGGAATCAATGTGTTTTTACATGAGTAGAATGTGGCCTTTTATTTAAAATGCATCTCTGGGTTATTTGTGGGGCATAGGAATTCGTTCATTTCCCCCCCTCCAAAATACAGTCCGGCTTCCCACAAGGTCTAAGGGCCAGTGGACTAGCCCCCTGCTGAAAAAGTTTGTTGACCCCTGGTCTAAGTTCTTTAAACTTCCTGTAACCTTTCAATTGATTTTCCCACCCCACAAACATCTAGCACCCTCCAAATAGGGATGGGGTTCAGTTTTGTCAATTTTTGAATGTGAACCAGCCCCATTTACATTTCCTGAAACAATATGCAAACCGAAGTTATTTGAACATCACACTTTTCTGAATTTCCTGATGCATTTCTCGAACCAAGTAATGTGCACAAAACATCTATATCATGGCATAAGGGTGTGCATGAAAGTGAATATATTGATGAAAATAACAGAACAAATGTGTCAAGGTGGGGTGGGGGAGAGAATGCTTGCACAAAGACTAGATACAAAGGCTCACATACAAATTTTCATTAGGATTTTAAAAATAATAATTGCAAGCTGTTGTGGAAAACTATACTGCCAATTTGTTAGCAGGCCAAATTGTATACTATTCGTATATCAATAAGGGGTGAGGAATTTCTTGCAGCCTAAGGGCCAAATTTCCTTGTTGGGAACCTTTTGAGAATTACATACCAGTGGTGGGTGGAGCTGGAGGCAAAAACAGACAGAGCAATGAATGTACATTTTACGTTTGTACAGTAGTCTAGTTTCTATAAATGCATGCCGAGGGATCTTGCTTCCCAGAAGTCAAATCACTGTTGCTTCATGGGAGCGAAAGGGGAAGGTGGCAAGTAGTTTGGCACAATGCAAATATACCCGCCGAACTAATTTTGTGCAACACATTGTGTTCTTGCATTGTTCTAACATTCCACCATCTCTTGTCCCTCCCAGGTAGCAGAAGCAAACCACATGCCTGGAAGCTAGCATAGCTGCTCTGCCTCACCGGTGAGCCATTTGTCTCTACCAAGACAAACAAAACCAACTAGTGAAGGTGGTGAAGGTCCTATGTGAGTGTCCGGAGGCGGTTGGAGGATGGATGGCAGCTAACGGATTGAGGCTGAATCCTGGCAAGACAGAAGTACTGTCCTTGAGGGACAGGGGGTGAGCAGGTGTGGAGGACTCCCTGGTCCTGAATGGGGTAACTGTGCCCCTGAAGGACCAGGTGTACAGCTTGGGAGTCACAGCTGTCCATGGGGCCGCAGGTTATTTCTGTGTCCAGGGCAGCTGTTTACCAGCTCCATCTGGTACACAGGCTGAGACCCCTACCTGCCCACAGACTGTCTCACCAGAGTGGTGCATGCTCTAGTTATCTCCCGCTTGGACTACTGCAATGTGCTCTACGTGGGACTACCTTTGAAAGTGACTCGGAAACTGCAATTAATCCAGAATGCGGCAGCTAGACTGGTGACTGGGAGTGGCCGCCGAGACCATATAACACCAGTCCTGAAAGATCTTCATTGGCTCCCAGTATGTTTCTGAGCACAATTCAAGGTGTTGGTGCTGACCTTTAATGACCTAAATGGCCTAGGTCCTGTATACCTGAAAGAGCGTCTCCACCCCCATCGTTCAGCCCGGACACTGAAGTCCAGTGCCGAAGGCCTTCTGGCGGTTCCCTCACTGCGAGAAGTGAGGTTACAGGGAACCAGGCAGAGGGCCTTCTTGGTAGTGGTGCCTGCCCTGTGGAACAGCCTCTCAGCAGATGTCAAGGCAATAAACAACTATTTTACTTTAAAAAGACAACTGAAGGCAACCCTGTTTAGGGAAGTTTTTAATGTCTGACGCTGTATTCTTTTTAATATTCGGTTGGAAGCCACCCAGAGTGGCTGGGGAAACCCTGCCAGATGGGAGGGGTATAAATAATAAATTATTATTATTATTATTATTATTATTATTATTATGACTAGAAATATCTTGTAGCTTCGGAAAACAATGTCACAGAACACAAACAGTACATAAGACGTATCCTACTTACAAATGGCTCCCAGTGTTGAGATGACCAAGTTAGCACAGATAGACTTTAAAAAGAAGAATTGGAAGAATTTGCTATATATTTTTTTGGCCTACAGGACTTTGCATCCATCCTTGCTTTCTCTGCTGTGCTCTATGAGCGATAGAAGTTAAGCTGCCAGGATCTGTTGAGTCTGGGATATATTTCTCCAGTGCAATGGGAGACTTGTGGAGTAACATTCTAGTATCCTCCAAATTCCCATTGCTGAAAGACTCCCTTCAAAGGATGCAAGAAGTCTGGATAAAGGATGCTTTTTCATGCTAATTAGTCTGCTCTCAAAATTATTTCAAAGGCTGCATTGTCTGTGCAAAAAGGAAAGGGGGGAAACAGGACTGGAGGGAGTGTTTTGGGAGCTTCTCTTTTAAAATAACCCTTGAAGCCAACTTGGCTGAACTCTAGAGCACAACATGTAAAATGGGAAGAGAACTAAAACCTCACCCCACTCTCCAGAAAATAGTAATATAATTACATCTCAAGAGAAGTTAGCAAGGAAAGATCAGAGTACTTCTTACACATGCAGCCCATTGTCAGGGTTCAGTATGGCCCTATTGCAGACATTCTAAATCCCTCATATGATATGGGAGAGTGAGGACAATGCCTCTTGTTTCTCTGTCTGGATAAAGAGTTAGATAGGGGTGTATGAGTATGTGTAGAATCTAACAATGGCATTCATTGCTCCACATACTTTTGCCTCTGGCCCCAACCACCACTGGCTTGTGGGTCTCAGAAGGTTGTCCAGAATGGAACATGTTCCTTAAACTGAGGAAGATTGTCTATTCCTGCTCTAAATGAATGGGACTGGTGCTGACATTTTTCTTTTGAACACTGCTTTTAACAACCCGAGGTACCACTCTGCTTATATTGTGCCAGACCCACAGTCAGTACCATGCCGAAATTACTTCATAAAAAAAAAACTGCAAAGAAACCACACAAAAAACCACACTGGTTTTAACACTGGGGATAGGCAGACCCAGGACACACCATTTATACAAGGTGTGACCGGAAAGTTTGGTGAATGGTCACTGAAATATACTCAGAGTCGAGAGTGGATTTCATGCTCTTTATTCAGCTCATAGTGGTGAGGAGGAATGGAAGTTCCCCCAGAATGTCTGCTTTATATACATTATTTACACATTGGGCCCCACGAGATTGGCTAATTCCGGGATTCTCCTGTAGGTCAATCAGGTTGCGGAGTCACTTCAACCTGGAGCTGGATTGGGTGGCTCCTGTGGACCAATCAGACTGTTGCATTCTGGGTCCTATTGTTCTAGGACCAATCAGACGGCTGCATTTTGAATCGTATTCAACTCAGTACATAACAGTCACAGAAATTGGACATCCAAAAATGATTCATTGTTGAGAATATGCAATATAGTGCCTAATCCACCCTCTCACCAGTAAACTTTTTTTCATATATTTATTGCATTTATGTATCTATCACTTTTCTCACATGGCACCCAAGGGGGTTTACAATATGGGAATCGAAAGATATGTTACAAAATGGAAAGCTGGGACAGAATGGGACAGAAGAGATCTCCCAAAACATCACACAGACCCTTGCCCTCACCTCCATCTGATTTTGCTCTTTGTGTTCAGTTGGCTATTGAATATTCATTGAATCTATTTATGGCATTTGCATGCTAATGATTAAATTCCAGGCTACTCTCAAAGTACTTCAAGACTGGATTTACCCAAGACCAATTAAAGTCCTCTAAGTGTACCTATACTAGCATTCCGATTTCCATTCATTGCAAAGGAAAACATAGCAAGAATTACTTGCCGGATCAGACCAAACCTATGTAGTACAGCATTCTGTTTCTAATAAGAGCCAGAAAGATACCTCTGGGAAGCTAACAAGCAGGGCATGATGATAATAGCCTTACACTGTTTGACCCCCAACATCTGGTAATCAGATGTTCAGTGTAGAGGAGGTGTTTTGCTATCATAACTAATAGGCATAAATAGGAGAAGTCAAGTGATTCTGGTTTGGCTGTCTAATGACTGTCTACATTTATTTATAGAGTGGTGCTTCATAGTATGGATGCTTTGGAGTTTTTATTTATTTCTTACCTTAAACATATGAAAATAGAGGTGCTCTTGTATCAGATTACACCAGGAAAATAATGCAAAGGAATGTGTTCAAAGACAAGCATATGTGTGTTGTGGTCCCATTCTGAACTGAGCTTTCCATGGTTGGCTATATAAAAAAAAGATGAAACAGGAAACTCAATCTCAGCTCTTCAATGCTTCACCTATATTGTTGTTGCTGCTGTTGTTATTTTAATTTATATTCCTCCAAAGGAGACCAGCATGGCAAATAACAAATGACTAAAACAACAACCCTTAAGAACAACTTTTTAAAACCTATTTAAAATATAGGTATAAAAAATCTTTAAAATATCTTTAAAAATAAGACATTTAAAAGCATCTTAAAGCATCTTTATATCTCACTTTAACAAGATTTTTTAACAGGCACTCCCAAACAACTCCAAATATCCCTGTAGGACAAAATGTGTAATGTTCTTCATCAAGGACAAATCCCAGAAAGTGTGGGAATGAGAGATAGCTGGAATGAATAATGTTGCATTGCAATTTGAAATCTTAATAAAATGGTGATTAAACAAAAACTTGTTGTTGTTGTTTTATAAAAGTTGCAGAACACAATCCAGAGTAAAGCAAGAGTGTTGGGGGTTTTTTGGCCAGCATTATACTACTGAGCCATTCTACATCATCAAAGTTGCAACATTGTGATGATATATTGCCCTAATAAAGCACAAGTGTGACTACTGAGGTATTTTTGTAGCACTATACATCATCACAACAGTATCCCTTGAATGATTTATCAAGGCATTCCATCACTGAAGTGACGTCGCTCTGATGTTACAATGCCAGCCACAATGCATCACTCGGGCCAACCAGCCTACTTTGGTTAATTATTCAAAAATATTACTTTTTCGTGGTGGAAATTTATCTAGAAAATGGACCGAAGATACAAATGGTATATATATAAACCTAGAAAAGCCTGGACTTTTGTATATTATCTCTGTGCTCTTGTAAAGAAAATGTATATCTGCATAAATCCAAACTGAACCAGATTCAGACTGTTTCCTTTTCCTTCTCAAGAAAGGGAAGAGTGTGGCTTATTTCTAAGTGAAAGCAGCATCCTTAATTTGAGAGGCCCCAGTGTAGAAAAAGAAATGTGATTTAGCCCATTGATTTCAATGTGATTTAAGCAGCAATCCTATGCATGTCTACATTGGTTCCACTAAGGTCAATGGAACTTATTTCCAAGCTGGTGTGTATTTGACTGCAACCAACATTTATCTGAATTATAAGGATAGTATCCAACTTATGCCCTACATCATGGGTAGGCAAACTAAGGCCCGGGGGCCAGATCTGGCCCAATCGCCTTCTCAATCCGGCCCATGGACAGTGCAGGAATCAGCATGTTTTTACATGAGTGGAATGTGTACTTTTATTTAAAATGCATCTCTGGGTTATTTGTGGGGCATAGGAATTTGTTCATTTCTTTATTTTCCCAAAATATAGTCTGCCCCCCCCCCCAAGGTCTGAGGGACAGTGGAGCAGCACCCTGCTGAAAAAGTTTGCTGACCCCTGCCCTACATTCAAGGCTGGGATTTAGATGTGGTAGATACATTCATAAATGGAAGAGTATGGCGACTTATTTTTGCTGATTCCACCCTGCCTCTACAACCTCTCTTCTACCTTCTACATTCCCCTGGAGTCTCCCAGTTCTGAGGATATGATTTTAGAGTGTTACCACAGAATTATATAGCCTTTTTACTTACGCCACCCAGTACAGTGGTACTTTGGTTCCCAAACTTAATCTGCTCCGGAAGTCTATTTGACTTCCGAAATGTTTGAAAACCAAGGTGCAGCTTCTGATTGGTGCAAGCACCCTGGAAACAATAGCCAACAGCCACATCAGATGTTCGGCTTCCAAAGAACGTTCAAAAACAGGAACACTTCTGGGTTTTTGGTGTTTGAGAACCAAGGTACCACTGTAATCTGTTCAGGCTTTGAGAGCTCTGATACACACCTCCCCATTACTTTTGCTAAAAGGAGTTCATTTACTTGCATGTATAGATTGTGTCCCTCTACTGTTATGAATGTGGACAAACATGCACAATAAATAAATGTATACATTCAGCTATACATATGGACCTTTGTGTCACATTTACCTTTACAAATGGATCTTTGAGTAATTTCAAGATTTGAGGTTGCAATATTTGGGGGGGGGGTCATATTCTGCACTTTGTTCTTGTAGCCCATGCAAAACAGAAAGCTAATGCTATTTGGTGAGGGGTCATTTTCATAGAAATTAAAATCTGAACCACACACATTAGCTTTTTATCCTACACCTGACCTTGAACCTGAGATTCACAGCAAAATAATTACCTGTATGTTTCAGAGACAAGTTAATGCAATAAGACAAAAGCTGCACTGTCCAGCAGGAATTAGAATTCAGCTTATATTAATCACTCTTTCAATCCTCTCAATGTTATGCCACAGAAATGAAGGACAAAAAGAAGGGTCAAATAAATAAAAGGAGACACAGCACAAAATAAAACAGAGAGGGAAGCACATTCTGGAACTGTGGTATTTTTCTTTGCCCAGGCAGGGATTTTATGTAACTCATGAGAGCAGCAAAAATAACCAGACTGTACAATGATGATGGGATAAAATCAGGCCAAATATTTATTGACAGCAGCAGACAGGGCAAGGGTTGGCATGGCATTGGGTCGCAGAATCAGTTCCTCATACCACAAGCCCAGTGCTGATGGAATGGATCTGCTGGGTTTGGATCCCTCCAAACCTATACAACGGGAGGTGGCAAGTCTTGAACCTTGCTGTGGTGCAAGCCAAGCAAGCAAGGTCTCACTGGAGAACCAGGGTGCAGATTTCAACCAGGCAGATACCAAACCTACACTTGAGTTTGCTGTGGTCAATCCTCCCCTCAGGCCCCTTATGGGGTCCCCCCATACTATGTTGATCCTGACCAATGCCATTTCCACCCTCATACAAACAATGTTCTTCCACCTAACAAAGAAAATCCATAATTTCATGGAGGGAAAGGCAAAAAAAACCACCAAAAAAATTAATAACCCCCAAGTGCCAATCAAGTGGAGAGAAAACATTTCTTTCTGGCCCTGTCAACCAGTGACCTAAAATTGCTTAGTGAAGGCTCTAATCCAAGGATGGGCGGGCAGGAAGCTCTCAAAGCAAAATGGCTGTGAGCTCCAAGGGAACCTGCCTTATATAGGCTTTCCCCTCCACTCTGCAGCAAGGGCTCATGGGACAGCTGTTTCCCATGAGCCCATCACACATAGAAGATACTGGGCAAAAAACTTTCCCAGTATTTTGCTGCAATCTATGGGCCACAGCGCCTCCAGGTAAAGGCGTCCCATGCTTATTGGGCATGGAACGGGGCTAAACAAAATAAATATAGCCCACTAGCCAGGTGAATGGACATGACCACAAGCTGAACATATCACACACACACACCCCAACACACATGTAAATTCAATTTTCCAAATAAGCACAGCTACAAATGTGGCCTTCCTACATCAGAGCAGTAGAAAAGGGAACAACAACAACAACAACAGCAACAATAATAATTTATTTGTACCCCACCCATCTGGCTGGGTTTTCCTAACCACTCTGGGCAACTTCCAACAAAAGATTAAAAATACATTGAAACATCAGTCATTAAAAACTTCCCTAAACAGGGCTGCCTTCAGATGAATGCAAGTATAAGGCCTGGCACTTTAGGGGTATTATTTAGGCCCCTTATCTGTTTGTTTACATGCTTGTTTGTTTGTTTAGGTCCTCCTCCCCTGTAGAAAAAAGGTATCTTGATTTTTTACATATGGCAAAACGAGGGGGCATGTGGAAAGGATAATCTATCTACCTGCTCATTTAAAAGTACATCTGTTCCTGCCTTGAAATATTCTGGCCATTGAGCACAAAGCGATTGGATTGATTGGCAAGCGTTTGGAAATTTGTTTTCTTTTATCCGTGCTAAATATATTTTCATTTAAAGATGCTAGACGTTGCATTTAGCCAAGAAAGGTTCCTGCATTATGAGCAGTAGAGCTGCACACCCAACTTGACAACAAAGGGGAAAAAATAGAATTAAAGATAATTTAAGGGGTAGGAAACATTATTTTAGCCCAAAGGGAACATTTCAAGAAATGCATGGCAGCAGAGGGCAGAACCCAAGGTAGGAAGAAAAACTGATGGAGAAATGGATGTGTTGCTTACCTTTGTACATTGGGCTGTGTTCCGGACACACAAAACACAGGGGTTTCCGTACACACCCACCTAAACACCTCCATGTCATGAATGAGACAGCTCCCAGTGAAGGTTTGCAGCCAACTAAAGAAAGCAGCCAGGAACAGAGAGAGTTAACTGTCATGCAGGAGGAACATTGGCTAGTTCCAACTCCCTCGTCCCTTGAAATGCCGGGTGATAAGGGAATGACAGAGAGTGGGTGGGAACCCAGCCAAAGCTCTTGGGAAATTCCAACAGGAGTGAACAGAGAAGGAAGTAGTCTGTCAGAATGGTAAGAGATTGGAGCTGATCCAATCCCTCCCTAGAGTCGGCTAAGGGGAGGGCTGTTAGACAGGAAGCAAAACCAGAGACATAAGATACGCAAGTTCAATATCTTCTGCAAAACCTGGAAGGGGTCTTCAGCAGGGTCATCTTGAGTAATGGTTCCGGAGGCTTTGTCAGAGCCGTCCGGAGCTGTCTGTTGTTTTTTTTTCAATAAATCCTCCTTACCTAAGCTTAATGTGTTATCAAGCTGGGAACCTGAACTCCTGACACTCCATCTTGGGCGAGGCCCAAAGTCAAGACAAGAAAGGCGTAGAGAGCACCTTTTGGTCCTGAGATTGAGGGTTTCTATCCGTGTCTTAACACATCAGTGTGGAAGGACCCCCCCCCCATTGCAGTGCTATCCCTCTTTCAGACACTGGAAGGCACAGGAAAGCAATTAAATAATACAGTCATTCTGCTAACCAATCAGGTTTGCCTTTCTCAATGTTGCCCCATTAGCTTTGAGCAAGGAACGGCAGAGTTTATTTGCAGAAAGAATCACAAATCACACTTCCACAGGCTCTATCATCTCATAGCCTCTGACCCAGGAGTTTCACCCAAGGACTGTGATCCTTACCAGGATCATATTTCTGTGCGTCTCTCTTCAAATAACTCAGTTTGACCAGTCTGTAGTAAGCTGCTATGGGCCACAGCCAAAGTTCGTTTCTCACATGCAGTAATTGTGGAACATAAATACTGAAAAATGCATGCAACACCCAAATGAGAACAGGACCGTGCCTTCTTCACGGTGATAACTATCATCTATATTGTATAGAAGTATTCAGAGATACTGTAATTCAGATGGCAGACAGTTATATTTGTTCGGTATTCAAGCACAAATCTATGCACAGCTTGGAAGTATATTTTGGGCTTCTCCCAAGAGCTGTCTTTGAATGTGGCTTGACATCGCATCTTATAAGAGTTGATTGCTCAAGGTTCCGTTATATATTTTTTCTTTTGAAAGAAAGAAAGAAAAAATCGCATCCAAATCTAGGTCATGCAAGCCATGCAGATCTAAGCATCAATGCAAAATACCATTGGAATGGAAATGGCACCAGGAAGAGACGGAATGCATATATAATAAAGAGAGATGTGGGGTCGAAGACCATACAAAGTAACATACCATAAAGGAAGTATCCACATCTTGCCCTTTTCCATTCCTATACAAGACTCATACATTTGGGAATTGAGCTGTTGAGCTGAGAAGCTTTGAAAAAACTCGAGTATTATTAACACCTCTAGTTTGACCTTGAGGTTCTGATCTACTCCTTTAAGCTTACATTCAAACTATGATCATAGTGCATTTCTGAGATGTTTCCTTCTCCAGTAGAGTGCTTTAAAAGGGGGAGTAGTGTCCTACTTTTGAAAGAATAATCAGTGATGGTCCTGGAATGGACCAGAAGAACTGTCTGACCATAGAATCCTAGGAAATGGAACTCAGAAGAAATGGCTAGATTTTTCAAGTCCTTCAGAGGAGGAAACATTTATGAACTTCAGTTTGCAGCAAAATTAAAATAGTTACATTTTATTAGATTATGGGAATATTGTTAGGTACAGTGGTACCTTGGTTTAAGAACAACTTGGTTTATGAACAACTTGGATTAAGAACGCTGCAAACTCGGAAGTAGGTGTTTTGGTTTGTGAACTTTGCCTTGGAAGCAGAACATGCTCCACTTCCTGTTGAGTGTGTTCCATTTGCAAACTGAGTCCCCTGTTGCTATGGGAAAGCATGCCTTAGTTTAAGAATCTTTGGTTAAGAATGGACTTCCGGAACGGATTAAGTTCGTAAACCAAGGTTCCACTGTAATTGGGTAGAACTAATTCAGTACTTCTCATATGCCTGTATGTCCGTATGCACTTCAGTCTGAGGTTCTGTTCCTTCAGAATATCTGTCTGAGATTCTATTGCTACTGTGTGGTGATGACCACCTCACAGCCTGTCCCAGCTGAACTCCACCGGACACTACTGGGTAATGTACTATCAACCTTCATGTGGGAATTATCTTGATGGGTGCTGTTCAGCCAAGTAGACTCACTGAAATTAATGAACGTGACCATGTAAGGTTCATCGATATCAATGGGTCTACCTATTGAATAAGGCATTTTTATATGTTAATATTTTTATCTTGTTTTTTTAAAAAGTATAATTATTACTTGTAAGCCACTGTGGCAGGATATATATCCTAAAATGTGGGGTATTTATTTATAATTGTAATAAATAGATAAATATTTTCTCACAGTATGTTGCTGTCTAAGGGCTTGGCCCCGAATAATAAACAACTGGATAGATCCATCGGTAGATAGATGATAGATAGATAGATAGATAGATAGATGATAGATAGATAGATAGATAGATAGATAGATAGATAGATAGATAGATAGATGATAGATAGATAGATGAGAGAGAGAGAGAGAGATGATAGATAGATAGATAGATAGATAGATAGATAGATAGATAGATAGATAGATAGATAGATAGATAGATGATAGATAGATAGATGAGAGAGAGAGAGAGAGATGATAGATAGATAGATAGATAGATAGATAGATAGATAGATAGATAGATGATAGAGAAAAAGGTTGAAGGGGCACACAGAATATAAAATGGAAGAATGGCATAAAGAGGTGTGGGATATGGCTATTAATGATAAATTAATATGTGCCATTAAGGTAAGACAAGGAATATGCAGGAATTTGTACTGTTAAAACAGAAAGTGGTCAAACCATCGCAAGAGGTGTTGAAATTTTGGGAGATTGGATAGTTACAATGGAAAGGTCTCAGTGGTGGGGTGCACATGTTTATTATTATTCATTTATTATTATTACTTTGTCAAAATAAAATTGAAAGAAAGAAAGAAAGAAAGAAAGAAAGAAAGAAAGAAAGAAAGAAAGAAAGAAAGAAAGAAAGAAAGAAAGAAAGAAAGAAATTGGTCTAGGGATGTGCTAAATCTAAATCCGGTTAGCATTGTCAATACCCTGGATGTTCCCCCATACCTCAAAATTAGTTGCTATTTCTAGCAGTGATAAGGGTCAGAACAAGAAGGTTGCAACATGGAACATCTGTACCAAATTTTGCCTATAACAGAAAATTGAGACAAGTCTTGAGAGTCCTGCTAGATTCCAACTTCTGTAGGACTTTTGATGGAAACCCAAAGAATTACAAGAAGACGGTTGAAATTTCTTTCATCACAAAGGACACACATTTCTATCGTCAGTAAAATCTGCAACATATAAAATCTGCAACATTTCCAGTAGCTTCAAAGTATGTCCAAGTAGGGGGTGTATCTTATGTCTTTGCTTACAAAGGCTATCGAGTAACATACCGTAACTTCCCCCCCAAAAAAAGAAAAAATGAAATAACTGCTTTTCCTCCCTTTGCCCATAAAAATGATATGCCTCAAGATCCAAGCTGTAAAGACAAAAAAGGACTGAAATTGGATTTTTATATCGTAGTCTTCTAGCTCGCAATTGCTTTGGACTGACACATCCTGCGTACACATTCTCTGTGGACAGAGTTAAGAGAGAAAATTATAAAGGATAGTGAAAATACAAGTACTCTCAGAGGTACCACAAATATTGGCTAAAAAGCTGCTGATACTGTCAGCGATGGCACGTGTGAAAACTGTGCAATCTCATTTGCTATCAAGGCCACAGTGGTAGTGCAGCTTTCTTTCTGCAAAGAAAAGCCTTAGTGTGTCAATATAGCATTTCTGAAGACCAATACAGTGGTACCTCGGGTTACAGACACTTCAGGTGACAGATGCATCAGGTTACAGACTCCACTAACCCAGAAATAGTACCTCGGGTTAAGAACTTTGCTTCAGGATGAGAACAGAAATCATGAGGCGGCGACATGGTGGCGGCAGGAGGCCCCATTAGCTAAAGTGGTACCTCAGGTTAAGGGCAGTTTCAGGTTAAGAACAGACCTCCAGAATGAATAAAATTCTTAACCCGAGGTACCACTGTGTGTGTGTGTGTGTGTGTGTGTGTGTATTGGGGGGGGGACCTATATAGTTTTTAAAAAGTTGATGCAGACCCTTCAAGTGCCTCTATTTTCCATGGACAGTTCCAGATTTACAGAAGTTGTCCCTGTTTCAGATTTAATCCCATAATCTCCTGCTTTTCCTACTTCCATTGGAGAAATGTTGGAGGGTATGGAGTTATGCAACCCCCTAAGCCAAGGAGATAAGTAAGTATACAACCTGTAGAAGACACCTGAAGGCAGCCCTGTATCATTTTATTGTGTTTTTATATGTGTTGGAAGCTGCCCAGAGTGGCTGGGGGAACCCAGTCAGATGGGCGGGGTATTAATAATAAAATGAGGATGAGGATGGAATAGGGTGTCCTTATTTTCATCAGAGAAATGTTAGAGGGTATGTTGATGCTGGCCAAATTTGAAGAAATTTGAACAGAGAAGAAATCAGGAACAAAAGACTAAGGATAAATAAGTATTTTCAATTGTGTGTTTCTCCATTTTATGCAGTAGTCAGCAGTGGTGTAGTTGGTTGGGAAGATCCCTCTGTCTGCTCTTCAGACAGGATCTTTAAAGAGCAGGCAGATGAATTTTATCTTCTCATCTTTGTAGTTGTTTAGTCGTTTAGTCGTGTCTGATTCTTCATGACCCCCTGGACCAGAGCACGCCAGGCACTCCTGTCTTCCACTGCCTCCCGCAGTTTAGTCAAACTCATGCTTGTAGCTTCGAGAACACTATCCAACCATCTCGTCCTCTGTCTTTGTCGCGTATTCTACGCGAAGCTTTCAGCAGAGACGCTAAGAGTTCCAGGTTTGTCCAGTTCTGTCTTTTTTAATGTGAGCTATTTACACAGGCATGTACAAAAGAAACAGTCCATACAGAGTACTTACAAACGAATACTCTCCTCCACCACAGCTCTACAGCACAACCACCATACAGGACAACCACCACACCAACTGTTACACAGGCTTTCCTTTTAAAGCAGGTGATACTAATCACACTCCTGCTGAGTCACTCTGACCCAGCAGAGTATTGCATCATCCTGAAGCCTGCAGGCTTATCCAGTATCCTGCAAATCCCAACACTCCTCCTTAAGTCAAAGGCTTGAGACCTAATAATTCTCTTAAGTCTCGAAATTTAGGAGCATCCAAACATTTTGTATACAAATCTGCCACATTACATTTTGTGTTACAGTGCTGTACCTTTAACACATTTCTTTCAAAAGCATTTTTCACATTTCCGTATCTTATAGCTATATGTTTGCTCTTGCTTTTAAAGTTCTGTTGGTTAGCAAGCTGTTGTGCAGCCATGTTGTCACTTAGCACAGTGATTGGCATTTCAGAAGGTATTCCAAGCTCTTTTGTTAGGCAAGCAAACCATTCTATTTGTGATACACATTCACTTATGGCTGAGTACTCTGCTTCACAAGTACTTGTGGCAACAAATGTTTGTTTCTGGGATTTCCACTGAACCAGGGCATTTCCAATATATATGGCATAGCCAGTGGTAGACTTTCCATTTTCTCTGTCCCCCCAGCTGGCATCAGCGTATGCATACACTTGCTGATCATATCCTGTATCCAGCACCAGTTTGTAATCTTTTGTGCCTTTCAGATACCTTAGGATTCTTTTAAGTGCTAGCCAATCTCTCTGAGCCGGGTCTGCACTTCTTTGGCTTAACATGTGCACTGCCAATGTTATGTCAGGTCTTGTCCAACAACTTAAATATAACAGAGAACCCAACAGAGAATGAAACGCTGTTGCATTCTCACATTTTTGCCCTTCTGGTTCATTTTTGTACTGGGTAGTTATGGGAGTATCAACCTCATTTGCCCTCTCCATTCCATATGTCTTTAATAATTTTTCAATTTTTTCCTTCTGACTCAGAGAGTAGACGCCCTCTTCATTTCTCTGAACTTCTACTCCTAAGTAATTCTGAATCTCTCCCAAATACTTCAGTTTGTATTTGTTACCTAGGCTGTTCATAAACCAAGACACTTGCTTTTGTGCAGTTGTTATCAGACAGATATCGTCAACATACAAAAGTAAATAACAAACACTTCCTTGCACCACTGCTGAATATAAACAGGAATCAGCCAGGCTTTGTTTGAATCCCATCTTTTTCAAAGTTGTGTCTATGCATTCATGCCATAGACGTGCACTTTGGTGCAACCCGTATAGTGCCCTTTGCAGCTTTAACACCATGCTGTCTTTTTCCAGCTCATAACCTGGTATTTGCTGTAAATACACCTCGGCGTCTATAGGAGCATTTAAATATGCTGAGGCAACATCAAAATGATTAACTTTTAACCCTCTCAGACTTGCCATTGCTAAAACTGATTTTACTGTTTCAGCCTTTGCTGTTGGGGCAAACACTTCATCATAATGTATCATTTTCCTTTGTGTAAAGCCCCTTGCCACCAACCTGGCTTTCCTCTGACAACTACCATCAGCCAGCCTTTTCACTTTGAAAACCCACTTACAGCTTATGGGCTTTTTACCTTCAGGCAATTCTGTAGGGACAAACACATTGTTGTTTAGCAGAGAGTTATACTCTGCCTGCATTGCCTTTAACCACGCCTCTTTCTCTAGAGTAGGTAACTCTTGCACTTCTTCAAAGTTTTCTGGCTCAGTTACACAAACCTGGTTTATGGTGGCTGGGAACCCATAACGGTCTGGAGGCTGACCTTTATTACTTCTTGCAGACCTCCTTGGTTCATTAATATCACCCCCTGGGCTATCTTCAGGACTGCTTTTGGGGTGGATTGATTCTGGAGATCTACCTCCTCCTGTCCCTGTTGCACTTTCTTCTCTCCCCTGCTCCATACTAGCAGCTGGAGAAAAATGCTCAACCTTTACCTCCTCCCTTTCAGTTTCTCTGGGAGAGTTGCCAATACTCAGCTTTGTTTCAACTGCCTTATCAGGTATGCTCGGCAGTAAAACTTTTTCTGGCAGCAGGTTTGCATGTATCTTGGGCCAATTTCTTTGCTCATTAAAGCTGGCTGATCGACTATAACTCAAAAGATTTTTATCATCTTCAAACCTGTAAGCTTTCGTACCACTTTCATACCCAAGAAATAGCAACTGCTGTGCCCTTTTCCCACCTTTTCTTCGGTTCTTTACAGGTATGTCAACCCATGCCTTTGTCCCAAAGATTCTCAAATGTTGCAAACTGGGACTTTTGTTATAGAGAATTTTATAGGGTATGTCATCTAGTACCCTTGACCACAAGCGATTCCCAATATAATTTGCGGTCTTAATACTCTCAGCCCAGTACTTAATTGGGAGATTTGCATCTGCTAGCAATGCTTTCATTTGTGTCTGCAAGACACCTCCCCTACGTTCTGCTACTCCGTTCTCCTGAGGCGTCGCCACATTGGTAAGCCTATGTTTGATCCCTTGGGAACGCAACCAGTTTCTTAGGGAGCTTGCCATAAACTCTCCTCCCCTGTCTGTCTGAATAGAGCACACTTTTTCGCCAAGTTGCCTTTCTACCCTTCTTACCCAGAACTTCAAAGTTTGGGCAACGTCAGACTTTTGCTTTAATGGATAGACCCAGCCAAATCTAGAATAGTCATCCACTAGGATCAAACAGTACTTGTTGTGGGAGACACTTGGTGGAAAAGGACCAGTTACATCAGCATGAATCAACTCCAGTGGTTTTTTGGTTTCTCTCTGGCTTGCTCTTGCTACTGGGCAAGCCCTGCTTTTAACCTCCTTGCAGATATTACAGTCTAAGTAATTATCACAACTTTTTATGTTTTTCATCCCCCCACACAACTCCAATGTTTTGTTTAGCACCTTATAGCTAGCATGAGCCAGACGCCTGTGCAGGAGATGAATACACATATCATGGGTTGGGACATTTTGCACATTAGCAACCTTAGACTCACACTGCAGTACATACATATTAGCTCTAAGGTTAGCATTTGCCAACACTGCCCCATTTTGCTTTATCTGGCACTGGTCTCCCACAAAGTTTACTTCAAAGCCTGCTTTTGCCAAGTCAGGAATGCTCAGGAGATTGTTTTGCAAACTAGGCACACACAACACATTCCTGACTGTGTGTCCCAGCTGTGGGAACACAACCTCCCCCTCACAAACCACATTAGCTTTCTGGCCCGTAGCAAGACTTACATGTTTTTTGTTTGAAGCCCTAGCATCAGTTAGCAGTCCTTTTCTTTTACAAAAGGTTTGAGAAGCTCCACTGTCCAGAACCCACAGCTCTTCATTTTCTTGACCATCTGCAGACACCCAAGCGGTAGACTCTCTCTGCTGCCTCTTGTGCTTCTGCTGTTTTTGTTGTTTTCTCGGGCAGTCCCGCAGCAGATGTCCACTGGACTTGCAGCAAAAACACCTTTTTACTTTGTTGACCACTGGCTGGTCTGCAGCAGCTCCTCCTGGCTGTTTCTCCAGCTCCCGACACCTCTGCTCTTCCCGGCTGTTGTTCCCTCTGGGATGCTCCAACAGCTGGGCTGAGGTCATCTTTCGCTCTGCACGCCTGTCCTCCTCTGCATACAACCGTCCGGTAACATATTCCAGAGTCAGCTTATCAGTCTCTACAGACTCGAGGGAGTTGACCAGCATATCATAGCTGTCATCAAGGGAACTCAGGACTATAAAGACTTTGTCCTCTTCCCCCACAGGCCTCCCTCTTAAGGCTAGCTCCTGGAAACAGCCTGTTAGGAATTTTAGGTGGTTTACCAGGGAGTCCCCCGGTTTCTTCCGACACCGGTACAGTCTCCTGGTCAGTGTTATCAGTGAGCCAGCTGTCTCTCGCACATGGACAGCCTTGAGCGCATTCCACGCCTCACTTGCCGTCACCTTATCAGCTACGTAGACTAGCTGGCTGTCGTCCACTCCAAGGATGATCGTAGCCAAAGCTTTCTCATCCTTTTCTAGCTGGGCCTCTGCTAGTGCCAGCTTTTCGTCGTCGTCCTCATCTTCCTCAGGGGGCTGCGGTGGAGTTTCCACCACCTTCCACAGTCCCTCACGCTTGAGGAAGTGTTGCATGCGGACCGACCAGATGCTGTAGTTAGTGGCCGTCAGCTTCTCCAGCAACACGCCAGTTCTGGACTGCTCCATCCCTGCAGCTCACCTCCAGCACCCACGGCTAGATATCTGCCACCTGTACTCTTGCGCAGCGGAAGCGTGCTGGGCCCATAACCCTGTCGCGTATTCTACGCGAAGCTTTCAGCAGAGACGCTAAGAGTTCCAGGTTTGTCCAGTTCTGTCTTTTTTAATGTGAGCTATTTACACAGGCATGTACAAAAGAAACAGTCCATACAGAGTACTTACAAACGAATACTCTCCTCCACCACAGCTCTACAGCACAACCACCATACAGGACAACCACCACACCAACTGTTACACAGGCTTTCCTTTTAAAGCAGGTGATACTAATCACACTCCTGCTGAGTCACTCTGACCCAGCAGAGTATTGCATCATCCTGAAGCCTGCAGGCTTATCCAGTATCCTGCAAATCCCAACAGTCTTCTCATCTTAGCTTTAGCCATTACAGTGCTAATTATTTGAAAAGGCAGCATTTCTACTCACCCTTAGTGCCTAGTATGAACTGCGGCCTTTTGCTGACAAAAAGCACCTTTGCTGCCCATCTTAAAGTGTGCTTAGATCAGAGATCAGGTGATTGGCAGGTGGGTGTTCTTTGCCCAGAGCCAAATGTGAAACAAATGGAAAGTCCTGGCATGCTAATTTAAGGTCGAGGTTTTTAGCAGAAATCTCAGATTATTAACATATAATTTGTAGGCACAAATTATTCAAAAAAATTAATTTATTTTTTAAAAATGGGGAAATAGAAAAAAATGTTCACAAATCTCAACATAACTCAATTAAAATTGCATTTATAAAATCCAACAGATGCTTAATCCATGAAAAATAAAATAGGAATGGTGATTTGCAAGTGTTCTATCTTAAATATTTTGCCGGGTCTGTTCTGCCTTTTTCTATGCAGTTTAGATGATAAAATCTCTCTGTTCACTGTACAAAGTATGTTGTTTGGTTTGCCCTGTGGGTACTCAGAGCTTGTATGTTCTTTTTTCAGAGATTGTGAGAAAATGTTTTCTCTATTGTCGCTCCTTCCAGGGTGTTCCAGAAATGGGGGGCGGGGGGGTGTTTACAAGTCTTGTTGCCTTCACCATAAAATCAATCAGCTCCTTCCTTTTAAAGAATTTTGTTTGGTCATCTCAGATATTTAGCAAAGCCAGGGTCAGAACAGGCAAAATGGCTTTCTTGATAATAGTATTACTTTCCAAGAATAATTTCCTCCCAGAGGTTTGCCACACAGAGCAGTCCCAGTAAGGTCAAAGATCCACTGCGGGCCAAGATGAGGTGTGCACCCCCAAATTCTGCGCATGAATCTATTTAAAATGAATTCCTAGTCTCGAGGGCTCGAAATCCTGAATTGAACTTGAAAGCAAGATTGCTTCAGAGGAAGCAGATTCTTCATGTCATTTCTGTAAAATATTTCAATTTCCTGTCTAGCATTTTAAAGAAAGATTGCCTTTCATGGCTTGTCCTTAAGAGGGAAAACTGCTTTCTTCGTCTGTTAACGCTTTGACAATCTTTTTCCTCTTCTTTTCTCTGTTGTACCCCTTGCAGGCAGAAGGTTTTCTTTCCCTTCTAATGTCCTTTAACCCCACTGTTTAAGAAGGACAAAGACAATGTTTTAAAATTCTGCCACCGTTCTCAGCAAATGTCATTTTTTTGGCAGGGCTTCCAAGGAGTAGCACAGTTTGATCCCCCTGAACACTTCTCCACACAGCTAGTCTTGACATCCAGGAGCACTTTCCATGACAGGCATAAATTAAACTGGAACTCAGTTGTAGACTTATGGATTATTCTTAAAAATGTATAGCCAGAAAGGCACATACTAGCAAGTCAACTCTTCTCCTCGGAAACTGTCTTTTCTTAAGGCAAAGATGGGTCAAGAAGATGTTTTCAGTATACAGAAGCTCAAGAATTTGTAATAATAAAAAGGGATTTGTGTTTGGATGTTTGGCAGTACCATTGCCATAGGCTTAAGGTTTTGGTTTTTTTTTTTTAAAAAAAAATCTGTATCTTAAATAAATGCATACGAAAGGGGAGGGGGAGAATAACCTTAAAAATTACAGTAAGGAGATGGAATGCCCATCTGTTTCGATACAATGAAGAGGACTCCAGTGGTAAGCTGACCTCTTGTTCCTCCTGCTTGCTGCCAACCAGCCTGTTAATTGACCCAGTTTAAAATTGCCTGAGCCAAAAAGTAGTATTTAGAGGGGGTTTAAAATAATTAAATATTGGTCGGTCGATACCACAGGGGTCAGTTCCAGATGGTGGTTGTTTAGGGGTATGCAAAGCTAAGCAAGAAAAAGGAAAAAAAGCAACAACAGAGCAAAGCAGAAAATCACACAAATGCAGAGGGTGATGATCAGTGGAATAAACCCAAAGGGATTCCTTGACAGGCTAAGGCAAGAGATTAAGCAACCTTCTTCTTTCAGGGGAACTGTTTTTGTATAGTGTTTTCACAAACCCTCTATGTGTACATACTCATAAACTTGAGGAAAAGCATCCCTCTTCTTCATTAACTGGGGTACTACTATGACAGCTGATAAGGATGAAAGCTTATGGAGCTTACACAAGTAATTCCCTCCCCCTTCCTCATAATCAATCAGTCTACCCATCTACCTTGCAGTCATTATTGAATATTGTGTCACACTGTAACAAGAAGACCAACAAAAGTGCACCTGTAAAATGCAGCTGATAGCACCCAAATTTCCACTTCAGTCTGTTATTTGAATTATGTGCCCTTCTGTATAAACTAAAGCTCAGTGTTCCCCATTCACTACACCAGGGAAACTAAAAACAGCTGTTTTCCCCTTAGGTCCAAAATATCTAACATGTGCATGCACAGGGCCTCTTGCCCCAAGTGTGGGAATGTTCAGGGATGCAGGAGAGGATATATTGTCTGCTTATATCCTTTTCCAACTTGTGTTAACACATTCCACAATTTAGCAGAGTAACATTCCCCTTTTTAAACTTGCAGCGGATACGTTTGCTCAGGCTCGCTAAAGCCTCTATAATAACTGTTCTGGTATTTCCCCCTTATTCCCTCATAAAAGATAAGACAAGACACAGTCTTCTACAAAAGTATAAAAAGTGTTTACTCAGATATCATTCTGTTCACAATAGGATCCCAGAAGGCAGACTTAGCTTAGAAAAGTAGCATACACTAGGAAACTATTCCATAAGAAGACAGTCCCTTTGTCCTCTCTTGGCTGGAAGCCAATAAGACATCTTTGGCTAAGCAGATGTTGCTTCTTCGATGCATGTAGTCAAAGGAGAGAGATGGCTGCCCTGTCCTGTGCTTTTGTCGTTACCTGCACAGGTGAGGCCACACCCACCTCTAGTCACATGCAGAGGAAGTCTGCCCCAGCCCAGAAGGAAACAGGAAGTTTACCTGCTGGCTGGACAAACATTCCTCCGCATGTGTAAACATGTTCACTCTAGGAATGTTGTACTTGACTGCTCTTGTGTTTCACATCCCACACCAAGTAAATTAACTTTGCCAGTTTGCCAATATGTCAGTTCATTGACACACCTCTGCCAACTGGTTCAATGGGAGCTGTGGAATTGGTTGTAACATGGGCAATGCATATTGAAAACTTGTGGAATCAGCCAATGACATTTGGCTATCAAGGGAAGAACCTTGTCTTGGTTTTTGTCTTGGGAGTGGAGACATAGTACCAGGCAGATCACATGTCAAAACTTCTGAAGCTAAACAGAAAATAGCATATCCCCTTCATATTGACCAGTCATCCGGAAATTTTGCTCATCCTTTGAGATGAAGTCAAAAACCTCAAAGCCTCAGATCCAGCCCAGAGACTTGGCAACCCTAAGACATAAAGGCACACCTCTCTTGTCCTGCCATTACTTAGAGTAAAGCAAGGGCAAATTATAGCGCTACATAGAGTGAGTCTCATGTGACTGGGGCTGATCGATTTAAAAGTACTGTGGTGAAATGACTATTGGCAACATAGCTGAAGTGGAAAAGGCAACAAAATGAAACAAAACCCCCAAACCATCTTGAAGGTGACAAAGGACAAACACCGGGATTTATGTTTCAGTTAGCAACACAGGAAACTGCCTTACAGTGAGTCACACTAATTGGTCCATAAAGCTCTACTGACTGGAAGTAGCTCTCCAGGGTTTAAGATGGGAGATGTTCCAAACTCCACCTGGAGATACAAAGCTTTGACCTTCTGCAATGGCCTCTGAGCAATGGCCCATCCACACACCAAACACTTGGCATACGTGTATATACATTCATGCATTCATACATACCATTTATCACTTTGAAAATCAAAGTCATGGTCATGAAGCAACACCCTAATTGGGGGGAAAATGAGACTCATTTGTTGTGATTCAAAACCCAGCAATTGGAATAACTAATGTTCGTAATTAAACCATTGTTTTACTTTCTTTTCCTGAAGTAACATACTTAATGTATGTTCCTCTCTGGGCTTTGTGATGAATATAGGTAAGGTAAAGGTAAAGGGACCCCTGACCATTAGGTCCAGTCGTGGCCGACTCTGGGGTTGCAGCACTCATCTTGCTTTATTGGCCGAGGGAGCCGGTGTACAACTTCCGGGTCATGTGGCCAGCATGACTAAGCCACTTCTGGCGAACCAGAGCAACACACGGAAATGCCGTTTACCTTCCCACCAGAGCGGTACCTATTTATCTGCTTGCACTTTGAGGTGCTTTCGAACTGCTAGGTTGGCAGGAGCAGGGACCGAGCTCACCCCATCGCAGGGATTTGAACCGCCGACCTTCTGATCAGCAAGTCTGTGGTTTAACCCACAGCACCACCCGTGTCCCTGATGAATATAGATTTCTCACCAATTATGCTTTAAACTTAATTAAACAGGGGGGTTGTATTGAAGTATTAGTTATAATGTTTGGTGATAAATATGTGGTTTTACAGCAGTTAATTAAGGATTTCCCTTTCTTTAAAAAAGAAGAGAAAGTTTTAATTCCTGAGAAAATGAGCAAAAGGAAAAACAAGGGCCTGGCTATTTTAAAAATGCTTTAGATCAGCCTTACCTTGGCAACTGAAGTACTTACCAGGCTATTCAAAACAGGAACCATGAAGGTAAACCTGTGGACATGACAAAATTGCTACTCAGTGCAAAGTTGACATGGTCCGTTGCTGCCACTGAAGATTATTTCAACCAAAATTCATGGCAAATGGTTATGCAGATTTTGTGTGGTCACTTTTCTGAACTGAGAAGCTCCTGGAGTTTATCAGCAATTCTTGCAAATCCCATGATCTCTAGCTGAAACCGATACTGCTGCTCTCCCCTTTCCACAGGTAAAGATTCAGAGGAAACAGATAAGTTGGGGGAGAACTTGGGCTACTTGAATGTTCAAACAAATCATATTTGTGCAATGTTCAACAAACCAGTTGCGCTTGGGACCAAGGAGATGACCACCTAACTCTAGTGAATCCTTGTGGTACGTCTGGCCCAGCAGTGGCCCCCTATGATAGCTGGATTGAAGGAACGCCATTCTAAGGGGAATAGAGAAGACAATGGGGGATGAGACTGGGGTGGATTACTAAAAGACCAACTTGGCAGCTGAATTAGTGTGCTGTGTTAATGTAACCCTCACCAAATAGTTAACATTGGGATTTTACCTAGCTTGCTTTGGTTTGGATATGTGTGCTAGGAAGCTTTTTGGTGAAGACTGAAAGAGACCTCTCTGCTCCATGATCTAAGAAAGCTTTGCTCTCCTTTGATGTCGACCTAGTTTTATTAAGAAATGAGCATCTGTGCGCTTCTTTGGGGAGAGTATATATCTGGGTACAATTTTCAGATCAAGAAAGAGGGGGAAAGTGATGAATAGAGAAGGGTGTCATTGCAGATTCCAACCAGGCAGATACCAAACCCACGCTTGTGCACAATGAATCAAATCTGTTTGGTATCATCTGTTTTTGAATGAGTTACATGGTGCAAACAAGTCAACTGAAGATACTAAAATTATTGTAATACACAGGAACAATTTAGATCTGTTCCCATTTAAGTATTCCTTATGTATTATATTAGTGGGCAGGAAGGCATAAATCCAATGGAATGTAGGGATAGATTTTGCACTCTTTAAGTTTTCATGTTGACCCATCCCAGAACTCTTAATTGTAAACCCTTGACGGTTTTGTTACAATAGTGTAGGGAATCTGTGAAAGCGCCTTCACTTAACTTCAGAGACCCATCTCAGTGTGCCCATGCTATTAAAATTGAGGCAAGTAATGATTGGGGAGAAGGGTTTTTTTTTTTGTAGAGATGTCTCAGTTGTGGAACACACACCTAGAAAGGCCTGCCTACTGCCCTCACCGACGGTGTGGTACTTTCACCCGTGGGCCTAAATAGGTCCACCAGACCTCATCATTTGGTTTGCCTTATACCTGATGTCATATATGCAATGAGGTGTGGGTCAGGAAAAGTTGTGGTTGGACTCAAAAGGGCTTTTGTAGGCACTGTTGACCAGCTATCTATGAAGCTCTGTTCATAGTGCCCAAACAGCTCTTTGCAAGCCAATCTCCAGTGCTTGCAGAAAGCTTTGTGTAGAACTTTGAAGCCTTCACTATCAACCAATTGTCCATGCTTTAAAGTTCTGTGCTGTGCTCTCTGCAGGCATAAACAATCAGCAGATCACCAGTGCTTGCAGGGATCCCAACACTGTTGACCTTTTGCTGCTGGATGAAGACTTTTTCATTAGGAACATCATTAGTGCTATTGAGTGCTTGAAGCATCAAATAATTGGATGCAGAATACCCTACATAGAGAGAATTTCAGCTTCTTCAGACATAACAGCCCATACTAGTTTGCAATAAATAAATAAATAAAATACACAATAAAGAGTAATTTAGCATTGGCATTAGATTTTGAAAATCAAAGTGAATTTGACAGGTTCCTCCTCAAGTGAAACCTTTCTAGAATCTCAGGGATAGCCAAATAAACATGGAAAAGGAGACAGCAGAAATTCTCAAGGATGTGTGTTGCTTGGATGGTACCCGCTTTCACAGAGAGGAAGATCTTGTTCAGCAAAAAGTCTGAGGAATTTTTAAACACACTAAACTATTCCATCTCCCAACAAGCTTTTAACATAAAATCAGAGGAGGGAAACTTCCCAAATCCCTGTCACAATTCTTGCACCCCCTTGCACATAGGACCATGCCAGTGCTGCAGATTGCTCATGTATAGAGAGTTCAGTAATGATTGTTCAGTGATGATCTCTAACATGAGAGCCAGCGTGGTGTAGTGGTTAAGAGCAGTGGACTCGTAATCTGGGGAACCGGGTTTGATTCCCCGCTCCTCCACATGCAGCTGCTGGGTGACCTTGGGCTAGTTACACTTCTCTGAAGTCTCTCAGCCTCACTGACCTCACAGAGTGTTTGTTGTGGGGGAGGAAGGGAAAGGAGAATGTTAGCCGCTTTGAGACTCCTGAAGGGGAGTGAAAGGCGGGATATCAAGTCCAAATTCCTCCTCCTCCTCTTCTAATATCTTATTAAGCTGTGTATTTTATTAGATCATTCAAGAATCACAATTTGTGTTCTTTTTCATTTTAAAAAATATCTTGTGTTTTGCTGCTCACGGCTTGACTGTACTGCAGAAATCTGTGTTGCAAACAGCAAAATACCAGAATTGATTTCCGTAACTGATGTGCAAAATGCATTCACTGTACATACATAATTGTGAAATGTATATAAAAGAGTGTTAAACGCCACCCCTAAACCATGCTGAGCTGTAACAAGAGTCCAGGCGCTCACACAGGATAGTGTTTCCATTGCAAAAACAAGGCACATCAGTGTTTGCAGTGTCTTAGAAATACAGTTCATTCACATATGATGGAGAAAGGATTTGGCCTAGATCGGGGTGATCAGTGATCTAGCCCCTTTTGGGGGGTTCAGGTCAAAAATGTTGAGCTTTTTTAGGGAGGAGGAAGGCCCCTTTTTGGGGGGGGGTATAGAGCAATGTTGAGCTTTTTTTTAGAGAAGCGAAAGTTCTTGAGCTTCTTTGGGGGGAGCCAATGATCTACCAGTGATCTACCACAGACATCCACAGATCTACTGGTAGATCATAGATCACAATCTACCTGTCTGACATGCCTGGACTACATTTGGCACAGGGATCAATAGACCGTTAAACGTCTGGGGACCCTGTGTGATCGCCACAACGTCCATTTCATAAGTCTCTTGCCAAAGGCCCCTTTCCCTGTGGTGACATCAGGCCTCCTGTCTTCCTGGCAGCCTCCCTCTTTCTTGCCTGATGCTGAATGTCTCACCTTTCGTCAGGATAATGACTCTGCTATCACCTGCCTTTGTTTTTTGATGGCACATCTCTAAACCCAGCTCCTGAGGAAGCTGTATTGACTTCAAACCCCACATTTACTAATTTCAGAAATTATGGGGAGAATGTGGCACCCAGGAATTTTAGGGGATCCTTGCCCTCTGCAAACTCATAACAATATATTGAAGGAGTTTAAACTGTGTTTTCATCTTTTTTCTTACACAAGAAATAACTTCTTATATGTGAATTGTTACAAAGCAGCTCCTTCTTTTATCTGCTGCCTTTTTCTGTTTTCCTCCCACCCACTTTAGTCCATTAAATTCAGTCATGTATCTTATTTTTGTCTGGGAAAACAACATCTCCTAGCTCTCAAAGTGAGTTGATTTTCACAGCTGCAATGTTGTTCCTTTATGGTTGAATTATTGTAGACTTTGATATCACTCCTCACTCTAGAAACAAAAGGAGAATTTATACTTGGCCAGGAGTCCATTTATTTATTTGTTTGAGGATTTATAAAGTTATTGATGTGGAGAACAATGTCAACATCCTCAGTTCCCACAACAAAATGTGAACTAAATCAACGTCATAAACTGAACAGAAGAGAAAATGGATGTGTGCACATTTGAGTATTATTTAGCTATTAGTATTAACTTAGATTGGAGTAGTCCCAAAGCCACATCTATTTGAATTTATCTGTTATGAGCATCATTGGTCTTTCCTGTTCAAACGAGTAGCTGTTCCCTTTTATGTTTGTCCCCACCTTCTGATTTGTTGATTATATCATGTCAATTAAGCACTGACATGTCATGTACATAGGTATCTGTAGGTACACCTTGCTGCTGCTGCTGCTGCTGCTGCTGCTTCTTCTTCTTCTTCTTCTTCTTCTTCTTCTTCTTCTTCTTCTTCTTCTTCTTCTTCCACCCAGAAAGTGTGCAAAAGCACAGAGTCAGATAACTGCAAATCCTCAGCATGTGCTTTTTGTATTGCTGCACAAAGCATGGGATTTTCCAATCATCTCTCCCTTCAGCTTGGTCTATGAAAAGTTTATGCCTGAGGGCAGCCCTGCTTAGGGAAGTTTTTAATGTTTGATGTTTTATTGTGTTTTTAAGATTCTGTTGAGATCTGCCCAGAGTGGCTGAGGAAACCCAGCCAAATGGGTGGGGTATAAATAATAAAATTATTATTATTATTATTATTATTATTATTATTATTATTATTATTAAATATGAGTGCAACAACAAACCATCATCTGTTCATAAAGCAACAACAAACCATCATCTGTTCATATAGAAAACTGAGAATACCTGCTAGATGGTTCTATTTTGCACAATAAAATATTATAAATAGAACTTATTCTTTGTATATACAATGTTAAGGATGGGAAACATTGTGTACAAATTCATAAAAATGTAAATCACACTATATTTAATCATCGTTACTGAGAGCGAGTAATTGTACATTTGCTATTAGGAGTGGCTTCTGTGTGCAAGTTCAATGTTTAATTACTCCAATATGCGGATGAGCCATTGCTCATCAAGCACCACATAGAGAACGTTCATTCCACCTGATGCCTACTTAAATGCAATGGGTTGGAGCCAGATTAAGTTAGTTGTACTTATTTCCTATTAAAGTCATGATTAACTAGTGCAATTGATTTCAATGGAACCCAAGCTCAGCAAAGGTAGGCTGCAATTCTATACACACTGACCTGAGAGACATTAAACTCAGATAGACATGCATAGAAGCGCACTGCATGCCTAGATTCAAACCTATACCTTTTAAAGGGAAATCAAGTCACATATTTGGCTTCAAGTCATGAACGGTGAGTCATGCTATTATGAGAAATCAATTAACGGATACGTGCATTTCAAATGATGCTTCCATTTTGAATTCAGCACTACTCCAAGACTTCAGCATGGATACCTGCAACATTAAAAAAATTCTCCAAAACCATCACATCATTTGTGGGCTGATTTCTGGTACTGTTATTAGCAATGAGCAACCTAACTACCATATTTTTCCATCTATAAGACACCCCCAAATATAAGATGCCCCCTATTTTGGGGGACTCAGATTTAAGAAAATGGGGGGAGATGTATCCGTGTATAAGACGCCCCCTAATTTTTGACATTATTTTTAGGGGGGAAACCTAGTCTTATACACAGAAAAATACGGTATATAGGCCCGTCAAAAAAAGAAATGCTATGGCAGTGGAAATGCTGGATCGCTGTCTTGCTTTGGTAATGAATTGGATAAAAAGCAACAAACTGAAGCTCAATCCAAATAAAACTGAGGCACTTGGTGAGCAGTTTTTCAACAGGCTCCTCTTGAGGTTTGAGTGGCATGGAGTGCCTTCCATCAACATCTGCTGGTGCCCCAAGTGCACCCATGTGGTCTATGCTGTGGTAACCTCTAGGATAGATTACTGCAATGTGTTATACATAGGCCTGCATATATATATCCAAAGGTGTCATGGGCTTTGAAGACGCTCAAACTCAGGATGAAAGGGAGAAACGTGCTAAGAGGAAGGCACACTTGGCAAACCCTCAACATGATCAACTCCCACCCGGAAACCTATGTCCCCACTGTGGAAGGACGTGTGGATCCAGAATTGGCCTCCACAGTCACTTATAGACTCACTGTTAAAACCATGTTCATGGAAGACAATCTTACTTGGCTAGGAGTGATTGCAGAAGAAGAGGAAGAGGAAGAGGAAGAGGAAGAGGAGGAGGAGGAGGAGGAGGAAGAAGAAGAAGAAGAAGAAGAAGAAGAAGAAGAAGAAGAAGAAGAAGAAGAAGAAGAAGAAAAGACTGCCTCTGATGATGGCTTGGAAACGTCACTTGGTTCAGAATATTGTGGCCAGCTTGTTCACTGAGGCAAGACTGTTGGGGCATATTACATTAATCCTGGTCTGACTACACTAGCTGACAATTAGTTTGTGGGCCCAATTCAGTGTGATGGTTTTGACTTATAAAGTTCATGAAAGCAATACCTCAAGGACCACTTCTCCCCATACGAACTGATCTGGACCTTGTGATCCTCTCTAAGGACCTTCTTAATGTCCACCCTCCATGAGGTGCAGAAGGTGGCAACACAAGAACGGGCCTTTTCTCAGGTGGGTTCCCATTTGTGCAATGCTATCCCTGTGGAGGCTGGCTTGGCACTTTCATTACATGGCACCAGGCAAAAATGTTTCTCTATAACCAGACCTTTGGCTGATCGAACATTCTATGGCTTGTTAATGTGTTGGTGGGGGTGGTGGAATATTGATTTAGTTTTTGTTTTATCATGTATTTTGTCTTCTCATTTTGAATTTTTATGTTTTGAGCCACCCTGTGATTGGACAAAGGATGGTATACAAATTACATCTACATCATCATCGTCATTGTCATCATCATCATCATCATCATCATCATCGTCATATCAATTTGGTGCAATGATGAAGCTAACAAGAAGGAGAGTGTTGGTTCGGGTGGTTTGCTTGCCTTCTCTCCCTATCAAGGTGCAGATGACAGTCTGTGTCATTACAGATTCCTTATTCATATTTATTACTGCAATAATACTATGTCTACTTACTAAGCAGCACACTGAAGCTAAACTGGCACTTCTGCTATTAAAATGTATGACTGAAAAAATATAGTATCATGTAATTGTACTATATTCAGGCCTAATATTTGATTGAAAAGCACTGGCTCTAGAAGTATGAGTAGCATGAATGGAGTTTATTGGACAGAGTGAGGCTGGCAGGGAGCCATTCTCTGCTGGTTCAGTTGGTATGTTATTTGCATTAGCTGTGTCATATGCAAATATTACCTGGCACTTACCAGTTACTTAAAAGGTAAAGGTAAAGGTACCCCTGCCCGTACGGGCCAGTCTTGACAGACTCTGGGGTTGTGCGCCCATCTCACTTAAGAGGCCAGGGGCCAGCGCTGTCCGGAGACACTTCCGGGTCACGTGGCCAGCGTGACATCGCTGCTCTGGCGAGCCAGAGCTGCACACGGAAACGCCGTTTACCTTCTCGCTGGTAAGCGGTCCCTATTTATCTACTTGCACCCGGAGGTGCTTTCGAACTGCTAGGTTGGCAGGCGCTGGGACTGAGCAGCAGGAGCACACCCCGCCGCAGGGATTCGAACCGCCGACCTTTCGATCGGCAAGTCCTAGGCACTGAGGCTTTAACCCACAGCGCCACCTGCGTCCCCAAACTACCAGTTACTTAGCAGTTACTTAACTACCAGTTACTTAGCAGAAGGCAAATTTAGAGACCGTGTGTTTCCTCTGCTGCATCTTAAAAAAACCCCACAACCTTCATCTTCTGAGGCTCTGTTGAGCTAGTGTAGTTCTTGAAATACCATGTGGAGTTCTGGCCACCACATCTTTGTAAGGGCTCTCTTATCCCAAGTGTCGTTCTGGCTCTCTCCCAGATTTTGGGTGATGTAATGGAAGGCATGGAACCATGTGAAAAACAAACAGCTTTTAATCCCTTCTCCAAATCAGTATGACTGATGTGTCCTGGGGAAATGATGTGATTCACGGTGATTGCGAGCTACACTTCTTTGCCAAAGCAAAAGATCCTGCTCACCTCCTCTCTAGAGCTCTGGATGCTTCCCTAGCCAGCTTAGTCTTGTTTCTCAGAGTGGGTGGTGCATTTTGTGACAGCGGAGGCCACAGAGCAGCTGTTATAGTTGGAAGAACAGTTGAAAGCTTAGCGAGTCCCTGATCCAATTCGAGACACCTTGTTAATGGTGTGATCCAACAGGGAAATGTAAGAACTTTCCCTGAAACTCCCCAATTCACCTTGTATTTTGCTGTACACACAGAGCTGATGCAAACTCCTAGTATACCACTTTAAAATGGGAGCTTTCCCTTAGCATCCTTCCCTCTTGTTTATCCCCATCAGCTGGTATTCAGAGGTAAACTTGCTTCTACCATGAACCCACTTGGTGACCTTAGGCACTGTCTCCCAGCCTCAGTTCCATCTGCAATATAAGGGCAATAGTGTCAGCCTACCCTACAAGGTTTATGGAAATAGTGTAAGTGAGGTGAAAACTAAATACAGCAACCATGATAATTTGAATAATATTCTACCAATCCTATTAAAAAAAGAGTAGATGAGGAAAACTACAGGCACGTCCAGTTAAACTTTGGCCTTTGTAACTCCATTGAGTTAGACAAGAGAATTCAGTACAGGTAACTCTCTTTGCATATGTGACTGCGCATTCACACAAGAGTGCTTACACAGGTTCTGCTGATGTGTGCAATGACTTGGAAGATAATGTTATTAATGACAGTATTTCCTTGCTATATATTTCCTGACTATAGGCACAAGAGAAGGCTATGAAAATGGTTTTGATACAGTAAGATCTAGGCTGGAGATAGATTTATTGGATGATAAGAGGAAAATATTATTGAAAATACTGTATAAAAATTACTTCTGGAGTGGCATACTAAAGATAAAGAAGTTAAAGGGGTGATGATACAATGGGCTTTTGCATATAATATTCAGTTAGAATCTTGGGAAAGGCTGTAGAATGAAGGTATTAATTTCACTGCATGCGGTGCACTTAAAGCAAATGCGATGAAAATGATGTATAGATGGTATTTAACACCATCAAAACTTGCTAAAATGTGTAGGACAAGATCTAACGAGTATTGGAAATGTAAAGAAAAGGAAGGCATCTTTTACCATATGTGGTGGACTTGTAAAGAGGTAAAGGCTTTCTGGGAAATGATAAATGATAAAAATGATAAAAACACTTTTGTTAAAAAACCAGAAGCCTTTTTACTGGGTATAGGAGGTGAGAGGTACCAAGAGAGAGAGAGAGAAGACTGTTCATGTATGCAACAACAGAGGCAAAAACTCTTTTAGTCCAAAAATGGAAACAACATGAAGTACCAATGGAAGATGAGTAGCAGATGAAAATTATGGACTTTGCAGAACTGGCAAGGCTGACGGGAAAAATCCGAAACCAGCACGATCCAGTATTCAAAATGGACTGGAGTAAATTTATACAATATTTGAAAGATCGTTGTAAGCAATTAACAACACTAGCAGGGTTACCCAAAGACTTGCAATGAGAAATTTTCACCTTTCTATATTTATTTAAATTTGGAGGTATCTTGCAATGAGTTTTATTAGAATTGGAAAATATATAAAATGTTGTGATATAAAGATTACTTTTGAAAGCCATTAGGTGGGAGGGAACGAAGTCGATAGGCTCTAAAGAGCCAAAAATGTAATGTGGATAATAATGATGTGATTAAATATGTTTAAATGGAAAATTAATAAAAATTATTTAAGAGAGAGAGAGAGAAGGATAGGATGTTTCCCGTCTACCCTGGTTACTTGACAATCCTACATTCCAGTTGTGCCCTTATTAAGATATTTTCCACCACTCCATCACACTTTCTAACCTCTCTGTTTGTCTGAGAAAGATCAGAACTGCCACCATCTTAATAAGGCATCAAGACAGAAAAAAAACTGGTGGGTTACTAAGCAGCACTCAGCATGCTCTGCCAGTCTTCTGCGCAAGGGCCCTGAATCATTTCAGGGGCTGAATTCATGTCAGAGTAGTCCTGGACTGTCCCAGGGTGGATGAGTGCAGTTCAGGTCCCAAGTCAGATGAGGGGACGTGTGCACAGCCCTAGTAAAGACTTCTGCCTACACAGTTCATTCTGATGCTGCATTGACAGACCAAAAACTGTAACTGGAGCTCTTGGAAGCTCTTCCTGTATGACATTTAAACTGAGTGCCAGGGAAGGATAGTCTCATGAGCATAAGGCTATGTACATAGATAGAGTGTCTTGAGGGCAAGTATAGAGTCATGTGGGTAAAACTACCTGGAAAAGGAACATAAGATGCTTTATTGAAATGGGATTCTTAGTTTGTCCTCTCTTGCTAGCCTAACACATGGTTGTGAGTTGGGTTTGTGATGTTAGGCAGTATGCCTGAGTCCTTCTAATCCCTGAATCCAACAAGGATAGAATAGGGCTGCCATATGTCCAGATTTTCCCAGACATTACTGGAATTGATGTCCGGGCGCTTTTTCCTGGACCTTAGACAAGTCTATGTTAATTTTTAAAAATCACATTTTTTGTAAATAAAAAGCTCAGCAACTTTGGGGTTTGTCTAAAAAAAGCTCCTTAAAAAAGCTCCTGGTTTTTACTTTTTGAAATATGGCAAACCTAGGATAGAATTGCTGAAATAGCCAGGCCTGAGTATTGCAAGCAGGTTTTTGGGATATCTTCCAGGATGTACACTCAGTTCAACCCAAGTTCACACAAAGCAGTGACCATGCTTGACAGCCTTTTGTGTGAACTGAAACCAACTCCTGGAAACACATAGGAACAACCCTACCATTAGGGTAGATGAGGAGACTGTCAGGAGGTCCTACACATGAGTAGGTGTCTGGTAGAGACACATGCCTGACTGGCATGTTCCCTCCCTCCTGGTCTTTTGTTTGGGAGATTCAAAAGCTTTCTCCAGCCCGAACATCACAGCAACTGATACCAAGAGGCAACAGCACACTTCAGGATCAGCAGACTATAGGCAGTCAGCGTTCAGACTCAGTAGCGCATCAATTTGGCTAAACTACGTTGATTTACATATATACACTCGGAGCATTGTAACTCAGCTCCTTCCTCTTCAGCATCAGACAGTAAAGAGAAAGAACAAAAATCCTACGTCACGGAAACACAGTAATAAAAACATCCTGTCTCCTTCACTTCCCACAATGTGGAATGAAAACATACACCATCATGTGATAAAAAACAACCCCATGACTGCAACACGGGAAAAGAATTCTAACAGAGACCACTTAGCATGGTAGATACTGCAGAGTTGCAACACTCCCAAGCTCCGGCAGAGCCAGTGTGGTGTAGTGGTTAAGAGCGGTGGACTCGTAATCTGGTGAACTGGGTTCGATTCCCCGCTCCTCCACATGCAGCTGCTGGGTGACCTTGGGCTAGTCACACTTCTCTGAAGTCTCTCAGCCCCACTCACCTCACAGAGTGTTTGTTGTGGGGGAGGAAGGGAAAAGGAGATTGTTAGCCGCTTCGAGACTTCCTAGGGTAGTGATAAAGCGGGATATCAAATCCAAACTCTATGTCCCCATCCTCCTGAATCTGCCCCAGGTGCAGTGGTGTTTGCTTGTTGTTCTGCGCTGGCTGCTGTCTCAACTGGTCATCTTCTTCCAATGTTTCACAGACAGAGCTCTTGAGAAAGCGTTGCCCGAGCAAGCAGAATGAAAGCCACTTTGTGTCATGTGCATATGTATGCCTCACTTAGCTTACGTAGTGAGCATGTGCATTGTGAGCACAGTGTGTCTGCTGCTGGATTTAAGCATCTGTTTGAGCAGGTGGCAAGTGGGCAGCAAGGTGTTAGATGTGTGTCATCAAACCTGCTCTGCACCTCCTAAGCTAGTCTGCTGACTCAGGTGCAGTGTAGGAGACTGTCCCATTGCCAGAATTAAAGTAAGATTTTAACTGTGTGACCAGATGGCTCATGCATGTGCACAGGGGAACTGTGTACCTTGTCCTTCACCTCAGATGTAAAAATGTTTTTAGCTAGAAAGATCCATTTAAGAGAAGATCAGTAGATGAGGAAGATGAGTCAACTTTCAGGGGAGTTTGATGTCATTGACAATCTTCTGTGATCTGACATGCACCCACAGAACCTGAGCTTTGCTTGAAACACAGTCTTCAAAATGCCGGTTGGGTTTCCCTGGCACTCAAGCAAAAGTAACACCTGCTTACACCTTTCTGAGCTGTCCCTCATGAGTTCAAATTCATGATGCAAGGTGGAATCCGGTGCCTATGCAAATCAGTAAGCCTGTGGGATTGCTGATCGGTGGGAAACAATGTGTAATTTAAAATTACAGCTATTACCTCTTGAAGTGTCGGAAGAGACATCTGCTTTCTGTTGTGCTAACTGAGTATGCAGACTATAAAAGCAACCATATGTTGAAACGCACACTGCAGCGGCGCTTTTTAAAGAGTCGCAATTCTCTGCCACTGAAGCAGTACAGTAAACACTCGTCTCCTTTAGTGCATAGCTGAAATGATCCACAGCAGAGTGGCCGGGAGTCTCAGACAATGTCTACAAAGATATAAGTAGAACAGCCCATGTCCAAGAGAAGACAAATGTTAGGACCTCTTCTGGAGCAGAGTGGCATTAGAGCCCCAATGGACAGGAATCCTGGTGCCATTGCATAGCAACGTAGAACTGTGCATTGGTGTCATGGGAGATGACAACCGCAAGAAAGCTAGGGAAGAAACAGGAAATTGTCATTTGCTGGGGAGGAAGCAGGAAGTAGCTGTTTGCTGGGAATGAGGCATTCGAGAGTGAGAGCATACTCACCCTAATTTCATGGATGAATATAGGCACATGCTAATAACAAGCCTAATTACAAGCCAAAGGTTATGTCCCAAACCCCGACCCCACCATATGTTTGCCACCTGGATACTGCTGTGTTATTTTATAAGAATACAGCTCAAGCCCTAACATTAGGTAAAGGTAAAGGTACCCCTGAACATTAGGTACCCCTGACCATCTCGTTTTATTGGCCAAGGGAGCTGGCGTACAGCTTCCGGGTCATGTGGCCAGTATGACTAAGCCGCTTCTAGCGAACCAGAGCAGTGCATGGAAACGCCGTTTACCTTCCCGCCGGAGTGGTACCTATTGATCTACTTGCACTTTGACGTGCTTTCGAACTGCTAGGTTGGCAGGAGCAGGGACCGAACAACGGGAGCTCATCCCGTCACGGGGATTTGAACTGCCGACCTTCTGATCGGCAAGTCCTAGGCTCTGTGGTTTCACCCACAGCACCACCCGCGTCCCATTAAACATTAGGTAGAATGAAGCAATTGTCTCATGCATCAGGTGCTGTATGCCAGTGAATACCCTGGACCCAGCATTGCTTGAGGGAACATCTTCTCCTTAAGAAACTGTGAGCTTCAGAGTCCTCATCACTGGACCAGCTTTGTCATGAACAGGATGAAGTGACCAACCTCAGGTGGCATCATGAAATGGACTAGTAAAAATGTACTTATTTGTCTCACCTCTAGGAATGGTTTATTACTACTACTACTACTACTACTACTACTACTACCTTGGAACTCAAACAACTTGCAACCCAAACACTGCAAACCCGGAATTAAGTGTTCCAGTTTGCAAACTTTTTTCAGAAGCTGAACGTGCTCCATTTTGAGTGTTACGCTTCTGTTTTGAGCGCCACACTTCTGTTTTGAGTGTTACACTGAGGTCTGCCTGTTCTTGCTATTTATTTTGTGTTTTCGTTCTTGCGGCTCTTTTTTATTTTCTTTTTGTGATGGTGTGGAACCCAGTTCAGCTACTGATTGATTGATTGATTGATTGATTGTGTGACTGCAGTACATTGTGTATTACTTTCATTTTATGGATCAATGGTCTCGTTAGATAGAAAAATTCATGTTAAATTACTGTTTTAGAGATTGTTTTTAGAAGTCTGGAATGGATTAATCCATTTTGCATTACTTTCTATGGGAAAGCATGCCTTGGTTTTGGAACACTTTGGTTTTGGAACGGACTTCCGGAATGGATCAAGTTTGAGAACCAAGGTACCACTGTACTGCTTAACTACAATAATCGCTTAGCAGTTTATGAACATACAACACAAACAGGGATTTTTGATTCAGCCAGAACTTGCAGGAACTCAGTTCTGGCACCTCTCAGGTGGGCGCCATTGCAGAGGTGGTGTTCCTGGTGAATCCTGGCACCTCTTTTTCTAGAAAAACAGCACTGAATACAAAGGAATAAAAATCAGTTGAAACTTCAATGATCAATCCATGCTGGATTTCTTTTTTTTTTAAAAGTCTTCTATAGGAGCTAGGACTTGCCAATCAGAAGGTTGGTGGTTCAAATCCCTGTGACGGGGTGAGCTCCCATTGCTCAGTCCCTGCTCCTGCCAACCTAGCAGTTCAAAAGCATGTCAAAGTGCAAGTAGATAAATAGGCACCACTCCAGCGGGAAGGTAAACGGCATTTCCGTGCGCTGCTCTGGTTCGCCAGAAGCGGCTTAGTCATGCTGGCCACATGACCCAAAAGCTGTACGCTGGCTCGCTTGGCCAGTAAAGTGAGATGAGCACCGCAACCCCAGAGTCGGTCACAACTTGACCTAATGGTCAGGGGTCCCTTTACCTTTTCCTTTTTATAGGTGCTGGCAGTTCAGGAGGGAGGGGGCCTGTTTGACCTCAGCTTGAAGGGAAACCAAATGCTTATTTGAAATCCCTTATTAGGTGTTCACATTAGAATTAATTTTATGGCTGTTGTACCCACTGCCTCAGAAAAAAACACAGATTTTATAAAAAAACAAATAAGTGGATAAACATGTGGAGATTTGTTGAATTCCAGTTGCTCCTAGGCCAGTGTGGTATAGTGGTTAGAGCAGCACTTTATGATTGGGGAGATGCAGATTCAGAGTCCCACTCAACAACGAAGCTCACTTAGTGACATTGGGCTCAAAGACTATGAAAATATGTCACTTCTCTCAATATTGTGTGCTTAGTCAGAACTAACCCTTTTTGTGCTCAATGGAACTTATTCCCCTGTAAGTGTATTTGAGATCACAGAATACAGTCATAGATGCAGGTTCCTGTGAAATGCTGCGCAGTGGGATCCACATTGAGATATTTGTTGAGCTACTGATTGCTTGGCATGGGCTTCTAGGCAGCAAAATGTGACAGATGTTCTTATGATACTAGAGATGTAACAAACTCTCTGGAAGTAATTTAGACAACTGGTGAAGCAGGTCCTAGCACGCAATGGCAGAAAATTATATGAGCATGATCAGGGGCATAAAATGTCCCTGTGGCTAAGTAGCAGATTCATCGCACTTTCAATTCTTTTACTCTTATGCACAGTAAAAGTCTTTTCTCCTGAATGCTGCTAATTACTTACACGCACATACATGTTTGTGTTCCTCCTACTCAACTCCCTGAATTATCCAATTGCACATAATTTTGGGCAGGATATAGGGATGGGGCGCCCAAACCATGCATTTTTATCTACATTTTCCACAATTTTTAATGAACATTATAACTTCAGAAGAAGGCCGTGTTAAAGGTTGTTTTGTTTCATCTTCCCTGTTTTCCGACAGTTGTTCTTTTAGGATCAATTCAACCATTTAGCATCATCCCTATAAAATCGTGCAAATTGCATAGTTACATGAAAATGTCAGCTGGCATCTGATTAGTATTCTTCACGTTTGAGTTGAGTGACTGGCCATTTTCTTTCCAGCTAGGAAGAAAAATCAGAAACTGGATGGCAGGGAGGGAGGGTTAGGGGCAGATTCAGATAGTATATCCCAGGCATAGGCAAACTTGGCCCTCCAGATGTTTTGGGACTACAACTCCCATCATCCCTAGCTAACAGGACCAGTGGTGGGATGTGAATTGTAGTCCCAAAACATCTGGAGGGCTGAGTTTGCCTATGCCTGGGATATCCTGTTTATTGTCTGTCCCTTTGAAAAGCTCCAGAACAATTTTTTACTCCTGTACTTTGGATGGGAAAACGAGAGGACATTTCCTTCTCTCTCTACCTGTAACACTCAATGTCTACATTTATGAAAAATAGAGGTATAACCAGGACTTTTTTTTTCAGCTGGAACTCTCGCCGTAACCTCTGGGTGTCATTGCCATTATAAGAGGACAAGGTAGGTGTTCATGGTGAGTTCTGGCACCTCTTTTTCTCGAAAAATAGAACTGGGTATAGCTGAAATTAAAAAGAAGGGAATGCAAACTATATACAGTGGTACCTCTGGATGCGAACGGGATCCGTTCCTGAGCCCAGTTCACATCCTGAAGCGAATGCAACCCACGTCTGTGTGTGCGCTCAGGTCACGATTCGCCACGTCTGCACATGCGAGTGACATCATTTTGAGTGTCTGCGCATGCAGGAGTGGCAAAACCCAGAAGTAATGCGTTCCGTTACTTCCAGGTCACTGCGGAGTACAACCCGAAAATGTTCAAACTGAAGCTACTTTAACCCAAGGTATGTCAATTTTGACTTTTCCGTTTCTCATTTTTCTAATCTTAAGTTTATTTCCCCACATTTCTGTATCAGTTTGCCATTTCTTTTAATTTAGAAGTTCTCGTGAAAATTCATTATCGTTTTGTGTGTGCCCTTTTCCCAATACAGTGGTACCTCGGGTTACATACACTTCAGGTTACATACACTTCAGGTTACAGACTCCGCTAACCCAGAAATATTACCTCAGGTTAAGAACTTTGCTTCAGGATGAGAACAGAAATCGTGCTCCGGCGGCGCAGTGGCAGCAGGAGGCCCCATTAGCTAAAGTGGTGCTTCAGTTAAGAACAGTTTCAGGTTAAGAACAGACCTCTGGAACGAATTAAGTACTTAACCTGAGGTACCACTGTACTGTATACACATTTCTGTTTGCAATTGTGACAAATATATACATCTTTTTTGCAAGCAATTTCCCCTAATATGTATTTTGTATGAGACTCCCACTGATGCACGAATTGTTGTATGTACTAGGGGCAGGTACTTCACTTACCAACCCCACCTACCTACTTGACACCATCTTGCCAATCCCAGTCCCTTTGTACCTCACCCTCCAACCCGTTCCTCCTCCTGCCGCTGCTCCTCCTTTTGCTGACAAAAATGATAGCTATACGATCTAGGAAGGTACGTCTGCATATAGAAATAGGCCTGTGCACATTTAGATGAGCATCAGCATCGACAATGCAGTGCTTTTGTGGGGCTAGATTATTCAAAAGTAGGCTGTGCCATATTCCAAATAAATGCCGTCTGATTTTCCTTTCCCCCTTCATAGCTTTCGCAACGTTTCAGCGGAGCAAAACAGCAGAGAACAGCTCCCAACCTCTGATCAGTCAATCTCCAATTTAAAGGTGTTGGGAGACAAAATGAATTCCAATTCATTAGTCGCTTGATAAGTGTTCAATTTTCCTCAGCTCGTATCTAAATAGGATGCCGGCCATTGCGTAGTGCCTCTCCTCTTTCTCATTAGTATTTCCATTTGCAATTTACCTTCTGTGCAACGCCATATGTTTTATACATCGCTGTGTTAGCCTTGGCCATCTAGCCTCTAGAGTGTGCTCACAATGTCGCCTGGAAGTGCTGGGTCTAGTAAGGGCTTGATTAGTAAATATGATCATACGAAAAGGCCGCATGGAGAAAAAAAAATTCTGATAGCTGCTTTCGAAGGTAATAGTTGCACTTGCCTCGGTATGATTGATCTCACTCTTTCTGTATGTCTATTTGGGTGTAAGAGTGAAGTATTTGATGTTCAAAATGTGCCTGTCCAGCAATTTCCAGGCAAGCCTCTTGATATTTTCTGTGGGTAATGATGTACTTGTTCTCCAGTAATTCCATTTTCCCTGCTTGATAAAATGTTTGAAGTTTCCAATAGTCCATGTCATTATCGTTGTTTTGCTGTTGCAGGAACAGTGACCTTGATCACTGCTTTTCTTCATGCAGTTCCATCCCCCACCTGTTTTAAAAAAATAAAAAATGGGTTCACAGGCTTCTGAATATTTCAGCACCGGTCACATCTCCTTTTTAAAATAGATCTGACATTGTCATTAGTCACACTGAGATGTCGTAGCTGTTTACCTGTTTTGGCTGTACAAGGGTTAGAAATAAACAGACTTTGCGCTTCAAGATCACCTTTCAATATGTTGTTTTATGCTGTGGCCACTGAAATTTGCATCCAAAGTGAAATTTAAAGCAATTTTCCTTTTGGCAGGGGGTGGTTCTGTTTTCCAGGAGGAGAACAGAGAGAAATATTTGAGAAGGGACTCTGAAGCATTTTTTATAAGACGGATGGCATTTCTGAGATCTAACACAAACCTAGGTTGTCCCCAGATTCCATCTAAAAAGAAATTTGGAGTAAAATTGGGGACTTCCACTGTGCCACGCCTCTTCCTGGCTGGTGAAACATCCAGATATAAATTTAAGTTTAGGATAATAACCTTTGAACAGCTGGGTAAGAGGTGGTAGCATTTTCTGAAGGCATAAAATTGAGATATTAGGGATGGGGGGAAATATCGCTCCCAATCTCATTCAATCTACGTCATGGATTGCAGTGATCTACCACCCTCCAAAGTCATTTAAGTTAAATAAATAAGTAAAAGCTAGTTGAATGCCACCCCTTGTACCTACTCCTTTGGAGTAGGTACAATTCATGGACATGGGTACCACTCACAGAGCCTCTGTGTTGCCAGAGTTCAAGCCCTGTCTATTTGCTTTCATCCAGCCCAGCTCTGCATTCAGACACTGGCCCAGTGTCTGGATGGTCTCTCCCGATTCAGATATGATGCAAATAGAATGGATTGTTTGAACAGGGCATAAATAATCCTTATCACTGAAGACAGCTTTGTTTTCAGCCACTTCTGAATGTTGCTCTACGATACGATGATCTTTATTGTCATTGTCCCGTACAGAACAATGAAATTGAAAAAATATACATCAGACACGAGATGCTGACATAGCCCAACAGATGGGCAGGTGCTGATATAAAATTACACAGAGATAGCTAGAGTTTTAAAGATAAATGTGATCAACATAAATAATTTAAAATGATTCTCCTGGAGACAACTGAACTTTGCTGAACTTTTTGCAAACACAAGGCATGGCACAATACTGGGCAGACCATTAATGACTGTGTATCCTCTATCCACTAGTTCTCTACTCTCCAACACTTTTCATTCACAATTCTTTTTCTGTGTGGTTGTTGTTTTTTTAAAAAAACCTTAATAAAAATAAGTAATAACCCTTTCTGACAATTAAAGTGAGCAGATAAAAATTTGTGTAATGCACTTGAAAAATAAGTAAAAGGGTGAAACATACAGAAAAAACAATGAAACGTCAGTTTCTTAAGTCCATTTTTTTTAATGAGAAGCTAATTTCTGGGAGATAATAAAAAAATAAAAAAAAATGCTTTGAGAAGGTGCAAGAACAAGAAGGACAGGTCTCATAAAGGCAGTTTGATGCAAGGTTTAGAGGGTGTCTTCATGGTTTTATTTGTACATATATACAGCCTGCAGCAAAATTGCAGAGTATTCACATCCTATGACCCTCTTACTTCCCCATTAAGCATAGCATTGGGTTCAATGAACAGCAAAAAGCTACGCTTTGAGTCTCTTAGTTTCAGCCTGTAATCCCCAGCTAAGATGGAGTTAGTTTCAGCCTGTAATCCCCAGCTAAGATGGGAGGACAGGAGGCGGGCAGGTGTGGAGGAGTCACTGGTCCTGAATTGGGGTAACTGTGCCCCTGAAGGAGCCAGGGGGTCATTTTGGACCCACAGCTGTCCATGGAGGTGCAGGTCAATTCTGTGTCCAGGGGAGCTGTTTATCAGCTCCATCTGGTAGGCAGGCTGAGACCCCTACCTGCCCGCAGACTGTCTCGCCAGAGTGGTGCATTCTCTGGTTATCTCTCACTTGGTCTACTGCAATGCGCTCTATGTGGGGCTACCTTTGAAGGTGACCCGGAAACTACAACTAATCCAGAATGCATATGTGGCTTCCAACAAAACACTAAAATACAATAACCTATCAAACATCAAGAGCTTCCCTAAACAGGGCTGCCTTTAGATGTCTTCTAAAAGTTTGGTAGTTATTTTTGTCTTTGACATCTGTTGGGAGGGCATTCCACAGGGCGGGCCCCACTACCGAGAAGGCCCTCTGCCTGGTTCCCTGTAACTTGGCTTCTCGCAGTGAGGGAACCGCCAGGAGGCCCTCGGCGCTGGACCTAAGTGTCCGGGCAGAACGATGGGGGTGGAGACGCTTCTTCAGGTATACTGGACTGAGGCCGTTTAGGGCTTTAAAGGTCAGCACCAACACCTTGAATTGTAAATCTGGCACTGTAACTCTGCCAAGCTGGCTTGGCTTGTTAGCAGAACTAAGTGTGTGTGCATGTGTGTGTGATGTTGTGAAATGCCTTGCTCTCTTTGCATGAAGGGTGGTATACAAATTGAATAAATAATAAAAACTGTAATAACCACAGAGGCCTTTCATGGTACCTGTGAGATCCCCTCCCTTGACCAAAATTTGTCTTGAAAGATATATTGTTGTATGTATCTGGTTTATCCTGTTCACAAATGTCCACAAAGGACCACCCCCATCCACCTAAAAATAGCTTCCCCTGTGATACAGTTATGCTTTTATTTTGTTTTTCTGTCTCCAAGTTGCAATTTTAGCAAACACATTCCTAACCCTACAAATGACGGAGGGGGAAGCCTCTTTAACTAAGCTGAATGCTGAAAAATTTCTGTTTCTACATAGAGAAGTGAAGCAAAACAAAGTGAACAGAAACAAGCCATAAGCCACTTGCTACGTTTGGTATAGACTAGAGCCAGAAAAGGGAAGGAGGAATTTTAAGCAAGCTTTCAAAGTTTTGCCTTTCTTTATTATGCAAGAGCTGGCATGAAAGAGTCAAAACCTTCCTGGGAAGAAGTGCAGCATTTGTTTTGTCATTACAAAGGAGAATATAAGTGTCCTGCTAGTTGCGTGTTGAGTTCCGCAGTGTCACCCCCCAAAAATTCACACAGCACACGTTCATTTTTGTTTTTAGGTTTTTGGCATAATTTTGGCCACAACTTTATTGAAATACAGAAAATGTGAGTGGTTGCTTAGGCATTGGTTATGACTATCTGTCCTTGCCCCCGAGGACAGAGCTGAAACTTCCGGGCTCCACCGGAAGCCAGCGTGGGAAACAAATGTTGGGGAGAAATGAGGCTGGGAAATCAGTCCAACACCTCTCACCCTCATGTTCCGGTGGGGCTTGCACGGCCCAAGCCTGGCTCCACGGACAAGGATGAAAGAATGGCAAGCCCCTGGATTCCTTTAACAGAATTCCCATTCGCATCATTTGGAGGGATAGGCACCTTACCCCTCCAAGAACCAATTTAACCAATGCCTAACCGCCAACCTTACAAGTTGTGACGATTTGCTACGCAGTAGGCAAAAACCAAATGGCAACAGCCAATCAGCCAAATGGCAAAATTCCTACCAGGCCCCCGCTCAAAGGCGAACGACCCCATGACAGGCATAGCAAGGTCAATGAACCCAAGAACCACCCTATAAAAGGGAGGGGGGCGGGTGATCCGATGCAAAACGGCCAAGAGGACGTCCCCTCGTCCGACTCCTCAATTTATAGACTCTGACTCCTCCTCCAAAATAGCAACACCTAAAATTCCCCAGCAACCCACTTTAACCCCGTATCATCTTGGGTTCTCCAAATTTTGCCTAATCATGATGGTGGCCTGCTCCCCAACCGCAACACGTGCTCTCTGTTAGTGAGAACACGCTTTGCAGCAACAGATTTATGGCAAAGAAGCATGTACACTAGCAAGACTGGAACAGAATAGGATGCATCCATTGCTATTAAATTGCATTGCATACAAGGAGTGCAAAACACACACACACAAAATAACAGCAAGAAAATCCATTCTGAATACTGGAAATTCACATTTTGGATACTTTATCTTACCTATCTGGAACATGCAATTTTAAAATGAGATTTTATGCCCTGCTGTCCATTATGCTTGTGTACTGTATAATCACCCTACTTGTGCATCATTCCCAATTCAGAAGTGCAGAACGCATGCCAACCTAGATTATTAGTATGCAGTGGATAAGGCTATGTGAATTGCTATTCTGTAGTTGGTTTAACAATGCAAAATCATGCACATTATCACTGCTTTTTAAAATGGATCTACCCCCCACCCCCGGTGAAAAACCCCCTATCATGCTTCATAAACCTGCTCCACTTTAGCTGCAAAGGTGAAAATCTCACATATTTCTGGTATCTTTGTTCCAGGCAGATTTCCAAGTAGGAAAACTGTAGCCCTGCCACAGATGTAGAAACTGACTCGCAATTAAGTCAATTCTGCACATAATACACAGCAAAGATTTTCAGAGAAAGGTGTTTATGCATTTGAACCGGGAACATGGAATGCCATTAAATCTATTGTGATAGCAATCTGCATGTAGCCAACATCAATAATATGGATTCTGCATTACAAAAGCTACATATCTGATCATATGATGAGTAGGAGTGACCCAAATACACTGCTATAATTTGTAGGAGGGAAAATGATATATAGGGAGCTAAAAGAACAGACTTCACATGTTTTCTAGTTTTGGTTTGTGCAAAATGGAGTTTCAGATCTATTTTAATGTGCTTGTGCTGGTCGATACAAGGAGCCTCTTCACTTTTGGCAAAACATCATTTGAAATATGTCTCACAAATAGAAACATAGTTTGAATTTATTGTTGTTAGAGGTGGGAAAGTGCCGAAAAGATTAGGTAAAGGTAAAGGGACCTCTGACCATTAGGTCCAGTCTTGGCCGACTCTGGGGTTGCAATGCTCATCTTGCTTTATTGGCCGAGGGAGCCGGCGTACAGCTTCCAGGTCATGTGGCCAGCATGACTAAGTCGCTTCTGGTGAACCAGAGCAGTGCACGGAAACGCTGTTTACCTTCCCGCCGGAGCGGAACCTATTTATCTACTTGCACTGCTAGGTTGGCAGGAGCAGGGACCAAGCAACGGGAGCTCACCCCGCCATGGGGATTCAAACCGCCAACCTTCTGATTGGCAAGTCCAAGGCTCTGTGGTTTAACCCACAGCGCCACCCGCGTCCCTGCCCAAAAGATTATTTCAATGTAAAACATTTCAGCTTCAAACAACAAACGTATTGACAGCTATATGTGTAGAAAGTTTTTCCAAGTGAGGTCCACCTATTGCTAGTGCAGACATCTTTCAGGTGCTAGGTAAAAATTGTCATTTCCCCCTATGATCGCTATGATGATGTTGTATGTGGGGGGTTTTGTGCTGCTGTTGTTATTGAGGGTTGCTTTGTGTGTGTTTTATTAACTGCTTTTGTGTAAATGTGCTTCTATTGTAATGGATTTTTAATTAAGCTTATGCTCCTGAACATATTGTAAGTCACTTTGAGACCTTTTTTAGTGTAACAAGCAACTAACAGGGCCAAAGAACAGCAGCAACAATAACAATAAATACAGCATCTTCTAAATATAACATGTGCCGTTTCTAAATCAATTAAATAGTGTTGCCATTTAATACTCTGAACTTAGCAAGACAAAAAGCATCTCTTTGCATCCGTTCATCCGTTGAGAAGCAGTGGAATATTATATTCTGCTGGAGCATTCCAAGACGATTTCAATGCATGAAAGTTCATGAAATCCTCCATTTTCAACTGAGTTTCACATTCTTATTCCAGTTTGAATGAATGCTTAGATTCTCTTAGTGAATTTGAAATAGCCAGTTTGCTTCACTTATCTTCTTCTCCCCGCCCTTTCTCTTACGAAGGCACAAGGAGGAAAGAGCAGCTTTGATAGCCTGCCTGCTGCTATGCCACTGTACTGACACTGAGGTGGTCTACAATTTTAAAAAACCATGAGGTCAGATGAATATCTGCTGATGCATCTATGTGCCCAGTAGGAGAGTAAAAAGGTAAAGGGACCCCTGACAGTTAAGTCCAGTCACAGATGACTCTGGGGTTGCGGCGCTCATCTCGCTTTACAGGCCGAGGGAGCCGGCGTTTGTCCACAGACAGTTTTTCTGAGTCATGTGGCCAGCATGACTAAGCCGCTTGTGGCGCAAAGGAACACCGAAACCAGAGCAGTGCATGGAAACGCTGTTTGCCTTCCCACTGCAGTGGTACCTATTTATCTACTTGCACTTTTGGGTGTGTTTTCAAACTGCTAGGTTGGCAGGAGCTGGGACTGAGCAATGGGAGCTCACCCCATCACGGGGATTTGAACCGCCGATCTTCTGATTGGCAAGCCTAAGAGGCTCAGTGGTTTAGACCACAGCACCACCCACGACCCTAAGGAAACCAGCCACTTGTGTGCAAATCTGTACCTGACAATGCATTCCAAATTATTTCTGTGGGAGAAGGTCAAGTACTGGAGTTTAATGTTGTGTGGAGGATCATGAGAACATGCTGAGGCTTCACGATTCCTTCTTCCTCTGTCTTTTGCCCAAAATCTGACATCTTCAGTTCACGTCTGCCTAGAGAGACAGAGATAGAAGTATTTTCCTTTAGTTTAATAGCTGAAATACAAACAGCTGTCCGAGCGACAAGAGGAAATATTATTGTGTTTATTTCTCTACCGCAGTCACCTGCTTGCAGGGTTTTTGAAAAGAGCAAATTAGGAGATGACTTGGGAGGGTTCCGCTTTTGCAAAAGATCTGCAAGAATTTTGAGAGGTGTTAAAAGTCTATTGCTAAGCTGAGTGAAATTTCCCCACAGACTTCTGCATTGCTAGTTTGCCGTCTGCTTGTTAATAAAAGGGAAATTAAGGTAAATGCCTAGGGCCCCTTTCAGGTGTAACAGTTTCAGAACCTGAGAAAATCTCTACTGGATCAGAGCAAAGGCCCATCCTGTCTGGTATCCTGTTCTCACTGTGGCATATGAGAAACCTATAAGAAGGACATGAACTCTACTCACATTCTCCTGCAACCAGTGGTTTCCCCCCAGGCGGTATGCAAGGGTATGCAGTACCATAACTTTTTTTGTTGTTTAAAAGTGTGGCGCTTAGTATAACAACTTCATGATGAGCACCGCACCCACTTTTCTAGAAAAAAAAGCACTGCTTTCAACTATATACTGGTATTTATTGTATGAAAGTTAACAGCAGGACAACATAAATGGATTCTACATGCTCTAATAGTAGCCAAGAGACTGGTATTGATGAACTGGAAGAATAACGATATCATCCCCTTTAATAAATAGATCGACAATATGATAAACACTCACAACTTATGAATGGACTGCTTACAGACGTAGACTTTGCTTGGATAAATATGACAATATTTGGAATGCGTTTATACAAAATGGAGTATGCTATTAATATTTAAATATGTATTAGGATAATTATATCACAATTATAAAAGAATGGATGAGTTACAGGTTTTTTTGTATAAGTTCATATATTGTTCTTTTTGTTCGTTTTTCTACACCTTTTCTTGCCTTTTTATTTGTCGTCTTCTCATTTTCTTTCTATCAGTTTATTTCTTTATAATTGAAACCTTTTAAGTACAGTGGTACCTCAGGTTAAGTACTTAATTCGTTCCAGAGGTCCGTACTTAACCTGAAACTGTTCTTAACCTGAAGCACAACTTTAGCTAATGGGGCCTCCTGCTGCTGCTGTTCTCATCCTGAAGCAAAGTTCTTAACCTGAAGCACTATTTCTGGGTTAGCGGAGTCTGTAACCTGAAGTGAATGTAACCTGAAGCGTATGTAACCTGAGGTACCACTGTAAAATATTAATACCAAAAAAAACCCACACCTCATTCTCCAGCAATTGGCATTCAGAGACATGCTGTTGCTGACACATCATAGCTAGTTTACATGGATAGCTTTAGCCTCCACGAATTGTCTAATTCCCCTTTAAAGCCACCCAGTTGATGGCCATACCTTGCCACAAGTACATATTCCTTCACCTCACTCTCACCTCTTGCTGCTTAGTCAGGTTACAGACTGCCTTGTGATTTAATCTGAAGGATACTAATTAGGTTGCAAATGGAAATAGAAAGAAGTGAAGTGGAGTCACATGCACTAAAGAACCAGAGGAATGCTCGTTAAAGTACAGCCTTATTGAATACCTTCATCAGGTATCTAAAAATGGAAACAAACATCACACTAAGTGAAAATCACAGTGATACTAAATTTGAAGTAATTGAGAACACTAATGAGGTTAGAAACAGAGAAAACAACAACTTGGGGATCTTTTTTCCCCAACTAAAAACAGTGAGGGTGCAATAATCCAATGCAGACAATTTTGAGAATACTCCCCTAAACATTATGGCAATGTCACATTTCAGACATACTGTCCACCAGACTAATCCATAATGTCCTGGATTTGCAGCCAAGGTTTATTAAAAAAAAAAATGATCAAGTTAGCATATCCACAACTATCGTATTTTTCTCTCCCCAAACAGCTTTGTCTAACTGGGATACCACATCTAAACCTACAGATGTACCTGTTAACCTCCTCAATCCTGCTTAATGAGAGGTGGATTCCCCTAAACCCAATTTGCATTAGACTCAGCTAGCATGCCTTGCCCAACTAACTGCATACAACCCTTTCTTTCCAATCCTTTATCTTCCTTTCCTCCCCATATAACAGTTAGCAGTGATGGTAGATAGGGAACCCACAGTGGAAGCATCTTGGCACAGACTCCATTCCTCAGTGCCTAGTATCTGCTAAATAGCTAAATTCCAGGCATCAGGGACAGCAGAATATGTTCATTTTCCAGGGTGCCTGAGTATGATTGCCAGGTATCCTAAAAAAGAAAAGAAAAGAAAAAGGAATGCATCAGAAAGTGCCTGAGGGCTTTGCACACTTTAAAATTACAGGCGCTTTAGAAAGGTCCACTCACTGCCTCACCCTTCCTTTAGGTAAAGGTAAAGATACCCCTGACCATTAGGTCCAGTTGCAGACGACTCTGGGGTTGTGCACTCATCTCGCTCTATAGGCCGAGGGAGCTGGCGTTTGTCCACAGACAGCTTTTGTGTCATGTGGCCAGCATGAGTAAGCTGCTTCTGGTGAACCAGAGCAGCGCACAGAAACACTGTTTACCTTCCCACCAGTGCGGTACCTATTTATCTACTTGCACTTTGACGTGCTTTCGAACTGCTAGGTGGGTAGGAGCAGGGACTGAGCAACGGGAGCTCACCCCGTTGCAGGGATTTGAACCACTGACCTTCTGATCAGCAAGCCCTAGGCTCAGTGGCTTAGACCACAGCGCCACCTGCATCCACAGCCTTCCTTTACTCTAATGTAAATAAATATCCATTGACAAATGCAAATGAAGCAGATGTGTCTGCAGGCACTCCCAGTTCCCAGTGGAGCACCACTATCTTTTGCACATTCAACAGTGACTTAAGCTGGAACTTCCCATCCCAGTATTACTTGAAATAAAATGCTGCTTCACCCATCACTCCGAGCAAGGCAAAAGTCCTCAAGTGTTCTACATTCCACCATAGCTGTAGAGCAGACATTAGCATAACTTCAGGAAGCCTAAGTGTTGATGCTGAAAGTTGGAGAGCTCTGAGACCAATGCTAAGACTGTCTTCAGTTCATTGGGCAAGGATACAATGGGTGGGCACTAACAGCATCCCAATCTTATATTGTAGGCTCATCTTCAGTTCAAATACTTAAAGCTTGTGGGATGTCATCCACTGGGAGCAGTCAAGTACAACATTCCTTGTTTTTCTAGAGTGGACATACAAGGTAATGTTTGGTCCAGCCAGTCGAAACTTCCTGTTCCTCCTGGCCTGGAGCATCTTTCCTTGCATGTGACTAGTGGGTGGGCATGGCCTTTCCAGACCTGGTAAAAGGACAAGGCATGCATCCACTCTCAAACTTTTCCATCTTCCTTTCAACCTGTGAACTGCTGGACTGCTAGCCTGCAGCCTGCAGTAAATCTCCCTTATGGGGTAAACCTGTTTGTATATGTTTGAAACTTTAAACCTTAAGCCCTCCTTCAGGGATCACACTGTGCTCTGCCTGATCATGAGTAAACTTTCTCTTTATTGCTTTTGAATAAGACTGTGGTGTCTTTATTCTTTTAGGTGGGATTCAAGGGGGCTTACCAGGAAAATATTAGAACACATTTCAATCCGGACAAGCCAGATCGAATTGCGTATTGTCTTAAGAAACTCACACGAGTCTGCAACTAGTTTTCTACTGGGTAAAGGGGAATGCCCTCAGCTAAGCAAAGAAACTTGCTAGCACAAGTTAGGAAGGATGTTAATAAACAGTATATCCTCTCTTGCCACCCTGAACATTCCCACAAAGCTGGTAGACTGGTCAGGGACACTGACTCTTGATGGCTCAGGTCCCTGTCCATTGAGAGCACAACGTTAAGTAGGGCACATTTTTAGAAAAGACTGCCATATTAGGCACTAATATATTGAAAGCGTGCACAAGAGAGTCATGCTGACCAGCAATGGCCCTTGACAGCACATGAACTTGTCATCCATGTGGAACATGTGCATGCTAGGAAGTGTTCTTGTTAGTCCAAGATTTCCCCTTGCCTAAAGAAGCATTACATGCGCACATGTATTAATGTAGGCCTACATCACCTTGCCAACAAAGGTCCGTATAGTTAAAGCTATGGTTTTCCCAGTCGTGATGTATGGAAGTGAGATGTGGACCATAAAGAAGGCTGATCGTCGAAGAATTGATGTTTTTGAATTATGATGCTGGAGGAGACTCTTGAGAGTCCCATGGACTGCAAGAAGATCAAACCTCTCCATTCTGAAGGAAATCAGCCCTGAGTGCTCACTGGAAGGACAGATCGTGAAACTGAGGCTCCAATAATTTGGCCACCTCATGAGAAGAGAAGACTCCCTGGAAACGACCCTGATGTTGGGAAATATGGAGGGCATAAGGAGAAGGGGACAACAGAGGATGAGATGGTTAGATAGTGTTCTCGAAGCTACCAGCATGACTTTGACCAAAGGCAGTGGAAGACAGGAGTGCCTGCCGTGCTCTGGTCCATGGGGTCACGAAGAGTCAGACACGACTAAACAACTAAACAACAACAACATCACACAGTGATGTGGCTGATTGGGAGAATGGCTGCTGTGTGCGTCACAGAGTATGTCTCTTGATGCTGCAACCATGCAGTCCCCTCAGATCTGCTTTTGAGAAATGATGGGGTTATGTGAACCTCCCTATAGAATCAAACTATTTTCTCTTGTCTCTTTGATGACTATATTTGGGAGTCCTACAATGTATCACTTGATTGTGGGTGTGCATTATCTCTTCTAGGTCTGAAAATGGTATGCTGTTCTTGCAATCCATAATCTATTCATTTTAAAGAAGGCTTGTGCGGCTGGCGTGAGCCCCAGAATAAGGCAATCAGATGTAAATGGCAGTTTCTTACATTCAGCCAGGAAGTGTGTGGCCAACTGCTTGTTTCTTGTGCACAACAGAATAGCCCCATGCTTTGGTTTTACTTTTTATGAACATCCGAAACTGCATCTGGAATGTGTTTGAGAAGCAGAGCTTTTGCATAGCAGGTTAGATAGCACTCTGCAACACGATCTCTTCCTCTTTAATGCAGCCCCAAACGATCTACATTCCTAAAGCAGTTTGATTTTTCTTCTCTTTCCAGTCTCAGTCTAGCACTATCAGATACACATCTTGCTCCCTTGGGATTCTAGCCATGCTGAAACTGCACAGAGCACTGATTGAACTGCTGAATCAGACTGTAATCAATCTTACATCGTACAGATATCTTTTGGTATTTTGTCTTTGATCACACCCTAATGGGAAACACAGCACGTTAAGGAATAATGAAGTTTCCACTAATTGTATCTATGCTAAAAGGCCTCCAGGACTTCATTTTGTTGCTTCTGATGAAATAATTGAATGTAAGCTAAGGTTCATGTACAGAATATTACATATATTGCATTTTTTCCCAAGCATATAACCAGGCTACAGCACTTAATCAATTACTCTTTTAGCTTAATCGATTAAAAAAACTCATTTTAATCAACTACAAATATGCCCCTCATTCGTAAGGTAGGGAATTTATTTCTTAATTACCCCCACCATGAAAACTCAATATAAGAAGCACCATCTTTCAAAAAGCAGTCTACCTTCTTACAGACACAGGAGGAATGCCACTTCAAGGATTATGTAAACTGCAGTGTATATGAGGATAATTTAAATAAAAATATATAGACTCATTCCTTCAGAAATATTGCTTTTATTCATAAGTAAATGCATACAAATGCAATTGAAAGATAAATTGAGCTATTGATTAAAATTTAACTGATTAGTGGATCACACAATGATGATGATGTCTGCAGCTGTACATAACTCATATATGCATTTGTTGAAGGCACTCAGGCACCTGGCCAATGTACCCATGCCCCAGAAGAAGCCTAAGGAAGACTGAGGCTGATTGAATGACAAACAAAAAAGGGGGTCACAATCCATCCTGAAATGTGACTTTTGGCTCTGTGCAAGTGTAACAAACTGCCGTTCTTCTTTTCCAGTGGCAATGGTGGTCAATGCTACTACCAATTTCCGTGAGGGGACCATGTTGGATGCAGTTCCTCCATGTTGGATGCAACTACTCTGCCAGGTAAGGTAAAGGGACCCCTGACCATTAGGTCCAGTCGTGACTGACTCTGGGGTTGAGGTGCTCATCTCGCTTTATTGGCCAAGGGAGCCAGCGTACAGCTTCCGGGTCATGTGGCCAGCATGACTAAGCCGCTTCTGGCAAACCAGAGCAGCACACGGAAACGCCGTTTACCTTCCTGCCGGAGCGGTACCTATTTATCTACTTGTACTTACCGTAGATGTGCTTTCAAACTGCTAAGTTGGCAGGAGCAGGGACCGAGCAACGGGAGCTCACCCCGTTGCGGGGATTCGAACCGCCAACCTTCTGATCAGCAAGTCCTAGGCTCTGTGCTTTAACCCACAGCACCACCCGCGTCCCTTACCCTGTCAGGTACGTACATATTATTTCAGATGAGGGGCTGAGGCTGATACTGCATGGTTCATCTAAGCTTTACTAGGCAGCTTGTGATGATACAGCATTCTATCAGCAGGGACCTCCAGGTTCACAAGTCACTCGCATGGAGCAGATTGAATTGTAAAACGAATGAATACAAAACAAAACTTTTCCTTTTGTGTAACCATCAGATTCCACAGAAGTGTCTATTATCATGCTTTCAAGAATACTTTTTTTTCACAAAAAAGATCCACTCACCCATTTTCTTTCTAGCTCTTCCTGTTCAGCAAATAAGCTTGGCTATATTGCTTCTGTGTAAGTCATCCTCTCCATCAAGTGCATTTTTATTGTGTCCTTGCTGATACGTTTGACTTTTAATATCATCCCAATCCTCCCCCTTCATCTCCTCTGCCATTGATTAATGAGTGGCAATCATGTAATCCCTTTGTAGGAGCAATTTGTCTCCAGTCCTGAGCAGTTCGCCTCCTCGGCTATGCCCCCTTTTCTGTGGGAAGCTTTTGTGTCCCTCTTTAATTCCTCGACACGAGTTAAGTAAGAAATACTTGAGGAATAATAATATAGAAGGGTGGGGGGAGAAAACTGAGGCTGTTACCTGATACTGCAATTTAAACGAGAGCTTCCAATTATATGCTAACGCCCTAAGAGAAAACCTTGAAGAGTCTTTCAGAGCTATTCAGAACCTAAATTGGATTTTGCAGCTTGAACTGCATTGTATGGATTTAGTTTAAGCTCTAAAATATACGGGATTCATCTCTCAGGTGTTAGAGAGCTGCTGCGAATCACGTTGGATCCACTAATTAAAAGTCGCTCCTGATCCTTTGCCAGAATACATTTTCCTGACAAGATTCAGAGACTCTTGTTGAGGGTTTGTAGCCACAGGCACCTGAGAGGGCCAAACCTTTTCAGCTCTGGGTATATCTAAGAAGCTGTTATAGTTTCACATTTAGCTATTAAATATTCTAGCCAGTGTCCAACATTGTGATGGACAAAGAGTATGTTGAGGACCAGCTCATATATTGCACAGATCCCAGAGGATGCAATATTTCTCTGGGCATACAGGTATAATTTACATCCTCCAAACTTCTGTGGGAATTGGTCCAGACAGTGGCAGATGTGGTGGATAGCTTTTGCTCTTCAAAACATCATCTCCAACTGTTGAGCTTTCCCTGGCAGCTATCCATTATGTGAGAGAAATTGTGAGAATCAATATGGCATTGATAGCCACTTTTGCCCGGAATTGGTCTAAATCCCTTTTAAAGCCATCTTGGTTCAAGGTCAACAGCAGTTTACCACATCTTGTGGAAGTTGTGTGAAGAACCACTTCCTTTTCTCTGTCTTGAATCTACCAACATTTTAGCTCGTTGATCATTTGGGAAGCAAGGCGACCATTTCTCTAAGAGGAAAATTTTTCAGGTTGTCTATGTGTGTGGAGGGGAAGAGTTAGCAGTGACACTAGCCCAGATTCTTTCTGTTTGGAATCTCAGTTGTCCCAAGCACCACCACTGCAAGTGCCAACAACAGCAACTGGAGACCACCATTTTGCATCCTTCACAATGCTCTGGACCTAGATTTCTATCAGCTCCTTCTCAAAGCAGTAGAAAATATCCAGATAAAACAGAAATACAAAGCAACCTTCTTTTCCCAAGTATGAGAAGAAGGCAGGGGGATTATAAAGCAAGCAAAAAAAAAACATGAGAAATTTTCTTTAAAAAATGTCTTCTGAGAAATTTCAGCTCAGCCTAGTAGGAACATTTTTTTAAAGCGTATCTTTTGAGCTGTGGCAAATGTAATGCACATTTTTAAAAATATTTATATTTTATTAAGGTGATTTCAGTTAAAAAAATTAAGTGAAAGGTGATTTCAGTTTAAAAAAAAGTGATGCAGAAAAAAAGGAGGAAAAGTGAGAGAGGGAAAAAGCAGCAACAAATATACATATAAAAATGAAAATATATAACAACAAAAAGCAATACACAACATTCCCATACATCCTTGTATAAATTTGTATAGTGTTATTGTCCTAGTGCTTATGTAAATGCTAATAGCTTCCACATTTTGTATAAACTCATTCCAGATGTCATCATATTTATCCATACAGAGTAAGCAGTCCGTTCATAAATTTCCAGTGATGTCATATCGTCAGTCCATTGATTGAATGATATCATATCTTTATTTTTCCAGTTCCTCAATATCAATCTCTTGGCCACCATTAGGACACGGAAAATCCATTTCCGTTGTCCCTTTGATCATTTCCATACTGCAAGTATATAATTCAATAACATATTATCCACTGAAAGATTTAACTTTTCCTACACAGTCATAATTACAGTCCAGCACTTTCTTCTGTGATAGGAATTTTGAGGTCTTAGATATATGGTAATGTTCATAACCGCATGTACATAGATCAGCACAGGAAGACCGACCTGAAGCCATTTTGATTCCTAAACTGAGCAAATGTTTTCTCTGCAAGGTCAAAGTGGAAAAGCCTCCCCATTGTCTTTTCCTTCACAAATCCTGTCTTAAGGGTATGTCTGTGTTTGAATAGGGTGTGAACCGGTGACCTGGCCCAGGAACTAAGTATTTATCATTACAAAAGAATGGCCAGGCTCCCCAGGCAATTCAATCAAGTAACCTGCCAGACAGGAGATAAACAAGGACAGGAGAAACAACATTCAAATTTCTGTTTAGACTGCCTTTTTTGTGATGTAGGTATGATGTATCTGAGGTGTGGTCTTGATCTACAGGGTGGCAATTTCAAAAGTCTTTATAAGGCCTTGCACACCATTTTTCTGGGTCCCTCCTCTCTCCTGCAGGTGAGGGGAGCACCCTGTTGCAACAGATCAATAAAGGCCAAGCCTACAGGCTGCTGTTTTGCTCCAAGTAATCCTGGTTGGTGTCTTTGTTTTTGTCCAAGGGAGCCCTCGGATTTTTCCGTTAACACTTCCAAAACTTGTTAAGTAAAGAACACTATACAAACATGTGTTTCAGAGAGGCATTGTCCTTGCCACATCTCCAACACTGAGCTATCTTAGCTAACCTTTTTTATACAACCAGAAAGGGGCAAACATAATGGACGTTAATGCAGTTGGGTGGGGAGATTTCCAAGTGATCATTAAATCGGTTAAAAATACAGGTGCACTTTCACCCTTCAAAAAAGTTAGCTGTTTGCAATGTAATGTTGGCCACATCTACTGAGAAGTCCCAATAAATTCAGTGGATCTTCCTCCCAGGTAAATGTGTATAGGATTACAGCCTTAGCCAGCTGCCCTGGTGGATTACTGGAAGTGGGGGAGATGCAGAATTAGAATATTTTTTTATTTTGCACATTGATTTGTTGGAAGAATGTTGGACATGATAAGCATCATTATTTATAAATATTCAATGGGGAAAATAATGTGCTTAACTATTTTATTAAATTCCATGTGTTTAGAAAATGCTTAACAGTGGCTAAAGGTAATGGTACCCCTGACCGTTAGGTCCAGTCATGGCTGACTCCGGGGCCGACTTGCAGCGCTCATCTCGCTTTATTGGCCGAGGGAGACGGTGTACAGCTTCCAGGTCATGTGGCCAGCATGACTAAGTCACTTCTGGCGAACCAGGGTAGTGCACAGAAATGCCATTTACCTTCCCGCTGCAGCGGTACCTATTTATCTACTTGCACTGGGTGTGCTTTCAAACTGCTAGGTCGGCAGGAGCAGGGACTGAGCAACAGGAGCTCACCCTGTCACAGGGATTCGAACCACTGACCTTCTGATCGGCAAACCCAAGAGGCTCAGTGGTTTAGACCACAGCGCCACCTGCGTCCCTTTAACAGTGGCTAGATTGCCCTAAAAGTGTTTCTTAAAGATAATACTGGACAGAACGTTGTGGGGTTTTTTCATTATTATTTTTTTCATTTTTCTTTTTGGCATTGCATCTTTTGACAGCCTAGGAGTGAATACATATGGAGGCAATCGGTCTCTCCACCTGCATGTGATCAGTCAGGGGCTCTTACATTTAATTGTTTGAGATGCATTGAGTTATTCCTCAGTCTGAAACAGTATCATTAAATGCTACAAGTGATTGCTCTCAGCGGCGAGGCCACTACACTTTCCATGCTTCATTCATCAGAGCTGCTGTGATCCATCATTCACCTTAATGCCTGATTTCTAAAACCCACCTCTTCTCTTTCGCTTGTGCAGAGAAAATCATGAGATACAGAGACAAATCAAGATATCAGCAGTATAAAGCTGCTGAGAACTCAGCTGTGACTTCTCGCTGAAGAGGAACAGTGCTCCAACAGGCAAAATGCAATTCTTTAGCAGAAAAAGAGCAATTCCATCTCTGGAATTTGCTGATGCACAACCCTGCAAGAAGTTCCTTCTCACTTTCTGAACCAATTATTTGACATTAGTTTTGCTCACTTTCTTCCAATCGCAGCTTGCTAGAGAAGTTTTTTTGCTGATCAATTTTCCCCAAGCCCTCCTCCCATTGCAGCCTGTCAGAGATCCCAGTTCCTCAGCTCAGCTCACTGATTCCAGCACCAATGAGCTAAGGAAAGGGCTGTACATTTCAGTGGCAAGGCCCATGCTTTGCATACAGATGTCTCCAGGTTCAATTCTAAAGATTTCCGCCTAAAGCCCTTGAAAGTTGCTTCCAGTCAGCAAGGTAGACAGTACTGAACTAGCGGACCAATTGTTGAATGGTGCCTTGGCGACTGAGAAACCTCCTGCCACTAGCTGGAGGGGAAAACCTATTGTGGAAGAATTTTGTATTTCAAGATAGGTTAATAGGTTTGTAAGATTCCTCCAACTTGCTTATTGACACATCCCAAAGGGTCTAACTGCCAAGGATTTTTGGTTTGCTTTATTATGAATGATACAGAAACTCCTAGAATGAATACAGTGCAGATATGATGCCAATTCTCCTTAGCCTTCCCACTAACATTGGAGCATGAGCACACATTTTTCAGACCCCAAATTTCTATGCTGAGGGAATTTGGCCTACAATCCTAATCAAGGCTACCATTTGGCATACGTCTTGAATGCACACCTGATATTGCGTATTGGTGTCAGGCAATCTCAATTAAAGAAATCCCTTGGGTATTCAAGGTTCTCCAGACCAACTCACCTCACTCATTAACCTTTTCTAAACCTGCCTTAGAAAAACCTGAGTCAGATTCTAGTTTCATCTGCCCTTCTAATTATATGAGCATGACAAATTGATCCAATGTTATCCTGAATAATAATTTAATCTGTCCCTGAACTGTTCTCTCTGGAAAGATCCAGTAAGGGAGTTTATGTTTTATGTTTTATTTTTTATCACAAGACAGCAATTGTAGGAAACACTTGCAAATTACTGGCCCAAGATGTAATGAGTAAAGTATTTTGAAGGCTTTTTGTGTGTGCATAAAAACACTGAATGCATTTATTTCTGGCAGAGGGAGGGAAGCAATGCATAGTTATTATAGATGGTTCACAAAGAAATTGCTAACAGAATAGAAAGCTATGTTACCCTTCTTGCATGTGGCAGCTTGCTAAGAATTGTGGGGGGTTTGGCTTTCTGCAGATTTCATTTGCACATGGCACTTAAGAATTCACAATCCTTGTCCCTGCTACCTAATTTATATCGGTACAGGGAGTTATGTGTAGATTGAAACCTTGCAATTTGTTTTTAACCATAACATTTGTCTTATTTTATAGGACAAACATGGAATCAGCAAACTAATCTGTTGAACCAAACAAGGTAGACATGGTACCCCAGGAACAGTCCGGAGAAACCTTGAAGCCAAACTACCTGCTATAGGGTCCAAGATTCCCCTACCCTACAACTACAATTTGCCATTGTATGTGTGGAGTTTAATATTAATCAGAGCAATACTGGGACTTGGGGTGCTTCACCCTCCCTCTTTGGCTGGTTTTCAAATCTGAATCAGTCCCCTTCCCATCTGCATTGTGTGTGTGGGGGGGTACATTTCTTCTCCCTTACCGGTGAGAAACCAATAGAGGAAGAGATTGCCCCCAAATAAAGGATTAGGCACCTACTCCCTACAATACTGACCCACTGCATTTGCTGCCCCCCAAAATACTGCAGCTCTACTTGATTAAAGGGACATGGGTGGTGCTGTGGGTTAAACCGCAGAGCCTAGGACTTATCGATCAGAAGGTTGACGGTTCGAATCCCCGCAACAGGGTGAGCTCCCGTTGCTCAGTCCCTGCTCCTGCCAACCTAGCAGTTCGAAAGCACGTCAAAGTACAAGTAGATAAATAGGTACCGCTCTGGCGGGAAGGTAAACGGCTTTTCCATGCTCTGCTCTAGTTCGCCAAAAGCGTCTTAGTCATGCTGGCCACATGACCCGGAAGCTGTACGCCGGCTTCCTCGGCCAATAAAGTGAGATGAGCGCCGCAACCCCAGAGTCAGTCACAACTGGACCTAATGGTCAGGTGTCCCTTTACCTTACTTGATTGGATTGGATTGGATTGATTAAAATAAAATGTTGATGAATCACAGGTCTCCCACAGCTAAATAGTTGGACCCTTATTGAAGTAAAATAAATTCAAAGCTGCTCTAGATCAGTAATGCTGGGCACTTTGGTGCTGAATGTCAGGACTTCTAAATCCCTGCAATAAACAAATTAATGAAACTATTAATTTCTGTTTCTATGAATCCATAGGATATCTGCACACAGGGAGGCTGCCTGCTGTATCTCTGTGTGAGTCACTGATCCAGCCTTGCAGTGCCAAATTTAGGGCAGTGTGAGCGTTTTCCCCACACAGGGCACTGAGCCGAAGGGGTGCCAAATTGAGAAGATCTATAATTGAGCAGATCCATTTTGAGGCACCAATTTTTAGCCTCACACAGGGGACGTTTCCTGTGCATTTCTGCATAAGTCACTGCTCATGGCCAATCAAGGAACACACTCAGGAAAGCAACAGAAAGAAACACAAGCCAATCAGCTTTTCTGAGATGGATAATTCTTACTTTTATATACTCTTAAAAGAAAATGCTGAGCCACTTCTGCTGCATCCCTTCCATTCATTCTGTTGTGTGGTGGGACCCTGGGTATCAGCCCCACCGCTGAGCAGCCAGACTTAATTAATCTGGGAAAGAAGATAGTGAGCTAACCTACCTCTGACACACGCATCTGTTGAAGACAAAGTGCCATAAGGACATGCTGCTCTTGAACACAACCTTATGGGGAGCAAACTAGCTCCACACTGTGGATTTACTGGATGTTCATCTGCTCAAAACTGGAATATTAGTCACATTAGCTATTCCTCTTGAAGATACCCCATGGGCAGTGCCCATCCACGAAGCAAGATGATTGTTTTCTTCCACCTGACACTGAAAGACCTAGTGGTAGTGTGATATTTTCCAACAGGATCGGGGAGCTCAGAAATGAACTCTCTCCATTTGAAATGTGAGTCCATTGTGAACTGATCTGAACCCCCAATCCGCTTCCAGTAGATAACAGGTTCCACAGAATTAACTTTTTGAAAATAATCATACCCTCCCTGTTGCCCAGGAAGCTCCCCCTTTGCAGTATAAGGCTGCATTCGCCCAGTGTTTGTGAGCAGAGGCTCAAAAGAACATCTGTAAGAAATAAGCCAGTGATTTATGTGCTACCTTTTACTAAATAATCCGTAAACAGATGTAATGTAAACAGGTTGATCCTTGCTCAGATATCATAGCAATAATATATTGTGGGTGTCTGACCTTTATGTGATACTATATATCTTTGGGTGCCAATAAACGTCTGGCTTTGCAAGCCTCTCCCTATTGTTATCATGTTATACAAGCTGCAGTAGAATGAATCACTGTTTTGTTTTTAAAGAAAAAAAAGCTCTCTGATATTTATTTTTTTATATATAGGACATACTGTGTACATCCACAGGGACGCCCACATAGCCTGCAGAAGGATGTAGGAATATGTCCATGTGCACTCGAGTGATTAACTGCTACCTTGGGAAGCAAACGATATGTCATTTCAAGAAATAATCTTTTGTGAAGCATCATGTTCTTCTGAAGAGCAAGCACGCTGCAGCACATATTTTCTCAAGATCTTATGATTTATGGATGTTTGTGTTCACGGATTTCAGGATGGTGTAACTCTTAAGAGGGACAAGGACAATATCCTGTAAAGGCACATGAAAGGTTTCTGGTGTTTCCAGCATCACAGAAGATGCTACATCAGCCCAAAGTCCAACGAAACTGCCAGTGCTTAAGGAATTAGATCTCAGCTAATTCTGATACAAACAGACATGAGCTATACCTCCCAGAGAAATGTGTGGATTTGAGGTTAGTTTCTCACCAGATTTTGTACTTCCAAAATGTTCCAATGACATCTTCAGCTTGGAAAACATTAAGATGTGAAGTTTCAGAAATTGGGACACAGGTCAACAAAGATATGGAACAGAACACACCTATGGCTGCATACATGCAAAAAGGACACAGGATGGAAATATATTGATTTGCCCATTCTTACCAGGGGCAGATCTACACTCATGGTTTTTAACATTAAGGAAGGGTTTTGATAATCATACTGTCAGCATCGCCCTTGAGCCAGTGCCACCGACTGGACTCATCCACTTCAGCCCTGACTGGGCCAGGCGAGTTGGGTAGCACTTCCAGAGACCACCTTCTGCACAGGAACAGGTCAAAGTGCTGTGGACTCACAACTCAGAGTTGTGAGCACCAGATTCACTTCCAAAGACAGTCGTTGCACAGCAGAGTACAGCAGAGCATAAACCACTCGGAGAACAGCTCTGTAGAATAACTACCGTATTTTTTGCACCATAACACTCACTTTTTTCCTCCTAGAAAGTAAGGGGAAATGTCTGTGCGTGTTATGGAGGGAATGCCTACAGGTGGCATGCCTACGGATTTTCCTCCTCTAAAAACTACGTGCGTGTTATGGTCGGGTGCGTGTTATAGAGCGAAAAATACGGTACTTTTATTCTATCTACAACTATCATACAAACTATATACAGAACTAAATGGAGAAGCTGAACTGCACTGAGTGTCTGCAGCTGCTCTTAGCAGCAACCTTATCTATACAGAGATAACATACTCTCTCTCTAACACTCAGTCTCCCTCTTTAATGTGAGGCTGGAGTGGAATAAGTAGTGAGCAGAAACCGCCCCCTCCTCTCTGGAGAATCAGCAGAGAACATCAGCAGATTCTTGGAATGGGAGGGGTGAAATCTCCTCACATACGGCCACATGATGTTCTACTTTGAATGTTCATAATTTATTATAAAAATGTAACCCCATAGGGCACTGCAGAGCAACCAGCAACTAGCAGTAGGGAGACAGCGTTTTTGACAGAGGTAAGAAACACTTTTTTTTTTTACAACTATGCCCTGTGATGTTTTAGAATGATATATCTAATATTGCTCCAATAACGTTAAACAGGTCAGTGTAGATCCAGCTCAGGACTGCATCCAGACTGCCAGGATGCTATGGGAGGAATTCAAGCACGTGCTGTAAATTTAGGCTTGTGCAGTACATTAAAGAGCTCTGCCGTCCTGGCACAACAATTCCACTTAAAACAACAACGGACATTTTGTGGTTAGGAAAGTCATGGGCAAATGCACTGGAAAGTGAGTGATGAACAAATGACCCCTCCCCCAAGCAAAGTAGGATGAATGTTTGTTGTATAACTGCCGCCCCCCCCCCCATAAATAAGAACGAATGATCAATGCAGGCCACATATAGACTAACCCCTGTGTATTTTGTTCAGGCAAATCAGGATGAAAGCTGAATCAACAGGTTACTTGAAGGAGTCTCAGGATTTGCTTTCTTTTGGGAAGTTATGCAAAACCACTCTGAGGAAGGCTGAGAGGTGTAAACTTTTTAAGGTTTGGCTCAGTAGTTTTGCTTAAAGAGAAATCTCCAAATTTGCTTCAAATGGCTCTTTTAAGAGGTTTGTTTATTCAAAAAGTTGTGCTTCATAATTATGTTTTCCTGGTTATTTGTGATTTGCAGGCATTCTTCCTTGTATTTCTCCAGTTAATAGTTGTCCAATTTCAGTTGCTTTTTATGCCAATTTTGTATATATTTTTCTCTTTCTTCCATTATTCTTACCGTGGTGCCTCGCAAGACGAAATTAATCCGTTCTGCGAGTCTCTTCGTCTTGCGGTTTTTTCGTCTTGCGAAGCACGGCTATTAGCGGCTTAGCGGCTATTAGCGGCTTAGCAGCTTTAAGAAAAAGGAAACAAACTCGCAAGAACTCGCAAGACGTTTCTTCTTGCAAAGCAAGCCCATAGGGAAATTCGTTTTGCAGAACGACTCAAAAAATGGAAAACTCTTTCGTCTTGCACATTTTTCATCTTGTGAGGCATTCGTCTTGCGAGGTACCACTGTATTATTAAAATGAGGTTTCTATATTAGTGGCCATCACTCTTCTTGGCTGGATTGTCATAACTCCACACATTTACCTGTGGAATTAATAATTATTTGTCAGGGGTGTTTGCATGTGTAGATATAGATATAAGTAAATTGAGTGCTTCTAATGATATCCACTGGAATATCATCAGCAGATCATTAAAGGCCACTTCACACATTAAATTTTAAAGGTGTTTGCCATGTGTATATCTAAAAATATAATTGTGGAAGCGACAAACTATTTGCAAAGATTTGTATCATACAGATCTTCCTATTGGAAAGCCATGACTGACTGCAGCTCTCCATTGGTTGTGTCTTAAGCGGGTAGCCAAAAGTTTGTCTTTTCATATAAATGCCCTATTTTGTGGGTGGGTGGGTGTGAAATGAAGAAATGGATGATTTGTAGTTTATAGCAAAGTTAAAAGCTTGGAAGCTGGAGCTATCCAGTCCCATCCCTATTTGTTTCATTCACACATCACTAGCATTGCTTAGAAAAGGGGGTGCAGGTGGCGCTGTGGTCTAAACAGCTGAGCCTCTTGGGCTTGCCGGTCAGAAGGTTAGCGGTTCGAATCCACACTACAGGATGAGCTCCCATTGCTCTGTCCCAGCTCCTGCCAACCTAGCAGTTCGAAAGCATGCCAGTGCAAGTAGATAAATAGGCACCGCTGTGGCGGGAAGGTAAACAGCATTTCCGTGCGCTCTGGTTTCCGTCACAGTGTTCACTTGTGCCATAAGTGGTTTAGTCATGCTGGCCACATGACCCAGAAAGCTGTCTGTGGACAAATGCCAGCTCCCTCGGCCTGAAAGCAAGATGAGCGCCACAACTCCATAGTCGCCTTTGACTGGACTTAACCATCCAGGGGTCCTTTACCTTTACCTAGAAAGGTCAAATATATGCAAATAGCACATGTAAATCTTTCCTGGATTGTACAACTTTGAACTGTGGGTATGATTATCATGTTTGCCATCCCTGCCCTCTGTATCTGAAGAAGTGTGCATGCACACAAAAGTTCATACTAATAACAAACTTAGTTGGTCTCTAAGGTGGTACTGGAAGGAATTTTTTTATTTTGTTTCGACTAGAAAGGTCACTTTGTAAAGAACAAGGGCTGTTAACTTCCAATTTATTCAGATTTACAATGTTGGCTTCAGATTCGACATGGTGGAAGAGGAGGAAGGGTGGAGCTTGGCAAGAAATACCAGAATTGTATTTTTCCCTGACTGAGAAGCTGAATTTGTATTGAAACTGCCCTAATAGTTGACCTGAAAAGATAGAAAACTAACAAGCAATGGAACTCTTCTGTTAGTATGCTAAGAAAATTACAAAGCAATTCTATTTCATATTTCATCTGCTTTTTTATTTTTAAAAAGATAAAGAAAACACAGGCTATAATAAAATAAGCAAACATTGCTTTCTGGGACATGATAGATTTTTTTAAAAAAAACATGCACAGTGATTGAAAATGAGGGCAGCAATGGCAAACATGATAATCATACCTGCAGTACAAAGTTGTACACTCCATGAAATATTTACATGTGTTATTTCTATATGTTTGAATCACACCTCAATCTCTTCTTTTCTGGATCCGGTATACTAAAGGGTAGACATTCATTAAAAGTCAGACAGAATTCTGTTGTGCTCAGAATGTAAACATCAATAAATTAGCCATGTTGACTATCCAGAAAAGATTATTTTTCCCCGTCTCATGTGTTTTGCACATGACAATTTATTGTTTGCAAAGTTTTATTTTATAATTTACTCTTTTGTGTGTGTCACATCAAGTTTGTATGGAAAAATCTCTTTGGGGAAGTACTGCCAGACATACTTTACACTGCGCATTTGTGATGATATCCAGTTTCTGAATTTCTAAAGCTTTAGCTTTCTGCAATGCCCTTCTTGGATGTCATTGTGACATTTCCAAGCCTTATTTAGAGGTCTGCATCTGAAAAGCTGGGATTATCTCAATCTGAATTAAAGCTGTTGTCGAGGAATATAAATTACAGGCTCCTTTTAAGTGAAAATATTTCAACATCTGTCAGGTTTGAACTTTGACATTATTTTAAATAAGCAGTGTTAAGTTTCTGTTGTGATTCAACTTTGAATATATATATATATATATAGAGAGAGAGAGAGAGAGAGAGAGAGAGAGAGAGAGAGATTTTAAATAATAATAATAATGACACCCCTCCCCATGCATACTTTAATTACTCAGTTTTATGAAAATCCAGTAAATCTGTAAATACTCAGTATTATTTAAGCATGGTCAAATTCTCTGTAATGCAGTGGTTCTTGAACTCTGCTCTGGGACAACCTTTAGTTTCCTGGAAGCTTATTGGAAATTCCTCAATGATATCAGCGACTGTGGATATACTATCCTGAAAGTCATATATGTCTGCTACTACTAATCTTTGCCTAGCCTAGAAAATGCAAATATTTAAGAACTTTAGGAATATACCAGGGTTTCCTCTTAGTTCATGCTGGGGAACAGTGATACCCAACACGAGCTGTGTATTATCCCTAAAATATGCCCCAGAAATCTCTATAATATGAACAAAGAGTCTTGTGGCACTTTCAGCACAAACTTATTATCTTTTTTAAAAAAAAATAATATTTATTTAGAGTTTAAAGTTACAAAAAGAAAAAAGAACAATACAAAATACAAAAAAGAAAAAAAGAATACAACAGCAACAGAAAAAGAAAAAAGGGAAAAAAGAGAAAAAAGAGAAAAAAGGTATAAAAATACATTCGCTTAAAAAAGAAAAAGAACAAATTAAACCTTTACATAACTTTCTTCCTTTACTTGTTTCCTTGACCTCCTCACACCTCCCAATTTAGTATTCTAATTCAAATCGTTTTCTCAGCAAATCCTTCCGACCTTATTTTCATTTAAGTAATTTAATTTAATATATTATAATTTAACGTCCTCTCTTTCGTCAACTTCATCAACTCATTTTTACTTAATCCTTTATATCATTTCTACCAAAACCACCTAATTTTCTTTTTCCAACATCTTTCTAACAGTCTTTAATTTTACAATATTTTTGAAGATCCACGACTCTTCCACCGACTTTTCTCCTTATCACACAAACTTCCATAGAATTTATCAAGTGCATGGAATATTATGGACAGTAGAAAACCAGTATAATTATTTGATCTTTGGATAGAGGTTCTGCTGCTAAAATGTTAGTATCTTCAGTCACATATGTGAAGAGGAAAAATGCAATAACAAGGAGTTTTGCATTCATTAAAAAATGATGAGTTATTGGTGTGTTCACTATTTTGTATTATTATAATGATTTAAATGCAACATCCCATATGAGGGAAAGGTAACTGCATCTTCAGAACAGGGTTTTTTAAAATATAATAATGCAGATTAATTCAGCCTGAAGAATATTGGCAACATGAAATTCCCTAGAAATGGCTTCAATATTTATTCATGAAAGGCATCTACTGAGCATTACTAGTGTTCAAAACAATACCGCAGTGCTCAGACAGATTTCTTTTGAAGAGCTCTATTTATCAAGCTTGTTAAGGAAAACTTTGGCTAAATAGGGATTATGGAGCTAGGATTCAAGAAAAAGACATTACATTGTGTGATCCTATGCTGCTCGAAACTGAGCTCCGTAAAGTCATCAGATAACACCAGGACATTGTACAAGGGGTTTTTGGAATTAGAAAAATTGGGGAAGCTAATGGAGGATTACAACTATTATTGCCAGAACCCCTTCCATTAGTATTGTGTTGGGGCCATTAATTGCATGCATTTTCGGTGAACAACCAGAAAAGAACCCCAATTTTAGGCCTCTCATAAAGAGTCCTGTTTTTGTTCTGCTGCAGTCCAAAAACTACATTCTTCATCTCTCTGTCCTCTGTGGAATAATTATGTAAGTTATGTGATTTATTATGTTGTCTTACATTATCCCACTTCATATATTTCAATACTGTGATGGCCTGGGATTCGGACTCAGAGGTTGAACCTGAGGAATCCCAGCCTGCACAGGAGTCCCCACCTCCAGAACCAGCTGAGCCGGGGCTGGGGCCTGAGCCTGAAGGGTCCTCACCTGTGCTGGATCCTCAGGTGCAGGCACCAGCTGAGTCTGCTCTGGCCCCTGAGGTGATGGAGGACCCATTGCCTGCAGGTGCTCCACACTCAGCCCCATCAGGGGAAGAGGAGGTTGCCTCTGGGTCCGGTAACCCCCCCCCCAGCCTCTCCTGAGCTACAGAGGCTCAGGGCAGAGAGGCGGAGGGAACTAAGTTCCTGCAGGAGGAGTGCTCGCCTCCAGGCCAGGAGAGGCGAGTCACCTGTGGACCGAGGCCTCCCTATGCCTCAGGGCAGATAAAAGCCAGTCAGTCCCAGTCCCAGGTTGCGGGAGCAACGTTGTTGCTAGCCTGTTCCTGCTCTTCTGCCAGAGTTCCTGACCCCACGGACAGCCTCCATACCGCACCATCAACCTTGGACTGGACTTGGACCTCACCTCTTGGCTAGCCCCCAGGACCAGCACAAATACAAAAGGAACACCATGCAAATTGTTTGTGAATTAAAAGCAACGCTATCAGTGAATACAGATTGTATTCACCAACTGATTTCCATTCTAGACATGGGATGAATAAGTGGACATCAACATCTTCCTCTCTGGTTCTCATTTCTGTCAGAATTTTCACATCCCTAGTTGTTAATGTAGTATTGACAGATGTTTTATTGGGAGAGTGACAGACCTTGAGGACTGCCACGTAGAGAATGTGCTAGGAGCTGAAGGATAGGTACTGGGAAAGGGAAGGATGTCACAAGGTGGCTCAAGAACACAGATGTTAGTATTCCTGTTAGTATCCCTGCAGATTGCCTATGATATATTTAGAATTTTAATACAGTTGTGAACATGGTTAGCCCAATGCAAGTATTTCATTTCTTTATTCCAGATATGGACACATAAATGTTCAGAGATGTTTTCCTCAGGCTCAACATTAAATGCAATATTTTTATTTTCAAAGAGAGCACAGTCATTCCTTCTTTGCCTCACAATTCTATGGTGCTAAATCTGTTCTTAAGCTCTGGGCACAACCTTAGTCTGCAAAGAGCTCCCTGAACCTTCATTTTTAACTGGTAGCACATTGCAAGTGAGGTTTCTACCATACCCGATTAGCAACATATTTTTTTGCTTCACCTCAACTCCACCACCCGTTAAAACAGAATCCTAGGAAGAGTTCTGTGAAACTCAATGGTTGGTTCAACATTTCACAATTTTTAGTTGGCACGAAGAAATGTGTTATTTTTCTGTTCCTTTTGGATTTATTATTATTATGCACAAATCTAGGCAATGTTAGCCATTAATGAATTGCAAGTGCACTGCTTGAAAAGAACAACTAAAAACCACCTTCTTCAACTTAGTCTTCCAAGTTTTGTTGCACTTTAAACTGCATGAGCCCAGCCATCATGGCTAATGGTCAGAGTAAATGGGAGTTTAGTCCAAAACATCTGGATGGAACCAGGTTCAGGAAGGCTGTTTTAAAGTAAAAAGAAAGAACAGCTGTATGCTTACACAAGGGATGTTATGTGCAATAAAAAGGGGGCACTCATAAATGCCAACACCCTTGTTTAATTACTCAGAAATCTTCTTCTTCTTCTTCTTCTTCTTCTTCTTCTTCTTCTTCTTTGGCAATCACTTGTAGCCGAATAAGATTGTCTTCCATGAATATGGTCTTAACAGTGAGTCTGTAAGTGACTGTGGAGGCCGATTCTGGATCCACACGTCCTTCTACAGTGGGGACATAGGTTTCCAGGGGGGAGTTGATCATGGTGAGGGTTTGCCAAATGTGCCTTCTTCTCAGCTCATTTCTCCTTTTCGCAGGAGTTATGTGTGGACTGACCCTGTTGAAGGAATGGATGGATCTGTCAATTTTGGTTTCTCCATTTCTATTTTTTCCAGTCCTAAATTCAGTCTGCCACATGAGTTAAAAAAAAGGTAAAGGTAAAGGTAAAGGTACCCCTGCCCGTACGGGCCAGTCTTGCCAGACTCTGGGGTTGTGCGCCCATCTCACTCAAGAGGCCAGGGGCCAGCGCTGTCCGAAGACACTTCCGGGTCACGTGGCCAGCGTGACATCGCTGCTCTGGCGAGCCAGAGCTGCACACGGAAACGCCGTTTACCTTCCCGCTAGAAAGCGGTCCCTATTTATCTACTTGCACCCGAGGGTGCTTTCGAACTGCTAGGTTGGCAGGCGCTGGGACCGAGCAACGGGAGCGCACCCCGCTACAGGGATTCGAACCGCCGACCTTTCGATCAGCAAGCCCTAGGCGCTGAGGCTTTTACCCACAGCGCCACCCGCGCTGTGGGTAAAAAAAAAAGTCCTCATCAAAATAGATCAGCTTTTGAGTGTGTGCTTTCCCAGGCAGTTCCCCATTATATAATACATTGTTGAATGTTATTACCTCTAATATATGCTTTTTTATGCATGCTTTCCCCCTGACAGACATATTTTTATAAGATTTTATTAAATCTTTTTCATAATAGAATAAGATAAAAGAAACTAATCCAAAATAGAACAAAAGCAGAGTAAGAAAGAGGAAAGAAAACACATAGTCCTCTCTCAAAGGTAGCTCTTAGCCATTGTCTCTCTCAAACAGTGGTGGATGTTCCCAGTTCTCACCTAGAAAAAAGCACACCAAGAACTCAAGAAGCCAATGTAAGTTTCAATAGTAGGGACCACTCTCACTATTGAAACTTACGTTGGCCTGAATTCTTGGTGTGCTTTTTTCTTGGTATATTTAATAACAAGAACTTCAACTTACTTAACCCCAGTTCTCACCAGGCTGAGGTAGCACACATTTCTTGAGACTTCGTTTCCTACTAATTTCCCTTGAAAGGAGGGTCAGACAAAACTGATGCAAGTAATGTCACAACTGGAATACTTGCAAACTTATTTCACTTCCCTCTCTACAGAGAAAGCTGTATGACCTTCCACTCAGGTTGTTAGGGGAGCTGTTAGGATCCTCCTCCAGGATACCATTCTCTGTTGGTTGAGAAATAACTTTAGACTTAGTGGGATAGTTTCTTCTCATTTAGTGGATGGATGCTATCCTGTGTCTGTGTGATATATACACTTCAGACTGTGTTGTACACTGGAATTAACCTGGTTGATGAACTATGGACCAATATATTTTCCTGGTCTACAGAGCGGTGGCTGGCAATTTTACATTTCCAATTATCTGATACAGTGGTTCTTAACATCTTAGATTTGAAGAACGTAGGATCATTTGTTCCTGGGATCTAAGACAGGCAAAGGGACAAAGGCAAACAACACTTTCTCAGTTTTAGTTTCCTGTGTGGAAGGAGAGTGGCATACTTCAAAAAGTCATTATTGAGATGATTATCTGATATGAGGAGTACCCTTTAATGGGACAATATTCTTGAAAGGTTCATTCATGCACTCTTTGGACAAGAAAGAAAGAAAGAAAGAAAGAAAGAAAGAAAGAAAGAAAGAAAGAAAGAAAGAAAGAAAGAAAGAAGGAAGGAAGGAAGGAAGGAAGGAAGGAAGGAAGGAAGGAAGGAAGGAAAGAAAGAAAGAAAGAAAGAAAGAAAGAAAGAAAGAAAGAAAGAAAGAAAGAAAGAAAGAAACTGTGAATTAAGACTTATTAATATTACTTTCTATGTAATAATAACTATAGCATAGCAATCTCATTCACACAAGATAATGACCACTTCAACCATAAACACACACTGAAATATGGGATTGTGAGTTTGACAGGGAATTTAAGGGGAAGCTATGAGATAATTAATCTTTTTCAAGTGATTTTGAGTAAGCACCCTAAGGGGTATTGCCAACATGGAATTATTAAATTGAAGGGATTTTTGTTTTTTTGTTCACTTATTCATTTGTTTCCAAATCTGAACTTTTAAGGTTTGGGTGAATATCCACGTGCCCCCATCTCCTCAAATTTGCTGACCTTGGCACTTTAAATGTGTCATGGCTAGAGAAATATCCAGTATGACTTCCAGATGATTCTCTGAGATGCTCCATTTTCCAAGAGACTTGTGACAGTCTCTCATTCCTGACATAGGGATTGGTTTGTTTATTTAATTTATAAATCTTATTAAGAATTGTTTCACCTCTCCCCCCCCCCAATGCTCCAAATGATTTACACTGATATTCCTAAGCAGATTGGCTAATAGAAAAGATATAACTGTGGCCCCCAAACTGTGGGATGACAGAGCAAATGTGTAGTGACTGAGATACAAAGAGGAAAAGTATCCTAAGGAAGATACGAGAGAGCCTACCACTGGTGTACAGTGGTAGTTTCTAAAATTGTTGGTCAGGAATGGTGAACCATTTAGAGATCAAGGGCCATGTTCCCATCTAGGAAACCTTGTTTCTAAATACCCTCATCTCCATCTTCCATACAGACAAGCCAGAGGTCACATTGCAGCCAGGCAGAACACTGATGGAGGGTTTGCACTAGGGCTACTGAAGGGTGTGTTTTGGAGAAAGGCTGTGGTGCCACACACTGGACTGAAAAACCCTAACCCCAAATGTGTCGGGGGGAGCAGTTGTGACAGCGAGGAACAGTGAGTGGCGGTGTTTGTGCTTAGACTGTCCCCCAGTGAACCCGCTAACTGCCCTTGGTTGCTGCTTGAGTCTTGGCCTTCTCTGTGCGATTCGCCTTGAAATTTATCACTACTTCTCACTGCTCAGAGCAGTTTCTCTGAGACGACCTAAATATAGAACAATTGCTGAATGGCTTAGACACTGAATACAGAATAAATGAATTATAGCTATGTCCCACCATTCTTCCACAAGTTTGTTTTTTTTAATCTCTTTATCCAGAAGTGTGAAAAGCGAAAATGTGAGTCTGTTTTTGCTACCTTTCAGAATATGCAAAGCAGCTCTTACTGCGGCTGTTGATATCTCTGTGGCCCGTTTCTTAGAGGCAGGGTATCTGTCCTTGTCCCAGGATACAGAGTGAGTCAATACACAGATTGGTTGACTTTTCATCACTGCACTTCATGCATAGGCAAAAACTCTCCATCCACTGAATACTGGAAGTCCAACTTTCTCTGGTTTTCACAGATTTAGCAGAAATCACCAATGTGGCCTGTACAAACTATGTCCTAATAAGCTGGACACTTTTCCCCAGCCAGGTGTGTGACAACTCCCTACTTTTAGCAGTTCCAGGAAAACAGCAGGAACAAAAAGTTTACTGAGTCTCTGGTGGCCAATTAACATGGACTGCATTTTGCTTGGTCAGATACATGTTTTGCAAGCTGGCACCAATGTATTTCCTTTAAAAAAATGGTTCTATAGCTATCTTAAAATTAAAACAAAACATTTCAGAAGACTACAGAACACACTAGATCAGAGGTTTTCCAACTGCTATCCAGGGTATGAAAGCACTCCTTAGAAGCTTCTGTTGCTGCTGCTGCTGTTATTGTTGTAGCATTCTTAGCAGGCAGATCAATAATTATAGAGATGCTTCCCTGAAAGGCAAGTTGACCCCACTACTAATCTTACTTAATTGTCCAACGACAGGAGAACATTGCTCTTTCAGTTCACACCAGGCTATGGTGGAGGGCTGGTTGATCCCTTGTATGCCTGAGTGAGCAGAGGCAGTTGTGCCATCAGAGCAGGACTTTGGGGCAGATGTTCAGAGTGGAAGGGCTGCCAAACATTGCATGGCTTCCTTACTCCATGTTGAAGCACATTAAGAAATGCACCATGCCATTTAAAGAGATGTGTCCCAATAATGAATCATGGGACACACCAGCCAGTGTGGTGTAGTGGTTAAGAGCGGTAGACTCGTAATATGGGGAACCGGGTTCGCATCTCTGCTCCTCCACATGCTGCTGCTGGGTGACCTTGGGCCAGTCACACTTCTCTGACGTCTCTCAGCCCCACTCACCTCCCAGAGTGTTTGTTGTGGGGGAGGAAGGGAAAGGAGATTGTTAGCCACTTTGAGACTCCTTAGGGTAGTGATAAAGCAGGATATCAAATCCAAATTCTTCTTCTTCTTAAGTCCAGAGTCTAAAATCACCTAATTGCTCCACTGATGCCAAGATTCTTCTGTGATTCATGGCTCTTTGACAGACAGTTTGCTGGGGTATAACTGCAGAATGCTAGTTAATCCTAGGTGTGGTAAAAATAAAATAAAAAATTAACTGCCTGATTATTTTTTTTAAAAAACCCACTGGGGTTTGAGTCACTCTTTAGCCAAAGTAGCCCCCAGCATAGTTTAAAACAGAAAATAAATGAAGCATTTGCAAAGTCTGGGAGGTATAGGCTGTTAGAACTTTAAATGCCCCAGTATTAAGCACTTATAATTTTGCTCTTCTACATCTACCACTCTTGGAGCAAACAGACTATAACCTTAACTAAGTTAAAATGCTTTACTTACAGTAATCAGAGGTTTCACTCATGCATCATTCAATGCTACAGCAGAAACAACACAGGTAAAGTATTAATGGTTACATAATACAAAAGTTAGTCTCAAGCACGTGGTCTGAGTCTGGAGTCCCAGCCCCAGATGTCGGTTCAGTTAAATTGTTCACAGAGAAGAGAGGAGGGAAGGAGGCAGAAAGGAACAGAAAACAGCCCTTACTTCTTCCCTCTCTGAAGGGGAAAGGGTGTGACCTTTTCTAGAATTTACAGCTCTCTGGACCTTAACCCCTTCATTTACTAACTAGCATAGCTATGCATTGTTAGGTTTTACTGTAAAATCTCCCATAAAAGTACAGTGGTACCTCGGGTTAAGAACTTAATTCATTCTGGAGGTCTGTTCTTAACCTGAGGTACCACTTTAGCTAATGGGGCCTCCAGCTGCCACCACGCCGCCGGAGCACGATTTCTGTTCTCATCCTGAAGCAAAGTTCTTAACCGGAGGTATTATTTCTGAGTTAGTGGAGTCTGTAACCTGAAGCGTCTGTAACCTGAGGTACCACTGTAATGACAAAAGACTTCCTTGAAGGTAGGAAGTTTCTAAACCAATCCAATGAACTCCTGATTCAGGTGTGAGTGTTATTTTTTTCTTCCGCATATTTGTGAAATACAAGTGCACTTGGGTCGGTATGTTTTAGTTTTTTCTTTGTTAACTTACCTGGAAGGAAGGAAATCAACATGGAATGTAAAAAAAATAAATTCCTTTAAGAAGTACTTGCTCATGCAAGAGATGTTGATAATGATTCAAGCCAAATAACATATCCAAGTGAAAACCATAATTCATTGTGACAGAGTGTTTGCCATATTTGTGAAGATAATTGAGTATCTGAAATGATTTCAAAGGCACCAGTTTATCATATGGCAGTTTTAGCACATTGTCTGAACTGTAATTCTGAGTATTTAAAATAATTCAATCTAGAAACAGATCTACATCAACGAACATTTCTATTCACTTCATATCAAAAAGAATGACCTGCCTTTCCATTGTATACATACTCTCTAGAATTCTATATCTTGCTTACCGTGAGTTCATGAACTTTAAATATTAGATCTGCAAGATTTTTTTTAAAAAAAATATTTTATTAAGGTTTTCCATACAAATGCACAAATAGTTCACAGTACAACGAATGTCATAACATATTTTCACAACTTCTTTGGACTTCCTCACATCTCCCGCTCCCATTCTCATCATTAAAAGTTTTTATCAGCAATTTGTCATCTTGTTTGCATTTTTATATTCCACAAACTTAGTTTATAATCTAATAGATCTCCAAAAGGTTTTTACTTTCCCAATCTCACTTATCTTCCTAATTCTATCTAGTTTAGGGGTGCTCAATTATTTCTGATTTAGCAACCTACTTAACATTCCACCAAATTACAATATTTTTGTAAATAAATCTTGAATTTCTTCCAGTCTTCTTCCGTCTTCTCCTCTCCCAGGTCTCGGATTCTGCCAGTCATCTCGGCCAGTTCCATATAGTCTATCAGTTGCATCTGCCATTCTTCCAGTGTGGGTAGATCTTGTGTTTTCCAATTCTTCGCGAGAAGTATCCTTGCTGCTGTTGTTGCGTACATAAAAAATGTTCGGTCCTTCTTTGCCACCCCTTGGCCGACAATACCCAGAAGGAAGGCCTCTGGTTTCTTAGTGAAAGTATACTTAAATACCTTTTTCAGTTCATTATATATCATTTCCCAGAAGGCCTTCACTTTAGGGCATGTCCACTAGAGGTGAAAGAATGTCCCTTCACTTTCTTTACATTTCCAACACTTGTTATCAGACAGGTGGTATATTTTTGCAAGTTTGACTGGGGTCATGTACCATCTATAAATCATTCTCATTATATTTTCTTTCAAAGCATTACATGCAGTGAAATTCATCCCAGTAGTCCACAACTTTTCCCAGTCCTCAAACATGATGTTATACCCAATGTCCTGCGCCCACCTTATCATAGCTGACTTAACCATTTCATCTTGAGTATTCCATTTTAGCAGCAAGTTATACATTCTAGATAATACCTTAGTCTTTGGTTCTAACAGTTCTGTTTCCAATTTCGATTTCTCCACCTGGAATCCTAACTTCTTGTCATTTTTAAAAACTTCTTTAATCTGAGCGTAGTGTAACCAGTCTCGCACTTTATCCTTTATTTTCTCCAAACTCTGCAAGAATTTTAAATTTTGCAGATCTGCAAGAATTTTAAATTTTGGTTTAATGAATCAAAGCTCTGGTTGATTAATCAACTGAATTATTGTTGGGTTGTTGTTGTTTAAATAAGATAATAATTGGTGGAGAGAAATTGAATGAATTTTATTTCTTTTTAAAGGGATCTAAACTCCACTTCTCATGATATTTTTCAAAGATCCTTATGGGGGTGAGGGTGAATCATCCAACATACAAAACTGAAAACATTGGGTGAGAAAATACAAATGTTAGTACAGCATTTCTGGTCAAAGACTTCCTGAAATAAAACCCTGAAACATAGCAGGGATGTCCAATTGTCTAATGCAATTGGGCCCACTACACTGAAGACACTACTGAGTACATTTTTAAACAAAGTTGAGCTATTTCTGTTCTAATAGTGGCCTCATTCATATTTGTTTGTAAAGTAACTTTTTTTGTCTTGTTTCCATAGTTCTGCCATGTTCTTGCATATTGAGTGGTTGCCCATTCGCTTTTTTATTTAAGCTCAATAGCGCACCTCGAGTGAAGGTAACCTGGAAGCATCTGTATCCTTTAATATTTCTGAAACTTTTCTTACATAACTAATTAAGAACCAAAATGTGTAATTTGATTAAGTATAAAGTAGCAGAGTGACATATTTCCTACAGTAGTATTGCCAGAATTTTTAGCTATAAATAATTTTGCTTGTAAAGACCTGGAGCTAAGTTTCGGCAATTTTGTATGCTAAGTATGAAACTGTTTTCCTCATGCAAATGAAATGAATTTTCCTACAGAGTTTAGATGTGTGTAAACCACGTAAAACCTCAGACAATCAAAATGAATAAAATTGTATTTCAAATGTTCGTTTTAAAGACTGTTCTACTACTCAGTCCAAGGTCAAATGCTGCAAATCCAAGGTACACCATTTACTTTGAAGTGAGTCCCATTGGAAATTTCCTGAGGAAACAATGTTTACTAGTTTATAATGTTGACCGAGTAAAACATGTTTATAGAGTCAGTTGGTTGGGTGAGGTGGAGTCAAGCTGTTGCTTACTGGGAGGAACAGAGGGAGGGGAGAGGTAGGGCATGGTGGCAGGCGGTCAGTATGGTGCAAACACACTGGCGGAGCCAATTGGACACTCCTGGTGCTGTGTTCACATAATGCCAACATTCCTGTTGCGTTGACCCTCTGCCTTCCAGGAAGCAAAAACAGCCCCCTGAACAGGAAGCTACAGTAGTGGTTTCACTTCACCTGCTTCTGGTGTTTTCTCATTAAAAATAATAATTCATCATATATTATATCTTACATATGGATGATGAAATACCAGAAGGTCATTTTAAGAAGTTTTATTCCAAGAAAGGGTGGGATATACATTGAACAACTTAAAAAATAATAATTGTGCAATTCAGGTTTCTGGGCGGCCATTCTTGCACGTTGATTCAGATCCTGATGTACAATAGACTTCTTGGCTTCCTGTTTTACATATCACTTGGCAGTTGTTCTTCACAGTTCCCCATTCAGGCAGCTTACCAGCATCCTATTGACCATGGTTCTTGTGTTTTGCTTTTGCCTATTTCCCACATGACCACATGACCCAGAAGCTGTCTGCAGACAAACGCCAGCTCCCTCGGCCTATAGAGCAACCCCAGAGTCGTTCGTGACTGGACCTGATGGTCAGGGGTACCTTTACTTTTACCTTTATTTCCCACTCAGAACAGTAATGTTCCTTTCTTCCTTCTAAAATTGAATGCATTCCCAGGAAATCATTTATTAGGTGAGTGTTTGCGTAACAAGCTGACAACAGCTATTATTTCCTGTGGGAACATTTCTAATCTGTGATTTGTCCAATCTTTCCCTCCATGGTTTCTTACAGTCAAAATACAAAGCTGATTAGTCAGAATTCTCCTGTTCTATGATTTCTCTGATCTTCTCCTTGCATGGTTTCTGCCCCAAAATGGCTGGCGCTGGCCAGCCATTTGTGCAGTGAGAATTGGGCATAATTTTTTAATGTTAATATTTTATGTTCTGATAGGGAGACCTGCCTGCATTTGTGGTCCTTAAGTAATATTACATCTATAATTAGCACTATCATTATCATCATCATTATAATTTCTACAAAGCAAAATAACTGGAATACGTTGCATCCCCACAACTCCACACAACTTTTTTAGTAAGATTCAGAAACAAAAATATTCCACCTGCACCTGAAATAGAAACCTAAAACTGAAAGAGTTCAGCTGCATTCAGAGCATCTACAGGACTCTCAAGTCAGAGTCTAACATCTTTTTAAAAATGTGATTGATCACATCGCATAAAAATTGAATGATGTCTTGATTTCATATTTTATACCTATGTATTGGAGCTGATGAAAAGCTGCTGTGCTGCACAGCTCAAAGATATTTCTGCTCCCACAATTGAGACATCTTTCCAGTTTGCAGGCTTTGTGTAAATGATCATTGGTTTTGTATGTTGTCCTAGCCCTGTTTAATCTACTGTTCATCCACTGATATCACTCAACTATGCCACAATATATGATTTTTTTGCCCCATTTCCCTTTGATTCAGGATAATATATTTCAGAGCTTTTGTTTTTTTCATAGTGACTATATATTAGTGTTGGGCCTAAGCATTCAGCCCAGAGATTTTTGTCCCTTTAGGAGAGATTGTGTGGGTAGGCTCAAAACAGAACTTAAATATTACTATTTTAGGTGAGGTGGTTGAGAGTTTCACGGTCTTTCTTATAAATAATAATAAAAAAAACAGTTTAACTGCCACTTCAAGCAATAACAGAACTACCATAAACAGCAGCCAGCCTCATTTTTCATTGGTAAAGAAAGACCCAATAGGAATGACACTACAGCAGGATGCAACAATGTTTACAGGGACACTGTTAGCAAAAATATAAAAGATGGCTGCTCCAACTGGGCAGCACAGGAAGCATAGAATTATCGAATTAGAAGGGAAGCAATAGCCAATGCGAACCCCAAGTCATTTTGCTAGGTCTTTAAATATATTAAGGCTTCTGCTGGATAAGTTTCCCAGTACAGTATTTTCCACTCTACATTAGGTGTTATATTTTATTATATGTGTGTGTGTGTGTGTGTAATTTGTTTTGAACTTTGTTAATATACCAGTTGGATTCCAATCTAAGAAAATGAAAAGGGGTGATATTTATTCTTCACTGTTACTAGAAGCTATAAATACAGACAATATGCAGATTATATTGTCTTCATATAAACCCGCATTACATAGCATCCATCTATTAAGTTACTTATTCAATTGCAATATTTGTTATATCACTACCCAACGACAGCACCTTACTTCACAGATCCAGATTCACGAAAGAATAAAATAAGAAGTGAAAAGCATGTCAAGATGAAGAATTATAGATGCAATCAGCTGATCTCATCCAAAACAATTTATCACAATGTTCGAGAGGGGAGTCTATACATATGTGCTGCTGTGCTCCCCAGAATTGGGAATCCTGATTTGTGCAGGGTTTCCAACAGAGTGGAGAGCCCACAGACTTGTAGCTATACTTGCATTGTCTTTTCTTTCAACACATTGGGGACAGATTAGTGAGAACAGTCCTGTTATGTCCTCCACACACTGGATGTGCATGCAGAGGAGCTTCTGTGAAAACTTCTGTTACTCTAGAGCAGGAGTGTCCAAATTTTTTTCAAAGAGGGCCAGATTTGATGAAGTGAACATGCATGAGGGCCGACCAAAGTTGTTGGCCTTTTTTTTAGGATTTTACCACAAAGTTGTTGACCTTTTTTTAGAACTGCAGGGAGGAACTGCTTGTGGGGGCTGGATTGAACCAACCAGTGGGCCAAATTGGGCCCAAAATGGATTTTGGACATGCCTGCTCTAGAAAGTGTGGAGGAGGAAAGCTACTTGAGACTGCTGGAGAGAAATTATATTTTTCAATGATCATCCCCTCCTGCACTCCTGTACACAATAAAGGTGTGTTCCTTTATCTTGCAATAAAGGAAACATAAGAGAGGAGGAGATATTTTACATAGCAATCCAAGACAATGACACCCACCTTGCAGCCTCAAGTGGTACAGCTCAGACCTCTACCGCTTTGCTCTGCTGGATGTGGAGAAATGGTTCTGAGAAACCTCTTTGGAACCTCGTCATTGAAACTAGTTGACTTGGGTGTTCTCCGAGACAATTCACCTAAATTACCGTTAGCTTTAGAAGCAGATGTGACCTGAATTATTTTTCTCCCTTGCCTTATTCCCACCGAAACAACCTCTCTTCAAATGATTTAGTGACCTTTGTAGATTCAGGCCTGAATGATTTTCTTTCATTTAAAAAATCTAAAGACAGACTCCGAGTTGATAGGCTTATTCATAGCATAACAGCTTATAGGCCAAAGATTGCTTTCCATGATAAATCAGAAGCTGAAGATCAAATGTGCTTTTAGAATAATGCACCTGAAAATGTATGTCTTTTAATAAATTAAAGCTGTCTTTTAGTGTGGTTTAGAGGAGAGCGGAATGTAGATGTGGTAAAAACCTAATCTCTCTCTCGCCTTCGCTCAAACAATATTTTATGAACATAAAAATAATTACTGAAGTGTGGTATTCAAGTTTCTAAAAATAAATATGGTATATATTGCATGGACTGTACAAACAAATACATACTTCCAAACTCTCCAAATTTACTATGAATCCTCTCTCTTTTCTGGAACTTGTCCCTAGCCCTGGTATAAGCAATATGACACCCTCAAGACATTGTTGAACTTCAACTCCTGTCATACCTTTCTATTGGATAGCTGGCCGGGGCTGATGTGAGATGGAGTCCAGAAACATATGCAAAGCACCCATTTAGTTATCCGTACCCTAGTCTAGTCTGTATTTGTCCCTGTTTGGTCCCTTCTTCCTAAGAGGCTGATTTGCCTACTATTTCTTTAATGAAAGCTGAGCGTTTAGAATCCCTTGCAAGCAGGGCCCTTGCAAGCCAGTTGCTCATATTGCACCACTGATAATCCAGCCTTGCATGGACCAATGTTATGACACAATATTGCTAAATGAGCTACAATATTGCTAAATGAGCCACTATGAGTTACAGCTATTCTATTGCAGCTCCACTGCAGGACGGAACCTTCGGTTACAATATGCAAACATACCTCTTTCAGAGGCCACTGCAAGACAGACTTTTGCAGGAGGAATTAATATAACAAAATGAAAAGAGCATTCAGCAATGTGTAATGTTGTATGTGTGCGCACACATGTGCAAGCAGTAATCATGGTGAGAAAAAAGGGGTATTACAAATATATAAAAGGATGTCCCTGATTTCTCAGAAACGTTGGAGGGCATGCAGAATCTAAAAGAGTTTCCCCTCTATTTAGCTTAAATTACATCGAGCGCAGGAGCATCAACTCTCCTGGGAAATTTTGCTAATCATATTGAAATTCCTTTCTAAAATCCTGTGGAATTCACAGAATGGTTTCATCTGATTAGGAACTTTCACATTTGTTTCCAGTTTGGCTTTCAGATAAATTTGTAATCTGTGTTTGGAAACCACCCAGAAAAAAATAACACACTTCTTATTGCAATTAATTTGGTTTTCCTCATAATTTGTGCAGAATTTTTGTGGAGAATAAGACTGATCTCCCTGGTTTCCAGGAAAGAAAATAACCCTGTTCTTGAAAATTTGGGAGATGGTTTTCTGTTGCTTTCTTGGTAGTGAGAGAAGAGAAATTTCTCCTCTGTAAGAGGTTGCTATTTTCATCACAAGGTTTTGGCTGGTGGGAAGCTGAGGAAAGAACATTGTGCCACTTTCTGCTAGCCACACTTCCCAGAATGCCTTGGTGGTGACACAAGGCATTCCTCTTAAATTGCCACCTGAGGGAAGCTACAGAGAGAACTTTGTGCTGTTATGAGAGGGGTAGATATATAGAAATAGCAAAAGTTGTTAAAAGCCCAGGGAAGGGGCTGGGAAAGCTCAACCATCTGATGAGGTTAAGTAAAGTAGCAACTTTCTTTTAAAAATTTCTGAGAAATTTTCCCTCCTTCCTAATTCCCTCCCTCAATGTGTTTTCTTCCACAGTTCTAATTCAGAGGCACCCTTCAAATATGCCTTGAATTTACTCCTCCTAGCAACCCAATAACCCCCTACCCACCCCTAGCTGCATATTGTGACTCTGTTCCTACAGTAAGAACCTGAAATCAGAAATCTACTGTGCAACATAAGAAGAGCCTCTTAATACTGACCCCAGATGTTACATGCAGCAGAGCTTTCTGAAGAATGGGTGCTTGGATATCCAGCTGCCATGAAGGCTGAACTTGAAGACATGAAGACTGGTCTTGGTGCACTTGGAATGATGCCACTACCCATATAGTAGCAGAAACCAGGGGAGGGAGGAATCAATGCTGCACGGGGCCTCGCTACCACCAAAGAAGAACATTTGATGTTCCCAACATGTTGGGACCAACACATCTGCTGGCTGACTGCAGTAGTCCAACACAGTTCTGAAATCAGTGGCTGAATCACTGGTATAGGGCCATAGGAAGCTATTTGATTCTGGTCAGACTTTCAGCCATTTACGGTAGCTCCATATTATCTAACTGGCTGTCAGCAGCTCTCCAGGGAACCATACAGGAGTTTTTCCATAGCCTTACCTGACTGGGAATTGAACCTAGGACCTTTTGTATGCAAAGCATGGGCTCTGCCAGTGAGCTAAGACTCGACAGCCTTTGCTGCTGTTGTCATCTGGAATTATTCCATTCTTTGTAAAGCAACCAGAATGCCTTGATGCTTGAAAAGCTGCAAATTGTCCAATTAGGGACTATTGGGTGCTCGCCTTGTCTTACCTCTGCGTAACCCAGAGCTAGATGTAAACAATGGTTATTGACTCAATTGTACCACACAAAGGAGGTGAAAGACCAAGGTATGTTTCTGAAGAAACAGGGAAGACCAATCTTATCAGCACAACAATAAAATGTATCACCACTTGCATCTTGTTTCTCTCCCTCCATTTAATTAAAATAACTTATTATTCTATTATGCGGCTAAACTGAATGGATATGTGTGGTCACAGAATGCCAGAGAAATTCAGCTGAGGACTATATTTAGCAGGCTTTAAAAGTGTTCTACTGTCAGCTGTAAGACAATGTACTTATTTTCTGCCAAGAATTAGTGCATTATGAAATTCTATATATATTCTGTTTAACAAAAGCATGTCTGATTGTAGTTTAGACAGGCAATAATCACGAACTTTTCCCAACTGTGACAAAACAGTAACTCAACCTGGGCGGGTAGGTGGGTATTTTGTGAGATGTGAAACACAAGAGCAGTTAAGTACAACATCCCTAGAGTGGACATAAAAGGGGATGTCTAGACCAGCCAGTCGGAACTTCCCGTTTCTCCTAAGCTGGGACAGACTTCCTCTGCATGTGACTAGAGGTGGGCCTGACCTAACCTGCCCAGGTAACAAAAGAGCAGGACTGGTCATCCATCTCTCTCTCTCTGACCACATTCGTCGAATAAGCAACATCTGCTTAGCCTAAGATGCTCTCTTGGCTTCCAGCCAAAAGAGGACAAAGGAGCTGTCTCCTTATGGGATAGTTTCCAGGTGTCTATTACTTTTCTAGGCTAAGTCTGCCTTCTGGGATCCAACTGTGAACAGAATGTGTGAGTAAACTCTTTCTATACTTTTATAGAAGATTGTGTCGTGTCTTATCTTTATATGAGGGACTAATTGGGGAATTACCTTTAAAACGTGTTTTAGAGGCTTTAGTGAGCCTGAGCAAACACATCCACTGTGTAAGTTTAAAAAGGGGAATGTTGCTCTACTAAATTGTGGAACTTGTTAACACAAGTTGGAAAGGAGAAAATCAAACAATATATCCTCTCCTGCATCCCTGATGTTTGCCAATAAGGCTATGGCAAAACAGACAGAAGCACTCCCTTTAGTTGGTTATTCCTGTTGATTTCTGGAATTCTGAGGCTTAGCAGGAAGCAACAGGTAGGTCAGACCAACCACTTTCCTTTCACTCGTGTGGCTGTTGCTGCTGATGCCATTTCCACAAGTTGCTCTGCAGATGCCTATCCCCCATTTTAGGACTTGTCTTCTATGGCATGATTAGGAAACAATGATATCCCTTCCTCTTGTGATGAAAGGAGGGTGTAGCATCATTGAGCGATGTCCAGGACCAGGCTATATCCATGTTATCCTTTTGTCTGAAATGGCCCCATAAGCCACTAGAATTTAACAACTGACTTGGCTGTGTCCTGTAAACTTACTGAAACTTAGAGTCTTTTCCCAGACTCTGAATAGGGCAGAAATTGGATCCATCTTTAATCTTCTTCAGCTCTCAAAATTCTATGACCCAGTAAGTTTCCATATATCTGGGTCTACGCTAAGAACTGCCTTTCAGTCGAAAGAGGTCTGGTTATTTTATTAAACTTTTCATAGAGTTTTATTCAATTCCTCTTGGATATTTTATTCATTGGTTGAGCATATTTTTCGCCCTCTTGCAATAAGTTCCAGTTAACCTTTGCAGTTAAAAAGAAAAAAGCCTAAATCATTGAATTGTATCCACAGATACAATTAACAGTTGAGCCGTCTACAAATGAAATGCCATTACTGCTAAGCAATTAGCATATGGATTATCTGCCCCCCCCCCCAAAAAAAGGGTGCACACACTTCTGTCTGTAGCAAATAACTGTGGTGACTCAAACTGTCTGCACACCGAATGGCAATATTCAGTTACCACAGAACTGCATTCTGGGAAATTGTCACCCTCATGATTAATAGCCCTTATGAAAAACAATTAATTTGGCATCCTGTTGCTTGATCAACTACAAAGGCTAATTTTCTCGAAGAAATAAATGTGTTTATCAGCATATATGTTGGTGTTTTAATTGCTGCTCATTAAAAATATATATATTAAATATTAACTGAAGTAATAGCGGGCACAAATAAATACATATGTGTGCTGTATTTTTCAGGATTTTCAGAAAAAAATGGGGTTGGCAAGTATATGGCTGGAAGATACCAGGGAGGCATATGTTTCAGCAACCAGAGGGACTGAACCAGGAAATCTTTCCAGCAGAGTCCAGTCACTTCTCTCTCTGAACCACCAGGGGAGCACTCTGATCTCAATTTCCAAAGCAACAGGTGAACCGAAACACAACTATCCTTGGAAATTCACACCTGGAGCATGCTGATCAAACTGAATGAGTATGGGAAACCTATGGCCCTACAGGCATCGCTGAAGTATAGCCCCCATCATCACTGGCAATTGACTGTCCTTGCTGGGGCTGATTGGTATTGTAGTTCAGCAACAGATGGAGGACCAAAGGTTCCCCACATCTGAGGCAGAAGGAATTACCCAGTGGATAGTCCATTACAGCAAATCGAGCACAGCCCCACCAGCCTCTTCGCCTTCAACCAGCACCCACCTGCCTCAGTAAAGGTTCCCCACCCCTGTGTTCAATATAGCAACTCTCTCATTGCTCAACAAAGTACTCTAGTTTATAAGAACAGAGTGGAGGAGAAGAAAAGTTTCCTCCGTAGGTAAGTATTGAAAGGAAAGGGACTTAATTCTAGCCTGGTCTCTAGAGGGAAAACGAGAAGGATATTCATTTGTTCTCTTCTCACAAGAGATGGGCCTTATTTTATTTCTATTTTGAGCTCTACTTTCTTTCTCAAGTTTATTTTATATTCCCTCTTGGTGGCGGAGAGTCTTGCTATTATTCAATTCCCTGGAGATTCTGCTGAAACAGTTGCCTTTGTTGTCAACTTCTTGGCAGTCAAATATGTGTCTAGCCATCGTCTTTTGCTTAGCCTTTCTCTACTGTATCCTATGTGGGTCAAGAGAAAGAATGAGGAGCCCTTAAAAGAGGATGGATTCAGATAGCTCTAGATAGAGTGAGTTTTAAGGTGAAGATATATGAAGGAACCAACTTAAAATGGAATTCCACGTGCTGTGTTGAGGTTAAAGGGGGAGATCTACTTAAGGAAAGGTTGAAGAATACTGATGTGGGATATATGTGCCTTGGTTTCTTACATGGGTTGTTGGGACAAACAGGTTCAATTCCTGTTTGGTAGAAAGCAGAAGAAGTCCAAACTCTGTAGTAGACTGAAATATCCACAATGGATATTATAATTCATTTGGCAGAGGGCAATGCTTGGAAAGAACTTTTTCATTTGGAAAAGTTCATTGAACTAATTCAGAAGCCTATGCATTACACATGAAAGTCTTTCTCATGATTGTCAGGGGAACGAAAAGTGGATTAAGTTCATTTTAGAATAGAACTTTGAAAAATTTCTTCTCCATCTTTATGTATGTTCAAGAGATGTGGATCAAGTCCGTTCACAAAAGTTACAGAAATCAAGTTCCTCAAAAATTCCTAGCCCAGACCTGGATTCCAGGTTGGGATGGAATAGCTTGCAATTCCTGTACTTAATGCATGGTGTCTCTTTGCCATTTATGTGGACTGTCTCCACAGGAAAACATATTTCAGTTGACATCAGATGATCTGCAATAGGTCATTCATGCTTGCATTGCCATCATAGTCAATATGGCTATGACAGCTGAACAGGCAGAGAACTGCTCTTAAGGGTTCTTTACCATTTTCATTCTCCTATGAAATAAACTGCTATTATTTATTATTTATTATTCTACTTGATTTTACTAATGATTAAATGTTCAGAACTTGCTCAGAGAGACCTAGGTTGTGAAGAGCCTACAAAGCAGTCTCTTTATATCTATTATCCACCCTACATTTTGATCCATAGCTGGAAAAACTGGCTGCCTCCCAGCTGATTGTATGGTTTCGATGGCACATTTGGAGGTAGCAAATTGCAGTTTTCCACCAGTTTGTCCCAATTCTGTCATTCAGCAAGGAAATGCACCGTTCTAAGAGTAGAGGTTATCCTGGGAGAAGACTAGTGGCATTAATTCATTCATTATTTCAACATAGCTATGCTCTCAGACTAGCTACTTTCTTCTTCTTTGGCAATCACTCATAGCTGAGTAAGAATGTCTTTCATAAACACGGTTTTAACAATGAGTCCATAAGTGACTGTGGAAGCCAATTCTGGATCCACACGTCTTTCCACAGTGGAGACATTGGTGTTATTGAATCATAATAATGACTCCAGCTTGCCTGAGGTGTGGAGTAGGGATACATTTAGAAACTTTTTTTTTTATTTACTGGAAATATACTTAAGAACCACTTTATCTTCTTTCCATCATTCACTCATTTTAAAAGTTAAAGGCAAAGGACCCCTGAATGGTTAAGTCCAGTCAAAGGAGACTATGGGGTTGCAGCACTCATCTCACTTTCAGGCCAAGGGAGCCAGAGTTTGTCCACAGACAGCTTTTTGTGTCATGTGGCCAGCATGATTAAACCGCTTCTGGCACTGTGGTCTAAACCACTGAGCTGATTGGGCTTGCGGTTCAGAAGGTTGGCGGTTCAAATCCACACAATGGTGGTGAGCTCCCATTGCTCTGTCCCAGCCTCTGCCAACCTAGCAGTTTGAAAGCATGCCAGTGCAAGTAGATAAATAGGTACCACTGCGGCGGGAAGGTAAATGGTGTTTCCGTGAGCTCTGGTTTCCGCCACAGTGTTCCGTTGAAGTGATTTAGTCATGCTGGACACATTACCAGGAAAGCAGTCTGTGGACAAATGCTGGTTCCCTTGGCCTGAAAGTGAGATGAGTGCCGCAAGAGGCTTGTAAATGTTAAAAGAAAGTATAACTGGGGGCCTTAGACATGTCTAGTTTCTGATGGCAAACTGTAGGTGGCAGATCATGACTCTGCTCCATTCAGAGGTTCCCGCAACTTTAGGACTCACAAACCACTGTTAATTGAGTTGAGATGCCCTTCACCTGTACAGTGTGCCTGTGTAAAAGGTTGAACACACCATATTTCCAACCTGCAAAAAGTAGTTCCTGTGTAAAATGTCTGTGTTTTCCTAGGCACGCAAACTAGTATGAATAAAAATGCCATTTTCTTTGTTTCTTAATTTCAGAAAGTATGTAATATTTGGGCAACAGACAACTGCCAAACATTTTGTATTTTATAGCCATTTTAAAAAGAAACACCATGAATTTTCTTTTGACAAAGACACCCTGGCAGAGAGAACAATGCAAACTGTGGCATACACTCTAATTGCTAGAACAATACAATAAAGACTCTCAAAAGAAAAATAATGAACTTAGCTTATCCTGTTTATTCAGAGCCATTTTTCACTAACCTTGTTCACAGAAGACAAATACAACAGCATTAGGAAGACGGTTCTTCACTTAATCCGCTACTGTTCCTCATTTAAATTACGATGCAACTGGTTCACTGCCTAAGGATTCACAGTATTTTGTATGCTAAAGGAAGTCTACATTATTGAATGCTTGTAGCCTTTCTTATACAGCCAAAGTTTTGCTAAGTGGTACTTGGAGTCAGTGGCAAACAGGTATTTTTATTATTTTTTTAAATAGCTGCTACTGTGTTTCTTTAGCTATAGCTCAAGTTTAATTTGGCAGATGGGCTATTGTACTTAATTGCGTTTTTTTTGGGGGGGGGGAGATCCAACCAATGCAGAAAGTAAAAAAATAAAAAAAATGAAAAGGACAGAGGTGAAATGAATAAGAATGGACCAATTTCAATGTAAGACCTTATATATGGACTATCGATACACAAATAGCAGGATATATCCAGGACACTGGGTGCTGAGCCAAAAGGACCCTGCAGGGGGAGACGCTGCAACAATGACTTAGTATGGAAGGCAAGCGGGGCGGGACACCAAATTTTGGCATTGCATAGGGTTCCACTCAAATCTGAAAGCCCAAAGTCCACTACTGTTGGTGTTTTTACCTTCAAGGGATTGATGCAGTCTAAGGCACACTTTTGCTTTGGGGAAAACTATGCTCTTCCACGTAGGTGGCGCTGTGGGTTCAACCACAGAGCCTAGGGCTTGCCGATCAGAAGGTCAGCGGTTTGAAGGGGTGAGCTCCCATTGTTTGGTCCCAGCTCCTGCCAACCTAGCAGTTCGAAAGCACGTCAAAGTGCAAGTAGATAAGTAGTTACCGCTCCGGCAGGAAGGTAAACGCCATTTCCGTGTGCTGCTCTGGTTTGCCAGAAGCGGCTTAGTCATGCTGGCCACATGACCCAGAAGCTGTATGCCTACTCGGCTAGCAAAGCAAGATGAGCGTCACAACTGCAGAGTCGTCCGCGACTGGACCTAACGGTCAGGGGTCCCTTTACCTTTACCTTTTATGCTCTTCCAAGACTAGGGCTGTCTATCTGGATGCCTGCCTGTTAAGATCATAAGAAGAGTACAGCTGGAGTATAATGCAGGACCATCTAGTCTAGCATCCTATTCTCACAGTAGACAAACAGATGCAACAGCACTCTGCCTACTAGGGATCTTTGGCAATGTGGTTTAATTCTGTCTCTGGTACTGGGTACTAGTAGCCACTGATAACACTTGCCCTCCAATAATTCGTCAAATCTCCCTTTTAAAGTCACCCAACTACAATCATCCATCATTTTATCTTGTGATAGTGAATTCCATAGGTAAATTATTTGCTGTGTGGAAATATTTATTTTGTCTGTGCTGAATCTTCCAACATTCTCAGAATGACCCCAGCTTCTAGTACCACCCTCTATCGACTTTTTTCCAGAAGAAACCACACCTTGTTTGTTGATAGTCATTAGATTCGCTGACTTCCTTGCATTTGCCTACCGCTACATCACAGCAAACTATGGCAAGTTCTTAATGAAATGCGAGTGCCTGATCACCTCATCTGTCTCCTGAGAAATCTCTATGTGGGACAAGAAGCTACAATTAGAACTGGATATGGAACAACAGATTGGTTCAAAATTGGGAAAGGAGTATGACAAGGCTGTATATTGTCTCCCTGCTTATTTAACTTATATGCAGAATTCATAATGCGAAAGGCTGGGCTGGATGAATCCCTAGCCGGAATTAAGATTGCCGGAAGAAATATCAACAACCTCAGATATGCTGATGACACAATCTTGATGGCAGAAAGTGAGGAGGAATTAAGGAACCTTTTATTGAGGGTTTATTGAGGAGAGCGCAAAATATGGTCTGAAGCTCAACATCAAAAAAAGAAGATCATGGCCACTGGTCCCATCACCTCCTGGCAAATAGAAGGGGAAGAAATGGAGGCAGTGAGAGATTTTTCTTTCTTGGGCTCCATGATCACTGCAGATGGTGACAGCAGCCACAAAATTAAAATACGCCTGCTTCTTGGGAGAAAAGCAATGACAAACCTAGACAGCATCTTAAAAAGTAGAGACATCACCTTGCCAACGAAAGTCCGTATAGTAAAAGCCGTGGTTTTCCCAGTAGTGATGTATGGAAGTGAGAGCTGGACCATAAAGAAGGCTGATCACCAAAGAATTGATGCTTTTGAATTATGGTGCTGGAGGAGACTCTTGAGAGTCCCATGGACTGCAAGAAGATCAAACCTATGCATTCTGAAGGAAATCAGCCCTGAGTGCTCACTGGAAGGACAGATGCTGAAGCTTGAGGCTCCAATACTCTGGCCACCTCATGAGAAGAGAAGACTCCCTGGAAAAGACCCTGATGTTGGGAAAGAGGGAGGGCACAAGGAGAAGGGGATGACAGAGGACAAGATGGCTGGACAGTGTTCTCGAAGCTACCAGCATGAGTTTGACCAAACTGCGGGAGGCAGTGGAAGACAGGAGTGCCTGGTGTGCTCTGGTCCATGGGGTCAGGAAGAGTCGGACCCGACCAAACAACTAAACACTAACAACATCCACATTCCCCCTCTTTTTATGAGTGGCTTGGCTCAAACTGTTGACAAACATCACACAATTATCTTCAGGTATGCATGAAGTTACTGGCAGGCATATGGCCCTTTTGGATCACACAAAAGCATTTTGGTATAAATTGAGTTCTCCACCTGCAGCCTATCCATACAGCTTGCAGCTATTTGCAAACTCCAGACCCAAGTGTATAATTTTAAATAATTTTTTGAGGGGAAGATTTTCTCATATTCACATCTGATGGAACTACGATTTTACATATTGGTAATGCTTTGTTTTGATTGCTTGGTCTTTTTACCACCCCAGCAGTGCAGCTATCGATGCTCCCATGCAGCAAGCCCATCTAAAATGTTATTTTCCTTTCTCTATGACGTCCCAAATCAATGATCAAACTATCTTGATGACATTTGCTAAGTGCAGTTGACTGGCAATATGGATCTGCTGAGTCTACGTGGTCTCTGCAACTAATATCATACATTACAATAGAAATAATCTTCCTTTCGAACTCCTTAGCTATCATTTATGGGCAAATTTCATCTTCATGAGGACCGAGTTTTGTACTTGGGTGTGGGGTGAACCAATTTTCTCTCTATTATCTACATCATTGCTTATTTTAAGTATAGAAAATGGCACGATTTTCAAATGCCTTCCAGACACTTTCTGTTTTAGAAATAGCATTCCCTCCCCCAATGCAAACTGTTTGACATGCAAAGTTTCTCTACTTCTTAGTTTTCTTTCTCAGTTTGAAAGCTGCTGAGTAGGCTAGATATTAAAGACCTCATTAGTAACTATCTGTCGCCTTCGAGTAAGCTAAGAATTTTGTTTAAAATGTTCACTGCAGTCACAAAATAATTAAGCTGATTCTTACTAACACGTTCTTATTTTTAAATTAATGAGTCATGTAAGGAAAACAAACAAGGTTGTTGTTGTTGTTTTGAAAATGCAAAACGTTTTGTCCATATGTGTTGTGTGCACATCTGACACCGAAGGCACTTTAACTTAATTTAAACACAAATCATGTCAAATGATTTCAAAACTAGCATGGATTCACAAATCAATTTCCTCCTTTTTGGAGTAATTTTATGGTCAGATTTGTCAGATTGCCACCTTGTGATTGATCCTACATGGTATCTGCTTTTGTCAGTTTGGGGGCAATTGGACTTCCCAGTGTTGCTGTCTTCTAATTAGGAATGTGTGGAATCTTCTAAATTCATTTCCAAATATTTCATCTTTCCCATACATTAGCAGTATGTGTTCAGGATGATTTTAGTACAAAATAGGATTAGCAGATATGTGACTTGCATTTCATAAATCTTGATTTCAGATTAGCTTCCCATTCAAAGCACTGAGCTGGCTATTCTTTACTCAAAAGTGTAGCTCCAAAGTGTAGGCTGTTTCATGTAGTTCTCAGCTATTGTTCAGCAGTGAAAAGAACAAATGAGGCTATTGCACTTATTTCTTGCCTATTTCAACTTGCCTTCTAGCTGTTGTGCATAATTCCCAATGCACAATGCATTTTGAAACATTGTTCAGCTCTTGGCTTAACAGTGCACCACTTTTAATATTTTAGAATGTCCGGGAATCAATATGGAAAACTATTTGCAAACCTAAGACTTGCTTGCTACACATTTATCCGTAGCAGCAAATACGTAATTTTCACTCTGAGACAGAAAATTGCAGCTATTGGGAGCATTCTTGTCCATAACTTTGAGCACTGAGAGCTAGTTGTGAGGGGAATGAGTCTTACAATCAGCACTGTGCAAATGCATGTATTATTTATTCTCTCTCTCTCTCTCTCTCTCTCTAAAAATGGTTTCCAACAGTTATACATCAAACCATATGATAAAAACCATACAGGGCGCAGCCTGACTCCCTCCTCTGGCAACCTGCACAGAATTTTGCTTAATCGGTTGCCATCAATTTGATTTTAATTAATTTTTATAATGAAATATTTTTAGAATGTGTGATTATTTGACTGTTTGATTATTTGATTGTTGTTAGCCGCCCTGAGCCTGGCTTCGGCTGGGGAGGGCGGGATACAAATAAATTATTATTATTATTATTATTATTATTATTATTATTATTATTATTATTATTAAAAATCAGAGACCAGGTAATTATTATAGAAGGATGTATTATTAATTGGCTGCATAAGCCTGACAGAATAGAAAGGTTTTCAGAAGGACTTTAGAAGTTGAACAAGATGACATCTGCTGAAACTGTTTTGCCAGTGACACTTGGTTTCTTGCTGCTGTCAAATGAGCCTCACCAGCTTATGGAACAACCAATGATGTTCCTGCAGATGATCTCAGTGACTGAACTGGGATAGAAAGATTTAGGCAGTCTCTAAAGTACCTTGGACCTAGGTTATTTAGGGATTTTTAAATAAATGCAAGGGTCTTGAACATGGCATGGTGGTGGTTCAGCAGCCAATGCATATGTTTTAATAATGGTGTCACATGTTCTCAGGTATCCCCATCACTGAATTTGTAATGAGTCGTCATTACCTGGCCACCACATTCTGCACCAGCCAGAGATTTTGAAACAGGCCCAAGGGCTGCCCCACTGGAGTAATCTATCTCAAGGTTACCAAAACATGGACTATAATGGCCGGCTATCCCTGTCCAGGAGCAGCTGAAACTGGTGAACCAGAGGACCTTTAGTGACAAAGATGTATCCAGGAGCACATCCAAGCTATGCACTGGTTCCTTCAGACCGAGAACGTATCTGCTGAACACAGAGCCTCTGTCGTCCCATAATGCAAACACAGTTTATTGGCTCTCATCCATCCACCACTGCATTCAGACACCAATCCAGAGCTTTCACAGCCTCTCCTGATTCAGATGTTACGGAGAAGAGTGTGTCATATTGGTGACATCTTTCAATAGCTTCATATATATGTTACATAGCACTGGGGACAGGGAACCTCCATAGCACAAGTGACAGGGGGCTGAGGATCATTCACCGAGTACAACTCTGAACACAGCCCTAAAGACAACACAGCCCTTACCACTGAGTTTCTCCAGGGACATACCATGGTCAATAGTATCAAAAGCAACTGAGAGATCAAGTGTAAGTAGCAGGGTCACATTTGCCCATCACTCTCCTGATAATGGCGACCAAGGCTGATACAGTTCCAAAGCCAAGTCTGAATCCAGACTGTAGTAGATCTAGATAATCAATCTCATCCAAGCACAACTGCAGTTGCTCCACAACTGGTTGTTGATGGGTGGGGTGAGCAATTGCCATTAGGAATGACGATTCAAGCAGGAGCCATGAAAAATGTGATAACAGCTGCAGCATCTTCCCTGCCTACACCAATTCCTCATGGGCTCTTATGGTTTGGGTGGGAATTTCCCTTCCTTCCTCAGCTGATATGTAGTAATTGGTGACAACTGTTGGAGCCCTGAAACAGCTAACACCACCGGGAACCCACCCAAGTGTATTTAGAATGGAGCCACATACAAGAAAAAAAACATATTAAGCCTTATTATCAGATGCAGATGATTGAAAAGTATATCAAGACATTGAAACAAAATGTTGCATGTTAACTTTTCTAACCATTATGGGGTGTGGGGATAGTGGCAAGTAAGGAATGATATAAGAACTTAAGCTAAAAGTGTAGAACTCTTAGTAACTGTAACCATTCAATTATTATTCATGCATGCAATATGGTTAATCAGAAACTACAAAGGATTGTAAGTTTCGAACCCTTAAGCAAAATTTATGAGGTCAACTTTTTGGGAAATATTCCTCTGGGCTGTAATTAGTATTTTGGAGCTTATACAACCTGGTGTGTTTTTTTCCTGCTAGGCAATTTGAACATCTGTCTGGATTATCTGAAGGCAGATTTTTATCACGAAAAAAATCTTCGTATTATATTTTAAGCAGTGCTGAATAGAAGAAATCAAAATAGATACATCATTCCAAAAGCAAGCAAAAAAGAGGGGGGGTGAATTCTTTTGCCTGCTACTTTTCAGCACACATTAGCTCCACAAGTCCATTAACTCTGATGTCTGATTGACATGGAGCATAATATCACCACAGGAGTCAAGTCTGAATTTAGTTCAAGTCTTGAGAGAAACAACGTTTTAAAATGGTGATTAATACAACAACTCTGAATTATCCCTGCTTCCTTTAGAAAGCCAGACATCCCTGGGAAAGTGGAGGGGTGATGCTCTGGGACCAGGTATGTGTCTTAACACTGAGAATTGGGGTGGGGGTAGAGTTCAGGTTGTTCTTTAGTCATATCTGATTCTTCATGACCCCATGGACCAGAGCACGCCAGGCACTCCTGTCTTCCACTGCCTCCCGCAGCTTGGTCAAACTCATGTTGGTAGCTTTGAGAACACAGTCCAACCATCTCGTCCTCTGTCGTCCCCTTCTCCTTGTGCCCTTCCTTAAGAATGGATAGGTTTGATCTTCTTGAAGTCTATGGGACTCTCAAGAGTCTCCTCCAGCACCATAATTCCAAAGCATCCAGGTTAGGTTCATGGTGTTAATACAGGTGCACAGCATCCTAGACTGCTTTGGACCAAAATATGTGAGATTGTGTTTTCCGTGATATACCCAACTGTTCCGCAGGAAAGGACATCCTTCAGACACAATCTTATTATGTAGGATTGGGTATTAGTGTGGCTACACTTACTGTCTGAGATGCCTTCCCATTACCTATCAGACAGCCACCATTCCTATTACCGGTACTTTTTCAACAAAGGCTTTAAATAGAAATCTTTATTCCAGTTTGTATCCCAGATTCTTCTTCTTTGGCGCTCACTCATCGCCAAGTAAGATTATCTTCTATAAACACAGTTTTAACAGCGAGTCCGTAAGTAACTGTGGAGGCCAATTCTGCGTGCCTTCCTCTTAGCACGTTTCTCCCTTTCGTCTTGAGTTTGAGCGTCTTCAAAGTCCATGACAGCTTTCGTAAACACTGTTCTCCAATTGGAGCACTCTCAGGCCAGTGTTTCCCAGTTGTCAGTGTTTATATTACTTCTTCTTTTTTTTTTAGATTTGCCTTGAGAGAGTCTTTAAACCTCTTTTGTTGACCACCAGCAAAACAGTCTGCATCTGTATTGGAATTGTCTTTTAATTGTATTATTATTATTATTATTATTATTATTTATTATTTATACCCCACCTTTCTCCAAAGTTGGCTTGGCACCTTAGTCTGAAAAATGTGTTGCTCATATATGGGTCAAACTGGTTGTAGGCTAATAGTCTGCACAAGGGTTTGCTGAATTGCCTGCTTCTGATCGTAGTCCTGGCCAAAGTGGGCAGAGCTAAGAACAGGGCCTGGGGAAGGGCTTGATTTTTAAGATGTCAGTGAAATTTTGCATAAAGCAAAATTATAAATTCTGAAGGTCCTTAGCATTCAAACTCTCTGAGCAACTTTAAGCCGAATCTTTTACATGGCTCTCAGGGGTCCTGCACACCCAGAGATTGTCACTAGATTCCTCCAGAAATGGACTCTCAAAGTAAATTTAGAGGATCTTCAGACCAAACATCAGAATAATTTTGAGAGGCGCCAAAGGAGTTTTTGCTCAGACTAATGACATTTCTCACTGGGGTTTCACAGATCTCTCCAGTCTTTTCCAATTATTTAAATGTGCTGTTCAAAACGGCCCTTAGAGAAAACTTCCTATCATTACGCTCACAAGTCAACCTGCTCATTTCAGCCGACTGTCATGTGTATTGCAAACTATTACTTATTTATTTTTAAATGCCATATAATTGTCAGTTTAGGACAGACTGCTCAGTTTTCTCCTTATGGTCAATGGTCAATTTCCTTATGGCAGTTTAAATGAATAAAATGTGTCAATCCTTTATACCAGTGAAAACCATATGCAAAGTAATCTCTCCCAAATAATTACAAAATTGAGAGTCAAGCAGTGATCCTATGCATAATGCTTTGACCTGATAGGACCCACTAGCGTTTATTTTGCAATGAATGAATAATTGAAATGAATGGGGCCTATTTGTTTCATTCATGGCTATTAAAAACACACACACACATTCCAGAGCTGAAATACTTCTGAATGCCACATGGTAATGTTCTGAATGTCATATGGTAATATGTTACTCGTTTGGAAGACAGTCAGAGACACTTTAGCTAAAGTGCCCAACATTATGATAGGTTTTCCTTTCACCCAGCATCCTCTCATCACAATGTGGAAAACTCTGGAGCTTTTAAAAGTTTATAAAACAGAAATGGGAAGGCTTGGATTTCTGCCTGTGCAAGTTCCTTCTTCTGGGAAACAGCACAGAATCATAGAACTGTAGATTGCAATGGACCACAAAGGTCATCTGTTCAACCTCCTGCAATGTAGGACTCTCAGCTAAAGCACCCATGACAGATGGCCATGCAACTGCTGCTTAGAAACCTCCAAGGAAGGAGAGTCCACAACCTCCTGAGGGAGTCTGCTCCACTGTGAAACAGCTCTTACTGTCAGAATTTTTTAATTGATGTTTATCCTACCCTCCAGAGCAGGAGAAAACAAGCTTCTCCCCTCTTCCATGTGATAGCCCTTGAGCTATTTGAAGATGGCTATCATATCTCCTCAAAGTCCCCTCTTTTCCAGGCAAGTTTTCCTGTTCATCCACAAAAATAGTTCACAATTGATGTATTTTTTGCTCCATAAGATGCACTTGACCATAAGACGCACATAGTTTTTAGAGGAGAAGAACTAGAAAAAAAAATCTGAATCAAATGTTGTACTAAACTATTTAATAAACTACCGGTATATCAGAATAATATTTCAACTATGTAAAGTGAACAGCAGTCGACAGTGGCATTAAGAACCATCATCACTGTGGCGATCACACAGGGTGCCCGGACGTTTAACGGTCTATTGATCCCTGTGCCACCACTGTGATAGCTTCCCGGCTGCCACCAACCGGTCACTCTCTGGTAAAACACTGAGTCCAGTCAGTTGTTAAAAGTGAACCAAAAAATCAAGTTTATTTTACAAATATTAACAAGTTTATGGTTTCTCAGATAATATTCCTGTCAGTATCTTAACTTTAGTTTCTTTACCGGCCTATACCTTCCTAATACCTTCTGACTGATTATCTCAACTGTTTGACTGACTCCTCTTAACAAATTCTCTCACTCTCTCACACCAGACTAGCCCAACCCACAGACTCATCTTCCCTCTTTCATCTAACTCGACTGTCTTCTCAACCACTCTAACTCCTCTTAACAAATTCTCTCTGTGCTTAAACCTTATACACAGTTTACTCTGCCCCTTGGGTTCCCATTGGTTAGACATTTTACAATTAGTTAACCCTTTCCCTATGAACCCAGTATGACATCACATACATAGGAGGGCAAACGCCACTGTGCTGGTCCCGGGGGGAGCTTACCGTGAGCCGTGGTCAGAGTCCAGTCCTGGGTCAAGGGTCTAGAGACTGTCCAGCAAGGGCGAAGCGGGGTCCAAAGTGAGAAGCCGGGCAAGGTCGGGAACTCTGAAAGAACAGGTCTGAGTGCTGGCATAAACAGGTTTCCAACGACGTTGCTCCCACAACCTGGGACCGGGCTGACTGGCCTTTATCTTCTCTGAGGCCAGGGGCGGTCCCGGCACACAGGTGACCCGCCTCTCCTGGTCTTAAGGCGAGCACTCCTCCTGAGAGAACCCAGTTCCCTTCGCCTCGCTGCCCTGAGCCTCTGCAGCTCAGGAGAGGCTGGAGGGTTACTGGACCCAGGGGGAGGCTCACCTTCCCCTGAGAGGGCTGGGAGAGGCACACCTGTAGACAATGGGTCCTCAATCACCTCCGGAGCCAGAGTGGATTCATCTGGTGTCTGCGCCTGAGGATCCGGCACAGGTGCAGGCGCTTCAGATTCAAGGCCCTGCCCCGGTTCAGCTGGCCCTGGAGGCGGGAACTCCTGTGCAGGCTGGGATTCCTCCGGTTCAGCCTCTGAATCAGATTCCCAGGCCATCACAGCCACAATCACTGTCATTAAGAAATAGAGAGAGACTTCATCCCCTAGTAATGGGGGCAGGCAATGGAAATATATGAGCTTCCCACACTGAGTCCCTTAGATCTAAGGACTGTATGGCTTGGCCCTACACAATTATTTTAATAAAGTCAAAAGAAGTGGGACTTTCTTCCTTTTTGTTCATTGCAGAGAGCTCTGGAGGCTTTCATATGAGGGAGGAATGAGGGAGAAATCTGATTCAATTCCCATTTAAAGTCAATCCTATCTAACTCACACCTTCATACACAACACAAGGACCAAACCACAGCCGCCCTCCAAATTTCACATTTCTGCGAAGGAAGGCACTACTGTCCCGGCAAGACCAGCAGTGGAGGGAGGGTCTTGGGTGGCGGCACATCACCTGTCGGGATGTGGGACGTCACCCACGTGAGCGTAGTCCCAAGGAAGTGGTGCGCACGGACACAGGCATTTCCCCTTACAGGGGTACCTTGGGTTACAGACGCTTCAGGTTACAGACGCCGCTAACCCAGAAATAGTACCTCAGGTTAAGAACTTTGCTTCAGGATGAGAACAGAAATTGCACGGCGGCAGTGGGAGGCCACATTAGCTAAAGTGGTACCTCAGGTTATGAACAGTTTCAGGTTAAGAACGGACCTTCAGAACAAATTCAGTTCTTAACCCGAGATACCACTGTATTTTATCTAATTAATTGTTCAACTGAAATACAATTAAGAAGTATATTAATAGTGATATACAATTAAGAAGAAGAATATTAATGGTGAAATAATTATCAGGGATATTTTAGGGAGCAGGCTAGCAGGCCTTATTTACATCACAGGAGCCTACACAACACAAAACACTGTTGCTGTATGTAGGTTTTATTTTTATTTTTTTAATCTTATATTTTGGAAATGTACATCCAGTTTTCTTTTCCTTTAAATTTTTTTGGGAGCCCCCAAGAGAGTGGGGCCCTAAGCTATAGCTTGTTTAGATTATACGTAAATCCGACACTGGGTGAGACACTTCTTGGAGTTCTGCTGCCCAAGATAGTTGCCTCAGCCCACCCCATGGGCAAACCAGTCCTGCAGGCAACTAAGAATAACTCCTTCCACAATGGTTAATTGATGTCTATTTTTAACTTTTTAATGGCTTTATGTTTTTACTGCTGTAAACTGCTTCAGTGTGTGTAATGATATAGCAGTATACAAATATTTTTATAAATAAATCAAATATATATATTTGGGAGTCTCCACTCCCAAGTCCATTTTTCTATACCAAATTTCCATAGCTGCTATTGATTTTTTCCCTTAAAAAAGACACCAAAATACTAATTTATTTAACACATTGTAACATTTTTTAATCTAACCCCAATGAAAGAAGATGAGGAGAATATGAAATGAGGACAGAAATCTTTGAATGACCTTCATTGGTATGATTGCTATTCTATTAAGAACTGATGTGTGTTTGTTGGACCAAAGTTCCAAATCCTGTTTAACCTACTTAAGCAAAGAACCAACATTAATATTAATATTTTTTATTTTTAAGAATTGGAAAGCCTCAGTATCAAAATAACCTTAGGACAGATTGGAATGTGGACTTTTATACTGATTCCTCTTTGTGTATGAGGTCCAATATGAAAGAAACATAATTTTTCATACTCCAAAATTAATATGAAATCCTGCTACTGCTTCAGATGTCACAGAACCCTCCTTTAGGGCTATCATTGCCTGCTGTGAATGTCTCCGGATAACTATAATATTGCCTGTATATAGATTAAGCAAATGCTCCACTCCTTCTCTCTGGTAGCCTTCCAACATTGTATGGCATCTGAAAATCTCAGCAAGAGCCTCCGGGGAGAGGGCAAAGAGCAGAGATGATAAAGGGCAGCCCCACTTCATGCCTCTTTCAGTCAAAAATCTCTCTAACAGCATGATCCTATAAACATCTACTGAGCAGTAAGTCCCACTGCGTTCAACAGAACTTACTTCCCAGGAAGTGTGCATAGGGTTGCAACCCAAGCTACCGACTGCAAAGAACTTAGCACTATGGAATGGGATATGCAGGGAGAAGCACAGTAAATAATTGCAAGAGCTCACTACTGTATTTTTCGCTCCATAAGACACTTTTTTCTCCTAAAAGGTACAGTGGTACCTCGGGTTAATTCGTTCTGGAGGTCCGTTCTTAACCTGAAACTGTTCATAACCTGAGGTACCACTTTAACTAATTGAGCCTCCTGCTGCCACCGTGCTGCCGCCGCACAATTTCTGTTCTCATCCTGAAACAAAGTTCTTAACCCGAGGTACTATTTCTGGGGTAGCGGAGTCTGTAACTTGAAGCGTCTGTAACCTGAGGTACTACTATACTTATTTTGTTATGTGCAAATGGCTTTAGATACCTATTAGGTCCATAAATTACCATATAGCATATATTCAACACAAAAAAACACTGACAACCTGTTGTTGACAAAGGACAGCTGGACATATAAAGGGCCCCATTAGCTTCAGTAACTTAGGGCCTCATCAAACCTAAATCCGGCCCTGGGCTCACCCCATTGGTCCACCCACATGAACCCACTCAGCTGGCTTTGCAAATGGTGGAGAAACAGCAGCGGCAGTAGCTTCCAGTGAGAACTTGTGAGATCTTGTGCACTCTGCAAGATCTCACCAGAACCCACCATCATCACTGCCACTTTGCAGGTGCAACCACATGACCCAAATGAGGGACACTGCAGTGGCAAGAAAGTACTTTCCCATTTCACCTCAGGTGGCAAAACATACTGTTCCACTCCTGATTGCCTGCGTAGGCCTGGTGGAAAAGAATACAGTGGTAACTCTGAAGAAGTGTGCATGCACACGAAAGCTCATACCAAGAACTAACTTAGTTGGTCTTTAAGGTGCTACTGGAAGGAATTTTTTTTGTTTTGACTAGTGGTAACTCGGGTTACATATGCTTCAGGTTACATACTCCGCTAACCCAGAAATAGTGCTTCAGGTTAAGAACTTTGCTTCAGGATGAGAACAGAAATCGTGCTCCAATGGCGCAGCGGTAGTGGGAGGCCCCATTAGCTAAAGTGGTGCTTCAGGTTAAGAACAGTTTCAGGTTAAGTACTGACCTCCAGAACGAATTAAGTACTTAACCCGAGGTACCACTGTAGTTTTCAACAGAGGAAATAGAGGATTAAATGTTGACTAAGAACTATTTTGGTCTTGACAGTTTGAAGCTATATCACGCCCCCCCCCCCAAAAAAAAACCAACCCTTTTACACTCTACATATGTCAAATTTTAGATAAAAGGAAGCAAAGACTTTCACAGTATTCTCTCCTTTGATGCCATTAGCCAAACATCCTGGATTACTTAATATGATATTTCAGAGAGGTAAAGCTAAATTGGAAGAAGAAGAGGTGTTATAGGCTGTGCAACCAATGAAGTCAGTTTTTGCCTATACAGTGCTTCCCACCCCCTTAATTTTTAAAAAAATATTTTGGGGTACTCTCATTTTGATTCAAGAAAATCACGACGACAAACCTAGACAGCATCTTAAAAAGCAGAGACATCACCTTGCTGACAAAGGACCGTATAGTTAAAGCTATGGTTTTCCCAGTAGTGATGTATGGAAGTGAGAGCTGGACCATAAAGAAAGCTGATTGCCGAAGAATTGATGCTTTTGAATTATGATGCTTCAGGAGACTCTTGAGAGTCCCATGGACTGCAAGAAGATCAAACCTATCCATTCTGAAGGAAATCATCCCTGAGTGCTCACCAGAAGGACAGATGCTGAAGCTTGAGGCTCCAATACTTTGGCCACCTCATGAGAAGAGAAAACTCCCTGGAAAAGACCCTCATGTTGGGAAAGATGGAGGGCACAAGGGGAAGGGGACAACAGAGGACGAGATGGTTGAACAGTGTTCTCAAAGCTACTAACATGAGTTTGACCAAACTGCGGGAGGCGGTGGAAGACAGAAGTGCCTGGTGTGGTCTGGTCCATGGGGTCACGAAGAGTCAGACACGACTAAACAACTAAACAACAACAACACAAAGATTCACAAAATGTTTAGGGGTATGCGTACCCCTGCATCTCCCCAGAAAAAAAAGCACTGGGCCTACATAAGGGAAAACAATTAGCTCTGGGTCGTGTAGAACTCTAGGACAACTATTGCGTAGCACCTACATGTGAAACTAGAGGAGCTTATTATCACTTCTGGTTGGAGTGTCCTCAAGTAAAACTGTTCAGGGAAGAGGTGTTCAAATTAATTTGTAATATTATCTAGGAAGCTTTACAGTGCACTCCACTACTTTTTTATTGCCCATATTTGAATATGGAAACATAAATCCAAGGAACTTGAAATAGTATTACTGGTTGTTGTGAGGCAGACCATTGCCCAAAGATGTGAAACATTGCATAGTTTGAACACTGCAATTTGGCAAATGTGTGGAACATTGCCATTTTAGAAAAGAAAGAAAAAACATTCATAATTTGTGATCTCTACATGGAATTGAAGCTCCGGACGTTTTTCACGCTATGTGGTGGAACTTCATTATATGAGCTACCAGTGTGAACCTGCTTCAACAACTGCCTGCAGTATCCTTGGAAAATTGGAATGCATGAGTAAAATGCAATATAGATTACTGCTGATTATGTACCCATGGGATATAATTGCATGCATATATTTGGTTGTTGTTCTCTCTATTTTTGCTCTTGCTTTTTTGTATTCGCTGCTTTTGTTTTATCTATAAAACCCAATAAAATGTGTTTGTTTCTTTCTTAAGGAGAGAGAGCAAGAGAGTGGGAAAGCATGACTTTCACCTACGTATCTGAAATTTGATGGGTCTAATCAGTTGCAGAATGCCAGAAAATATTTTGCTAATAGTACTGAAAACATAGAAGATACAATAAGCAGGACCAGTGCTAGATTTATGTATAAGCTAAATAAGCTATGGGACACGGGTGGCACTGTGGGTTGAACGATGGAGCCTAGGATTTGCCAATCAGAAGGTCGGCGGTTCGAATCCCCACGACGGGGTGAGCTCCCGTTGCTTGATCCCTGCTCCTGCCAACCTAGCAGTTCAAAAGCACGCCAGTGCAAGTAGATAAATAGGTAATGCTCTGGCGGGAAGGTAAATGGCGTTTCCGTGCGCTGCTCTGGTTCGCCAGAAGCGGCTTAGTCATGCTGGCCACATGACCCGGAAGCTGTACGCTGGCTCCCTTGGCCAATAAAGCGAAATGAACGCCGCAACCCCAGAGTCTGCCATGACTGGACCTAATGGTCAGGGGTCCTTTAAATAAAATATAGCTTAGGGCCCCACTCTCTTGGGGGCCCCAAAAAAAATTAAAGGAAAAAAATGGATGTACATTTCCAAAATATAAGATAAAAAACACAAATAAAATAAAACCTACAAACAGCAACAGTGTTTTTTGTTGTGCAGGCTCCTATGATGTAAGGAATGGGCCCCACCTGCTATATAAAGGGCCCTATTACCTTCAGTAGTTTAGGGCTCATCAAACCTAAATCCTGCCCTGAGCAGGAGAGCAGTTGGGTGTGCCATTGAAATCAACAGGAAACAAAATTAAATGGGAATAACACAGACAAATGAAGTGGTAACAAAAAATGAATGAGGTTTTAGAAATGAAAATGAATGGAATTACTAAACTCCCCCTGCCTTCACACACCTAAAACATGCATTAAACACATCAGGTTGGATTCTAACCCGGTACATTCACAAAACCCATTGCAATAACTCCTGTCAGCACAATAGGACTGTCCCTCTCTCTTCCCTCCAAATTCTACTCTGCTGGTTTGGAAAAAACCTCAGAACAGTATGCAGAAGTGGGAGAGGGAAGATCACTCCACCTGGCAAGCAGGAATTATTGAGCTGATAGAAAAAAAAATATGAGTGTAATGTTGGATTTTCCCCATCAATTGCCTTTTTGAATCTCACTGCTTTAGTGGTAAAACATCTGCTTTGTATGCAGAAAGTCCCAGTTTCAGTGCCTGGAATCTCCAGGTATGGATGACAGGTATTCCTACCTAAAACCCTAAAATGCTAGACCAGTCAGTGTAGACAATACTGAGTTAAAGGAAGTACCGTATTTTTCGCTCTATAGGACACACTCGACCATAGGACGCATCTTGTTTTAGAGGGGGAGAACAAGAAAAGAAATTCTCCCCCTCTCTGCTCAGTGCCCCTTCTCTGCAGGAAAAACAGAGCCCCTTCCATTTCTCCTCCCGCTTCGCTGAAGGGGTGCTGTGCAGCTCTCCCTCTCTGCTGAAGCCAGGAGAGTCTTGCTTTCCTGGCTTCAGCAAAAGGAACCTGAAGCCTTCGGAACACCGCGGGACCTCCCGCTGCGCTCCAGAGGCTTCGGGTTCCTTTCACTGAAGCCAGGAGATTCTATCCCTGAAGCCAGGAGAGCAAGAAGGGTCGGTGCGCACCGACCCCTCTCGCTCTCCAGGCTTCAGCGAAAGCAACGCGAAGCCTCCGGAGTGCAGAGAGAGCGCTCCCTCAGCGTTGCTATCGCTGAAGCCAAGGAGCCTGCATTCGTTCCATAAGACGCACACACATTTCCCCTTAATTTTTGGAGGGGGGAAAGTGCTTCCTATAGAGCAAAAAATACGGTAATTGTCTGACTGTATAAGAAAGCTTCCTGTGTTGCTGTGTTCCTATCACATATCCTGCCCCAAAATGGGATCTGCTTTTGTGTAGAGGAAGCAAAAGGTCTGAAGAGTGTTGACAGAGGCTCCACGAAAACTGCAATGTGCATTATAGAATCAGGAATGGATTCCAGGATTTACTCCGGCCATGAGCAAAGAGGCTTAGAATGGATTGTGAAACACACCCACCCCTTGAGTATTAGAGTCTTCTATTTGCTGTCCAAACAGGGCTAGAAATCTCATTCCACCTCTAGCTGACATCCAGAGTTCTGGATCAAAATGTCTTCAAGTGTGGAATTTGGGGTCCTGTCCAACCTGTTCTTGGTGCACCTCCATGTACAAATATTGTGCTATATAAACAAATCAACAAAAGAACCCTAAGCAGAAATTGCTTGCATTCAATCAATTGCTTCAGGCTGCCTTTGAGTTGTGCTTGAGCATGAAAACGTTCCGAGAGGCAGCTGTGAACATGGGCGAGGGGTTAAAATAAATACTTCACTGGTTGTCTAGCATTCCGAAGCCATTTCATAATGAAGTGGCCTTGATGTGACAGGGCATGCTTTGTGGAGTCATTAATCCCGGAGTCCAATGTATCATCCTGTACCCTGCAGTGCTTAATGGTTATTATTATTATATCAATCTCCCACTTTTTAATTTCTGAGAAGCCCATATTGGCCCTGTTCCTTTTATAGCATTTTAAAAATAGGACAGGACAGTGATGGAGATGAAAATTGCCTTCTGGACCACAAAGGCCTGCTGCTATTATGCATTTGCCTCCTGTACCGAACTTTTGTGAATATTATTTTGCTGACTCTAATTGCCAATCATGGCACCATAGTGACAACATGCAACAACTGCCGTCCTCTCAGGGGCTATTCTATAATCTACCCATTTTAATGTATACATGTGATACTACTAGAGTAAGCATTCCACTTAACTTTTCAAAAGAAAAAAAGGAGGGCAAATAACTCTAAATGCATCAGGTGTTGGCAGATAGCGAGCTTGGATGATGTTTAAGAAGGGATATTGTCCTGGTGAAATAACTGGCATAATAAGAACCAGTGTGGTATAGTGGTTAAGACTGGTAGACTCGTAATCTGGTGAACTGGGTTCGCTTCCCCGCTCCTCCACATGCAGCTGCTGGGTGACCTTGGGCTAGTCACACTTCTTTGCAGTCTCTCAGCCCCACTTGCCTCACAGAGTGTTTGTTGTGGGGGAGGAAGGGAAAGGAGAATGTTAGCCGCTTTGAGACTCCTTCGGGTAGTGATAAAGCAGAATATCAAATCCAAACTCTTCTTCTATTTGGCCTCTCTGTGGATCATGTAAAGACTTAAACTGGAAAGAGGGATGGGGGCACACTTGCCAGTCTTGTCCCCATCACCCCCACATATTTTGACTCAACATTTGACCCAAACGCTTTGAACGTGAAGTTCTGAAGCTTCCTTTCTTTACCCTCAAGCCTTCTTCAGAGCCTCATAGGAGACAGGTGGGGCTGAACACATTTCCCTTAAACACATTCATTTCGAACGCCCGAAGGAGAAGATTCATTTCAATCTGATTGACCAATTACCAGGTTCAAGAGGCCCAAAGTGGCCCACCACCAAAACATCTTTTGCAGCCAAGGCCTAATATCGGAAATGACTTAGTCCAGGATACAACTGCCTGGTTCGACAGACAGTGAGATGCAAGTCGGGGGGGGGGGGGTCAGCTTCCCTTACTCATTCACCCCTTTTCATTTTGAAAGGACCTCATCCTCTAAAGGTTAATGGGATAGAAATATATCTTCTCTATATCCTACCTAGGATTGAAGCATGACCAATAGCAATACAGCATTCTCTGTGACTGCTCCCAATACTGTGTCCTGTGACACGATTCTGGATTCCGTTCTGCTGGCCTTTTGCTGGTTGGTGAATACATTTTTTATTGTTGGCTTTTTAATGGCATCTGTAATTGCTGTATATTTATAGTTTCATATGATATGGCTTTAAAGATGAGTTGTGCATAGGTGGTTTAGATCATTCAAAAGAAAGAAAATTAAAGAGGCCTTTTTTGATGCCTTTCTATAACTTTAAGGAATCTGAAAAAGTAGAAATTACAACTGTTGGTAGTCACTAGAGCACTTGGCTCCAAAGCCATGAAACAGCATGATAGGGCTAAAGTAAGCTTAGCTAAAACACGCTGTCAAGGTCCATTATAATTTTTGGCTCAACAATTCAATATATTGGCAATATAAACAAAAACAAAAGTATCTTTTAGTAAAGAAAATAATGAAGTTAAATAAATTCAGTGCTTGATATCCAGAATGTAATCAATGACCACGATTCCACGAAGTATGCTTTGGAAAACATATTGTAAGATTATGAGTTTCGTAACATATAGTTCTGCAAAGCATCAGTATGCAATACTCAGTAGCAAAATAAAGCAATTATGAATGACAATATGCAGCCTGAGATCCGTGTTCACGCCTTGGTTGAAATGATTATGTAAAATCCTAAAATAATGCTGTTAATTAAAATGACTTGGAGATAAAGCATTGTCTTCAGTTGCTCAACAAAAATTGGTTGTTTTGTAAATCATTATTAAGATATGCAAAATACCTAGAGTCACTTGAACCCAGTGGCTCTGGAGTACAAATAGCATGCCAGTTACTTGTTTGCAGAGCACATCTTTGTATGTCTGCCTCAATCTCTCCAGCTAAAAGGATCCAAGACAGCAGGGTCTAGAAAAACTCTGCCAGAGGCTTTGCAGATCACAGAAGTTGGTGCTGCAGTGGTCTGAATGACAACATATCTGTCAGGAGCAGCTTGCGAAGCTGTTGCCCAAAGGGCAGCTGCGGAGGTGAGCCAAAGAGATCAGGGTGTTCCACTGGAGGAGAGAAGCTCAACCAGGTAGAGCCGGCACAGGCAAATTCGACCCTCCAGATGTTTTGGGACTACAACTCTCATCAACCCTGACCACTTGTCCTGTTAGATAGGGGTGATCGGAGTTGTAGTCCCAAAACATCTGGAGGGCCAAGTTTGCCTGTGCCTGAGCTAGAGGGTAAAGATGTGGCAGGCAGGACATTTAGAGAGGGTTTCAAGCAAGGAAGGAGGAAGAACAGGGGAGAAGTAACAGAAAAAGGAAAGAGAAAATAGAAAATGGAGGGATAAGGGAGGCATAAGTCTTGCCACAGTGACATAGGATACAGCATGGGAGGAAGGAAAAAACAGCACTGCTGGGACTAGATCCTCCAGTGGTGAGTCAAGGAGGGAAAGGGAGGAAGGGAGGGAGGGAGGGAGGGAGGGAGGGAGGAAGGAAGGAAGGAAGGAAGGAAGGAAGGAAGGAAGGAAGGAAGGAAGGAAGGAAGGAAGGAAGGAAGGAAGGAAGGAAGGAAGGGCTATTTGCACACCTGATAATAGAAGGATTAATGAGGAAGCAGCACTGCTTCAATACAGAGATATCAGCAGTGATTTCCTGAAGGCAAGTGAACCTCTAAAGATCTTTGGGATCCATGGTGGGAGATGGGAGGCTTTCAAGACATCATTTATCAGAACAACTGATAAGAAATGTTACTTCTTCTATCTTCTGGAGGAATAAGTTGTACCCATGCCTTATTGCAGTGATGATGATCATAATGAACACGATGCATCTGTTCCTTTAAGACACTGAGGGAGAATGGTAAAATCTATCATACAGCGCAGTCAGACATAGAGTTTATTGCATTACTTGACTGCAACGTGAAATGTACATAGCTCCTTTTATTGATAAATAGCCTGTGCATGCAGTATCAGACAAGGGGCATGGAAGGGAAGGGGCCACAGCTCAGTAGCAAGGCATGCACTTTGCATAACAAAAGTTCCAGGTTCTGTCTCTGGCTTCTGTTGATAAACAGAGAAAGCCTCCAGTGTCTCAAACCCTAGAAGGCTCCCCCCCCCCATCATTGTGTGGCAAGTTCCCGCCTCCCCCCAGTGGAAATAAAGACACATGACACAATTATTTAAGGTTAATGGGCTCAATATGGCCACAACTTTATTGGTTACAGGTGATGAGCAGTATTGGCTTAGGCATTGGTCCTAACCGACTCTCCGGCTTCAGCCCATCCGCTTGAAGTCCGGGAAGGGTTAACCAACTGCTGATGCACATCAACTCGGAACTCGCCCGGGGTCACCGCTCGGGGGCCGTGCCTAAGGCCCTCACCTCTATAGGCTTCAGACAGGGCCACGCCCCCTGGGTACCTTTATCGGACTACACTTCAATATACGGGGGAGGTGATGGTGCTTCTTGCCCCCTCCATCTACATAACAATACCCATACCAATGCCTAACCACCAGTACCAAGGAAGTTGTGACAATTTGCCACGCGGTAAGCTAAAAACCAAGTGGCTGGTGCCAATTTGCCAAGTGGAAAAAATTCCTACCAGGCCCCTTAATGGCGACCAACCGAGGTCCATAGCAAGGTCAAAGACGAAAACCTTAAAGGGCGGGAGGGTGGGAAGCTGGAGCAGCTGGAAGCGGCAAAAGAGGGAGATCCCCAGCCGCGCCTGCGTTAAATAGAGCAGGCCACACACCCCTGGCCAGCCGATTGACTGTCTAGGGGATGACGCAGCTGGGGATTCCCTCAATCACGCGGACGCTGAGAGCCAGCCACCGCACGCGTGGTGGGGGCGTGAAGCCCACAACCCCACCTCCTTTCGAAGGCGGTGAGGATGTTTCACCCCTCCCATTGCAAGAATCTGCTGACAATGTTTCAGAAAGGAGGGGGCGGATTTTGCTCATCGCTTCTTCCGCTCCAGCCTGTGGGAGTCTGAGTGTTATCTGTATATAGATAAGGTGGCTGCTAAAGCAGCTGTAACACTCATGCAGTCCAGCGTCTCCGATTAGTCTTTAGTTAGTTTATGCAGTAGCTGTAGAGAATAAAAGAAGTTATACTTCAGAGCTGTCGTTCGTGTGGTTCATGCTCTGCTGTGCTCCGCTGACGTTTGGAACTGGGTTTGGTGCTCACAGCTCTAAGTTGTGAGTCCACAACACTTTGACCTGCTCCCTGCAGTGGAAGGTCTCTGGAAGTGCTTTCCCAGCTCGCCTGGCCCAGTCGGGGCTGAAGAGGTTGAGCCCAGTCGTTGGCATTGGCTCAAAGGCGAAGCTGACAGGTGGAAGTGGCTTTGTCAACAATACTCAGCTGGATTGACCAAGAGTCTGACTTGGCAGGTTGCTATGATGGGGTCTCCCTCAGGAGATTCTCCTTCCTTGGAGGTTTATAAGCAGAGGTCGGATGGCCGTCTATCACATATGTTTAGTTGAGAGCCCTTCCACCCCACATTCTTATGATTCTATGATCCACATTGCCTTTGTTTAGATGTAATTTGGGGTATCGTAATTGGGATATTTGAAAGAAGGTAAGATGTGAAGTTGTGAGGGGCATATAACCTACAGTGGTACCTCAGGTTACAGACACTTCAGGTTACAGACTCTGCTAACCCAGAAATAGTGCTTCAGGTTAAGAACTTTACTTCAGGATGAGAACAGAAATAGTGCTCTGGAGGTGCGGCGGCAGCGGGAGGCCCCATTAACTAAAGTGGTACCTCAGGTTAAGAACAGTTTCAGGTTAAGAACGGACCTCTGGAACGAATTAAGTTCTTAACCCGAGGTACCACTATACTTGGGCACCTTATTTCTTCAAATCATTCTTCAAATCCTGAGCACACCAAACCTGGCCCTAATAGAATACTATGTGTGTGTGTAAAACCTTATTCCATTTCATCAAATAATTTCACTTTATTCTTTTCTTCTCCCATAACCGCACTAAAGGGAAAGAACATGTTCGGTTTCTAGCAGTACTATCCTGGAGGAGATTTGCAACCCATGTGCTAATTCATTAACTCTCATTTTCTTCTCGTGATATCGATGGAGAATGTCAGAAATGTCACTTCTTAAAGTGACTGATCCCCTTTAATGGTTATTTAGTTGCCCACATGGTGCTGGATCAGCAGCATGAGAACGTCTAGGGAAATGAACAAAAGCAAACGGCAAAAAAAGAACTTTGGGAAAAGGGGAAATCAAGAGTGAAAACAAATTACACTATAAGTGATAGGCATTGACCTGATAATGTACATCTCTTGTGGAAACCAATCTAAAAGCTCTGCGACTAAGAGGGATGCCCAGTGCCAGGCTGCAAATGCTTTCAGGAAAGCGTGAGAGGGAGAGAAGAAAACGTGATCCAGAAATGACAGGAACTCTGAGAGGGAAGCAAAACATGTTTGGGGTGCTCCAGTTGTCATTTTCATTAATGCACATGGTTACTGTTTTTGTTACCAGTAGATTTCACTTACAGGCAAGCTGGCACACAGCCCTCAATCTCTGCTCCTTTTAAACCCTGCAGGAGACACCCCTGTTGGGTTGGGGTGTGCATGTGACAGCAAAAGCACTTACCCTGTGTGCAGCTGAGGTGGAAAGCAAATGGCCATCACAGATAACATACCCCCCAACATTTCTCCAATGAAAATAAGGACATCCTTTTCCATAATAATTAAAAGAATAGCCAAGACTTACAAGGAAGCTGATATAAGTAAAAAAAAGAGGCCGCCAGAGCACGATTTATTTTCTCATCGTGAAGGAAAGTTCTTAACCCGAGGTAATATTTCTGGGTTAGCAGAGTCTGTAACCTGAAGCGTATGTAACCTGAGGTACCAATGTATAAGATAAAAAACAAATAAAATAAAACCTTAAATTAGAGCTTAATAATAACTGTGGTACCTCCGGTTACATATGCTTCAGGTTACAGACTCCGCTAACCAGGAAGTACCGGTAGTACCTCGGGTTGAGAAGTGTACCTCAGGATGAGAACAGAAATCGTGCTTTGGCGGTGCGGCGGCAGCAGGAGGCCCCATTAGCTAAAGTGGTGCTTCAGGTTAAGAACAGTTTCAGGTTAAGAACAGACCTCCAGAACGAATTAAGTACTTAATCCGAGGTACCACTGTAGGTAGATAAGGATCTGTTGCATTCTGTGCCAGTCTCTCCCCATATGGGTGGTGCTCTCACACTATGACAGTTTATTTGCACAATACAGACATCAATAAACACAGTTTTCTAGCAATCCAGAGAGAGCACGATCCCAGCAAATTTAGGAACTCTTGAGTGATTTAAGGGGACAGTTTAAGCACATGTCAAATATCACATTGGAATGGATGACACTTGAGTATTGTCTTTTTACTGGCTTATGCCCATTGTTTGTAAAGCAGCAACAACCTCAATATCATGGCTGCTCTGAGTTTCATGAACATGAGTCGGAAGCATTTCTGAAAGCTCATTTTAAGCTCTAACTGTGCAGGTATTTTTTTTAGGAGGCAAATTGTCCCCCCCCCCCCACCTCCCAATTCAACAGGACCAAGGGAAATAAAGCAAATTGTCCATCATCTGGCATGACTCACTCAGCAGAGGAAGAAATGAAAATTACTGTCACATTAAATGTCAAATCTGTTTGAAACCCTGGTGATCACTTCCAAATAACTTGACAGCTATGATCAGCTTATTCTGTAAAAGTCATGGTAACCAGCTGACCACACTAATCTTGAGCCTAGATCCTCAGTATCTGAATAATGATGTTAAATGAATAGAAACTGAAAGGAAGAACTAATGATTCTAATAATACAAAATAGGATAAATTGTAGCATTAGATGAGTGATAGTGCGAAAACCACAAACAGTATATATATATATTATTCTGACATTTCTCTGTTGCTCACACTCTGTCAGGGGTATGCTTAGTTCTGAGTTTGCATGCAAAATAAGGCTAAGATCCTTTCCCAATGGGCAGGTGAACACACTTCTGAATTTTATAAATTCATCACACTTGGTATTTGTAACCCATGCATTCTAATATATAAAAGGTAAAGGTAAAGGTGAAGGACCCCTGACAGTTAAGTCCAGTTACAGATGACTCTAGGGTTGTGGTGCTGATCTCGCTTTACAGGCCAAGGGAGCTGGCGTTTGTCTGCAGACAGTTTTTCTGTGTCATGTGGCCAGCATGACTAAGCCTAAGTTCCATTCTGGCTCAATGGAACACCAAAATCAGAGCAGTGCACGGAAACACTTTTTACCTTCCTGCCAGAGTGGTACCTATTTATCTACTTGCACTTTTTGGCATGCTTTCGAACTGCTAGGTTGGCAGGAGCTGGGACCAAGCAATGGGAGCTCACCTTGTCGCAGATTGAAACTGCCAACCTTCTGATTGGCAAGGCCAAGAGGCTCAGTGGTTTAGACCACAGCGCCACCCACATCAGATAAATCCCCCCATGGCATTTATATGCATATATGTATTGTGGGAGGCAGGCTTTCAACTTTTGTAGGCTCATTACTTTTGTGGCTCTGGCTATCAAGTAGAGCACAGATGTGCTTAAATTTCTCATATGCTTTGCTACTGAAAAAAACACCAATTTCCATTTCAGCGTAGGCAAAACTTGCTGGTAGTCTAGAAAAGTGATGAGAGCCCTTATCACTCTTTGGGTTTTCTTGAAACCTTCTCAGGTGCTTCACCTAAGGAAGAGATCCTGACCTTGTGTTATGGGAAATTATGACCCTTATTGAGTGGGTGGTGAAAATAGCATTGAAACAGAGGGAGAAAGGAAGCAAGTCTGAAAACAGTGACTTCTTTCAAAGGCAGGAACTGAATGGAAAACCAAAGCTATTTGAAGAGCCCCATGACTTAATGAAAATACACAGGGCATAAGAATTATTAATACCTTTTTGCTTCAGACTATCTTCCTTTTGTTAGAGGTTCATTGTGACTACATAATTTTACACAATTCATATTGAAGGTCAGTATAAAGAACAGGTTGGAACAAGGGCAGGTAATCCATTAGGACACTCAACACTCCGACGACAGTCAAAGAAAAATAAGTTGCCTATAGCAACTGATTGCTTTTCTTTAAATCATCCTGAAATTTGATTTTGTGCTAAAGTTTCACCCCAGAATGTAGTTTCAACAGCAGGCTTAGAGCGATGAACAGCCAAGATGGCGGCCTGCACTTGGCCACTCCAGGAATGGTCTGGGCGCAGACCCCAAGGCGTTGGCCCTGATTGGCCTTGTGGGCACTGTCCACCCACAAATGAAGTCATTGCATCCAGGGGTGGGTAGCACCAGGTGACCCTCCCCTGCTGCACCAGAAGATAGCAGCCTCCATGGTGTGGTGTGGTGATTAAGAGTGGTAGACTCGTAATCTGGTGAACCGGGTTTGCATCTCCGCTCCTCCACCTGCAGCTGCTGAGTGACCTTGGGCTAGTCACCCTTCTTTAAAGTCTCTCAGCCTTACTCACCTCACAAAGTGTTTGTTGTGGGGGAGGAAGGGAAAGGAGAATGTTAGCCGCTTTGAGACTCCTTCAGGTAGTGATAAAGGGGGATATCAAATGCACACTCTTCTTCTTCTTCTTCTTCGACCGACTGCAGCCTCGTCATGCAGCAAACATCACCCACCCAGAGCCCCAGGTGAGCAGTTATTCTGAGAAACATGAAGTCACGATCAAAGATGCGCCTCTCTCTCTCTCTCCCACCCCCCTCTCTCTCTTTCTTTCTCTCTCTCCAAGAGTTTAATGCTTCCAGTACGGTCTTGCAGGTCTCTGGTAAGGATGATAGTCATTCACTGCACAATGTAGAGTCAACTTGGTAAATAACCTTTTATTATTGTAGCTGAACTAAAATTTAAAAAATGATTAAGCCTCCCTTTAAAATGTTCTGTTAGGCATGCCTGTGTAACTTAGCTTGTGTGACAGCTGGGGTGAATCTGGGAATAGCATCACAAATATCCTTTTGTTTAATTACTCGACACGGCAATTTCAAGTTTATCTAATTATAACCAAGGTTTAATAAAACAACAGGTCGCGAAATTGTTTTTAAATTAGTCTCAGGGAAGTTCACTAAATTAGCTGCAACGAACTGTAGATTCCTAAAGTGTTAATAGCATATAAAAATGACACCAGGATCCTTTGCACTTTCAAAATGTTTGCTTTATAGTTAGGCTTAACTCAATACCTTCCTTGATTTGGAGGCCAATCACTTGTCCTTTTTGAAATATCCTGCTCACAGGGAAATGAGCTGATGCCCTCATGACACAAGCACCCACTGTCTGAGTTTCAGTTGGCAGAAGGAGGAAATAAAAATTGCTTAAAGACCTTCACTGGTTGCCTACTTGCCATGGGATCTGAAAGAATACTCGTCCCTTCCAACATGGACCTGTCAGTGCATTGAAGTGAGCAAGTCTAGTTCTCCTCCTACCACCTGAGGTGAGATGGATGGTGACCAGAACATGGCCTTTTTGGTGACGGCACATCTTTGTAGCAACCCCACTCAAGAGAGACTCAGTTGGCACTACCTTGCTATCTTTTCATCAGTACAGAAAAGCTGTCTTGTTGTTGTTCTCCCAGAACTTCCAAACTCTGAGCTTTAAACAAATCCTCTCTTGCCTGTATATGTTCTCATGTTATATTGCAGGACTGTCACATTTGGAAACCTGAGAAACTGCTCTGGGCACCACATACATAACCACACATATATTATTCACCTCACTCCTGACAATTATAATTTAACAGCTTGGAAATGCATCCCCTCCCCCCCCCCGAAAAAATAACCCCATACAGGCAGCTATTAAGAAAGTAGAAATATTGCATTATTCAAAGTTTCTTTTTGCTATTAGTTTGAGAGACTGTTTTTTTAAATATATATATATATATATATGCTTTCGTAGATTTTCACGGGTACAGGAATGCAGGTTTTGGTGTCCTCGGGTGTCTTCCCGTGTAAAAGTTGGGGTGTCTAGGCGACGTTTCGACGAGGTCTCACTCGTCATCTTCAGGCTGGTGCTTTCGGCTTCTTGTTACTGGAACAGAGCAGGATCTCAGTGTTTGAGTTCCTATAAATACTGTTGAGGGGGTGTGGTGTATAGCCTCCAATGTTCTGGGCAGAGAGGAAGTTCCCAGGCTAGTGTGCCTTTTCTTCTTTTGTTCCTTAATTACTTGAGGGATATCTTGAGTGATTTCTTGAGTGATATCCTGAGTACCACTTAGGTGGGTCATTAGGTGTGGATTAGTTGCTAAAGTCTTTGTGTCTTGACCTCTTGAACTTTGTGAAGAGTTTTTCTGAGAAGATGGCTGTACTGCACTTAGTTGTGCTCTGGCTTGGCTTCGTGTATAGGGGCGAGCTGTGGTTTTGTGGCCTGTGTCAGCCAGATCTGTGTAGGGATTGCAGGGGGGTGCAGCATCCGGAGGTGCCACCATGGTTTGGCTACTGGATGGTGTCTGTAATTTATCTGTGGAGAGGGTCTGGGTTTGGGTCTGGTGTGGTTGATTGGTGATGGCGTTCTGTGTGCCTCTGGATCTGGTGTCAGTTTTTGTGGGGAGGGCTGGAAATCCAAGTGCAGTACAGCCATCTTCTCAGAAAAACTCTTCACAAAGTTCAAGAGGTCAAGACACAAAGACTTTAGCAACTAATCCACACCTAATGACCCACCTAAGTGGTACTCAGGATATCACTCAAGAAATCACTCAAGATATCCCTCAAGTAATTAAGGAACAAAAGAAGAAAAGGCACACTAGCCTGGGAACTTCCTCTCTGCCCAGAACATTGGAGGCTATACACCACACCCCCTCAACAGTATTTATAGGAACTCAAACACTGAGATCCTGCTCTGTTCCAGTAACAAGAAGCCGAAAGCACCAGCCTGAAGATGACGAGTGAGACCTCGTCGAAACGTCGCCTAGACACCCCAACTTTTACACGGGAAGACACCCGAGGACACCAAAACCTGCATATATATATATATATATATATATATATATATATATATATATATATATGTAATTGCTTGGTTTGTCACACTGTGTTAGGCAAAGTATGGTTCTCCATGAGAAACACATCTGCTAAATCCCTTTACTGTTATATAGAACTCAGCTGATCCTTAGCTCAGCAGATGAAATCTGCAACACTAAAATGCTTTGCTTCCTAGGGGAAGAACAAATCTGCTTTGAGAATAGGGACAGACCTGGCAGAATAAAGCAAGCTTTGAGGAAATCACTCGGACTAACTTTGCGAGTGGACATCCCAAAGAACTGGCTGTAGTTTTAAAATTACATTTTTTAAAATAACTGAAGCAAAAATGTCAATTTATTTGGACAAGCTGGGTTCTAGGTAAAAGGTAAAGGTACCCCTGCCCGTACGGGCCAGTCTTGACAGACTCTGGGGTTGTGCGCCCATCTCACTTAAGAGGCCAGGGGCCAGCGCTGTCCAGAGACACTTCCGGGTCACGTGGCCAGCGTGACATCACTGCTCTGGCGAGCCAGAGCCGCACACGGAAACGCCGTTTACCTTCCCGCTGGTAAGCGGTCCCTATTTATCTACTTGCACCCGGAGGTGCTTTCGAACTGCTAGGTTGGCAGGCGCTAGGACCGAGCAGCGGGAGCGCACCCCACCGCAGGGATTCGAACCGCCGACCTTTCGATCGGCAAGTCCTAGGCGCTGAGGCTTTAACCCACAGCGCCACCTGCGTGGGTTAAAGCTGGGTTCTAGTATACTATTTAAAACCCTTGATCCTAAGTTCGAGTTGAGTCGATATACATTCCATTGATATCAATGGGCATTTTGATTAGATATTTCTCATTTTATCTCAAGTCTTTCTACAAAATGTTCAAGGTGGATTACCAAGCGCTAATAAGAGCAAAACAGCTGAACGCATAAAAGCACCATCGTATGTATGTTTACTTAGAAGGTAAGCTTTGTGTTCAATGTGGCTAACTCAAGACGTATAAGATTGTGCTCTGAAAGCTACAATTCCATGCACAGCCACTGAGGAGTAAGCCCTGCAAAACTCAGTAAGACGTATTTCCCAGTGTGCTGGAACAGTCAGTAGACCGATTCACACATGCAAGTACACCAGACACTAGCATCACATCAAACAGGAGAACAGGACCACCTTCACTGGCCTTGCCTCCACTGTTGCATCTGCTGTTCTGAAGAAGGGAGCCTGACTCCCTGAGGAGTCAGAGCTCTGATCATGTCAGGTTCTCAATCATGTGGAGAGCCTGTTCACTTTGAGGATGGCTTCTTCTTTGAGATCTTCCCCTCAACACATCAGTGACATGGAGAGTGGGACTGAAGGAGGACAGGACAGCTGGGGGTGGAATGCCAGAGACTCTCCTCCCTGAAAGAGAGGGGAGTGGTTGTGGGCGTTGCCCCTGCCTCCAGCTCACCTGGCTGGCGCTCACGCCCCCTCCCCTGGTGGCCACCCAACCAGGTGCCGTGGAGGGGGCGTGTTCAGCAGCCTTTTGCTGCAGCGCCAGCCTCTCCCTGGCCTCATTCCTCGTTGTCGTATAGTTGGATTAGCATCAACAGGCTCCACCTACTGGTGAATAAACCCACTTGTTTCGATCCAATGCCTAAGCCAATACCTTTTCATTGCTGTAATCAATAAAGTTGTGGCCTTTTCTAGCCCATTAACCTTATATGACGTGTCCTTGTGTCTTCATTTCACTTCGCGGGGGTCGGGCCCTCGAACCACAAATAGAACTTAAGAGACAATAAACTCTGATTGTCATGTGTGAATGTGCCACCACTGATTGCCATGGACTGGCTGGACGAAGGGAAGTGGTGGGAAACACCTCCTGAGGAACCCCCAAGGGAAGAAGGTTCAGAGCCCAGGGACTGGTGGTTGGACAACAGTGAGTGGTCAGAGGGAGAAGACTGGGAGAAGGACGTGTCAGAATGGATGCAAAATCTTATGTTTCAGTGTGCAAACCCTGGAGCCAAGATGAACCACTGAGCTATATGATATTTATTGACTCTATTTCAGGCATAAATGTGGTACATGTGTGTGTGTGTGTGTGTGTGTGTGTGGAGGGGTGATATTATATGCATGCTGGTTTTATATTTTATTCCTAGCGCAGCAATGCCTGCAGTATTTTACCCTGAGAGAAGACACAATATTGTTTCCTGCACTGTGAATTGATTTAAATCCCTAGCATTTACTAAACATATGAAAATGTGAAAAGATAGACATTCGGAAGGAATTTCAGGGAGTTCACAAAATAATTTAAACAACTTCCACCCACTAGAAAATGAAATTCATTTTGTAGTGTGACGTGGCAGAGAAATTGTACCTTCTCTTGTGCTCATTTTGGAAGATAAAAAATAAATGCATGTTTTTACATGATTTAGTAACTGAACAGAGCAGGAATGGCCTCCCTTAACCAACAGAACCTTTCAGTATTTATTTTTACAATATCTCTAGTTGGAAATATGAAGGCTATAAATTGGGGCTAGCTAACCTAGTGCCCGCCACATGTTGGGCTTCAATTTCCTGTAGCAATTTTAATATGTTAAAGATCCTTCAGCAGTTCAATGACATCACAGAAGCTCAGACAATAAAGAGAGTGGTATAGTAGCACAGTCAATATCTAAGGGAAGGTCTCATGTGCAAAAAATTAGCTTGCTTCGAATCTATTTCTATACATTATATATATAAACTGATGTTGTTTTTGTTCCTGAGCTTTTTCTGCATTTCATTCCTAATCTGCACTTCACCAGCAAAACTTGACACTAATGAAATTTTTCTACATCCATCCTTAAAAATAGTACAAAGGGAGAGCTTTTCCCTTTGAAAATGTACAGCTTACTTCCAAATGACTGGAAGCAGAGATCCTTTAACTCAGGGGGAAGTCAGAAAATATGCAAATAGCTTCTTTAAATTCCTCTCTTGTAAGGTAGGTTGTTCATGTCAGGATGACCTTGTACCTTGAAAGAAATTATACAGGAAGAAGGTGTTAAGTTTCAGATAATTTCAATTCCAAACATCTCAGGGTGCATGAAAGTACTGTAGCTGTTCAGTTATTAATTTTATGCACAGGTCATAGTTAAGGGGGAGGAAGGATCAAATAGATTATAGCAGATATTAAAATGCTCTCAGGTGTCCTTTTTGGGGGAAAGATTTATAACTAACAGCTTAATTTATATAAGCACCAAGAGATAAAAATCAAAAAAGTATGCTTATCCAATGGATAAAATGGCTTTCTAAAAAAAAAAAAAAATCTTTGTGACATTGAGGGTGGCATTATGTAGTGGTTAAGAGCATGAGCAATGAGTTGGATCTCCTCTGTTAAAATTACAGCTTTTCCAAGAACTCATGAAATCCTAGCCTATATCACATGGCTGATAGAGGGCCAGTTCACCCATTCATTACTTTAATATTCTTTGCTATTTGCTTGTGGTGTCAGAAGGTATTTGTTTGCAATAATCAAGCCTTATAGGCTATTCTCATGATAATAGATTAAACAGGCACAAACATGGAGAGGAACTTTTTATTATTATTAATTCAGCAAGTCTGCCTAGTTATGTGCCTTTGTTTTATAGGGTTTTGATGATTTTATCTACATTTTATTATGTATACCACTGAGATTTTTCTGATTAGGCTGTATGTACACTTTTCTAACTCCTTCATGGATCACTGCCTTGACGTGGTGAAGGGGCTAGAATAACTCAGAGAAGCTATGAGCTATGCCATGCAGGGCCACCCAAGACGGACAGGTCATAATGGAGAGTTTTGACCAAACATGATCCACCTGGAATAGGAACCTGCAAGCCACTCCAGTATCCCTGCCAAGAAAACTCCATGGACAAAGACAACAGGCATATAAAAGGAGTGCCTGGCGTGCTCTGGTCCACGGGGTCACGAAGAATCGGACACGACTAAACGACTAAACAACAACACTTTTCTAAATAAATGAATATCAATAAAATGGCAACTATCTTTATTGTTAGGATCTAGACTAACTATATCAGGGCTGCTTGAGTCCTTGGCAGGCTTCTAATTACCCCTTAAATCAGGTGTGAGGAATATGTGGCCATGTTGATATTGTTGGACTACCAGTTCCATGAGCCCAAACAGTATGGCTGATAATCCAACGATGGCTGGAAGCCCATGGGCTTCCCATCCCTGTCATAATGAGGCCACCATTTTAGTTTCCCCAAAATACAGTGCTACATGCCTTCCATTGTTCCTTAGTATGGTAGATTGCTAAAACTAATAAACATGGCAGCTGCCACAACAACTTGAGCACAGCTATAGTTTTTACACACGACGTCACAGAATGACTGAACTTCTAGGTCATTTCATTTTGGCCACAACCATAACCACCTTGAATGGAGGCCTAGTGAGCATCACCATCATTATTGGACACTAGTAGGCACCACCAGTAACAGCTCCAACTAGTGGATGATATTATCAGGCCTGGGCATGGAAATTGAGCTGTTAGAGTCTCTCAAAACTATACGTACGGTGTATCTCTAGTGCTTCCTTACAAAGCTCTTCCCCATTGTGTTGCTCCACTCAGAAGCTTCTTAGAATATTTATCTGTGTATCAGCAGCCACCCAACTGGCGCAGGATTAAGGTGAGACACTGCAGGCAGATTGGTGGATACTCATTGTATATGATTTTAGACATTACTTGCAACACTTAGCAATTCTGGTTTAGGAAACGGTCTGAGGATTCAGGAAAAATAGTGTATTCTGGTATAGTGTGTCCTCCCTAAAAGAGGGCACGTATTGCGGTGAGACCTGGAGACTGAACTCTTGGTTGTGGGTGGGTATATTGGACAGCCACAACACCCGATTGGTAGCTCCCTCATTGCTGGGTTTAATCTGGCCAATGGGGAGCTGTCTAAACGGGCCGAGGGACCTATATATGCCTATGCATGTGACCCAGAGCTTCCTCTTTTGGCTTGTGCATCGGAACACCCGCCCACCACTCCCTATAGGGCATTTTGTGACTGACCTTGCTATGCCGTCGTGTGTCATTGGGACAGGGGCACAGCAGGAATTTTCCGCACTTGGCTGATTGGCTGTTGCCATTTGGGTTTCACCTGCTGTGTAGCAAATCATCACAACTTGTAAGGTTGCAGATAGGCACTGGTTCATGTGATAGGGATGGGAGAACGGTCTCGCCATCCCTATGTGAAGGGTATTCCATTAAAGGAATCCATGGACGCTAGTCAACTTGGTTTGGTCAACCCCCAAGAGGGGGTTGTGCCCATGCCTGTGTCCAGGGGAGAATCTGGGGAGTGGACATAGTTCGTTCCCAGGCTTTTCACCTTCTTCAGGTGTTCACCCTTGGCTGACCTATGATAGAGCTCTGGGTCAGCGCTACCTGCAAGGGTGCAGGGAGCTAGTCGAATGCAGAGCCTATGCAACCACTCACTTTCTGTAATCAATAAAGTTGTGGCCTAAATTCTGCCAAAAACCAAAACTAAAATTTGAGTCAAATGTGTGTTTATTTAGGGAGGAGGTCTCTGGGTCTGAACATGCAAAAATATTAAAAGTTCTCTCTCTCTCTCTCTCTCTCTCTCTCTCTCTCTCTCTCTCTCTCTCTCTCTCTCTCTCTCTCTCTCTTTTTTTTTTACACACACACACAGTGCAATTATGTAGTCTATGGTATTTCCAGCATAGAATAGTCATTTGTCTGCTTGAAAGATTACTTTTCTTTTTAAAAACAACCACAAACTTGTATGTTTCCCTGTACTTTTTGTTGCCTCCGCTTTAGGCTGCTTCCATCCTGACCACTTCAAATGTCATGAAGATCTACTTTGAAAAGGTCAACATGTCATCATGACATTTCCTTATGTACTGTTATCTGGATTTTAAAAGTGACCAAAAAAATCCCTTTACTCTCAAAGACCACGTGTCAGCCCTCACTCTTTTTTTTAAACAAAAAAAAACAAAAACAAAAAAACCTATGTGTGGCAAGGGAGAGGGGAGACTGTCCAAGTATTTCAATTGGGCAATTGAGAAAAAAGGGGTCTTCACTACTTTCCTGGGACTGGGGGAAGAACATTGGAAGGAAGGCAAGAAGTATAATACTTTTCAACCTTTCCAAAGATTGTTCAATGCCTACATTTTTTTTTAAAGGGGACTTCCTAAACTTGGTTTGGCCTGAGGTGGAAACAGGGATGGCCCAGAAATTGGATTCAATTTGCATTTAAAGTCAAATCTGCCTGATTTGTAGTTAGGCGAACAATAGGCAAAATTGATCTTTCTCGGAATTTTGAGATGCAGTTCTCCAGCCAATTAATGTATACAGAAATGCATATACTAAGGTAAAGTGGACATACTAAATGGAAATAACATATAATTTTGTTTGAAATAAAACTCCACTGGTCTCCACTACTATCTGAGTGAAAACGAAGGTCTGTATCAATCCCTGGAATCCTAAATGCTGTGAGTGAGACTAGGCTGGAAGCGGAGGGAGTGGAGTAAAATTGCTACCTGTTGTGAACAGACGGAGGCAGGGAAGGCACTGAACAGTTTTGTAGACAGAAAAATAAAACCTATAATAACTACAGTGGTACCTCAGGTTACATACGCTTCAGGTTACATACGCTTCAGGTTACAGACTCCGCTAACCCAGAAATAGTGCTTCAGGATGAGAACAGAAATTGTGCTCCAGCGGCACGGCGGCAGCAGAAGGCCCCATTAGCTAAAGTGGTGCTTCAGGTTAAGAACAATTTCAGGTTAAGTAGGGACCTCTGGAACGAATTAAGTACATAACCTGAGGTACCACTGTACATTGCACTGTTGGCATCAGAAGAAGTGTGCATCCACACAAAAGCTTATACCAGAACAAACTTAGTTGGTCTATAAGGTGCTACTGGCCTTTTTAAATTTTTTTTATTACATTGCACTATGTACAGAAGGTATGCATTGCATTACGCTCATGTTGTGTGCATTTAATACAGTTGTAATCATTGGTAAAATGAAATGCATATTTTAATGAGACTGAGAGGGGGGAAAACTTGAATCAAGCAGTTCAAGGAGTGAGATGGGAATTACATAAAACCCCATGCAGATACATGCACAGGGACGAAGGTGGTGCTGTGGGTTAAACCACAGAGCCTATGACTTGCCAGAAGGTTGCCAGTTCAAATCCCTGTGACGGGGTGAGCTCCCGTTGCTTGGTCCCAGCTTCTGCCAACCTAGCAGTTCAAAAACACATCAAGGTACAAGTAGATAAATAGGTACCGCTTCAGTGGGAAGGTAAACGGCGTTTCCGTGCACTGCTCTGGTTCGTGAGAAGCAGCTTAGTCATGCTGGCCACATGACCCGGAAGCTGTACGCTGGCTCCCTCGGCCAATAAAGCGAGATGAGCACCGCAACCCCTGAGTCGGTCACGACTGGACCTAATGGTCAGGGGTCCCTTTACCTTTACCTTTATCATGCAGATTAGAGTCATATAAATATTTTTGTACACTGAGGATGGACAAAAGTGATGGACAACAGGGGTAGAGCCATAACTAAATTACACAACAAATTAGGTAAGCTGAATAAGTTATGCAAGTTATGTTATGTTATTTTGCCACAGTAAATAGAATAACATAGTTTCTCACAAATGACAAACTGCAGCAGAGTGGAAACAGTTCTGCGTAAGACAAATACAGGGCAGAATGGAAGATGATGCTTCCAAGTATGGAAAGTTTATCATCTCTTGATAAAAGTTGTTTAAAGTTGGGATTTTGTTTTTGTATCCCTTTCTCTCTCTTTTTTTAATTGTTATTTATTGAGGTTTTGTTTTTTTAAAAGAAGCAACTTTATTTCATTTAAGCACTTCCTCAGATTCCGTGGACATTACTGGGAGGAGAACAAAGAGGAGAAGAGATGGGGAGAAACTTGTAGCCTTAAGAAGTTGTTAGAGTCAAGATGAAATAATAAAAAGGAGTAATCTGCAACCTTTCTTCCCATCGCCTGATGCTGAGCTTCAGAATAGAAAACTTCAACGAAGTAAAAAGCTCTTGAGGCAAAGTTTACCTGTGGTAGAAAAAAATAAAACCCAAACACAGCAAAGGAAGCAGTAATCACTCTATTGTATTCCAGAATGTTCGGCACAGAATCTTTTTTGTGTCCATGTGGAATGACCTCATTAAAGCACTTGACTCGGCTTCCTCTTTGCTACATCAATATATTGTATTCTTTGGTGACTGTTAAGAGAGATGGGTGAAAAGACTGAAGGGGAGAAGGGGTAGAACCAATTAATGAAGAAAGATGAGCTGGAGGTTGAAAAGCAAGCTTTTTGTTGTTGTGTGGTATTCCTCATCTGAAAAGAAAACTTTGTATGGTTGTTTTTTTTAAATAAACTTTTCCATATGAGTCTCATGAAGTACTATGCTGCAAATTTTTCCTGTATCGTTTCCACAAAAATCACATTCCACCTAAGTTCTAGTTTTATGGCTAATTTTAATTGATTTTATGCTGTATTCCTATTGTATCTCTCTTGTCTTCTTGTTGTGCACTGCTCAGACTTTATGCAGTGTCTAGCTCAGTTGGTTAGAGCATGATACTGCTAATGCCAAGGTTGCAGATTTGATCCTCATATGGGACAGTTACATATTTAGATGATCCTCAGGGTTGCTTCCAGCTCTATGAGTCTATGAAATAAACAGAAGTCAATGAGATGCAAACTGGATTCAAAAAATTGTCAAGTGGGGTTTCTTCAATGAGATTTCCATAAATGAGGTTTGGGTATTCCTTTTGTTTACCTTAAAAAAGTGAGTGTTTTGTGAATTTACTTCCTTTCCTTCTTCAATTCTTCTCTCCAGTGGTCAGCAGCCTTCCTGGGTGCCCAGAGTTACAGGATAGCCGAGCCAAGGATATCATGAGGTTTTGAGGAAGTGTGAGCTAGGAAGGCTACAGATCATGAAGAGGTGATTGTACAGTGGAAGAGGAGACACTCTTGCCTCTCAGATACATTTTAAGTAACCTAAGTGCAAAACAAAAAATATGAAAGAATTTCTGAAGTGTCTTGAGAGATAGGCAGAAAAATCCCACAACCTTTCCCCCCCTCATGATGTGAAAACAAGAAATTTGAGGACAGAGTACAGCATAGCATTAGTATAATAGAACTTGTAGAACAACCATACATTTCATTTTACAATGCCTTTTGTCCACCGGATAATTTTATGTTAGTCCTACTGAAACTTCTGGCTTCCCTTGAAATCTCTTAGTCATTTTTATTGGGCCACGCAACCTCCAAATCCACCTCAACATTTTGCTTTTAGATGAAATTTCATGGCAATTCTACTAAAGGGACTACAGTGGTACCTCGGGTTAAGTACTTAATTCGTTCCTTAGGTCCATACTTAACCTGAAACTGTGCTTAACCTGAAGCACCACTTTAGCTAATGGGGCCTCCCGCTGCTGCCGCGCTGCCGGAGCACAATTTCTGTTCTCATTCTGAAGCAAAGTTCTTAATCTGAAGCACTATTTCTGGGTTAGCGGAGTCTGTAACCTGAAGCGTATGTAACCTGAAGCGTATGTAACCCGAGGTACCACTGTATGTATATTTCTTTATACACCGTGTGTGTGTGTGTGTGTGTGTGTGTGTGTGTGTGTGTATTTCTGCGCCCTTGTTGAGATCAGCTTGATCAAATGACTCACCATACATTTAAAGCACATGACTTCCCCCAAAGGATCCTGGCAACTATAGTTTATTCCTCACAATGATAGAATTTCCAGCACCATTAACAAACTAAGCTTCCCAGGATTCTTTGGAGTTTGCCCTATGTAAATAAAAAACAATTATCCTGCTGACAGAGTTGGGTCAAGGTACATTGAGGCTAACCAAATTTAGTGGAAGCTGTTAGATTTAACTAGCAGTTGTTACCTTTCTGCCTTATCGCTAGACAGATTTAGAGCCCTATAAAAATTTACACGGGTGAGATGCTGCTGTCACACTGACTGGAACTGAGATGATTCACTCTAGGAGAAGCTCTAGCAGCAGCAAACATATTAGCATCTTACAGTCAAACTGTTGAAGAAGTTCAATTGCAAATATGAAAAGAAAAAAAGTAACTCACCAAGAAATAGTTAAAAGAAAATATTCTGCACAAAATGGTTGCCGTATATAATGTGATATGTATAAAATTCACAAATGAAACATAATGAGCTAATATTATTTCTACTTCTCCATTATATCTGCAGGTGTGCTGGGCCATTGTCTTGTCGTGGTTATAAACTGGATGAGATTCAAGAAACTGAAGCTCAATCTAGATAAAACTGAGGCACTGTTAGTGGCTTGTTCTAGACCAGATGAATGGGATGTGGTCTGCTCTTGATGGAGTTACACTCCCTATGACATAACCTCCAACATTTCTCCAATGAAAATATGGGTGCCCTATTCAACAACAACAACAATTTTACTATTTATACCCCACTAACTGACTGGGTTCCTGCCAACCTAGCAGTTCGAAAGCACGTCAAAGTGCAAGTAGATAAATAAGTACCGCTCTGGTGGGAAGGTAAACGTTTCTGTGTGCTGCTCTGGTTCGCCAGAAGCAGCTTAGTCATGCTAGCCACATGACCTGGAAGCTGTATGCCCTTGGCCAATAAAGCGAGATGAGCGCCGCAACCCCAGAGACGGTCACGACTGGACCTAATGGTCAGGGGTCCCTTTACCTTTACCTTAATCTGACTGGGTAGCCCCAGCATCAGTGCCAGATTTATGTATAACGCAAACAAGCTATAGCTTAGGGCCCCACGCTCTTGGGGTCCCCCAAAAAAATTAAAGAAAAAAACACACCTGGATGCACATTTCCAAAATATAAGATAAAAAAGCAAATAAAATAAAACCTACATACAGCAACAGTATTTTGTGTTGTGTAGGCTCCTATAATGTAAGTAATGGTAATGAGTAATGAGTACTGATGTAAGCCTGCTAGCCTACTCCCTAAAATATCTCTGGCTTGCTCATTTCTATATATAGGATGCCTACATTCTGCATGTGCAAATGACTTTAGATACCTATTAGGTCCATAAATTACCATATAGCATATATCCAATACAAAAAACAGCGACAATTTGTTGTTGAAGAATGACAGCTGGGCATATAAAGGGCCCCATTACCTTCAGTAGCTTAGGGCCTCATCAAACCTAAGTCCTGCCCTGCCCAGCTTCCAATATACAGTGGACCCTCTAGTTACGTACCGCTCTGGATACGTAACTTTTGGGTTATGAACGTTTCGCTGTGCGTGGATCCGCAGAAGCGCTCAGTCGTGCCGTGCGTGTGCACAGAAGTGGCACCTCTGCCTACATACTTTTCAGGCTGTGGACAGACCCCCAGAATGAATTTAATTCATATCTGAAGGGTCCATTGTATATAAAAACATTAAACATAAAAAAAAAACCTTCCCTATACAGGGCTGCCTTCAGTTGGCTCACAAATCGGATAGCTCCATACCCTCCAACGTTTCTCTGATGAAAATAGGGACATCCTAAGGAAAGGGGACACGGGTGGCGCTGTGGGTTAAACCACAGAGCCTAGAACTTGCCAGTCAAAAGGTCGGTGGTTTGAATCCCTGCAACGGGGTGAGCTCCCGTTGCTCGGTCCCTGCTCCTGCCAACCTAGCAGTTCAAAAGCACGTCAAAGTGCAAGTAGATAAATAGGTACCGCTCCGGCAGGAAGGTAAACGGCGTTTCTGTGTGCTGCTCTGGTTTGCCAGAAGCGGCTTAGTCATGCTGGCCACATGACCCGGAAGCTGTACGCCGGCTCCCTCGGCCAATAAAGCGAGATGAGCGCCACAACCCCAGAGTCGGTCACGACTGGATCTAATGGTCAGGGGTCCCTTTACCTTTTACCTTTAAGGAAAAGCAGAACATTCTGGGACTGCGAAATAGGGGTGGCTTCTGTAAATCCAGAATTGCCCTAGAAAATAGGGACCCTTGGAGCGTCTGCTATGAAGGAGCAGATACGTAGTTTGGGAGGGGTTAGTCCTGGATCCTTTGCTGTCGCTTGAGGCTCAAGTGGTCTTGGTGGCACACAGTGCCTTCTATCAGCTTCGGCTGGTGGCCCAGCTACACCCCATCAATAGAGTGATAGCTCTAGCAACTTTGTGGTTACATTATTCCAGCGTGGGAATGATTTTGAAGAGGGCTCTGAAACTTCACCTGGTGCAGAATCCAGCAGCCATGTTGCTCACAGGGGGCAAGACAGTTTGAGTATATATAAGACTGATCCTGGCTCGACTGTGCTGACTGCCAGTTAGTTTCTGGGCCCAACTCAAAGTGCTGGTTTGAATTGGCTTGGGACCCCAATAGCTCAAGGTACACCTCTCTCCACAAGATTGGGCCTTTTATGTGATGACTCCCTGTTTGTGGAATGCCCTCCCCAGGGAAGCTTGCCTGCCACCTTTAGGAGCCAGACAAAAGCTTTTCTCTTCATCCAGGCCTTAGGCTGATTAAACAATCAATGGCCTTTTAAATGTGTCTGTGGGAAGGGGGTTATTGGTTTGTTTTTGTTTTATTAGGTATTTTGTGTTTGCATTTTGCATTTTTATGTTGTGATCCACCCTGTGCTCTTTGGTTGAAGGGAAGTATAACAACAACAACAACAACAACAACAACAACAACAACAACATACTCCGTGTATATTTATTTTTGTCGATCTACTGTTGACATAGTTCAATATATCTCATAAATATTACCTACCTTTTTTTAGTTACTATCTGCATTTTCTGAGATTTCTTTTCTCACTTTTTGGTGGGGTCATTTATCTGGTTATTTTGAGAACCAGGGTGCTTCCCCCATTGCTCCTAAAGGTGTCATCATATATATAATATTCTGAAATTATTGAATTGGGTCAGGTTAATTTAATTTGTGTTAGGCTCTAAAGGTTGAGATTATCCAGCGGGTTTACAAATAAATCACAGATCAGCTGTATGTGATGTTATCTGGCCTTATTTTCTAAATGAACCAGTTTTGGTGGATTAAAAGGACATACTAATGAAAATGACTGCAGATTAAACAGGAAGCGCTAGGGCAGGCCGTATAGGTAAAGGAAGCTGGCATTCAGAAATGACTTATCTTTGCGGAGCCTGGAAAAAATTTAATTAAATCTATGTGCCAACCCATCTGATATTCAAGAAAATTAGTGTACTAAAAAAGTACTGTGCAGAGCTGATCTTGATGATTTTCCACTTCTCTTTTCCCCCATTGCTCACAGAGAAATAATATTAAATTCTCCCATATTCCTCCTCTTGCCAATGTATTTAATATGGGACCTCGGTGATATAAGAAACTGCAGAACATAGTTTAACATTTTATCCCCACCCCCACCCCACCCCCTATCCTTTAAACAAACTATGAAAAATGTTTGTGCCATAAAATCCTACAAGTCAGACATAGGGACAATCAACTTTAGTTGCACCTTATCTTCATGGTCTCACATGCTCCCTCTTAATTACTTAGCAATTTGTTTGTTTGAGTTGCTTTGGTTATGCACAATGGTTGTGTTCCAGCATTGCACAAGTATGGATCAGCACAACTACTATGAAAGGTGGGGTTTTTGTTTCCTTCAGGGATGTGGGTGGCGCTGTGGTCTAAACCACTGAGCCTCGTGGGCTTGCCGATCAGAAGGTTAGCGGTTCGAATCTGCAGAACGGGGTGAGCTCCTGTTGCTCTGTCCCAGCTGCTGCCTACCTAGCAGTTTGAAAGCACACCAGTACAAGTAGATAAATAGGTACCACTGTGGCAGGAAGGTAAATTGTGTTTCCGTGCGCTCTGCTTTCCATCACGGTGTTCTGTTGCACCAGAAGCGGTTTAGTCATGCTGGCCACATGTCCTGGAAAGCTGTCTGTGCACACACATGGGCTCCCTTGGTTGAAAGCCAGATGAGCGCCGCAACCCCATAGTTGCCTTTGACTGGACTTAACCATCCAGGGGTCCTTTACATTTACATTTAACTTTACTTTGTTTCCTTCTTTTCCTGGCAGAATTGACCAAAATAGGGTGCTTCTATCATCATCATCTTTTCAGTTTATATGCCACCCTCTCTCCCAAAGGTGTCCAGGGTGTCAAATGCACATCGGAACAATTCCAATACAGATACAAACTGAGAAAGATCTCTCGTTAAGAGAGGAAGGTGACTTCATCCATTGCAAAGCACAAGAACAGAGATGGAATTTGTCCAGAGCTGGCCCACATATGAGGTGGGGTGAAGCACCTGCTTCAGGCAGCGCAAGCACAAGAGATGGCTCTCCTGCTCTCCCTGTCACTTCCACTGCTGCCAGAGCACCCCCTTCTTGTAGTTAAGAGTGAGGCATTCTAGTGCATGGCATTGCTGCTCATCTTCTTTGCTCTGTTTCAGCAGTAAAAGGGGAACATTCCCATTTTACCTCAGATAGAGAAATGGAAGGGGGACACAGGTGGCACAGTGGGTTAAACCACAGAGCCTAGGGCTTGCCGATCAGAAGGTCGGCGGTTCGAATCCCCGCGACGGGGTGAGCTGTCGTTGCTTGGTCCCAGCTCCTGTCAACCTAGCAGTTCAAAAGCACCTCAAAGTGCAAGTAGATAAATAGGTACCGCTCCATCGGGAAGATAAACGGCGTTTCCGTGCACTGCTCTGGTTTGCCAGAAGCAGTTTAGTCATGCTGGCCACATGACCCAGAAGCTGTACAACAGCTCCCTCGGCCAGTAAAGCCAGTTGAGCACCACAACCCCAGAGTCGACTGCAACTGGACGTAATGGTAATGCCCCTGCACATCTCTAATACTTGATAGGAAGGAGGTCCAAAGAATAGAGGCCACAGCACATAAGACCCAATTCCTGCATTGTGTGGAACGAAGGCCCTCACCTGCAAAGTACAATAATGTACTGGGTATGTAAGGAGTGAAATGATTATTCAGGTATCCTAGCCCCAAGCTGTATAATGTTTTATGCACCAAAACCAGTTACTTGAACTTATTGCCAGCCAGTGAAATTATTTCAGCAGCGGCATAGCATGGTGTTGATATCCTGCCGCAGTTAAGCCCCCAGATTTCGTACTAGCCACAGCTTTCAGACCAACCTCAAGGGTAGTTCCACATAGAATGAATTGCAGCAATTTAACCTGGGGGTTAATAGCACATGGAAGACAGTCTTTACATGAGCCTCAGTGATAAAGAGGAGAGAAATTATTGTGCAAGAACATATAGTCACAGGACTACAAAACCCAGACAATGTATTTATTCAGACTCATGACACCAAAGAGTCTTAACACACTTTTCCTAAGAGAAAATGTGTATACAAAAAGACCTTCCTATTCCAGTTGTCCTCAAGCCAATAAGCCATGATACAGCCATTAGTTGACTGACCAGTATGAATCATAACATACAAACCACATTTGTACTCCTGAAGCAATGTAAGGATATTTTCAGCTGTGGTGGCATGATATGTAAATAATTTTGTAGAAACTTAAAAGAATTCCAATCAGCCAGATTTCTCTAGAGATGGAGTTCACAGATCATTCCACTGACACCAAAGTTGAGCTAAGAAGACAATCCTCTTATGTAGAGATGAAGGGATCAGACCATCTCTAGTCCATTTCAATTTTGCTGGTTTCATTCTTAAGTCCATGCCATCCTATTTCCACATTAATCACTAATATATGTGTAATATAGTTAAGAGTTTTTTGGGGGGGTTGTTGTTGTTGTTGTTATTATTATTATTATTATTATTATTATTAATACTCCGCCCATTTCTTTTGGTTGCTTCCAACGTAATATAAAAATACAGCTAAACATCAAGCATTAAAAACTTCCTGATACAGGGATGCCTTCAGATGTCTTTGGATTGTTTATCTCTTAGACATCCGATGGGGTGCATTCCACAGGGTGGGTGCCACTACTGAGAAGGCCCTCTGCCTGGTTCCTTGTACAGTGGTACGCTTCAGGTTACAGACGCTTCAGGTTACACACTCCGCTAACCTAGAAATAGTGCTTCAGGTTAAGAACTTTGCTTCAGGATAAGAACAGAAATTGGGCTCCGGCAGCGTGGCGGCAGCAGGAGGCCCCATTAGCTAAAGTGGTGCTTCAGGTTAAGAACAGTTTCAGGTTAAGGACGGACCTCTGGAACAAATTAAGTACTTAACCCGAGGTACCACTGTAACTTCATTTCTCGCAGTGAGGGAACTGCCCTGTGAGCTGGACCTCTGTGTCTGAACTGAATGATGCGAGTGGAAACACTCCTTCAGGTATACAGAGCCAAGTCCATTTAGGGCTTTAAAGGTCAACACCAACACTTTGAATTGTGCTCGGAAACCTATTAATGTATTGACCTCCTTAATTCCCAGAATAGTCAGACTCGCTTTCTGGTGAGGTAACAGGTCGCTAAGGAAACCAAGGATCTGACTCAGTTTCAGTTGTAAAATGAGTGGGCCCTCCTCCCTCAACTCACTGGTAGTTTGAAGGACAAAAGGCAGAGTACAGAGTTGAGTTATGTGAGCTCAAAGCTGGAAGTAGGCTGGGAAGCCAGAAAGAGAGTCATGCCTGGATTCTCTTGGAATCAAAGGCTGTGGCTATGGGTGAAGCAAGACCTGCTTGGGGTGCTAATGCTGTGAACCCCTCCATCATAGGCTCAGGTTTTACCTGTGTGTAAATAAACCATATAGCATAAAGACACCACAGTCTCTGCTGTACCTCATTCCAAAGGAAACACAAATCCTGGGTAAGCACATAAAAATAAAAATAAAAATAAAAATATTATTATTTATAACTCGCTCATCTGGCTGGGTTTCCCAATAGAACACCAAAAACACGATAAATATATCAAACATTAAAAACTTCTCTAAACAGGGCTGCCTTCAGATGTTTTCTAAAAATCAGGTAGTTGTTTATTTCCTTGACATCTAATGGGAGAGCATTCCACAGGGCGGAAGACCCTCTGCCTGGTTCACTGTAACCTCACTTTTTGAAGTGAGGGAACTGCCAGAAGGCACTTGGAGCTGGACCTCAGTGTCTGGGCTGAGTGATGGGGATAGAGACACTCCTTCAGGTATACTGGGCCGAGGCCATTTAGCGCTTTAAAGGTCAGCGCCAACACTTTGAATTGTGCTCAGAAACGTACTGGGAGCCAATGAAGGTCTTTTAGGACTGGTGTTATATAGTCTCGGTGGCCACTCCCTAGAATCCTGGAATCTCACACTGCTCAGAGATTGGGGTGACGTACCACAACACACACACACACACACACACACACACACAGAGAGAGAGAGAGAGAGAGAGAGAGAGAGAGAGAGAGAGAGAGAGAGAGAAATGTGTAGTTATATATGTAATTTAACAGCATCATCATAAAGCAAGGATGTGAGGTTGAGGTAGCCCAGGACTGTGCAAGACCAAAACGCTCCCACCAGTGTACCCATTTAACCCCCTACCTCCCTGTTCCAACCACACACTCCAGAGTTAGGATGGGGAACCTGTGGCCCTGCAGGTGCTCTTGGACTTCTGCTCTAATCAGCCTCGGCCAGCTCAACCAATGGTCAGGAATCAGCGGCAGAGGAAGGCTCTCAGGCACCTGGGGCAGTGTACCCAGGGGCAGGGTGAACCGCCCATAGGGGTGGGGTGCACAGCACCCATAGGGACAGAACGGGGTACACAGCATCCCATGCCCTCCCTATGGACACCACATGCCCTGTTCTGTGCCATCCTGTGCTGTCCCTATGTGCGCTGTGTGCCACGGGGCATGCGGTATCCATAGGGACGAGACGGGGTGTGCAGCGCCCATAGGGACGCGGCGTGCAGCAGGGCCTCAGCTGCCCTACAGCGGGGGGGGGGGGGGAGGCAGTGGGCGGACAGCATGGGGCCTGTGGGCACTGAGACGCGTGGCTCGTGCGTGCTGTAGAAGAAGAGTTTGAGTTTGATATTCCGCTTTATCACTACCTGAAGGAGTCTCAAAGCAGCTAACATTCTCCTTTCCCTTCCTCCTCCACAACAAACACTCTGTGAGGCGAGTGGGGCTGAGAGACTTCAAAGAAGTGTGACTAGCCCAAGGTCACCACCCAGCAGCTGCATGTGGAGGAGCGGAGACCCAAACCCGGTTCCCCAGATTACGAGTCTTAACCACTACACCACACTGGCGCTCTGTGCTGTAGGCCCCGTTGTGATGAGTGCCACCCGCCATTTTGTCACCCCATCAGGTTGACACCAGGGGCGGACCACACCCCTCGCACCCCATTTCGTATGCCCCTGTCAGGAATGATGGGGGCCATGATCCTGCCACGTCTGGTGAGCCACAGGTTTCTTACCCTTCATTTAAAGACAGAGAGAAAATAATTAGTAAATGATGCATCAAATGAAAGCAACTTCTAATAAACTCACAATGCCTCTTGCATAACCAAAATTAGCTTTTTCTGCTACACAGTGCCTTTTCATTCCAGAAAGTGAAGCTGAATCTTGCTTTGTCATGCAAAATCCAATCTGTAATTAGCAATGCAACAGAGAATCTTCCCACACCCCCTGCTGCTCTTTGAGTATAAAGCAAATCAGCTATATGATTTTTTTTAAAAAAAAGATCTGACTCTCAATGATATTTTTTGGCTACTTTTTAAAAATTGCTTTTGCTGTTTTGCAAGAAGAAAATGCAATGATTTAGAGCTGCCCCCTGTACAGTCTGTTCTGCCGGAGAATTGCAGCATCTGCAATTTTTTGCCAGGTTCGGCATGTAGAAACAATAGGCTTGTCGGTGATTATACGCCGGCATGCCAGTAGCATTATTTTCCAGAAGTAATCAGCATTGGAATTGTCTTTCAAAAGACATTGTTAGTCTGTGCCGCATATAGGTCTGCTGTGTGTGTGTTTTTCTCTCTTTGTGTGTGTCTTCCATTTTGCTTACAGCAGCGCTTCCAAATCTCCAGATACCAGTGACACATTCCCCCTTAAATAAAAACTATAGGCTCACATTAATTTGAAACCCAAAAGTATGCTGCCGGTTTTAATTTACAATTAAATAATATTATTGAATTTGAGTAAATCTTGTAACATGACCGTCACTTCCCTGCGACTAGGGATGGGGAATAAATTTGATTCAGTTTTCATTTAAAGCTGAATCTATAGAATTTTCTCTTTCCAAAACAATGTGAGAACAGAGAAAGAGCCACCCTGGTTTGTTTGTTTTTAATCCTAATGTATTGGCTCAGCCAGATTATCAAGTAATTTAGAACCCCAAAATATAGGGGGGGGGGAATAGAAGCACCCCTCATTCCCCTGGTGAGAGTAACCCGCTTCCAGAGGAAACTGATTGTAAGTACCTTGTTAGAAAGAGTACTGAGCTAGATGAACTAGTGTTCTGAAGTATTTATTGTTAAAGATATAAATTTATTATGTAGAAAATGCTATGTTTAAATGCTTTGCATTTACAATGCTATGCAGAGAGGTTTGTATTAGGCAAGAGAGGTTTGTCTCTAGCTAAATGCGGCAAGGAAAATGTGGACATTTCAATTCGGATAATTGATGATTCATGCCAGAAGCCTGAGCTGCAATATTTCTCTCAGCGGGGAGGTGGAACCTGATAATGCAGCATCTCAGTCAGTTCTCGAATCTCAGAGATGTTGCTACAAGCAAGATGTTTGCATAGGAGCTTTCTCTTTCTGGGACAAGAGAGAGGAAAGTTTCTTGAATTGTAGTAAGGACGCAAAAGAAGGCACTGTATGTTGATGTTGTCGTCAGTATGCACCTACCAGAGAAAACTCTCCAGGAGGGGTACCAGCAGAGCAAGGAGCTCACCGCCTGCCCTTGGCTGAGCTTTCTCTCAAATCTAGAAATTGACACGTTGTGCATCCACAAACCTTCAACTGTGCCACCAATTTCTGTTTACCCAATTCCTATATGAATCCTTAGTTCCTTAAAGATAATCAGATAACACACTTGAGATGAGTATAGAGTAAAAGGACTAGATGGACTAGATCAGTGTTTCCCAAAATTCAGTGTCCACCTGTTTTGGGATAAATAAATAAATAAATAATAATAATAATAATAATGTATTTATACCCCACCCATCTGGCGGGGTTTCCCCAGCCACTCTGGGCGGCTTTCAACAAAATATTAAAATACAATAGTCAAATCAAACATTAAAAGCTTCCCTAAACAGGGCTGCCTTCAAGGTGTCTTCTAAACGTCTGGTGGTTGTTTTTCTCTTTGACATCTGGTGGGAGGGTGTTCCACAGGGCGGGCGCAGCTACTGAGCCACTACTTGGCTTCTTACAGCAAGGGAACCGCCAGCACGAGACCTCAGTATCCCATCATCCCTAGCTAGCAGGACCAGTGGTCAGGGATGGTGGGAAGTGTAGTCCAAAAAGAGTTGGAGACCCAAGTTGGGGAATCATAGGAGTAGATATACATCTGTCCCACTTCATGACTACCATTTGGGCATGCACTCAACAATTAAATGGAGATAAAAGTGATTCGGCTCTTATACATACTTCCCAAGTGAGTGGCTAGTGGTAGCAGTAGCCAGGCAATCCATGGCTTGTTGCAAGGGGGCTCTCAATCAGCAGGTGCCTGTAGTGACTGTCACAACTGGGAAAAAGTCCAAGTGAAATGGGGCTCCTCATTAAGGCACTGGCATGTTCTCCAGTTCTTCCCCTGCAGTCCCCAGTAGCTTTGTTAGGATCTGACCACTATCTACGGCCACTGACGACTCTGCTATTATCTGTGTCCTAGCAAGTTAACTTGCCCTCTTCTCTCATAATGAAGCTAACTTAGCACCTGAAACATCTTTGCCTTGCAACATTTAATGACAATTAGCCACAAATCCCATGGCAGCCAGGAAGTGCAGATGGGACAAATTAACCCAATACTTTTTTGAGCATAAGAATGAAACTGTCGCACCATCTGAATGCCTGATATTGATATGCCAATGTGGGGTCAGCACTCAGAACACGACATGTTATGTATGACTCTAGCTTGGACAATTTGTTGTTATTAGCAAAAGAATCCTTAACTCCAGTGTTGCAGCCTATAATTGATCTGCCTTTGGTTAAACTTCTGGAAGCAGTACAAGTCAAAACCCAAGAGAGTAGTTGCTACAATGCAATATTTTTTCCCCCCACAGCACATTAGCAGAAAGTGCTCCTACTATTCTTTCCAAGTGCAAATACAGTTCTGAAAAGGAATTTGCATTTCTTCATTTTCTTCTTCTTTTTGTGTGTGCAGAGGGCGACCACTGATCTGGATTAAAATATATGGAGCCTCCCTTAGCTCAAAAGAGTTTTCAGGCACATTAGCATTGTATCTGTGTGCTTCCTTAATTACACTGCTGTCTAGTGGGAGCAAAAAGTTCATTACTTTGTATTGATTAGTAAATAAAAAAAGCTGCTTTAAACTCTGGTTACTCAGCCAAGGGAGGGGGAAAGGAAGTGATCCCCCCACCTCAAAACCCAGGAGTGAGTGCTTCTAAAGAGATTTTGTTTGTTTTCATAGTGGGTCCTAGGCAAAAAAAGGCTCCTGTTTTATTCTGCTTTCCCCCAGGTGGTCTGTACAAGCTAATGTGTTATATAGCACAAGTTAATGTAGCCACGAAATTAAAAGATGCCTGCTTCATGGGAGAAAAGCAATGACAAACCTAGACAGCATCTTAAAAAGTAGAGACATCACCTTGCCAACAAAGGTCGGTATAGTAAAAGCTATGGTTTTCCCAGTAGTGATATATGGAAGTGAGAGCTGGACCATAAAGAAGGCTGATCGCCGAATAACTGATGCTTTTGAATTATGGTGCTGGAGGAGACTCCTGAGAGTCCCATGGACTGCAAGAAGAACAAACCTCTCCATTCTGAAGAAAATCAGCCCTGAGTTCTCACTGGAAGGACAGATCCTGAAGCTGAGGCTCCAATACTTTGGCCACCTCATGAGAAGAGAAGACTCCCTGGAAAAGACCCTGGTGTTGGGAAAGATGGAGGGCACAAGGAGAAGGGGACAACAGAGGAAGAGATGATTGGACAGTGTTCTCGAAGCTACCAGCATGAGTTTGACCAAACTGCAGGAGGCAGTGGAAGACAGGAGTGCCTGGCGTGCTCTGGTCCATGGGGTCACGAAGAGTTGGACACGACTAAACGACTAAACAACAACAACAACAATGTAGCTCACTGGCTCATGTGACTTCACACATTACATATTTAGGCACACACCCTAAATATGTTCAGTGAATGCCCCCCTCAAAAAGAAAGGTCAGCTGTGTTGATGCTGATAATAATAATTAATACAAATTTTATTATTTGTACCCTGCCCATCTGACTGGATTGCCCAGCATATACAGAAACATAATCAAACATCAAAAATAGGGTAAAAATATTGCAAACAGTGAAAGTATTGAGCTTTTTTTAGTTTTGCCCAAAGTTCTGGAGCTGTTTGGGCAAAATTTCAAAAAGACAAATATGCTGTTTTGATCTATTTTTATGGGGAAATATTTTTTTTTAAATGCACTGCTGCCATGGGCTGCCATACGTCCGGATTCTCCCGGACATTTTTCCAAATTTCTGCCCAGACACTGCTGCCAAATGCAGTGTTGCATATATGTCCAGGGAAATCCGGACGTATGGCAACCCTACTAAAAACTTTCCTATACAGGGCTGCCTTCAGATGTCTTCTAAAGCTTGCATAGTTACTTATCTCCTCGACAATTGATGGGAGGGCATTCCACAAGGTGGGCGCCACTACCAAGAAGGCCCTCTCTACCAATGAGGGCAACAGGATGACAAATTTGAGTGTACCTTTTTAGAACCTTGCAAAGCAGAGCTGTAATCCAGAAAGCCCATAGTTCAAGTCAGATGAAGAATTTGATGCAGAGATGCTTGATCATGTGAGCATCTCTTCTGGAATTCTTGTCATCAGGAGTGCTTTTCTTCCCAATAATCTCTGCTTCCTGAGCAGGCAGCCTCTCCACCCTTGTATTTACACCTCATTCTCACTGCCACCTTCTATATCCTTTCCCTCTTCCTCAAGGGAAAAACTGACCTAGGAGGAAGCAGGGGGAAGCTACCTTGTCATGGCCAAAGCCCTTTCCTCCTACGCATCACTACTAGCAACTTTTCCTTCTGTGGATCATGGAGATTAGAGACAAACATAAGAAGCTGCCTTATACTGAGTCAAACCATTGGTCCATCCTGCTCAGCGTTGTCCACACTGATGGGCATCAGCACTCCAGGATTTCAGATGGGATTGTCTCCCAGCCCAACCTGGAGATGCAATGGTTTGCACCTGTGAATCTTCTGCATGCAAAGCAGCTGATCTAACAATGAGCCACAGCTTTCCCCAAAGACTGTAGATTAACAACCAGAAGTATGAACCAACTTGTAGTTGATCTCAATAAGGGTTACTAAAGTCATGTATTGCTCCAACATTCCTCCTTCGGTTGCCTGCTTCATTTCATTCTCCAACTCAACATCACCCTGGGAATTTTAGTCTATCACAGCAGTAAATTATCCTTGAAGCCTAATATTGCCAGCCACAGCAATTATGTTGGAGTTCTAACTTGTTGAATGGTGTTTTCTCTTTGACACACTAGGCGACACCTTTCCCTGTCTTTCCTAAAGAGTTTGATATCAGTGTCACACTGGTTCTCTCCATTCTCCTAGTTTCTATTATACCTGTTAGATCAGTACTCTCTTTTTCAAAAAAAAAAAAAAAACCCAACCCTCCCCCCCCCCCAATACTACAGGTCATCCATCTTGGCTTGGAGAATTCTGGTTTTGTTGCTGTTTAGTCATTTAGTCGTGTCCGATTCTTTGTGCCCCCATGGAGCAGAGCAAGCCAGGCACTCCTGTCTTCCACTGCCTCCCGCAGTTTGGTCAAACTCATGCTGGTAGCTTCGAGAACACTGTCCAACCATCTCGTCTTCTGTCGTCCCCTTCTCCTTGCGCCCTCCATCTTTCCCAACATCAGGGTCTTTTCCAAGGAGTCTTCTCTTCTCGTGAGGTGGCCAAAGTATTGGAGCCTCAGCTTCAGGATCTGTCCTTCCAGTGAGCAATCAGGGCTGATTTCCTTCAGAATGGAGAGGTTTGATCTTCTTGCAGTCCATGGGACTCTCAAGAGTCTCCTCCAGCACCATAATTCAAAAGCATCAATTCTTCAGCGATCAGCCTTCTTTATGGTCCAGCTGTCACTTCCATACATCACTACTGGGAAAATCATAGTATTAGCCTCTAAACACGTAGACAGTGTGTCTCTCTAAAGACTGCATATGTTTTACCTACAGTACTTTGGCCTCTTTGACTTGTCTTCGTGATGCCCTGCTTTTTCTTTTCTCAGTTGTACCCCTGTCCTGTTTTGACATTGTCACCCATATCGTTTAGGCATGATTGAGTCTGAATCAGATGCTCCTCAGGTCCCATTGGCTTCCCTCAGCAGCCAGCTGCACCTTCTCCTCATACTATGGAGGTCTTGAATGATGTTTTGATAGAACTAATTCAGGCCATGAGGTTCTGCCATGTTGCACCACCCGTGGCCCCACCCCTGAGAAAAGTCACTGCAGGAAACTAATCTCAGCCACATCAAACTTTCATTTTCACATTACGTTATCTTAAAATAAATTGGCTAGGAATCTGGCATTACTGAGACAGCAGCATTCACATATCCCAGCTACTGAAACATGGGCTGTATTGTATTCTCCTACACTCTTTTCCACAGCTCAGACGTGCTCCGGCATTAAATTCCTTTGATTTGTATCCTTCCCATTTCAAATACAAGCAATGTTTGTTTAGCTTTCCTGCAAATTCAGCCTCCTGTTAACAGTGCTTCAGGTAAACAGACCACAAAGTCAAATTGTCCTCTAGCATTTCTCCCCTAGCAGAACTAATTGTAAAGGTGGAGAAATGCTGGAAACCTCCCATGGTGTTTTGCTCACACTATTCTCTCCTGTTGCTGCTGGCATTTACAGCGTGCATACCGCAGCACAAAGGGATGGCTTTTGCTGTAACCATTACTGGTATAAATGTAGGCTTATGCTAATGACATTTTACTTATTCACTTGCACTGCTCTGGACTTAGGATGTGAGCCTCTCTGAATGAGAACAGAATAGCTTGTTTTGGTGTGACCTTGCTAACAATTTCCTGTAAATGTGTTTGCTTTCCCTCTTCTGCAGAAGGAAACACTGCAAGGTCCTTAGCTTTAGCATTGTCTTGGAACCACAATAATGTATTCATAAACAGGTTAAACGTAGACACAAGCAGGTTAAATTTGAGAACAATATGGCATTGTGGGCAATGTTGAATGCTCCTGTGTTATCATCACCCTAATCTTTAGCAGAAAGGGGTATTTCTTGACAGTGTGTTGTCAAACTAGCCATTCAAGCACTTCTGATGTAGAGGATTTTATAGCCTTCTGTTGCATGGGCTCCAGGTACTTACCCAGGGCCTGTTTGGAAACAAGGCACAGTTGAGACTGTGGTGTCTTTATAATATATGGTTTATTTACAGCCTGAGCCTACAATGGAGGAGTTTACAGCATCAGTACTGCATAGGGTATTGTTTCTTCCATAGCCACAGTCTTGGATTCACACAGACATCAGCTGTTGCTCTGACCATCTTTGCCAGCCCACAACCTTCCCCCCTGTAGGTCACACCACATCCAACTCTGCTCTAAGGCTCTGCTTTGAATCCTGCCTTTATCTGCTAACTAACCATTTAAGAGCTGGCTCCACGCTTTGCCATCTGGCCTAGAGGCCCCTCTCCTTAGCTTTTTTAATAGCCCATCACCTTTCCCGTTGTTCTGTCTTAATGGCTCATTTCCTCCCTCTTGAGGAAACTAGCCTAGCTTATTTTTTTAACTTTTGCTGAATCTAGGAATTTAAAGGGGTCTGGCATGCACAAACTCATAATAGTACAGCTCCCCTAAACCAGGTCAAGCTTCCTGCCTTGACAGGCTTTCAAGGGTGTTGGCAAAAAAGTGTCATGCATCAACTAAGTAAGTAGTTTGACATTTGATTAAGAGTGCTTCTGTTACTTTGCAGAGGCTTCAACTCAGCTGTTGTCGCTCTAGCCATCTACTATTGTTGGTTTTCTTTTATGCCTTGTGCTTTTACATTGATTTAACCTGCATTGAATTTCATATACCAATGGATATACAACTTTGGAAGATGTATGGATGGGTGGGTGGGTGGATGCATACTTACTTTAACTTTGATGACACTAAGGTGTTTTTTTTAAATACTTATTATTTGGCATCTCTATTCAAATTACAGAGCATAAGCACCATCCTATAACATTTCTAGGACTCAGCTACAGTGGCAAATATAATGTTTTAAGTGCATTATACAAATGTGACACTAGATGGTGACAGTGAGCTATGGCAAATTCAATAAATTTTTCAAAACCCTTTTATATGTGTAGATTCCACCCCAGGATCTATCAATCTACCAGAGTCTGGTTTAAAATAACATTTATCTCCAGAAGGGGTTTTGAGCACCAAACAGTGGTTTGTGGTGATTCCCACAACCAATGAACAGTAGACAAATGGAAACCAAATGTCCACGGAGTTATTTTGCTTAGCTAAGCCTCTCCTGTACCTGCTATGGTGAGCAGATTTCTCTGAGAGAATAGTTTGTCAGATTTTGGGATACCATCCCCCCTTCAGTATAGTACTATTTGTATTGATATTGTCTCATTATTCCTATTATTACTATTGCAAGAAGGAGCCACAACAGGACTTTGTGAGGTATTTCTTCTTCCTACATCATCCAAAGAGTGATAAATGTGCCAGTGTTGGGCTGGGAGGTATAATTTGATGAATGATCTCTGAAATTTCCCTGATAAGCCTCCATAAATTAGCATTCCCATCTTATGTGCAATAGCGAGCCTCTCGAATTGCATCTCTTCCAGAGGAGAAGTGACAAGGATTTTTAAAGTGTGTTATTAAGATGCCTGTTGTCTTTGTCTATGGAGTTTTCTTGGCAGGGATACTGGAGTGGCTTGCTGGTTCCTGCTCCAGGTGGATCACATTTGGTCAAAACTCTCCACTATGACCTGTCCATCTTTGGTGGCCCTGCATGGCATAGCTCATAGCTTCTCTGAGTTATTCAAGCCCCTTCGCCATGGCAAGGCAGTGATCCATGAAAGTGATTCTCGAAGCTACCAGCATGAATTTGACCAAACTGCAGGAGGCAGTGGAAGACAGGAGTGCCTGGCGTGCTCTGGTCCATAGGGTCACGAAGAGTCGGACACGACTAAACGACTAAACAACAACAACAATTAAGATGCCACCGTTGCATCTTTTAGACATGCAGAAGGTCCCAGGTTCAAGATTTGGCATCTCTAGGTAGGGCCACAAAAATGACACTATTCACCAAATAAGCTTTCTAAGGTCTAACTTGTACGTACCCAAATTTCCTCAACTCTGTTAGCACTGCAGGCTATTTGCTGAATTTTACAGACAGGACCAAATATCTGTCACTAAAAGGAGCACTCTGCACCTCAGGGAACCATCATTGTGGAAGCTGAAGCTGCAGAAACATTCTGGACATTCTGAATGAACAGATAGTTACTTTAAGCTGGAGAAATGCTTGAAAGTTTCTATTTTTTCTTGATCCCAGTATGAACTGTTGTAAACAAAATCTGCCCTTTTTCCCTTATAGGGTATCCAAGAGCCCATATAGAGTCCTTATGTAGGTTCCCTATTGGTAGGAGAAAATAACAGAGGTCAACCAGAGAATATTGAGATGCAAAGCAGCTAGTAAGCCTCATCTTTATTGATGTGTTGCAACAGGGTGCTCCCCTCACACGCAGGAAAGGAGGAGGACCTAGAACAATGGTGTGCCTGCCCTTATATAGACATTTTAAATTTCCTGCCCTGGAGCTCAAGACCACCCCTCCATACATCAGTGATGGTCCACAAGTTCACTGCTTCTTTACAAGTTACAGAGTTAGTTGTACAAGCTCTTACTAAGTGAAATTTCTTCTATAAAAACCTAAATTTTCTTTAACCCCCGTGCAAATCAAACACAGCAATAATTCCATCTGAGGAATGGTATCATTACTCAAAGTGTTCTGAGAAAAATAATCCCCAAGAGAATAGTGGGGAAATGGGATAATACATACAGCTAAGTTGCCCACACTTCAACAGGCACATAAAAATTCAGACATTTCATTTTTTCCCCCTCCATGAATAACACAAAGATTCTAACTGATGTTTAAAGTCAGCTTTTCCACAAGTCTTAGCCAACCAATTTAAATATTCGGCCAGGAGGAATATATCAGTATGATAACTATGCATAGGGAGTGGTGATTCAAGTCTTACCGTGGTTCCAAGTATATGGCATTATTATTATTATTATTACTACTACTAGTAGTATTTTACAGAATTATGCTACTGTTTTCGATTATTTACAGAAAAGCCAGGCTTCTATTCTTGAGTAAATTGTTGTTGTTTAGTCGTGTCCGACTCTTCGCGACCCCGTGGACCAGAGCACGCCAGGCACTCCTGCCTTCCACTGCCTCCCGCAGTTTGGTCAAACTCATGTTAGTAGCTTCGAGTCTTGAGTAAATATTTTTGAGTAAATATTCTTTCAAATGCTCTCATTCCATGCTCTAATTTCCAAGGTAAAAAGAGGGCAGGAATGGGTGCATCTTATTTTGAAATATGTATGAGCTGCTCATATTGTAAAGTGGTGTACATAAAACTAGTGTTTGTTGTAACTGGTACCTCATGTTTTCTATTGCTTCCATATATTGAATTAAAACTTAGAATCATAGAATTGTAGAGTTGGAAGGGACCCTGAGGATCATTTAGCCTAATCCCCCTTTTGTAATGAAGGAATATGCATCTATCCAATTTGGGGATTGAACTTGCAACCTTCACGTTATCAACACCACATTCTTATAATAAACCCCCACCTTTCCTTCGTCTGCCATCCCTTGCAAAGGAAGTGGTTGGTGGGTGTGTTTTTGGGGGGGAGTGGGGAGGGACTGACCAGCATTATTTTACTTCTTGGTATTATTTTGAATATTATTTTATTTGTATTGCAACTTGCAGGCCACTTTTCAAAACTAAAACAGCTCACAATTGGAAAGGTTGTAAGCAAACAATTCAGTAAAACATAAAATTCCCACAATTAAGCTGCTGAGGACGGAACGGGAGGGAAGGTTGGAAATATGCCTTTTAGTGGCATGGGCTAGAGGCTGCAGCATGTGGAGGGCCTTTCTCGACCGTGGGTCCCTGTCAGGGAACTGACATCGGAGCCAGAAGTGGAGGCAGGGCTCCCAAGTGATGCCAGAGAAGGGCCAAGCAGGGAGAGAGGGGACTCATCGGCTGGGGAAGGAAATCAGTGTAACACCAGGGATAAAGGGGGGCGGATGGGGGAATCGGAGAGGGGACTCTAGAACTCTTCACTGGAGACCAGCGGGGAGAGCACAGGTCCTCCGCTACCCACACCCACCCTGCGCAGAAGACTTCCGCACAGGGAAAGTAGGCGTAGACTTGGTGTCAAAGAACTTCTTTGCTGGAAGAAGTTCAAGAAACGCCCACTGACAGATTCTGCTAGCGACTGAACAGCCACGAAGTGAAGGACTGTCCAGCCAGGAAAGGTTTAACCAGGCTACCTAGCCAGGAGTGGCAGCAACTTACGCACAAGCAACCCCATATAACCATTACAGTCCCCATATGTTTCAAAGAATCAAAGAGTTGGGAGGGATCCCAAAATCCTCTAGTCCTACAACTCCCAGAATTCCTGGCCACTGCCTCTGCTAGCTAGGGATGCTGGGAATTGTATTCCAACAATATATGGGAACCCAAGGTTGAAAAGACAGCTCTAGATGCTTTAACCACCAGGAACAACAACAACAAAATGATTAATCCAGGGGTGTATTTGAGTGTCATAGAGGATGGCTGCCATTCATGTCTATGGGAAGGCAATGAAGTGCTGTTTCTGCAAATATAACAACAGTAGGGCTTAACAATGCTTGTTGAACCTGCCCCAGGCCATTTTTTGCTGGCCTGAATGGATTTTGTTTTGTTTTGTTTCCATTTTTCTGATTTGATTTAATAACAATTTTAGTTGGTATCATTGGATTATGTTTTATATGTAAGGTACTTTGAGAACCCATCATAGAAAAGTGTTGTATAATAAATTATCTTAATTAAATTAATTAAAAACACATGCGAATTAGAAGTTCTGAAAATCTAAACTCAAAAGAGCAGCCATGGCAGCACCTTACTTGTAAAAAGCTAAAGGTAAAGGACCCCTGGACGGTTACGTCCAGTCAAAGGCGACTCTGGAGTTGCAGTGCTCATCTGGCTTCAGGCTGAGGGAGTCAGCATTTCTCCACAGACAGCTTTCTGGGTCATGTTGCCAGCATGACTACACCTCTTCTGGTGCAACAGAGCACAGTGCCGGAAACCAGAGTGCACGGAAATGTTGTTTACCTTCCCGCTGGAGCAATACCTATTTATCTACTTGTACTGGCATGCTTTCAAACTGCTAGGTTGGCAGGAGCTGGGACAGAGCAACGGGAGCTCACCCCGTCATGGGGATTTGAACTGCCGACCTTCTGATCGGCAAGCCCAAGAGGCTCAGTGGTTTAGACCACAGCACCACCCGTGTCCACCTTATTTGTCGAATGCCCTCTGGCACTTGGTTTCTAAAACTCAGTTGTGGTACTTTAGTAATGATATACCTCACAATATAATGTTGCAGTTAACATCCCTTGTGTTTTCAGACTGTCATGACTTGTAGCAGGATTTGTGGTTTTAATATTGGCACCACATCTTAAAATCTTTGGCAATTACAAAATATTTTGGTAATTAGAAAGCCCAAATGGCTTTGGGGGTTGACCTACTCACCTCTTTTGGGGGTGAGGCTTTCCAAGCACACAGCATTCTTCTTCAGGCCAAGTTTGGGGGATTTTGCTGACATCATTAGCTACTCCATCTTTGCAGTACCCAAAATCCGAAGGTTTCACTGTTCTAAACTTAAGGAAAAGATCTGCCGGCTTTTTAAAAAATAAAATAAAAAATGGTGCACTTTGCTTGAAGAGAAAAGTCTTCCTTTAAGAAAAGAAAGTTTAAACTTTCTATGACATGCATAATCCTGCAGCTGCATTTTTATTTTATTTTTTTGAAAAAGGGAGCTTTAAGGAGTCAATATGTTCTCCAAGGAGAAAGTAAATTAGGGATTGCAGTTTTCATGTCCTTTGCTCCCCTTTACACTTTTCCCTGATGTCAGTTTATAGCTCTTCACCCTCTGGGGGAATCTGGTGTATTCTGCCAATGAAGCTCATTAATCTTCCATCCCAAGGATCTCCTGCTGCCCAATTAGACTTGCTGGCAGGGTGTTAGCTGTCCCAAACCCCAGGGGTCGGTTCCACTCTGCAGTTCTGGCGGCTGTGACTCTCTTAGTTTTAACATTGTACCTGCCAGACATTGATTCCACTTGTTAACTGATTATTAGGAGTGCAAAGGAAGTGTTCATGAGATATGTACCAGCATGTAGATGCCCCCTGGGTGTTCTTAACTATCCCTTTATTTGTACTACCGCCCCCACACACTGCTATTATGGGAAAGTGAAATACGTGCCTATCAGGGGAGAACATTATACCAATATATGATTCGCATGCCGCGGGTAGATTTGCATCCGTGGGAACATTGGGATTTACAGACCTGTGAATTTGAATTTGTTACTTTATTTTCCTTTTCCAGTTCTTTCTAACAGGGGGTCAGTCAAATTTCCACTATGCAAAATATGCAGTGCTTTCCCCCTCCTAAAAAAAATGTTTAGGGGTACTCTCATTTTGACTCAAGAAAATCACCATTTTATAGCTCAAGTAGGGAAAGAATAAATACAGTAAATGGACAAAAGTACAAAGATTCACAAAATGTTTAGGGGTATGTGTACCCCTGCACTCCCCCCCCAAAAAAGCACTGAAAATATGTATGTGTACATTTTTTACAGCCATAATAAACTGGCTTTCTCTCCTGTGGCAGCGTTCATTCTGTAGTTAGCTTTTACTATTATGGCTATTTTTTTCACTAAAGCAGCATTTATGTTGCAAATGGCTAGAGCTTCAACTGTTTTAATTCATTTTTTTTAAAAAAAAACAACAACTTAGTAGTAAGTTAAGTTAATTCGCTTCTCAGCAGTATGTATTAATTCTGGGCCAATAGAGTATGGGGACCTAAGTATCCATCACACTGGCAAATGAAAACAACAACAGATAAGTATCTAACTGAATACATACTTCCAAACTGGCTTAGTTAACAACAAGGATGGGAAACCTGTCTCCTGACAGGCATAGGATTTTGCTGTAAAAGTCTGCTTCTATTTATTTCTACTCAAAAGTAGCTCCCATTGTGTTCAAGGAAACTTACACCTGGATAAGGGTGCACACAAATGCAACCTTATTGGACCAGAACTGGATTAAGATATGAAATCTACTAGTTGCATTCAACCTAAACCATCAACACCAGTAACAAGTTCAAAATAAGTGATTCAATAAATTCTAGAGGTCCTTATAGGGCGGCAGGGAAGGGCAGCTATCTTTCGATCTCCTCTAAATTAATGATCACAACTGAATCCACCCCTACTTGGATTCTATTCTCCAGGAGCCTCATCTCAGTAAATGTGAAAACAGGAACATAATTAATTGGAATTGCCTTGCCCATCAAGGTCAGCTGTTTCCATCAATGGAGTGAAATACTCAAGGCTCACAAGCAAGGCATGCTGTGAGACTAACCCCCTGTTCCCCATGTTTAGTTTTCAGAGCAGAGATGCATGGCTTATTAACACAGAGTCTTGATTTGGCAAGCATGGCTAAACACTTGCTACTATGGTCTTTTGGAGGGTGTCCCCAGGGCCACAGAGTTTTGTGGATCTCCCTTTCTGTCTTCATGGAGACAGTTTCACTGCTATAAGTCTTTTCCTAGCTACCAGGGAAATGTCTTCTACCATTGCTCCAATAAATAGAGGCAAATGGGTGTGTGTTAGGGGTGGTTCACATAGGGTTTTAAACCCCTAATAGGGTTAAACCCACAAAGGCTTTAAAAACTAACTGGAAGGCCACCAAGAAGCAGGGAGGGAAAATTATTTACTATTTATTATATTTTGCTGGAAGCCATACAGAGTGGCTGGGGAAACCCAGCCAGATGGACAGGGTATAAACAATACATTTCCTATTATTATTATTATTATTATTATTATTATTATTATTATTCACACTCATCTTTTACTATGTTGGCAGAAGCCAGGCAGGGCTTTGCATTGGAATACACCCGACAACCCACTCCTCTGACCCTGTGAGACTGCTTTTCATTAGACTTCAAAAGACTTAATGACCCTAAATTTGTCTCACCCTGTTAAAATGTCATTTAAGCATCTGGGGAAATCTGAATGTTGCCAAGAAGGGTTTTAAAGGTGCTCCCCAAATCTCATGACCACAGAGGGAGGTTTTCTCTCACACAACCACTCTGTATTCGAGTGCAGCCTGTTCACTTTTCTTCTATGTGGATTCCAATGGGAGGCTTTGAGAAAGGCAATAGTGCTATCTGCATCACCCCACCCCTTCATTTGCATAGCATTGCCAAAGGAATTTGCTAGGCTTCTGTTTAGGCTGCATTTTGAAGCAACCTCACCTGATCCACACTTTCTGAACTAGCATATGAATTGGGACTTGGTTACATTTCAGATTTTGTTCACTCTGCATTTATAAGCCAGCCAGCCTGATTCTTACTTCCAGGACAAAAATTTTGTCAGGACTAAAATTTTGTGACAAAGCAGGGGGGTCGGAATACACCAAAATGCATTGCAATATGTATTTTAGGGTAAAAGTGCATTTTGGGAAAATGCAAGAAAATATTTTATTTTATTTTATTTTATTCTTTTATTCTTTTATTTTATGGGTTTTTAAAACTTTTTTTAAAGTCACAGATGGTTGCAGAAGTAGAGCAGAATGGATTTACAAACAGATATTGTTCTTGTGAAGTGGACAGGACCAGAAACAGAGTGATCCACCCAGTCTCTATTTCACAGTCCTACTATTGTGTGGCAGTAACTGGCTTTTGCATATATTGTGAAGGTAATGCTACAGCAGAGCAACTTCTGTGTGAAAATTGAGACAGTGTCTCCTAGCACAGGAAGCTACATAGAGGCAATGTATCTTAAAGGAAGGATTTTCGTTCACTTCAAAACACAGGTGTCACAATGATATGTGTGAGTATGTATATGAATAGCAAATACGAATTGCTGAGATCTGGAAGATCTTTATCATGTACTCAAAAATTCATTGGCCTGTGGATTTCATATAGTTCATGGATACATCATTTGTTGAAAGGTGGTCACAAATTAGCCACTGCAAGCAACATCCTTCCTCATGAATTGGATGTGTTTGAAGCTTAAGCCACTTAATATTTCTCATATGCTGACGCTATGAAAAGATACCCCATTCCACATTCCATGTACAAAAACCTGCTATTCAGGGAACATTCCTGAAGAAACTATAGTGTCAAAACTGTCGTTTCTTGTCAAATTAGCAATGACAAGATGGGATCACACCCCAATAAGAATGCATTAATTATTCCAATAAATTTTGAAATAAATGTAGCAACAGAGGCACTCAGGTGATCTGACCCTGGGCAAGCATCCTTAGCTATATAGAACATGTATTACAGGGTATTTGATCTTGAACCAACTTATGGTTTTGTTGGGTTACTTAGACAAATGGAAATTTGAAATCTCCAACAGGAATGAAGAGGCCATTAATGGAAATGCCCCAGGATAAAGCCTATGGAGGGTTAATTGGTCATGTATGGTGATGGCTTGTAGTGGACCAAAATAGCATCTCTTTGCACCCTAATTTCAAGTACCACTTATTGGAAGAATGATTGCTATTACCGTATGTTAAAGGTAAGGTAAAGGGACCCCTGACCATTAGGTCCAGTCATGACCGACTCTGGGGTTGCGGTGATCATCTCGCTTTATTGGCCGAGGGAGCCGGCGTACAGCTTCCGGGTCATGTGGCCAGCATGACTAAGCCGCTTCTGGCGAACCAGAGCAGCGCACGAAAACGCTGTTTACCTTCCCGCCAGAGTGGTACCTATTTATCTACTTGCACTTTGACGTGCTTTTGAACTGCTAGGTTGGCAGGAGCAGGGACTGAGCAATGGGAGCTCACCCCATCGCGGGGATTCAAACCACCGACCTTCTCATTGGCAAGTCCTAGGCTCTGTGGTTTAACCCACAGCGCCACCCGCATCCCTCTACTGTATGTTAGGCTTGCCATATTTCAAAAAGTAACATTCCTGACACCCCAAAAGTTGTTGAGCTTTCTTAAGGACACCCCCAAACACCCCCCATATCCAAGAGCTGATTCTTCTTCTTCGAGCAGGGAAAGAAAGGAATGCCCCCCTCATCCCAGAATAATAATAAAAAAAAGAACCCGCCCCGGGAAAAATCACCCCGAATGAAAACGGCCAGGCCCTATTACACCCCTTTCTCCAACATGGCCACCCACCTTACTTTCCTTTCTATTGCACCCCACACAGCTGTTCAGGCCCCAACAGCCCTCAGAAACATGTAGTGAGGCGCTGACAGCTTTCTCCCCCCACAACCTCGAACTTACCACAGCCAGTTTTGTTCCCCTTCCTCACAGTTTTCTGCCCTCACTATCCAGGCCTATCCAGGTCTTGTTTCTGTCCTGCACATACACAAACACGTTACCTTCCCTGCCCCCCCCCCTCAAGGAAGATGCAACATGGACTGGAAATAATCTGGTGCATCCATCCTTATTCCGAGTTGGGCAACAAAAACCGCTGATCAATTCTTAGGTTTCAGCCAAAAGTTTAAATAAAACATGACGCTTTAAAAATAACAACACTGCTAATGGGCTTGCTCCAATTAAAATGTGGAGAGGCAGAGAAAGCATATGCTGTCTGAGTCTAGTGAACCATACATATGATAAGCTTCAGTGTGCGTTATTTCCACCCACATTCATCCTTTTAAAACTCCATTATAAGTCATATGCTTCCCCCCCATCCAGGGTAACTTTAAATAGATATATACATTGAATTCCGAATGAAGATGGGCAGCAATACTTCATGTTTAAATAATTGCATTCTTTCTCTAGTGATTTTGTTTTTACCGTTTATCCTTTAAAGTAGCACTCCTTGTAATACTCCCACTCTTAGTACTTCTTTTCAAATGCTTTCCTTGATGCATAAACTACTTCTAGCTTACCTTCATTTCTTCAGTAATAATTAAGGCTTGGCATATGATGATGGCATCTACAGCTACTGCTGTTTTCCCCTCATCGCTCCTATTTATAGCTGGATAAACGGGGCTTCTGAAAGTAGGGCCCTAAATTTTCTGGAAGTAGATCCATTTCTTTCACCATTCTGTTTCTAAAAGAATACAAACAACTGCCAGTAGTATGGTAGAAACAATACAAAGTTCTTGCTTTTTTGTGGTAGGAAATTCATTGCCAGAACCAGCAAATGGCATTTCATACCTCTGTTGGAAAATTCATGTGGCCAATTTGGCCAGTAACCTCCATCTTGGAATCCAAAATGGCTGTGCTGAATTTACACACCAGTAAAATGCACAGCCCCTGTTGTAGGTTCTGAGTTAATTCCAATATCGTTTCAACTGAGCAGATCTTTCACAACATTTCTGTCATGGTAGTTAGAGTGAATTCAAAGATGAGTGTTGCAAATTTAGAGTTTTGTTCATTATACAGTATCTAATAGGTTAGGGAAATTGCTACAATAACTCTAAAATGCTAATATATTTCAGATTTACAGCCGGATTTCTCAAAGTATGAGTAACAAGTCAATTACTTCTCAATCTTTTGGATATATATTGCATTATTAACGCATACTGTTTTCAGTACTGACAAATTGTACTTTTTTCCTCTATCTGGCATACCTGACTGAAATCAACCATCAGATTTTAAGATGTCTAGTAGTAGTAGTAGTAGTAGTAGTAGTAGTAGTAGTAGTAGTAGCAGCAGCAGCAGTAGTTTTAAATATCTAATCAAACATCTTGTAATAATCCAGTACAGGAGGAAAATGAAAATTGTATGGTTTGAAGGTTTATCAGCCCATTGCTTAACAGAAACTAAGCAGCTCAGAATCCACTCTGTTCTCAGATGGGAGAGCACCTGGAAACCACAGTGTTGCATTAGATTCTATAATGGATATAAATGTAAGAAAATAAATAATTGAAATAAAAAATAAGTATTTGTCTCTCACTGTATACAAAATTATGTTTTCCCCATGGCACTAAGGTAAGACGGAGGAGAAATTGGATTCAGTGAGCATTTAAAGCTACATCTATCGTATCCACACTTTCTGAAACACAATTATCTTTTAAAATTTGCAATCACCTGAATTTTGTGATGCAGTTGTCCAACCAAAGCATGTTAAGAAAAATACATATATTATGGTAAAGTGTGCATAAAAAATGAAGTTATCATTGAAAAATAACATGCAAAACGCATTACATTAGCGGGAATTTCATGCAAAAATGTGTACATTAGTCAAAACTGCACATAAAAATGTGTATCCTAGGAGAAATTCTCACTAAAATGCTGGTGAATTTTCACAAGTATGTTTGTATATATATAGAGAGAGTGTGTGTGTCACAAGTTGTTGCCGAATGTGGAGAACTCAATCTAAGATAGGGAACATGAGAAACAGAGATATTGATAGATCCTTCCATCCCTAGTGCTAAGGGAGTATATTTCACAACTTCCAGAATCTGATGGAAGTGGGGCAGGGGGGAATAACACAGTGAATGAAGCTGTTAAACTAATTCGTGCTTAGCACAGCAGATACTGTCAGAAAGTCACTTTGAATCTGCTGAGAGTTCTTCAGGATGGTGTTTAGTCTCTGCTGTCCCCCCTTCACACATCACATCCTCCCCCAGTTATTTTGTGTCACAGCATATCATTGTAAGTTAGATTTTTGGCGTGCAAGTCAGCATTTAAAATAAAAATAAAATAAAAATCATACAGTGAAATCTTACCCTCTTTGTCAGTTTTGATTTGTTGTAATTGTGGATATGTTCCAGGCACTGACAACACAAGCAGTTGCTGCTTTGTGTACAGATACAGTTGAACAGCCTGTGCTTAATATGTCTTGATATGTTTTTGACATATAATTATGAATTTATAGCCTAAACTCAGGCTTGGGTATCAGTTTTGCAGCACTCAATTTTCAAATCAAAGTCATCAGTTACTGTATCCTACTCTGCACTGCACAGGAGTGAAGTGTGAGCCTTACCCAAAAGCAAAATCAAGCATAGATTCAAAATGGGAATCTGTGCAATCTGATACTTGGCAAAGCAGCTAGAGAAGGTTTAGAAGAATGGTTAGCAAAAAAAAGGGGTGGTGGTTTGAATGACACTTGCACCTCTTACAGAGGATGAAAAGGCTCAGGCTTTGGAAGCCTGGAGGGGAATAAAACTGACAAGTTTCAGGACAGTGCTGAATATAATCTTCTGCATTCATTCATGGTCCTGAGTTTATGCAAAGATGTTCCAATTTAACATAAGAGTGAAAGTGCTATTAAGGTGGGAGGTCATCACCACCACTGGGGTCCAGCTCTGAGGACCTTCTAGCAACTCCCTCAGTGTGAGACGTGAAGCTACAGGGAACCAGACAGAGGGCCTTCTTGGTAGTGGTACCCACCCTGTGGAACACCTTCCCATCAGATGTCGAACAGAGAAACAACTATTTGACTTTTAGAAGACATCTGAAGGCAGCCCCATTTAGAGAAGTTTTTAATGGTTGATGTTTTATCGTGTTTTTGGTATTCTGTTGGGAGTCTTCCAGTGTGGCTAGGGCAACCCTGTCAGATGGGAAGAAGAAGAAGAAGAAGAAGAAGAAGAAGAAGAAGAAGAAGAAGAAGAAGAAGAAGAAGAAGAAGAAGAAGCAGCCATGAATTTATATATCTCTGTAGTTATTGATGTAATATCATTTTGATTATCTCTCCCCTTCCCAAGCAGATGGACCACAACATATTTTTCACATTATGCACCTTTTAAACCAAAGAAACAAATACTCTAAAAGTCAAACAAACACGGATTTCTTGTTGCAGGAAGGTATCGTGGGCTAATAAACCTGGAGGTGAGAGGAAATGTAAATACTCCCAATAATTAAATCAATACTAGTTTCTCACAAAGCAAATGAAAAGAATAGTGTCTGCATATTTTGGCCCATATCCCAGGTTCTACAAATAGTGGAAAAATACTCTTTTCAAACAAAAGAAAGCTGGGAATCTGTGGGTCATGGTTCATTCAGTGGAGGGGGGCAAATGTCCCTTCTGTAGACATCCATGTTGAATGATGTGATCAACACCTGTACTTCAACAAACTATCTTTTTCAAGCTCCCATTTTGAGATCTCTTGATTTTGAGATTTTTCCAGCTTTGTAGCTCCCCCCCCCACCCCCACCTACAAACAACAGTATCATTGTTAAATGAAATTGTATCTCAATGTCTTTTTGGTTTCCAATGAAGTCGGCTTTTGTTGAGCTACATAAAAATAAAAGTGCGACGCAATAGCATACTTTAATGAACTCTAGCTTTAATGACTGCCTTCAGCAAAAAAAGCAATTTAAGTACAAAGAATAAATGGAGCCTTAATATGTGTCACTAATCAAGAATGTACAAATGGATCCTGTTTTCTGACAACAGTGGGTACAAAACAGTTTGTTGCCTCGGGAAGAGAGAGCACTCTGTAGCCTAAATGATTTAACTCCAGAGCCATCAGCGCGTTTGTTCTGTATCATAGCATTTTCCCTCTGAACTCCACAGGTTTGGTTCACTGAAGGGTTACAGAGAAGCACTTTGTGTTTGTTTTTCCCCCCAGACAGCAGTAAGAACAAAATGTGGAGCACTTAAATGTTCAAAGATGTTTGTTCACACACATGTCATATTCCTTATATACCTTTATTTATTTAGTGTATTTGTATCTCACTTGTCCATTAGCATGCTCAAGAAAGCTAGCCCAATCAATATTGCATTACGTTAAACACCGGTTATGCTAAACACAGGACAATAAGAAGAAAGAGAACGATCTAAGGATAACAGTGTGGTGTAGTGGTTAAGAGCGGTAGTTGTCTAATCTGGGGAACCGGGTTCGCGTCTCCGCTCCTCCACATGCAGCTGCTGGGTGACCTTGGGCCAGTCACACTTCTGTGAAGTCTCTCAGCCCCACTCACCTCACAGAGTGTTTGTTGTGGGGGAGGAAGGGAAAGGAGAATGTTAGCCGCTTTGAGACTCCTGAAGGGGAGTGAAAGGCGGGATATCAAATCCAAACTCTTCTAACAATTTAGGGCTGCCCCCTTTGTCTCCTGATGACCATTCATTCCAAGCAGCATGGATGATGATTGGAGAATCCATCACCTAGGAAGTTGCCGTACACTGAGTCAGCTGTTGGCCCAGCTCTCAGAATTGTCTGCATTTGCTGGCAGTAGCTCTGCAACATTTCAGATGGAGGTATCCCACAGTCCTATCCGGAGATGCCAGCGACTGAATCTAGGACCTTCTCCACACAAAGCATGATGCCACCCCTGTCATCATTCATCATACTCCTTACTTTGTAACTGGGAAATGACAAATGGAGGACTAACCTTGGTCTCATCACACTGATGTGCCAATTATAAGAAGCAGTGATGGCAATGAGAGACCATAAACCCAATTTCCCACACGGAAACACTTTTCTTCACAATACCCCAAATGTGTGTCTACACAGACATGGGATGGAGACACATTTTTACATCTTTTTTAAAACTAACATAGGAAGCTAGCTTATGGTGTGTCTGCACACAGTCCACCCATCCACCCATGGCCCTGATCCTGCAGTCCCCAATCTGGGTGGCCCACCCTCTACCAAGCTGCACACCACTCACCCTGGTCCCAAATTATTGGGGGGGGGGGAGGCTGATGTTTAATTGGGAAGCAGGGGGAGGGAACAGTGCATTTCCTTCCTCCCTGCACTCCCTATTGAGAGCAGAAGGGTTAGTTCTGCAAGTTCTTTCAAGTGACTCTGTTGGCAGAGGCATTGATCCTGTCCGGTGCAGGGTGCTCTGCTGAAAGCAGCTTTCCTGCAGAGGAGCTTTTCAGCAGACTCCAATCCTGTGCAGTGCTCCTTAGCAAAGAAATGATGAGAGGCTCAGATGAGTCCTACATTCTCCATCCTCCGCAAAACACCACCACAACCACCTGGTTCATGCATGGGCCTGAGCAGCCAGTCATCCAAACTTGACACTCGCTTCCCTTAATCCTGGAAATTGATGGAGGACACACTTGAGGTCAGAGTATGTGCACTACTTGAGTACAACCTACCACCAACATTGGTCTCTCTCATTGTCTCTGCCTCATACACCCACAAAGGATTATTTGATCAGTGAGGGAAGTTACACTTCAAGACTAAGGCTGGAACTCTAACCATACCTCAACAGAAGAAAATCTTACTGTATTCAATAAAGCTTCCTCACAGGTATGTAAAGGTAAAGGGACCCTTGACCATTAGGTCCAGTCGTGACTGACTCTGGGGTTGCGGTGCTCATCTCGCTTTACTGGCCAAGGAGCCGGAGTACAGCTTCCGGGTCATGTGGCCAGCATGACTAAGGCGCTTCTGGCAAACCAGAGCAGCGCACGGAAACACCGTTTACCTTCCCGCCAGAGCGGTACCTATTTATCTACTTGCACTTTGACATGCTTTCAAACTTCTAGGTTGGCAGGAGCAGGGACTGAGCAATGGGAGCTCACCCCATCACGGGGATTCGAACCGCCGACCTTCTGATCAGCAAGCCCTAGGCTCTGTGGTTTATCCCAATGTAGAGTAGCCTTAAAGTACTGAAGCAGTAGAAGTGACTAGCTTGGAGCATGGGTAGGCAAACTAAGACCCGGGGGCCAGATCTGGCCCAATCCCCTTCTAAATCCAGCCCGTGGACAGTCCAGGAATCAGTGTGTTTTTACATGAGTAGAATGTGTCCTTTTATTTAAAATGTATATCTGGGTTATTTGTGGGGCATAGGAATTCGTTCATTATTTGTTTTCCAAAATATATTCTAGCCCCCCCCCCCAACAAGGTCTGAGGGACAGTGGACTGGCCCCCTGCTGAAAAAGTTTGCTGACCCCTGCTTTATAGGATGCATGGCTGAAAGAGGCAATAGCATCCCGGCTGTGGTAAATTTCTCCAAACTTCAACTGATTATTTTTTAGCTTTCCTCTTGCACCAGACTTTTTTGAGTAGGCTGCTAATGTGCTTGAGATATATTTGTTTGTGAAATAAATTGCATATATATTCTGGCTGATAGTTGCAACAGATGGAGGGTGGTTGTATTTTAAAGTATATTATTTTTTTCCCCATTGTGTCTTGCGTTTTACATTTTTCTAAACCACAGCAATACAATGTGTGGTGAGGGGTGAGATATAAACCTTATAGATAAAATTAGTAGGAATATAACTAATGTAATTGTTATTATGAAAAATATAAAGATTTATTGGCTTTATGCAGTTCTTGTGTGTTTCAAATGGTAAGACTATACACGGTGGCAAGGGAATGTAATATTGTGGCACTTCCAAAACAATGGTAACAGAGATCTCCTTTGAACAACTACAGAAAAGATATTGCTGAAACACATTAAGCCTTTAAGAAGATTATAGAAGAAATATTTAATTTTCATTTCAAATCACAACCAGCAGACTAGCCCCAACAACTGAGAGTTACTTTGTGAACCTCTCACCTAATTTTGATATGAACATTTGGGAATATTCTTGAATATAAAAATATGCATATAAAATGCATATATTAGTGAAAATAACATGCAAGCTGTGTTATATTAGGGGGATTGCTTTGCCAAAAGTACATATATTAAGCAAAATTATGTACATAAGGGGGGGGGAATCCACATTAAAAGGCTCATGGTTTTTAAGGAGAGCTTTTTTAAAACAATAACAACAACAACAGACTAGTGCAGAAATGTGGAGAATTGAATATAAGATTGGGAAAAGTGAGAAATGGAGAGATTAAAATTTACAGGTTTGCCTATCCATAACCTTAGGCATCAAAATGCATAGCTGGCTATGGAAAAAATTTCTAGCAGTACTTTGTGTCCACAGACTGGCAGCAGGTGAAATTGCACATTTAGCACTCATTTGTACAAATGATTTATTGGCATATGTCTACTTGCTGAATCAGGAAACAAACATCCACTGTGCTTTCTTGTTTTCATTGGATAAGGCAGACTTGTTTGTTAATAGCCCAGGTACCTGCTACCTGAAGTTAGGACCAATTCCAAAAAAAGTTTACAGACTTTTGGGAGAGGCAGTCTTTAACGGCACAAATGACCAACATTGGAATATGTGGTCAAGAGGGCTGGTTAAAATATAAGTAAATGATGGACCAGTAACTTGTGTGGACTTCTTTGTGAAACTTGGATGAGATGAAATAGCTTGTAGAGAGAAAACAGCTAGATGTCTTTTTCTTTTCCCTGGAAAAAGATCTCCTGTGGGGAATGATATAAAAACCAGAGCTGAGCAAAACTGAAGATCTTCTTGAATATAATTGTTAGCAGAGTGGTGGTATCGCTGCAAAAATCACTCACCACATAGGTCACGTTCACACCGGACATTGATTTAAAGCACCTTTAAAATGTGTGGCTTTCCCGAAACGGATCCTGGAATCTATACTTTACCCCCTCACAGAGCTATAATGCCCAGCACCTTTCACAAACTGCAGTTCCCATGACTCTTTGGGGAAAGCTATGTGCATTACATACATGGCATTGGTGTGACCGCGGTCACACACAACAGAGGTGCATTTTAGCAATCCTTTTTCTGCAACAACAGACACCAAGCAACATTACGTACCTTGACTTCAGCATAAAGGAATGGGAACAGGAAGTTAGAGAGAAGATGGCTTAAATTAGAGGGAGAAAGAGAAATGAACCTCTAACCATCAGGATAACTTACAGCTCTACCTACTGTTGAATACAGATTGATAGCATCCTTAATGATGCATTGATATAACTCTGTGCACTTGTGGACACTTCCGCAATAATAAATATATACTTCACTGGTTGGAGGAAGGTCTTGTGCACTCAAACCTCTTTTCATAAGGTGCACTTGACAGAGAAGGTGCTCTTTAGCAGACGTTCAGGTTTCCCCACAACACATGTCCTGGAAAAAGCATCCAATCATGCTTTTCAGACCTTATTAACTATGACGTCAGGTTTGACTCTTGTGATGATATCACACAGAATAAATGAAGCTCATGCAGAGCGAGGGCAATAACAGCCACTAGGCTCACTATTCTATACTAGCTTAGTATATACTTAGCAATGCAATGCAAGCTTAACCTGCACTCAGCAATATAAAGTCACACAGCCATATCTGAAAATGGCTAATATTAGTCAGTCAGGAGCATATTTTTGGCAAGAGATAAGGCTTTGTATTAAGGATGAAGGACTTTTATAAAATGCTTTGAAGCAGCATACAATTGGGAATGCTAACATATGTAGAAAGGGTAAGTTGGGGGGTCTTTATCAACTTTTCACACAAAAAATATTCATTGGAGAATAATTCAGCTCAGTCCTTATCAAAACACGTATCTACACACACACACACCATTTATCAGGTATAATTAGAAATTCTTTGGGGACTCATGTGGGGTGGTGGAAAAGACTTTGTTTAGCTAACTCTTCATCTGTTTTAAATGAGATAAATGTTGGAATTTTACCAGGCAGGATCAGATGGAGAGGATCAATTTCCCTAGTGGTCTAAATAAATTCATTCCTAATCTAGCCATAATTGACATTCAATGGGTAGAATTTTGCACTAATGCTTATTTAAAGAGGCCATTTTTTAAATGAAGGCAAAAGGTCATTTTTAGTAATCTTTGAATTAAAGACTAAATGAAACAATGAATGGATGATTCAAGTTTTTCATGCTTCACCAGGTAACCATGTTATGCTTTGAAAGGTTACTTTGGAATGGAAAGAAGCCAAACTCATTGTCAGGTCTCTGGCTTATGTATATGTGTTGTGGGTTCATAATTAACAGCCTATAGTACATTATTTTTGGTCCATTATAGTACCTGCCCTCTGCTAGAAAGCTGTTATTACCATCACGAAGACCATATAACACTGGTCCTAAAAGACCTACATTGGCTCCCAGTACATTTCCAAGCACAATTCAAAGTGTTGCTAGTGACCTTTAAAGCCCTAAACAACCTCAACCCAGTATACCTGAAGGAGCGCCTCCACCCCCATCGTTCAGCCTGAGATCCAGCTCCGAGGGCCTTCTAGTAGTTCCCTCCCTGCGAGAAATGAGGTTACAGGGCAGAGGGCCTTCTCGGTGGTGGCACCCGCCCTGTAGAATGCCCTCTCATCAGATGTCAAGGAAATAAACAACTATCTGACTTTTAGAAGACATCTGAAGGCATCCCTGTTTAGGGAAGTTTTTAATGTCTGATGTTTTATTGTGCTTTTAATTCTGTTGGAAGCCGCCCAGAGTGGCTGGGAAAACCCAGCTTATCATCATCATCAACATCATCATCACCATCACCACCACCTCTAAATTCCCATGACCCCATCCTGCATTGAGTTGGTCACAGTAGAATGCAATGTTATAAACTGGCTTTTAGAAAGAGATGCAAGGGAAGAGGGGCTGTTTTACACATAACAGTGCAGTTTGCAGTTGGATCCAGTAGTGGTCAGCATGGTGGATGGCCTGTGTCTCTTTCCTGACTACCAAACACTCTGTGTCAGAAGAGCAAAGCAGGAAGAGCAAACAGAGGGAACTGAGCATGGTCAGGCGCAGCAGTGAGAATCTCAAATTGGCTCTATTGCCAGTTAAATCCATTGGCTCATTAAAGAATGTTAAATTGCATTGGGGTCTGGCAAAATCTCATGGTTGATTGAAAATGCATTGACCACATAACCACATATCTATGAACATCTCCGAGAGTGTCTCTGGTTTCCAGGAGTGGCAACCTGAATAAAAACTGGGGGGGGGGGTCAGGTAAACCCCACCATGCATAGTCAATCACAAGACATGGTGCATGCACACGATTTGAATGGCAGTGCCCATCAACTTTGGGGGTGGGTTCTGCTCCCTTCAAATATTTTATTGTGGGAGGTGAAGGGACCTCATCCACTAGGAGTTAGGTCTTACGCTCAATTCATGACCTGGTTAAAATTGCATGGAAGCACTATTTGTGTGGTCATGACGTCACTGAAACACTTGGGAGAACTCTCCCCTATGTTGCAGTCATCTCTATTATAAGATGGCCTATGACTTCATCTAGTGTATAAGTTATATTTGAATTAGTATCTACCCGATAATATTATGGGGATAACCAACATCAAATAGCTTACATTTTGTGCCGTATTTTTTATGAAGTCTCAAGAAATATCGTCTTTTTTAATGAGCTCATAAAAAGTTAACTATGTAGTATCTCTTTTATGGCATAATGAGGAATCTTTATTGTAGGATCATTACCCAACAATATCTAAATTTAGTTTTACTATTAACATTTGGAAATAGTCCAGAACAATTATATTCCTTAATTCAATGTATACCACGGTAGGCAGAAGCTAACTAGTGAACAAATAGTATGTTCCTTAGATTCAGTGGTGAAGTTACGGTCATGATGGAGCCACTCAGAGTGAGGGCATTGTTTGGCATGTGTTTGTGAAGAGCCAGCCACCAGCTGCTGGGATTCTTTGAAGCATCGTAGGAAAACAACACATGCAGAAATGGTGGGAAACATTGAGCTGTGAGACGGACACCTGCTTTGCACATGAAAGGCTCGTCAGCCTTTGACAATCTCCTGAGCAACCTATGTAGTCTTGTCAATATTCTTAAAAGCTTCTTTTGGAATTTCTCCTGGCAAGGAATCTCCAGATCCACTTCAAACTTTGCTTGGAAAATGTTGCAATACCCAAGAGCAGGGACAGTCAATGTGCTGCCCTTCAGATTTACACACACACACATACACAGCAACGGTCAGTGACGATGGGTCAACAACGTCTGGAAGGTACGGCATAGGCTGCCTCTCTCCAAGGATGCTGCGGACACCCCCTTCTCTGAGGGAATTCTTTGACTGTTAATGAAAATACTTTCCCACAAATTCATCAGAACTTTCACAAGAAACTTTCACAAGTTGTCATGAATTGGCAGGAGGAGGGGGAAGAGGAGAAGGATCCCAGCAAGTTGTGTAGCCAGGACTGAGACACGCCGGGACAAGCTGGGAATGGGGAAGGGGTTGGTGTAGGAAGTACTCACAGAGTGGCAGAGGATGATCAGGGGATGGGGGGCCAGTTCACAGGAACCAGAGCAACAGGATCCATCACTGGAGCCAGAAGGGCCCCTGTCTCCATGAACACAGAGGTCTCTGAGGTGTAGGGAGCAGTAGGCGAGGAAACTCCAGGAGTGTGAGGCAGACAGGGGTTCACAGCCCAACTCATTAGCTGGCCAGGTGGGGCTCACTAGCTCTGGGAAAAGGTGTGTGATTCCTCAGCTGCAGTAGGCTTGGAGCAGGTGAGAGTCACCTCCCTCATCAAGCCCAGATGCTGCAATCAGCATGCAAAGCACTTTGCAGAGCTGAGGTGCTGAGGTGCTCAACTGCCCGTGTTGACAGACCTTGACTTGGATGGTCCTAAACTTTAAGGGACTGTACTTCAGCTTTGACTGAGTTGAATTGTCCTGACTGCTGGACTTGGCTACTTGGATTGACCCTGAACTTCATTACCTGACCTTTGGATTTGGCTTGTACGGACTGACCCTCGGACTTTGAATTTTGGAATGGGGATACTGACTTGCTGCCAGGTAGGCAAGGGGTTCAGGACACTATGTTCTTTAAATGTTGCTTTGGCAAACTCTGTTTTGCTTTGGTTGTGGGGTTTTAGCAGCTAAAGCAAGGGTGGGACCTGCCAGCTTTCCTATCTGTTCTTTTCTCTCTTTCTAGTCAAGTCTTATATGTATTTTTTATCTGTAGATACTACTTCATGATTATATCCTGCCTTTCCATCCAAGAGCTCAGCCTAGGTAGGCTAGGCTGAGAGATTATGACAGGCCCAAGCCAAAACCATGATTGAGATTAACTGTGAAGGTTAAACATGCTCAGAGTATTGTTGTTGTTGTTCTTATTTATGGCTGCCACACTGATTTTTGTTCTTCTCTGCAAAACATCAGGAGTAGTGTGTCAGAGTAAAAGCATGGGAGGAAGTAAGGAATGCTTGCTTCGCTGTGCTGTTCCATACTGCAGTTCAGTCCCACACAAGTAATATCTAACCCACATGGAAAGCCATGTATATGGTTTCAGATGCTTATTTCACATTTTGTTTGCATTTGGAAAAGGTATCTTATCATAGCAACAGACTGCTTTGTTGCTGTTGAAGTGGGTAGAGAGAAAAATATGGCCAGAATGCCTTTTGAAATGATATTTGAAGGCAGGGCCATCTTTAGCAGATGCAGAACCGGGGTGCAAATATCTGCCCAACGCCCCCAAATTATCACAAATAGTGTTGGGGTGGCCGTAGCTGTGCACTGCCAGCCATATGTTTGGCGGGGCACAGCTTCCATCCTAAGCCTCTGCTGGGATCGCTCTCCTCCCAGGGAGGCTGGGGAAGGAAGCTGCATGCCCACCAACCTTATGGTTGGTGGGGCACAGCTGGCAGGCGTGCAGAGAAAGGGGAGGCTGCTGGCAAAGCCTCACAGCTCTTCCACTTGTTGGGACATCCCTGAGAGGCAGGTGTCTTGGCACGACGCACCACCAAGCCCTATGGGAAAGACGGCTCTGTTTGAAGGTGGAGGTGCAGTTGCCCCTTGAGCAGACAGCATTTTGAGGACAACTGAAGATGCATCATTTCTGTTGGGCTTGTGTGCACACCTGGGTTAAATAACCGCTCCTTCCTGCTGTATTGCTGGTTTTGCATTGTTTATATTTGGGTGTGTTATTTTACTAGCATGTTATGTTATTGTACAGGGTATTTTTAAATGAAATGCTGGGAACCTCTGGGTTGAGGGTTTAGGTTGAGAGTGTGAGTTAAATAAATTAAGAAGTAATAAGTTGAGGGTGGCAAAGCACGGTCTTTCTTTCCCTCCTTCATAACTGAATATTAGGGTTTTGCTCTTGTTGCTAACTTCACAATTATAGTCCTGTGTACATGTGCTGTTTAAGCAAAGCAAATGATCTGGCTCTTTATTCAATTAGCAGATTATTAAATCTTCCCTCAAGACCGAGAATAACAAGTTGAAAAAGCATGTCTGGGGAGTTACTCTTATGAATTTTATGTGGTTTTAATTTGAATTTTAAAATCTGTGCAACTGGTTCTCCCTGTTCTTTCAAGAGATGCTGAGACAGACTTATGAACTTCCAATATTTGCTTTAAGTGTTCCCACTGAAAGAAGTGGGTGGGTGTCAGGAGAGTTTCTTAATGCATAAAAGTTGGAGTACATTGTCTGAAGTTGTACTTTTTGTTCTATAAAAAGATGAGGTAAATGTTCAAAAACAAATACTAATGCAGCCTGCCACTTGAAGCCAAATTTGCTGTGACCTCTTGCAATGGACATTTCCTCCTGGCTGCCCTACATGTACAAATGGACAAATCTATTGATTCTGGATTCTTTCTTTATATTTCTTCTATATATTTCCCAGTCTTAAATTCAGTTCTCCACATTTTTTCCCCAGGAATTTGGGTTGGCTGTGGGTTGTTGTTTACTTAAACAAATCCTCTATTGTGTGGGCAGGTAATCCCTCCCCTACCTGGCCTGGTCTCCTTGGCAACGCTTCCCCCAGGTGGGATTGGACAACTGACTGAGGTAGGCGGAGACCTCAGGTATCTCACCTGAGGGAAGGCAAAGCCAAGCCTATGCTGTTGGAGCCACTCCAGATCTAGGGGCTGCACGCGTCCACGCAAAGGGCACCCCCCGTTTTAAGCGGGGAGCAGTCATTGTCAGCATTTTCGTGCAAATTTCTCCCCCAAAAAACCATTTTGGATTGTGGCTTTAACCAATATACACATTTTTGCAAGAAACTTTCCCATATGAAATGCAACGTTATGTGTTATGTTTGCTCATATTTGCAGTTTTCTAGACATTGTTTTGGTAGGGAAACTATCTTACAAAATTCAGAAAATTGCCAGTTTCGAAAGATTGCTTTCCCTCTCATTCTCCTCTGAGGCCGGAGGAGGAGCTGGCCACTGAAGTCATGCCACGCTAGGCTCCATGTTGAACCTCCCCCTTTGCTTTTTGACATGGGGGGCAGGCCCTTCCCCAAAAAATAATTGTGGGGGAATTATTCAGCCTCTAGGAGATGGCGCCCCTGCTTCAGCCATCTTGGATATGCTTTCCTTAGGAAAGGAATATCTGGTCACAGCATGGTGACAGCGCCCTTGTATATCTGACTTTCCACAGACTAGCAATGAATCAATTATGCAGTCATGCCTAGTCTACTTTCCCGCCCCCCAGTAGCTCATTTGTTTTCATAGCCTTATCCTGTGCCATGGGGAAACTTCATCAAAAAATTACATTCTATTTTATTGAAAATGGAAATGCTCTGTTTTGTTTGATGATGCTGGCAGGCTGTAGCAAAGGTCACAAGGTGGTAGAGAACAGAGCCACTGCGGGATCATTAATCATCACCCTGCAGGAAGTCTTGGTTTCATTAGACTAGCGTCCTGCTTGCAAGTGGCATGGAGGAAATGGAGAAATATGTGGATGAAAATGGCCTAGAAGAAATTATTATTTCATCACAGGAGCAACAGGAATGTGAAATGAAAAGCTATGCCAATCTCCCAACCCCAGTCTGGCATGCACTTTGACCTTCTGATAGCAGAAGCTGTACCCTTAGTTTGCTAGTTACCCATCAAATCTCATATATATATATATATATATATATATATATATATATATATATATTCTAAAATATCTGAGGAAACTCCAGCACTTATGCCTCACTCTGACTTTCCTACCAGATTGTCAGCTGTCATTTCGATTAAAGGAGCTAGATGCTTACACTGTCAGTAAATTGGGTAGGATGTTGTCTCTCAGCACGGGTACCCTAGAAGTACCATCAGGAGCCTGCAATTTACATCTCTCAGGATTAAAATACTAACCAAGTGCAGCAGGAGTAATAATGAAAATCTCTTAAGATCTTGCAAACTGCTGCTTCGGGATACAGTGTGTGGTGGAACGTTTGATCAGCGTTGGTTTGAAACTAATCATTAGTGCTAGCTGTAAAAACGAGGCCAGGATGCTTACACTTTCCAATCGGAATTGCTATGTATATTTTTGAAAAACACACATGTATCTATTCTGTGGCAAAATAACCCGGTTCTAGAAGGACAAAAGCTGGATTTTGTGGCTTGTGAGCAAATGAGAAATATTTGTATTTATTAGTATATATTTTTTAAAAAGCACAGCAAGCTGTCTAATGTGGCATACTCTCCATTTACAACTCTGCATTTATTCTGCTTCTCTTCATTAAGGGGAAGAGGAGAGGAGGAGAACAACAACAATAAAAAATATCTTGGATATTCAGCAGCTTCTCTGACTTCTGAGAGCCCACTAGCTAAGCTCTGTCCATATAGTTTCAACCAGAAAGGCTAGAAACTTGCTGTTACACTGAAAGCGGAGAGTTTTAGAAAATGAATCTTGTGGTTAAACAGAACATCCTATGGCACTGTTGATCTTCCAAGACGTACTTTGATTCTTAGGAGCATCCAAGGCTTTGTTCAGCACAACATTCCTAATCTATTTAACAGGATTTGGTGTTGTTTTCAGGCGGGGGGATGAATCATAAAATATTTTACGTCTAATTTACTGAAATTAAAGTCTGGCAGGAAAGCGTGCATTTGAATGGTATTTTGATGGGTTATATTTAAAATCACCTAGAAGTAATATCCTGGACAACGACCCGACCCCACACTTTGTGTGTGGTCTTCAGCTTTTCATGTAGAAACTCACTACAAATTTATGATGAGGTATGGGAGCCCACACAGTGCAGAGTACCAACCAACCTATCCAGCTAGGCCACATCTCTCTAAGTCAGCGCACCAGGAACTGGCCTCCTGGCTCATAGCTGTTTCTCTTCAAAGGGCAGTGTGGCAGTAGTTTATAACACATATATTACAGTAGAAGCATTAGGGAGATCAAAGATGGTAGACGCTGAGGAGATGAGTTCTTTTGGGCCGCAAAGGTGGCAAGGCATATTCTGAACATTCAGGGACAGGGTGAAGGAATAATAACAGCTTCAAGAGACACTTCCAAGATCAGGAGACTTGCATTTTCAGCAGCCATCGAATGTGTAGCAGAGGCTTCTTCTTCTTCTTTTCTCTCTCCCCCTCCCCTTTCTTTTTAAGATAAATAAACTTTCTTTTCCCTGATGTGAGAAAGAGGTGGTTGTGGTCCTCCTTCCATTTGTGACCATTCTTGCTCCATGATGCATTTGAGGAAAGATGGTCTGTGGAAATGGAGCAGCTTCCTAAGCCCCACAATACAGCTGAAAGGATGCTCTCATCAAGCATCCTTCTTCAGGTATATTGTGGAATACAGTGGTACCTTGAGAGCCAGTGTGGTGTAGTGGTTAAGAGTGGTAGTCTCGTAATCTGGGATACCGGGTTCGTGTCTCCGCTCCTCCACATGCAGCTGCTGGGTGACCTTGGGCTAGTCACACTTCTCTGAAGTCTCTCAGCCCCACTCACCTCACAGAGTGTTTGTTGTGGGGGAGGAAGGGAAAGGAGAATGTTAGCCGCTTTGAGACTCCTGAAGGGGAGTGAAAGGCAGGATATGGAATCCAAACTCTTCTTCTTCTTCTCAAACTTAATCCGTTCTGGAAGTCCGCTCCAAAACCAAGGCGTGCTTTCCCATAGAAAGTTATGCAAAACAGATTAATCCATTCCAGACTTTTAAACAACCCCTAAAACGGCAATCTAACATGGATTTTACTATCTAACGAGACCATTGATCCATAAAATGAAAACAATGAACAACGTACTGCAGTCACACAATCAGTCAATCAGTAGTTGAACTGGGCTCCACATAGTCACAAAAACAAAAAAAGCTGCAAAAACAAAAACGCAAAATAAATAGCAAAAACAGACACACCTCAGCGTAACACTCAAAACTGAAGTGTGGCACTCAAAACGGAAGCCTAACACTCAAAACGGAGCATGTTTGGCTTCCGAAAAAAGTTTGCAAACCAGAGCACTTACTTCGGGGCTTGCAGTGTTTGGGTTCCAAGTTGTTTGAGTACCAAGGTGTTTGAGAACCAAGGCAACACTGTACATGAGAACTGCTACAACCACTTTCCTATTCCAGCAAAACCTGTAGAGGAAGAGAACAGTTTAAATTAAAGAAACATTCTGCTACTGCCTTACTTATGGATGGAAAAAAAATGGATGAAAAAAGTGACCTACCAAAAAATTACTCTGGAGAGTTTTAAGAATTTATTCACCCCACTGGAATTGTCACTTCTTCTTTCATCTCTTTACCCGGGTTTGGCTAACATAGTGCCTTCTGTATGTTCTTGGACTCTGAACTGCCATCAGCTCCAGCTAGAATACCCAATAGTTAAGGGTGATGTGATGCCTGAATGGCATAACTTTGACTGTTGTTGTTGTTGTTTAGTCAATTAGTCGTGTCCGACTCTTCGTGACCCCATGGACTAGAGCAGGCCAGGCACTTCTGTCTTCCACTGCCTCCTGCAGTTTGGTCAAACTCATGCTGGTAGCTTTGAGAACACTGTCCAACCATCTCATCCTCTGTTGTCCCCTTCTCCTTGTGCCCTCAATCTTTCCCAACATCAGGGTCTTTTCCAGGGAGTCTTCTCTTCTCATGAGGTGGCCGAAGTATTGGAGTCTCAGCTTCAGGATCTGTCCTTCCAGTGAGCACTCAGGGCTGATTTCCTTAAGAATGGATTGGTTTGATTTTCTTGCAGTCCATGGGACTCTCAAGAGTCTCCTCCAGCACCATAATTCAAAAGCATCAATTCTTCGGCGATCAGCCTTCTTTATGGTCCAGCTCTCACTTCCATACTGCATTATCACTATGAATCCCCCCCCCAAAAAAATTACCTAACTGGAAAATGTTTGATGCAGCTTATTACTACATATGATTCCCATGCATTAGACACCCTCTGGACAGAATCTGCTACAGTTATAAACCATCTTTGGAATATTATGAATCCTAGAATAGTCCAATTCCTTGCAAGGTATGAATACACAGCTGTCTCATATGGGGATCAAACCTGTAACCTTGGCCTTATTGGCGACACACTCTAACCAACTGAGCTATTGTCAAGACATCAAAAGCAGGGATATTCTGATGGCTTGCAGTGAGGGAAGTGGTGTTGTTATGTACTGAAGTTCTCACCCTGGGCCAGCAGGCGGGTACTGTAGATAGTTCAGGTCCACATATGCAAATAAGGGATCGAAAGTGACGTTCAGTGATTGGATAGTTACAGAAAGTTGTTACAGTTAACGTTGTACTGGAGCTCTATATAAGCAGGCTGGCTGAACCCTTCAGTTCAGTTCAGTTCTGACCTCTGAATAAACAAGAGCTGTTTGAAGAATCGCTGTGTCGTCTGATACGTTCACCCACAACTTAACAGGTGTCTAGCCTGTCCACAATCAATCAAAAGTGGATGCTCATTAAATAACCAATGTTATTTAATAAATGAATGCTTAGGAAGCACCATCAGTTTTCAGTGGATTCTGCTAACATCCCTACACCCCTTTACACACACCTTATTTGCATGTCATCCTTTGGCACTTCTCAGTGATGTGAGAAGCCATCCTATAATACTGACACAATAGGCTGATGTAGCTCTTATTTCTGATGGCAAGCTTTGCAGTGTTAAGATGTTCCCAAAGGCTGTGTCTACACTTGACTATGATTTAGCCCTCATTTCTTCTCACTGTACAATAGCTGCAAGTGCTGCCTTTCCATTTGATGACTCAACGTGCTATTCAAGAATACAGGCTTTTATCATGTCTTATTCATACTGTTAAACAGCTCTGCAAAGGTGATGGATAACCATCACTGCCACAGGACTATTTAGCTGATTATATATTTTTGGGTATTTTTCTTCTTCTCAAAATCACTTCAAGTTGCTAAAGTGGGGTTTTTTTCCCAGGCACCAAAAAAAGGGGGGGGGGGAGACAAGAAACAAAAACTTTCCAGCAGAAGTGGAGAGGATAAACTAGAGGATTGCAGGGGAAATAAAATTGATAAAAACCTGTCCTTTCAACTTTGGGGAAAGCATCTTGCTTTTTTATGTCCAGAACAATCTGAAATACTTTTCTTATCCTACGACACCCCCAGGACTCTTATCTCTAAGCACCAGGGCTGATAATGTTTCTGGCAGCCAAGCACCTCCTAATCTTGTTAACACTCACTATTTTGCCAACTTAGCACTAAGTTTATTAATAGGTCCTCGAATCTGGAGGAAAAAGAGGGTCTCTGGAGCTTAGGGAATGTCATTATTTGTTGTCTTTTTAAGTCTGATTTCTCTGCAGAAAAATCTGACCTGTAGAAAACATGGCATTAAGAAACCATTAGTACAAAGTGAATAGGGTTGTAGGCTGATGGCAAAGGATATTCCCTTGACTTATTGCTGTTCTTTTGTCATCAGTTTTCTCTCCAAACACAGTATGGGGCAGTGCCTTTGCTAGCAGGGGAGAATCATTGCCTCAACACATTGCCATTACGTAAAAGGGAAGAAAAACAAGGCCATCAAAAGTATAAGCCGAGTGAGGCAGATTTCTGCCCTGTATGGAGCCTCAAATTCAGCCGACAAATTCATTTTTACCTTACATTTTGAAACTGTTGCTTCAAAGTTCCTGAATGCAGTTATGCTAGGCCAGTACATTCCAAAACTTTTTGCCCTTGGGGAATACTTTCATCTCAGATTTTCTACGGAGGATCTCTAAAATATTTTCCAGGTTGTTTTGCAGAGGATTCTGGGGTGTTTTCTAGAGTTCAGGAAGGCTTTTAGCTTGGCCCATTGCTCCTGCAATCTTACATACATGAAAGCTGGGCCAAATACACTTTTGTAGAACAATTTGCCCTATGCAAAAGAGGTGTGTGTGTGTGTGTGGTGTGTGTATTTGGCAACTTCTAGTGAATGGGCAAATTTTTCAGACTTTCAGAAATCTGAAAGGACTGTCCCAAAGGTGTGGGGGGAAAGCAACAACTCAAGTAAAGGTACTTTCCAACATTCTGTAACACTCTTGACTCATGCAAACTTGATTCCTTCTTATTGAAGTACACGTTTGTCAATGAATAAGAGGATGTATACAATATATGCCTAAATGCAAAACTGGGAGATAAGAATGCAGTGTTTTCTCAGCTTTGAAGCTGCTGCAAGACCTTTCACTGCTTGAAGCAAAGCACAAAAGGGCTCTCTAACGGATGGACCTTTAAAAAGTGGGCCAAGAATAATAAAATGTGCAAACATAGCACAAGCATGATTGGCATTAAGATCCCAGGGAGGTGGGTCATTCTTCACAGGGGGTAGTTTGTTACCCCCACTCCTAAGAGAAGCAAAGTACATAGACAACACCCTTGCTTCTCTTTCCTCTCGTCAAGCCCCTAGACATGTGGGGGTTACAGGAATATCTGCACAGCACAGCAGATTTGGGAATCTGCATACATAGCATTCCTGTGCCCTATCCGACACACGCCATGTTGTTGTTGTTTAGTCGTTTAGTCATGTCCGACTCTTTGTAACCCCATGGACCAGAGCACGCCAGGCACTCCTGTCTTCCACTGCCTCCCGCAGTTTGGTCAAACTCATGCTGGTAGCTTCGAGAACACTATCCAACCATCTCGTCCTCTGTTGTCCCTTTCTCCTTGCACCCTCCATCTTTCCCAACAACAAGGTCTTTTCCAGGGAGTCTTCTCTTCTCATGAGGTGGCCAAAGTATTGGAGCCTCAGCTTCAGGATCTGTCCTTCCCGTGAGCACTCGGGGCTGATTTCCTTCAGAATGGATAGGTTTGATCTTCTTGCAGTCCATGGGACTCTCAAGAGTCTCCTCCAGCACCATAATTCAAAAGCATCAATTCTTCGGCGATCAGCCTTCTTTATGGTCCAGCTCTCACTTCCATACATCACTACTGGGAAAACCATAGCTTTTACTATACGGACCTTTGTTGGCAAGGTGATGTCTCTGCTTTTTAAGATGCTGTCTAGGTTTGTCATTGCTTTGCACCCAAGAAGCAGGCGTCTTTTAATTTTGTGGCTGCTGCAGTGATTATGGAGCCCAAGAAAGTAAAATCTCTCACTGCCTCCATTTCTTTCCCTTCTATTTGTCAGGAGGTGATGGGACCAGTGGCCATGGGGTTACAAGAATATCTGCACAGCACAGCAGATTTGGGAATCTGCGTACAGTACATGGCATTCCTGTGCCCTATCTGACACACACCATATGCCTGCTGATTTTTCATAAGGTGCAAAGGAACAAGCCCGTTGAGCAAGTGACAAGATGTTCCATTGTTTCCTTTTATTTCCATTCCATTTCCAGCTCAGATATCACAGCTGCTACAGATGTGACAAACAATTAATTTAGTGCCCAGCTGTTAAATATTTACTACTTTTTTGATGCACTGTACAGGAATCATTTTGGCAGATATAATTATTTAATTATGGCTGAATGAGGTAAGTGAAGCACAGATGGATTCCTGCCGTTATTGTCTTTTACTTTCAATCTTGTTCCTAAAGGGATAGGCAGTATGGTAAAATTAACAATGGGTTCCCTACACACACATACACACACAGAGAGAGAGAGAGAGAGAGAGAGAGAGAGAGAGAGAGAGAGAGAGAGATTTCACCTGCAGTCTCTGCTGTTGTCTTTAATGGCATCTGGGAAATGCCATATTAGATTTTGCTTGGTGGACTATTGCATTTGCAAAGTAATAAATGTCATATATTTGTACGAGTAAACAGGGCTCACAGAATGGAAGCATTTCTACATTCCCAACTCCTCCAGAAGCACCGAATTTCAACTTTTTAAATTATTTCTTGGGAATGTATCCTCACAATGTGTGAATGTGGAAAATGTGTGAATGTGGAAAAGAGCAGGGGAGGAGGCTAAAGCAGGATGCCAACATTGCACCTGTGAGAGCCAGTGTGCCCATTAGTATGTCCTGTAACACGTGTGAAAAGTATCAGTAAATATCCCCTACAACATACAGGAGGCTGTTAGCTCTTCTTGCTCAGTACCTCATTACACCAGCTTAGCCTCTCCTACATTGAATGTGCACCCTTCAAGATGCCTGCATTTCATTGGGTGCTAGGACTGGGAGTTTTCCCCGCCCCATCCATTTTATGCAGCCATGTTGTGACCTACACTCATTGCACTTTCTCTAAATTCTAGACGTGCCCAAAAAGGTTGGCAATCCTTCAGATAAATGACCTTTTCAGGGGTAGGTAGCCTCCTGTCTGTGGGATGCTCTTTTCAGGGAAGTTCACCAGGCATTGCATCTTTTCAAGACCAGAGGACATTTTTACTCTAATAGGCAGTGTGGAAATGATATTATTTTGGTTTTAGTGGTCCACCCATTGTGTGTGTGTGTTTGTGATAGATATTTCCTTTAGTAATTGATCACTACATATGATTTTAGTATGTAGTGAAGTTTTAATGGACATGCATTGTATTCTTACTCTTGTTTTATGTCCCTTCAAAACCTCGCTTGATTTTGGGAAGTGATGAAATACTACTAAAAGGATAATTAAATTACTCTTATTTTTCCTCCCTATCACCATCCCGTCTTCTGCTGTTCAGTTCCAAGCCTTGCTCATGCGTCAGTGTGGTGTAGTGGTTAAGAGCGGTAGACTCATAATCTGGTGAACTGGGTTCGCGTCTCCGCTCCTCCACATGCAGCTGGGCTAGTCACACTTCTCTGAAGTCTCTCAGCCCCACTCACCTCACAGAGTGTTTGTTGTGGGGGAGGAAGGGAAAGGAGAATGTTAGCCGCTTTGAGACTCCTTCGGGTAGTAATAAAGCGAGATATCAAATCCAAACTCCTCCTCTTCATCTTCTACAAGGATTTCAGACTACTTGCAAACAGGAGCAAAAATAGCTCTGCATATAAGCCTGGGTCACCAAAAGTTCTGTCTGCCGTGTTTTCTTTGGGAAGGTAGGAAATGTCAAAGGATGATTCCGCCCTCATGTGATCATAGCATTGGTAGACTTAATAGTCAGCAGCTAGTACTGCTGTAGAGTTAGTTTGAGGAGTGAGTGAGAGATGTGGCCCAATTCAAAGTGCTGGTTTTGACCTATAAAGCCTTAAATGGCTCAGGACTGCAATACCTCAAGGACCGCCCCTTCCCATATGAACCTACCTGGACCTTGAAATCATCTTCTGAGGCCCTACTTTGTGTGCCGCCTCCTCGAGAGGTCTAGAGGGTGGCAACACGAGAACGGGCCTTCTCTGCAATAGCTCCCTGTCTGTGGGATGCTCTCCCCAGGGAAGTTTGCCTGGCGCCTTCATTATACACCTTTAGGCACCCTTTTAAAATGTGACTCTTTTGGGGGGGGTGTTATTGGGTCATTGTTCATATTCTGATTCTATATATTGTGATCTTTTTCTGTGAACCACCATGAGGCCACTTGGTATAGGGCAGTATAAAGGTAAAGGTAAAGGGACCCCTGACCATTAGGTCCAGTCATGGCCGACTCTGGGGTTGCGGCGCTCATCTCACTTTACTGGCCGAGGGAGCCGGCGTACAGCTTCCGGGTCATGTGGCCAGCATGACTAAGCCACTTCTGGCAAACCAGAGCAGCACACGGAAACGCCATTTACCTTCCCGCCGGAGCGGTACCTCTTTATCTACTTGCACTTTGACGTGCTTTCGAACTGCTAGGTTGGCAGGAGCTGGGACCGAGCAACGGGAGCTCACCCCGTCGCGGGGATTTGAACCGCCAACCTTCAGATCGGCAAGTCCTAGGCTCTGTGGTTTAACCCATGTCCCAGATAGGGCAGTATACAAATTCAATAAATAAATAAATAAATATCTTTTATTTATTTTATATAAATTTACCTGCTGCTTGATTGTAACCAAACCACTGAGCAGTTTGTAAAAAGTTTTTTTAAAAAATCTTATCAATAAAGATGAACACTTTTTAAAAAGAATTTAAATCAGCAGGAAACTAAAAGAGAGAGATTAAAGTATGTCAACATCTACACGCCTCGATAGGTTTGCCAAAGCAAATTGGTTTTAAGCAGGGGCCAGAAAGAAACCAATGAAGGTACCTGCCTGGTGTTAATAAACACGCTCTTTTGAAATACTAGATTCTGAATATTGCTATAAAACAACACCAGTGATGCTCAGAGGGCCTTGATTCAATTGCACTAATCTTCAAGTGAGGTATCAGTAAGCACTGATGGAGTATGTGTGATTGCCAAATGCTCCCCCCTTCCCCCTGCTGTGGTTGATCAAAAACCCACTACCCAAACATATTAGTATTAACAGAGGAATATGGCATACTGCGAACTTCATGAGTATCATGGTGTGAGGAAGATTTGTTTGTCCTGTAATTTAATGGTCCTATTTACTAAATATTTGCATATTTCGCTGGCATCCCACATGCTCCAATATTGGATAGCTTGTAATCTTAGAAATGTATGTTGCAACCATTTGTGTGTCTCCTCTCTAATGTGTACATGCTCCCTCCCTGCCCAAATATATATATATACTGTCCTTAAACATTCACCATCAAGTGCAGCTTAAAAACAAAGAATCATAAAAGAGGATAGTAGGAGCCTTTAAGTTACCCATCAACAATTACCAACTTGTCAGGAGATTGAGCCAACACACTGGTGACCTGGCCACTGTCTTCCACACTATAGTAAAACGTATTGTATTTCTATGCCCTCTTCTGTACTCTTTTTTGGTAATATATTACTACTTTGTGGTGCCAGCGTTGGCACCCTACCCCTACCAGTTCACCTGAGTTTCCTAGGGGTTAGTGCAGGAGTTCAGGAGTTCCTTAAAATCATGTGTTTGCGTAAAAGACTATGGCTGAGTAGGGGTCAGTGTCTAGGATTTGGTGTGTCTTTCATTAGGCATGCAAACAGCCTTGGTCCAGTATACCTGAAGGAGCCTCTCCACCTCCATCGTTCTGCCCGAACACTGAGGCCCAGCGCCAAGAGCCTTCTGGCGGTTCCCTCACTGCGAGAAGCCAAGTTACAGGGAACCAGGCAGAGGGCCTTCTTGGTAGTGGCGCCTGCCCTGTGGAACACCCTCCCACTATATGTCAAAGAGAAAAATAAGCTGCCCTTCGGTCCCAGCTCACAGAGGACCAACGCCAGACGGTGTTTATATACAAAGGTCTTTATTGAAGTTCAGTTTCCATTTCAAAGCCGCAGCGCGCAGCTCTACGTCCTAAACCCTAGACCGGCGAAGTCCCGTCTGAGTCTCCTCCCCTCTGACACCAGTTTAATATCCTAGCCCTGCTCCACCTTTTCCGCTGCTCTCTCTTTCTCTGGGTCCTTCTGCCCGTTGGTGCATTCCCCTTTCTAGACTCCTCTGACGCTGAGTCGCTTAGCTCCTCCCCCTGCCTCCGGCGAGCTTTGGGACCCGGCTCCCAATCCTCATCCTCTGCGGTCCCACGCTCCTGTACATTTGAACTTGCTTCTCACGCCAATCCAGTGACCTTCCTCCTAACCGTTACACTACTCCTGTCACTGCTTCCCTCTTCCGGAATACTGGCCGGATTTGACCTCCCCTCCGTTGTCCGACTCTCCGATGGAGGCGTGGTCAGCCCTGCCTCATCTTCTCTCCCTGGTGGGGAATCCACTGGCCCTGATACTTGGGACTTTCCCCCCTCACTATGCTCTGGTGGGGAAGCTGGTCCTGATTTCCAACTGCTGCTCTGGGAGTCCCTGCTCCCCCCTTGCTCCTGGGGCGTTCCCCTTGGGAACCCTCTACCCCTGGCCACTGGCGCCCCCTTCTGCGAATCTTCCGATTCGCTGGAGAGACTCATGGAATCCCTTGGGCCACTGTCATATTCTCCTACGCTCCCCTCAGATTCTTCCCCTTCGCTCTCCATCTCCTCTCTTCCTTGTGCCTCTCCTCCTGAGCCCCTGACACGTGTTTGCATAAAAGACTATGGCTGAGTAGGGGTCAGTGTCTAGGACTTGGTGTGTCTTTCATTAGGCATGCAAACAGTCTTGGTCCAGTATACCTGAAGGAGCCTCTCCACCTCCATCGTTCTGCCCGGACACTGAGGCCCAGCGCCAAGAGCCTTCTGGCGGTTCCCTCACTGCGAGAAGCCAAGTTACAGGGAACCAGGCAGAGGGCCTTCTTGGTAGTGGCGCCTGCCCTGTGGAACACCCTCCCACTAGATGTCAAAGAGAAATAACTACCAAACTTTTAGAAGACATCTAAAGGCAGCCCTGTATAGGGAAGCTTTTAATGTTTAATAGGTTATTGTATTTTAGTGTTTTGTTGGAAGCTGCCCAGAGTTGCTGGGGTGACCCAGCCAGATGGGCAGGGTATAAATAATAAATTATTATTATTATTATTATTATTATTATTATTATTATTATTATTATTATTTCAAAATTCGAGTTCAGCTCTGTGTGATCTATACTGAAAGCAGATTCCATCGCAGTATTTAGATGGATATCTAGGACTGCATAGAGACACGAGGATCGTTGTGTTAGTTTTCCTGGTTATAATGCTAGTGCTTCTGTCCTGGCTTCTCACATTACCTGTTGTGTTATGAAACTGTGGCTTTTTTATTATCAATATACCATTGCACTAAATTTCATTCACAACAGCAGGCATGATCCCCTTAGGAAAACAGTGAGAAAGAACCGCATGCCGGAATACCACCCCAAATTTCAACACATGGTGCCATCCATGAAAACTGTCAGGGAACTGCCATCGGAGCCAGAGGCGGAGGCAAGGCTCCAGAGCGATGCTGGAGAGGGTCCCAGCAGGGAGAGAGGCAGCCCATCTGCTGGGGAAGTTAATCAGCGTAACACCAGGGGTGAAGGGAGGCAGATGGGGGAATCGGAGAGAAGGCTCCAGGACTCTTCCCCGGAGACCAGTGGGGAGAGCACGGGTACTCCGCTGCCCACACCCTCCCTGCGCAGAAGTCTTCCGCGCAGGGAGAGTAGGAGGAGACTTGGTGTCAAAGAACTACTTTGCTGGAAGAAGTTCAAGAAACGCCCACTGACGGATTCTGCCAGCGACTGAAACAGCCACAAAGTGAAGGGCTGTCCAGACAGAAATGGTTTAACCAGGTAACCTAGCCATGACTGGCGGCAACTTACGCACGAGCAACCCCTATAACCATTACAGAAACATATAGAGATCTAACATTTGAGTATGGCATGTGTCTGTATCAGACAGTAAAACGTAGCTGTATGTATCCCAAGCCTGTTTTTTTTAAAAAAACACACCAAGAAAGTTGTAATGTGAAATGTAACAACCTCGAAATGAATCGATGGTCATTTGCTTTAGGCTTTTTGCCTGCAATCACGCGAGGGTAAGAAGTCTTCACCTTCATCTAAACTGGTTTCCAAAGGATTACCCAAAACCGACTTATCTCTTGCTACTTCTGTTGCCACTTTACCCTAACTTTAATTTAAACGGGAGTTCAAAAAGAAAGCAGAAGGAGAACAGAGCATTTTCATATTCTCCTGTAGAATATAGATCATGAATCTGGGGGAAGTCAATTGCATTTCAGATCTGCTGCAGTCTTTCTTGCAGTCCTTGGGAGTTCTGCATAATTATCTTTAATCCTTACCACTGCTGACTCAGTACTTTGAAAGGAGAAAAAGGGGAGAGGGAAGGAGGGGAACCTGCCTTTTTCTTCCTCCCAGTTTATTCTCCAATCCCCACTTTAAAAAAAATACAGGTGAATAATCTATATTTCAAAGAAGGATGACCTTTACTTTATTTAAATGGAATCTTTCTTTCAATATCTGAAATGAGAAAGTGATTAAGGCTGGGTTGATAGGCAAGGTGTATTTTAGAAATAGATAAACTTAAAGGTCAGACACTGTCACAAGGAGGGCTCTGACTTTTAAAATATTTAAGTATTTCGTAAGAATCTGGATTCAGGCATGTTCGGTACATTTTTTAAAAAGTTCTAATGAAATTGTTTGGCATTTTCAGAAGGGTTTCTTTTCTGTGATCCTGGCTCCTTTTTGCATTGAGCACATGGCGCAAAGGGCTTTCATGGGATCTACGTATTTTAAAAAGTCCCTCCCCAAAGCGAACCTTCCCCTCCATATTCACACCCAATTTTCTTCCCTCAGTATACAAGCATGCCACCTTGTCCCTGCGATTGAGTGGGCTGGCACCTCACCACCTGTGCAAGAGATGTCAGCACACCACTTGTGCGCATGGCATCAGCACATCACCCACCATGCTCTCACTGTGCACAAACATGGCGCAATGTGCTAATGTCAGTCACACATGTCGCATTATGTGCTGATGTGTCATGCGCATGCTGTGCTGGTTGCACAATTAAGATGAGCATGTTGTGTAGCATGCATGCATGGGCTGTGTGGATTAGAGGAGAGGCTGGTCCCCTTCTTGAAAATATGAGGGGGCTTGGCCCTCGGTCCCCCCCCATGGCACCCATGGTAGCATATGTGGTTTTCTACTGATCTTATTTTATGCTCACAACAACTCTGAGAAGTAGGTTAGTGAGCTTCATGATAACACTCTGACTATACAAGGGGTAGAGAAAATGTTTCTGCCCAAAGGCCATATTCCCTCATGAGTAATGTTCTGGGGGCTGCATGCACAATTCAAACTGTTGGTGGTGACATTTAAAACCCTATATGGCCTTGGCCCAGTGTACCTGAAGGAGCTTCTCCACCCCCATCGCTCAGCCCGGACACTGATGTCCAGGTCTGAGGGCCTTCTGGCAGTTCCCTCACTGCGAGAAGTGAAGTTACAGGGAACCAGGCAGAGGGCCTTCTCGGTAGTGGCGCCTGCCCTGTGGAATGCCTTCCCATCAGATGCCAAGGAAATAAAAAACTATCTGACTTTTAGAAGACACCTGAAAGTAGACCTGTTTAGGGAAGTTTTTTAATGTTTGATGTTGATTGATGATGATGGTGATGTTGAGAGCCACCCAGAGTGGCTGAAGAAAGCCAGCCAGATGAGCAGGGTATAAATAATAACTTATTATTACTATTTATTTTATTATTCATGCAGTGGCGAGTGAGGAGGCAAGGGATAAAGAGGGACAGAAATGAAAGGAAGGAGGTCAATGGATGTGACTGTAAACTTTGTACAGTAATCTACATTCCCCAATAGTCTAAGGATTCAACACCTGCCTTCCCCTCCATTAATATTGATATAACACTTAATAATATTTTTTTTTTTCAAATCCCAGAAGGCAAAAGCCCTCCGGAAAGCTATGGAACAAGCCTCAGTGAGAGGCTTGGCCTAGGGAAAGGACAATGGGAGTTTATCTCTATCTCCCAATGGCCAAACAAAGATGTCTCGACAACTGCTTTTGACCCTATGGACTGAGGTTCCAGATCCATACACTGCAGGATATTAATGGGGAGGGGGAATGGCACTGAGCCTGTAAACAAAACACATCCATGTGGGGATCTATGGATCCAGAATCACATCTGAAGCAGAGGTGCAACTTGAATAAATTTTGGGGGGAGGCAGGCAATAGCTTCCCCGCATAATTGATCACAAGACTTGGTGAATGCACACCATTTGAATGGCAATGCCTGTCAACTGGGGAAGGGGGGCAGCTCCCTCAAATATTTTCCTGGGGGAGAAACGGGACTTGGGTCCCCTAGGCGTTGGCTCCCATGATCTGAAGTCAGTTGTTTTACCAATCTGCATTCCAACAAATTGTATGTTCCTGGGCCATGTATTGATTCACACCCAGGTGATATTTTATATAAAGCATGCTTGGTGCCACATTCAATGAGGCCAAGGTGAAATCTAGGCACATATAAAAAATGCTGTGAAGATGCTTTTTTAAAAAATGTTTTGAAAAATCTACTGAATTTGCCAAAAGCCATCTAGTGTCACATTTGTATAATGCACTTAAAACACACTTAAAACATTATATTTGCAGCTGTATAGCTGAGTCCCAAATAGTGGTTGCTCAATAAATAAATGTAGTGGTAGCTTTCAAAGCCAAATAGTTACACACCTTGGCCGGGTAAGCCCTGCTTTTATTGATAAGGAGCATATTTTTTTCCAATTCCAATTAAAAAAAATTAGAGGTTATTCAGAGGCTGCCCTTAAAAAAATAACATGCAAATGAGGTCATTTAAAGGTTTTATTAATTTCCTTGTGGCTGCTTTAGCATTTTTTCCCTAGCAATAATGTAACAGCCAAATTGCCCTATCTCTGAAGTGTGATTATGAAGTACACAGCTAATTATTTCGTTTAACTATGGGCAATTTAATCCTTTTGATTTCATCTTAGTGGTTGTCTTTCCAATGCACATGGTTATTTTTAATGTTTCTTATTACTTTAGTTAAAAACTGAAATTAGAGGTGCAACATCTCAAAGAAGAAAAGAAACCAGTGAAGGTTCTGGATTGCTAACAAGTTTGGGGTCAACAAGATCGAGTAGCAATAGCACTCTGGAGCTGAATTAACAATATGGGACTGTTCGCCAATGTTCTTTTAATAAAATAAATTGTTTCCATTTGCTAGTAAAACTATTACCATTCCAGGGAAAGCGGGGCGGAGGGAGAGACACCACCATTGCTTGTAAAGATCAGAGGTCAAGATTGCAAATTGTTCCTATTTTCTATGTCACTTTTTATAATGCTAAGAATTTTATGAGTCCCGACAGCTGCAGATTGGCTTCAACGGGTTGCAGAAATAAGTAAATGCAGCGAAGGCGAGTTTAGAAGACCAAAAGCGCAAAGATCAATGTTTAGACTGAGTGGGAATGTTATTTGCTTGCAAATAATTTTGGTTGGGAGTGGAAGGAATAGTTTACTCCTTTCGTTTGGTGCAGAGTGATCCTTGGGGGAGAAAATGTGTAGCCCGCAAAATTACGGGAACACTTGAGCTTAAGTAGAAACAGTACAGTCAAGTAAACTGCCTCATCTGTTTTTATCTGCTATTGGGAGAAAGGTACGGTGGACTATGCAACCTGTGCGTTTATGTCCCTTCATCCCCAGATTTTTCAGAATTGTTATATATGTTTTCAGACCAGCTGCATGCCATCTCTAATAATAATAATTTATAATAATATTTTATTATTTCTACCCCACCCACTTGGCTGGGTTCCCCCTGCCACTCTGGGTGGCTCCCAACAGAATATTAAAAACACAATAGAACATCAAACATTAAAAACTTCCCAGTACAGGGCTACCTTCAGATGTCCTCTAAAAGTCAGATAGTTGATTATTTCCTTGACATCTGATGGGAGGGCATTCCACAGGGTGGATGTCACTACCAAGAAGGCCCTCTGCGTGGTTCCCTGTAACCCCACTTCTTGCAGGGAGGGAACAGCCAGAAGGCCCTCAGAGCTGGACCTCAGTATCCGGGCTGAATGGTGGGAATGGAGATGCTCCTTCTGGTATACTGGACCAAGGCCATTTAGGGCTTTAAAGGTCAGCGCCAACAGTTTGAATTGTGCTCAGAAACGTACTGAGAGCCAATGTAGGTCTTTCAGGACTGGTGTTATACGGTCTCGGTAGCCACTCCCATTCACCAGTCTAGCTGCTGCATTCTGGATTAGTTGTAGATTAGTTGTACATAGAATATTTTTTTTTATAAATATTTTATTAGGTTTTTATTAAACAAATTTCCACTTTCAAATACATACTTCCATGAATCCAATGGACTTCCCCCATCTCCCGAGCACTGCATTCCCTGTGTAACCAAAACCTCAGCAATTTGTTGACTTGTTTTGTACATAACAATATATCTTCCATTTTATCGTGTTATCTGATGTAAACATTTCGATACAATTGCATTAATTTTTAATTTCCACACAATAAAAATATTTCGTTACCTCACTTCTGTCTTATAGTATCTTATTTATCAATTCAGAAATTTGCCGATACTGAAGCTATACCTTCCTAGAAAGGAGCATTTTTTAACATTCATACAACTTATAATGCTTTTTCAAATAGTCCTTAAAATTTTTCCAAACTTCCTCCGTTTCTTCTTCTCCCGAGTCTCGAATTCTGCCAGTCATTTCAGCCAACTCCATATAGTCCATCAGCTGCGTCTGCCATTCTTCCAATGTGGGTAGATTTTGTGTCTTCCAGTGCTTTGCCAACAGAATCCTCGCTGCTGTAGTAGCGTACATAAAGAAAGTTCTATCTTTCTTGACCATCCTCTGGTCTACCATGCCCAGAAGGAAGGCCTCCGGTTTCTTAGGTAAGGTGAATCTCAGCACCTTTTTTAGTTCATTATGTATCATTTCCCAGAAGGCCTTCACTTTCGGGCAGGTCCACCAGAGGTGTAAAAATGTCCCTTCCTCTTCCTTACATTTCCAGCATTTATTATCAGACAGGTGATATATCTTTGCAAGCTTGACTGGGGTCATGTACCACCGGTATATCATTTTCATAATGTTTTCCTTCAAGGCAGTACATGCCGTGAATTTCATTCCGGTGTTCCATAACCTTTCCCAGTCTTCAAACATAATGTTATGCCCCAAGTCCTGTGCCCACTTTATCATAGAGGATTTGACAATCTCATCCTGTGTGTTCCATTTAAGCAGCAAGTTATACATTCTCGAAATTAGCTTGGATTTTGGCTCAAGCAGCTCTGTCTCTAGTTTCGATTTTTCCTCCTGAAAACCCACTTTTTTGTCTGCTTTAAAAACTTCCTGGATTTGAGCATAATGCAACCAATCTCGCACCTTGTTTTTTAGCTTTTCCATACTCTGTAACCTCCATTTATCTCCAATTTTTTCAATTATTTCCCAATATTTAGGCCAGTGGGCCTCCATATTGAGTCTTTTACGTGCTTTGGCCTCCATCGGTGAGAGCCACCTCGGAGTTTTACTCTCCAATAAGTCTTTATATTTTGACCAGACCATGAAAATTGCCCTTCTGACAATATGGTTTTTGAACAATTTATGAACTTTAACCTTGTCATACCACAAATATGCATGCCACCCAAAAGCATTATCAAATCCCTCCAGGTCAAGGACATCGGTGTTCTCCAATAGGATCCAATCCTTCAACCAGCAGAGGGCTGCAGCTTCGTAATATAACCTCAAGTCCGGCAGGGCAAACCCCCCTCTTTCTTTCGCATCTGTTAGTATTTTAAACTTTATTCGGGGCTTTTTGCCCTGCCAGACAAATTTAGATAAATCCCTCTGCCATTTTCCAAAACATTCCACCTTATCCACGATCTGGAGGGACTGAAACAAAAATAGCATTTTCGGCAATACATTCATCTTTATAGCAGCTATTCTGCCCAACAAGGAAAGTTTTAATCTTGACCATGTTTCCAGATCTCTTTTTATCTCTGACCAACATTTCTCATAGTTGTCCTTAAATAAATTCAAATTTTTGGAGGTCAAGTGCACCCCTAGGTACTTTACTTTTTTAACCACATTTAGTTCTGTTTCTTTTCTGAACTCCTCTATTTCAGTAGTTGTCAAGTTTTTTGCTAAAACTTTAGTTTTTTGTTTATTCAGCTTGAATCCCGCCACCCGACCAAAATCAGAAATTAATTCTAACGCTCTTTTAGTACTAGAGGCTGGCTCCTGTAATGTTAATACCAAGTCGTCTGCGAAAGCTTTCAGTTTATATTGTTTCTCTCCGACCACAATTCCCTGTGTCAACCGGTCGTTTCTAATCATGTTCAGTAGCACCTCCAGGACTGAAATAAACAGCAGAGGAGATAGAGGGCACCCCTGTCGTGTCCCTTTTTCAATTTTAAACTCCTCTGTCACCACGTTGTTTACTATCAATTTGGCCTTTTGTTCTGAATAAATTGCTTCTATTCCATTTTCAAACCCCCGCCCTACTCCCATCCTTTCCAAATTTTTCTTCATAAACAGCCAAGAAATGTTGTCAAAGGCCTTCTCCGCATCAATAAAAATCAACACCGCTCTTGTGTTTGAATTAATCTGTAAAAACTCCAAAATGTCAATGATGTTTCTTGTGTTGTCAAATAAATGCCTACCAGGGAGAAAGCCTGCTTGGTCCTTATGAATAACTTCATTTAAGACTTTCTTAAACCTACTTGCCAAAATGTCTGCAAAAATTTTATAATCCACATTTAGGAGTGAGATAGGACTGTAGTTTTTAAGTTGAGTTTTTTCAGATTCTAGTTTTGGGATCAACGTGATGAAGGCTTCTTTCCACGTTTCCGGTGCCTTCCTCCCCTCCATAATCTGGTTGCAAACTTCCAGCAATGGTTGTGTCAATGAGTCCTTCAGTACCTTATAATATTTGGAAGTAAGCCCATCAGGTCCCGGAGATTTGCCCAGTTGGAGGTTCTGAATGGCGCATTCAATTTCTTGGGTTGTAATATTACAGTTCAGGGTTGCTCTCATTTCCTGGGGTATTTTTTGTAATCCATTAGTTATAACAAATTGGTCCACCTCTGAGCTTTTTTGTGGCCTTTGAGAATAGAGTTCTTTAAAATATTTCTGGAAGGACCTTCTGATTTCATCGGGTTTCTGAACCATTCTCCCTTCAATCTCTAGATTTGTAACTGTGTTAAGTTTTTGTCTCTTTTTCAACTGCCAGGCTAACAATTTTCCACATTTGTTTGCAGATTCAAAGGATCTTTGTTTCATTTGTTTAATTTTCCATTCCACCTCTTGATTTATCAGTTTCGAATATTGTGCCTGGAAAAACTTCACTTCTCTCAATACTTCCTTCGATTTAGGCCTGGATCTCAGTTTTCTCTCTCCTTCTCTTATTTTCTCCAAGATCTTCTCCTTCTTTTCATTCCAGAGTCTTTTTTTAATCGTGTTCTGTTGTATTAGAAACCCTCTTATCACTGCTTTGCTTGCGTCCCAGATTATTCTTTTTTCCACATTTGTCTTTAAGTTTATTTCAAAATAGTCCTTTAGAACTTTTTGGGCCTTCTTAACAATCTCCTGATCTCTTAACAAGGCGTCATTCATTCTCCATCTGAACGATCCGGTTGTATTTAGTCTCAGTTCCATTCTCAAGGCGTTGTGGTCGGAGCAGGTTTTTGGGCAGATTTCCACTTTTCTGGTCTTAGGTGCCAGCCCTCTAGTTATCCATATTTGGTCGATTCGCGTCCATGTCATATGGGCCTCGGAAAAGAAAGTTCCTTCTTTCCCTAGAGGGTTCTTGATCCTCCATATGTCAATCAAATCCAAATTGTCAGTCATTTCAAAAAAGGTTTTTGGAAGTCTGCCATCTTTCGTTATATTAGCACTTTGTGACTTATCCATATTCACTGAGGCGACACCGTTCATATCTCCCAACATGATAATGTTGTTATAATCCAAATAGTCCAGCATAATCTCATGCAGCTTCTTAAAAAATTCCGATTTTCCATCATTTGGGGCGTAAATTCCCAGAATTAAAAACTTTTCTCCTTGTGTCTGGATTTCAATTGCCAAAATTCTGCCCTGTTCGTCTTTAAATACAAATTTTGGGGACAAGTTCTCCTTTGCATAAATCACCACTCCTCTTTTCTTAACTTTATCCGATGAAATAAATTCTTGGCCTAGCCTTTTATTGATTAGCACTTTTCTATGGAGTCTTGTCACATGTGTTTCTTGCAGGCAAATAATATCCAATTGTTCTTTTTTCAAAATATGAAATACTTTTCTGCGTTTTTCTGGAGAGTTCCCGCCATTTATATTCCAACTAAGAAGCTGTAGAGACATCCCGGTCTACTTCTTGGGTATCACAGTTGGGTATCTAATTTGTCGTCCTTTTCCGGAAGCTGTGGTGCCGGGCCGCCTCCAGATGGTATGGATCCTGGTGGTAATCCCGGTGGTGGAGGCCAAGAATCTGCGGCTCTCTTTTGGAGGTCCTCCTCGTTGTCGTGTAGGAACTTCTGGTGGTCTTCTGGCGTTTTGATTCTTACCTTCTTTCCTTTATAGGTAAATGACAGACCTTGAGGAAATTCCCACCTGTAAGGGATTGCGTTGTATCTTAACAATTTGGCCAAGTCTGTATATGTGGCTCTAAGGTCCAACAAATATTTAGGAATGTCTCTATAAATTTCTGCCCTTTTACCTTCGACTTCCAGGGATTTTTTAAAGTGTTGGCCTAATATCTTGTCTCTTTCCTCTCTTGTTCTCAAACAAACCAAACAGTCTCTGGACTTATCTTTTTTAACCGATCTTCCCAGTCTGAAGGCCGTCACAATCTTGAAGTCTTTATCTTCTTCAACCCCCCAAAATTTAGAAAACAGCTCCGTCAAGAATTTCTCTAGGTTGCCCTGTTCCAACTCTGGGACAGCCCTCAGCCTAAGATTACATTCCTTACTTTTCAGTTCCACCATTGACAGGTAGGCTTGCTGTTCTCCTACCTGTCTTCTCAGAGGTCTTACTTCCCCTTTGATCTCTTCCACCTTCTTGCACGCTTGCTCAGCTTTTTGATTGGCTTCCGCAGCTAATTTGTAATTCTCCGCCGTAGCTCCTTGCAGTTTCTCAATAGCCTGGGTGTGCTGCGAAACCTGATCTGTTAACTTGCTGATAGTAGATGTAGCTCTATCAATTTTAGATGACTGATCGTCCACCTTCTTATTCAAAAGTGCCAATTGTTCCAAAATTTGTTTCAAGACTGGATCAGTTCCTCCAGCTGCCATTTCTTCTGTAGCAGGCGTTTCAACTTCCTCCTCCTGCGCCGTCAACACAGTAGGCACCGAGGATCTACGATGATGAATCAAGGTTGTTTGGACCAGCTGCCCAGCTCTCTTGTCTTTTTTCTTTTCTTTAACTTCCTCAGCTAAAGCTTCCTTAGCTTTAGCTGCTCTTGTTTTCGCTGGGCCACTCATTCCCCAGCTGCTGTTCAAGGTCAAACAGTCTTTCAGTCCATGAGAAAGGCAAGTCCAGAGTATAAACAATTAAACCACAAAAAATCCCAATAAGATACAGTTCCCAGGCCACTATGCCTCCGCAAATCCACTAGGGGGGGTTTTCAAAGGAAAGAAAGTTTCTTTTCCACCATCAAAGCTCCTATTTCAACTGAAATCCCCAAGTTCAGAAAGGAGGATTTCAGAGAGTTCTGTTTCAAATTAGTGCCACAAGGTAACAGAGAGGTTTCGATGACAGTATTAAAGCGATAGTGTATCCATCAATGCAACAGTTTATGTTAAAAGAAAAGTTTCAGCAGCCTGACAGTACTCATTTGCAACACTGGCAGTCCAATAACTCGGTTGTCCCCTTCAATTCCACGTCTCTTCACAATAGGAGGAAGATTCTCTAGCACACTGGACTAAAACATTTATTTCTTCGCCCTTTTTCGATTTCTAGAAACACACAGTCTATTAATGCCCCTTCTTACTTCTTTCAAAGTCTCTTTTTAACACTTCAGCCCGCATCGGGTTCTTTGCTTTGCTCCGATTAGCAGGACCGGAAGGCGGACTTCCTGTTACTCGCCTCCCGTTTTCAGCCAAAATAGACAAATTTAAGTTAATCCTTAATCAGCTCTTTGGTACCCCTTACTCACGGGTAAATTGCAGCCAATCTCGATGTTTTTCAAGAAGAAAGGTCGGCGCTCATCAGCAACAGCAGCGCGGCTTCACTTCCGCGAAAAGAGCGATGAACTCACAGCGCCGCTCCCCCGTTCACGATCCGGAGCCTCTTACGAGGTCCCTTCCTCGCTTCTGGGGGGGCTTCTGGCACCCGCCGAGTCCCACGGCCACAGGCTCGCTCTGCCTGCGGTTAATCTGGATGGGTCTCCGCTTCGCCGTAGCGGAAAACCCTTTTTCGCGGAGCCCCTCTTCACTGGGTAAAGAGGACCGCCATTGCTGTTTTGCGCCGCCTCCGGAAGTCTCTAGTTGTACATAGAATAAAGCAGGGATTGAGCTCTTCCAAAGTCACTGGACTGCAACTCCCATCAGTCCCAGGCCCAGGCAATATGATCAGTGGTTAGGGATGATGGAAGTTTCAGTCCCATAACTTCGGGAGGATCTCAGATTCCCTATCTCTGGGAGTGTTATACACATGGAAAATATAGGAAAGAATGATACAAAGGAGAAAGTAGTAATATATCTAGAGAAATGAATGACCACCAAACCTCCTCTATCTGTAATCACAAGGAAGGCAGAATCTCAGCTTTCTGGTTCCATGAAATGATTCAGAGTTCTGGTGTAGTTATTTATTAAAACTGTAGCACATGCAATTTCAGACACTTAGAGTTGGATCAATCTCAAAGATGTTTGCCATTCATTCTTAACATTTGCAAACAGTTTATAACTGGATACCCTTTCCCATCATATAGAGTCACAATTGAACTATCCCTGACTATTATCAAGTTTTTATTGTGTTAAAAATAGCAAGTTCAGAGATAAACAAACCACTTTGATAGTAATGTTATTTACCATTTTAAAATCATGTGTGGTATCTTGTGTGCTGTTCTTGGTGTCCTCATCCTTCTTGAATTAATCACATGGGCTTCCTCACACAATAAGGAATCCGATAGTAAATGAGATGCCAACCTAAAGTATAATGTTTTATTATGTTTATAATATTCTGTTTGGAGCCACCCAGAGTGGCTGGGGCAACCCAGACAGATAGACGGCATATAAATAATAAGATTTTAAAGAAAATTATTATTACTACATGACAACATAACTGAAGGCAAGTAAAAATACAGTGGTACCTCAGGTTAAGTACTTAATTCATTCCGGAGGCCCGTACTTAACCTGAAACTGTTCTTAACCTGAAGCACCACATTAGCTAATGAGGCCTCCTGCTGCGGGCGCGCTGCCGGAGCACGATTTCTGTTCTCATCCTGAAGCAAAGTTCTTAACCTGAAGCACTATTTCTGGGTTAGCAGAGTATGTAACCTGAAGCGTATGTAACCTGAGGTACCACTGTAGTTGGCACCAAAGATAATGGAAGATAATGCTTTTGTTACCATGATCAGTGGCAAAGCTGCATGCTCCACTACCAGGGGCAGAGAGCAAGCGGGGGCATGGCTGGCGCCCCCGGGGGCATGACATGGCCACTGGGGGCATGGCACACCACCTGCGGGGATGTGGTACGCATTCTGGGGACATGGTACGTTGCTCGTGAGGGTGTGGCGTGCTACCTGCAGGGGCGTGGTGCATGTTCTGGGGCGGTTGCGCCACCTGGGGCCGTGGTGCCTGGGCGCAGGGGGTCACGGCACGTGTTGGGGGGTCTGCTGCGATGGCACCCTGCCGGAATAGTGCTGCTGGGGGCAGTCCACTCCCTCCACACCCCTATTCCTCCACCAGTGACCATGATGCATTTTCCACAAGCAATGAAATCCCTCTGTGAGGCCACTACTGAAAGACAGTACAGTATCTGAAATGTTAAGCATTATAGCCCTGTTTGAAATACTTTACTTGGTATCACGGCAGAGTATTTTCAAAGAAATTGAAAGCAACACAGACAGTCTCCTGCTCCTTGAGATTATGCACTGAATTGCACCACTTGCGCATGTTTAATTTGCTTCAATATGCTCCAGATTCAGAATTTTCAGGAATTTCTGTTGTGACCACATCAGTTTCAGCGGGCTGTTTTCTTTGTGAATGCACAATACTTTCCAATGGCAGTGTTGGAGTCTTTAGTGAGCCGCCACTGACATATACCTAATCTCTCTAAATTGACAGCGAAAGACACATTAACTCAGCTTGTCATCCGTTCTGCTACACAAAAGAGTTACGCTACCTGAGGGGGGGGGAGAGAATGTGTCTTGGCAATAAGCAGTAATCTACCATGTAGTGTTTAAAAAAGCATAATTTAATTGCTGATTGTTTCCTGAGCACAGCATAAAATTGGATGCAAACAGGAAATGTGCGACGCAGGTTTCTAGCATAATTAGTAATATAGGTATATATTCAAGGTACTACAGATCTTATTTTAATGAATAGAAGGTAGATTAACCTTGGAATGAGGCATTCAATAATTTTCCTTGGGCTAAGAATGAATAAAAAAGCACATCAAAGAGGAACAAAAGCTCTCTTTGTTTGTGGAGCAAAGGTACGTCTCTCTTTCTGTGTACAAAACTAAATCTGTAACCAGTTTCAATGTCACTGCTGTTTATAAAAATGAAAATGTGAATCCTTCTTCGATGATGTGAATCAAAATGCAGTATCGCATCTGATGTCTAATAATAAACCATACGTTTCAAACCAGAAATATAATTAGTAAAGTAAGTTATATCATTGTAGCATTCTCCAAGTCTGTATACATGTGCCCTCCTTGGATGGATATGAGATGCCACTTGTTGTTGTTTAGTCGTTTAGTCGTGTCCGGCTCTTTGTGACCCCATGGACCAGAGCACGCCAGGCACTCCTGTCTTCCACTGCCTCCCACAGTTTAGTCAAACTCATGCTGGTAGCTTCGAGAACACTATCCAACCATCTTGTCCTCTGTCGTCCCCTTCTCCTTGTGCCCTCCATCTTTCCCAACATCAGGATCTTTTCCATGGAGTCTTCTCTTCTCATGAGGTGGCCAAAGTATTGGAGCCTCAGCTTCAGGATCTGTCCTTCCAGTGAGCAATCAGGGCTGATTTCCTTCAGAATGGATACGTTTGATCTTCTTGCAGGCCATGGGACTCTCAAGAGTCTCCTCCAGCACCATAATTCAAAAGCATCAGTTATTCAGCGATCAGCCTTCTTTATGGACCAGCTCTCACTTCCATACATCACTACTGGGAAAACCATAGCTTTAACTATACGGACCTTTGTTGGCAAGGTGATGTCTCTGCTTTTTAAGATGCTGTCTAGGTTTGTCATTGCTTTTCTCCCAAGAAGCAGGAGTCTTTTAATTTCGTGGCTGCTGTCACCATCTGCAGTGATCATGGAGCCCAAGAAAGTAAAATCTCTCACTGCCTCCATTTCTTCCCCTTCTATTTGCCAGGAGGTGATGGGGCCAGTGGCCATGATCTTCGTGATCTTCATGAGATGCCACGTGCATGTGCAAAACACCATAGTAGATAAAACATGACTGGTGCTAGTGATCTAGGGAACATAACAGATAAGCAAACCCTGCTGGTTTTAATAGTATTTTGAACTTAATTAGTTTTTTGATCTGCTATGGAATTGGCACCAGGATTGGGAGAGAAAGCTAGGTGAAGATAGAATACTGTACCAATATCTTTTCAAGTGTTGGCCCCAGCTAGCGCTGAAATGGCATTTGTTTTTTGGGCATAGAAAAAGATTGGGCTGGCTCTATGGATACATCAGCACACAAGTCCCTAAAACATGGATGTTATCAGCCATTTTAGGGCTTGCTGGTATCTTGGCCTGCTGTCGCAGGACTGGGCATTATTCAGAAGTCATGGATTTGAGAGAAAGGGGCTAATACAGGCTGTGTAAGCTACAAGGATACTTTAGATCCATGTTTTCTGATGTCTTGGCAGCTCAGGAAAGCACAAGATCAATTAATTCTACAATTCTGTTAATTGAAGCACAGGTAATCTGGGATTAGCTGGTAGTCGGAGCAGAGAAGTCCGGGGGGGGGGGAATGCTTCTTCAGCAAAATCCATTTCACCTGATCTCACTCTTGCCTGCCTCCTCCACTCCATTGTCTTCCTCCTATGGTCTACAAGATCCTCCTCCTTTTACTCCTATGCCCTTACATGCTTCACTTTCTATTCAGCTTCTCGGAGCCGTTCCTATTACCTCTTTCACATTTATGTGCTTTTTAAGGCTCACATTTGCAGTTGAGGAGCTGATCTGAACCTTGGAAAACCTGAAAGGGACAAGGGGGGGTGTTTTGTGCTTCACAGTTCCTGTTTCAGTTCTATTTGCTTTTCAAGGCTCGTATGAGGAGCTCAGCTACTGATCTGAGCCTTAGGAGGTACATAGACTTGAAAGAGAAAGCGGGAAGAGTGATAACCTTCCAGCTTCCTCCTCCTATTCTAAGTACTTTTCAAGGTACAGGAATGTAACCACCTTTGCCATCTTGTGATGAGTATTCAGTGGCTTTGAGGGGACCAGGTGAAATCCTCAATGGTACCAACAGTTGCAACTTTCTTTTACCCTTGTATATGCCGTATTCTTTGCTCTGTAAGATGCACCAGACCACAAGATGCACTGTTTTTGGAGGAGGAAAACACGGAAAAAAAATATTCTGAATCTCAGAAGCCAGAACAGCAAGAGCGTTCGCTGCGCAGTGAAAGCAGCAATCCCTCTTGCTGTTCTGGCTTCTGGGATAGCTGCGCAGCCTGCATTCGCTCCATAAGACACACACACATTTCCCCTTTCTTTTTAGGAGAGAAAAAGTGAGCAAAAAAATACAGTATATGATTTCTTAATACTTACAGAGCAAAAAATACAGTATATGATTTCTTAATACTTTCATTTTTTTTCTATATTAAACTGGGTGCCTTGTACAATGCCTACTTTAAAAATAAAAAAGCACTCAAAAGGCAGCAGCAGCAGCAACTATGACTCATTTGGATTCTCTTTGACCTCACTATCAGATTAGTCAAGCATTTTTATTTTATTTTTACATTTATAGAAGGGCTAATGAATGTAAATCTCAATGCGTACTACCAGTTCTTTTGTGGCATTATACCAAGCCCCAGCATGTAGTTTCAAAATGGCAGTCCTAACTGCTCTCAAACCGGTTCTCTTGGCCAGTCTTGTAGGCCTGGCGCTCAAACAGGCCAATTCTTCTTCTCTCTCCTCACTTACTTTTTCTTTTTTTGGGGGGAGCTCTTACCTGCAATCTCGACTTCCCTAAACAGAACATTTCCCACAGAATAAAAACTCTCTCTTTAGATTGTCACACAACCATTAAGTTCTCTTGTTCTTTTTATTGGTGACTTACAAAATAGTGTGCATATAGGTTTTTGGGGTTTTTTTCCCCTTCCCATCTTACAGCAATTAGAGATAAGGTCACCATAACTTTGTTAAAACCCTCTCGCTGATGTTAATTGGTGCTGACATTTTATCAATGTTTAAAAAATGTTCTTCTTCTTCTGAAGCCATATTTCTAATTTTGATTCTGCTTTCTTTATTGATTTTAATCTGTTATGTCTGAAAATACCTCCCAAGTGATAATCACTAAAATGCCATTTAGAAACATTTAAAGCCCAAGAGAGGGGTTTCCTTCAGAATCTATCGATAGCAGCTTTCTTGTTTCCAGTCACTCAGGGCCTCATCCTGCCATCATTTCGGATTTCTTGTGGAAGCTCTATGCTTCAGACAGTGGCAGAGTGTACGGCCTTGCTTTGCCCTTGAATTGGTAGATCTGAGTGAGCAAGGAACCTGAAATAAAACAAAAAGCAAAAACAAAGAATAAGGAATAAGCATGACACCATGTGCTTCCTTGAATCCCTCAGATTCAGTCAGTAGTGAAGGGGTAATAATCTCACTCCTCAAATCTTTATAAAGAGTGCAAGCTAGAAGCACATGGCCAACTGATTCAATCCTGCCATCTCCACATGATATATTGTCTATTTGGTATAGACAATATTGTACGATCACTGATGACCAACTGTTGTGTGATTAGACTCTAGCAGTGACATTGCTACACTTACATTTGACACTGAATCCACCGTGCCAGGAACTGTGATGTTCCAGAAATGTCCAATGGGAGAATGACATGGGGGTATTGTAAATGTAAACAACATTCTTTTTCCTTCTGCGGTTCTGAGGTTTCTTTATTTTATTTTATTTTAAAATGAAAAACTGGGCCAGAGCTTACAGAATATGTTTACTGCATCAGAGAGCTGCCTTTCAAAATAAGCACATTACCGCCAGTGTTCTCCCTTTCTCGCTAATGCTGCTCCAAGGATGGGAGATGAAATCATATGCCTGTTAAAACTATTCCCGAAATAGTGTATGAATATGTGAAGGAAACGAGTTAAAATATTGGGATGAAATGGGGGAGCACATGCAAATGTAGCAAATTAACTTTTTGAGCTGATTATGGCAAAAAGTCACGGTCACCGCATAGGTCAGCCAGCTTCTTGTTAATGAGGCCTTATTTAGGAGAGGCAACGGATTCTCGCTCCCCCCCCCTTCCCTTCAAATGAATGTTCTCTGGTTTCTTCCATTTCTGCAACTACATGCTGTTCTGTTTCTAGGGCTGTTAAATGCAGCTTAAAAACATCATTACTTTCTCAATCCCTTGAGCTGCTCTCTTAGGTATATAATTTGGGCCAAGGGAGGGTCATGTTTCACGCAATTGCATGTCATTCAAGCTTTTGTACAGTACTAATGTGGAGTGTGTCATGAATACTGCATTGTTTTAATGATGGTCTAAGTTTATCAACCAGAAATCGCTACTGCTATTCACTTTTACAGATATTTTTGAGCTCCTTTCTGTCACCCAATGCATAGTCAGAGGGCTTCTACCTGCCCATTGGGCTGGGTTGAGGAGACTGGGTTCAATCCTTTGCTCAGCCATAAAGTTCATTACTCATCCTAACTTAAGCTACATCACAGAGTTGTTGGGAAAACTGCTAAAAAGAATGTACAGCTAGGCCAGAATTCTTTCAGGGAGAGCCACATTTCCCAATTCACACTGAGTTAATTGGCTAAACTGAAATAGCATCTTTGCTATAAAGTTATAGAATAAACTAGTAGCAAAAGGTTATGATCAATGAGATGTATTTTTAGGAAACCAAACCTCTATTACCATTAAAAATTGCCACATTTTTCCTTTCAGTTTCTCTGCTTTATTCAAACCTCTTCCGTTTTTTTAAACTGCTGTTTTAAAACCTGTCTTCTCTTTTGTTCCCCTTCCCCACCCTGACCGTGTAAATCCAGGATTTTGGTGGGACAAATCCTGCAACTGGGTGGCGGCGGTGGCAGCAGCCTTGTGATTGCAACCTTACATCATTTTTTTTGTACTTGGGAAGATATATTATTTTCCCTTGACAAGTCCTCAAACAACATATTTTTTTAAAAAGACAATGATTGAATTGGGGGCAGGATTTTCAAAACATGAAAGACTGTCTAACAAGAAAGCTGGGAAGCCCTTTTGGGGTAGCTCATTTGATAGAGCATGAGATTCATACTGCCAGGGTCATGGGTCCGAGCTCCACCTGATCATTGTAGGAAGTTGGACTAGTTGACCCTTGTGATCCCTTCCAACTCTACAATTTAATGATTTTATGGTATGTTGGCTAACTGAGCTACTGTCTTGCCAAACGCAAGGTGGTTTTTTTTATAAAAAAAAATGAGATTCATCAGTAATACAAAACACAAATGAGAAAGAAGATTAAAGATGTTATTCTAAACAGCCAGCAATATATACATACTAAGTGTCAGGGAACTGACATCAGAGTGAGAGGCGGAGGCAGGGCTCCTGAGCGATGCCGGAGAGGGGACCAGCAGGGGGGAAGGAATTCAGTGCAACACCAGTAGAGAAGGGAGGGAGATGGAGGAATTAGAGACTGGTCTCCAAGACCCTGCATCAGAGACTAGTGGAGAGAGCGCTGGCACACCCCTGCCTTCCCCTTACTTACGCAGACGAGTTCCGCGCAGGGAAAGTAGGAGGAGACTTGGCATCAAACAGCTCTTATGCTGGAAAAGGTTCAAGAAACGCCCACTGACAGATTCTGCAAGCGACTGACCAGCCACGGAGTGTGGGCTGTCAGCCAAGGCATGGTGAACCAGGCAATTGGACACAACTAGCAGGCAACTTATGCGCAAGTAACCCCTTACAACCATTACACTAAGCAAGCACTTCAATCTGCCACTTGGAAGCTCCCAAGAAGTGGTGAAGTGACTGCCTGGATCAGTCCCCTAGATCAGGGGTCAGCAAACATTTTCAACTGTGGGCTGGTCCACCATCCCTCAGACCTTGTGGGGGCCAGACTATATTTTGAAAAAAAAAATAGTGAACAAATTCCTATGCCTCACAAATAACCCAGAGATGCATTTTAAATAAAAGGACACATTCTACTCATGTAAAAACACACTGATTCCTGGACCGTCTACGGGCTGGATTGAGAAGGCGATTGGGCCCCCGTACCCACCTAGATGGCACCAATGGCAGCATATGTGGTTCTCTATTGACCTTATTTTATGCTCACAACAACTCTGAGAGGTAGGTTAGTGAGCTTCATGACAACACTCTGACTATATAAAGGGTAGAGGAAATGTTTCTGCCCAAAGGCCATATTCCCTCATGAGTAATGTTCTGGGGGATGCATGCACAATTCAAACTGTTGGTGCTGACATTTAAAACCCTAAATGGCCTTGACTCTGTATACCTGAAGGAGCATCTCCACTCCCATCGTTCAGCTCAGACACTGAGGTCCAGCTCTGAGGGCCTTCTGGCGGTTCCCTCACTGCGAGAAGTGAGGTTACAGGGCCTTCTCGGTAGTGGTGCCCACCCTGTGGAATGCCCTCCCACCAGATGTCAAAGAGAACAACAACTACCAGACTTTTAGAAAACAACTGAAGGCAGCCCTGTTTAGGGAAGCTTTTAATGTTAGGGAAGCTTTTAATGTTCCTCAGCCCAGAGTGGCTGAGGCAACCCAGCCAGATGGGCGGGGTATACATTATTATTATTATTATTATTATTATTATTATTATTATTATTGCTTGCCTGACTATGTGCAGCTCACTAGCTATGTGCAGATTATTCATTAGCTACCTTCTCCCAATGCCCCACTTTCTTGAAACAATGTCCAACATCAAAGGAGGTACTCATCACTATTGCTTCCTTCCAACAGATTAGAACATTAAAGGCTGTTCTCATGCCATCAAAGAGCTTAACAAAGTATGGGGGAAAGGAACAGGGGGCAGGAAGGATGACCATGTTAGATCACTAACTCCTTGAAATACAAAACAAAAAAAATTCCTTCCAGTAGCACCTTAAAGACCAACTAAGTTAGTTCTTGGTATGAGCTTTCGTGTGCATGCACACTTCTTCAGATACACTGAAACAGAAGTTTCCAGACCCTTCTATATAGTGAGAAGGTGGGGAGGGGTATTACTCAGAAGGGTGGTGGGAATGGGTGATTGGCAGATAGCTGTGATGAGCCTGTTGACGACTCTTAACGACTGCAATAGGTCTTACAGGAAAAAGCAAGGGGTGAGAAGGTGAAAAATGGCTTTGTCATGTATAATGAGATAAGAATCCAATGTCTTTGTTCAGACCAGGTCTCTCCATGGTTTTAAGTTTGGTAATAAGTTGCAATTCAGCAGCTTCTCTTTCCAGTCTATTTCTGAAATTCCTTTGTAGTAAAACAGCTATTTTGAGATCTTGTATAGAATGTCCTGGGAGATGGAAGTGTTCTCCTACTGGTTTCTCTGTCTTGTGATTCCTGATGTCAGATTTATGTCCGTTTATTCTTTGGCGTAAGGTTTGGCCTGTTTGTCCAATATAGAGAGCTGAAGGACACTGTTGGCATTTGAACATCAAATTTGATTTGATCAAACATCAAATTTGATTTGGCATCTAGATAGATTGCTCATACAGCTACTAATCAGGAAGTTTCTGCTTCTGATCTCATCTCTGCTATGAATTTGCTAGAATCCGAGACCAGGGAGAAGAGTCGGTGGAAGAAGACTGGAAAATTTTTAAAGATTATTTACAGAAATACTGTCAAATTAATGAATGTTAGAAAAATGTGGGAATGAAGGTATATGGGTTTAGCAGGAATGTTATAAAGAATTAAGTACAAATAGATTTTTAATGTATTAAAGGGAAAAAATAAGGTTAGAATAAGTTAAGATAAATCACAGGACAGAAAACAGAGGAAGATGGAAAGGAATTGCTGAAACAGTTAATTGAAGTGGAATACAAAAAGGGAGGTGTGAGGAGGTCGTGGAAACAAGTGAATGAAAGATAAGATACTGAAATTATTGGATGTGTTTTAAATTGTGTTAGTTTTGTGTTGTTACTTCAATGTTTTAGTGTTAGTGTAATGTAGTGTTTTTGTTTTTATATTGTATTGTATTTATTGTTGAATTCTTTTTCTTTCTTTTATAGTCTTTAAACTGTCAGACTTCCGGAGGCGGCGCAAAACGGCAATGGCGGTCCTCTTTACTCAGTGAAGAGGGGCTCCGCGAAAAAGGGTTGTCCGCTACGGCAAAGCGGAGACCCATTAAGATAAACCGCAGGCAGAGCGAGCCTGCGGCCGTGGGACTCGGCGGGTGCCAGAAGCCCCCCCAGAAGCGAGGAAGGGACCTCGTAAGAGGCTCCGGAACGTGAAAGGGGGAGCGGCGCTGTGAGTTCATCGCTCTTTTCGCAGAAGTGAAGCCGCGCTGCTGCTGCTGATGAGCGTCGACCTTTCTTCTTGAAAAGTATCGGAATTGGCTGCAATTTACCCGTGAGTAAGGGGTACTAAAGATTGACTTAAATTTATTTAATTCGGCTGAAAACGGGAGGCGAGTAACAGGAAGTCCGTCTCCCGACCCTGCTAATCAGAGCAAAGCAAAGAATTTGACGTGGGCTGAAGCGTTTAAAAAGAGACTTTGAAAATAGTACGAAGGGGCATCAATAGACTGTGTTTTTAGAAATCAAAAGGAATGAAGGATTAAATCATTTGGTTTATTTTGCTACGGAACCTTCCCCCTACTGTGGAGTGACGTGGAGTTAAAGGGGACAACCGAGCTGTCGGGCTGCCAGTGTTGCAAAGGAGAACTGTCAGGCTGCTGAAACTTCTTCTGAAGTATAAATTGTTGCATGGATGGATACATTATCACTTTAATATTGATATTGGAACCTTTCTGTCACCTTGTGGCACTATTTTGAAACAGAACTATCTGGAAACCTCCTTTTTGAACTTGGGGATTATAAAAGTTGATAGGAACTTTGATGGCGGAAAAGAAACTTTCCTTCTCATGAAACACCCCCCCTGGTGGATTTGCAGAGGTATAGAGGCCTGGGAACTGTATTATATCGAGATTTTTTGTGGTTTAATTGTTTATACTCTGGACTTGCCTTTCTCATGGATTGAAAGGCTATTTGACCTTGAACAGAGGCAGCTGGGGAATGAGCGGCCCAGGGAAAACAAGAGCAGCCAAAGCTAAGGAAGCTAAAGAAAAAGATAAGAGAGCTGGGCAGCTTGTTCAAACAACGTTAACACATCAACGTAGATCCTCTGTACCAACTGTGCTGACGGCACAGGAGGGAGAAGTTGAAACGCTTGCTACAGAAGAAATGGCAACTGGAGGAACTGATCTAGCCTTGAAACAAATCTTGGAACAATTGGCACTTTTGAATAAGAAGGTGGACGATCAGTCTTCTAAAATTGATAGAGCTACATCTACTATCAGTAAGTTATCAGATCAGGTTTCCCAGCATACCCAGGCTATTGAGAAATTGCAAGGAGCTACGGCTGAGAACTATAAATTAGCTGCGGAAGCCAATCAAAAAGCTGAGCAAGCGTGCAAAAAGGTCGAGGAGATCAAAGGGGAAGTAAAACCTCTGAAAAGACAGGTAGGAGAACAGCAAGCCTACCTGTCAATGGTGGAACTGAAAAGTAAGGAATGCAATCTTAGGCTGAGGGCCGTCCCAGAACTGGAGCAGGGCAACCTAGAGGAATTTTTGACGCAATTATTTTCTAAATTTTGGGGGGTTGAGGAAGACAAAGACTTCAAAATTGTGACGGCCTTCAGATTGGGAAGATCGGCTAAGAAAGACAAGTCCAGAGACTGTTTGGTTTGCTTGAGAACAAGAGAGGAAAGAGACAAGATACTAGGCCAACATTTTAAAAAATCTCTGGAAGTGGAAGGTAAAAGAGCAGAAATTTATAGAGACATTCCCAAATATTTGTTGGACCTTAGAGCCTCATATACAGACTTGGCCAAACTGTTAAGGTACAACGCAATTCCTTACAGGTGGGAATTCCCTCAAGGTTTATCATTCACCTATAAAGGAAAGAAGGTAAGAATTAAAACACTAGAGGACCAGCAGAAGTTCCTGCATGACAACGAGGAGGACCTCCAAAAGAGAGCCACAGATTCTTGGCCTCCACCACCGGGATTACCACCAGGACACGTACCATCTGGAGGCGGACCGGCACCACATCCTTCGGGAACGGAGGATAACATAGATACCCAACTGTGATATTCAAGTACTAGACCAGGATGTCTCTACAGCTTCTTAGTTGGAACATAAATGGCGGGAACTCTCCAGAAAAAAGGAGAAAAGTATTTCATATTTTGAAAAAAGAACAATTGGACATTATCTGCTTGCAAGAAACACATGTGACAAGACTCCACAGAAAAGTGTTAATTAATAAAAGGTTAGGCCAAGAATTTATTTCATCGGACAAAGTCAAGAAAAGAGGAGTGGTGATATATGCAAAGGAGAACTTGTCACCAAAATTTGTATTTAAAGATGAACAGGGCAGAATTTTGGCGGTTGAAATTCAGACACAAGGAGAAAAGTTTTTAATTCTAGGAATCTACGCCCCAAATGAAGGGAAATCGGAATTTTTTAAGAGGCTGCATGAGACTATGCTGGACTATTTGGATTACAACAACATTATCATGTTGGGAGATATGAACGGAGTCGTCTCAGTGAATATGGATAAGTCGCAAAGTGCTAACATAACGAAAGACGGCAGACTACCAAAAACTTTTTTTCGAAATGACTGACAATTTGGACTTGACTGATATATGGAGGATCAAGAACCCTCTAGGGAAAGAAGGAACTTTCTTCTCTGAGGCCCACATGACATGGACGCGAATCGACCAAATATGGATAACTAGAGGACTGGCACCTAAGACTAGAAAAGTGGAAATCTGCCCAAAAACCTGCTCCGACCACAATGCTTTGAGAATGGAACTGAGATTAAACACAACCGGATCTTTCAGATGGAAAATGAATGACGCTTTGTTAAGAGATCAGGAGATTGTTAAGAAGGCCCAAAAAGTTTTAAAGGATTATTTTGAAATAAATTTAAAGACAACCGTGGAAAAAAGAACAATCTGGGACGCAAGTAAAGCAGTTATGAGAGGGTTTCTAATACAGCAGAACACGATTAAAAAAAGGCTCTGGAATGAAAAGAAGGAGAAGATTTTGGAGAAAATAAGAGAAGGAGAGAAAAAACTGAGATCCAGGCCTAAATCGAAGGAAGTGCTGAGAGAAGTGAAGTTTTTCCAGGCACAATATTCGAAATTGATAAATCAAGAGGTGGAATGGAAAATTAAACAAATGAAACAAAGATCCTTTGAATCAGCTAATAAGTGTGGGAAGCTGTTGGCTTGGCAGTTGAAAAAGAGACAAAAGCTTAATACAGTTACAAATCTAGAGATTGAAGGGAGAATGGTTCAGAAACCTGAGGAAATTAGAAAGTGCTTCCAGAGATATTTCAGAGAACTCTATTCACAAAGGCCACAAAAAGATTCGGAGGTGGACCAATTTCTCATAACTAATGGATTACAAAGAATACCCCAGGAAATGAGAGCAACCCTGAACTGTAACATTACGCTCCAAGAAATTGAATGCGCCATTCAGAATCTTCAACTAGGCAAGTCTCCAGGACCAGATGGACTCACTTCCAAATACTATAAGGTATTGAAGGACTCTTTGATACAACCACTGTTGGAAGTTTGCAACCAGATTATGGAGGGGAGGAAGGCACCGGAAACGTGGAAAGAAGCTTTCATCACGTTGATACCAAAATTAGAAACTGAAAAAACTCAACTTAAAAATTACCGTCCTATCTCACTCCTAAATGTGGATTACAAAATCTTTGCAGACATTTTGGCAAGTAGGTTTAAGAAAGTATTAAATGAAGTGATTCATAAGGACCAAGCAGGCTTTCTCCCCGGTAGGCATTTATTTGACAACACAAGAAACATCATTGATATTTTGGAATTTTTACAGACAAATTCAAATACAAGAGCGGTGTTGATCTTTATTGATGCGGAGAAAGCCTTTGACAACATTTCTTGGATGTTTATGAAGAAAAATTTGGAAAGGATGGGAGTAGGGCGGGGGTTTGAAAATGGAATAGAAGCAATTTATTCAGAACAAAAGGCTAAATTGATAGTGAACAACGTGGTGACAGAGGAGTTTAAAATTGAAAAAGGGACACGACAGGGGTGCCCTCTGTCTCCTCTGTTGTTTATCTCGGTCCTGGAGGTGCTATTGAACAAGATTAGAAATGACCGGTTGGCACAGGGAATTGTGGTCGGAGAGAAACAATATAAATTGAAAGCATTTGCAGATGACTTGGTATTAACACTACAGGAGCCAGCCTCTAGCACTAAAAGAGCGTTAGAATTAATTGCTGACTTTGGTCGGGTGGCGGGATTTAAGCTGAATAAACAAAAAACTAAAGTTCTAGCAAAAAATTTGACAACTATTGAAATAGAGGAGTTCAGAAAAGAAACGGAATTAAATGTGGTTAAAAAAGTAAAGTATTTAGGGGTGCACTTGACCTCCAAAAACTTGAATTTGTTTAAGGACAATTATGAGAAATGTTGGTCAGAGATCAAAAGAGACTTGGAAACATGGTCAAGACTGAAACTTTCCTTGTTGGGTAGAATAGCTGCTATAAAGATGAATGTATTGCCGAAAATGCTATTTCTGTTTCAGGCCCTCCAGATCGTGGACAAGGTGGAATGTTTTGGAAAATGGCAGAGGGATATTTCTAAATTTGTCTGGCAGGGCAAAAAGCCCCGAATTAAGTTTAAAATACTAACGGATGTGAAAGAAAGAGGGGGGTTTGCCCTGCCGGACTTGAGGTTATATTATGAATCTGCAGCCCTCTGCTGGTTGAAAGATTGGATTTTATTGGAGAACACCGATGTCCTCGACCTGGAAGGATTTGATAATGCTTTTGGGTGGCATGCATATTTGTGGTATGACAAGGTTAAAGTTCATAGATCATTCAAAAACCATATTGTCAGAAGGGCAATTTTTATGGTCTGGTCAAAATATAAAGACTTATTGGAGAGTAAAACTCCGAGGTGGCTCTCACCGATGGAGGCCAAAGCACGGAAAAGACTCAATATGGAGGCCCACTGGCCTAAATATTGGGAAATAATTGAAAAAATTGGAGATAATTGGAGGTTGCAGAGTATGGAAAAGTTAAAAAACAAGGTGAGAGATTGGTTACATTATGCTCAAATTCAGGAAGTTTTTAAAGCGGACAAAAAAGTGGGTTTCCAGGAGGAAAAGTCGAAATTAGAGACAGAGCTGCTTGAGCCAAAATCTAAGTTAATTTCGAGAATGTACAACTTGTTGCTTAAATGGAATACACAGGATGAGATTGTTAAATCCTCCATGATAAAGTGGGCGCAGGATCTGGGGCACAACATTATGTTTGAAGACTGGGAAAGCTTATGGAACACCGGAATGAAATTTACGGCATGTACTGCCCTGAAGGAAAATATTATGAAAATGACATACCGGTGGTACATGACCCCAGTCAAGCTTGCAAAGATATATCACCTGTCTGACAACAAATGTTGGAAATGTAAAGAGGAGGAAGGGACATTCTTACACCTCTGGTGGACATGCCCGAAGGTGAAGGCCTTCTGGGAGATGATACATAATGAACTAAAAAAGGTACTTAGATTTACTTTACCCAAGAAACCGGAGGCCTTCCTCCTGGGCATGGTAGACCAGAGGGTGGCCAAGAAAGATAGAATTTTCTTTATGTACGCTACCACAGCAGCAAGGATCCTGATGGCTAAGCATTGGAAGACACAAAATTTACCCACATTGGAAGAATGGCAGACGCAGCTGATGGACTATATGGAACTGGCTGAAATGACTGGCAGAATCCGAGACTCGGGAGAAGAAGAAACGGAGGAAGTTTGGGAAAAATTTAAGGACTACTTGAAAAGGCATTATAGGTTGTATGAATGTTAAAAAATGCTCCTTTTTAGGAAATTACAGCTTCAGCATTGGTTAATTTTTTGAATTGGAAAATAAGGAACAACAAGACAGAAGTGGTGTAATGAAATAATTTTATTGTGTTGAAACTAAAACAATGGATTTGGATTGAAATGTTTAGAGACCAGATATCACGATAAAATGGAAGATATATTATTATGTTTAAAATAAGTTAACAATTTGCTGAGGTTTTAAATTTACAGAGAATGCAGTGTTCGGAAGATGGGGGGAGTCCACTAGATTTATGGAAATAAGTGATTGGAAGTTGGATTTTGTATACTATAAACTTAATAAAATTATATTAAAAAAAATATAGTCTTTAAACTGTTAATAAATATTATTTTTTAAGAAAATATGAATTTGCTAGGTGGGCTTCAACAAGCCACCAGCTCTTGGCTCCTCTACCTGCAGTCTGGGGGATAATGCAATGAGTTAAGCACATGCAAAGCGCTTTGAAATAATAATAATAAATAATAATAATAATAATAATAATAATAATAATAATAATAATAATTGGTGAAGAGATACAGAAGACTTTGACAGCTGTCAAAGTAGCTGTCAAAGTTGGGGAACAAAAGAGAACATTGTTTCTGGTGTCTTTGCTGGCGAGATTTGATACAATTTGGATATAAAGTGTTGAAAACAAGGAATAACAAGTTAGTTTGACTTTTGGGTTGGAACTGGAAGGATACTAAGTAACCATAACCCCTCTAGAGGGGGTTTTGGGACATTACAATGGCTGCAAGTGGAAAAATACTCATTGAGCTAAACAGGACATTTTATCTCCTGGGAAAGCTTCAAGAACAGAGCAATATTTTGACTACAGGGGTCTCTACACTGAAGGAGACAATAGACAAATCTATTGAAAATGGAAGGGACTTGACTCAAGGTTTTGTTCCTGAACAAAAAGCCCCTGTAGCGGAATCAGAAGGTTTTGCAGCTGAGCAGGAAAAAAAACCTGAGAAATGCGATGAAAGGGAACAAGAAATACAGGATGATCTGGAAGGGAATGAAGGAGGAGTTACATTGCAGCAGAAGATTAAGGAAGGCCAGAGGCCTGACAGGAAAGATATAAAGGAAAACAAGAATTGGATTATGAAAATCTGGCTTGAATTGGACAATGAAGATTGGAGAGATCCCCTGATGGGGAGATCTGAGGATCTATGGATTACACAAATTTGATCAAGATGGAAGTTGGAGCATTTGGAACATCCAGACTTAAAAGGATTAAGAAACAAGATTTGAGCTCTACTTCTAAATATAGAGGTCTGGATGGAAGAAAAATGAACATTTTTGAGACAGAACTTCTCCGAGACCTGGCGCTTGACATAAAGGACTACCAAAAAAACCGGCAAAGAGGAACTGAGAGAGAATTAAGGGCCTCGGATGTGAGGTCTCCAGGCTGACAGCAGATAGACTGATGGATTCAGGGGATCGAAACCGGGAAAGGGGGGGCTGGAGTTCGGGAATCCAAAGGGTGTATAATTATATTTTGAATTTTTTTTTCCTTTTATTCTGTTTTGTTATGAGTATAAAAAGGGGGGGGAATTCGTGGAAGGGAATTGGGGTCGACCTTAGCAACAGATTCTAATGTTTAAGGATTGTGGACTATAAGGGGAAAGTGGCTATATAAATTGAATTAAATTGAATAATGGGCTAAATACATTAAGGTTAAGATTTGGGATAAGAACTTGTTGAAATAAACAAATGGAAATGGAATACAAGAAGGGGAGGGGTGGGGAAGTCTTGGAAAGATGTTATTGAAAGTAAGGTTTAAATGTAAATGTTTTCTTTTTTTCTTTTTTCTTTTGGATTTTTTGAAAATTTCAATAAATATGTTATTAATAATAATAATAATAATAATAATAATAATAATAATACCCCACCCATCTGGCTGGGCTTCCCCCAGTCACCATTCGATCTGCCGCATTGAAACAATTGTTCAAAGCGAAGTGCTTTAAACAAACATTAAATTTTGCTACTATTTATTCAGTTATACAAAAGCAATAGCACTGAGAAGCAGAAGTCTAATCCAATCAATTAAGCATGGTGCTGATTTTCAAACTGCCTCCCAACCCATTCTTGACATTCTTTCACATGCAAGATCTCCTCTGCAAGTCAATATTGTTGTAAGTATGAAAGGTCATGGTCTTGGGGTCTTGATGAGGGCAAACTCTTAACCCTTTGGAAGGGACATGACTCCACAGTCTGGTTTCTAATTGATTCATTGTAGTTGCATACTAATGGACTTTTTGATATTCTGTTTTAACTGGTGGCAAGGGAAGGGATATTCCATGCTCATGTTAATTAAAAGGAAGCCTGTAAGCAAACATTTGTCACACCCAGGACCTCATTTCCAAAATGTGTTGGTGGGGAGACACTGTATGCTTTGAATTTCAAACACACTTCTGTTGAAGACTTGATGAATCAGGAAACCCTTGGGGTTAGGGATGGGGCAGAAGATTTGCTGAAATACATTTAATTCTTATATGTCCCTGTGAAATTTCATTCCACTGAAAAAGCTGTGGCTGAAGTATCTGATGATTTACTGCTGGTTAAGGAACTCCCTTCTAATCTTATTTTTCTCTGTCTCTCTGGAATATTTGACATGGTCAACCATTCTGTTCATGTTTTTGAAACCATTTTTGGGGGTGTGTGTTTCTGTTTGTGAGGAAAATGTTGCAGTGTGGAGTACAGTCTCTCTATCAGCACCCCACCCCACCTGAGTGTCCTTTGTCAGTTCTGGTTATGTCTCTCTTCAGTGACTACATCCACCTCCTCCACTGCTTCCTCTTCCCTGCTGAAACAAAACTTGGTGTGTTCCTTCTTCTCTAAAGTCCTACTTGTGTTTCCGTCTAGCTCCTGATCTGCATTGGGCAACATTTGAAAAACTTAGAACTGAAGGGGAGGGAGATGTAAGCAGACTGCTGGATATCAGCCTGTGGGGAAGGGGCCCCAGTGGAGGAACCTTGAAGTCAGAGGGGATAAAATTGTATTTTGTTGTAGTGAGGTGGTTGGGGGGTTGTTAAACTGACAAAAAAATTCTTCCTAGGAAGGACAGATCGGAAAATTTTCTTGGTAGGAGCAGAAGGGTGCAGGTTGGATCTCAATGTGGAAGGGGATGAATGGGGTGCATCCTTATCTTTGAGATGTCTAGGAATGTGGTGGGTGTTTGAAAAAGAGAATGAAGGAATGTTGGATGGCTGTGGGAATGATGGATGGATGGATGGGTGTGTGTTTGAGAAACAGAGAATAATTGGATGAATTTGTGATTATAATAAACTTTACAATCAGAGGGGTAATGATTTTTAGAAAGGGGAAATGGACTTGGTTCTTCCTATTTAGCCAACACTGCCGGCAGTGAAATGACTCAGTCCAAATTCACTTCAAAATGAATTTAGTGGCAACATAGGGGAGAGTCTTGCCTCTTTCCTGAGTGATATTAAAGTGCTCTTGGGTGCCTCAGGTTCCTTCAGAATGTCTCAGGTGTTTTGACTGGGTGGCAACTTCTGAATTCTCCTTTGACTTCATTTCATTTATTTAGCTACGATGTTCCTTTTGCATAACGTCCCATTCAGAAGAAAATAATAATAATTATTTCATATTGATATTCCCTGTTTCTCTGGTGCTTCTATCTGCCCTTCCTTAGAGTGAACATAATACAATTGGCTGTGTCAAAATACAGATTAATTTGATTACTGTGATATAATTGCCATCACATTGCCTTTACACCTTGCAAAAAAGAAAACTCATGAGACCAAGGCTCTCACGAAATGGTTGTATTTATTAATATAACAATTTGGAGGAACTACAAACCAAATTAATCAAATTAACTGAATTCAGAAAGTCTAAGCAGCTGAGGAATTTAACTGATTCTTGTAGCAAAGCATTCCTCCAGGCTACTGGGCATGTAATACAGCCATAGGTATCCCTCCTTTCTAGGTGAGCCTTGAGTATGAACATGCGCAGTCAGGTCCTGCTGTCCCAGTTTTCACCCAAAGCATGCATGCCAAGCCTAGAGAATACACCCAGGTCCTGCCAGCAGAGGAAGGAACAGGCTTATAAAGCCACACTCTAATCCCATTCTTGGTTTGCCCTCAAGTCCCATCTGACCCATCCCTTGGGCAGGTGAACTCCCAAGTCATATTTGAAGAAGCAGGGTGAGGGAAAACACACCTGCCTTGCAGCAGTGGGAACAACATTCTTGCTACTTTATGGCACCCTGTGAATTGTTGATAGAGTAATTCCTTTTTTAAAAAAAAAAAAAAGGAAACATACCATATTATAGATACAAGCATTCCTCTCTTACCTTTTACTGAGTCAGGGCTGAATCAGAGAGAAATATCCAACTTTTAGCTAACTGCATGGAACCAGTTTGCTTGAAGGATTGCCATGTCGCCTGTATGTCTACTTGACCGTTTTGATCTGTAGATATTTCACTTCTACAAGTTCCATACAGTCAGTGCAATTTTTCCGGAAAAAGAGGTGCCAGAACTCACCATGAACACCCTCCTACATTCTCTTAGAATGACAGTGGTGCCCACCTGAGAGGTGCTGGAACTGAGTTCTGCATGCATACAATGCTATCACCTGTGTCTACTTAACACTTCTTTATTTCAGCCATAGTTGAGTTTTGTCTATCGATACGTAATTGACTTCATAATATTTAATATTTTGATATGTTTTTAATATCTGCATATTTTATCTAATATTGATAATTGCTTTATATTGCTTTATGTACACTGCTAGAGTATTCTTAATTACATGGTTTCCCCCCTCCATATAAACAAATAAAGCAAACTTTTTCAAACAAACTTACATACAGTGGTATCTCAGGTTAAGAACTTAATTCATTCTGGATGAATTCATTCATTCTTAACCTGAAACTGTTCTTAACCTGAGGTACCACTTTAGCTAATGGGGCCTCCCGCTGCCACCGTGCGATTTCTGGGTTAGCGGAGTCTGTAACCTGAAGCATCTGTAACCCGAGGTACCACTGTATTTCTGATATATCACTAGTCCAGCTCAAAGCCATGCAGGTATGTCATAGAACTTGCTTCAGCTGCAAATAAAGACTTAGGGTGGGTGTGCTAACCAGTCAGTTCAACATCATAAGAGATGGACTTATGTCCCTTGGGGCATGTTTGGAAATAATTCCAACAAACTTCAGCTGCCTAACTGGTTCTGGAATGGTATTCAGTTGTTATCTTATCTGGTTTATGTTAGAGTGGCTAAAAACAGTTTGAAGAAGAAAAGAAATCACAACAGAGCATTGAGAAATATTATCACTACTAAACCATGTTAAAGTAGGCAGATTAACATTTATAGCATAGTTCTGTTATTTCTGGGATTGTGTCTTGTAGGACAAACACAGGATATGAAAGGCCTGTCGTCATAGGTGGGGAGGGAGGTGCACCCTTGAGAGAAAAAGCTCCATCCTTGTATGCCATCTTGGTTTGGTGGCAGAAACCATGTTCCAGGACAGCAGAAAGGAAATTGGAACCAAGCTGGGTGGATGGAAACAAGTTAGGGGTCTTCATCTTCCACCCTCTTGGAGTGCATCAGTAGGTAACATAGTGGATTTAAGTGCATGCTATATTGGTGCTGTGGCCTAAACCACTGAGCCTCTTGGGCTTGCCAATCAGAAGGTCAGCGGTTTGAATCCCCATGACGGGTGAGCTCCCGTTGCTCTCTCCCAGCTCCTGCCAACCTTGCAGTTTGAAAGCATACCAGTGCAAATAGATAAATAGGTACTGTTGTGGCAGGAAGGTGAACAGCATTTCTGTGCGCTCTGCTTTCCGTCACTGTGTTCTGTTATGCCAGAAGCGGTTTAGTCATGCTGGCCACATGACCTGGAAAGCTGTCTGTGGACAAATGCCAGCTTCCTTGGTCTGAAAGCGAGATGAGTGCCGCAACCACAGTCACCTTTGACTGGACTTAACCATCCATGGATCCTTTACCTTTATATATGTATATTTATTTATCTATCTATCATCTATCTATATCTATCTGTCTGTCTATCTATCTATCTATCATCTATCATCTATCATCTATCATCTATCATCTATCATCTATCTATCTATCTATCTATCTATCTATCTATCTATCTATCTATCTATCATCTATCATCTATCATCTGTGTTTGAAGTATTTCATTATAATATACTCATTAATAATCATTAATACTGATTCACTTTACTACGGATAGTGATTAAAATGTATCTATTTTATCTAACATATGTCACTGGAATACAAAGGAATATATTACAATTACAAATGATGATGGTAGCTATAAATATTATTTACAACTACTAAAACTGAGAGCAGGAATGATTATTTAAACACTCATATAACTGAAACAAAACATTTATTGCAATATTTAATGAATCATCTAATATTTGAACAGGTAGCCTACTCTTCTTCTTATTTTTCCTTCTTTTTTTGTTTTGGTGAACTATCATTTAAATTGTCAAAAGAGACTTGCCAAGCAAGCTTAAATTCCACTGAGAACATCATAAAGCTCTGTGGTAGATATGAAGCAATTTTTTACCATGAGAGTGGGAAACTCCAAGCTGGGGCCCAATGTATCTAATAAATGTTCCTGCTCTGACCCAAATGGCTCGCTCCTCAGAAAGACTGGGTGAGATGGGACTATTAGATGCTACTCAGTGTTGGTTTCTGCTTCCTTCACTGTGCAGCGAAGTGCTTGTCACGGGACAATGTTTTGCATTCCACAGTCAGAGTACTGTTGGGTTTCCCACGGGAATGGGAGACTGGATGTGACGTACACTGGTTTCCTGTTTTTCACTGTTCTCTCAGAGTTCTTTGTTTCCGAGGTAGAGTTGCTTCTCTGCTCTCGCAGAAGCAAGATGCATGTTTGTAATCTCTCAGCATTGAAGTGTAAATAAAGTAAAGTTAAGCATGTGGCATGTACTGCTCATCCTTCCGCTGTGTACAGGAGCCTGTAAATACAACACTCAGTAGTTCATGGCAGTGCGTGCTTTCTCCCATCTGACTGGTTCCTCCAACCATCCAGCAGGCATAGGAACAGAGAAAGCCAGCATACCTCTAGTAGCCCTTATTTTAGGGGATGGGGAGCTTGTGCCCATCTTTGCCAGTGGTCAGGGAGAATGGGAGTTGCCATCCCACAACATCTGAAGGGCTACAGGTTGACCATCCTTGCATTATCCATTGTGGGTTGTATGGAGGGATTTTGTGATAAAATAGATTTGGTCATTTATTTGCTTCCATTACCCCAGCAGGGTCACATTATGTGACCCATGAGAGTAGCAAATAACCAGACTGTACAACTGTGAGGGGATAAAATCAGGCCAATTCTTTATTGACAGTAGCATGGCATTGGAGCCAGGATCAGTTCGTCATTCCACAACCAGCAGCGGAGGAAGCCGCTCAGGTGCCTGGGATGGGGCGAGCTGCCCATAGCAGTGGTGTGCACCACAGGGCCTCCGGAGTCTGCCTGCCTCCTGTCAGGAGTGCGTGCAGGAGCCAGGCCCTGTGACTGGTAGGGCCTTCCAGGACTGGAGCCTTCCTGAGTTTGACCTGGAAGGGCAAGGCACGGCCGCACAGGTGAGGCTTGACAGAAGACTCATAGCACCTGGTGGCAAGGACCAGGAGGAGTATATAAGACCATCATTTCCCTCTGGCTCTTTGCCACAGCAACAGGCTAACCACATAGCTGTGCTTCGGCTTCCTGGCTCCTGGTATCCTGACTCTTGGACCCTTGGCTTCCTGACTCCTGGTATCCTGACTCTGGGACCCTTGGCTTCCTGACTCCTGGTTTCCTGATTCGTGGACTCTTGGCTTCCTGACTCCTGGACTGCTGACCTTGGGCTGATTCCTGCTTCCCAACCTCAACCCCGGTACTGACGTACCAAGTCGGGACTCTGACTGCCCATAACCTGGACCGTGACACCTCCTCCCACACAGCCGCCTTACAGCTGGGGGGGGGGAGGGAGTGGGTGGACCATTTGAGCAGCACAGAGCCTGCACATGCCCAAGCCACCACATCTCTCCCAGGAGAGACACATGGCTGGGGCACGCTGCAGGCCCTGCAGTGAGTGCCACCCAGCATTTTGTCCCTCCCCTCAGTGTTGACACCCAGGTTGACCCGCACTCACCCTTCCTCCACCCCTGTCCACAACCCCACACTGATGGAAAGGGTCCGCTGGGTTTGAACTTCCCCACGCTACAATGTTGATCCAGCCCTATTCTATGTCTGCCCTCAAAATACATTCTTCCATCTCACAAAGGAAGGACATAAATACAAAGGGAGGTGGTGGGGAACCTAACCAAATTCCAATCAGGTTGAGAGAGAAAAAAATCATTTCTGGTCCTGTCAACCAGCAACCCAAATTTGTTCAGTGAAGGCTCTAACCCAAGTAGGAAACTTTCAAGGCAAATTAGCCCTGAGCTCCAGGATAAGTAGACTATCCTGTCCTCTTTGCAAGGACTCATGGGACAGCTTTTCCCCATGAGCCCATTGCATGGGCAAAATACTGGGGCAAACCTTGTCCAGCATTTTGTTGCAATCTATGGGCCCTAGCTCCAATAGGCAAAGGCTCTCTATGTATATTGGGTGTGGAACAAGGATTATGACAGGAACAGAAGCTGGGAAACTCTCTAGTTATATCTGGATATACATTGTTAATACATACGCCAAGAAACCTGTTACAAGTTGGCAGGAATCTACTGTGAGCAATCCTGTTAGGAGCTGGGGATAAGCTGCAACATTTTGTTGTGGATTCCCATTAGACACAGTAGTAGCAGCAGGAGCTATAATGCTGCAAGTTGCTAAGCAGAATCCGAACTGCTAACTGGAATTAAACCTGGCCAGATGTCAGAACATTTTGGAATTGAACTGCTCTCTCCATTCATCCCCAGTTTTAATCCAGGTTAAGATACATCAGATACCAATATTATATTGCGCAGAGCATGCAGGCTGGGCGTGAGAGAAATATATCTAACAAATACCATTCTAGGTAGCATCATTTTAATAGTAATTCTAGGCAGCATATTTTTCAGTTGCTACACCTTATTGGGACACCAGGGCCAAAACAAGAATTGTTTAACTTTTGCATTGAATCAAACAAACTACCTGTCTTTCTTTCCCCCTTCTCCTTCAGTGTGTAAACTGCACTGAGAATGCACAATATTTCCTGAATTGCTAAGGATATTGAAAATATGACCCATGGGATTCGGCATATTAATAATCCTAGGAAGTGGGCCAAGTATGTTAAACTAAGATTGTAGTTTTGAGAGCATATTGGATCTAATGATCATTAGTTTTGAAACATTAGAATCATGAGGGAACAATCCTGGAAGCCACACAAAGTTTCTGATGTTGCAAATCTAACTTCAAGTGATTGAAAATGCCCTGAGGAGTCTAATTAGAATTATGGATGGGGGAAAAATTCTGACAGCAATTTTGTTAATGCCTGCATAGATGCATTGCTTCTTTGTCTGTGAGTGCCTTGATTTCCCACCTGCCACTTTCATTCTTGGCTTTGTTATATATATATTTGAGTTAAAATTCACTATTAAATGACCAGAATAATCAACATCTCTATAATGTCATTCCAAGGATCTAAAAGCATTCAAGGGAGTATGTGACTATCTGTCTATCTGAATTGCTTCACCAATATGGCCCAGATAGGTCCTGTTAGTCTGGATCTACCCATGTAGTAGAAGGGACCAGCACCACTTTCAGCTACAAGTGAGAGACACCATGCTGGAAAATTCTCACATGTTTAGCTTCAAATTTCCTAAATCTCACCGCAAACAATAAGCTTACACATCAACAAGAAAGGTCGTTGTGATAGTCAGCTTTTGACAATACTTGTCATTTTTAACAATAGCTGAAAATATCTTCACTTTTATGCACAGTTTCTCCTAAGATATGTGTTTTTGTAAACATTGGTAGGAGAACTGCATCTCAAAATATGGATAAGTGCAAATTCAAAAGCTCTTTTGCTTTGCATATTGTTTTGAAAAGTGCAAAATTGATAGATCCAGCTTCAAATGTGCACTGAACTGGTTTTTCCCCCATCCCTAGGACCGACCTACTTGAGTCCTTTGATAATAAATTGTCTTGTTTTATTTTATTTTATCTTTTACATTGCTGTGATGTGTTCTGGTTATGTAATTAATATTAATAATAAATAATGCTCTGCTCTCTATAGAGAGATTTCCTAGTTTTCCTCTGAAAGTTGACATCACACCAGAAGATAGAGGAGTTAAGTTCCCAAAAGTCTAATAAACATGCATATTGGTTGTCAATGCAGATTGAAGTGACAGTATCCCTAGAAGGGGTATAAGAAGATGATATTCTCTGCTGTTCAGTACATTTGTTCCTACATTTACCCAAATAATAATAAAAAAAAGTTGAATCTCTGTCCAAAACCATATATCTGTATCAAATATGCCCAAGAGGCAATTCATAACAGCAGAGTGTCATATTCTAAATGAACTACTAAAGGGATGAAAATGTACTTTCGGTTTCATTTCTCTGTGTGACGTCTTCATCTGGTGTCTCTGAAGTCCTCCTGGGATACCCAAGAAAGGCTGGCAAAGAGCTACTGAAGTGTTGTCTGCCCAGTTCTGGACTCATTGAAGAGCATCTGCTAGCTTGTAATTCAAAGCAGTCTTGAAAGGGGACTTCTCTTCCAATTGCTAATAGCTGCGTATGCTTCTGCCTCTGAACACATTGATTTATAATAGACTTTTCATTGCTAACATTTGGAGAGTGGCTGCAAGTGCAGTTGCGGAGTATTATCAGCTATTATAGCTCAGTTCCAAGTTGTGGCGCCACCATCGCTGGATCCAAGAAACTCAATTTCAGATCTCAGCAGGAACCAATTGATTCACAGCAGAAAAGTGATTTCCTAGTCGAAGGACCTGTTTTAATATGGGCACGTTCCCCATTGGGTGTTGGAAACAGTTTTCCAACAAGCATCCTAGCAGACAGATTTGAAAAGGAGAACATTCAGGACTTTCTTGTTTTAGACTGTGATGAGCTATAGGGTGAAGGGCTCTGTGCTGTTCAATGCTCTACAATCCCATCCACCTGCCCAGGTATAAACACTGATGGACTGGCAGAATTCTGGTGCTTAGTAATGGAAGTCATCTCAAAAAACCCAAGACTGTATAAAAGGGTTCTGAAGGAAGGAGGCCAAGTTACTGAGGGAGTAGAAGGTAGGGGAACTGCTGTGCCCCCAGTTCACACTGGGGAGGGCAATAGCTCAATGGTAGAGATCTGCCTTGCATTATTATTATTTATTAAATTTCTATACTGTTCTCCATCTGTATATCTCATGCAGGAAGTCCAGGTTCAACCATCAGTATCTTCTCTCTGAAACCTAAGAGTCAATTTTATGCTACTAGGATTGCTGGATATATCACAATCATTTAGAAATAAAGTCATGCCTTCCTGTCATGCTCATAAACCACTTCCTTTGTGTAACGTGGGCAAACACCTTAGGACACCTGTTCATAAGAATTTTGCTAGATCATGTATTTCTATCCCTAGCTATGCTTTTTTTAAAAAGTTGCACCACCTTCCCTTCAGTTGTTTCCCCCCAAGATTTCTTTTAATATGTAATGGGAGACAGGGTCAAGAGCTCTTTGGGGCATTCATTACTCATACCTATCACATCTATGTACAGTGATACCTTGGGTTACAGACACTTCAGGTTACAGACTCCACTAACCCAGAAAGAGTACCTCAGGTTAAGAACTTTGCTTCAGGATGAGAACAGAAATCATGCAGCAGCAGCAGGAGGCCCCATTAGCTAAAGTGGTGCTTGAGGTTAAGAACAGTTTCAGGTTAAGAACGGACCTCCGGAACGAATTAACTTCTTAACCTGAGGTACCACTGTATTGTAGGGCAGTTGCCAACTTGACTAAAATATGGGGGATTCCCAGTAAGCCCTGACCCACATAATCAATCAAAAGATGCAACACAACACAACACCATTTGAATGGCACTGCACATCAACTGGGGGGAGGGGCTGAAATATTTTATTGGGGGGGTGAAGGGACCTTGGCCTTAGAAGTTGGCTTCTATTCTGTATGTTGAATACATGCAATGGGAAGCCTATTTCAGCCCTGGATGCTTGCAACGTAATTTAGTACCCCAGACTGAGAGCATCTACAAGCACTGTAGACATTCACCCACCAAGGCAGCAAGGCTGGGCATGAGAGCATAAAAGAGGAATTTTGGACCAACCAGCATGTTCTCATTCTCTCACATGATTCTAATTGCATGGGGGAAGTGAATCCTTGTAGCAATATTGCAAGCCCAAACTGCACGTTAATAGAAGGTATCATGTTAATTTTAGGCACTGTTGGCTTTCACCAATTCACTCTGGAACATCTGAATCCAATCCATTTACAACAATTGTTCAACCTAGAGAGAGAGTTTTGCTACAGCCATTCAAGTCAGTCTTATTATGGACTATATTGTATTCCTCTTGCCCAGAATATCTTTTTGCTTGTTAAGAGAAAAAATGACTCTCTAGAGTATTTATATTTCCCTGCTGTGCCCCCTCTTTTTACATTGAGGAGTCTATAGTATGCATGTTAATGGCAACATAAGAACTGACCACTTGTAAATTTCTTACCTGAGTGGAAGGAGGGGGGCATTCTCCACACAATTGTGGTTGTTTTCAATTAACTTTTACTCTGAGTAGTCTGAATTTAATAAACATGACTAACTCAGCTCCATTAATTTTAATGGGTCTGTGTTTAATAGGATTTAGTTGGATACAAACCCATTATCAGCTTGTGATGAATATTGTTTTGCCTGTTCTGTTTTGGTCCTTCATATTGCTATTTCTTCTCCATTCCTCATTTACCATTTCCCCCTGACATTTTGGAAGGAGAGGTCACAGGGGAAGGTTAAGAAACTGGTATTATGTTTTCTGTTTAGTATTTTCTTCCCCCTGACATAATGAACATCTTTTCTCACCATTGCTTCAGTCAGCAGAAGGTGGTGACTGAACCAAGCAAGGTCATTAACGGTTAAAATGGCCCCTATAATTATCTTGTCAGTTGCATCAGACCTTGAATGTTAGACTATAGAAATCTTTCGGAAACGCTTTGATCAAGGGAATGCCAGTTTAGCCTGGTGTTTGTGAAACTCCTGTTTAAACCTTTACAGAGATTTAAAGCTTCATAGGGTATTGCTTGCCAAGAATCAAAACAATGGATCAGGGCTACAAATGCTGTTCCTTAAGGTTAGAGCTTGATGATACCATTGGAACAGTTGCTTCATTCATGCCACACACAAAAATGTCACAGCATGTTACTAAAAAAGCACGCCAAAATTGTTTCATTTAAAAAATAATTAAATAAACAATTTGTTGAAAGCAGGTCAATGTTGATATACTGGTTTGGCAGTGCCTATAAAGCTGGGGTTTACCTAAACCAAACCCAAAGGGTGCTCATCAATGGTTCCTCTTCATCCTGGAGAAGAGTGACTAGTGGGGTGCCACAGGGTTCTGTCTTGGGCCCGGTCTTATTCAACATCTTTATCAACGACTTGGATGATGGACTCAAGGGCATCCTGATCAAATTTGCAGATGACACCAAACTGGGAGGGGTGGCTAACACCCCAGAGGACAGGATCACACTTCAAAACGACCTTGACAGATTGGAGAACTGGGCCAAAACAAACAAGATGAATTTTAACAGGGAGAAATGTAAAGTATTGCACTTGGGCAAAAAAAATGAGAGGCACAAATACAAGATGGGTGACACCTGGCTTGAGAGCAGTACATGTGAAAAGGATCTAGGAGACTTGGTTGACCACAAACTTGACATGAGCCAACAGTGTGACGCGGCAGCTAAAAAAGCCAATGCAATTCTGGGCTGCATCAATAGGAGTATAGCATCTAGATCAAGGGAAGTAATAGTGCCACTGTATTCTGCTCTGGTCAGACCTCACCTGGAGTACTGTGTCCAGTTCTGGGCACCACAGTTCAAGAAGGACACTGACAAACTGGAACGTGTCCAGAGGAGGGCAACCAAAATGGTCAAAGGCCTGGAAATGATGCCTTATGAGGAACGGCTAAGGGAGCTGGGGATGTTTAGCCTGGAGAAGAGGAGGTTAAGGGGTGATATGATAGCCATGTTCAAATATATAAAAGGATGTCACATAGAGGAGGGAGAAAGGTTGTTTTCTGCTGCTCCAGAGAAGCGGACACGGAGCAATGGATCCAAACTACAAGAAAGAAGATTCCACCTAAACATTAGGAAGAACTTCCTGACAGTAAGAGCTGTTCGACAGTGGAATTTGCTGCCAAGGAGTGTGGTGGAGTCTCCTTCTTTGGAGGTCTTTAAGCAGAGGCTTGACAACCATATGTCAGGAGTGCTCTGATGGTGTTTCCTGCTTGGCAGGGGGTTGGACTCGATGGCCCTTGTGGTCTCTTCCAACTCTATGATTCTATGATTAAATTAAATTGTGTTGCTATAAGATGGAGTAACATAATGCATTTACATAAATGATTTGGAAAAGTGTGTACAGTTCTGTTGCCTCCCCTCCCTTCATTTATTTTTCACACTCCTAAGCCATCCTCTTTCCATATGGGTTTCAAGGCACTATAAAATAGTCAAAATAATATAATTTATACAGTAAGACAAGCAACAAAACTATTATGCAAAACAGAGGTCATAAAACCAATTTAAAGGTAGGCAACGCAATCTCAATTCCAGTCACCCTATAAAAAATTTCAGAGGGAAAACCTCTCCAATCAGAGACTCTCCTGTATTCACCACACATTTTAGAATCCTGTTTCTCCAGGTTTCTAACTCATTTGGGAACGCTCCATGAATACATCCTCTCCACCTCACCAGTTCTCCCTCCAACATGTGAAGGCTACCAAAATAGTGACAGGAGTTGGAGCTAATGTTCTTGTCCTTACTGTCTGCCCCACCAACACACACCAAGTGATTGAGGTTTGTTAAATTAGGCATGGTGTTCAGAAAGAAGATGGGGCTGAATAATTCTACTGGAGCGGCAGGATAGAGGGCCACCCAATGATACTGATTAGCAGTAATTCAGGAGAGACAAAATGAAATACTTCGCCACACAGCGTCCAGCTATCCTGTGGAATTCACCTTCAAGGGGGAATTAGCTAATAACCATCCCTTCGTGAATATGTCTATCATCAGTGCTGGGCTGGAGTATGTTCCCAGTGGTTTTCTGCAGTGTGGGGAGGGATGAAATCAAAATGTACTGCCCTCAAATTAGATTTATCTTCACAGTGGGTGAAGCTCTCTTCCAGGTGGAGAGAGCTTAAATAAGAGATGACGAAGCTAACAACAACAGCAACAATGCCATCTTGATGCTCCAAGTAGTGGTATGGCTGGTCTCCAAATGTTTGAATTTTGGGAAGAAATGCTCCATAGGAAGGGTTCTATATCACAATGTAGCATCTTTCCCAGGTGGTAAGCAGCTGCCCTCTGGTCAGCAATTGGTATTGCTACAGCAGTGTTTGAGAAGAGAGTGTTGGATGATGATCCCAAAACTCTCCTACCCATGAACTTGGACAAGTCCTATTGCCAGAACCTACAGCTTCATCTAGGGACGTGGGTGGCACTGTGGGTTAAACCACAGAGCCTAGGGCTTGCTGATCAGGTCGGTGGTTCGAATCCCTACGATGGGGTTAGCTCCCGTTGCTCGGTTCCTGCTCCTGCCAACCTAGCAATTCGAAGCACATCAAAGTGAAAGTAGATAAATAGGTACCACTCTGGCGGGAAGGTAAACGGCATTTCCATGCATTGCTCTGGTTCACCAAAAGCAGCTTAGTCATGCTGGCCACATGACCCGGAAGCTGTACGCCAGCTCCCTTGGCCAATAAAGCGAGATGAGTGCTGCAACCCCAGAGTCAGCCACGACTGAACCTAATGGTCAGGGGTCTCTTTACCTTTACTGCTTCATCTATACCAGGCTTCCTCAACCTCGCCCCCCCAGATGTTTTGGGACTACAATTCCCATCATCCCTGACCACTGGTCCTGCTAGCTAGAGATCATGGGAGTTGTAGGCCAAAAACATCTGGAGGGCTGAGGTTGAGGAAGCCTGATCTATACGATCTTCTTGTATCTTGGGTAACCAATGGGTCACATGGCATTTCACAGGGCCTGGATGTGATCTGCAGTTGCTGAACCCTAGGGTTCAGCTTTGGTTTTAATAAGTGCTACATCATCTAATGGGTCATTGCTTAAGCTTTTGTTTTCCTCGCCTTCCTGTATGTGAGACAGAAGCAAATTCAGATACATCGAAAGAGGCTCATGCTCGGAAGCATAAAAAATCGGTCTAGGCTTTCCATTAAGATTACAAGGAAATTGTATTCATCTTTACTGTGGAAGCAGTCTCAGCATATGCATTTTTTTGCCAGTAGGAATTAATGTTGTTCAATGCTGACAGGCATTAAGAATATAGCTGATTGCTATTTGCTCTAAAGCTGACCACAGCCGGAAGGATTAAAATCATTTCAACCTTTTAATGTATTACTCTGTTTCAGGAAAAGAAAAGAAAAATCTTGAACGTCATCGGATTTAACATCCTCCATTGATATTTCCCCTGGTAAATATATATTTATACTTAAATGCAGGCTAAGCAAGGGAAGAAGCCATGAATGGCTATCGTTTGATTATCTTGCTTTCATCCATGAGTGCTATTAAAAGGGCAATAATGCTAACAGGAAATATTTGGAATCATCCCTCCACCATTGCCTTATAAATGAATGAATGAATTCCAAGTTACGCCTGATGTCTGTCAGATAAGAGGATACAATGAATGGTTTTAATGCTCTGATTTTGGACTTATGATAATCCCCTTAGAAATATAAGTAGCATTAAAAAGAAATATCCAAAGTAGCTGAAATAGGCTGTTGTTAAACATTTCGGTAGTGTAGCTAAACACTTGCAGTAATGGACACATTTCGGATAAAGTGCACTAGCAGCTTCTAGATGCCCCATAATAAAGCATTTAAAATAAACCTCAAGCTTTTAGTGATTTGGTGCACTAAATACGTTTCTGCTCCAATTATTCTAAGTTGTGGGGGCTACACTTATTCCTAAATAGGTCTTGGACAAATACAAATGCTAGCTGATATGTACTTAAGATGATGCATTTTGTACAGCATTGTGGGCATTAAGTCTTGGGTTCCAGCTGAGTGAATGAATCAGTGAACTTAACACAACCTTGGTAGTGGGGAGAGATGAAGAGGTAAGCTCTTTACTCCCAGAAATTTTCCATTTGCAGCTGTTTTTGTCCTTAGCAGATTGGAGTCAAGGTGCAGCATCACATATAGCATTCAGCGAGCAAGCATGAAAGATCCATAGGCATGCATTTGTATTTTGTACACAACCATAGTATCGTATTTTCAGTCAGCAGAAGAAGAATCAGAGTTGCAGTCTGAAGTCTACCAACAGCTGCACGGCATCATTATATTTATCATGTAGGAGCATCCTTGAGGTAAAAAGGCATATATTACTTATATATATCCAATTTTTGTTGTTGTTGTTGTTTACTTATTTAGTCGTGTCCGACTCTTCATGACCCCATGGACTAGAGAACGCCAGGCCCTCCTGTCTTCCACTGCCTCCCGCAGTTTGGTCAAACTCATGTTAGTAGCTTCAAGAACACTATCCAACCATCTCGTCCTCTGTCGTCCCCTTCTCCTTGTGCCCTCAATCTTTCCCAACATCAGGGTCTTTTCCATGGAGTCTTCTCTTCTCATGAGGTGGCCAAAGTATTGGAGCCTCAGCTTCACGATCTGTCCTTCCAGTGAGCACTCAGGGCTGATTTCCTTAAGAATGGATTGGTTTGATCTTCTTGCAATCCATGGGAACTCTCAAGAGTCTCCTCCAGCACCATAATTCAAAAGCATCAATTCTTCTGCGATCAGTCTTCTTTATGGTCCAGCTCTCACTTCCATACATCACTGCTGGGAAAACCATATGTATATCCAATCTTGATGAATGATGGCATTCACAGATGTCAGTTTAACAGTCTTAGTTGGATTCTGTGAATATCTGAAAGCTGATCTATAAAAACCTCACTTTTGGATAATGCACTTCAAAATTCTGACAACAGCTCAATTCAAATATTGTGCCAGCCCCATGGTTTAAATAACCTTAACTATGGGTTGCTGCGATGCCTGATTTTGAACCGATCTTGGTTCCTTGTCAACTGGCAAACTAGAGTATAGAAATAATGGCTTAAAGTGAGTTGCCAAGCTATGGTTTGTGCTAATTACATTTTGATGTGATATCTGACTTGGCACTGTGGACAAAACAAATAAGCGAGTGTGAGGAGCTACAAAAGGATGTTTCCAGACTCAGTGAATGGACATTGAAATGGCAAATGTGATTCCATGTGCATTCAATATAAAATTGTTTTGCACATTAAAAATAAGTGCAAAGTGCTGGACATTGTAAAGTGTGTGGTGGTAAAATGTTGCACCTTGGGCCAAAAATCCCAACTCCTTGTATCAGATCTGAACTGGAGGTGCTGACTGGCCACTGATCATAAAGGGGATCTTGAGGTTATGGTGAGTAGCTCATTGAAAACACCTGACCCAGCTTGGTGTCAGCTGTGAGAAAACAATATTCCATTGTCATTAGGAAAAGAACAGAAATAATAATAATAGTAATGATGATGCCAATACTGGAAACCTTTTGTGCAAATCCACAATGTGACCTTACTTTGAGGTATTCCACAGCTCCCATATATAGTCGGGTGGTGATGGATTTTCTTGGCTTGCAGCATCATTATTCAGCTAGCAATCTGGAATAATGTGCTTAAACACACACAAAAACACACACTTTTTGTTTACTGAAGAAAACCTCAACTTTTGTGAAAGATCCAGAATGGATCTTCAATATTTTCATTTGTGCAGCATTGCTTCATGCAGAGAAGTGATATGAGAGATGGAGATGATGGTATTGATTGAAAGCACTGTCCATGATAACAATTAGTAGCTGCTCCTGACATTTTCGCCACAATAACCAGATTCACAATAGCTGAGGAATATATGTAATTCCTCTTCCAATCTCCTATACTAAGGCATCAGTATATAGCCATGACAGGGCTATATCCCCATGTGCATACTCACGACTGGCATTTACTGGATGGAGGAACATGACTACAGCATCATAACTTTCCTCAATTTAGGCATGACCCGTCATTAATATGGAAAGGAAAACCCCACATTCCCTCTCTAATAACAGTAACTTGTGACTAAAGGTGTAGACAATCAGCTACAAATTAACTCCTACAATTGTTGGGTCAAATAGTAGCTAAACCTCCATAAATTGCAAGTGTATCAATATCCTTGGAACAGTGTGTTCAGTTCTGGTAAAATCAGATCTCAAAACATATTGTATTGCTGGGAAAAGGACAGCCAAACTGATCAGGTGGGTGAAACAATCGTTCTCCAACACTTGCAGGAAAGGTAATAAAGCCTTTCCTAGACTATACCAGAAAAGACTGCAGATGAGGTATTATGCATCTAAATGACTCCCTGCAATACATACATAGATAGATGATAGATAGATAGATAGATAGAGATAGATAGATAGATAGATAGATAGATAGATAGATAGATAGATGATAGATAGATAGATGATAGATAAAATAAACAAATCTTCAATTCATTTTCCTGCATATGGGAAATTAACAGGTGCAAGTTTTACCTCTTGATTTTGCTCAAATGTGTGATTTATCTCTCTCTAAATGAACAAACATCACCCATCCCTTAATTAAACACTTACCAGACATGGCTGAGCATGAATTGTTGTTCCTGCCATATTTCATTATTTGCACGTTGTGTTTTTGAACCAAAATTCAAGCCTGGTCATGCCACGGAAATGTCACAGAAGGCTGACTACTGAGTCTTCTCACATAAGTATTAAAAAAGATGTCCCAAACCATTTTGATTCCCCTTCCCCTTCTACTGGGAAAGAATTTTGATTGATTCAGCTTAATAACTGGAATTCACTGGAGTAAATCTTATGCTGATGACTGACTGAGATTGCAGTCTACAAGGCATTGCTACAATGGGCAGAAGCTGACTAGTAACAGGTGTTGGTGGAGTCTGTCAATGCGCCTGAGAAGGAATAGGACTTGTGAGTTGAAAAACGGTTGTTTTTGCTCTAGAGACTTACCTGCAAAAGTCCCCATGAAGGTTAAAAGCACAAGTGGGTGCTTTGTTCAGGATGTTTTGAGCAAGGGGATCAAAAATTCAGCCTATGGACCTGCCAATTAAGGGGAAACAGAGGCTGAAACAAAGAGTTTACCAGCCTCATTGGCCAAAAGCTTGGGAGGGAAGACTGAAAATCTTGTATATAGGTCAAGCTACGAAACAGGGTAGTTAGTTGAGGTGTTGAAGAGTTGTGGAGTCAGATTTTTGAAGAAATGGAGTTGAAGAGCTGCAAAAGTGAAAAAGTTAGACCATTTTCAGGGAGCTGAAATACTGGAAAGTGTTGGAGATCGCCAAGGGCACTGCAGCAGAAAGAAACCAGTGTATGTGTGCGAGAGAGAAGTATGACTGTCATACCTCACTTTTCTGCTCTTATTGTGCTGTTAGGGCTGGTATTTTATTTTCTATTTTCTACAGGAATATTATTTATAGGCCACCTTTTATTATGGAAAATAACATGGTGGCTTGCAAAACAAAACCGGAGCAATAACATTAACAATAAAATATAAATAAGAATATCAGGAATAAAAAAGGGCTTTTTAAAAGCTACTGGCTTCATTTCAGACATCCCAGAGAATACTGCTTCATCTTTAACCTCTACAGACCATTTTGATTTCTCGTTTTTCCAGTCAAGTTCATTTTTCCACATTTCCCCATCAGTTTGTGACCCCCCCCCAAAAAAAATCCACTTTTTGGGTAAAGCAATTTCCCCCCAAATAATAAAGTTTTGAATGCTATTTTCATTAATATATTGTTGCATGTCACCCCAATTTCTGAGTGGTGTGAGATTTCAGGGGTTCCAAGTATTGGAAATGAGGCACCGCAGAGACTGTGGTGTCTTTATGATATATGGTTTATTTACACACATATATAACCTGAGTCTGAGATGGAAGGGGTTCACAGCACTAACACCCCAGAGAGTGTCTTATGCCACATTTCTCTCTCTTAGGTGCTGGTTTTGACCTTTAAAACCCTTCATGGCCTAGGACCCTCGTACCTACGGGACCACCTCGGAGAGCCTCAAGGTCCATAAACAGCAACACCCCTAGTGGTACCAGGCCCTAAGGAAGTTAGATTAGCCTCAACCAGAGCCAGGGCCTTTTCAACTCTGGCTCCGGCCTGGTGGAACGCTCTGTCTCATGAGACCAGGGCCCTGCAGGATCTCATTTCTTTCCGCAGAGCCTGTAAGACAGAGTTGTTCCACCTGGCCTTTGGCTTGGAGCCAATTTGATTCCCTCCCTCTCTTTCTTTTTTCTTTTCCTTCTCCTCCTGCGAGGAGGCTACATTTTAATATTCTAATGTTTCAATATTTTAACGTATTTTTATCTTGTTTTTAAGCTGTATTCATTCAACTTGTTTTTATTATTGGTTGTTAGCCGCCCTGAGCCCAGCCTTGGCTGGGGAGGGCGGGGTATAAATAAAAATTATTATTATTATTATTATTATTATTATTATTATTATTATTATTATTAATCTTTCAATCTCTCAATCTCTCTGTTTTGCTGCTTTGTTTCTAGCTCACCTCACTCTTCACTCTCTAGCTTTGTCATTCTAACTATTCATGCTTTGGGAGAGGAGCCCCACCCATTTACCATCTCACAAAGATCCACTTCTTTCTTCCCCTTAATGGCCCACCAACCAAGCAATTGCCTCACCTGGCTTTTCAAAGAATTAGACAGGGGCCCAGATGGTCAGCCTACTCCATTCAAATGCATTACAATATGCATTTTACTTTACCACATTGTATGCATCTTCATGCACATTACTTGGAACCGCAAATTTTAAAGGATGGCTGTGTTTTGTTTCTCACATTATTTTTTGGGGAAAGCATGAATTAGTTAAGTTCGCCTTTAAAAGCAAACTTGATTGAATTCCCTCCATCCATATCTCTCCCCTCCCCACCAGTCTCTCATCAGCCTTTCAATATACAGCAGAGTCCATAAAACAAACACTTTGTTGCCATCTAGCAATCGGGGCAATAGCCACCCTGCTTTCAAAGTGCTCAGGTAGCTCTTGTTGCTGAATGGTCTATGGAGCCATAGCTTTAATTTTAAAGCGAACAGGCAGATTTAAAAGCCCTTGTATTTAACTATTGACCTCAAACGTTTGCCCTGTCCTCAACCCCTGACTGTGACCCCTATTTTGCGCCAACTTAACATTGGTGTGCATGTGTTTGTCCCCTAGTCTCTGCATTTATAATGGCCTTTTCTTTTTATATATATAACAATTTTATTTAAAGTTTTTTTAACATACTAAAAGCTAAAATTCAAACTCATTTATAAGAAAATACAAAACGCAATTGTACAGAAAAGTGAAAGAGAAAAAAAAAGAATAGAGAAGGAATAACTAAAAAGACCCTTAGTCACATTTATATCGTGAGTATCATATCATTTATCCACACATAGCAAGGCAGACTCCCCTACCTCTCACCTCTACTCCCAGTCTCTCACTCTGAAACATTCTTCCTACCCTGCCTTTCTTGCCAGTACCTCCAACTTTCCCCTTCCAGTGTGTGCCCTCCTTGATTCTTAATAAAGGAATCTATATCTATCTAGATCTATCTATATCATCTATATCTATCTATGGAAACTCCTGCCTCCCTGTCTTACAATTATCTACAACAACAATTATTCAGAATATTTAATATATGCACTGCAGAATAATCCCAGCTGGATTTAGAATTCAGCTATTTTTTGCCCTTCAGCAAGATCAGGGGCATCTTCCCCATAGAGGCAAGTGGCGTGGGGCACCAGGGCACCAAGTTCTGGAGGGCACCAGGGAAGAGGTGGAGGCTGGACATGGTGCCTCCTGGCATAAGCTCGCTGCCCTCGCCCGCCTCCACCATGCTGCGCTGAAGTAGTGCCACGCCCAGAGCCTCCACCTGCCATGGCCACCGCGGCACAGGCGCCAGGGAAGAGGCGGAGGCTGGGCGTGGCGCCTCCCGGCATCAGGTCGCCGCCCTCGCCCACCTCGCTGAAGCAGCGCCGCACCCAGAGCCTCCGCCTCTTCCCCACTGGAGGAGCCTTCCTCCAGCCGCTGCTCACCTCCTTCAGCCATGCAAAGCTGCCGGCAGTGCGGTAAAAAGGTTGGCACCTCTGGAAAATGGGGTCTGTGGTGTGCTGGAGGGATCTTTGCACCATGGCGCCGGATATATTTAAGATGGCCCTGAACAAGATGGCACTTTCCTTAGAATTCCCTCTGAAGCTGCCCTTAAAATTTTAACCACTGAAACAGTGCAATATGACTCTTATATTGATCTTCTAATAATAAAAATTAGTATTTCTCTAGTTTCTATGTACAATTTCCTATAAAGCCTTTATAATTGCTTTACGTGTAGATCCATTAGCAACTTATCAAGCCTGCTTTAGCCTCCATTATTATTTATTGTTTAGATAACTAATCAGAAGAAGAAGTGGCCTTGTTCTGTGCCACTGTGAGTTGCCGCCTGGAGGGCCTACCCTTACATTGTTATTTCACCTCACCATTACCACCTCTTGTATCTCAGCCAGATTCAGCAATCCATTAGTCCTCCCTCCACAGCCAAGTATTCAATCATCTGCATTTAGAAGTTGCTTGCTGCTCATGTAGTGTTCAGGTTAATAAAGCTGAAGAATCTACAGCACAGTTTGCGTGGATCATAATCTCTTCTAACATCCTCTTCTCTGGGAATGTCATTGCCCTAATTGTTTAAAATGTCTTAAATTGTTTAAAATGCTTTTAACTTGCGTGGGTTTGTTTTGTTTTTGTTTTAATTAGGGGGTGTAAAATATGTCTGGGGAAAGAAAGAGCAGGGTGGGGGTGGGGAACCCAACCACAGTGGTTCTGGGTAAGGGGAGGTATGGTGTGAGGGTGAGGCAGGCCAGTATGGGACACAGGGCACAGGCAGATGGTAACTGTCCCATGTGCTAGCTCTGCCTCCAGCCCTCGGGTCTGTGGCTTCTGCTGTTGCATGGCAAGTCAGCCTTGAATAAGACTGCCCTCGTCCACAGTTGTCTCATACTAGAGTGTCACTAAATGGAATAGTGAGAGCAATTCAGACAAATTTCAGCATTTATTCACTGAAACACACAGATCAATTGATTTATCTCTGTGCTTGTCTAGGGCAGCTCCACACTATGTGCCAAATGTGTGCTATGTGCGCACACCAGAATTAGAACAGAAATGTATGTGAAACAGGTCGTAGTATGTGTCCTGTATTGTGGAGGGCCTTTAGAATGTGGTGCGGGCATGCAAAATGGTCAATTCATGTGGTATGTGCTTTTCAACAAGCTAAGAACACGTGGAAGGGATGCAGGTGGCACTGTGGTATAAACCACTGAGCCTTGGGCTTCCAGATCAGAAGGTTGGCAGTTCGAATCCCTGCAACAGGGTGAGCTCCCATTGTTCGGTCCCAGCTCCTGCCAACCTAGCAGTTTGAAAGCACTTCAAAGTGCAAGTAGATAAATAGGTACCACTCCGGTGGGAAGGTAAACGGCATTTCCGTGTGCTGCTCTGGTTTCACCAGAAGCGGCTTAGTCATGCTGGTCACATCACCAGGAAAAACTGTCTGTGGACAAACGCTGTCTCCCTTGGCCAGTAAAGCGAGATGAGCGCTGCAACCCCAGAGTCGTTCACAACTGGACTTAACTGTCAGGAGTCCTTTACCTTTAAGAACATGTGGGAGACTTGCGCAATCTCTTGTCCTGTGGCCCACATCACATCTGGTTGGATACTTAACATTTGCTGAACTGTGGAGCTCATACCATTGTGATCCCGGAATTTTAAACACCCATACACAGACTTGAAGGCCCTAACTCCACCCGATTCTTCATGTATACATTATTGCCTATACTCCAGTTTTTTCCTGCAGGAAGGATGAATTGGTGCACATAGAACAAACACATTTCTATCATTAAAGTGTCAATATTCCCCTACTGTAAACTTGATGACTGGCAACTGAATGTCTGGACTGTTGTAAACAGAATGGCTGGTATGATATGAGGTTTTATGGAAATTCTGTGTTGCATCTCCAAGAGTGCATTTGCAGATGGGAGCAATCACTTGATATAGTCATTCAGTGATGAAGGCTTCAGTGTCCAATGGAAGAAGCCTTCACTCCCACTGGTTTTCATGTGAGGTGAGTACAGCAATGAGTACATCAGGAGTACACGAGGGCTGGTGTGCTGCAATAGTTATTGCATTGGTCTAGAATCAGAGAGACATTGGTTGAAATCCCTACTTGGTCATTAAGTACAAGAGGGGCAAGGAGCTTGGTAGAGTTTCTCTTTCCCCCCCCCCCCAAGTAATTTTTTATTGTTTTCCTTACATATTCTTTTCCAACAAACCATATTAATGCCATACATTTCCTTTGACTCTGCCGAGTCACGACTCCCCTCCCTCCCTGCAATTGGTATATTTGATCCCTTTCTATCACACACTTCATTCTCACAATAGTATTATTATACATTGAAGGTATTATGTCAATCCTGCTAGTGTCTTGACTTCTTTACAATTCTCCTTTAAATATTCAATAAATTTACTCCAGTTATTTTGGTATCTTTGGTCTTCCTGGTCCCGGATGCTTCCTGACAATTTGGCAAGTTCTGCATATTCTGTCAACTTCACCTGCCACTACTGGATGGTTGGTATGTCTTGTGTTTTCCATCTTTGGGCCAGGAGGGTTCTTGCGGCAGCCGTAACATACATGAACAGATTTTGGTCTCCCATTTTGATTTCCATTCCTATTAAACCTAATAGACACGCTTCCGGTGTTTTGGGGAAAGTATACCTAAATATTTTTTAAGTTCATTATAAATTGATTCCCAATTTTTTTTAGCCTTGTCACAGGTCCACCAGAAATGAAAAGAATCCCCATCTACTTTTTTACATTTCCAACATTTTCTTTCTCTTTTTCTATACATTTTAGCTAACTTTACTGGTGTCAAGTGCCATCTATACATCATTTTTAACAATTTTTCCTTTAGAACCATACATCCTATAATCTCAAACCATCCTTACACAATCTTTTCCACACTTCCAATTTGATGTTATGCCCAGGGAGCTTGGTACAGTTTCTCAGTTTCAGCCAAACCTACCTCACAGGTTTGTTGTCAGGATTAACTGTGCATGGGGAAAACCACATACACCACAATGAACACCTTTGAAGAAAGCTGAGCTATATTTGCAATTAAATGAATAAACAAACCAATGTGACTTTTTCAATTATCAAAGCCAAAACGACGCTTAACTTGGATAGGATCTTAAATTGTCATCTCTTTTCTTTCTTTCTTTCTTTCTGTCTGTCCTCAACCTCTTTTGGAGTTGTCTGTTTCATCTGACTCCAAAACGATCTAACAAACGCAAACATGTTTGTTTGTTTGGCGTGAATTATGCAGCTCTATGTTAATACAAAAAGAGAAAACGAAATCAACCAACTGCCTTTTAAGTTGAAAAAGAAGGCTCTGCCTTGAACAGACACCCAAACACAGCATGTGCTTAATGACAGAAGTCTGCTTTCCTCTTTAGGCACTTCTGTCAAATTATCTGAGTTTCCTTTTATTGTCATGCGCCAACATGAGGTGAAGCATCTGGAAATGGCTTTTCATAACCAATGCTATGAGATGATGTTAAATCAGTTGTCCTTTGAAAACAAGCAACTTTATAATTATAGAGCTTTCAAGAACATGGCTTTCTAAGGCTGGGTTCACACTAGAAAGGATCAGGCAAATGCACAAAGAATGTATCAGTCTGTCAAATATCTACAGCCAGCCCAATGACTCTCTTTTGGAGCTTCTGAGAAGAGAAGAGAAGAGAAGAGCTATGAGCTATGAGCTAATCCCCTGTGTCCCTATTCTGCAACTTCAAAGAAGTACACAGCTAAAAGTTAATTTCATATTGACCTGAATTAGAATAGACCTGACCACCTGGTGATTTGGGGCCTGTCTTTGAGGAGTATTTTGACCCATGGCCACCATTTCCCTCTTACTGAGTGGCAAATGGGTATGTGTGAATATGAGTCCAAAGTTTGGCTGAACACATTTATGCCTCGTTTATGAAGGAATTCCTCTGCGTGGCTTTATGGGTTCTCCACACCCAATGACTTCCATGCACCATTTATGTGACTCATGGAAATGTTTGTAGTGAAATATGCATAGACTAGCAGGCAAAACACTCATAGAATTAATAAACAAGAGTAGAAAAGTCTCATGAATGATTGAGACAAATAATCTGTTCTACAAGGAACACAGATTTGTAAACTGGTTTTCAAAAGGTAAAACATCCTTTTTAATATGGATGCATTGAATTTTTAAAGCACTGGTGAAATATTTATTGTGTGACATTAAAAGAAATCCACAAATGTTTTTAGTGATGGGCAAAAATATTCTTCAAAGAACATTGGAAAAGAGGAATATAGTTGGTTTAGCCCCTCAGTAGGTTTTTTCGGTGTTTTATATGCAGTTGGTGTGCAATATGCTGAAAATGTTTTGTGTGTGTTTGCGTCAAATGTAGTTGCACAAGTGTCGTGGAGTGTCTGTGGAATCACTGATAATTCAGTTGCATCCCCATTTTGTCTACACCATGGTGTGACCCTCCAGAGGCATTCACCAGGACAAAAAAACCAATTCTGGTGAATCTCAAAGCAAAGTATGGACAAACCTATCATAAGTTTCTCCTTCCTAGCAGCCACTTCAGCCTTTAGTGACCAAATATAATTTGGACTTCAGTCTGAATTGAGATGCACTAAAAGCACATTACACATTGCCAATCCCTGGGTTTTATAGAGATCTACAGTTAACTCTAGCTCCCTAATGAGGATTCGAACACCACACATTTCTTTGTGAACACAAGTTTGCTACTGTGCATTTTGAAGTGTGCACTTTAAACAACTTAGAAAACTAGAAACAAACCAAAAAATATATGTGCAGAGGGCTTGAGACTGCACAACATTCATAGTCAGGGAGAAATATACCTCCAATTAGCAGATGATAGGTTGGGCGTCTCCTGTGGAAAAATTAGGTGTGGTAGACATTTCAAAAATAATAACTCACAATAACTGGGACTGGCCCAAGACATTTTATTGTTGAGGGAGAACATCAAATGATGTGAAGGTTCATAGTATCCAAGGGTGGCCAAGTTATTTTTGATGGAATTCTGCCTGGGTCAGAGGAATGTGCCACGACGTAGGCACCGGCAGATATTCCTTGACGACCTCCCCGCTGCTACTCCCGGCAGATAAGCAGGCGAGGTCTTGGCGATTCTTCCCAGATATGTGAGAAGAACACACCGTTTCTTCTCTCTCCCCTTTGGTATCCCCAGGTAGGGGAAAGAAGCAGACAAAAAACTATTTACATTCTTTATTTCTGTCTCTTACATCAGTACGGAGAAAACATGTCTGCACTCCACAGCAGTAAGAATAAACTCCACCCATGTACTTCCAGTACGGGTCATATGACACACACACTGAGCTAACATCCAGTGCTCAGTACAGAATGGACTGCCCCTTCGTTCCCATGGCAACAGTCACAAACATCCTGTTTGGCTTTCCAGCCACAAGCAGCTGACTGAGCTGCTACAGCCTTTGCTTGCTGCTGCATTGGTGCTTTATGGTAACAATTTTGGCTCCTGGAGCAGAAAATCCAACAATTGCCTCTCCTTGGAAGCCAAAATTCAGTAATAAATAACAATCAAATGCTCTGCCCTTTCATAACAACCGGAATTCAGCTGCTTGAACCAGTCAGCTCACTCTGTCTAATAGTAGGGCTGGCCCTTCATATTTTATAAATCTCCGCATCTCATTTTAAACCATCAGACCAGCCACAAGAGGGTGAATAGTTGTGTTAAAGGCAGCCCTCACCTTCTGTATTCCATGGAGAGGGGTTGGGTTTATTGGGCCTCAGCTATTTGTGCTGCCTTGGGGGTGGGTGGGTAACAACAGCAGGGGATTGTGTAGCCTGCATTTTTAGTTATAAATTACAATCTTATTTATTGAAACATCTAATCATCCAGAAATGCCGTCTGTTGCCCCTGAAGCATTAAAAAAAAATGTTCACAATGAAAAGTAGGAAAACTGCAATTGTTAAGCGCAAACTTACAGCCAGCTGTCTGTGAAAAATGAATACAAACAGCAAAGCACTTTATTCTATTTTTTAAAATATTATTCTTTGAAAAAACATGAGCTTTGTACTTTCAAAAGTGAAGCTAAAAGTCACCTTCTCCAAACTTTGTAAAACAATTAGCTGGTTGGCTAGCCTACTGAAAAAAAAGCCTTGCTAGGATATCTGAGAACTACTCAGGAGAGCTAGCATTTCGCTTTTTAGATGAAGCACAACCCTGTGTTTGATTAGAAATGGTTGGTTAGTTATTTGTTAGTTGAGACATCCATGGATTATTCATTTTTTAAAATAATAATAATAATATTTATTAAGGTTTTAAGGGTTACAAAAAGAAAAAAAAGAAGACACCAAATTAAGCAAAAACAAAATAACACATCACAGTAAGGAAAAAGAAAGAAAAAACAGAAAAAATTAGAAACAATTATAAACACAACGAACATTCCCATAACTTTATCTTTCATTTGCTTGTTTCCTTGACCTCCTCACACCTCCCTTTTTTGTATTCTAGTTAGGTTAGCTATTTCAGCAAATCCTTTCCATCTTTCCCAGTTTTTGTCCTGTAATTTATCTTGATATAATCTAACTTTACTTTCCCTCTTTTAACCAATTAACAGTCTATTTTTACTTAATCCTTTACAACATTTCTGCTAAAACCACATAACTTCATTCCAACATCCTTCTAACATTCATTAATTTTACAATGTTTCTGTAAATAATCTTTAAAGACATCCATGGATTATTCAGTCCATTAGCTTGAAAACTTCTGAAAAGCTCCTGCCTCATCTTTTCTGTATCAATTACGTGAGACCTTTAGCACGTATGCATGTGTGTATTATGTCCTAAGGAGCTGGAGTATTTCATGTTGGAATGGTCTGTACATGGAACATCATTTGAAGACTGTTCTTCTGCTGAGAATCCTGCTGCTCGGCTGTTGGCACAGCTTGTTATTTCTTAAATCTGTATTGGATCACAGAATGTGATCTGGGCCCAATTCAAAGTGCTCATTGTTATTTTTTAAAGCTGCTTAATTCTGCATCATTTCATCTATTAAGACCATTTGGTGGGGCATATGCTGGTCTGCATCCCAGCACTGTCTGAGGTGTGCTCATAGTGGTATCTATTTATCTACTTGCACTTGATGTGCTTTCGAACTGCTAGATGGGCAGGAGCTGAGACCAAGCAACGGGAGCTCACCCAGTCACAGGGATTTGAACCGCTGACCTTTTGATCGGCAAGCCCTAGGCTCAGTGGTTTAGACCACAAGGCATTAAGAGTGTTCAAATCTCTACCTTACTTTCATTGGCTGCTACATGCGAAGATGGAGCCCATACAACTAGCGATGGAGAAGCAGCTCTATAAAAAAATCTGGTTTAGTGGCAACTCATACCTGCTCTTCTCTATAGCTCCATTTCAATGTAGCCATGCACAAAGTATTTTTTGGAAATGAATCAATACACAGAATTTGTATTCTGAGTTGTTTCCCTGAAATACTACATTTTAAGTGAGGTTTTATAAGATCCAGAATGAAAAGAAAAGGATTCCTTGAAGCTTGACCTATGCCAGATTATAAAGAAAATACCCAAATAATCATTGACCCTTTATTATTCTCTAAATCACCTGGCCCTTGACTGAAATAATTTTCTTTCAGAGAAAAGAATTATCATTCAAGCCCTCCTACTTTCCATACTGTTTATTCTGAACAACCAAAGAGTAGGTGGTCTACATAATACAGTTTATTAGGCTTTCCGAATGAGATTGGAATTGGAATTGATGTACTTTATGCCTCATTTTATAAGACAGGAAGAATGCAGGACATTTTCTTTCTGACTCTAATAATGTCTAGCAAATCTTCCTCAGCATGATATGTGTGTGTGTGTGCTCATGCATAAAATGTGCTGTGTCTCTGCTTACTGGTGCTTTGAATATGCCTCACAAATAGGTGACTGACATGTTCTATGATTTCAGATTTTAAAGGAAGGCAACCCTTTATTACCACTACATATAGGCTGGAGTGAGTGATCGGTAGAGAAGCAGTGCTCTCAGAAATAACTCCACAGAAATGGTTCCCTCAACCACATCATATTTTCAACGAACTCTGTGCTGGGCAAACTATTGGGTACAATGCACTGCTCTGATTCAGAAATGACCCACCAAACATGAGCTAAACTGACCCTAATACATTCAGTTTGGGCCCAATGCAGTTCATTTCAAGGCTGGGCCCTTCCTGAACTCTAGGACAGGCTCCCTCAACCTCAGCCCTCCAGATGTTTTTGGCCTACAACTCTCATGATCCCTAGCTAGCAGGACCAGTGGTCAGGGATGATGGGAATTGTAGTCTCAAAACATCTGGAGGGCCGAGGTTGAGGAAGCCTGCTCTAGAACTTTCAGTTTTCCCAGTGATGTCACACATAACTGTCAGTTTGCATTTCTTAGTACAGAAAGTATTGATCTGATGTGTAGAGATCTTTCCTATTCTGATTAGTTCAAGTGGGTTCTAGAAGGTTTCTTCTCTTTGTGAAAGGTTTTCTTTCCATGTGAAAGAAACAGGAGGAAGGGTTATTTCTGCTGGGAAGCTGAGTACAGCTAGTTTCAACTGATTTTGTTGTTCTTTCTGTCAAGATCATACTGACTATAATAGTAAGACCAGGAGGAGCCTGGATCTCACTCACTTTCTCTTCTATCTCTCTTTGTTCTGGTGTTCTGTTCTGTGTGCTTAGTGTTAAGATTTAGTCTTATTATAAGTTTTGAAAGTTTTATTGTAAGTCCTGCAACTGGATTTTTATGGCCTGTGCCAATCCTGAATGTTTTGGATATGTGACCATTCTGCTCATTTGCCTTCAGTGGCAAGTAAAAGCTCTGCTGGATGAAGTACAATTGCCTCTGGTCTATTTTTGGGGAACTCTGCTATGTGTTTTTCCCTCCTCTGGCGATGGTGAGAATGCTCAAAGTCCTAATAAGGCATAACATTTGTAGGGTCAATATCTTGGCCAGTAGGATTTCTGGGAATTATTTGGTCCTGCTTTTTACTGAATGGCTGGTCCATTCTCATTGTCTGGTTATGTTTGTGGTTTGGGACCCTTCCCAGTTAAGTTATGAGGCTGGGAGTTTTTGCCTAAAATTGAATTGACTTGCGAAGCTAAAACAGCTGAAATTTAAATGCTTTGATTTATCTAAGTTGCGTGTCGAGGTCCCCAAGCCACCCCCCAAATAACTCACAACGCACACTTAATTTTTGTTTAAGGTTTTTGGCATATTTTTGGCCACAACTTTATTTAAATACAAAACCATGAGTGGTTGTTTAGGCATTGGTTAAGACTATCTGTCCCCCCGCCTGGGGACAGAACTGACTTCCGGGCACCAAGTCGGGGAGAAATGGAGCTGAGTCACAGACCCTCAATTCTCATCCACATGCTCCCCGAAGGCTTGCCGGCCCTAGTCCCATTCCAGGGATTGGACGAAAAGATGGCAAGCCCCAGGATTCCTTTAACGGAATTCCCTTTCCGCAGCAACCATGGAGGGGCAGGCCCAGCCTATCCTAACCCCTCCTCCACCAATTTATAACCAATGCCTAACCGCAACCTTACAAGTTGTGACGATTTGCTACGCAGTAGGCAAAAACCAAATGGCCCAGCCAATCAGCCAGATGGACAAAATTCCTACCAAGCCCCTGCCCCAACGGCAGACAACCCCATGACAGGCATAGCAAGGTCAATGCAACAACCCCTTACTCAAGGGCGGGTGATCCGTTGCACACAGCAAAGAGAAAGCTCCAGGCCGCGTGCAGAGTATTTAAACATTTTACCCCTCCCACCAAAATTGCAACATAACTTTTACCCCAGCAACCCAGTGAACCAATCACTGCCCCAGGCCATCTTTAGAGACCCTGCCTGGTAACAGAGGGGTGGCTCAGCAGAGCCCACCGCAACACGTGCTCTCCATGAAGGAGAACACGCTTTATGAAAGACAACTGATGTTATTTAAGCGTTCTTTCAAAGATTTTGATAACAGCACCTAATATAGCCTATATTACATTAGAAAAGATATGTGTGGATTTTAGTTCCAAACACCCTGCAAATACTTATAAATGAGGGGAGGGGGAAGAGACCATACATTTCCAATAATATAATTACTTGGCAATGATAGTAGGACTGAATCAGTCATAAAATAAATTGAAAGTTAATGTTTTAAGGACAGATTAATCAAAAGGATGACTGAAATAAAGCCTATTAAAACATGTTAAATACTCAGATGCATCTTTAGTTGGTTTTTTTTTATTTGCAAAACCCCCCAAAAAGTTGTATTTTAACCACTTTTGCTTAATAGCTCAGATAATGGACTCCATTTTATAATCTATTGTAGGATGTGAAAATAAAACTATTAGGAAACCAATTGATATGATCAACAGGAAATTTTAAAATGGTTGTTACAGAGCAAGAAGCATTCTGTGTTTGAGAATGTGAATTTTATAATATGCGGTATCTTCATGTTTGAATACTCCCACAGTTTAATTATCCTGTGTTCAGCTGTGAGCTAGCTCAGCTTGAGTATGGGATTCAAAAAGGAAATGGTGAAGCATCTTTGGTTGCGAGTGGGGGAAAGATTTATTTGTTTCAGCCAGAAAGAAATTCTAATACTATGAGCCACAGTTCTATGCATGGGCACATTCATACCATCAAAAAGAACCAATCATTGCATGCAAAGGGATGTTCATGAAACGCACAGGAAAGCTAGGGACAGTATTTAATGAATGATGCAACTAGGGATGTTGCCAAGTTCACCCGAGCTCTGCTAAGGAACAAGCATAAGTGAAGTCACTATCAAAAGTGACCCTTTAGAAAGCTCCCAAATTCTTTTCCCATTCAGATTTTGGCACACCACCACCAAAAGGATCCATCTGCACACAATTCACCTTCTGATGTTGTCTCTTTGTCTTCCATCTACCATTTTACCAAGATGGCTGTGGGTATTTTTTTCTGATAGAACCATAGAATAGAATCAGAGAGTTGGAAGAGACCTCAAGGGCCATCGAGTCCAAACCCCTGCCAAGCAGGAAACACCATCAGAGCACTCCTGACATATGGTTGTCAAGCCTCTGCTTAAAGACCTCCAAAGAAGGAGACTCCACCACACTCCTTGGCAGCAAATTCCACTGTCGAACAGCTCTTACTGTCAGGAAGTTCTTCCTAATGTTTAGGTGGAATCTTCTTTCTTGTAGTTTGGATCCATTCCTCCGTGTCCGCTTCTCTGGAGCAGCAGAAAACAACCTTTCTCCCTCCTCTATGTGACATCCTTTTACATATTTGAACATGGCTATCATATCACCCCTTAACCTCCTCTTCTCCAGGCTAAACATGCCCAGCTCCCTTAGCCGTTCCTCATAAGGCATTGTTTCCAGGCCTTTGACCATTTTGGTTGCCCTCCTCTGGACACGTTCCAGTTTGTCAGTGTCCTTCTTGAACTGTGGTGCCCAGAACTGGACACAGTACTCCAGGTGAGGTCTGACCAGAGCAGAATACAGTGGCACTATTACTTCCCTTGATCTAGATGCTATACTCCTATTGGTGCAGCCCAGAATTGCATTGGCTTTTTTAGCTGCCGCGTCACACTGTTGGCTCATGTCAAGTTTGTGGTCAACCACGGCTCCTAGATCCTTTTCACATGTACTGCTCTCAAGCCAGGTGTCACCCATCTTGTATTTGTGCCTCTCATTTTTTTTGCCCAAGTGCAATACTTTACATTTCTCCCTGTTAAAATTCATCTTGTTTGTTTTTCTGATCCTTCAGGCTGGAAAAATTACCAAAACATGAGCACTGCAGAAGAGATTCAGAGATCTAATCCATCTTTAGGGGAAGCGTAATGAGCAGGAGAGCACTGTATACACATTGAAGTTCCTGAATTTGGAATAGATAGACAGATTTTAATTCTTTGTGTTAGGAAAAGTTACTTCACTTTAGCCAGCCCTGTGTATCTCTATGCTATCTCTATGCCTGAATTTTTTTCTGTAATAACATGCTTGACCTTAAATGACTGTGTGTGGTTTATTGTTGTTGCTGTTATCTTACAATTGCCAGGCAAATGTGGATTTATTTATTTTTTTAAAAATTGTTTAGGCTGTGAGTCTTTCAGGTTAACCTTAACAAGCTAACCTGAAAAGTTGTCTCCCATTCAGGGGTAACTGAGTGTCTGAGAAGTTAAGCCTTCTGTCTTGGAGATGGAAGAGGAAATAAAATGAATCTGAGGGTTAAATGAATGCACTCCACATTCTTCAACATAATCACTTATGACCTTGAATGACCATGCAGTGCTCAAATGACATTTGTGGTCTTGTGCATGCTCTATTTAAAACCTAGAAGCAGAGAAAATTATCATGGGCACTGACCACTTTTATCAACCTAGCATGCTCCTGGGTCACACTTTCTTAGAGTAAAGCAGACGTACTTTGTATTCATTATTTATATTTTATTGATTTCTTTTTTAAAAAAATCTTCCTATGCTTAAGTGCTTACGACTTCTTTCCTTCCCTCAAGCAATTGAAAGCAAATTAAAAGAGGTAATGGAACTTAGACTGGACTGTGCCCTCTTGTACTAAATAATATATTTGGAGACAGGGTGATGTTTGCTCCCCCCCTCTCTTGTGTGTGTGTGTTCCTAATATTTAGGTAGGATCCTTCACTTTCATTTATCTGGGATGTGGAGATTATAAACCTTTCTTCAGATATACCAAAACTTTTATATATATATGTATATAAATATATGTATATACATATATATGTATATATATATGTATGTATATGTGTGTGTGTGTACAAAATAACAAGTGTACAGAGTAAGACACACACACAGAAAAAAGAAATAATATCCATGTAGAAAACAAAAAAGGAAAAAGATAATTAGTACAGTACAAAAAAAGGGATGGGGACCTTGTTATTATAGTTAACCACACCTTGATTTAATATGGTATTTATACAAAAACTTAAAGTCAGGGGACCTTTTGGCCTTGCTTGCTTATGAGAAAGTGAGTTACTATTTTATGGCTAATTAATAGATAGATTGATTTTTAAAAGAAAAAAATATAAAAAACCACATTTGCAACTACCAATAGGTCTCCTGAATCAAGCAAGAAATATCCCTACTCCATTTGTGAAACAAACCAGGGGGATAAAGGCTAGTTACTTGTGGTCAGTGGTTTTTCTGGGGGTACGCGGGGGTACATATACCCCTAAACATTTTGTGAATCTAAGTTTCACTTAGATTCACTGTCTCATGGAGGGGCAGTATTTCAATATGAGTAGGAAAATGAGAGTACCCCTAAACATTTTTTTAAAAGAAAACAAGCACTGCTTGTGGTGCAAGATGTTTCAAAACCAAGCCAACTATACCGTAGAGAAATATGTGCAGTATACTAGAGTCATACATTGGAAGCTGAACGGAATCCATTCCGGAAGTCCGTCCGACTTCCAAAACATTTGGAAACCAAAGTGTGGCTTCTGATGGGCTGCAGGAAGCTCCTGCAGCCAACCGGAAGCCGCGGAAGTTCCGTCAGACGTTCAGCTTCCAAAAATAGTTTGGAAACCAAAACAGTTACTTCTGGGTTTGCGGCGTTAGGGAGCCAAAATGTTCGAGAACTAAGCTGTTCAAAAACCCAGGTATGACTGTAATTGTTTTTGAGAACCATCCTAACACTAAGCACAGTAGGAAACCAATTAGCATTTCAACGGGGAATGTTGAAAAGCCCAATACTAAGTGGAATGCCAAAATTGTCAACAATTTGAAGTGAAAACAATACAAGCCTATGCTATCCTGTGAACTAACATGTGACTGAACCATTTAGAAAGCCATTGGCCTGAACTAAAATCAATGGCTACTAGCCACAACAGCTATGTTCTTCATCCAGTGTTGGACACAGTATGCCTCCGTATTTCCTTGCTGGAAATCTTAGATGTAGAGAATGCTGCTGTACTCCAGGTCTGCTTGCAGTTTCCCCATGGGCACCTTGTTGTTCACTGTGAAAACAGGAAGCTGGACTAGAAGGACTTCTGTGCTTTTCCATCAATTATGTACCTGTTCCCATGACTGAATGTCTTGAGTAAGCAATGCCATTTTTCAATGATGTAGAACAGGCATAGGCAAACTCTGGCCCTCCAGATGTTTAGGACTACAATTCCCATCATCCCTGACCACTGGTCCTGTTAGCTGGGAATCATGGGAATTGTAATCCCAAACATCTGGAGGGCCAGAGTTTGCCTATGCCTGATGTGGAAATATTGAATGATCTCCAACACAGGCTAAAATAACCTAACTCCGCTGATTTCCATGGAAGTTTTGTACATCACAGGGAAATTGAATGAAATACATTTGGAAGAAAGTTAACGCAGGATAGATTTAGTCAGTGTTTTTTTTCTTAAAAAAAATGTTTAGGGGTACTCTCATTTTGACCCAAGAAAATCACTGGGAAAGGAAATGAAGCCGCTATCGGAAGTGGTAACAACGAAGCTGACCAATCACCATGCTAGATTCCAACTCCTACTTCACACATTAAACACTCGCTTCTGTCTGAGACTCAGGAAACACTGTGAGAGGAAATGAGGCCTAATGATTCACCGTCCTCGAGAAGAAAATAATTTATTTATTTTTAAGTTTCTTTTTCCGTTAGATTCACAAAATGTTTAGGCATATGCATACCCCTGTGTTCCCCCAGAAATAAAAGCACTGGATTTAGTCTTTAATCAGAATGAGGGAATCTACCTTTCCCCCCTCTGTTTCATAACTGTTTCCAAGATTACCTTTTCCAAACTCTCAACTCCCATCTGTTGTAGACCTGGGGTGAATTTCTTTTAAGCTTCATGAAATATGTATCAGCATACATGTTCCTCCAATGTGTGCTTTCTCAGTTAGTCGTGCATGTTTCCTGTAAGATTTCCTGCTGCTTTCTTCAGAAGAATGACAGAGGGATTCTGCACTGAGGATTTTGTACACATCTTTGTTTTATGCAGTTCCATAAAATAAATAACTCCATTTGCCATCCAAAGTAATATTTGTTGGAGAAGATTGTTCCATCACAATTTTCTCCATTTCTAATTATCAGAGCAACATTGTATCAACTGTGGTGTCACCTTGGAGATTTGAATAGCCCTATGATTCCCTTTTTTGCTTTTGTTTTTTATTAAGTTTTGTTTTGCATACATCCATATACATTTTCCATCCATAATTCAGACTAAGCCTAAGAATAAACAGATACATAAGAGAAAACAAAATTACATAGCCACTAAATATCTTTCCCACCTCCCGTACCCCATAGTTGATGTGTTTAATTATCAGACCTTAAAAATTCTAATCTTTTGACTTCTGTCTACCACCTCAGTTTGAATCATTTTTTCTTTCCTTAACTGCCTTCTTTAAATGTTTTCCATTTCTCGGTATTGAATTGTTTGGTTATAACTGTTTTGTCTTTTGCAAAAATTAATCAAAGCATAATAAAGGTTTTATTTGAGAACAATGTTTTTCTAGGTAATTTTTATAACACTCCCATTCCTTAGTGAACTTTTGGCATGTTCTATTCCTAATTGCTTCTGTCATTTTTAGCCAGCTCAATGTATTCAAATAACTTTACTTGCTCTATGATTCCAGGTTTCCTTTACAATAAATGTTTTGAACTCGAACTCAAGGCTAGACCTCCTTCTTTTGTTAAGCAAAACCTAGTCAATTATCTTCCTTGGTCTATTAGGAAATTGCCATTCTGGGACCACCCTACTTTTTGTCAGTCTTCGTAATCTCCCACTCTCTCCTGAATTCCTTATGGGGCTATGCTGCTAAATTTCAACCCAGTTACTCATGCTGTGTACCTGTGTATTGTGGTAAACATGTGTGCTTCTGAGCTAGTTCAGCCATGAGAAATGGTTCCACTAGCACTAAATTTCTGCAGTCATTCATATTTTGGAAAAGTTTTCCCCTGAATATGGAGAATTGGTCTGTAGACATGGTGACACACATCCTTATCAAGCATAGCAACTGGTGGATGAACATGCCAAAACGAGGAAGTATATATATATATGTGTGTGCACTGAATGCTTTTGACTTCTAGATAGAAGTGTGCCTGCAGCAGGAGGTTGAAATCAGTTAATTTTTATAATGTACCCAAATCAGTGCATGGACCAGAACTCAATAGAAATGTATATTTGATTGGCAGATGCATCTCAGAAGCTAGAAGATTCCATTGTGAATTTCTTATCAAGACAAATTCCATATATAGTCTTTTCCTTTTTATTGCTACTTGTAAACGGAGCTGACCAAAAGTTATGTTAGAACCTAGATCGCTGTCCGAGGTAACCAGGATTTTCAATTAGTAATATGGATACTGTGCATAAATTATATCCAACTAAATAAAATCCATATCAGTTTAATGCAATGACAGTGAGTCCCTCCAGGCATCCTTTTAACATGCATTTTTGATGATTTGTGCTCATGATGCTATCACACATGGTCCTGCTTCCAATAATATTTGGGCTTGCAAAGGTTTTGAGATGGTAACACAGCCTCATTTCCAATCCATGCTTACCCTGTGACATTATGATGAACTCATATCATTCTTTAATGCCACAAATGTTCTGGTTATTTTTGCCCCTTTTTTGTTGCACTATCGCCTCTCCAATCAGCAATAATGTGTGTAGAACATGTTGCAGTATACATCTATAATAAAACACCAGCCTTGAGGGGCCAATTGATGGCCCTAATTCTGATGAAAGCATCGTAGTGAAGCATGATAGAGAATGTGTTTTTGTGGGGTTACATTCTTTTCATAAAAATAAAGAAAATGTTGGAACGATATAGTGAAACAAAATAGGAGGCTGAGCCTAAAATACAATATACAAATTGTGAACGAGCCATTTAATCAAGTAACTTTGACGTATGGTGTCACACCACAATTCATCAAGGCAAGAGAGTCTGAATAAATCAAAGAGAAAGTTCCAAACAGGGCATTTATTAATATCAAAGGAGATCATGGGGACAATAATAAATGGATCATAAATTGTTAATTAAAACATTTTGGTCAGAGATCAAAATAAGGTTTCTAACCATTCTAAGGTTGTCTCCCGAGAGCAGTCTTGACAGGAAAGAATTTCCATGACTTTTAACTAGATTGGGATGCATTTGGAAAGAGGGTTATGTGATGAATTTTAAACTGGAGCTTATGTTAGTTAGGATAATTGGAGGAATCTACCAAAAGCTAAGAACTTTTAAGGCTATAATCCAATACACAATTACCTGGAAGTAAGCCTCATTTAACTCAGAAGGACTTGCTTTTGAGTAAATATGCATGGGGTTGCATTTAACAGACGTTTGGTGGAGGAGGCAGTCATGTGCTTGTCTTTCTCTCCAGTGGAAATGAGAGGGGTTTAGAACTTCTTGACTTTGGATATAATCAGGAAAATACTTGAAACTTTCTCTGAAAATTCTGATATTTTCACAATGGGAAAGAGGCTATTGGAAACTGACTCTTCTTGAGAAAGGAAACATGGCTTAGTGGTGGAAAGTTAAAATGGAAAGGATTTCTGCCTCAGAACTCCAACAATAGAGTTGTACCTCAGAACTGCAGCAGTGCAACCAGGTGAGATAAAATAGATAGATAGATAGATAGATAGATAGATAGATTCTTTATTGTCATTACACAAGTGCAACATTGCACAAGTGCAACGAAATTGGATGCCATCCCTTAAAAACAACAAAAGCAAAACAACAACAACAACCAAACAAACCACATTCCAGCCACACCCACACCCACACCCATCAAACTCCCAGGTCACACTATCGAGTTACAGCATTCAAAAAGGCCACAGCTCTTGGATAGAAACTATTTTTCAGTCTATTTGTCCTTGACTTGATGTTTCTATATCTCCTGCCAGAAGGCAGTAGTGCAAACAGACTGTATCCCGGGTGAGATGAATCCTGCAGGATGTTGTTTGCTTTCCTAAGACAACGGGAACCGTACAGTTCTTCCAAAGATGGGAGAGGATGACCAATAATCCTTTGGGCTGTGGTTATGACCTTCTGGAGCACCTTCCTCTCCCTAGCTGTACAACTGGAGAACCAAGCACAAATACAGTATGTGAGAATGCTCTCTATGGAGCCTCGGTAGAAGGACACCAGCAGTCTCTCACTCAGATTGTTCTTCTTTAAAAGTCTGAGGAAATAAATTCTCTGCTGGGCCTTCTTCACCAGAGCAGTGGTATTTGCGCTCCAAGTCATGCCCTGATCGATAGTCACTCCCAAAAACCTGAATTCCGCCACCCTCTCCACCCGTTCCCCGTTGATATACAAGGGCTGAATGTCCGCCTTTTTTCATCAGTAGAGATGAGTGAATTTGTCAGCTTCAGAATCTCTCAGTTTCTAATTCTTCCAAACCGAAGTTACTTCCTCTTCTTTTCCTAATGAAAATATATCAGCATTTTCAGTCAAAATTTCTTCTAAAAATATTTCATTATGGTATGTCGTTTTCAGCAGTGCATGCATCTTTATGTACAGTTTACCCAAGTATCTCTGCATGTTGTTCGTATTGTTTGGAATAGTGCATTGCAAAATTTGGAGACGCGTGAATTGTGAAGGAATGCTGTGTTTCAATTCACGTATTGGTTTAAGTAGTGTGGATTTGGTAGTTACTCTTTCAAATGAAAAAATAAATAACATCAAACTTCTACTCCCATTCCTACTCAATAGTTTTTTCAATGTAAATGTTAGGCCTTCAGAGTGCTTGCTACTTGGCTAACTACTGGTCTTGCCTGTATACTACCTAACTTTCCAGATCTATCTTCCTCTCTTATTTATTTATTTATTTATTTATTTGCTTTGATTTTAGTATACTTCATATACTACACACACACAACAAATATATACCACCCATTAAATTAGACCTCTTATCACCATCTCTCATACAACCATTCTCCAGTCAAAAATATTTCAGGAAGAATTCCATTTGCAAAGAAATGAGGAGGAAGCCATTTTTGTCATAGTGTTTGAGATGTAGTGCATCTGTGACATCCTTGCAATGTCCCGATGGAGGTAGATTAGCAGGCAAAGTGCAGGTGCAGTTGTCATTGGTATGTATGCCAGGTGCAATAAGTATATATGTTAGCATTCATCCCCATGACTTATTCAGAAACCCGTAATATATCGCCATGTTCTATCATGTCAGCATTGCTGCAGACATACACTCAGCACATATATGTATGCTCAGAGTAAAAGCAAATAATACATGGCAATTATTTTAGTTGATGCCACAGTCAGTGAATGAGTGCATTTTATGCAAGAAGCGGGTGGGACCTTCTGCAAAATAAATCCAACAATGTGATGTAAACACAGACTTTCATTTGTTTAATGTTTTGTGACTGTCTCAGAGGAATGGATGAATCTTGTCTCCATCTCTCTTTCTTACTAGTGCCCACAGTGCTGCATTTATGTATAAATTAAACAAGCTATAGCTTTAGGGTCCCACTCTCTTGCCCCTCCCCCCAATATACTTCTTCTTAATTGTATTTCACTATTAATATACTTCTTCTTAATTATATTTCACTATTAATATACTTCTTCTTAATTGTATTTCAGTTCAACAATTACTTTGATAAAATGCATATTTTGTTATGTGCAAATGGCTTTAGATACCTATCAAGTCCATAAATTACCATATAGCATATATTTAAAAAAGGCAACAATTTGTTGTTGACAAAGGATAGCTGGACATATAAAGGGCCCCATTACCTTCAGCAGCTTAGGGCCTCATCAAACCTAAATCTGGCCCGGAGTGCACACATATATGTTCTGCATCTTCTTAACATGCCTGAGCATTTTTGCTCTCCTGCGACGTACCAATCTTAATCTATTTCTTTAGATCAGTAATCGTCCATAAACTTTTAAGGAACGTGGTTGTTTCAATAAGCTGCACTCAATATTTGTGCCACTTTTGTGCTGGTAAAATGCCAAAATCCAGTCTAATGGAATGGAATGATAATAGCTCAGTAGGAGAGGACATGCACTGCATGCAAAAGGTCTAATTCTGATCCTTAGCTCTAGGGTTGAGGACTACATTAGCCAGAGCACTAATTGGTCCACCCTCCATGGCCTGCTTTGTCAGGTGAGTGGGGTTGCTCAACTATCATCTGATGCCATAGGCGATTCCAATTTAAAGAAAGACTTGAAAGAGCCCTGAACTGTCCTGAGATCTATGGGTATAGGGCAATATACAAATGATAATGATAAATAATATCAAGTGTGCTCCTGTTTTTCCTTTGCAGCCCCAGTTTAAATTCATATAATGGCCAGAAAGAATCCAGCAACATCTGGAGAACCATTGATTAGTCACCCTAGTGTAGATAATCCTGAGGTCAGAAATGTTCTGATCTGATATAAGGCAGGTTCCCCACCCCCCTCTCTCCAGTTATATGGAGAGATATATGGATGCCCTCTGAGAAATCTTGCTAATCGGGGACTTCCGGTGAGCCGCGATCCCAGCGCAAGCAGGGTTTTCACCGTGAGGGGAAACCCGAGCTATTCTGAAGGATAGGGGCAACTCCAGGGCGCGGAGACCCCCCAAACTCCTTTGAAGGGTGTTCAAGGAGCCTAGCTCCCGGCACGACCGAAGAAAGGACCAAACCGGCTGCCAGGTAACCTCGAGAGAGGCGAAGAGCGTAGCGGAGAGGTTCAACGGGTCGAGGGAAGCCATTTTCTTACCTTCAGATAGCGAAGCCCTGTGCTTGCAGGGAGAGCGGCGCGCTTTCAAAAAAAAAGAGACCCCCGATTCTTGCAACTTTGTGGCTAAGAGCAGAAACAAAGAAGCTTCGGGGGCAACAAAGAGAGGAAAACGGAGTTCAGCGGCAAGCCGAAATTAACTGAGACGCGGCCAGAAACCAGTGCTAAAGAAAGTGAGTGATTTGCCCGGGCGGCAACGCGGTTCTCTCCCAGGTCCCCTCCCCTCTTTGGAGAAATAATTGCAAAACTTAAGAAGGAACGAAACTTTGGGGGGCAGAGGGGCTTGGAAAGGGTCCAGGGGAAAAGTGAGATCTGACGTCCTCGGTGAACAGGAGGCTGCAAAGAGGAGAAGGGACGTTTCTCTTCTTGTTTTTTTTTTCTCAACGTTATATGCGCACATGAGAGACTCGGAAGAGAAACCCCCGCCGCCATTTAGAGTTTGAGTGTGGAGTTTGCGAAAAGGGAAAGAAAGAGGACAATCCTTTGCCAGCGTTATATCGGGAACTGTATGCACAGGGTTATATTCTCATCTCTCTACTTGGAGACGGGGGATTGAAAACGTGAAACCTCTTAAGCTTAAAAAAAGACATTTCGAAGATACAGCGGGGAGGTGCACTGATTTAAAGACGCTTGAGGACAAAATGGAGCCGGTGTGAGTTGCGACTAGCCCTCCCCTCCCCCCGCTCCCTCCTTCCCCCTTTACCCCGTCTGCTCCTCTTGCTCTCCTTTTTTTCCTGCCAACTCCCTCCTCTTGACTAAAGCCTTTAGAACCCTGCTTAACTAAGGGACTAATATTGGACTAATCAGCAATTGGACTAACCAGCGGGAGAAGGGAAGAAACGTCTGCCTTTGAGGACATTACGTGCCCAAAAAGAACTTACCTGACAATTAGAATCAGACAAGGTCTTACAAATTAAGAACAAGATTGAGACAGAGAGGATTTATCACGGACTAAATGCATGGCCTCTGATCACTGTATATGGACTTACTGATTAACGATTATTGCCCATTAGGAGGGAAACAGAGGCAGGAAATGTAAATCCTAATAAGGGGATAAAGCGAACGTAAGGAAATAGTGGATGGTGTTAAGAATAGATAACTCTGCGTGGAAAGAGGAGGGGAGGGACTGGTATAAAGGTACATGATGTCACATACAGGAAAGAAGGGGACAAATGGGGGGACCCCAGGAGACAGGAGGGGTTCCAAACAGGAGGTGGACTTTAAGTCAGACATTCTGAAGATGTTAGCGGAGATTAAACAAAGTCAAGCTAATGTAGAGCATAAGTTAGAATTGGTGGATAATAGAATTGGGATATTGGATAAAAAAATGGAGGAAACTGTGAATGAACTAAAGGGTCAAATAAAAGAAATATTTAGGAGGACGCAGCTCACAGAGGAAGGACTAAAAAAGGCAAAGGTGGAGATAAGAGATATCAAGAGAGATAAGGAAAAGATCAAATCAGAAGTGACGGAGTTAAGTAAGACACAGGAAGAGATGAAAGATATTATAGCGATGAATGAACTAAGGCAGAGGGAGGTGAATCTGAGGCTGAGAGCGGTCTCAGAAACACAGAATGAAAATATTAAAGAAAGACTGACGAAGGAGCTAGCGGAATGGATGGGTCTACCAGTGGAAGAAATGGCCAATAGTGTATTGAACGCATTTAGAATGCGCGTTAATGTGACAAAAGCAAAGAAACTCACAGGTGACTGTCTGATTACATTCAAAAATAAAGAAATGAGAGATAGGATCCTCCAGAGGAATAGAGAAAAGAGATTGAACATAGACGGGAACTACATAATTATTTTTAAAGATGTCCCAATCAGATTATTGAAACGGAGAGACTCTTACAAACCCTTGACGCAGACACTGAAGAAAAATAAGATTGAGTTTAGGTGGGAATTCCCGGAAGGGATATCATTCATATATAGAGGTAAAAGACATAAGTTGACAAACCAAGAAGAGACCGGGAAATTCCTTAGGAAATACAAAGAACTTAAAGTGGAGGTATTTGGAGCGGGAAGAGCGGACAGGGCCCCATCAGGAGAACCAAGAGTGTCAGAAGAGGGAGAGGAGGGGGGGAGCCGGTCAGGAGAGGAGGTAGAAGAAGAAACGGAAGACTTAGAGAATATATAATAGATAGCAAGACCTTAAAGAATAGTAAAAGGAAAAGCTAAGCATTATGGGACTAAAAATTTGGAACTGGAACATCAATGGGATGAACGATAAAAAAAAGAGAAATAAAATTGAACAATGTCTGAAAAGGAAAAATATGGACATTATTTGTCTCCAGGAGACGCACGTGGCCAGAAAACATAGGAAAGTGTTAATTAATAAACGGTTGGGAAATGAATTTGAAACCTTGGATAAGGTAAAGAAAAGAGGTGTGGTACTGTATATCAGCAACAAAATAGAAGCTAAAACAATGTTTAAGGATGAGGAGGGGAGGATGATAGGGGTTAATATCAATTGGCAAGGGGAAAAGATGATGGTAGTAGGGATTTATGCCCCGAATGGTAGCAAAACTGAATTCTTTAAAAGTTTAGAAGAAAAATTAATGGAATATGCAGACCAAAAGATAATCATAATGGGTGATATGAACGCAGTTGTTTCGCTGGAGATGGATAGACTTAGAGATGGAGTAAACAAAGAAGGGAAGTTACCAAAATCCTTTTTCACCATGGTGGATAACTGCAGTTTAGTGGACATCTGGCGTCTTAGACACCCACTTGAAAAACAATTTACCTTTCATTCGGAACCTAACCAATCACTTTCGCGAATAGATCAGATTTGGATTTCAAAAGAACTATGCTCAAGAGTCAGATCTATAGAAATAAGACCGAAAATAATATCAGACCACAATCCATTAGAAATGGAATTGGAAAGCTTAGAGACAAGAACCTTTAGATGGAGATTAAAAGACTATCTGTTAGACGATCAGAAGGTGGTGGAAATGGCAAGGAAAAAACTATCTGAGTACTTTAAGGATAACTGTGATAAAGGCACAAAGGACAACATAATTTGGGACGCAAGTAAGGCGGTAATAAGAGGGTTCTTTATTCAACAGAATGCAATCAAAAATAGGAATAGAGAGAAGAATAAAGAGGAAATTCTAAGACAGATAATGGAAAACGAACAAAAATTAGTTCAAAAGCCCAACTGCCCAAAAACAAAGGAAAAAATAAAAATCTTACAAACTCAGTTTGCCACAATACTAAACAGAGAGGTAGAGTGGAACATTAAAAGACTTAGGCAAAGAAATTTCGAATTTGCGAACAAACCAGGCAAATGGCTTGCCTGGCAAACTAAAAAGAGGAAAGAGCAAGGGATAATTAACAAAATAATAACAGACGGGGAAGAAAGAACTGACCCCAAAGGAATCAGGAGTGAGTTCCTTAACTACTATAGAAATTTGTATAAAGACCAAGAGAGAGTCGGCTTGAGGAAGATAGATAGATTTCTGAAGGAGAAAGGGGGACAAAAAATCCCAACAGAAGGAAAACGAAGATTAAATACCCCAATTGAAAATGAGGAAATAGAGGAGTTAATTAGGGACCTAAAGAGGGGTAAAGCACCAGGTCCAGATGGATTTACTGCTGGTTATTATAAAGAAATGAAATCTATATTGGTGGGACCCCTGAAAAAGACTATGAATAACATCTTAAAGAAAGGAGAAATTCCGGAAACTTGGAAGGAAGCATACATCACGTTTATCCCCAAACAGGACGCGGACCTAACGCAAGTAAAAAATTACAGGCCAATCTCACTGTTGAATATAGATTATAAGATATTTGCAGGAATTCTAGCAAGAAGGTTAAAAAACGTCCTAGCAGATATTATCCATACAGACCAGGCAGGATTTCTGCCAGGCCGACAGATGAGAGACAATACAAGAAGTATTATCGACATGCTAGAATTCTTGTCTGTCAGGATTGACAAACAAGTTATCATGATGTTTATTGATGCCGAAAAGGCATTTGATAATGTCATATGGAATTTCATGCTGAGAAACCTAGAGTATATGGACGTAGGCAACGACTTTTTCAACGGGGTAAGGGCAATATACAAAGAACAGAAGGCCAAATTGATTGTAAACAATACGGTAACGGAAGAGATAAAGATACGAAAGGGAACAAGACAAGGATGCCCGCTCTCTCCGTTACTATTTATAACAGTATTAGAAGTCCTCCTAAATTCTATAAGACAAAATGGAAATATAAAAGGAGTGACTTTAGGACATAACGTATACAAGATCAAGGCCTTTGCGGACGACCTAGTAGTGATGACAGAAGACCCAGTAACCTCAACAAAAGAGTTACTGAAGGAGATAGAACTATTCGGAGAAGTGGCTGGGTTCAAACTAAACAAGACAAAAACAAAAATGATATGTAAAAATGTAGACCCAAGGACAATAGAATCAATCCAACAGCAAACGCAGATAGAGACGGCCAAAAAAGTTAAATATCTCGGCATCTGGCTAACATCTAAAAATATAGACCTATATAAAAATAATTATGAGCCAGTGTGGAGGGAAATAAAGAGAGATTTAGAAAAATGGGGACGGTTAAAACTGTCAATGTGGGGAAGGATTAATATAATTAAGATGAACGTCCTATCAAGATTAATGTTCCTATTCCAGACTATCCCTATAATAAAAGGGAGTAGGATTTTCAGAGAATGGCAGAGGTCAGTTTCGAGATTTATTTGGCAGGGCAGAAAACCCAGAATTCAATTCAAATTACTAACAGACGTAAGGGAAAGGGGGGGATTTGCCCTGCCAGATCTGAAATTGTACTACGAGGCATCGTGCCTGAGCTGGCTAAAGGATTGGGTCAAACTGGAAAATACGGAGCTACTCGATTTGGAGGGCTTCGATAACTGCTTCGGTTGGCACGCCTATTTGTGGAAGAACAAAATGAAAGTACATAAAGGTTTCAGTAACCATATCTTCAGAGGGTCGCTAATTGAAGTGTGGGAAAGATATAAAAACCTGCTGGAACCGAAAACTCCACACTGGCTGTCACCCCTTGAAATAACAAGTATAAAAGTCACTAATATGAGAAGCAACTGGGCAACATACAACCAACTAGTAACAAAGGTAGATGGAAAGTGGAGAACCAAACCTTATGACCAAATAAAAGAATATGTTTACGATTGGCTCCACCACCAACAGGTAAACCAGATGCTTAGCAAGGATATTAAAGAAAGAGGCTATGCGGATAAAGACTCTAAATTTCAGACGGAGATAATAAACAACAAAGTGAAAAATATATCTAAGGTGTATAGAATGCTGTTAGACTGGAATCTAGCCGATGAGGAAGTCAAATCAGTGATGATCCGCTGGGCGAAAGATATAGGCCATAGTATACAATTCGAGGATTGGGAAAGGTTATGGAAGGACGGGCTGAACTTTACGGCGTGTACTGTGATAAAAGAAAACGTTATGAAGATGTTTTATAGGTGGCACCTGACACCTATGAAACTCTCAAAAATGTACAAGGTGGATAACAAGTGTTGGAGGTGCAAAGAGGTGGAGGGCTCCTTCTACCACATGTGGTGGGAATGCCGAAAAATAAAACAGTTTTGGGAGAAGGTATATACGGAATTAAAAAAGATACTAAAGTACACGTTTATAAAAAAACCGGAAATCTTCCTATTAGGGATACTACGACAAGAGATAAAAAAGGAAGATCACAGATTGGTATACTATGCGCTCGCGGCAGCAAGGGTTGTAATAGCTCAGAGGTGGAAACAGCAGGAAACCCCAACAGTGGAGGAGTGGAGAGCTAAACTATCGGAATATGCAGAGCTCGATAAATTAACGGGGAAAATTAGATATATAAAAGACCAAGTGTTCACTAAGGACTGGGGAAAGTACGTAGATTATCTGGAATGTATAAGTGAAGGGCAAATAACGCTAAAGGGATTTAAAGATGTACTGTGATAGATTATGGGATATTGTGTAAGGAAAATAGAGAACAAAAGTAGGTATAATGGCAATATCAACGATGAAACGTGTAACCCTATCTACTGCTTCGAATGATTTGCGGCCAAGCTGAAGGAAGTCCTGAAAGATATAGCCACGAATTAGGAGAGTTAAGAAAATAATAACTTTGTGTATTTTTGTATTTTTTATTTATTTTGATTGTATATTGTTTTTTTTTTTTTTTTTTATCCCTTTTTGTGTACCTTTTCCTTTACCTGTGTGTTAATCTTTGTTTTTTTTGTTTTTTTTTTTTTATGGAATAACTAATAAAAATCTATATCGGAAAAAAAAAAAGAGAAATCTTGCTAATCATTCTGCTTCCCTCAGATTTATTCAAAAATACATATTTAACATTGTCCTGATGCATGTCTGGGCCCACCCCATTGTTATTTGCATATAGCTTGGCTTTTTCAATGAAGGTGGCTGCATTTTTGTATTATTGTAGCTTAAGTGTGGCATCAGCATTATGCACACTGTAATCTGTTCACAATCCTGACAAAAAAGGTATCCTGGGAAATCTACCGTCTTCAAAACAGAAGTCAAAAATGTCCAGAGCATGAAAAAAAGCATGTGCACTAAAAATCATTCTTTCAGTAAGTGTTAGCTTCGGGTCTTCCAATTTTCACTTCAAGTATGAAATTTTGTATTTATGTTTTTACAAAAATAAAAAAAATGGAGTAGAAGTGGATACTTGATTTCCATGTCCGATTTTGTTGGCAGATCAGTTATAACTTCATATTTCAAGAACATGCTAGGAGTGCATTCTTGAGTGTATCAGAGACACTAATACTGAAGCTAATGTTACCTATTTATCTACTTGCACTGGTGTGCTTTTGAACTGCTAGGTTGGCAGGAGCTGAGACAGAGCAACGGGAGCTCACTCCATTGCGGGGATTCACTCCATCGGCATGCCCAAGAGGCTCAATGGTTTAGACCACAGAGCCACCCACCTCCCTATTAGCTAACAGGCAACCACAACAGCCATAGTACAATATATGCAAGTTTATTGCATCAGTTCTGGTTGTGCCTCTATGGGCTCCCTTCCTTCTTGGAGTATAGCTTAAAGTGCTCCAAACATATGCTAAGAGGGAAAGCAGAGCACAACAGGAAGAAGAAAGAAAGAAAAAGCTCATGAACCAGAAACCCTGATGGCTTCCTATGAGACCATCTCCAAGATGCTTTTGTCCACAAATAGCGTCAAAGTAACTACAGTCAAAGCTTATAGAACCAATGTTTTGCATCTGAATGTGTTCACATCTTGTGAACCCTAAAACGTCTCCTAATTTTGTCCTCCATTGACTTTTACGATTGTCCTAAGGCTCACACATATGGAAAGCAGTGACATTTCATTTTGCAGAAAGAAAGCAAACTAGTGCTATAAGTAGGTTTTCCCGAGTTTTCATGGGCCCCTCATCTCTTTACAGCCAATTAGTACAGTAGGCCAAAACATAAACCATATGATTGCTTCTGTTGTACTAGATAATTACCATATACCTGAGAGAGCAGGCAGACTCTGGTGAAATGTTGTACTAGAAGCAAGCAGATTCTAGAAAACTGCTAACCACAAACTTGCCTTAGAAAATCTCCAGTGCAGAATTTTCCTCAATAGCATCAATCAAGCTAGATAAGGCTTTAGGATAGATTGATTTGTGTAGTTTTTCAGAGGGGGGTCTTGGGGGGAAAATGTGGGGAAACCCACATATTCAAATCTTTAGAAACATATATATGTATATAACGTTCAGAGAGATTGTAAAGTCAGACGTAAACCGTTTTGTAAAAGTAATTTGAGTGATTGCTGATATTTTTGTTCATAGTCTGGATAGTAAAAACACATCAAGAATGACAATGCTGTTACAGGCTGTGGAAAATTAAGATAATGGTGCACTTTAGAGCAGACCAAACGATCTGTTGTATAGAACATCATTATATTTTCACATTCTGCCAGAGTAAGTATTGACTGACATTTCCAGCTGGGTAAAGTTAAATAGAAGCCCATCAACTGGCAGATAGCAAGTCCGTCTTGTTGATGGGGGAGGGGGGGGAGTCATATTATCTATGTTGTGCGTCCCTTTGACTGGAAGTTGATTTATCTGGAATATAATGTGATTAGAGCATTTTTGAATTCAAATAGATTTCTTTATGATGAGTGTTTTGTACAAGGCATGGAAATGGATTTCCTGAAGATGATGCATTTTCATTTGTTTCCGCTCGTAGTGAACGGAAAATGTAAGGCAGCGTGTGATAAGGAATTATGTAAACTCCTCAAATCAAAATGAAACCAACATTTTAACACTCGGGAAGGTTTTTTTTTATTGTTTGGTTTAAGCAAAGGAGACAGAATTGTGGTGCTGAAAAGAGTGGTATATTCTTCCCCCTGAATAAGTGAATTCAGGGTTGAAAAATACATTTGTTTACAAGGGTTTTGAAAATGTGGCACTATATTGGCAATAGAAAAGGTCCAATAATAGAGATTGCCTAGATCACTGCAATATAGGCCTACACAATTTAGGAGCCACCAAAGTGAATACAAATAATTGCAGTATGTCTGGCTTGGTCTGTTTGGGCATCTAGTCTACACTGTCCTGTTCTTCCTGAGCAGCATAGCTTTTATGAGGGTCACTCATGAAAGATTTCCCCTGACCCACTTCCAGTTATCGTAGGAGGATGAAATTGCACATGTATAATGATACATCTCTCCATAGGTAACGTAGTAATTTGTAGCTGTGAACTCCTAACAGTTTCTCTGTTACGGGTGCTAACATGGAGTAATGTCTGATAATGGAACCAGTTGGATGCAGAGTGGTTATCAGGTTGCTGTACTTGAAAGGGCGCACACCATGGGAGATGTTCGATGAGATGAATGGGACTTACAGGGATGATGCCCCATCATATGATGTAGTCAAGCACTGGCATCGTCAGTTCAAGTGTGGTCGGACCACAGTCCGCCATTGATGGAGGCCGCCATTTTGGAGACTCGGCGCATAACCATTCACCAACTAGTTGCAGATGTCAAGATCAGTGTGGGCTCTGTAGGAAAAACAAACAAACATTCATGACTATTTGCATATGGGAAAGGTGTCCGCACGGTGGGTTCCCTGGCTGCTGACGTCTTTCCAGAAGCAGGAACGAGTCACATGCTCACGGGCTCTTTTGGCCATGTGTCACGAAAACCATGATGACTTCTTCACCAGACTAATTACTCAGAATGAAACATGGGTCCATCATTATGACTCAGAGACTAAATCCCAGTCCAAACAATGGAAGCACTCTGCCTCACCACCTCCAAAGTAGGAACGTGTCCAACTGTCAGTGGGCAAGGTAAACCTCATGGTCTTTGAGGACCAGCACAGAGTAGTGATGATGAATTTCCTGGCAAAGGGTACCGCAATTACTGGGACGTACTACACCTCATTGCTGCAGAAATTGTGGAAGGCCATCAAAATCAAGAGACGTGGTATGCTGACCAAAGGTGTCTGCCTCCTGCAGGATAACGACCCGGTTCACAACTCGCATGTGGCTCAGACAGAAGCCCGGTCCTGTGGCTATGAAATCCTTCCTCGCCCCCCTTATTCTCCCAATCTTGCACCATCGGACTTCCACCTCTTTCCAACCATGAAGTTATCTTTGAAGGGCAAGCTTTTTCCAGATGATGAAATGCTGCTTTCTGAGGTCAAGTCATGGCTTCTGACGCAACCTGCCGACTTCTGCAGATGAGGTCTCCGCATAAAGCGATGGGAGAAGTGTTTGACTCTTGCTGGTAGCTATGTAGAGAAGGACTAATAACTGTGCCCAGTTTCATTTGTTGTATGCAGTATGTCAGTGGAAATCTTTAATAAACGCCACTGGTAGATGGTGCTCAGGTCAATCCAAGTCTTGTGTGTGTTGCAATTCTGATTTACTCATTCTTCATAGACCACTGTATTTTCTTATCTTATTGCTGCTGCAATAATAACAATATCTGAGATACCTGTGAATAAAGGCCAGCTCTTTCTGTACGCCAGTGCAGCTGTTCTGTTCAGCAATATACGAGCAGAATGCAGAGAAAAGGAAAGCATAGCTAGGCTGGCATACTGCCTGTCCCTGAGACATTTTACTATAGAGTCAGCTAATTACATCGTCCTTCAGTTTTAATTACATAGTCCTTCAGGTGACCTGGTTTCTCCAAGGACAGCATGACTTATCTTCTGGGCTTACAATTTGCATGTGCTTGCTAAAGTTTATAATAATGCAAGATATGGGCCTGTACACACACACACACACACACCCCAAATCAAACTTTGGGGCAGTTCCTTGTGAGCAACCTATAGGGAAGTTCTAAGGATTTTGATGTGGCCCTCAGAATTTATCTGGGAGCTCCTGAACATTTCTAAGTTGTTACAAAGTTTCAATTAAAAGCTACGTTCTGTCTGTGGAATTCCAAGGGAATGAGTTTCAGAAAGACTATCAAGCATCCTTCCTGGTCTGATGTATATAATATGCATTATCACTGCTGCCAATGTTGGAAGCAAAGTAATTACTCCTATTCAGAATGTAGTAGAGGTTACTGAAGAATACTCTTATGGTACTTACTGTCACTGGGACCTCCAGGAATGTCTTCTGGGCCTTAGCCACAATTAAGGAACAACTGGATCAGACTCTCTTCTTTTGTGTGTAGTTTATCATACTGTGTGCATGCACACATTCTGTCTTCAGTTCAGAGGCATCTCATCTTAAATGGTGACCAGCATAGAATCCATTATTGGTTGCTATTAACGTTAAGGGAAGCCCTTTCATCATGCCCCTTGTTGGAAGAATGTGTGGATGTTTTTAGTGTGGAATTGAAATATTTGTTTTGTTTTTACATTGCAAGTTCTTCACCCAATAACAACAACATTGTATATAAGCCCAGCTTTTTCCATTCTGGGCTCCCCAGCACACATCATGTTTATGACCCACCAGCTACACATTGTGACCTTCCAGATATGGTGATGAAACCTGGAGGTGAAGGTGGGAGATTTCTTGTATAGGAAACTCTATCCTTTGCAGTCTGAATGGCTGAAAAAAGTGTGCCACTCTGAGTCACAAGCTGTCCCAGTGAATATCCTGGAACTCCCTTAGTTCCAGAACTTCATGAGGGCGTTTCCTATATAAGGCAGCAGGCACTAACAGCGTGCTGCAGCAGGAAGGAGGAATAGGAGCTGATACAAGTCAAGGACACTAAGAACCCAGAGATAGGGGGGAAATGGCACTGATAGGATTGGTAGACCCCACATGTGAATTCATGAGTTAGGCCTCTGGTTTCCAGAGCTGACAGTAGACCCCATTTTCTAAAGGGCGTTTGATACTCTTGCATTAACTTTTCCCTGGGAGAAAGCCCTCCTACTGCCACATCCTCCTATAAACTTTAGTAAGAAGCAAGCTCTCAAGAGAAATCAAAGAACACTCTTATATTTTTTGGGCTCTTTTGGTGGAGAACAACCTGCCAGGTTTGTACAGATGTATTTCCTCTGTTTAGGTTTTTATTGATTGTGTTTATTGGTTTTGGTTTTGGTATTTCTATTTTGTTTGTATGTCACTTTGCCATTTTTATGAGTAAAGCAACTAATAAATATCATCATCATCACCACCATCATAGACATTTATTGCGCTAGCCATAGGCCACGGCATCATTCAGAAGCATAACAAAAGGAAAAACAGCAATAACCATAAAAATCATCAGGCACCACACATACAATATAAACCACGGTCACAACTACTAAGATTGTTTGTTGCATAAAATAGAATAGCAGAAGAGTCACTAGTAAAATGTGCCAAAGTAAATATATGAATCCCCTTTACAGTTGACTTCTATTTTATCTAGTTCTTTCCTCTTGATCTTCTTAGCTGCCAACACATAGAGTGCTACTTTAAAAGTTACAAAGTCATCAGTATCTCTCAGCAGCCATTTCACCCTTTCCACCCTATTCAAGTGAGTTAGGAAACAGGGGTTTTATTAATCGGTCTCTTGGGTCTATATATAACGGGCACTGCAATAAATAGTGGCACAGGTCCTCCACACAGGATTGCCCACACTCTTCATAACGTACTTTGCCATAGCATCTATTCAACACCACCAAGGGCATCGATTGGAATTGTAATCCCAATGAAAGCAATTCTAAGCATGGCAAGTGGGAGCTTTGACATGTAATTGACCCGGGTATGCTCTGTTTTAATGAGTGGGAACCATGGCAAACTCTTGGTAAAAGCCATCATGGTTAGATCCCTTTCTGCATCGGACCTAAAGAGACAATCTCTTAAGTGCCTCTTGTCCATCTTCATAGTCACCTGAAAATCTTGTAATTGGTATTGGGACAATAAACAAATAAATATAACTCATCACCACCCAGTAGACCATAGGTAGCTAATATAGTACCCTCCACATGTTATGGATTACAACTCCCATCTTGACCACTGACCATACTGGCGGGGTCTGATCCAACATCTTTAGGGTGCCACATCAGCTGCCCCCTGCAACAGATCAACTTTTCCACTCTGTCCACTCTTCCTATTTTTAGGGGGGGGGGAATTCTCTTCCCACTTTATTTCCTAATCTTCATGTGCATGCTCAAAAAACAAAAACAAAAAACACACATACACAGAAAAAAGATGAGTAGAAATACTAAATTATACACACCTTACCTATAAATAAATAAAAACATTTAGCAGCAATATGGCTAGCATATGGGTAAGAAAGGGGCAAATCTAGACCATGATACGTCAGCTGTGGAGACATCAAGGAGAACTGCACAGAGGAAGGACGTTACCGTATGGCTATATGATTGAAATTTAAAAGAAATGTTTGTTCCTAAATAACTTTAAATAAAACCCCTCTTTGGAGAGAGAGAAAAAGTGGCGGCAGCAGCCACACAGCTGTGCATATCCACCTGGCAGAAACCAGTTTCTAAAGCTTTCTGCTTTTTCTTTTATTTATTTTTTTCCCAAATGGACTGCTTAACAGATGGAAAGCAAATTAGTAACTGGAGCTTGTTATAAAATGTAAAATATGTTTCTGACCAGGTAAAATCACGGTAGCGTGAGTACAGAACAGCGTTAAGGTTGAGGTGGTGCCGTAAAATGGAGAAGGCCTCGTTCTCACTGAGGTAAACCTATGCTTGGCGGCTGTGACCAGGTCCAGATTATTGGTATGATGGACCTGAGGCTAATAGAATAGTATATGTGACATACTGCAGCAGTAAATAAATAAATAAAATCATATTATTAGCTAAAATTAGTCAATTATTCAAATAAAGAATAAGATCTTCAGACACGAATTGATCATTCCACTCATTAAAAAATAAAAATTCCCTACCTTTGCCTGTGAAAGGTATATTCCTCAAAGGGATCAAGATGGAAGACATGCATGGATTTCCACTCTAGACCATAATGTGTTTAGAATGGCAAGCATATTTGAATATTGAGAAACAGCTTGACATCCCCCACCGACCAAAGTTTATTTTTGGACACAAATAAAACTAAAGAAAAATCCCCTACCCCGTTCCTTTTTTTGACAGGAGCAGACAAAAATAGTTTTTTTTGGGGGGGGCATATTGACGTCCTGGCGCTAGCAAATTTGTTTCAAGCTGTAGTTTGCTCACAGGATAGTCCCATACCCGGCAAATGTGTTGAGATCTTGCCCTGAAAAAGTGCATCTTTTGGGCTCTGTGATCTAGCATGGGTCATGGGACTTGTGCTGGAACACAGGCAGGAAGATATACGCCCTGATTTTGGGACTCAAGATCTCCAAACAACCTTACAAAGACCAATTTATTACTTTTTAGATGGTGGAATGATCTCTTAATGCTATCCTAATGATTGGATAAATTTATAACAAATGTTAAACTGCTGCAGTTTTGAAAGCCATCACGATTTAGTAACTAAAATAGGGATCAGCACCTAACAGCCATTGGGTGAAACTTGCCCCATCAGTTTAGATTGCTCGGTCCCTTTGAGCTCCTTGGAGGAAAGATGGAATAAATAAAAAATCTTTAGATTTATTATTGCCATTGATGCCGCATGCTTAAAGTATTTAATTGCATACCTATCTCACCTGATCCTATGAGCTTTCAACATTAGAGCGGAAAATACAAATGCCTCTAGGAAAACAGGCGTTGATGAAATGCCCTTTGACTTCTTCTGTATGCATAAACAGCAATTCCTTAAAACTGATGCTGTTCCAGTTTCAATTAGATTTCTTTCTATTTCTTTATTAAATTTATATACAGTGGTGCCTCGCAAGACGAACTTAATTCGTTCTGCGAGTTTCTTCATCTTGTGGATTTTTCGTCTTGCGAAAAAATTATTAACGGTTTTAAGAAAATGGAAACAAACTCGCAAGACATTTTGTCTTGTGAAGCAAGCCCATAGGGAAAATCGTCTTGCGAAGCAACTCAAAAAACGAAAAACCTTTTTGTCTTGCGCGTTTTTTGTCTTGCGAGGCATTCGTCTTGTGAGGTACCACTGTACCACCCTTCAACTGAGGATCACAGCACAGTTTAGGGTATAGAAACACAAAAATACATAACAAACAAAAGTATAAACCCCTTTTCTTTGCTATAAGCAGTAAATCCAAGACAATTTATTCTACTTGGCAAAGTGAATGATTTCATCCAGATATAGTCAGAGGACAGCAGGTCACTATGGGCCTCTTCCCAACCCCTTTAGTTTCAAAAAGAGCCCTTGGCTTCAGATGACTAGGTAGAACAGCTTACTACACAGGCCAGATTCATCTATGGGATGCAACAGACATCCTTCCTCCATTTGTCATATGGACAATTAGTTTTTCACTGCAGTTTATTGCTCCCATAGTGTACTGTCTTCCAGATGGTGTATTTTTACCCTGGAAAAAGAATTATTTGGCAAGCAGGCAAGGTTAACACAAAGAGAGACAGTGTTGAGCGCACTGTGTGATCTGTCTTACATCCTTAATATTTGCAGCTGGATTCCCCCCCTCGTTATTTGAAAGTAAGTCCCCATTAATTTAATGGAACTTACTTCTAATAAAAGTATGGCTTTCCCAGTAGTGATGTATGGAAGTGAGAGCTGGACCATAAAGAAGGCTGATTGCTGAAAAATTGATGCTTTTGAATTATGGTGCTGGAGGAGACTCTTGAGAGTCCCATGGATTGCAAGAAGATCAAACCTATCCATTCTGAAGGAAATCAGTCCTGAGTGCTCACTGGAAGGACAGATCCTGAAGCTGAGGCTCCAATACTTTGGCCACCTCATGAGAAGAGAAGACTCCCTGGAAAAGACCCTGATGTTGGGAAAGATGGAGGGCGCAAGGAGAAGGGGACGACAGAGGATGAGATGGTTGGACAGTGTTCTCGAAGCTACCAGCATGAGTTTGACCAAACTGTGGGAGGCAGTGGAAGACAGGAGTGCCTGGTGTGCTCTGGTCCATGGGGTCATGGAGAGTCAGACACAACTAAATGACTAAACAACAACACCAACAACTTCTAATAAAGTGTGCATAGCATTGCAGTGGCGGTCTGGGTGGGAGAGGAATTAAAATTGATTTGCATTTTCTTGAGAAACCACTGAATTCATGCTTCTTGACCCAAAATGCAGCTATCATTTGAAATCTGCACTTCTCCAAACTGTGCAATGCAGTTCTCAAGCCAAGGAGTTTATACAAAAATGCATGTAAGGAGGGGGAGGTCTGATTTAAAATCCATAAATTACTTAATATAACATGCAAGATGCATTTTGTTAGGGGAAATTGCTTGCAAAAAAAGACAGCCAAAATGGAGAAAAATAGTACCGAAATGCTGCTGAATTTTCGTGATATTTTTTTAAAAACAAAAAATAAATAAATGTAAATTTCTCCAAGAAGAGTCTTACAGACCGGTATCCCATTATGCAACAGTAACTACTACTTGTCACACTTATTCCTTAGCCCTGAATTTTATCCACTGCAGAACTCTGAGAATTTGTTACCAGAGTGCGTTCTTTGAAGTCCACTATTCACACCAAGCTGGACTTCATCCTATCACTCCCATGCATCTCCTCTCAAAGGAATTCTGCCTTAGAGCATAAATGAGTGGTTTGGTGAGTGGATAGGACAGAATCTGTGTTCAAAACCCCAGACATTTCCAGCAGCTTTAATTATAGTATCTGTATTAATTCCGCTAGTGGTACATCAATAAAACTGCTAGCACATTTGCAAAAACTAAGCAGGGTCTGGTGTGGTTTCATATGGAATGGGGGACGGTGTGTTTGAGGGAGTCCCTTCTGACTCTGTAATGCTATGATGCTATGGAATATCAGAGAAAGAAATTCAGATGCTATTTTCACCAGAGAAAGTGAGAGAGGCTAGCCAGTAATTAATACAGATCCTAAAATAGCTGCTTCAAGCTTTGTAGGAGAGTAGACTGGACTGTAGACTAGTCCTGGATTCCATCCATGGAAGAAGTCAAGAGTTTCTTGGGGCCAGGAAAAGAGAGACAATCTTTTCTCAAGTCATGCTCTCTCTTTCTGTCAGATGAGAGAGTATCAGACTTCTCACATAGAAAATATCGGCTTTCTCACATAGAAAGTGATTTCAATACTTACCCATAGTTGAAGTCCTGGAGGTGACTTTAACAGGTCTAGATGAGGAGATAATCCTTTGCCTCTCAAACATTCCATGCACAACATATTAAGCTTGTGTGAATGCTGACATGAGGTTTATGGAATGGAGTATATCTCTGGGAAGAATAGCATTATTTTTGGCCTTGGATTTGTTAATAAACTTTAAAAATAAAATTATGCCAGCGACTTCCAGAGCAAATCAAAATTTTGCACTAAAAAAAGGAAAAGAAGTTTTGCTCACACCATAGGACTTCAATTTCCTCCCTCTCCCCACCCCAGATACCCCTAAAATCTGCCCCAGGAATTCCCAACATCTCTGAGCTGATTTGAAGGGTGCACAGAGGGCTGAAGGGCATAAGAAAGAAGAGGACATTTTGCTGTGCACACAAAAGTCTGTTTCACCTATGGAACTCAGTGTTTGGTTGCATCTCAGGAATATGGACCTTTAGCTTTTCTTAGTCAGTAGAACAGTGTCTTTTGTCTGGTGCACATCAGCCCTAACCACTGATCCCAAGATGGGGAAGATTCACTTCAGGCTTGTTTTCAGGTACAACCACTAACTACCCCAGCTGGAATGTGACAGTAAGTATGAAAAGTAATTTTTTATTATTGTTTTTACTTTCTACATTACAGCCAGTTTCCATGTGATTCCTCTCATAGTTCCTCATGCTTTTCTAAATTTGTGAGAATGACCAGCAGCTAGGGACAGATGGATGTACCATTTTCATTTCTCTCAGTTACTCGTTTTTTTTCAGTCTTATATTCGGTTTCCCCATTTCTGCAGCAATTTGCAATTCTTATTATTTTTTTAAATCCTCGTGGAAATGCATCATTTTAGTGCAAATTTCTCCTAATAATTTTTTTGAGTATGTAGTTTCAGCTAATGAGCATTTTTTTAAAAAAGCACTTTCCCTTAATGTGATGCATTTTGAATCCTGTTTTCAATAATATGTTCAATTTTTTTTTTTTGTAAACATTGGTTGGAATTGTGTCACAGAATTTGGAGAAGTGTGAATTTCGAGGGATGACTGTGTTTCATTTTATATTTTGAAAAGTATGTTTGAAAAAGTGTGAATTAGGTAGGTTCACATTAAATGTGAATGGAAGCGAATTCCCACCCCCATCCCTACTGGCAGCTAGTGCCTTAAATATAATGGAACCTCTCCCACAATACTTCTTCATGGTATTGTTAGATTAATCCCTGATTCTAAAGACTGCATGCATATGGAGAACTAGAGCATACATAATAAATAGATACACCTTGCATGTTCTCTCCTAACTACTTGTTTCCTGCTACATAAGCAAAAAGCGCACCCAGGACTGATTTTAGTTTGAAAGCTTTGTGTTAAAATTGCCCATGAAGCCAAATTAGAAGAAACATCCAGAGATGTGAAGTCAGCTTTGGTCATGCGTATCAAATCTACTAACACTTATTGCAGGTAAACAAGCAAAATAATATATTCACAGTTTTAATGCAAAGCTTTTGATTGTTTCCTTAGAAATAAAAATGTTTGCAATACCCCTTCCTTTCAAATTATTTTGAAAAAGTGATCAGGCAAGCAGTAATGCGAAGGCAAATTAATTTGGACAGAGTTATGGGATATCTGATATACCCCAGTGTGCTGTGATCAATTATTGGAGTTCATGACTCCTCAACAGATACAGCCATTCAATAGGCTCAGAATGTTAAGAGGTCAAAATTGACCAGAAACCAGAAGAAAATCATTTGGCACAGAGGAACAAGGTTCGCTCTCAGCTTCAGTTTACCTATATGAAGGAAATGGACTGTTTTGTATTATAACACACTGCTTTGTGTTGTCAGATGAAGAATATGAAATTGGGGTATAGGCTTCTTTGGGGATTGTGGGGTTAACATGTTATATCTGATCTGTCCAGGGCTCAAATGGGGAAAGGCAGGGAAACAACTGAAGGATTTGGAGCTGGGATTTAAAATCCAAAAAGCTCATTGAACCTTGTTGGTTGCAGGCCACTGAGTCGTGTAGCCCCTGGCTATCTCTGCCGGTATCACGCTTTTGTTATTCAGATCAAGGAGGGTCTTCACAGAATGGATGCATGCCAGGGAGAAATGCCATGGGGAAATGCTGTACTGACGTTATATGAAGAACTGCAGTCATTTGTAAGTCTGTAACCAAAGGGAATGTGACTATGGAGGGAAAGCTGTATTTGTGTTTAACCCTTTATTTATTTGTTCATTTTTGTTGCATTGGTGGGATTTGGTAGTTTTCTTTTTTTCTTTCTTCAATTTTTTAAATTAAATTTTCCACAATTATAACAAATATAGCATAGTGAAATATACTCAGACTCGAGAGTGGATTTCATGCTCTTTAATCAGCTCATAGTGGTGAGGAGGAATGAAAGTTTCCCCAAAGTATCTGCTTTATATACATTATTTACACAATGGGCTGCATGTGATTGGCTAATTCCGGAATTCTCCTGTAAGCCAATCAGGTTGTGGATTCACTTCCATCTGGAGCTGGATTGGGTAGCTCCTGCAGACCAGTCATACTGCTGCATTGTTCTAGGACCAATCAGACTGCTGCATTTTGGATCCTATTGTTCTAGGACCAATCAGACTGCTGCATTTTGGATCCTATTCAACTCAGTACATAACACATAGAAGAAAAGAAAAGAAAACATACAAAAGAAAACACAATACAGTACTAAAAACAAAAAAAACAAAAAAAGAAATCTTAAACACATATCCCTTAAAAACACAATTTCTCTTACACTGTTAATTGACTTCCTCAGATTCCTCCCTTCTGAATTTCATTGCATCTGCATGTAACAGCTCTCCAATATCATTCTTAAACTAAAATTATTTCCAGCAATTAACTATCTTATTCTCTTTTCTTACTGTTCTAAATCCAAATTACTTACAATTAAATCATAATTTAATCCTAGGCCTATTTGGTGCTTTCAAGTGATTTCTAATTATTTATATTACAATATTTATTCAAATAGTCCTTAAATTTCTTCCAATCTTCTTGATATTCCTCTTCTTTCTGGTCACGGATTCTTCCACTCAGGTCGGCTAGCTCCAAAAAGTCCAACTCTTCATCTGCCATTCTTCCACCGTTGGGAGATTAGCTGGTTTTCTGCAACTTTCTTCTTCTAAGAACTGATTAGAAGTGATTTTTAGTGAATTTTTATCTTTGTTTCATTAAAACACTTACAACACCACTCACATCTAAAGCCAAGTTCCACTCTACTTTGATAGACAAGGGAAGGTTCAGTGAAACACAGCCATGGTAAAATAACTCTTTCACCTGGGAGTGGCAAAAAAAAAAGTCTAAAGGGAAGAATAGACAAGCAGGCCATTCTGATTTGGCCTGGAATGTCCTTCCCTAAATGTCAAAGGATCCCTGGTGTAGTTGGGGTGCTGACGCAACCTAATTCAAAATTTGAAATGAATTAGGAAGCAATACGTCTGAGGAATTTCAGAGGAAGTCAAAACATTTCAACAGGGTTCGTAACATTTGTCGGGTGAGTCACCTTGCCGTCACATCCACCTCAAGCAAGGCTTGAGAAACTGCTTTAAGCTGGGGGAAAGGTTGATTTTTAAAAATATAACATGAAGGAAAACTCGAGGATCTGCAAAGAAAACCAATTAACCTAACTTGATCCAATTAAGCCACAGAAAGCATAGTCCGAGCAGGAAACCTCCCTACTTAGTGGGCAGGGATCACCTCCCTCTCAATTCCTGGGGTGACCTTTGGCCTTGCAGCAAGGAATAAAAGAAATTCTGTCTCCTTACTACATAAATCCTGGGTCTGTGAACCAGACAAATGCACTGCGACTCCACCAGTTTGGCATGCACCCCAATATGTATGCCCAGTCCACAGAGCACCCCATCACTCACTAAGCAGATACAGTGTTGGGCATCACCAGAGTGCCCCTATCCTGTAAGGCATGGGTAGGCTAACTAAGGCCCAGGGGCCGGATCTGGCCCAATCGCCTTCTAAATCCAGCCCATGGGCAGTCCGGGAATCAGCGTGTTTTTACATGAGTAGAATCTGTCCTTTTATTTAAAATGCATCTCTGGGTTATTTGTGAGGCATAGGAATTTGTTCATTCCCCCCACCAAAATATATATATAGTCCGCCGCCCCCCAAGGTCTGAGGGACAGTGGACTGGCCCCCTGCTGAAAAAGTTTGCTGACCCCTGCTGTAAAGTCTCAGCATTAAAGCTCCTCAGATCTTAAATTGACTTTCCTACCTGGACTAAAGGCCAGATTAGCAAGAAATTACTCTCAACCGTGTGGAGTCAGTTCTCCCCCAAATTCCTATTCAGCCTCTTCAAAGGGTGACTGGCAAAGCCCACACTACAAAAGGCAGAGAGGGTAGGCACCTCATCAAAAAAGAGATGAAGTTTTAGAAAGGAGCAGGAATACCTATCCCTGTCTGGATTGATCAGTTGTCCAGTTGGGAATGGCAGTATCCCTTAGGTTTTACTGGAGATTAGGGGAAGGGGATTTTTCCCAGTTCATCTGTTTAATTGGATATAGCAATCAAGCTTTATGTCAACTATCACAGCTTGCTCTTACAGGGGTTGAACAGAGTGCATTGTACTCTGTGTACATATCCAAGTATAACTGTGAAGCTTTCTAGTGCAGAAGTGAATGGGAAATCATTTACTTGGAAACATCTATCTACCTGTCTCAGTTTCTCAGAGCTTTGGCTACAATATTAATTATTGTTTGGAATCAAGTCTCACCAGTTATGAGAGAACATAATTTCCACTGATATGCTGAGGATACTACTATATTAGCTGCTTCCTTATGTGATTTCCTGTTGGGAAGAAATGCAGCATGTTGAAAAACAGATTTCTGGTAATGCTCTTGACAAGCAGGGTTGCCGTATTCCCCAAAGTGAAAATCCGGACGTTATTGTTGTTCTAGCCAGTGTGGGAGCCAGTGTGGTGTAGTGGTTAAGAGCGGTAGTCTCCTAATCTGGGGAACCGGGTTCGCGTCTCCGCTCCTCCACATGCAGCTGCTGGGTGACCTTGGGCCAGTCACACTTCTCTGAAGTCTCTCAGCCCAACTCACCTCACAGAGTGTTTGTTGTGGGGGAGGAAGGGAAAGGAGAATGTTAGCCACTTTGAGACTCCTCAAAATGGGAGTGGGAGGCGTGAGGAAGTCCAAAGTCCAAAGAGGATATGAAATTTTGTTAAACAAAGTAATACTGTTTATTGTTATTGGATGTTTTTTTTTTCTTTTCTGTAAAAACCTTAATAAATATTTATATATAAAAAAAGAGAGACTCCTGAAGGCGAGTGAAAGGCGGGATATCAAATCCAAACTCCTCTTCTTCTTCTAGCGGTGGGAGGGAGGCAAAGCTGTTGAGCTTTACTTGGAAAATCTCCCCCACAAAGCACATTTTAAGGCTTTTTTGGGGGGGTTTTAAAGGCATTGTTTGTTTAAAATTAGCGTACATCTGGGTTTTCCTAGACATTTTGCCAATTTGGCAAAAATCTACCCAGATGCCATTCAGAGAGTCCAATTTCCGGACATGTCCAGGAAAACATGGACGGATGGCAACCCTATGACAAGGATATTTCCAAAGTTATTGAGAGATCAGCATCTCCCCAGCTTCTATGCTATTGTTTCACATAGATATTTATTCAAGGAAGTCCCCAGTCAGCAATATTCTTTAAACCATGATCAATATTTAAATATATGTATAGTATAGGCCTGCAAAATGTGTGAGTTACTAAAGCAAGTGTTGCCCATTAGCCACATATCATGGTCTCTCAAGTGCTTGAGTGCTCTCTCCAATTTTTGCAGCCTATGGAGGACAGCAAAAAGAGGTTTATTTACCCCCCCCCCCCAGGTAGGCTACCATATATACCTGGTGGTCTGTGCTTAGTTTGCTGGATCATGAGCATGGGTGTACCTAGGAGTTGGTTAGGTTGACCACTGCCCAGGGGGCATAAATATCACTCCTCTCTGGCTCAAAGTTGCAAGGAGCTCAACTGCCCAATGACTTTCCCTGTCAAGGGTACCTCTGATTGTGAGTTATGTATGTTTAGTATAGAAAGTTTAGAGATTTAATGTTCAAATTAGGAATGTTTTCAAACAATCAAGTTCTGTGTCAGTCAGCAGGGAAGGGCAATTGAATAGTACTTATGGTACTATGCTTAATAGACAGATGGGAAAGTTTTCTGTGAAGTTTCTTTGAGCTTAGCCTCCTTAAAAGACAATTTTCAAGTTTCAAAACTGCTTCTCGGAGCTTAGGTTTCCTTAAAAGTTATTTTCTGTTTTGCCCAAAGGCTTAGTTCTGCTTGGACAAGTATTAGCAGAGGAACCATTTTCCAAGTTAGACACTTAAATATGCCTGATGGGACCCATTTCAACAGGAACACAGAAGCAGGATTGTGGAAGGAGGGGAGGGAGGGAGTGTTCAGTCCATTGAAGATAAACTTCGTGTAACTTGTGGTTCTGCTGCAATTTTCAGTGTTTGAACAGAAATGTTGCTCTCTTAGCCGAAGCAAGCCTAAGTAAACTCTCAATCCAACATAGAATTAGACCAGACCTGCACATTTTGCTTCTAATTTGGATGACAACCAGCTCTTTCTTCACGCTGGGAAGTTTAGAAATTCTAAAAGCACTGGCATAAGAAATCTTTGGCACAGAATTATCTAGCTCCCAGACAAAATTCTATTCATTTTATTTAAAACAACTTACATGCCACTTAACTACAATTGTCTGTGTTTTATAAGAAATACAATACAGAAAAGGTAAAAATTGGCTAAAACAGATATCAGTTACTATGCCTTTTAGAATTTTTAAAAGTGTTTTTAGTAGGTGGTGAAAGTTCAACAGAGAAGGGGCCCAGTCTAACTTTAATTGGAAGGCAGTTCCATAAAATTGGGCCTGCAATACTGAATACCTAGCTCCTGGTTGATACAAGCCATGCAACTGAATCATGGAGGACCACCAACAGTGACTCACCTGAAGACCTCTGTGATTAGGCAGGGTTAAAAGGGATTAGGCAGTCCTTGAGTTATCCTAGACCCAAGTCATTAAGCTTTTGAGCAGTACGGGTATGTCTGGTAATAGACTATGCCCTTCTGCAGTCAAACTGCAGTGGTAGGCACCAGGTGGAGCCTCCAGGCCAGACCCAAGAGTAGCCACACATAGAGTGGATCCAGGAAATTCATATCCTCCAGGAACTCATGCAACTGCTTGGCCACCACCCTCTCCATCAACCTTACCCAAGAAAGGAATATTTGCAACCAAGATCCTATAGGATGCTGGAATCAATGTTGGATGGTTTCTTGGTTGTTTTGCTTTTAAATGTTTCACTGTATATCTCTCAAGTTTGCTAATCTTCCCTAGCGGTTGGAAGTGAGGAAAAATGGAGAAGACCAGCAGCCTGAGTGTTAGCAATGACTATATGGGAGAAAGTTTGGTCAGCAGCAACAGCTCCTTAATCCCCAACCCCATCAATTAAAATTTGACCTCTTCAATTAACATTGGCTGCCACCCATTAATCAAATAAAGTTTTGCTTAGTTAATTTACTGATTGAAAATTCCAATGAACACTCTGAAAAGTTTTATACCATCCAGTATTTTATTTATTGAACAGTAGAAAAGGAAACAAGCTTAGTTTTGCAATTTTTCTGCATTGTAGTGTTGATGGAAACTTTAGTAGAAACTTTTCTTTGTATTTGATCCCATAACCTGCTGACATTTAGCAGCAACTCTCAAATATCATCAAATCGCAGAACTGCTTTAGCTTCATTGCACTAAGGGTGAGGCATGAAAACTGTATACTCCAGAGTCTTTCCACTCACTTCAATGGCATTACTCCAGAGTAAGCAGCTTAAGAAATAGTCAGATACTGACACATTATTTGAGAAGCTGCATTTAGCAGGCTAAGCACTTCAGCTCACAAACTCCCGGAGCTTATTGATTTTTCCCTTTCCTTTTTTTTTTTCCTGAGGAAAATAAACTTTCCAATTCTAGTTTATTTTTAGAGGTTAATCCATTGCAAGTTGCTTTCTCCTTCTTTCCTTCTCATCCTCCACTCTAGTCTCTAACAGAAACTGGCTTGTATGCATATACTTAAAGGTGGCATAGCTGGTACATGACCAACCTCCATCCCACAGACAAGCAAAGTCCATATTTCCTTATATAGTCATGCAGAGCTCCTGCAAGATCTGGATTCCCCATTCACTTCAATGGACAGTGGTGAAAAGCCAGAGTGGTGTTAGGTTGGAATCTGGATTTTATTTTATTTGTAAAAACTCATTAGGTGTGATTTGGTTCTAAATCCCTGCTTGCAACAAACTGGTTGAAAACCAGGACCTTGTACCCTATTATTGATTTGGGTGCACTTAGATAGTCTCCTTACCTATGATTCAACAGGTTTATCTCTTTTCTGGATTGGGACCATTGAACCCTGCTTATGCTCATTTAGCTTTGGCAATCATTCGGTACTGCTGTTCTCAATATTATTTATTCCCCACCGTATGAAAAGGGAATGCTCTTTTCAAAGTATGCTGCATTGCCCATTCTTTGTTGATTTCTCCCCACCTCCAGCTCATTTATACAGAACTGGAAACACAATCAAAACAAGAGCTATGTTTCTTACTGCTGAGATTGTGCGAAGTGACCCAGAGGAAACAGCAGAAATGCTGAAAACAAGTGGGGGGAAATGATTTTACTCTCACTAATGAGCAGATGCTGCACCAAAATGAGCAAAACAAATGAGCAAACAATGGAATCAATGAGCAAGCAAAGTGTGTGTTTGAGGGGGGAAGGTGGAAATCTACAAAAAGACTTGCAAAACACAGATGCAATCTGAACAGGCCCTCTCCATGGTGCTGAAAGGCCTGAGCAAATGAAACGTCCTTTCAAGGAGCATCTTTAAAATGCTGCTCCTGACAACATTTGGATCCTGTTACGCAATCCAGATGCTGTTTGTTTACAGCTGATCTGCCATGGTGCAGGGGGGATGTGTCAGATGTTAGCTGCATTGAGATATCAAAACCTAGAAAGGCATGATATGCTAAGCAGCAGGCAAAAGGAAAGCTCACACCGAAAGCCATCGGCATAATTATGAGAACAAAAGAGATTTCTTCTGTCAACGCTTAAAAGAGGCTTCAGTCCTTCTGTCGGAAGCTGCTCTGACCCCGGCTGTCACATACAATTGGAAACACACTGAAACATCTGATTAGTGCATCTGGAGCTCACAAGGCTCAGACTGGACTGTGAACCATTTTGGATACAGCAACTAGAGTAGCTACAGATTTGTGCTTCTTGTCCCTTATGCACTGAAAGGGGCATAAAACTCCCCTTCTGATGTGATGGTGAAAACCACACTTCCATTTGCCCTGCCACTTTCCCCTGAGAAATGCAGTTTAGTGCTGAATCAGAACAAACAGCAATTGGGTTTTGCAGGGGAAAGCAATGGGGCAAAGGCATAACCACTTGGACCCATGTTTTCTAGGCATGGAGCAAGTGGAAGTGTGGACAAGCCAAAAGGCCAGCTCAGTTGTGCTGACTTTGACTTGTCTGCAAAGCACCAGATGGTGACTTCCAAAATTCACCTCCCTCAGCAACATGGCCAAAGGGGCCTGCTAGATCTGCTGGAGGTGGCAAACATAAGAACATAAGAAAGACTCTACTAAATCAGGCCAGTGACTCATCAAGTCCAGCATCTTCTCACAATGGTTAACCATATGCCAGCAAAATGTCCAGCAAAGACGTTGGTGAGGATCAGGATAAACCAAGCAGCTCAGGGACTAGCAAGGTTACTACTAGGTGTAGCAGCTGACTCTCAGTTGCTGTGACAACACAGCAGAAGACCATGATAGGGGAGACACACAAATATGCATAGTTCAACAAATTATATTTGATGGCCGGAGGAAATCTGCCAAAAAGAAGAGGGAAGAAACTCCTCCCCTACCACTGGCAGAGCAAGGCAGTGTGAGACCACAGATGGAGGAGAACTTCAGTTCTGTTTCATGATTTTTGAACCAATACACACCAAAGCCTATCTAACTTTCAAAATCCACACTTTGTTGCAATGTGGCCATCCAACCAATGTGTACAAAAATGCACATACAGTATTAGGGGACCATATGCATAAAAATGCACAGATTAATGAACATAACATTAAAATGCATAATAGTGTAAATAATTTGCAAAAAATGGTTCGTTAATTGTGTTAAGCCAGGATATTTGTCCAGCGTACAGAAAATACTAAATCTGTCACAAAACACCATTTACACGATAAGAAACAAGATCCTGATCAGACTAAGGTGACTATATCTCAGGGCCGCCCCACACATTTGGCAAAGATTGCCTCAGAGGGAGCAGATCTGGACTCCAAAGAATGCACTGTCTGATCGTGCTGCCGCAATGGCAGCGATGGGTATTGTATGCTCCTTGGAGGCCAAATTTGCCACCACCTTGGCAGCTGCCCACCCTGCTGCCTCTACAGAGGCTTCTTGGTGAATAGACGGTGTTGCTGGTCTCTTCCCACCCTTGTCCCTGCTGTAGAGCTTCATTCACCCCTTACTGCCTGAGAGGGGTGCGGGGAACACCATTTTGTGGTTCTCCTCAGGTGCCCAAAATGTCTTGGGCTGGCCCTGAGTTCAACCACCAATGACCGCCATCTGTAGATGCAAATAACCATTCTATGGGAAGGATTCAAGGAGAGGGAGGAAGGTGGGCAAAGAAAACTTGCACGCCCTAAGCTTTCCCTTCTCCCCTCATCTTCCACCAACTCCCCAAAGAGAGGGACGGAGGCAGGTGAAGGAGACATTGGGCAAGCCAGACTAAGGCTGAATGAAAGCATTATTCACCTATGGGTATTTTGCTCAGAAAGCCTTTGAGCTTACTTGAGAGTCATCCCTCGGATCCACTTTACCCAAAAGCCTGATCTCTATAAGTATTTTTGTAAGGTTTTTCCTCTTGAGAGTATTTCCCCAGAGTCACCCCCCCACACACACACACACCTCAACCTCAGCCTAGTGAGATCTATTTATGGCACACTGTTATGTGTCTTAAAGATCTATTTGACTTTTGTATGGCTTCAGATAGGAAACAAACATATCAGCATAAACTGTCAGTCGCTCCAGGATTAACCAGTTTACCCTCACGCTACTGGATGTCTGGAGGGCAATTGTCACAGAGAATACTGCACATTTATAGCAGCGTGAGGTAAGGGCTGCCTTCGGTTTCTAAGCTGGTGCTGTGTACTGTCTGAGCTCATCTACGAGCAGTGTATTGTGAGGCAGACAGATAGATAGATATAACCAAATGTCAGCATTTCAGGGGAACAAAACTGACAGAACAATTCACATGTTCCTTTGTAGGCAACAGGGTGTGGGAACATATGGTCTCCATAAAGGCGGTCCTCATTTTCATCTCTGGCAAGCATTACTACTTAAGCATCTCAGACAGCAGAGCTAGAAGAGATCTTTCCCTGAGGCCCTGAAGAGTCAGGCTGGACATTGCTGGACTAGATGGATTAATAGCCTGACACTATTGGCAGCTTCATATTGAAGCCCTAGGCCTCCACAGCTGACAGTGTTCTAATGGACAAGGGTATGGCTGAAAGAAGTACATTGTCTAGCATAGGCAAGGAACTCCTTTTAGCCCAATATCTTCATTCCCTCGTGCACAATGGATGCATCTGGTGTTGGGTTCGAACAGAGGAAAAAAGTGAAGATAACAAAGGATGTGATTTTTCCTTTTGCACAGTAGTCCATACCCTCCAACATTTCTCTGATGAAAATAGGGTGTCTGAAAGGGTTGCCCCACCCACTCTGGGTGACTTCCAACACGTAGAAAAACATAATAAAACATTAAACACTAAAACACTTCCCTATACCAGGCTGTCTGTAGATGTCTTCTAAAGATTGTATAGTTACTTATCTCCTTGGCTCAGGAGTCACACAACTCCATACACTCCAACATTTCTCTGATGAAAATAGGGACATCCTAAGGAAAAGTGGGACATTCCAGGAACAGATCAGAAACCCAGGCAGCTTCCATAAATCCTGTCTACATTCCAGCCATAAAGACGGAAGACTTCAAGAATGTATCGCAGCCAGGCAAAAGCATCACAGAGCCAGGATTGTGTGGAACAGGGCCTGAGGAGAGTGTATGGTTTGGGGAGAGTATTGGGCCTTAGGATACCTACCCACAGTCTAGAAAACACACTTTAGGCAGACAAAAAGTATTCATTGCTGGATGGACATTTGTTAGACAAATGCTCATGACGTTAGATGCGGGTGACATTAGCAATGGCTTGAGTAAGAAGCCAAAAAAACAAAACAAGTCCATGGGGAGGTGGAATGGGATATTACTAATATAATAGAATTGTCTCAAGACATTGCTTGATATCCATTTTGTCTCAGTATTACTGAGCTTTTATATGAAGTGGTTGCAAGTGGTCATTAGGGGATTTGAAGCAAGGTGTCATCATCATACTGATGGCACTCGGCTCTATTTTGCTGTAACAGCTGAATCAGGAGAGGCTATGCAAGCCCTGGATCTGTGCCTGGACTCAGTGGTGGCCTGGCTATGGAACAAAAAGCTGAGCTTGAATCCTGGCAAGACTGAAGCAGAGTAAGTGAGTAGTTCCCAGGTCTGGTAGACTGGTTAATTATCTGTTCTGGATGGAATTGCATTCCCTATAAGTACAACTTCATAGACTGCAGGGGATCCTAGATCCAACATATGTGTATTCAGGGGTAAGAGGTGCCTTTCAGCAGCTTGGGTTAGTGAGACAGTTTACAGGCCATTTCAAGACCAGGAGAGCTTCATCTTGATAGACTTGATTACTGCAATGTACTGCATGTGGAGCTATCCTTGGATCTGGTCCAGAAGCTTCAGGTGGTGCAGAATGCAGTGGCTCAATTACCTTCAAGCAATCCGTAACATCCTTGCTTTAAGAACCACACTAGCTGCCTATATGCTATGGACCATTTGTTACTAGTGTACAATGCCCCCAAAGAACTTGGGAGCAGATACCTTAGAGTGTCTCACTCCTTATAGACCAGCTAGATCTCTGAGAACAACAGGGGCTGTGCTTTTGGAGGCTGTGCTCCATAAATCAGATTTCTCTATGCTCAGAGCATTCAGCACAGCAGTCACAGTATTATGGAACATCTCACCCCCCCCCCACACACACCCAGTGCACGCGAGGCAGATGCTGGCACTGTATGAGCTACAACATGCCATGAAGACATTTTAAAACCAGCAAGCATTTTAGGAATGTCAATTTTCATCTGTTTCGTTTTCTCTATGATGTACAGTGGTACCTTGGGTTAAGAACTTAATTTGTTCCAGAGGTCCGTTCTTAACCTGAAACCGTTCTTAACCTGAAGCACCACTTTAGCTAATGGGGCCTCCCGCTGCCGCTGCACCGCCGGAGCACAATTTCTGTTCTCATCCTGAAGCAAAGTTCTTAACCTGAGGTACTATTTCTGGGTTAGCGGAGTCTGTAACCTGAAGCGTCTGTAACCCGAGGTACCACTGTATATTATTTTGTATTCTAGTCTGTTGTAAATTGCTTAGAGATCTGATTACACATGATACACAAATATTTTAATAAATCATAGTATATAAGATCTAAATATAATTTTAGTTCCTGGATATGTTGCTGTCAGGGCTGGAATCAGACTGCAGGTCAGCAAGCAAGGAGCAGAGTTTGTAAGAGAAGTTAAATCTTCATTCAAAGGAATGGCATGCAACTCATCCACGCTTCCCAGTAAGTCTTGCCCCTATAGAACAGTGGCCAGGACTGATGATTCCCACCATCAACACACTCTCAGGTTCCTCCTCTCCTGGATGTTTCCCAAGCAGTTTCAAACTGTGCCTGGACATCTTTAATTTCTGCTCCGCTCAATGCATCACTCTGCAGGAGGGGAGCTTGCCATAGTAGGAGAGGCAGGCAGCCTCCTCTTTTGAAGTCTTTTGCCCCTCCTCTGCTTCAACCTCTAAGTTGGAACTGCTTCCTGTCACAGGCTCTCCCTGTTCACCAAATCCTGTTGCCCCTTCAGCATTCAGCAACTCCCACTCTTCCCCCCTTGACCTCTTTTCTGTGCCCCACCACCAATCTCCTGGCTCTGAGCCTTCCTCCTCTGCGGTTTCCCTTGGGTGTTCCCCAGCTGGTGCCTCCCACCTTTCTTCTTCATCCAGCCAGTCCCTAACAGTTCCTGAACTTTGGTAAACCTATTAGGAGTAGCCTGTGACTCTGTACACTGACTTTTCCAAAGAATGGTGTAAAAAGAGGGACAGGTCTAAATAAGAATATTCTAGCACAATTAGCTCCAGACATTTAGGTTCTTTAGCTGCCTGTCTATGTCATGATCTACCTGATCCATCAGTGAGCCCTTGCTTTGAACTGATTGGAAAAGGTCCAAATCTCACTTTCAACTGAAGACTTGAGGACTGCTCATCCTTCTTTACTGATGAGAATCAAGTTAGGTTACAGCAAGTCTAATTTATGCTGTAATTTTAACCCTAGTTATGTATGGCTGGAACCTTGTGGGCAAATGAAAGAACAAAAGAGAACCCTGATAGGTCAGTCCGAAGGCCCTTCTCGACCAGCAGCCTGTTCTCACAGTAGCAAACCAGATGACTATGAGATGCCCACATGTACTCTCCCCATTTGTGATCACCAGCAACTGGCATTTAGAAGCATAATACATCCAACAATTGAGGGAGAACATAGTTAATGTGGCTGTTAGCCACCGACCGCCTTATCATTATTGGATAAGGATGGTGGTGGTCATTACATCTTGTAAAAATGAAATCTGTAAGTTAACTATATGTGGTGTGAAGAAATACTTTCTTTTGTCTGTACATACTTGCATTGCATGTTAGTAAATGCATTGTACAGTGGTACCTCGGGTTAAGTACTTAATTCATTCTGGAGGTGTGTTCTTAACCTGAAACTGTTCTTAACCTGAAGCACCACATTAGCTAATGGGGCCTCCTGCTGCTGTCGCGCTGCTGGAGCACGATTTCTGTTCTCATCCTGAATCAAAGTTCTTAACCCGAGGTACTATTTCTGGGTTAGCGGAGTCTGTAACCTGAAGCGTGTGTAACCTAAAGCGTATGTAACCCGAGGTACCATTGTATCTACAGTCAGTAAAACGTTCTTGCACCTCTTTTGTGGTCTGGTTCCTGGTTCCATATTGTTGAGCGCTGACACCGACATGGGCAAATGCTGCTCTGGGAAATGAGCATCTCCAACCTCCAAGGATGGCTTTGAAATCAACATTGCAAGTCCTGTTCTCTGGTTACCCTCATAATTCCACTTTTGGACAGATAAATGTGATTTGCAAAATAGGCATAGCGTCAAGATGTCGCAGCTGCAGGTTTTCCCCTCAAGACTTTTGTTTGTTGTTCTTGGTGTCCAACTGTTTTTAATTAGCGGAAGTCTTGAATACGAGCCTCTTCTTTGCAGTGGCTTGAGTTGCAAAGATCAGAAGAATGGGAAAGAAATGGCAGTGCTTTTGTGTGCCATTTTCATGTTTGGTTCAGAGGTAAATGTTGGAACCTGTTTGTGATTCAATTATGAAAAGTTAAACCTGCAACAGATTCCTGCCTGTTCAGGGCTCTATTCATCCCTTCATCCAAGATACTTCATTCTACCAAAATCTAGTTTTCTCTTATTTCTCTTATTCCCCAACCTCATGCACAGTCAATCCATGTTCCATTCTACTGAACTGCCCACCTTTTTAAATCTTAAGATTTAGCATAACTTTATACATTTGTATGTGGACGGCTGCTGTTTTGGCTACATAAGAATCCAGGGTTGGAAAATTGAGTTCATTTTTAGTATGTAAGGTAACTCCAATGTAAGGGAACTGCAGTGTGGGGCAGGTGGGGGTGAGGTACATTCCTGGGAATTGTCTGTGCACACCTAGTAGCCATTCACATTTGACATGAATTTGTCCAATCCCTTTATTAAATGTTGGTTTGATGGGGAAAGAGCATCTGCAATATATTGTAGCAGTGAAATCCATAAATTAATTACATATTATATATGTATCCTGCCAGGAAGGAGGCACACCATTTTTGATGGGTTGCTGTTAGGACATGCATGAAGCAGGTTGCTTATGTTTTCCTTATTTCCCTATTCTCATTTATTTATCCAGATTCTCACTGCTATCTGTACCTCCCACTTCGAAATATGTTATTCCCTCTCTACTCTTCCTAAAAGGGATGCGGGTGGCGCTGTGATCTAAACCACAGAGCCTAGGGCATGCTGATCAGAAGGTCAACGGTTTGAATCCCCTCAATGGGGTGAGCTCCCGTTGCTCGGTCCCAGCTCCTGCCTACCTAGCAGTTCGAAAGCACGTCAAGTGCAAGTAGATAAATAGGTACCGCTCTGGCAGGAAGGTAAATGATGTTTCCGTGCTGCTCTGGTTCACCAGAAGCAGTTTAGTCATGCTGGCCACATGACCCGGAAGCTGTATGCTGGCTCCCTTGGGCAGTAAAGCGAGATGAGCACCGCAAGCCCAGAGTCATCCACAAATGGACCTAATGGTCAGGGGTCCCTTTACCTTACTTTTCCTAAACCCTTCCTTGTGGTCCCAATAGTCACACTTGGACTAGAGGCTAGCCTTTCTCTCTTCAAATATGCTAACTTCCTCTACTTTGTGCAGTCTTACTCAAGCTCCCTTAGACACACCTAGGACCTTTGCTTCATATCAGACGACAAGTAATGTATCTGTCTTTCTAGTTCCCACAGTTACATGGTAAATGTGGAAGCTATTGCTGGTTGGGCATATGGTGAAATACTTGAACAAATGCCAAGCCAAGATTTTTTAGGTTTCACATGCCCCACAATCCCAACATACAAAGCTATTACCATGCAAATGGACCATGGTTAACTGGTTTGCAAATAAATACACGGATCAGGATTTAGGTTTGTAACATGCCATGCAAACAACATAATGCAAACTTTTTGATATGCACAGACAACATCCAGACCTCCTTTTCATTCACAAACTGCTGAAAAAGGAAGGCTAGACAACCAGCAGCACAAAGCACATAAAAACCACAATAAATTATGAGCATTCAGTTATTATTGGGAGTGCTCTATTGTTATTGGCATTCTGTCACTCTGCTCATGTAATAAGGATTGTAGGATGGGAAGAGAGTGGCATAAAGTCTATGGGCCTCCCTTGACAAACATTGCCTCAATTAGCAATATGGCAAATGACACCTACAGCATTGAGGAAACAAAGGCTAACCACATCAACCTGCTGATATTTGATGACAACAAGGAAAGACCAAAAGAAAGAGAGGAAAAGAATGCATGCTGACATAGGGCTGTGGGTGAGAAAGAGATCCAATTGACTTGAACTCCCTAAATTGTACTGGATCAATATGCAAGATATCAGTATACTGAACTGAGGAGGAATGGTGCTCCCCTTCTCCTAAACCTTCCTGAGAACAGGAGGAGAGTATAGATTTAGATCAGTGGTTTGCAGAAGGGCATAGTTCAGAGGCTGCAGAGGGGAGAAGCTGGGAAATATTGGAAGAGGAACAGCAGGAAGAAGTAACACCAGGGGGAGAGACTATAGCAGACTCAGGGTCTTTGGAGAGCATTCCTGAACCCACCACCTTCCAGGACTAGGTGAGCATTGAGGGTAGTCGAACAGAAGACGCAGAGGCAGAAATCTCAGATTAGCCGATGCAAGGGTGACATAGAATAGGAGAGACGTAGGGGGTGGACTTTACTTGGATCAATGCCATTATTTAGAGAGACTGCATTCCTTTGTCTCTTGCTGTGATTATTGAATAAACTAATTGGTAAGAACTCTTCTCGGGACGCGGGTGGCGCTGTGGGTTAAAGCCTCAGCGCCTAGGGCTTGCCGATCGAAAGGTCGGTGGTTCGAATCCCCATGGCGGGGTGCGCTCCCGTTGCTCGGTCCCAGCGCCTGCCAACCTAGCAGTTCGAAAGCACCCCCAGGTGCAAGTAGATAAATAGGGACCGCTTACTAGCGGGAAGGTAAACGGCGTTTCCGTGTGCTGCGCTGGCTCACCAGATGCAGCTTTGTCATGCTGGCCACGTGACCCGGAAGTGTCTCCGGACAGCGCTGGCCCCTGGCCTCTTAAGTGAGATGGGCGCACAACCCCAGAGTCTGTCAAGACTGGCCCGTACGGGCAGGGGTACCTTTACCTTTACCTTAAGAACTCTTCTCATTTTCTCTTTGCTTCTTTACTGCCATTGTGGAAGGGATAGGATTCCCTGAAGCCTGACAGTCAAGTTCAGTTGGTAGAGCATAAGACTCTTAATCCTAGGGTCTTGGGTTCAAGCCTCATGTTGGTCAAAAGATTCCTGCATTGCAGCTGGTTGGACAAAATGACCCTCGTGGTCCGTTCCAACTCTACAATTCTAGGAAATACATGACTGCAAGACAGAGAGCCCATAGGTACTTAGATGTAAGCAACATGTGCCTTTGGCCCCCTGCAGACTGGGTTTTTGGTGGGTGTATTCAACAACATGCCGTTGATGCAATGATAGTGCCTAGTGGTGGATTTATACTGGTTCATCCACACACCAGTCCACTTTTAGTTGTGCTGTGATGCTGCCCCAGTGTTTCGGCATTATTGCCATCTGGCAATATAAGAAAAACAGGACAGCAGCCTCTCCACCCCCTCACATTTGAACTCTGGAGCTGGTGAAGTGCCTAGCCACAGGATCTGGTCTCCTCCCATTGCCTGGATAACTTGCCCATTCTCTAAGCCAGCCATAGGCAAACGTGGCCCTCCAGATGTTTTGGGACTACAATTCCCATCATCCCTGACCACTGGTCCCGTTAGCTAGGGATCATGGGAGCTGTAGTCCCAAAACAAATGGGAGGGCTGAGTTTGCCTATGCCTGCTCTAAGCTGTCATGGAAAGAAAGTGTGAATTGCAGCTTGCAATCATGCTGTCCCCCCCCCCCCGAGGTAGGGGTCCTACAAAAGCATTTTCTCTTCTCAGATCACTATGACTACCTTAAATCTTTTTCTCTTTCCTGCCCCAAAATAGGCAGGATAAAAAGAGAAATTATGGTTGCACTACCCAAAGCGGGTCTAACATTCTGTCCTGCCTTTTCTGTGACAGGTTCCAATAATAATCCATGGGTGTTTCATCTAGCCGTGATCCTCCAACTACATTTCAAAACATGCTTCAAGCGGAATTTTTTGGCAAACTAAAGATGTGTGAAGTCCCCTGAAACTTTTAGCTTGTCTTTTAAATGTTCTTTTCCATCTTCCTTTTAAAACTGCTTAAGTGTTGTCTTGTTAACAAACAGAAGCGTCTGAGCTGCTCAGAATTTCATTTACTTTGTATGTGAATGCGATGGCAAATCTATAAATGAGACAACCTGACAAACAGGAAGCTTTATAAAAGCTATAAATTGAATGGCTATCTATTCTATTATTATTATTATTATTATTATTATTATTATTATTATTATTATTATTATTAGTTTAGCATATGTGTGTGTACCCTACTAGCCAGATCAACAGTTTTGCTAAGGTTGTGTAGCAACCAAGGGAGGGGGGAGGGTATAGCAGAGAGAAAGAAATAGCAGAGAGAAAGAAATGATATTCTCAAAAAAGTAAAAAACAACAACAAAACACTTCTACCAAGTGTACAGAAAGCCATCCTATTTTTTGCTTGAGGAAACTCAACACACTGCAACATAATGCAATCTTTAAAAGCATAATGACACAGAAGCATCTGTGAATATAGTGCATAAATGCTGACATTGACAAATTGCATAATAGTCTACGGAATATAAATAGGCTTGGCGGGCCTTCCTTCCATTTCCAAATATGCTTAAATTCTTGGGGGGGGGGGTTGCGGAGAAAAGAATTTCAAGCACCTTCAATAATTTAACGATGTAATTCCAGGAGGGGAAATGTTCGCTGGGGATTCTTCGCCCAGTGCTGCATTATAATAAGAGCAAAATGAGAAGTCACAATACATCTAGCCCCAAATGACAGACTGATCCAAGACGCCTACCTACCCCCGAGTAAGTTTTCTGAATGATGCAAAGAATATTTAGCTGCAGATGTGAAATTAGTGATTGGCGAGTTATTTTTGAAGTGGTGGCTATCAGACCCTCCAAGTCTCCTTATTTTCCAGGGACAGTCCCAGATTTACAGAACCCGTCCTGGTTTCTGATTTGATCCTAGAATGCCCCACTTTTCCTTAAGAAATCCCTGTTTGAATCAGAGAAATGTTGGAGGGTATGGAACCCTGAGCCAAGGAGATAAGTAACTATACAACCTTTAGAAGACATCTGGAGGCAGCCCTTTGTAGGGAAGGGTTTTTTGTTATTGTTTTTTTAAAAAAGTTTTGATGTTTTGTTTTATTTTTTATAAATGTTGGAAGTTGCGCAGAGGGCACCCCAGTCAGATGGGCAGGGTATAAATAAAAAATTAGTAGTAATAGTTATGGAATAGGGCATCCCTATTTTCATAGGAGAAATGCTGGAGGGTATGGAGTATTTGCTATAATGGGTAGTCTAAGAGCAGCAGTGTTATCAAGCAGATATTGAGGTCAGGCAAAGTAACAGGGATAATGGTAGCTGATGAGTCCATGCAGATGTCAGCAACCAACAGCCACAAATTCTTCCACCAAGGTCAAATTTGCATAATATCTGATCCACCGTGACAAACCCAGCTCACCAGCTATGTGCTAAAGCCTGCCAAGCATTTCTCAACACATGCATGCACACAGAGATTTTTCCAGTCTATGGCTAGCAGCAAAAACTGAAGTTTTACTAAGCCACTGGAGGGCTGCCGTACATGATTCATTGGTTCCATTCAGCTTGTCAAGGTGCAGTTCAACCCTGAGAGTCTTGTGGCTGTTACCCCACCAGCACTGAAAAAAGGAAGAAAAAGATAGGAAGATTGCATATGGAAGCAAGCCCTGTCTCATAAAAGGTGCTGCTGTTCATAACATGCAAGTAAGCACAGATAGCTTTCTTTGGCCTTCATCAAGCGTTAATGCAACTTAAACTCTATGCAGACAAGTTTGTCTTCCTCCTGCCGATTTCCAGGAAACATTCCATGTTAGGATAATGAGTTCTATCATTTCTGTGGGCTTTTATTCTCTTTTCTTTCTCACTTAGCAATGGTGCCACATAGCTGCTGATCATTCCCCTGCCTTCTCTGACTGCTTCTACCCTGGAACAATGCCCCTGTGCCTACTCATGTTTCTTCCATATCTTTCAAGTGGGATGTAATCCATTGGTGCTGTCAAATGCAACATTCCTTATTTCCCTAGAGTGGGCACACGCAGGGGGACATCTAGTCAGTGCAAATTCCTGTCCCACTGGTCTGGAGCATCCTTCCCCTGCATGTAATCTGGGCAATGGGCATGGCCCTGGCTGACTCCATCAAAGAGGCGAGTCATGCAGCCATTTTCTCAGTCTAGTAACGAGTTGTCTTGTTGTCTTGTTGTAGAAGAAGAAGAAGAAGAGTTTGGATTTGATATCCCACCTTTCACTCCCTTTAAGGAGTCTCAAAGTGGCTAATATTCTCCTTTTCCCTTCCTCCCCCACATCAAACACTCTGTGAGGTGAATGAGGCTGAGAGACTTCAGAGAAGTTTGACTAGCCCAAGGTCACCCAGCAGCTGCATGTGGAGGAGCAGAGACGCATACCCAGTTCCCCAGATTACGAGACTACCACTCTTAATCACTACACCACACTGGCTCCAGTGTTGTCATGTTCTATCTCTTGCGGCCATGCTGCTCTCCTGCAGCCATTGTGTTGTCTTAATGTAATCTAGCTGTCTGCTGGCTCTCAGCCAGCAACACATGAGTTCAATCTCCCTATGAGATGAACTCAACGTTTATTGTGTAACTACTAAGTAAATCCTGTCTTTCAGGGATCAAATTGTGAACCGAAATGTGAGTACACTTTTTGTTACTTTACTCAGAAAGACTATTGTATCTTTATTCTTTTTAAAGGGGATAGTGTGGGTGGCACTGTGGTCTAAACCACTGAGCCAAGGGCTTGCCGATCAGAAGGTCAGCTGCTTGAATTCCCGCGTTGGGGTGAGCTCCGACCCAGCTCCTGCCAACCTAGCAGTTGGAAAGCATGTCAAAGTGCAAGTGCTCTGGCGGGAAGGTAAACAGCGTTTCTGTGTGCCGCTCTGGTTCTGCCAGAAGTGGCTTAGTCATGTTGGCCACATGACCTGGAAAAACTGTCTGCGGATGAACGTCAGCTCCCTCAGCCAGTAAAGCGAGATGAGTGCCACAACTCCAGAGTCATTCGTGACTGGACTTAACTGGATGCTTTGGCTTTACCTTAAAGAGGACACCAGGAGAATAATCTTAACTAAGAGATTCAAATGAATCTGCAAACTAGCTTCCAGCTATATTGAGGGGAATCTGCTTTGCTACATCCCTCACTAGCATGAGTGAAAGGAAGGATAATACAGTACTTATTCACTATATAATTTCCTACTATCCTTAACGTTCCCACACTTCATGATTGTGCACTTCCAGGTTTAAACATGTCACATTGCAGTTGAACCAGAGAAGTCAGGATTCTGAGAGTAAGTCAAGTCACCTCAGCTCCATAGCAACTACAGAAGCACAAGAGAACCCTGCAAATATAGTGTTAGCTACAGCACAGGGCCCAGTATTTATCCGTGTTACTAATTTAAAATGCATGTCAAAATCCCATTGCCCAATCAGTCCCAATTGCAACGAGTCAAGTAAAGGTGACCTGGCATATCAAACTTAAAGGTTTCTTGCACAGAATGGTTTTCGTGTGGACCTTCACCCTATTGTAATGGTTTTATTTAAATTACCCACAAAGGGTAAAATGGTATTGTCTACAGAGCAATGTGCAAAGGACATTGGGTTATTAATATTAATATGATGAGCTCGGAAACATTTTTCATTTGGGTTGAATAAAGTGTCAAGCTTTTCAAAGTCTCAGAAGTGCCATCTGATTATGATGAATCCATTGCTCAAACTACTTAGATATTGGCATCCATGTATAAAAGGACACAGTTTCCAGTTATTGACACATTTTTCATAACTGTAATAGAAGCTTGAGAGCAGAAAGTATCCCCTGGTGTCTGTGACAAAAAAGGCAATCAGTTCTGTATGAGACACTTTATCATTGCCAAAGATCATTTGCAATTGCAAACATGTGGAAATGTACCTCCTCTATCTTTTACCAAATTTTTTTTCCAAAATAAAAACTTTAGAAATATATAGATCGGGGGGAAAAGAAAAAGAAAAACTACTAGATATCTGTTGCACCAGAGAGTACCTTAAAACTAAAGCAAAATAGAGCTTTGAACCTGAACAAAATACTGGTTTGGATTCCCCAGAAGTATGCTCTAAAATAAAATAAAATTCAAACTTTATATATAAAAATGTAATCTTATCACAAAATTGTCAGCTGTTTCATCTAAACGGCAACACCACAGTGTGCTTCAAAAATTTAGTTTAAGCAACACACTGTGACTTTTGACAGAAATTATTTCCCCTCTCAGAATCATCATACTATTCCTCTCAAAATCATTTGCCATCCTCAACATTCTTCAGATAGTTAGCAGCAAACTCACCATTAAATCTGTATGTGAAATTTAGGTACACCTCTTATTCCAAACCATTTGAGAAAATGATGCATAGACGGGAATTCTCCTGAAAGAGAGGTAGGCGGCACCAAGGACAGAAACAAGAAACAAGGGGCAAGGTGGTTTTGCCATTCCAGTCCAAAGGTATTGGTGTGTCTGGGACTCGGGAAGAAGGGAGGAGGGGTGTGAACTACAAAGTATACATCCACAGCACTGGATTTAGGGCACTGAGCTGAGGGGTTGCAAAACTGAGAAGATAAGATCCATAATTGAGAAGATCCATTTGGAGGCACCAAATTTTAGGTCTCACGCAGTGCTTTTTTCTTGGGTACGCAGAAAAGCGCTGGTTAAAAGTTTGCCACTTACTATAACAACCTCATGGTGAGTATGGCACCTTTTTGTATGGAAGAATGCACTGCACATCACAAAAGATTACCAAAGTCCACCACTGGTGTCTGTATGCAGTAGGATCTCCTTTGAGGAGCGGAGCAGTTGAGGATACATTAACTTGCACTGGCCTCCTGCTCTGGATTCAGTCTGGGCTTAGTTACTTAGAAAAAAGTCTTTTTGTTTGATTGTTGGATTGACGTTTGTTCCAAGTCAACGGTAAACAACATGTTTTCCTGAGTGAAGTAGTCTGACAAATGTCCTAGGTCCTGTATGTAAAAAACAAGTGACAACTGGAAGACCTCTTAGACCCATGCTTTCTAGATACAGGACAATTGGAAGTATGGATGAGCAATTGGTTCAGTTCAAAAGGTAGCAGTCTTAATCCCAGGCTTTTTAGTCTCCATGTATGTGTTTTTTGGTTCATAATGCACAAGAGCACATTAACCATTTACTGCCTCCAGTTCTGCCATATTAGCATATATCTGCCCCAATGGAACTTTCAGATAGCTCTTCTGTTTAGCTTCTCTGGCACCAGAGAACGATTAATATATTGCCTTACACAAAAGCAAAATAAAATGGTTAATTCTTCTCATTTGTTGGTGGGTTGCTGTTTTGTTTTTATATAATGCCGTTATTTTGGTGCCAGCAACAGATGAGGATGTTAGGATTTGTGAGACAGCTCGCATATTTTTGAATCGGAATTTAGAATGCTTAGTAATTTTGTAATTAGCATTCATTTCAAGTCGTTTGAATATGGAGATTGTCATATCCAATCAATCCAATGGTCCATCTAGCCGAGTATCCAGATATTTCACATGAAGTGTAAGAAACCTCATGGTGGGCAATTAAGCAGCAACCTGCCCAGGGGATAGCTGTATTCTTAACTTCCATCTGGTTTCTGCTCAGAAGCTGGGGATTTTTATCCATGAACTGAATCAATAGCGGTTTTAATGTGATGCTTAAGATAATTGTGGACCTTCACATTCTCCATAGAAAATGTTTGCTTGCCATTTGTTTTGCTTGTAGGGCAGGTGGCTGCAGTAGCTAGCCTAGAGGTTTATTATATTTAGCCAACAATTCTCTCAAGGCTCCCATTCCGACCCAAGGTAATAATAAAAAGAAATCATTGTCTAAGGGCTCAAAGCATTTCATATTTATTGTCTCAGTAATACTGTAAAGCAGTGGTAGGCAGAAAACAAACTGTGATTCATAGGTAGACTGGTCAATTTTTAGTGGACCATCAAACCTATGATTCTGTGATTTATTTTAAGGTCTTAGTCTCATCTAATGTGAAGGAGTTCCATTGTTTAGGTGTGTATTAATGCACATTCCTGTTTTTGTTTGTTCCTCTTTACTTTCACCCTCCCCGCATTCCAGAAGATATGTTGGGACCCTCTCTTCTCATTCACTATGCATATTTTGCTGACTTGCTCTTGACTTCAGAGCTCACCTCAGCTATGAACTGACAGGATGGGCTTTGGCAAGCCACAATCCTCTCAGACTCAGCCCTGATTTGAAATGTGGGTGAAATATACTCAGAGTCGAGAGTGGATTTCATGCCCTTTATTCATCTCATAGTGGTGAGGAGGAATGGAAGTTCCCCCACAATATCTGCTTTATATACATTTTTTTACACAATGGGCTGCACGTGATTGGCTAATTCCGGGATTCTCCTGTAGGCCAATCAGGTTGTGGATTCACTTCCACCTGGAGCTGGATTGGGTGGCTCCTGCAGAGCAATCATACTGCTGCATTGTTCTAGGACCAATCAGACTGCTGCATTCTGAATCCTATTGTTCTAGGACCAATCAGACTGCTGCATTTTGGATCCTATTCAACTCAGTACATAACAGAGGGGATAATAATATTGGCCTCAATTGTACAGAGCCGGTTGCTTGAGGAAACCAGCCCACGAAGTACAACTAAAGTCACATTATGAATTGTGAAAATCAAATAACTGATACATCTCTACATAGAGATGGAGATGGCAGAGAATTTGAATTAATGCTGTATCAAAAAAACAATACTGCATTCCGCCTGCCCCAAACATTGTCTATTAATTTATGAGAAAAGAAACAGAATGGAAAAATTATAAAATAATTTCTCATGGGTTGGGATGCTGTGAATACCAACTCCTCTCCCTCTGTCAAAACAATATATAGGAGCACTTTTATCTCTCATACACACACCATATCAAAGTCAGGACAAAGAGTCAGTATTGCCAAGCATCTCCTAAGGTCCACATGCCTAGAGCGCCTCCACTGCCTCCTCTTCTTGTTGCCACTGATATTCACCTGTCCTCTGTAAATATGCAAGGAGATCAGCCAGCAGCCTGCACTGATATTTCCTTCTCTCATTTGCCCCAATCTGCACTAGTGAAGAGGTACTACTGACAGTGAAAAAGAGGAGAACTAAGGCTAGCCTGGGACGTGGGTGGGGCTGTGGTTGGGGCTGTGGTCTAAACCACTGAGCCTCTTGGGCTTGCCGATCAGAAGGTCAGCAGTTTGAATCCTCGTGACAGGTGAGCTCCCGTTGCTTGGTCCCAGCTCCTGCCAACCTAGCAGTTCAAAAGCATGCCAAAAAGTGCAAGTAGATACATAGGTACCACTCCGGCGGGAAGGTAACGTGTGTTGCTCTGGTTTCGGTGTTCCGTTGCACCAGAAGTGGCTTAGTCATGCTGGCCACATGACCCAGAAAAACTGTCTGATGACAAACACCAGCTCCCTCGGCCTGTAAATCGAGATGAGCACCGCAACCCAGAGTCATCTGTGACTGGACTTAACTGCCAGGGGTCCTTTACCTTTTTTAAGGCTACCCCAACAGTGGCTACTCATATTGGCTAAGCAATTTGCAGAATTCTCTAATGATGAGGTCATTTGGGCACATTCTTCACACCTTTATGTGAACATGCCCTATTGGTAGTGATGATGTATATTCACCATTCAACTCCCATACACCATATGAAGAAGTTCTAACAAAAATACAGCCTCACACAAGTATGTATTGTAGAATTATTTCTATATCGCTGTTGTCCAGTTTATAGGATTCAGAAAGAAAAGAAGTTCCAAACCGGAACTTATTGACAATGAAAAGTTAACTAATATTTATTATTTATTGCACACAATAGTTTGACTGTCATTTATTGCACTCTGTTTCGTAGGACAAAGTTGCTTTCTTCTTCTGGAAAGCTGGGAGTTCTGGTTTGTTTCCCACACAGTGGAATTTAGTTAAATACTTTATCAGAAACTAAACGTTCCATAATGGAATGAATGTGTTGCAGAGAGAGAGAGAGAGAGAGAGAGATTCAATATCTCATAATTTTGGAATAACATTAGTTTGCTCCTAAGCAATGCATAAATGTTAATAAAGAATAAGTCGTTATGACTGGATTCATTTCTGGAGTTGAGGAGAATGAGAACTCATTATGTGAACCAGCTGAAGCATTCTCTGAAGCAGCGGTTGAGTTGAATTCCTGTCACCTTTCTCATGACAGCAATAACAAATAAAGAAACCGAGGATGGATTCCTAGAGATAATTAAGCAGTGTTGATCTTAGGACATTGTCTTTTCAATGAAACACTGATTGCATTGTTCATAACAAAACTACCTCTGCATGACAGAACTAATTAGTGACCATCTGAACTTACTTAGCCAAACGAGAGGAGGGGGAAAGCAATTAAAAATGCCGTCATCACTGGATCTATCATTGAACAGCTGGTTGTATTGATAAGCAATACTGCATGTTAAAGCTACTTTAGAAGACAATAGAACTTAATCTGCTTGCTAAGTAGTAATTAGAAAGCAATGAGAGACTATGAAATTACTGTTATTATGATGCAAACAACTTTCAAAAGTGGTGGGATTTTTTGTTTTTGTTTTAAATCACATTCTTCCTGAACTGGGTTATTTAAACATGGAATGTAGTGTGGGTGGAGGAGAAGAGTTTTAAATATTGACAATAGGACAAAACTTAACTCCAGCATCTGTAAAGATGGTTAGAAAACAGCTCCTAAAAAGCTAATTTGTGATGCAATGATTTTGCTGTCTGGTTTGCCGAGCTCAAAGCAAGTTCATAATCCATTGCGGTAGAGCATTTTATTTCTTATCAATGTTATCCCAGTCTGTGTGTACTGGATTTGAAATTGCTTTTGCATATGTTTTTAACTCTTGATACTTCTGTTCTGAAATTGCTTCAGGATGTTTCATGAGAAGCAAGTCACAAACTATACGATTCTATGATATGAAATAAATATAAAATAATTAAAATTCAAATCATTCTGTGCAGGTGGTTGCCTCCACCTCTCACTGATGCTCAGCTGGTCCCAAATGTGAACTGGAGTTCACCAGCCATTATATATTAAAGTACAGATTTGTGTAACTTTGAGATACATGGGTAGATTCAAACATCACAGTCCTCCTAAGTATGATTAGCTAATATCTTTGGCCATGTGGAGAAGCAAAGCCATTGGGTGTACATGTCAGAGGCATGCAGGCTACCAATGGTTTATTATGACTTCTTGGCATCCATCTGTCTAGAGACACAGTAAAGTGCACGTCTGGTGGAAAAGTCAAATCACTGCTTTAGGAGCACCGAAGTGACCTTCCTAGGGCACAAGAGTCATGGCAATGAAGAATTGTATCCAATTCCAGTCCTACTCAGTTTATTACTTTCAATGGGTCTACCCTGGGTAGGACCAGCTTTGGTCACAACCCAGTGAATGACGTTACTGTTATGAAATCACTTTATTAAATGCAAACAGAGATTCCTTCTTGGGGAAGCACATGCAACTCAATGCCTGATCATGCCATTTACTTCTGAGGCTCATAATTTTGAATCATGTATTCTCCTTCTCAATTTAGACCCCTTAGAGTTGTCGTGCGTTGACTGGATAGACTATTATTTGCACTTTTCATTTCTCAGTAGGTGCTATAATAGCAAAATAAAAAGAAAGAAAGATAACCCATGTTATTAATTAACTCTTGTGCACTTAGCTCCTTCCCCACCCCCCGACAATCACATTTATTTTGGTGAATGAATTCCCCCCACAATGATACACACAGGGTCCTGTGGACATAAACCCACCACTGAATTAAGCCCACCTCTCCGCCACTGACAACTATCCAATACCTAGGTAAAGTATAAATTAACCAGATCACATTGCTGAAATTTCCCAGCATTTTAGAGCTTGAGTAAAGTAAATGCTAAACTGCCAAACAGAAACATTTTTGTTAATTCAATAAAAATATTCTAAATGATTCATTTCTTTTGTCCGACTGTACTGAAAGCTTCAAGGTTTTTCAAACATTATCCTGAAAATCTACTTTTGGTTTAAGTCACTTACTCCTTTTGCTTAATGTTAGCCAAGGAGAAGTGTATGCTTCAAGTTTTTACAACAGAGTTCCACTTATGCGAATGGTTAAGCTGTAAATTGAACTGAACGTTCAAACTGAGGAAAAATCAAACATTTCAGCACTTTCAGCATAATACATGCATGAAGCAAGGTTAAAAGGATTGAGGAAGACAAAAAGAATGTTCATTGCACACATTTCTTTTTTTAAAAAAAAATGCAAATTTGCAATCCATCTTCATAAAATATAAGCCTTGCATCAGGATTCAGGATGCACCTTTTCTCAGTGGAACAATTGTGCTTGAAAAAGACACATCGATACTGAGCAATTAGGTTTGCAGCCGAGACAAAATTTAATTCCTGTTTTAGCTGAACAAAAGAAATAGGAAAGTACTTCTTTCTAAGTAGCTGGGAATCAAATATCCTTAATGCAATATCTTGTAGTGGAGTTTCTTCATTAAATTATCCAGAAAATTAAAGTAAAGCAATGCTTGCTAGAGTCCAATCAAAAAAGATTGACCAATTTCTCCCCCACCAAAAAAATACCCGCACGCATGGCCCTTTCAGCCTTCCCCTTTGATTGTACTAGACATCTTCTACATGCTATGACTGCCTTTTAAGCTTGCTACCTTCAAATAAACCTAACCACAATGACATTCCAGTGGGAAACTCCTTTACATCTGCCATTGAACCCATATGTGTTGAAGAGAATTCTATGTTGTGTTCTGGATCAAGGGTACACTCTGGGCTTTGGGAAATTAATTTGGGTGGTTTCTTGTTTTGTTTTGTTTTTGCTAGAATTGTGAGAGCTACCCGGTGAAGCCAGGTGCAAAAGATATGTGCTTAGAATTAAAAAAAAGAAATATTGGACCCTGGAATTTGTTGTGGGTACCAAAACTGAACTGAGTTCACTGTCCTTCCATTAATTTGTTTTCAGCAGAGTACTGGCCAAAATATTTGGCTCCATTATTCTCTTGGACCCTGTGTGAGCACCCTAGCTACACAATATTTTCTTTTAGCTGTGCATCACACACACAAAAGGCTGCTGATATGGGCAGAATATCTTTCTAGAACTATAGCCATCATCATTATAGCAAGGTCACCAACACAGCATCTGCAGGTGACACCAGTGCCTTCAATGGCAGCCACAAAAGGTGTCAGTAAATTAAGGTTACCAGATATTTTTTCCAGTGAACCCGGAGACACTTTTCAACTTCAGTAGGAATGATAGGATTTGGCAGGGAACTAATTTGTAAATTTGGGGACTGTCCCTGGGAAACGGGGATGTCTCGTAGCCTTACAGTAAATACCCTTCAGAAATAAATACATACCCTTCTCTATGGGTGAACATAGTGAATGATGAAGATGAATTTTCCCCATTTGGGTGGGAGAGCTGATGGGGGCATGCTGGTATCATTTGTTGGTCCTGTATTTTCTCTCTCTGCTTTTACACATGGCAGCCACTTTGCATTATGCCTTGTACTCACAGCACCCATTTTGTGATGCAACATATACCCAAGCAGCCATTTTGTGCCTGGCCCCCATGCCATTTTCTCAAAACCCCAAATGTGCCACTCAAAAGTGAATGGAGAAGGGGGAAAAGCGGGTGCCAACTCCTTGCCCTTCCATCTTCTCTACTTGCCGAAACCAGACCAATCCTCAAATCAAAACACTTTGCAGCCCTTTGCAAAACTCCAGCTTGGGAACCTATTTAATTGATGCCCAATCTAGTGTCAACAAAGACACAAGGATGATAGCAAGTCTCTCCTACTTTTCTGCCCAAAATAAAATGTAAAGACTCCTGGGACAAAAACAAAAACTTGTCTGCATTTTCACGTATTTCTTGCATTTCTTGTATCTGCTATTTTAAAACCAATCGCCCTCAAACGAGGAAAAAGTGAGGTGAAATGATTCCTGTTTTACTCACTCAAAACCTACAGGCATTCTTTGAGGGAAAGCTGCTACAGCTATTGTTCTGAAATTTGGCAGGCTTTGTCCCATTGGAAGGTTACCGTAACCTTGCCTGCAAAACTCATCATATTTTGCCAATAAAATAAAGAGAATATATAGACATTTCTTCTTTTGTATATGCAAAAAACTCCAAACGAAAAAAACAACACCGCTTATTTTAAAATCTGCCCAGACTAAAGATTTTGGATTTATTCGCTGTTAGCTTGGCAGGTTTTTTTTCCTTTAGAGAAGCTACAGACTGTAAAAGATCTCACCAAGCTTGTGGTCATCATTGTTAACACTGATTACTAGAGTTACCACTAAAGTTCATCTGAAGTTAATTCACAAGATGAATTTGTAAGTTGCTCCTTGACCAAAGGATCAACACAATTTGCACTGGAATTATTCTTTTGCTTCTTGAATGGGTTTTTTGAGGGAAGTTTTAAACAGAAAAGCAATAGAGCTTATGTGTGTATATGAGAAATATAAATCACTACGTGTGTACATTTTAAATATGTTTTTTGAAGCACTACATAAAATATTATTAAAATATATTAAACTTTTAATAAAGTACAATAATAACATACTTTGCAAAAGAGATAATACATTTGCATTATTAAAATTTGTTGATCCACAATAATGCTTCAGGCTTTTCAGCAATGTTTTGGCATTCATCATACTTAATATAGGATCAGAAGGGGTTTCAAACTGGCCTGTATGCAATATAAGTTTTTTATAAAATTTCTGTGACAATATCAGGATGGCTGTTTGACTCTCTAAGTGCTTAATCAGTACAAACTTTGTTAAAGCCAATGGGGCATACTCTGGCACAGTATTTTGGGGATAAAGTGTGTTCTCCCTCATGGAGAGCACGGGTTGCGGTTGAAGATGACAAGACACCTCTCTGTTGCTGGGCAAAAGAGTTTGGGCATCTTTAAGCAGGGGCGGGCTGTTACTGGGGAGATTTATATGTTTCCATTTATTGATTGATAGCCCTATTTGTTAAATACAATGCACGCAGCGACAAACTTCCTCTTTTTGCTGCATGCTTCGGATCACCCGCCCTCCCTTCCCTAATGTTAAGCTGTTTGCTTGACCTTGCTATGCCTGTCATGGGGTCGTCTACTTTGGGACAGGGGCCCGGTAGGAATTTTGTCCATTTGGCTGATTAGTGTGTGCCATTTGGTTTTGCCTACTGCGTAGCAAATCATCACAACTAGTAAGGTTGCAGTTAGGCATTGGTCTGGGAATTGGTTGGTGGAGGGGTATGGATTTGGCTGTGCCTGCCCCTTCAAAATGCTGCTGCAGCAAGGGTTTTCCATTAAAGGAACCCAGGGGCTCCCCATGTTTTTGTCTGAAACCCCCTGGCAAGGGGCTAGGGCCACGCAAGCCCCTGGGAGCATTCTGGGGAGAGGTGAGGCATGGTTCCCAGTCCTGTCTCTCTCTCCCCCCCCCCAGGTGACTTACCCTTTCTGACTTCGCGGGGGATGCGAATGTCAGAGCTGTCCCTGTGCGGGGTCATTTAGTGCTACCAATGCCTAAGCAACCACTCACATTGCTGTAATTTGAATAAAGTTGTGGCCAAAATTATGCCAAAAACCTTAAACAAAAATTAAGTGTCAATTGTGTTTTTCTTTGGGGGGGTATCTTGGGGACCTCGACACGCAATATTTATTGTATTTGACCATTGCTTTGGAAAAAAAACAAATAAAAATCCCAGATACTCTTGATACAGCTTGTGTACAAGGAATTCAAATAGAGGCAAAGAAATTTGTAAAGAAATCTGCTGTGGACTTCTTCTTCCTTATCCTTTTCTCATTATTACATCAGCTATGAACATGGTGCTTCACAGAGTAACATAAGCAGCTTCTTCTCAAGTGTCTGTTCAAGGATCTTATTATCTAAATTACCAGAGAGGGATGGAAGGAAAGACAGAGGCAAAGGAAGCAGGAAAGCACCTTACCTTGGCAACAACCTTGTTGGCTTATTGTATCCAGGGCCGGATTTAGGTTTGATAAAGCCCTAAGCTACAGAAGGTAATGGGGCCCTTTATATGTCCAGCGGTCCTTTGTCAACCACAAATTGTTGCTGGTTTTTTTATGTTGAATATATGCTATATGGTAATTTATGGACCTAATAGATATCTAAAGCTATTTGCACGTAACAAAATATGTATTTTATCAAAGTAATTGTTGAACTGAAATACAATTAAGAAGAAGTATATTAATAGTGAAATACAATTAAGAAGAAGTATATTAATAGTGAAATAATTATTAAGCTCTAACTTAAAATGATTGGGGGCCCAGTACTTACATCATAGGAGCCTACACAAAACAAAAACTGTTGCTGTATGTAGGTATTATTTTATTTGTTTTTTATGTTATATTTTGGAAATGTACATCCAGTTTTTCCCCCGTTTAATTTTTTGGGGGGCCCAAGAGAGTGGGACCCTAAGCTATAGCTTGTTTAGCGTATACATAAATCTGGCACTGGTTGTATCCCAATGCCATCATACAGTCTCCCCTTCCCAGGTTTGATTTGTTGATACCTGTTGGATTGTGAAGGAACAGACCTAGTCATAGCACTTTATTACACACCAACTTTCTAGTGTCAAACTCAGAATGCACATCAGACATGAGCTTTAGTATAGACCCCCAACTGGAGCTCTGGAAACAGTCCCCACTGATCTGAAGTGACTCCTGAGTGCCCCCTTTGACTCAGGGTCCATCTGAAGGTCTCAGGGTGGTTCACAGAACAAAATCAAACTATAAAACCACAAAATATAGAATCAAAATAAAAACAACCCTATAGATTTAAAAATTGAAATAAAGTACATTACTTCAGAATAAATTCCACTGAATTTAATGAAACTCACTTCCTTTTAGACATGCATAGATTTTCCCTGTAAGCTCTAAATATGTTATTACAGTTTTTTTCCACAATGTGAAATTGAAAACTTTTGATGGAAGAGTAAGTGTGCCTGGATGAAGCTGATTAAGGAAATCAAGAGAGGATTAGCACAGCACCTATAACGTAGATTAAAGTGTTCTGAACAAAGTTCCAACATTAAAAAAGATGAATGAGCATTGGACAGATTGTATTTCTGATTATTGACCTTTTAGTCAATGTACATGGTGAGCACACTGATCTGTGATGAGGAATGATTGGTGACTCATAAGCTCTGTTATTCATGAAACCATAGATGAGTCAAACAGCATGTTGATAAACAGATCTCTTCAAGAAAGATGCTTTAGACACAGCAAAATCTTAGCATAGGCAATGACCCATGTTAATTATTTGGTCATTCATAAAAATGAATAAGCAACACACCAGTAAATTCTTCTGCATGAACTCCCATGAAATAAATGCCCATTCTGATCTTAGGATAATGTGCACACCATGTCAACGTAATAATAATGTCAATTTTTATAAAGCCATTCTTTCAATCGTCTGGGGTTCCAATTTCAGTAAGAGCTGTCCACTTATATTTGTTCTGTCAGAATTTGTGTGCATTTTCATTTACCTTATTTGGGAAAGACAGATCATTTTCCTGGAAGGGGTCTTGCTTCAGCTATCCTGCTTGTTAACCATGCTGGCATCTTCTTTGACTTATTTCAACTTTTCCTATTCTTGGAACCCATATCAAACCCACATTAAAATGAGCCTCTGTTTAACTCAATTTAAATCATTCTTAAGGAGCCTGCGGAGATATGACTCTCCCTTTCAAGTTTATATGAGCTAATCCCTCCATTTTCATAACTTTCTACTTTTGAAATTAAATGTGACACTTTCCATATATACCTGTAATGTATTTACCCTCTTTATCCTTGCCCATTTTGGCTTGTTTGTGCAAGTCAGGAGGGAGCAACTGGCTGGATCCAGCAAGTGGTTAACACATCTTTATGCAAGGGGGAGAAGGTCTGTACCTCCTTGAAGGAGGTGGTGGTGTATCTGCTCTAGAAAAAGCTCTCCTTGTACCCCGAGATATTTGACAACTGCTGCATGGTCACTAATACCTCTTTGGGGGGCAAATGAATGTTCATAGTGATTTAGTTACAAACACTTTTGGAGGAAACAGATTACCTGGTTTCATTTTTGTTTGGACCCTAACCTAGTTTTGGCATATAATCAACCCCAGATGCCCTGACAGATGACCTCATTTGAGAGAGAGACAGGGTGTCAGGAGTCCAGGTTCCTAGCTTGATAATGCAGTCAGTGTAGCTAATTAAAAGGTGGATTTATTGCAAAAATAAACAGATAGCTTCAGACGGCACTAACAAAGCCTCCAGCACCATTACTCAAGAAGACCCTTCTGAAGACTCCTTCTGGCGTCAACAGAAGATATTGAACTTACAAACCTTACATTTTTTTTGTTTTGCTTCCTATCTAGCAGCCCTCCCATTCGCCAACTCTTTGTACTTAGTGGATCAGCTCCCACCTCTTTCTTTTCTGAGATGCTATCTCTGAGTTCATTCACGCCTGTTTATGCTTCTGGTGAGCTTTGGTTGCTTTCTAGCCTGCTCTCAGCTACTGCCTTATCAGCCTGCCCGTCAAGGTCAGGAAGAGCCAAAGTCCTCAGCTGCCGGCTCTCCCCTGCCTGACTAAGCCTCTCTGTTCCTGGTTGCTTTCTGCAGTTGGCTGCTAACCTTCACTTGGAGCTGGCTCATTCCTGACACAGGGTTAATTGAACTCGCTTTTCCCAGTGGCTTTTGATGCATTTGAGCATGGTATCTTGCAGGGCTGTCTCCATGGATTGGGAGTCGAAGGCACTGTTCTGCATTAGTTTCCACTCTTCCCTGCATGGGCAGTCTCAGAACAATAGCATTGGAGGACATCTATATTCTTGTACAGTGGTACCTTCAGGTTACAGACTCCACTAGCCTGGAAGTAGTACCTCAGGTTAAGAACTTTGCTTCAGGATGAGAACAGAAATCATGCAGTGGCAGCGGGAGACCCCATTAGCTAAAGTTGTACCTCAGGTTAAGAACAGTTCCAGTTAAGAACAGATCTCTAAAATGAATTAAGTTCTTAACCCGAGGTACCACTGTAGTTTAGTTGTGGGGTGCCACAAGGCATGTTTTTAACCCCAATTCTGTGAAACAGCTATATTGTTGGGAGCAATCATTAGAAGGTTTGGGGCACGGTGTCATCCGTCTGCTTGTGATATGCAGTTCCATTTCTCTGTAACACTGAGCTTTGCTATACAAATCCTGAACCACTCAGGCACAGGATATTTGACTGATTCATGCCATTAAACGACGCTTCTGATATTAAGGATGGCCATTTTTGTTCTGTTTATCATTTCCTTTATGACAATCTCATTTGCTTCATTGCTTGTTCTGTCCTTTCATCTCTTCTGTTAGTAGCTATCTTCATGCATGACCTTCTTTATTGAAAAAACAAAAAACAAAACTTGGGTGGGGGGAGTTTCAGATAAGTGTGCTAGGACCACTCCACCTCATAAAACATGAAGGTCTGAAATAAGGAATTTTCTGTAATCCTGGAAACTCTCTGTGTGAGCCTCTGAGTTGGAAATCGATTGGAACAGAGATGGGTCAGGCAGATATCACACTCATTTCTGCCCCACATGTGTTTTTTCAACTAAGAACATATCACTTGAAGGCAGCTATTATTTCATTCAGAGTTTGTTTCCTATTTATTTTATTTTTGCACTATAGTGTAGACACAGACTGTTTTCTGATGCCTCTATATTTGGACCTTTCCACACATAAGACACAAAACTTCAAAACAAAATTTTCTCCAATGCAAATTGCACTGAATTTTCTGGTATTTCTACGACGGATTTCAATTGTTCTATTTTTTTGTATGTTGTTTTTAAACAGTCAATTTGTACCACATATGAATTCTGAATATTGTTGTTGTTGGCATCTGTCTGACTCAAGAGACAATGGAGTGCGTTTCCAGGGGTGAAGCCCAAGCTGCTGGAGAGTCGCAGCACCTGCTGTGGCTGTAGAGAGTGGTAACTCCAAACTATTGCCTCCCATGTTGTTTTTTGCTGTGTTAGCAGCGCCGAAGTGACCTCTCTGGGTAGTGTTTATGGTGGTTCTGGGCTGCCCAGATGACAATACCCCACTCTTGGCATTGTCAATGTTGTCCAAAAGGAAGTAGACCAATACATTTGGTACCAGCTTGGCTTCAGAAGTTCCCAGAAGGAGGCACACAAGATGCCAGCCAGCCATCTTAGGGACTCAAGTCTGGATTTGTGTAGGGTTTACTCCTTAGCCTCTTCTTTTCCTGAATATGTCCCATGAGGAAGAGGGTAATTCTGAATATCAGCTGGCATAAAACTATTTTAGATAAATAAAGAAATCATATCACTGTAGGCATCGGATCTGCTGAATTTCAGAGAGACTGGAGAAAGGGTCCTCATTTTATGCACAACATTTTAAAATGGTGAAATCCTATAAGCTTCACATTGCTTTATGCTTCATGTTTGTCTACCTTTTCACTTTGAGAGCGCTCCAAGATACTCCTCCCCCCCAAAAAAAATGTTCCCTTTATGAAACAACACGTAGCATTTTTGTAAGCAATGCTGTACAGACTTCTGTCATTTTCAGGAATCCTTGCTACAAGAAACAAGCAGGAGAAATGAAATGAAGGGGGATTTCATTTCTTTCTCTCCCTCATTTCTGTGTTTTCATCTCATAGAAATGAATTAGAAACAAATGGAGTACATTTCATTTCCCATTCATTTTAGAAGCGAATGCACACCCCTATCTGTTACATGCACTATATAAATGTTCTATCTTACAACCAAAGCACTCTAGTTTCCATATTTTGCTTTTGAGGGATCTGTCATCAGCATATAAATAACAAAGGAGGCTGCAATATTTGGTAGATTAGTACTCACCAACAGAGGAAAATTTTCCTCATTGTAGGAAATTGCTATTAAAAAGAAAGAGATTTCTCTTGCCAGTTTCAAGTGAGGATTCAGGTGGGGGGGAATAATTAACTTTTTCTGTGTTTCCAACTCTTAATTTTGGATATCTATAGAAACTCCATAGGGTATCACACATATTAGAAGGTTGAATCAGCTCTGTGTGTAGCCTTATTTTAAGGCAAATAGGGGTGATTTGGATGAGGTTTCAAATGCCAATGTCAGATTGCACTGTGAACAGACCCTCCAAGTGTCTCTATTTTCCAGGGACAGTCCCAGATTTACAGAAGCCATTCTGATTTCTGATTTCCCTTAAAGGTAAAGGTAAAGGACCCCTGACTGTTAAGTCCAGTCGCGAAAAACTCTGGGGGTGCGGCGCTCATCTCACTTTACTGGCCGAGGGAGCCAACGTTTGTTCGCAGACAACTTCCAGGTCATGTGGCCAACATGACTAAGCCGCTTCTGGAGAAATCAGAGCAGCACACGGAAACACCGTTTACCTTCCTGCTGGAGCGGTACCTATTTATCTACTTGTACTTTGACATGATTTTGAACTGCTAGGTTGGCAGGAGCAGGGACAGAGCAGTGGGAGCTCACCCCATTACGGGGATTCGAACCGCTGACCTTCTGATTGGCAAGCCCTAGGCTCAGTGGTTTAGACCACAGCGCCACTCACGCCCCTTCTTTCCCTTAGGACATCCCTATTTTCATCGGAGGAATGTTGGAGGGTATGGAATTGTGTGACCACTAAGCCAAGGAGATAAGTAACTATACAACATTTAGAAGAAATTTGAAGGCAGCCCTGTATAGGGGAGTTTTTAAATGCTTAATGTTTTAGTATGCTTTATATATGCTGGATGCTGCTCAGAGTGGTTGGTTCATCACTCTCAGATGAATTGTTGTTGTTGTTGTTGAATAGGATGCCCCTATTTTCATTGGATAAATGTTGGAGTGTATGTGAGTTGGACCAGGGTTATACTAAAGTCCCAAATTACTCTGTGTAATTGTTTGTCCCCTCCTATCACTGTATTCTCTCTCCCCCCTTTAAAGTAAAACAACCATTGCATTTATTTAATCATTTTAAAAGGTGAGACCATGTTGGTTAGGGAAACCAGCTTGATTATGGAGGGGCAGTGTTTTAGGGATACTCTCATTTTGACTCAAGAAAATCACCATTTTATAGTTCAAATCAGGAAAATTAAAATAAGGCAAATGGACAAAAGTACAAAGATTCACAAAATGTTTAGGGGTATGCGTACCCCTGCATCTCACCCCCCTGAGGAGGGGTGGCAAGCAATGCAGGGAGGTGAGAGATGTCTTGTTTTGATCGTTTACTTAGAAGTGCATGCAAATGATTACAGTCCGACTTACTCCCTTGTAGGTGTGCTCAGGCGTGCAGGCTTAATGCAAGCTGGGAGAGAATTCTGCTAATCCTTCTTATGGGCATTTGATGAAGTAAGTGTGTGAATCCTGTCTGAGGTCCATAAATGTGTTTCTCACAGGCCTGTCATAAAGGAATGCCCGGGAGCTGCAATGACTCAGTCATTTTTGTGCAGACTGTCATTTAAACCCATATTTGTTTGGCACCTCTGCCTTCGCAGCCTAGCCAACTTGCGAGAAGGCAGGGTGCCATCCTGCCAGATGGCTGAGGCCGTAAAAAGCCAAGAGACCATGAATGAGCATCAAATGTGTTTGCTGAGGCTGGGAGTCCCAGTCAAGACCGCCCAAGCAGCTGTCTGTCCTAAGGTTATGCACCTATGGTTGAAGAGATGTGTCACCACTAATTCATCTCATCACTACTGCAACTTGTGAAAAGGAGAGGAGGGGGACACTTTTGACTGCAGTTTGCACACACTAACACAGGAGTAACAGATACTAAAGAATCCAATACAGCTCCCTCCCTCCCTCTATCTGTCTATCTATCATCTATCATCTATATCTATCTATCATCTATCATCTATCTATCTATCTATCTATCTATCTATCTATCTATCTATCATCTATCTATCTATCTATCTATCTATCTAGCTAGCTATCATCATCTATCTATCTATCATCTATCTATCATCTATCTATCATCTATCTATCATCTATCTATCTATCTATCTATCTATCTATCATCTATCTATCTATCTATCATCTATCTATCTATCATCTATCATCTATCTATCATCTATCTATCTATCTATCTATCTATCTATCTATCTATCTATCATCTATCTATCTATCTATCTATCTATCTATCTATCTATCTATCTATCATCTATCTATCTATATCTATCTATCATCTATCTATCTATCTATCTATCTATCTATCTATCTATCTATCATCTATCTATCTATCATCTATCTATCTATCTATCTATCTATCTATCTATCTATCTATCATCTATCTATCATCTATCTCTATCTATCATCTATCATCATCTATCTATCTATCTATCTATCTATCTATCATCTATCTATCTATCTATCTATCTATCTATCTATCTATCTATCTAAACTCTCCACCTTACTGCGGTTGTCAATATAATTCGCCTACAACAAAGCTGTTTGAATTTTTAAAATTAACCTGAGCTTGGTGAATTTCAGTGCATTTCATGGTGAAATAATTCCTGGTTTGTTTTCCCTTCAGTCTGCAACCTGAAATCTATGGGCTTTCGTTGTGAGTTGACATGTGTGGGATTGTGTTGTTAAAAGAATCTCTTGTTGGTTTGCATTTCTTAGTACAGAAAGTACTGATCTGATGTGTAGGGATTTTTCCTATTCTACTTAATTCAAGAGGGCTCTGGAAGTTTCTTTGTGTGAAAGAAACAAGCAGTGAAGCAAATGGGTACTCGTGAAGTGTCTAAATGTCTGGGTTATTCCTTCAGAGAAGCTGAGTACAGCTGGCTTAAACTGGTTCTCTTATCTCTTCTGTCAAGATCATGCCAGAAGGATGGGTTTCACTTTCTCTTCCTGTCTCTCCTTTCCTTCTGGTGTGGTGTTCTGCACATAGTATGGTTAGTGTTAAGGTTTAGACTTATTATAAGTTATTGTAAGTTTAAGTTAAGTGTGCTGCAACTGGATTTCTTATGGACACTGCCAAGCCTGAATGTATTGGATTTGTGCCCATTATGCTCATTTGCCTTCAGTAGCAGTAAAACTCTGCTAGATGATATATAATTGTCTTTGGTCTATTTTGGGGGGAATATTGCAACATGTTTAAGTTTTCACTCTGCTAACTATACAATGGAATCTGTTCTGGATCAATATTGAGTAGAATTTCAATGACATCTCTATATCCTTCTTCTGGTATACAGTGGTACCTCGGGTTAAGTACTTAATTCATTCCAGAGGTCCATTCTTAACCTGAAACTGTTCTTAACCTGAAGCACCACTTTAGCCTATGGGGCCTCCTGCTGCCGCCGCGCCGCCGGAGCACGATTTCTGTTCTCATCCTGAAGCAAAGTTCTTAACCCAAAGCACTATTCCTGGGTTAGCGGAGTCTGTAACCTGAAGTGTCTGTAACCTGAAGCGTATGTAACCCGAGGTACCACTGTAGTCATACCATGTACTGCAACTGCTACTATTTTCCAGGGACAATCCCCCATGTTTTTGAGACCCATCCCTGGAACATTGCTGCCCTTCTTTTGTTCCAATTTCAACTGTGACTTTAGGGGAGATCTGAGAAGTCTTTTAAGACATTTTGCTAGTGTGCATTAGAGTAATCCAGGTAGCATATGCCTGATTCTTGGCATGAGAATAGGGGTGCCATAAATGCACAAAAGTATTCCTATTTTCATTGTGAAATGCTTGAGGGTGACTCATGTTGATCCAAGCAAAATTTAGCATGCTACTTTTTGGACCCATTTTTAAATCTGATGTGCAGAGGGCTGCTGATTTATTTCAATGTGTGCGGGTATTATTTATGAAAAAGGCTTCCTATATATTTATGAATGCATCTCAGTCACTCACAAATCTTCAACATCCACAGAGGAATTAAAGGCAGTAAAAGTAGAGGAGAAAGAGATGAGGGCAGCATAAGAATATATATTTTTTTCTAGATCTCTGTCAGCCAGTGCATAATCACGTGTGGAATTTTTGAGGTTTCTTTTTCCAAGTTGGGAGCATGACTGTGTATGTTTCCCCCTGCCCAAAGCAGCCAGAAGTATGTGCCTGTATCATAGTTCAAACTTCAGTGTTTGGTGTCATTAATTCCCCCGCAAATCTGAAATCCAATGTTAAGTCTAGAGCAGCAACAACCAAAGATCTCTGTCAGCACTTTGTGAACTTCTGTGTCAGGAAGATAGATGACATCAGAGTATATTTTCCCCGAGGCACATTTACTTACTTATTTCCCTCCCTCCTTTCTTTTTCTTCTTCTTCTTTTTCTTCTTCTTCTTCTCCCTCTCTCTTCCTTCTCCCACCTCTCTCTCTCTATTCCCCCCCCCCCGAATACCAGCATAAATGGATTTAGCTCAAACTGATGAAACAAGATCTTTCCAGTCGCTTGATATGGTATGTGTTAATGATGTTGTGAAGCAATTATGGGGCTGTGATCAACAGCCTTGGAATTGTGCTATCTATTAACCTGTCAACAAATATCACCCGAGTCAGTGTAAATGTTCCTCTATTAATGGCTTAAACGAACACATTACAGGTGACTCCTTGTTGTACAAGAGACTTCAGAAGCTGTACAATATAAGCCCTCAAGTGTTTCCATACCCTCCTCTCCAACCCAACTTGTTCAATTCATCTACATTTAACATGAATAAAACAGGGAGAGGTTTTGCTCACTTTCATCTCTTGTGAAAACAGATGCACCGGTCAAGTTTCTATTTCAACATGTGATGTAGAATTGGATCCCGAATATGCACACCAGCTTCGAGAACTTCTTTTGTGGCCAAATTACACGTTACAAAGGAGGAAACAGAGATTGGTCTAATTATTTTCCCTCAAACCAAATACAATTACAGAGGGATGTCACTAATTTGATTTGATAAGTGGTCTGGGGGCTATTTAGCCCTTTCCTTAGTGACATCTTACTGATCCAAATATCCCCGACCAGACTGCTGTTTTGCTCCATGATGGGAGAAACAATAGTCAATCCACCCCCATATCCCACTGGATCAAATGGGGAAAGTGGTTTACACTGGGGAAAATGGCATAAGCAGAAAGCTTAAAAGGAGATAAATGAATTTAGGGAAAGCAAAACAAAGTTGGAAGATCAGTCATGGATCTCCTGGCCAAACAATGTCACTTGGCCCTGAAAGAGGAGATTACAAAGTTAGATATTTAAAAACAGGATCTAGTAAAGAGGAAAGTTTGAAGCATGTAGTATTTGTATTTTCCCCATCATGGTTCTATATTGTAGGTTTTGCTACTTAGTTTCAGCACCGCAATAGTGAGTTGAAGTTCAGGGGAAATCTACCATCAAACATAGTGAGATGGAATGTTCCATCTATTATTATCATAGGCTTGTGTACACATGGAATTTTATTTTAAAATCAATGGAGACTGGGTACTTGCTTTTTCTATGGAATCCACACACCATCTAGATCTAGTGCAGGAATTGAGGAACTTATACCCTGTGCTGTGCTGTGTTTCTACTGCAAATCTAAGCATTTATTTATCACATTCATATTGTACCTTTCCCTGAGCAGTACAAGACAGTAGTTGTGGTTTGTCCACTCCACTTTATCCTTACAACAGCCCTGTAAGGTATGTTGAATTGAATTGGATTGAATTTATTATGGTCCCAGACCAGACTCTGTAAGGTAGGTTGGGTTGAGAGACAGTGACTGGACCAAGATCACTCATGGAGCTTCATTTTCTCCCAGGTACTTGTCCAACAGTCTAACCCCAAAACACTGCCTTTCCATTTGAATGGGTTTTCAGCTGTCACCAAAAAACTACAACCACCACCACAATGTTAATTTCCACCCAATTTTGATCTTTGTGCCAAACAATGTGTTTTAAACCACCATAGATTTCAGTGGGATCTGCATGTATATCATGGGACACAAATTTACATCCAGAAAGAGAACCCATGTATGATAAAAAGAGATATTTATTTGTACAATTAGTCATTATTTTAAGTCCCAGTTATATATGTTGTTTAAAAAACATTTTAATTGAATTTTCATTATAGGAGCGAATGAAGATATAGCAACAGGCCACCGAATATTAAGAAATAAGTACATTAAAATAAGGTGGAGTATATATAGAAAGAATAAGGAGAAAATAAATACTAAATAAAATAATGAGTTGATTTAAGAAATTGGAAGGTTTTTCAATTAAAAAATGTTACAGTGTATCATGGTGAAAAACGAGTACTAATAAGAGCGCATTAAGTCATCAAACAAATACCTAATGCCCTAAACCCCTTCCAACAAGTTGGATTATTACTTTAAGTGATGGAAACATTGAGCAGAGATCTCTCTCCAGCTGAAATCACTGGGGCTTTAAAGGCCCAGTTTTGCTGGATAGTGCCCAGAATGGGCTTTTTGGTTGTTTGTTGCATATTTTAAAAATCCAGGGAAAACTGAGTGGCAATTTATGTTATGCAACAGAATTGGGAAATTGGAGTTAGTTGAGAGTGGGAGAAATCGTTAATAAAAGGCAACACTGAATGACAGGAAGGGGGAAAATGCTAATCTGTTTGCAGATCAATAGTATGAAAGCAAATTTTCCCTGTGCCATTTGAATTAATTTTATAATGGGAAAACATCAAGGTGGCTGGGTCAACACATCTATTGCCTGGGGAAAGAATCAACCTGTGAAGTATTAAATTACTGCACTTCACTTGGAGAGATGATTTGCTTATGCTGTTGCATGGTGTTCCTCACCCTTACTTAGCAAAATATTATTTGAATGAAAAACGATTAATTTCTGAAGAATTTGTGCTTGGCTTATTTTCATTATGGCAACATTCTCCCCCGCCCCCATTCCTCCACTCACCAGTGCGTCAATCCTGGAGAAATCCCACACCAACTCATTTTAGGCCAGCGTAATTCAGTTGAATGTTTTATGAACACAAAGCAGAGCTTCTATTTTATTATACTTGAAAGCATTTTTAAAACTGTCAGTCAAGGAGCTGATCCGAGTTCCTCTGAGAAAGGATACATCAATATATTGCCCTTGTAGTTTTTGAGACTCAGTCCCTATAGTTATTAAACTTCAGTGAAAGCTTTGAGTCGCTGAACTGTCAACCATATTTAGAGCCCATGACACAGTTCTATTTCCCTAGTTAGGGGGGGGGGAATCATCTTAAGATTTAGCAAAAATTGTCTCCCCCCCCCACACTTTTTCTTTTTCTTTGCCCAAGGAAAAATGTACCATTCTTTCACCTTTCTCACCTTACTTTTCCTCCTTTTCTTCTGATTAATAGGTTAAGAATTAACTGAAGCAGCTTCCAAACATCCTACTCTGGTTATAGGAAAGTAGTTGATAGCCTCTTATATGATGCTTTGTGTGTTACAAAGCTTTGGAGATAAGTATTCACTCTATTCACTCTATTCACTCTTGAGAGTCCCATAGACTGCAAGAAGATCATATCTATCCATTCTGAAGGAAATCAGCCCTGAGTGCTCACTGGAAGGACAGATCCAGAAGCTGAGGCTCCATTACTTTGGCCAGCTCATGAGAAGAGAAGACTCCCTGGAAAAGACCCTGATGCTGGGAAAGATGGAGGGCACAAGGAGAAGGGGACGACAGAGGACGAGATGGTTGGACAGTGTTCTCGAAGCTACCAGCATGAGTTTGACCAAACTGCGGGAGGCAGTGGAAGACAGGAGTGCCTGGCGTGCTCTGGTCCATGGGGTCACGAAGAGTCGGACACGACTAAACAACAACAAAATTTCACTCTATTCCAGATTCTGCAATGGATCTTTAAAAAGTTTTAGATAACTTTACATAATACTACTTCCTGGAAGCTGGGTAGGGAAGTGATGACTTGAGGGCTCAGCCTTTGTAAGGAGGAATCAGCCAGTCTCACATTGTTCTCTATATACAAACTTGCTGATGTCTTGCTCTTGACAATAGTAAATTATGACATACCAATGGGCTGTGGAAAGGGGTATGTAGGTCGCAGATGGAAATGTATTGATTCTTTATGGTTTATCAGCTTCACCTGCATACGACAAGGAACTTTCAAATAGTCAGTACCAAACTCAACACAAGAAAGTTGGCTATTTTTCTGAGCCATGCAGAGTGATGCAGCAGTTTCAACCTCGAAGCCCTAGTGATGAAGTAGACTCCACACATAAGACTTTGAAGATGACTCATTACTTGACAATGATAAACAAGGAGTATTTTTTATGCACATCAAGTCCAATACAATGTGTTTCTCTCCCTTGAGCCCAAGAGCGAGTCTTTATCTGTCTTTTGCTTGTCTGTCCTCACAAACTCCTACAGACACAGCATCTCTGTACTCAGCAAAACAATGGCGAAGCAACCAGCCAATTCCCACTGCACCTATTACTACCTCAGACACACATGCTCACTTTTAAATGGAGTTAACAACTTGAGAAGGCAACGATTCAGCGTTTCAGTGACCTTAAATGGAGTCACAAGATTCTGCAGCTGTTACATTACATTACAATGATTTTCTTTTCCCCAGTGCATTTTTTTTCTTTGTAAAATACATTTTCTATCAAATACTAACAAAGGATACATGTTGAATAGTTGAGGCTGGTCCTTTAAGGAGAACGGTGCACTGCTCCATCAACAAATTCCCAACAGCATTATAGTACATTTTAGCACATCAAGGGGAAGGAGTGACAGATGTTTGGAGTACCCACCAAGTGGACCCTGACAGGCCTGTACATTTCTAAGGAAAAGATGTACAGTGGTCCCTCAGGTTACATACACTTCAGGTTACAGATGCTTCAGGTTACAGACTCTGCTAACCCAGAAATAGTACCTCGGATTAAGAACTTTGCTTCAGGATGAGAACAGAAATCGTGCTCCAGCGGCATGGCGGCAGTGGGAGGCCCCATTAGCTAAAGTGGTGCTTCAGGTTAAGAACAGTTTCAGGTTAAGAACGGACCTCCAGAATGAATTAAGTACTTAACCCGAGGTACCACTGTATACCACAAATTAAAAAACAACAACATATTATTGTATTCCCAAAGTGTACAGTGTCCTTCCTTTTATATTTTCACCCACTGCTATCTTTCTAGAAAAAGAGGTGCTGGAACTCACCATGAACACCTCCTTTGTTCTCTTAGAATGGCAATGGAGCCCACCTGAGAGGTGCTGGAACTGAGTTCCCCTGAGTTCCTGCTGGGAAAAAGCACTGTTTTCACCTAATTTGAGCTTAACACAGAATTCAAGGAAGAATATAGATTTCTGCTTGGACAAAGTCTTTTGTGGGAAGTTAACAACAGCTGTAGTAAGTATATTAGTGAAATTGTATCAGGTGTGTATGTGTATGTGCCTGGCATGTGGGTTGATCACATTTCTCAACTTTGCCATTGTAAACTGAGATGGTGTCTTACTGCAAAGCAGATGGCAATGAGGTGGGATGTGACAACACTCTCATTTCCCAGAAAGTTTTGAAGTGCTTCCACATTCCCTCAATTTGCTGATCACCAGGACCAAAGACCCCTTTAAACTCACAGAAGCAGAATTGTCCCTTCTTGACCTTCAGAACTTTGAAGGGGAAGATAACAAGGAAATACAGTTCTTTTAAGTGGTGAGGAAAGAGCTCTGCAGTTGTGCAGATGCAATGATGGGAATGATGTACTGAAGATGAGACAGCTTGTTCACATGAAAGCAGGGGACCAGGGTATTTTCTGAAATATATTGGCTTTGGAAAATAATTGAGACCACTACGCAAAATGGCTCAACAGTTCTCATCCACTGCCAGCTCCCAGCATCCCTACTTGTGTCGAAAGCATTAAACCCTGAAAATCCAGATGTATCATGTAAACATTCTTAGAGGGTTTCAAGTACCTTCCCTATGGAAAATTCAAGAGCAATAAGTACTACAGAGATCCACCATCTACTCCAAAATGAAGACCCATAGTAATATGGAAAAGTACTGGTGCTGGAGGAGACTCTTGAGAGTCCCATGGACTGCAAGAAGATCAAACCTCTCTATTCTTAAAGAAATCAGCCCTGAGTGCTCACTGGAAGGACAGATCATGAAGCTGAGCTTCCAATACTTTGGCCACCTCATGAGAAGAGAAGACTCCCTGGAAAAGACCCTGATGTTGGGAAAGATGGAGGGCACAAGGAGAAGGGGACGACAGAGGACGAGATGGTTGGACAGTGTTCTCGAAGCTACAAACATGAGTCTGACCAAACTCTGGGAGGCAGTGGAAGACAGGAGTGCCTGGCGTGCTCTGGTCCATGGGGTCATGAAGAGTCGGACGCGACTAAACGACTAAACAACAACAACAGTAATATGGAGTGACCACCTAGGATTAATCTAAAGATCTTTACTCAGCATCATGTTTGCTGATGTCAAAAGATACTTCCTGTTCTCATTGTACTTCCTGTTCTCATTGATTTGATTGCATTTGATGCAAATTTATCTTTGTAATTTTATTGATGTTTCCTTGGCTGCTGTTTTATTCCTCAGCTGTTTTTCACCTTTGTTACCTTTGCCCTTGCTCTGCCTCATTAGCCCTCCTTACTATTTAATCTGATTGGCTGTGGTATAAGGTTACCAGACATCCCCGTTTCCTGGGGACAGTCCCCGGATTTACAAATCAGTCCCCATACAAAATCCATTGAAGTTGAAAAGTGTCCCCGGATTCATTGAAAAAAAAATACGGTAACCTTACTGTGGTATCCAACATGATTTTGATGACACCCATACACAAAATGGTTTGTCCCAATGAAAAACTGCAATGAAAAGCATTCACTGCTTTGTTGGAGGGGACCCATCTCCTGTAGAATCGAATAAATCTAAAAGTTCAGTGAAGTGAATGTTTTCCCCACCCCCAGTAATTAGTTTAGCAGCATCAAATATACTAATTTGGTAAGAAATCAGTGAATATTAAGTGCAGCCTTAACTATGTTTGTCTCGTTTATACCATGCTAAATTCTGGGCTGAATGCCAACAGGAGAAATATCTCACCAGTACATGACAGTCAGTAATTCCTGTGTGATTTCTCTACAGGGATCTGATCTGAGTCTGCCTCTTGGGTATTTCATGTCTTCCGACATAAATGATACATAAGTATCTGAGCTCACTAAATGTAATCTCAATGCCCCTTCCCAATTCTCCCAATGCATGAGGACAAGGAACCAAAGGAATATGGATCATCACCCACTACATGTTAAATCATAGATATACTTGTTTGGGTGTAGCTTTATAATGACGGGTGTAGAGTGGGTTCTCCAAGGTTGCTAGCTTTTTTCCTATTGCATCTCACAAGACTTCTGTCACAGGCCAGGAGTCAGCTTCTCCTCTGAGCAGCAGCCTGAAGGGGGAGAAGGCAGAGTGACTCCACCTGCAGCTGATCAGCCTTCAAGGACTCAGAGGAGAAGGCACTGATGAGAACCAGCTGGCTTCAGCTTTCTCAGGCTAAGCTCCCAGCAGCAGCCTGATGCTGGTGACAACACCAGTAGTTCCTGGCCCTACTTTGCTGCTTCCTGCTTGTTTTGACCCTGGACCCCATGATCATCAGATTCCCTGACCCCCATACTGCCTGACCATGTGGATTGCTGTTCGCCCGACCCTAGGACTGGACCTGAGTCAGCATTCAGCTTCCAGGCAAGTACACCTCAGAGATTCTTCTAGTTTGCTGGTCTTCACTGAGCTGAGCAATGAGATGATGACAACTTTCCTGGTACCCATACTGGTGACTAGAGAAACACCACTTACTACATGTCACAGTGCCACTGAAGGTAAAGAATGGGATTTAGTTTAAAAAGTCAGTAATCATAGTGCAGGGATAGCCAACATGGTTTCTCCCTACGTGTTTTGAACTCCCAACTCCCAACAACCCTAACCCTTGGCCATGCTAGCTGGGGCTGATGGAAGCAAAACAACAGGAGGACCCCACATTGGCTCTTTCTGATGTGGTGGGAAATTGGTGTTTCGCTATGAACTTCTCGGCTTGCTTCCCTATACAGCAGGCGTAACCATGTGGTGCCCTTCGGATGTTCGGGATTCAATTCACATCCACCCAGACCAGCATGACCAATGATAGAGATTCTTGGGAGCTGTAGTCCGAAACATTGGCTGCCCCTGCTATTGAGCATATCTCAGATCACTCTGCACAGAGATTTAGCATACTTGCTGCTGCTGATTGGATTGAGAATGAATGATTCATAAGTATTTCAGGTGGGGTGGGAGAAAGAGTATTTTGCTCTGCAAATACTTCTCTTTAAGTCCAAAGCAAAGTCTTAAACTCCCAAAGAGAACCCTTGGGAGCTTTCTGTATGGTATGCTGTCATTATAACATTAAGCTTTTATAAGTCTTGTGTGAGAAAGAGAGAGAGAGAGTGTGCGAAAGCGCCAATTCCCCCTCTCTCCTTAAACTCTACAAAGGAGAGTGTTAGTTCCTTTGGTGCTGTGAAACCACATTTCTGCAAGGTTATCATTTCAGATGGTATTTGGCTTTTATTCCTCAGTGCCAATAGTAGGAAGAAAAATGCGTTGCATTATTAGCAAAAAGAAAGAATATGTACTATACACCACTAGGCTCCATTCCTCAAGCTGCAGCTGCCCTTGATCACTGTAAAAAGAGTGGGTGTCAACTCAAATGTGGCTTGGAAGTTAAAAAGAATATTATGAGAGAAGGTGCCGTACAAGCCTGAAAGGCTTCCCAAATGACAAAGCAGTTCAATGCACTGCTATCGCAACATACTCTTCTTCCTTAACTTTGGCTGTATGTATCAAATCCTTTGACGCGTGCGTTTGATTCAAGTTTTGGAGGTGATGGAAATGTTATCCATTTTTCTTGCCTTCCTGCAGTTGGAGTTGGCCTACCAGACCTTCGACAGTACAGGCATCCCCCCCTATTTATGCACAATTGACTTGCACATGACTCCATGTATATGTGTGGAACTGGGAAATAAGTAAATAATTCAATTCAAACCCAGAAATGGAAGGTGAGAGCTGTAAAATCCTCATGGCTCACAAGGAGATCCTCCCCGGAGCTCAAGGAGGATGTCGGTGAGGAGACAGGTAGCCCCAAATAGACCAGAGGTACGACGGGGCTTTGTTTATGCTGTTCAACCTACCTGCCTAACAGTTGGTTTGTAGCACAGCAGCAGTAGCAGCAGCTGTTTTCCCTTGTGCCCTCCATTCTCTTTCCAGCCCCAGAGCATCAATTCTAGTTGTGGATATTTTTGGATACAGTATTTATTTGGTGTGGGTGTGAATAGAGAATGGAAGAGAAGGTGTTTAAAGGGTTCTTGGAGGGTGCTCTTCTCCTTATGCAATTTTGCTTTGTGTGGGGAGACCCCTGTACAATCCCGCAAGTGTCTACACAGAAGCAAGTTCCACTGAGTTTATTGGGGTTTGCTCATATCATAAAGCCACTTCCGACGTAGAAGGAGGTGGGGTTGCGGGCTTCACCCTCCCACCATGCATGTGGGGGCTGGCTCTCAGCCTCCATACGACTGAGGGAATCCCCATCACATCATCCCCTGGCCAGCCAATCGGCTGGCCTGGGGAGGCGTGGCCTGCTCCATTTAACGCAGGGGCGGCCTGGGATCTCCCTCTTTGCCACTTCCAGCTGCTCCAGTTTCCCACCCTCCCACCCTTTAAGGTTTTTTCGTCTTTGACCTTGCTATGGACCTTGGTTGGTCGCCGTTAAGGGGCCTGGTAGGAATTTTTCCACTTGGCAAATTGGCACCAGCCACTTGGTTTTTCGCCTACCTCGTAGCAAATTGTCACAACTTCCTTGGTATTGGCGGTGAGGCATTGGTATTGGTATTGTTATGTAGATGGAGGGGGGGAGGAAGCGCCATCACCTCCCCCGCATATTGAAGGGTAGTCCGATAAAGGATTCCGGGGGCGTGGCCTTTCCAAAGCCTATGGAAGTGAGGGCCTGAGGCACGACCCCGAGCGGTGACCCTGGGGGAGTTCCTAGTTGATGTGCATCAGCAGGACTCCCTCTACTGGTGGTCAACCCTTCAAGGACTCCCTCTACTGGTGGTCAACCCTTCAAGGACTCCCTCTACTGGTGGTTAACCCTTCAAGTGAACAGGCTGGTGGTCAACCCTTCAAGGACTCCCTCTACTGGTGGTCAACCCTTCAAGGACTCCCTCTACTGGTGGTTAACCCTTCAAGTGAACAGGCTGAAGCTGGATAGTCAGTTAGGACCAATGCCTGAGACAATACCGCTCATCACCTGTAACCAATAAAGTTGTGGCCATATTTAGCCCGTTAACCTTAAATAACTGTGTCATGTGACTTTATTTCCACTGGGGGGAGGCAGGAACTCACCACACAAGTGGGTTTAGCAGACAAACATTGATCTAGTGGCTCTCCACGATTTCAGAGAGGAGTATTTCCCAGCTCTATCTGGATATTCTGAAGATTGAACCCAGGATCCTCTGCATACAAAGCAGATGTCCTAACTCTAAGCTACAACCTCCCCCCAATTGTGAAAGCCAGAACTGGCTACAACAAAACGTAACAAAAACAAAACAAGAGCTAGCATTTTAATGTGAACCAGCATGTCCATTACAGTGGTACCTCAGGTTACAGATGCTTCAGGTTACAGACGCTTCAGGTTACAGACTCCGCTAACCCAGAAATAGTATCTCAGGTTAAGAACTTTGCTTCAGGATGAGAACAGAAATCACATGGTGGCGGCAGTGGGAGGCCCCATAAGCTAAAGTGGTACCTCAGGTTAAGAACAGTTTCAGGTTAAGAACGGACCTCCAGAACGAATTACCGTAAGTTCTTAACCCGAGGTACCACTGTACTGTCCAGTCAAGGGCTGGTCAGTTGACTCACTCGGAAGCTTATCTTCTGTCCAAAGACTGGCTGGCTAGATTCCCAGTCAGAGCCCTGATTTCTACTTCCCAGTGATGTGGATGTCTTCTCTCTCTGCTACTTGGTTGAATGGTGTCCTCTCTTTCTCTTTCTCTTTCCCACTCCCTCTTTAAATCCCTGTTCAATGGAGCTGTTGCCCCTCTTCTTTTGTCTCCCTCTACCCTATCCTCTCCTCCTTTCCCTGGTCTTTAATTTCTCTGTTTGCCCCTCATCTTGGAAGAGAGCTCCTAGGAACAAGCTGGGCAGGCCACAGGTTCTGCTACATTTACCAGGAAAGGTCAGGTCTGAAAGGAAGTGTGTTGCCCATAGCAACACTGGACATTCAAACACATGCTGAGAACAGTGACACACACTTCCTGTTTTGGGTTACATTGGTGCCTTGTGCATTTCCACTGCAGACTTGTTCACCCTACCAGTTAGATCATTCAAAGTTGTTGGCATAGCTTATTTTCAAGACCTCAGCTATGTACAAAATAATGTGGTCTCCCATCTGAATTGCAAAAAAGAGATTCAGGTAGGTAGCCGTGTTGGTCTGACGCAGTTGAGATATATCTATATAGATATATATATGTCCAGTAGCACCTTAGAGCTTAGAGACCAAGTAAGTTTGTTCTTGGTATAAGCTTTCGTGTGCATGCACACTTCTTCAGATACACTGAAACAGAAGTCACCAGAACCTTATATATAGTGGGAGGGTGGAGTGCGGTTTTTCTCAGGAGGATGGTAGGAGATGGGTGATTGACTCAATGGGTGTGGTAAACCTGTTGACGACTGTTAACGACTGCAAATTAGTCCTACAGGAAAAAGCAAGGGATAGTATGCAGATGATTAGCATATGTAATGGGACAGGAATTCAATATCTCTATTAAGACCAGGTCTCTCCATAGTTTTCAGTTTAGTGATAAGTTGTAATTCAGCAACTTCTCTTTCAGTCTGTTTCTGAAATTCTTTTGTAATAAGACAGCTGCTTTGAGATTCTGTATTGAATGTCCTGGAAGACTGAAGTGTTCTTCTACTGGCTTCTCTGTCTTGTGATTCCTGATGTCAGATTTATGTCCGTTTATCTTTTGGTGTAGGGTTTGGCCTATTTGTCCAATAAAAGAGGACAATGATTTTTTTGGGGGGATGCATATGCTAATTTATATGTATTGGTGCAAATTTACAAAGAATATGCCAGCTGTTGGTGGGCAACTTCAAGTCTCCTCCACTCTCCTTAGTTATAATTCTTTATTTTTGAACCGGACTTTGGCCGGGCAGTCCTTCAAGTAGAGAACTGTAAACTAAGACTTGTAGCCCCTGTAGAGTGGAAGTATTTCAATGCTGTTCTCTTTGGTGCAGAAGAAAAGTAAACCTATTTCCTTCTCTTTGCCTTTAATACACACTTTAAAACAACAACAAGAAAAGCTTGACACAATCAGGACTGATGGTCAACAATGGGATTGAAGCCAACAGACAGCAGGCAATATTGCTGTCCAGCCTTCCATTATTGCGACAAAAAACAATCATGGTAGGAAAAAAAAATGATTTGTTGAAAACTGCAACGCTCATATATTTCACAGACGCTGGGTTCTGTTAAGCAGGCCAAACAAATATATTAAAAATATGCTGACTGTGGAGACACATGCAGAAATACACGGTTATTATTCTAGCTTTTGCTGAGCAAATGATTTGTTTTCAGGCATTGTGGGTCAACTTGCTGCTACCTTTTCATCACTCTTTTTCATTTTGCATTTCTCACCGTAGACCTCAATGGGCAGGCGTTTCTCCTGTGGAATGTACAATAAGGCCCTTCTGCACTTCATTACTGTTTTCGAAAGCAGTCAGGCGGCTCATTTGTTTCTTGCAAGAGGCGCCTTTTTGTAACTGTACAATTTAGAAACAAAAGCAAAACCTCCCTTGTTTTTCTTTCTTTTCTTTTTACAAAGGGAATTTTTTTTTTCTAGCTCACCTCTTCAGCTGACCCTCTTTGGGCATTCTCTCCTCGCCGACTCAGACATGCAAATGATAACGATTTCTCCAACTTTTGCATTTCTTGGAGACAATTAAAAAGATATATACACCTTTCTAGTGAACCAAAGTGCTCCCAATGAGCATTATGAATGGGATTTTCCTTGCTTGTGTCCCCCACATCTTGGAAAATTAAACAAAAGCGCCTTTCTCAAGCAGCTAAAGTAAATTAAATGGTTTAATGTGTTGTATGAAATGAGGAGCCGCTGAAAAGAAGCAGTTCTAAGAGGCCATGTGTGTTTTATATCTTTTGTTCAGCAGGCAGCAGGGAAGTTAATCCAGATATCTTTTGTATATCTATTGCAAATAACAAGGCCTTGCACATGGATTTTGCACTGTGATAGTTAAATGACCTCATTCAGTAGTAATGCTAAATCATAGTTTAAAGGTAAAGGGACCCCTGACCATTAGGCCCAGTCGTGACCGACTCTGGGGTTGCGGCGCTCATCTCGCTTTATTGGCCGAGGGAGCCGGCGTACAGCTTCCGGGTCATGTGGCCAGCATGACTAAGCCAGTAGTGGTGTATGGAAGTGAGAGCTGGACCATAAAGAAGGCTGATCACTGAAGAATTGATGCTTTTGAATTATGGTGCTGGAGGAGATACTTGAGAGTCCCATGGACTGCAAGAAGATCAAACCTCTCCATTCTTAAGGAAATCAGCCCTGGGTGCTCACTGGAAGGACAGATGGTGAAGCTGAGGCTCCAATACTTTGGCCACCTCATGAGAAGAGAAGACTCCCTGGAAAAGACCATGATGTTGGGAAAGATTGAGGGCACAAGGAGAAGGGGATGACAGAGGACGAGATGGTTGGACAGTGTTCTTGAAGCTACAAACATGAGTCTGACCAAACTGCGGGAGGCAGTGGAAGACAGGAGTGCCTGGCGTGCTCTGGTCCATGGGGTCATGAAGAATCGGACATGACTAAACGACCAAACAACAAAAAAGAAAATACCTGCTCACACGGCATATCATTAAACCATGGGATCCACTATCAGAAGATGTAGTGATAGCCACCAACTCTGATGGATTTAAAATGGGATTAGACAAACTGATGTAGGAAAATATTGCTGTATACTACCTCCCATATTACCAGTTGCTGGGAATTGCAAGTGCTGGATGCCTGGATTGCAGGATCTATTTATATTTTTTAATGCTCCAAATACAGAAGACCCCCAGGTCCAATTCCTGGTGTTTATCATTACAATGAAGAATTAAGTAGCAGGGGGAAAGGGAAAACTCCATCTCTGGAGAGCCAAAGCCAAACAAAGGAGACAATACTGGACTGGATGGTCAAAGAGTCTGATCACATGTGAATAAAATTCCACGTGACTACATGACAAGAGGCAAACTGAGAATGAGAACTATGAAAGACAACTGAGAATGAGAACTATGAACAGGTGACATTTCTGCTGAAAAATTGTTAAAACAGATATGGCTTTTTGGGTTTTTTGTTTTGTTTACTCTGCTGAACATAATGGCTTGAGAAACATGTATGCTTGAGAAATTTCATCTCAACCCTACCACTGTGCTTATCTCAGTGAATACAGTGGGAGTGACTTTTGAATTAATATGTATAATACGTATGCTTAAGAATGAACTATTATTTTCTTTGCCAAAGTATGGGTGAAATAGTTAATGTGCAATGCTTCTGAACACCTGACTTCATCCAAAGCATGAAAAATCCACTGTGCATATAAGAGATATTTGAAGTGTCAATCAAGGTGCTGTTTACCGATCCACCCACTCTGTTAAAGTCCTGCTGTCTGGAACATATTGGGCGGTTTTTCATTTGCCTGAGCTGACAGATACAGATTGTGACAAGTCTCATATGGGGACACCAGCCCGAGGGTACAGCATTGAAAAGAACTGATGAATTCAAAATTAATGGTGGAAAATGTCATGAATTACCAGTCTAGTCACCCACAACTTCTTTCATTTTTGCTTTTAGTTTTGTGAAATTAGATACAGCTTTTAATATACAAGCAGACAGAGCAAAAATATAAAATATATCTTTTCAGAGTCAAGGTATATCTATTCGCTTTCTCTCTCTCTCTCCCTCCCCCCCTCTCTCTCTCTCTCTCTCTCTCACACACACACACATATTCTGTTTTTTGTCTTTTGGGCCTCAAGATAGCCAGTGTGGTGTAGTGGTTAAGAGCGGTAGTCTCGTAATCTGGGGAACTGGGTTCGCGCCTCCACTCCTCCACCTGCAGCTGCTGGGTGTCCTTGGGCTAGTCACACTTCTCTGAAGTCTCTCAGCCCCACTCACCTTACAGAGTGTTTGTTGTGGGGCAGGAAGGGAAAGGAGAATGTTAGCCGCTTTGAGACTCCTTAAAGGGAGTGAAAGGCGGGATATCAAATCCAAACTCCTCCTCCTCCTCCTCTTCTTCTTCTTCTTCTTCTTCTTCTTCTTCTTCTTCTTCTTCTTCTTCTACCTTGACTTTTATAGTCAACAGTTTTCTGGGAAGGTATGCTTGTAAACCAGGTTGCACTGAATGGGAGATTTGTGCTCTTGTGCATTTTCTATTCACTTCACATGGGCTTCTTCAGGATTCTTTCCCAGAGAAATGAAACATTTAATTTTTAATGCAATCCTATTCTGTAGTTGTTCCATACATGCAAATGAGCAAGTCTAGTGAGACATAAAGAATAGAATTAGCCCAACAGTTTATTTTTACAGTGGTACCTTGGTTCTCAAACTTAATCTGTTCCAGAAGTCCATTCCAAAACCAAAGCGTTCCAAAATCAAGGCGTGCTTTCCCATAGAAAGTAATGCAAAATGGATTAATCCGTTCCAGACTTTTAAAAACAACCCCTAGAACAACAATTTAACATGAATTTTACTATCTAATGAGAACATTGATCCATAAAATGTAAGCAATAAACAATGTACTGCAGTCAAACAATCAATCAGCAGCTGAGCTGGGTTCCACACAAACACTAAAACACAAAAAGTGCCACAAAAACACAAAATAAATAGCAAAAACAGACATACCTCAGTGTGGCACTCAAAACGAAAGTGTGGCACTCAAATTGGAAGCATAACACTCAAAATGGAGCACATTCGGCTTCCAAAAAAAGTTCGCAAACTGGAACAATTACTTCTGGGTTTGCAGTGTTTGGGTTCCAAGTTGTTTGAGTACCAAGGCGTTTGAGAACCAAAGTACCACTGTATTAGGTGTTTTCCCCATTCTTTGAATGGAGGAGAAAACCTGTTTAAACCTCCATCCCTTCCATTTCAAAGAAATCTCTCACCTATCATCTCATATTTGGGAGGGCTTCTATTCATTCTTCCCCTGCAAACAGATATATTTAAAGCTGGCTGGAATATTGGCCCAGCACTCGTATGGGTGTCCTGAATCACATACATATCACTGGTACTGATGGTAGAGTCCATGTCAAAATTGTTCTATTGCAGGAACATGTAAGCATTTCAGTCAGGCTTCTGTTGTTGTTTTGTACCCTTGCCTCTCCCCCCCATCTGTAAATTTTGCCAGGACTCTTCAATGTGACACCTCTCTGGAGTAGGGATTTTTACTGCATACAGTGCCATGTATACTGATGACACAATGTCAGTAAACAACATCAACAAGGCTGGTCACTTCTTGTCCCCCCGCCTCAATTCATTTCCTATAAAGAAGCCAAAATAAGACACAGGGTGATTCCAAGACGTATGAAAGTACTCTAATTCGCCAACAACTCCTGCTGAAGAGCAGGAGTAAACAGATTGCAAGGCCAAAGGTGCTGGCTGAAGCACTCAACCTGATTCCAGGATTTTTACCTCTCTGAAGCCTGGCAGAATTTCACAATTCCTTTAGACGTTCAACAACAGTATGTGCTTCTCCTGGAATATATAGTTAACACTAAACTGGCAACAGCCAGCCGTTTTGTGTCCATATTGTAATAAATCATAAGCAATGAGGGTCAGCAATCATGTAATGCGATAAGCATTAGTCTATTGTGTACCAAATAATTTCACCAGCAAGCTGTTTCTTTCATTCTCCTACGTTCCTATACTTTTTGGGATGCCCCTCGAGCATCTACAAAATTCAATTAAACATATTTTTTGCTTATTTGTTTATTTCCTACAATAGTCAGGCTGCCTGCTCAAAATGACTTAGGAAACAATCCAGATACTTTTGTGTGTGCGCGCATTATGAAGCAGCAGAGTCAAAGCAAGGAGATTTTTTTAAAAGTGTGCTTTAAAAAAATTGAAAACAACTTGTTTTAACTTCAGGAGGAGGAGATTGTGTTAATTAGACATATGCCAAATGCAGAATTTATCTGCTGCCTGTCAGCAAACATCTGCCACTGAAGATGTTTTCTTGTTTTCAATGTTCCAAATGTGCTAGGTGTTAGGAACAGGGAATTGATGGAAGTAGAGCAGGATGAAAAGCTCAAGAATGCCTCCTGCAAAAAACAACAACAAAAAAGGAAATTAGTGAAATGCCAATAGTATGTTATCTGACTTCTCCGTACAGCAGACCACAGAGTTTCTTCTTGATCTAGATAGTGGAGTGTCTATACTATGAAGATGTTTTACCACTTCAATTGTGTTCTGCTGCTACTGCCTGAATTTGGGGTTGTAAACTGTTAAGTTTTGGGTGAACATATCAGATGACACAGCGATTCTCCAAACAGCTCTTGTTTATTCACAGGTCAGAACAGAACTGAACTGAAGGGTTCAGCCAGCCTGCTTATATAGAGCTCCAGTACAATGTAACTGTAACAACTTTCTGTAACTATCCAATCACTGAATGTCACTTTCGATCCCTTATTTGCATATGTGGACCTGAGTAAAAACTATCCACAGTATCCCCCTGCTGCCCAAGGGTGAGAACTTCAGTACATAACATAAACCATGGCTGAATAATGCACTTATATCGAATTATGGTTTGTATCTATCAATGGATCAATCCAGATATGATAAAACTGCTGGAAAGTGCAGATCTGCTAAGATTGTCTGAAACACAATACTTTTCAGACGTTCAGTCTTCAAGTCATCACACGCACAGATATCAAATGTCAGGCATCTAAGTGATGTGTATATGTGTGAACCAGGCCCAGATGACTAGTATCTGGGTCATAGCCTTTTTTAAAGGGAAATTCCCTTATTCTGAATAGGATTCCTCGCAAGAAAAGGGAAAAGTTGACAGCTATGATCTGGGTGTGTAACCTTCCTAAAGACCACGAGGGAAAATTAAATTTCTGTCTATGGCATTCTATCAGTGGTGACCCATTCAGATGTGTCAAAGGCATCAAGTGGTAAACATGGAAGGAAAACCATGCATGGAAAATAAGGTTGCAAAGGAAACATAATGCAAAACGGAGTGATGTCATCAATTACATATTGTTTGCAGGCAGAAAGCACAAAAACAACTAATAAGTAAACTGATTTCAAATCCAGACATAGGATGAATAACTGAATATTGGCAATTTCCACTCAGATTTCTGTTGGAACTCTGTCATCCCTAAAAGGTAAATAATAATAATAATAATAATAATAATAATAATAATAATAATAATAATAATAATAATAGGTAAAGGACCCATGGACAGTTACATCCAGTCAAAGCTGACCATGGGGTTGCAGCACACATCTCACTTTCAGTCCAAGGAAGCCGCCGTTTGTCCACAGACAGCTTTCTGAGCACAATGGAACATGTGACAGAAACCAGAGCACACGGAAATGCTGTTTACCTTCCCACTGCTATTTCCTACTTGAACTGGTGTGCTTTTGAACTGCTACGTTGGCAGGAGCTGGGACCGAGCAACAGGAGCTCACTCCATCGCAGGGATTCAAACCATCGACCTTCTGATCGGCAAGCCCAAGAGGCTCAGTGGTTTAGACCACAGTGCCACCCGTGTCCTGTGTCATCCCAAGCTAGGACACAATCATGGGTCCATTTAATCCCATTCTGTGCTGCTGTGTTCCTTTCTCCCACACTCTGTGAATTTTGTGCACACATTTGACATATCACACACACTTGTGTGCATACTTTCCAATGCATTCACCTGTAAAACATGCGTTTTGTATTGATCTTTGGCATAACTACGTATTTTTGCGCACACTTTCTGTGCACTGGCAAAGCATTGCAGAATCTGAAAAGGGATGCGATCCCATTGGGAGAAGCATTCCAATCACAAACAAGTCCAGGTTGTTTGGTCCACTGTGAAAAGTGGGCTCAACAAATCCCTAGAGGTTGTCCCTGAAATATCACTTCTCGTGTGTGTGTGTGTGTGTGTGTGTGTGTGTGTGTAGTCTAAAAGGGGAACTACAAAAAACTAAACAGCAGTGCAGAAAATTCAAGACAGCTATTTATACTGCCTTTTTCCAGAAGGAAGACAGTACTAGTTAATGTTCAGATAAACAAAATTCTCTGCACTGTAATTAACAACCTAAAAATGTTGGGGTTTTTTTTTGCAATTGGGAGAGAGAGCCTCTGACTTTGGTCTGTAATTGAGGGTGGGAATAAGAACAACCATGCTTTAATAGAATTCATTTGTTATTTCTTAATCATTCCTGAAATGGCTATTATTTACAATTAATACATGTGGCAATAAAATAAAATTGAACTTGTTCTGTTTATTCTAACAAACCTCTGGCAATTTGACCAAGCAGCTACAGGTAACACTGTGTCTGAAAGAAATACATGTACTGTGGCCTACACAATTAAAAAGGTATTGCTCATGTTATCAACTCATCTTTCCTTTCCTCCACGTTTTTTGGGGGGTGGGGTGGGGATAGGCTATATTCTTGTGGGAAAGACTTATTTGCTTATTATTGGAAAGGTTGGCCAATGTAATGGTGTTAAACATGTCTGACTTGATCCAGGAACATCATACTAACCTGGTTTGTGTGCCAGAGACATGACTGGACAAAGAAGGGAGGTGTATACTTCTCCAAGGCATGTTCACTAAGGTACCCAGGGTGGCACCAGGGGCAGCAATAGAGCAAGGGAAGATGGAGTGGCCATGATCAATAAGGCTAGCATCTACTTGGTGAAGTCCCCAGTTCAGCAGCTAATGGAATTTGAATGTCTATACTTGGCACTGAAAACCTGGACCACATTGGGATTCTCTTAGTGTCCCTTCCTCTCTGAAAACAGTCTTCTGCCCTGAGCTGACCAGAGCTGGTCTGACAGGTAACATTGATTATACCAGGGCTTTTGGCCTTGTGGAATTCAATATGCATGTGATGATGTCATGTCTGGAGTGGCTTGGGTGTTCATGGCCTCATATGACATACAGGAGTGGCCAACTCCCAAGAGACTGCGATCTACTCACAGAGTTAAAAACCGACAGTGATCAGGGTTCAGGTCAGATCAGGGTTCAGGGTTCAGTTGTTGAGCTTTTTTTAGAGTTGAGCTTCTTTGGGGGGAGCCAGTGATCTACCACAGACGTTCAGTGATCTACCGGTAGATCATTATCTACCTGTTGGACATGCCTGACATAGAGCAATGAATCCATGCATGTGGCAGAACACATGGTAGTCCTTTTCTGTATTGGAATGTGGGAAAGTGATATGTGGTTAGGCGAATTGGTAGTACGTTCTGTGTAATAGACAGATTATTATCTGATTCTGATTGATCTTGTGACTATTTTTAACCCCTACAGAGATTGGGGATTAGTTATTATGGTCTGTTTGGGGATTAGTTATTATGGTCTGCTCTCAAAGAATCGTGGATACAGAAGACTTTCTGAGGTTTCTGGTTTTTTTTTTTTAAAGTTGATGATTTTGTTATGGCCCTAGTGAGTGGCTCACTAGACTGGAAGGATGGGAGATTGCCTGCCCTTTATAGAGTTAAACTCCCTCTGAAGGAATGGGTACATATGTAGTTTGGGGGTTCATACAGTTCCTTTGCTCTTGCTTGAGGTTCAGGTAGCCTCAGTAATGCAGAATGCCTCTTCCATCAGATTTGGTGGGTGGCCCAGCTGCAGCCCCCCCCTCCCCGCTCTGTCATCTATGCTCTGGTAACTTCTAGGATAGATTACTGCAACATGTTATATGTAGAGCTGGCCCTGAAGACGGTTCAGAAACTTTAGCTGGTGCAGAATTTGGCACCCAGGTCGTTCACCAAGGCAAGATGGTTTGGTCATTTTACACTGATCCTAGCCCAACTGCACTGGCTGCCAATTAGTTTTTCAGCCAAATGGAAAGTGCTGTTTTTCATCTATAAAGCCTTAAATGGCTCAAGGACTAAAATACCTCAAGGACTGCCTCTCCCCATGTGACCTACGTGACAACAATAATGGCAAATAAAGTTTTGTTCTCTGCCACCACCGCATCTGCAAATAGCCAGCTGGGGAAACTCTTCTGGACAAACATTTTTGTACAAAGACATAGACAATCAACTATTTGAGCCTTCAAGGGACTGCTCTGACCAGTTTGCAGATAAAGTTGCAAAATAAATGTGTGTGTGTGTGTGAGTGCGCGCGCGCGAACGTTTAAAATAAGAATAAGTGCATGAGTTCTGATTCAAACTGAAATTTCTATGCATGATGAAAAACAGTATATTATTTTAAATCACCATCATTTACAGAGCACCTACATTTTGCTAAGGGACGCGGGTGGCACTGTGATCTAAACACTGAGCCTAGGGCTTGCCGATCGGAAGGTCAGTGGTTTGAATCCCCGCAACGGGGTGAGCTCCCGTTGTTCAGCTCCTGCCAACCTAGCAGTTTGAAAGCAAGTCAAAGTGCAAGTAGATAAATAGGTATCGCTCCGGTGGGAAGGTAAATGGCATTTCCGTGCGCTGCTCTGGTTTCGCCAGAAGTGGCTTTGTCATGCTAGCCACATGACCTGGATAAACTGTCTGCGGACAAACGTTAGCTCCCTCAGCCAGTAAAGTGAGATGAGTGCCGCAACCCCAGAGTTGTTCGCGATGGGACCTAACGGTCAGGGGTCCGTTACCTTTTTAAATTTTGCTAAGCACTGTACACAGCCTTGCAATGTAACAGACATGACACAAAAGTGGGTGGGGGAGGGAAGAGCATAGGAAAACAAGCAAACTCAGGTACCAGTTCCTAAATTTGCATTCTTAATGATGCTTTGAGTGGAGACAGGGGGCAAAATGAAAAGCAACCAGTTTCCTATCAAAGCTGATGGAACAAGGCCTGCCATCCCATCTCTCCCTGTGCTTCATCCTGAAAGTCAAGCCAGTGCTCTTCTTGGAGTTGTCCTCTGTGAGCATGCATTCAATTAATAAAATCACCATACTTTTTAAAAAAGAAAAGCTTCAATGCATGTAAGCATTCTGACCTCTCTTCCAGGTCTGTGCATAGCAATAAATTCTCCCCTAATTGGTTAAAAATAATGCTTCCTTAGGTCTCCAGTGATTGCAAAGGATGCAGCCTTGTCCCTCAAACTCTGCTGCACTCAATCTTCACCTTCTTATGCACATAATGTTGTTGTTCTCCTTTTTTAACCGTTGTTCTTCATTAGTAATTAAGGGAATCTGAACTAACACTCAGGTGCCCATAGGAATGCAAATGAAGGACTGTGTGTTAGTTTAGACAGAGGTTAGAGTGTGTAATTTATTTATAAGCTAATGAATTAATGCATGAGAATCTGGAGGTGGTTAGGGGATTAAAGCTTGTTACTATATAATCTTTGCTTGGGAAAAAATGTATAGTGCAGTGGTTTTTTTCGGTTTTAGCCAGCTGGTGATTAAAACACTCTGACTGAAGCCAGATTGGCTTGCTTGTTTTCGCTTATGTGCACCTCTGAGCCAAATATGAGAAACCGCCGTGAGGTTGTCATAATGCATCTATTTGAGGGGATTTCTAGACTCTTTTGAAAACACTTTCAGACTTACCCCAGATAAACTTTCTCCCTTCTCCTTACATCAGTTGTTTGTCTCCCCGTTCAGTCATTTGGAAAAATCAAAGCACAACTCGGGAGATAAACTTGTGGAAGCCCTATTAGCATGTAGTAATATTGCCAGCACAATTCAAAGCAGGCAGATGATATTTCTATGGCAGGTGTGGGACAACTTTGGCCTACCAGATGATGCTAAATTCCAGCTGGAGATTGAGAGTTGTAGTTCAGCAAATCTGGAGGACCACACGTTCCCTACACTTTTTTGTGGGGGGAATAGAACAGTATTTTGTGTGTGCGTGTGTGTGTAGGTTTTATCTGGTGTAGACCAATCAAGATTTTGCTGAAGGCCCCTGTATCATCCTAATTTTGTTATTCCCAATCGGTCCTTAATATGGTGGTGCTAGAATACATTTGGAAAGACACTGCTTGAAGCAAAAAGATTTTTAGTTCGAACTCATAATGTGGACTAATACTGCAATCACATAACCACTTGCCTGGTCACAAGGCCCACTGAGCCAAATTTTTAAGTAGAAACACCTGTATTTCTATTGTTAGATATGGTAGTGAATTACATGTACAAATATACATATTGTCGACTGACTGATTACTAGCAGTCTTGTATTTCCCATTCCTTACGTATTCTTTTTTTAAAAAATCAGTGCCGTTTTGTAGTGTTGACCACTACACATTGCTGTTCCAGGATCGGCTGATGGCTTTCTGTAAAAGCCAGAGATCATTTAATTTCATTGAAACTTTCTCCACAGATGTTCCTGTTGGATTGCTCTAATTTTTACACTTTAGGAGGAGTTGGTAGTGGGATAGAAAAACAATTATTGCAATGGGGTTAAGAAAAAAAAATGGTATCTTTTTATCAGAAACTTTTTGAATGTTAATGAAGCTACATGAATATTGCTTGATTTGAAGAGATCTGCACATTTCCCATCTCTATATATAGACATTCCTAACCAATCTAATATTTTGGTATTAAAATAGCTACCCAGAGTCATGTTCTACCACATTATAACATTAAGCAAATCTTGTTGTACTTGTTAATTAAATCCTGGAAAAAATGTTAACACCAGACAGTTTTAGTGTCAGCAAACTATGAACATGGCTAATTAAAATCTTTTTTATGCAACTCCTTCATGTAATTTTCTTTCTCATGTGCATATTAATATTATTAGATTGCAAGCTTGGCACAAAAAGGCAGCTTTGGAAAGGAAAACTGCGTAAAATGCACACATCCAACTCATGTTAGTACATAGACTACATATAGACAAGCACTGATTATATAGCAGGAATTGCATTCATAATTCAGAAAAACATACAGCATCCTTCTAGGGTCGGCCAGTAAACATTTTCCTCTGTGTTACAAAAGGGACAAGGTTTTCAGATGCCAAAGAGGACAGGGCAGAACAGCTTGCATTAGATGCTAAACTGTCTGAAATTCCCTTTTCCGCATAACTACTAAAGATGCAAGACCTACCGTATTTTACATCTGGAAACCTTCAACTAATATTGAGAGAGAAAGTGTCTTCCCTAAAACAATTTAGTGAGTCCATGGCAAAGGTGGTGAGGTCCTGTATCACAGCTCTTTCTATAGCCACTATTTCAATGTAAAAAAAATTGTATACATTTCCTGGCATTTATTATCATGAAAAGCAGTTAGAATTCAAGCTTGTCCGCGGTTGTAGAAGACTGCTTCTTTTATCAGAGCAATTGTGTAAGCGACTTCTGACTTGGAAACAAGACAAGGTGAAAATATTAAAAGAGCACACACTCCAATAAAAATTACACACAGCGGTGCTCCACTGAAAGTAATGGAAGCTTATTTGGTGGTAACCAAGGTTGCAATCATATTCACACTTAGATGGAAATAAATTGAACTGAACTTAATGGGTCTTCTGCTTGAAGACATGTGCAGGATTGCTGTTTATTAGGTACAATTGATTTCAATTGAACTCCTTGTTCACATTCAAGACTAAATAAGACATACGTACACGGAAAATCTACCATGAAAGCAAGTGTTACATGCATATAGCCAAAAGCAGAAACGCTAAGCATTGCACTCCCACATGTGAAATAGAATGATGTAAGGGAAAGTGCTTATAAAGAGAGAGCTAGCACTACCACCCCATTGCCTCCTCGGCAATCTTCATAAGTTGGAGGGAAACATCGGGGTGAGGTGGGGAGCATGCTCAATTTAGAAAGGCTCCCAATTTCAGAGGTTATCCCAGAAGTTATCCCCCAGAGGGCCATGGAGATGGCAGTGGGGAGGTGAGCCAACATGCTCATCCTGATTCCTCCTCATTGCATGATGAATTAGAGTAGGATTACCAGATGTCCCTGGTTCCCAGGGACAGATCCTAGATTTGCAAATCTGTCCCCGGACAAATTACGTCTCTGGAATGTCCCCAGATTTGCAAATCTGTCCCCAGGAAATGTGGCAGTGGCAGCCTCAGCAGCCCGGGGCCATCCTGGTAGTGTACTTGGCTCTGGCTGGCTTCAGGAGCTGCTTGCTGCTCACTGCCGCCGCCACTGCCAAAGGGGAACCAGGGACGTCCGGTGGTACAGATCTCCTTCCCCCTTTGTTTTGAGAGATTGGGGGAGGCTCGGGAGTCATGGGCGGGCGATTGCCCAGGAGGGGCTCAAGGCACGTGGTTTCTCTGCCAGGCAAGGTGCAAAGCCCTTCTTTTGCACCCTGTGAAACATAAATGTACAGAGTTTTTTTTAAAAAAAACCTGGGCAACAGCTGCCACCTGTGGCTTCTGAGCCTCCCCCGATCAGTCAAAACAAAGGAGGAAGGGGGCAGGAGATCGGGGGAGGCTCAGGAGTCATGGGCGGGCAGCACGCTCTTGCCCAGTTTTTAAAAAACTCTGCGCATTTATGTTTCACATGGTGCAAAAGAAGGGCTTTGCACCTTTATACAATATGCATGTGTGCTTGGGCCCAGGGTCTTTTGCCTCACCATCCCCACTAGTGACTCCCTGTTGCTACTCAGCTTCCAAAAATAAATAAATAAATAAATAAATAAATAAATAAATAAATAAATAAAGTGTTCCTGGATTCATTGAAAAATTCTGGTAACCATAAATTAGAGCCCCAGAATACGACAAGATGAGCATCAGGGCACCAACATCTACAGCTCAAACCCATTCAGCTAATGTCTTGTGGTATGCATCACTATTTGGGAAACATATGCCATTAGACCCGCCTTGTTGCCAGTGAGTAGAGCTTGAGTGAAGCAATGTCTTTGGAACAAACCAAAACCCAATTGATTCCTGCGTCTGAATTTTGTATCTATTGCAAAAGTTTTTCATTCATATTTGATTTAAAGCATCTCTCCGATTTAAATTCCTAATCCAATATTAAAGTTTCATTGCTTAAAACTCGGCTGGCATTCTTTACTTTGGAACAGACAATAATGCCTTGGAACCAGATGGTTTGTGTTGCCAAGTGTAGGATTATAGCAGATCAAATCTCAGAATCAGTCAAAAAATCAGATTAAGATGAGAGTTGTAATGAATAGGGATTATTCTCTGACTGAATGATATTCACATTATCGTTTTCAAACTTGTTGATAACTTTCTGCAATTCCTATGTTGCCTAGAGAAGGGTAGGTTTGCCACAATGGAAACTCATCCTGGGCTACTCATTCTGCTTGAAATGCAGAAATTAGAAGATGAAATTTATTACCCTATTGGTGGCATAGTTCAAATTGTTGTATATCAAAATGAGCCTAAATATGGCTCTCTATGCTGTTGCATCTGGCCCTTGAGACTATATGGCCCTTTGTGATCCTCCAGCTGTTTGACTTCACCCCCAGTGCTGCACTCCATTCTCTCTCTAGACAATCTCATCACAACAATAATTTGTATCTTGTCCCTTGTTTGCCTGAATGAATTCATAACATTACACAGTCAGGGTTTGATATTTGTTTCTTAATCACATGGGGAAGCATCCATATTGGAGGATACACCTGACTTCAGACCTTTGTCCTCAAACTGAGGAGGAGGGCTTCAAACTGTGTACAGGAGAGGGTGAGTCTTTTCAGAAGCCCCTTTTCTCCTCACCTGTTTCCTTATTTGCAAGGAGACTGAATGCACAAATAGCATTACACATAAATGTATGTAAGGGGAGGGGGAATGGCAAATCTGTTCCGGTATTAATTGAACTGTTCCCCAGTTGGGCAGGACTGTGGAGTAAAACCACCACCCTTCTCTCCATTTGTTGTATTTGCCAAATACAGCACACACACACACAGAGAGACACAAACATCTGCACTGGGCAACTCTTCTGTAGCTAAACCAACCCCTGGAAAGAAATGCAGAAAATGTGTTTTCTTGTGATTACACAATCACGAGACCAAGCCACATTTTATAATGTGATTAAGAGTTCATTCTAAGAATGAGTCCAGTACTGACTTTCAAATGTTATACTTTCTAATCCTTTAAGAAAGGATTAATACTATTTGTTTAAAGTCTCATTCTCCTCTGTAGTCCTTTATCCCAAGACAAAATACTGTTTGGTGATTATAAACATTTTGGGTTTTTTGTTTTTCCTATTACTGATCACACCAATGTAATCTTTTATTGTTAATCTACTTGGATTCCATCTTGCATATAAATGCATAAGTTAATATGTACTAATTACATGTGCTAAATCATTCTTATTAATTTTGCAGCATATCTGTTTTGTCCATTGTTAAAGTAACAATCTACCTAGTTCTTATATACAAAACCCACTGAAATGAATAGGACCTGCATCAGTATAGTACAGTGGCTGGAAGCAGGATATATAATTGGGATGCCTGTTAGGCATAACTTGTCACATGGGATTCTGGTATCATCATTCCATTTGTAGTGTTTTGTTTTTTTACCATACCGGAAGCACAATATTGTATGTTTCTTATGTTGATGGGGAATTGATTTTGTTAAACAAAGCTATTTAACTGATGTTGTATAACCATGAAAGGAGGGGTGAAACCTTGTAGATTCTGCAATTTGTATTCCTACTTAACACTTGATCCAAACCCAAAGTCACGTATCCTAGGAAAATTCCCCGTATCATTCACTTGCCATAGGTTGCCCTATTTCATTGAAAATCTGGACAGAAAAATTGTTGAGCTTTTGTTGTTGTTTTTGCCCATAGTTTCTTTTGTTGTTGTTGTTGTTGTTGTTTTTGCTGAAATGACACTGCCAACATGGGCTGGCATACATCTGGATTTTCCAGATATTTTACTGATTTCTACCTAGAGACAGCTGTATTCCAGATATGTCTGGAAAATCCCAGAGGTATGGCAACCCTAGCTATCGCTTTTGGTCAGCTTGAGTTGTTGTGCCACAGGCAGTTACAAAACAACAAAAGGAAGTGATGAAGTAAGTCCATCATTTTTTCCTACTTCTTCTAGTGACAATAATATCTCATCCATAAGGTCATATAGAACAGACCAAGCACCTACCAATTGTTGTTGTTGCTGTTGTTGTTTTATTACTATTATTTATACCCAGCCCATCTGGCTGGGTTTCCCCAGCTTGTCAGGGACTGTGCTGAGAAGGAATGGTGGGAGCCTCCCCCTCCTCCTGATCAAGATCCTGAATCTTCCCAGGAGCAGGAGGACAGTATAGATTGGGAACAGTGGTTTGCAGAGGGACATAATTCAGAAGGCAGAAGCTGGGAAATCCTGGATGGGGAACAGCTGGAAGAAGCAGCACTGGGAGAGAGAGGGTTAACAGACCCAAATTCTCTGGAAAGTGTCCATCCACTTAGCCCAAGGTCAAGAAGAGTAGATAAGGTAGCAGCACAGAACATCTTGGGCTTGCTGATCAAAAGGTTGGTGGTTCGAATCCCTGTAACGGGGTGAGCTCCCGTCGCTTTGTCCCAGCTCCTGCCAACCTAACAGTTCGAAAGCATGCCAGTGCAAGTTGATAAACAGATACTGCTACTGTGGGAAGGTAAACAGCATTTCTATTGCTCCAGAAGCAGTTTAATCATGCTGGCCACATGACCCGGAAAGCTGTCTGTGGACAAATGCCAGCTCCCTCAGCCTGAAAGTGAGATAAGCGCTGCAACTCCATAGTCACCTTTGACTGGACTTAACCATCCAGTGATCGTTTACCTTTACCTGACCTTACAATTGTTTGTGTGTTAGAGTGTAGACTGTACAGAAGTACACATGCTGCACAACTCACTGGACATTACATGTGAAAAACTGTATAACTCGGTAATTTGTGATCACAAACTGTAGACTGGCTGAATGTAACATGCGGACCACCCCCCCTTTGGCCACTCACAACTGAATGTATGAGCTGACTTCATTGAAAATTTGGTGTTCAAGCCAACATTGGGCGATATGTGAATTTTCTGTGATAGTTAGCCATGCCAGTCATCACCTCAGGTTCACAGATGTGTGAAACTGTGCTCATGGAAACCACCCAAGGCTGTACTGGGCCAGGGGTCAGCAAACTTTTTCAGCAGCGGGCAGGTCCACTGTCCCTCAGACCTTGTGGGGGGTGGACTATTTTTTTTGGGGGGGGGAATGAATGAATTCCTATGCCCCACAAATACCCCAGAGATGCATTTTAAATAAAAGTGCACATTCTATTCATGTAAAAACACCAGGCAGGCCCCACAAATAACCGAGGGATGCATTTTAAATAAAAGGACACATTCTACTCAGGTAAAAACACGCTGATTCCCAGACCATCCACACACCGGATTTAGAAGGCGATTGGGCCGGATCCGGCCCCTGGGTCTTAGTTAGCGTACCCATGCACTGGGTTATAGTTTAACTCCTTGAAAAAGTGTTCCTGTGTTCTCAAGGGAAATGGAATGCACACGTTTTGTAGTGATAATGACTAGAAATCCACATAGACAGTTGGCATCCACACACACACACACCAATAATGATGATGATGATGCTATGAAATATTGGTCAGGAAGTAGCACACAAAGCAAAGTTCCTGAACAGCTCTAGTTTTCTCTCTGCCATTAAAGGCACCCAGAATTATGTGCGCTCCCCCCCACCCCAGACACATCTGCAAGAGAAGGTACTTTTAAAAGTAAAATCTCTCTTCTGGCTATTGAAAATAAGCACAGTGATCTCATATAAAGCTCAGTGCAGCTGGTGGAAGGGAATAAAGGCAGTCGAATCCTTTCTAATGGAAAAATGAAGTCAGACTCGGCTCTACTTCTTTCTTACACAAAATGCAATTATCTAAAGTACAAAGCCCCATTATAGACAATGTCTATAATTAGCTGGTGTGTGTGTGTGTGTGTGTGTGTGTGTGTTTATGTGTGTGTGGTTTTTATCCCTTTCCTTTTAATAGATAAAGCATGTTCTGGTGGCATGCCTACATATTTTCTACAGATGTTCCCAACAATGAACAATCAATCCATTCCTGTTGTTTCTATCGCAATTATTGCAAATTGTGGAAACCCATAATAAAAATCAATGTAATGAACAAACACCATTATCTGTTGATAAACATCATACTCTTTCAATTTCAGGACAAATCCATTGCATATCACATAGCATGAAAAATTATCTCCCAGCTTTTCCATCCTTTTCACATATAATTGCATTTGTGTAATTTGGAATCCTAGGGATGATGTTGTTTGGCGTCCTACATTGGAAGCGTGCCGAAAAATTACACATTTACATTAGTACATATAGGTACACCTCATTTTCTCGCACTTTGCTTAATTGTGCTTGCTAGATATTGCTCCATACAAGGAAGTTGCTGCAGCAGCAGGCAGCCTGGCCACTGCCAAGGCGTAGGAAGCCCCCACCCCCACCCCTCTTCTGGCCATGGGAGTGGAGCTAGCTTTTGCTGGAGCCAAGTTTCTCCTTCTCCCCAACTGCAGCCAGGGTCACTTGGCTTAATAGACTGCAGCATAGTGCAAACATAACTTTTATATGCACTGCGTAACACACACAAAAAGTGTGACTCACTTTATGGCAATAATTGCCTGATTGCAGTGGTGGAACAGAATGTGCAATATCTCTGAGGTCTGTATGTTATTTACAGTTACCTAGGAGTAGGGATGGGGAGAATTTGATTCGGTTTGCATTTAAAGGTGAACTTACCAAGTCTACAATTTTTGTAATAACATATGATCTGAAATGTAGGAAGCCTTCGAAATTTGCACTTCTCTGAATTTGGCAATGCAATTCTTATCCAGCTAAGATATGTGTCAAAAAATGCATATACTGGTCATACCAATGCATACATTACTGAAAGTAGCATATAAAAATGCATATATTTGTAGAAATTGCTAACAAAAATATATGTATTAGTTAAAACTATATTAAGAATGTGTATATTAGGAGAAAGTTGCACAAAAATGCTGATGAATTTTCTTGCAGATTTTTTTTTTATTTTTACAATTCAAATTGTTTAGGAAAGGTGTAGAACTTAATTTAACAATGGAAAAAAGAGAAACTGAGAGGATCAAAAATGACAGATCTATTCAACCCTACCTTGGAATAAGTCCCATCAAAGCCAATGTGGCTTACTGTTGAGTTGCCTGCATAGGATTGAGCTGACAGTGTAGTAATTGCTTTACAGTTTTGCTTGCCATTCTTTTTCTCACAGGGTGAGATAGGCTAGGTTAGGAGAGAACAACTTGGCAAAATCCATTCAATAAAATCCATATTTGTGTCTGCTATGTTTAAACCAGCACACCATCCAAATTGTTAGAACTGTGGTCGAAGCTACAGCAATTGAGAAAGGCAGAGGTATCGCTGAGTGATTCATGTCCCTGCTTTCCTTGCTTGTACTGAATGAATTGGCTCCCAGGTGTAATTAGAGGTTGAAAGAAATTAAAGCCCAGCTAAATGTTCATGGGTTCTGATTTTCACATTGAAAATCAATGTGGCATCATCAAATAATGTGCAGTAGTTTTATAAGGTGCCTGCGAACATGCAGGGAAGTCCTAGTTGCCTGACATCCTGGTACAACAACAAAAATGTCTTGACCACAGAATGCTGGGGTCCACAAATAATATCAGGGTTCCACAGCATCCTTTGGGGCAGTGAAAAAAGCAGAGAGGAACAAGCTGTAGTCTCCAACTTCTTGCTGGAGAAATGTCTAGCCAGATAAGGGGGAAATGAATGAGCTAAAAGGAAAGATGGAGATTCCAAAAGTAATGGGTCTGGTGCATGTTGGAGTGGGGGGAATTCCAGGAGGTGGTGAAGAACTCTGCCACTGGTTGCTGGTGTTGAACTCAGTCCTGCACTGAAGAGCACAACCCTGCACTGAAGAGCACAACACTAAATTCAGAGAGGTGAACCACTGAGCTAAAAGGGCTAAAAAGAGAGCATGCTCATTTTATTGGCCCGAAGCAGACCAAGTAAGGTCATCTGCAAAGCCAGTTGCATGATTATAGATTGTAGAGTTGTAGAGTTGTAAGGAACCTCAGGTTATCTGCAACAACCCCCTGCAATGTAGGAATCTTTTGAAACGGTGGCTGGTGGTGGTTGTTACCATGCACAAGAACACCATGTATAAACAGATAAGGTCCCCCCCCTTCAGATCAACTTCTATTCATATGAACCCGACCCCCTAGATATTTTCAATTAAAAATAAAGTGGCCAGATGACAGTCCTAAGGGAATCAACCGTCCAACATCATCCAGGTAGTATCATGTCCGTCACTCATATCCAGCAGTAAACATATCCACTTTCCTCTCAAAGGCTTTGCATGAATTCCTGACTTCAAAACCATGTACATAGTTACTGATGGATTATATTATGGCTACATTGACACCATATATTTAAAGCACATTTATATCGCTTTCACAGCCATGTCTCCTTCCACAAAGATTATTGAAAACTGTAGTTTAGTACTCTCAGAGCAACAGTTCCCAGCACCTTTAAAAAAAGCAATGAGAACATTGAAGAGTAGCTTACTATGTATAGGGAAGCATGAATCCATCAATTTTGGGACTCTCAGTTTCTGGTTTTTTTCCAGTATAAAAATCAGTTCTCCGTATTTTTGCAGTCATTTACATTTAAAAACTAAACAAGTAAAAGAAGGAAATTTCACCAGCATTTTAGCATGAAATTTTCTTGTAAAACACAATTTTGTATGCAGTTTTGACTAATATAAATATTTTTGAAAGTACTTGCTCTTAATACGAGGCATTCCTGTATGTTGTATGAATTTCAGTATACATATTACCCTAGTATGTGCACTTTTGTGTGCACAATTACTCTTTGCACATGTTGTGTGGCTGCAGAGCTGCACTGCAAAATTCAGGGAAGTACAATTTTTTCAGTTCACATGAGAAGGGCAAATTAGATAGTTTCTCATTAAAATACAAACTAGATTGAATTTAATCTCCTATCTCTAACCATGCCACACACATGCCCTGTGTCTCCTAAACTGTAGACCAACAGTGAAAACACAACAGCAGATGGTGTCCAGACACCACCATGACCTATAATTGGGCCCAGGACAAACAATCCACAGAGGTGATGGAGGCACCTGAGATGCCACCATGTATTCCATTGTTGCTAAAGAGGGGAAAAAGTAAACTAAACTAAACTAAACTAAACCTCTTCCACCAACTGTGTTGAAATAAGATTCAATGTTGCTGATTAATATGATGCAGAAACTGGAGCAGAGGGAATGAATCTTGTTTTTCTGAGGCAACAAAATGTCTTAGGCTTGCCTTGGTTCCATTACCCATTGCTGGCTAAAAGAACGAACTGCACACATCCAGCCTCTGGTCAGCCATATGACAGTAACCGATTGAATGATGCTCCTTGGCCGTATAGGATGGGGTCTGTTCTTCTTGTGTATAGATTGTCTCTGCCTTCAACAGCATGGGAACCACATCAGATAGATGCATATTTATGGGCAACTCTTAAACAACTTTCTTTCAGAAAACATACACAGTGTACCGCTGTTGCCGCTGCCCAGCTAAATCACAGGGGCAGTTGAATGCTCCCAGTGCATCCCTTTCTTCTGCTGAATTTCAGTTGCTTCAGGCGGTAAGCTTTGACAGGCAGTCAACTTTTGTATCAGACCTCCCCATAGGTAAAGGGAGGGGGTAAGTTTCTATTATTTTTATTTTGCTTTTCCACTTGACAGTCCCCCCCTCTCTCTTCACTCCTTTCTACACCTTATTGAACAACTAAAAATGCAGGGAAGCAAAAATGCAAAGCAAACACAGAGCAGTCGGTGCCACAAGAGGCCCAGTGGGCTTTCTACTTTGTCAAAAGCTGCCAGATGTAAAGAGAACTATTTAAACGGTGTCAGTCTACAAGCTTCCTGTAGTGACACCAGGAGCAATGTGAAAATCTATATCGGTGGTGTCAAGGTTCTTTTATCTGAACTTGAACAACACCTGCCACATGAGTAATATTCCAGAGATAAAAATAAAAAGTTAATAGCATTATGGAATCAGACGGCAAAATCCTTCATTTCCTTCATTAACCTTTAAAAAAATAATGTTTACATACCCATGGATTAAATTGTGTACCTAACTGTCATGAAAAGTCAAAACATAGAAACAAGAATTGTGGGGTGCGTTTGTATGTGTGTGGAGAAAAAAATTAGAGTGCTGTGGTAACAAAATTCATATTGCTGCTGCTTATATTCACACACGCATGCCCCTCATCTGATAAAATTATAATCAGGTGGTCAGTTACATATGTAAATAGGACCAGATTTACAGCAGAATCACTTCAGAGTGCAAATGGAAAATTTCAGTTGTGAGCACTCCTCTCCCACTTTTTATTTTTATTTATTTTTTTTAAAAAAACCTTCCCTGCTATTTATTTATTTGGAAAATCTAGTACATCAGGGAGAAAGGCTCTAACCTTTCCTGCTCCTTGCTATTCTAGTTTTCTACTTGCAGGGGTTTTTTTACAATATGATCTGTTTCCTAAGTTTAACAAAACATTTGGGAAGCTAATACTATGCAACCTTGAAAATGAGTATTAGCAATTTCTACTGGCTTAAGCATAGTGTCCATATTTAACAGCTTGTGGTACCAATCATTCATGCCCTGGCATACTGAAGGTCTTTTCATCCTGAGCCAAATCTCCTGTAGAAAAATCACATCAAGCTGTGATAGTTTGCCCCTAAACTCCCTATCAAGCTCTCTCCTTTTATAGCCGGCAAATTGCACGAAACAGTCTTGAACATAAGTAGAGTCCTGCTGGATTAGACTGAGCATGCAACCAGTCAGGCTCCGTCCTTCTAACAGTGACCAGCCAAATGTCTCTGGGGAGTTGAACGAGCAGGTGACAACATGTAAATGGTTTTCTATTTGCGATGCACTCAAGAAGCCACCTTGGCAATGAAGCAGTTTAATATTTGTTGTTGATGATGATGATGATAGGATCATTCTCTTATTGCTTGTCCCTGGTATCTGGCATTCAGAAGTATACTGAGGACAAGCTGGAACAAGATGGTTGTGGTTATTCCCCATGGGGTACTCTCAAGGGCCAGGATCTCAGCAAGTCAAGATCAAGCACAGAAAATCAGTCTGACCCAGAAGGGATCAAGGCTGATTAGCTCAGTTGGTTAGAGCATTGTGCTAATAATGCCAAGGTCACGGGTTCGATCCTATTTACTTATTTATTTATTATTTATACCCCGTCCATCTGGCTGGGTTTCCCCAGCCATTCTGGGTGGCTTTCAACAGGACCAGTTGCATACCGTCTCTAATAATAATAATAATAATAAATTATAATAAAAATTATTATTTATAGCCTGCCCATCTGGCTGGGTTTCCCCAGCCACTCTGGGCGGCTTCCAATAGGATATTAAAAACATGATAAAACATCAAACATTAAAAACTTCCCTAAACCGGGCTGCCTCCAGATGTCTTCTAAAAGTCAGATAGTTGTTCTTCTCTTTGACATCTGATGAGAGGGTGTTCCACAGGGCGGGTGCCACTACCGAGAAGGCCCTCTGTAACTTCACTTCGCGCAGGGAGGGGACCGCCAGAATGCCCTTGGTGCTGGACCTCAGTGTCCGGGCTGAACAATGGGGGTGGAGACGCTCCTTCAGGTATACTAGGCTGAGGCTGTTTAGGGCTTTAAAAGTCAACATATGGGCCAACTGCCTTACGGCTTGACTGGATATCTCAGTTGGTTACAGCGTGGTGCTGATAACACCAAGGTTGCAGCTTCAAACCACTGTAAGGGACAGCTGTATACTTCTGCATTGCAGGGGGCTGGACTGGATGATTCTCAGGGTCCCTTCCAACTCTATGATTCTAAGTTTTATAGTGTAGCTCACCTGGTAAATGTTTAGGGTTTGATGTCAGAATCTTTGGTATGTCTCTTACTCCAGCATCATTTTGACTCTAGCTCTGCCTCTTCTCTGAGTCACTGTTTTCTGAATGGCCCTGGTATATGGGATGCGGTGATGTGGTTTCTTAAAAGGAAGGGAAGGTTAGGATTACACAAGCTTGAAACCTGCCCTCCTCTTATGTAAAGAATCAGTCCACAATACAAGCTGAGGTTGACAAAGCCACAACATCTGAGAATGTGTAGGGGCAACTGTAATACTTGACTACCTTGTCTTGGATGTCGGAATCATAATAGGGATTGCCTGAGACTCTGTGCTGGCAGCATCTTAAGAACCAGAGGGAAAGAGTTAGGATACACACTGGCCCATGGTTGCTAATGAACCACCACACAGTACACTTCAGGAAATGGAGCAGGGGCTAGGGCTGGGTCCCCCATTGTGGCATTTGTGGGCATTGTGGGGCCTTCTAACACCCTTCTTAGCTCCTATCAGGGTGGAGCCTGACGTCCAATGTTTAATATATTTTAATACAGTGGTACCTTGGTTTACGAACTTAATCTGTTCCAGAAGTCCATCCTTAAACCAAAGCATTCTTAAACCAAGGCGTGCTTTCCCATAGCCATGAGGGACTCAATTTACAAATGGAACACACTCAACAGGAAGTGGAACATGTTTTTATTCCAAGGCAAAGCTCACAAATCAAAACACCTACTTCTGGATTTGCAGCATTCTTAATCTAAGTTGTTCATAAACTAAGCTGTTCTGAAACCAAGGTACGACTGTATATAAAGGTAAAGGTACAGGGACCCCTGACCATTAGGTCCAGTCGTGGCTGACTCTGGGGTTGCGGCACTCATCCCGCTATATTGGCCTAGGGAGCCGGTGTACAGCTTCCGCATCATGTGGCCAGCATGACGAAGCCACTTCTGGCGAACCAGAGCAGCACACGGAAACACTGTGTACCTTCCCGCCGGAGTGGTACCTATTTATCTACTTGCACTTTGACGTGCTTTTGAACTGCTAGGTTGGCAGCAGCAGGGACTCGGCAACGGGAGCTCTCCCCGTTGCGGGGATTCGAACCGCCGACCTTCTAATCGGCAAGTCCTAGGCTCTGTGGTTTCACCCACAGCACCACCCGTGTCCCTTACCACTGTATATACCTTTTCTATTTTAATATACTTTACAGGGTAGGAAATTTTTGGATCTTTAGTTCAGGTGCTTGTTTTTCACAGGGGTTGGGGGTTTTTTGTCTGTGTTTTGTGTGTTTTGTGATATGTGGATGGTGCATACATTTTTTGTATTTGTGTGGGGTTTTTAGGGGACAGGGTTCTGAGCATCACCAGTGGTTTGTTTTTTTTATTATTTTATTCTAAGATTTCTAAATGTGCCCCCATGACCAAGAAGGCTGGGGACCCTTGGTTTAGAAGATTTCAGGGCATTGAGGGATGTTGTCCTTCTGAATTTGCACAGGGTCTAAATGCAGATCTGGCCTGGGATTCTGCTGAGCCCAAGGCCAAATGTAGCTGAGTTGTTTGTGAATCACTAAACTCAAACAGCGAAAGCTTTGTCATCATTTATGCCTTTAGAAGGATTGCATTTTCTCTCTCCCTCCTCCCCCCCTACTGCTCGCTTTCTCCCTCGGCCCCGCCTCTCTGTTAAGAACCTTAAGCTGCCATAGGAATATTTGCAGATATTTGCCAGACAGCTAATCAAAGAACGAAGGCCTCTCTTTGGAGACTGTAACTGTAATTACAGCAAAGGAGCTGAAATGAGATGTGCAATCAAGCTAAGGATGAATTGAAAAACTCATACAAAAAATAAAATAAACTGTGCTTTTCATCTCTAATCCTATCCTAATAGAGACATGGCAAGGATTCTAAAGATCTGACTGTTTCAGATAACATTCAGAAATGGGCATAGGAGACAGTGCATTTCTCTGTACAGACACACTCACCTTCACACTAGCTGGCGACCGAAGTAGGCCATTTTCACAATTATAAATAGGTGCTTTCTAACACACACACACACACACACACACACACCATTTATATACATTGCAACAATTATTTTACCAAGTTTTAACTTCAGCTTTGACTCCCTTACCCCTCTTTCTGTGGTTCCTTACATTTTTGTCCTTTCCTGCATACTCCAAATTGCCTTAACTTACTCTTTTATTTATGTGTGTGTATTCAAAATGGCAGGTTTTTACAATAATCCAATGTCTTGATCTGTTTACAGTTTGTTTGTAAATACTCAATAAACCACTTCCATTCCTGTCTTTAAAGTTATTTTTATTCTTGCGGTAAGTTTCGCCATTTCTGCATATTCCATTAGTTTCTGTATCCAATCTTCTATAGGCAGGACCTATTTATCCTTTCACTTTGGGGCAAATAACATTCTTGCAGCTGTAGTCGTATACACAAATAAATTTCTATACTTTTTGGGTAGTTCTATTCCTATAATTCCCAGGAGAAAAGTTTCTGGTGTCTTTGTTTTGTGTTTCTTGTTTGTTTTTTACAAACGTTATCTGATAGATCTTTTTAAATTCATTACATATCATTTCCCAGTAACCTTATTGCAAGACCACCACATGTGAAAATGGTGCCGCCTTTCTCTTTACATTTCCAACACTTATTTGACTTTGATTTATACATTTTTGCCAACCTACTAGGTGTTAGGTACCATCTATAAAACATTTTCATATAATTTTCTCTTAAACCATAACATGCTGTAATTTTTGCATCCATATTCAATAATCGTTCCCATGATTCCATTTCTACATTACGACCAACATCTATTGCCCAGTGTATCATTGAAGATTTCACCAAATAGGTGCTTTGTAAGTACTCAAAGTGCTTCATAGACACAACTTCAGTATTCTATACAATGATTGTGTAAGGAAGAGCAGTAGTATTATCTTTGAGTGTGCAGCAACCAGAATATTTGGTTCAGACCCCAGTTCAATACTTCATAAAGCAGCTTGCTTCAGCTCAGACCAATTCAGAGGCTGCTTGATTTGGCTTGGGGGTCCAAGTTCATTTCATCCCCCCTCACTATTGGAAAATAAACACCGCAATAACTTCCCCCTTTTTGACAGCAGGGGATGAAATTTGAAAGCATAGTAGTTCCTTCCCCCAGAGGGAATAAACTCTGCTAAATTGCAGGCAAATAGCTCCAGAGGCTTTGTGCTGGATACTACTAAAATGTGTGTTTTTTTCACCCCTTCCAAAATGGTTCTATAACTTAAAAGAAAGTTGGTCAGAGTTGGATGAAATTTGCAAGCAATGCCACCCCTTATGATGGCATGAATCCTGCCAACGTTTAGAAGGGTAGCTGCAGTGGTTTTCTGACAACAGCTGTTATAGTTTTTTGGGGGATGAAAACGGAATGATTTAATCACCTCTAGTGTTTTGTGGTCTGAAAATTGCAGGCATAAAGAGAGGTGTCTTTGGGTAAGAAACCTGTCAGATTACGTACAATTAGGTCCATGGGCTTTTGTGCCATGCACATTTAAAGTTGATTTTGGTGTGAGAACTGAAAGGAATTCACTTTCCACATAAAATTCTTCTGTCTGATTAAAAACTTGACCTTTCAGTCACAATGGAGCTCTCCATCTCTTCCCCATTTTGATATTCGCTTTCCCTACCCTCATCACCCATGCTGGAACTATGGCAAGATTAGATATTTAATCGTCACTTGAAGCAAATGCTTGCCTGCAGCATCTTCTTTAAAAATATATACAGTATGTGGTCCATGGGGCAGGCAGAGGCTGGATCGGAGGTGAAGTGTAGGGTAAGTGCACGTATTTATAGTCTAAAATGTATTTTCATTGTTCAGAACATCAAATTGCATTCTCTAGGCCAGGCTTCCTCAAATTCTGCCCTCCAGATGTTTTTGGCCTACAACTCCCATGATCCCTAGCTAGCAGTACCAGTGGTCAGGGGTGATGGGCATTGTAGTCTCAAAACATCTGGAGGGCTGAGTTTGAGGAAGCCTGCTCTAGGCCTTCATAAAAGACCAGGAGAACTCAGGAGAGTTTATTTCATTTTAAACCAACCCTTTATGGAGATCTTTTGCTACCAAGGTCATATGGTTGTGCAGGCATGTGAAATTCAGTGCTTGAGGAAGTTGTGTGAAAGTCCATTCCCCTTGTTTGAGCTACTAAACAGTATTATAAGCTGAATTGTAAGAACCAAGTTACTCAGGTGAGGTGATGTTCATGAAGACCAGGACAAAATCAAGTTCACTCTCAATTAGAACATCCAATTTAGTCATAGCTGACATTTCTTCCCACAGTGGTTAAGAGCGGTAGATTTGTAATCTGGTGAACCGGGTTCGTGTCTCCGCTCCTCCACATGCAGCTGCTGGGTGACCTTGGGACAGTCACACTTCTCTGAAGTCTCTCAGCCCCACTCACCTCACAGAGTGTTTGTTGTGGGGGAAGAAGGGAAAGGAGAATGTTAGCCACTTTGAGACTCCTTCGGGTAGTGATAAAGCGGGATATCAAATCCAAACTCTTCTTCTTCTTCTACATAATATATCTGGAGCAAATATTTCAATCTTTAGCCACACAGCCAGGATATACAGAGATATTTTTGTGGTGGTGGTGGAATCAATTTGAACATAGCTCAGCTGACCTCCAATCTAGCCTCTGCCCACACCACACATATGTGTTAGCCATTTCCTCCACCACATTTAAAGTGTTGTGTCTCTCTTCACCTCCACGTATCTAGTTGAAGTCATGCTTCGTATGGCCTACTTTAAACTCCAGGCACAGGGACTAACATTTCTCCTGAGCTAATATTTGTCCTAAGTGCAGTGTTAACACAAACAAGCCGAGGAATTTAACTGAGAAAATATAATCACCATTGCTCAAGCTAAAATCCAATGGGATTTGTGGCCAAATAAATATACAGAGGTTCCTGTTGAAGAATTCTGGTTGCTTTATTGATTTTTTCCTTCAAAATCCAAATCCCATGTATTGCAAGTTAAGTTGAAGCCCACAAATATTGCAATGATGTTAGGAGGAGAAATTCAGTTCATGCTGAAAAGCGAAACTCTATAATTCACACTTTCTGAAACAGTACATGAGACTGAAACACAACAAACTTTCGAAAAAAAATGCACTTCTCTAGCCAAATAATGTATACACAAATACATATATTGGGGTAAATTGTGTATAGAAATGGATTTATGAATGAAGACAGCATTAAGTAAGGTTGGAAAATGAGGGGGAAATTGCTTTGCAAAAATGTTTATGCCTGTTTGCTTAAAAAAACAACTCACTATTATACATCAGGCTTGACTGCTGCATGTTTAAGAATTAGCCTGCAAGCAGAAAGCCCTCTCCACGCAGAGGAAGATGTTTCCCCAGATTTCTGGATGAGAAATCAGTTTTATAAAAAAGTAAACATGCATAAATTGCTGGCAATTAAGAGGAAAGGACTAGGAGGTGTTCTGTGTGTGTGCCTGTGGGAAGCTGGGATCGACAGAGACTCAACAAAGAGTGGGCAGGAGAGGGATGGAGAAAACAGCGACACAGAAGGAAAGAAACAACAGTCAATTTATATAAAAATTGGTCAATCAGTTGCACACATGTGAAGTCATGCACCATAAAAGTTTGGCTACAAGAAGAGATAATTGAACCATTCTATGTGAAAGCACAACCTAAATACTACAAAGCCACATGTTATGTATTTCAAACTGTTCATCAGATAGTAAAATCCACAATTGCCCTATGTCAGACTCCACCAGAAACCTCTTAGAAAATATGTCATGTCTAATATGAGGCCACATTCATTAATGCCTTTGACTGCATTTGTACAAACTTTATTCTTTTCATGCTAATGACAGAAAAGATAGCACTCAGTGATCAAAGTGCAAATGCACTCAGTCGAGCTTGTTAGCAAACAGTTTGCACAGTTATAAAAGGCGATGAATGGACCACAGGCTAAATTGAGTCTGTCCTAATTTGAAATGAAACCGCCTCACTTCCTTTCTTCCTCATCCCACTCTAAGCACTGAACAGACTCTTGTTACAAGTAATGTGCCTATGATAGTCATGCATACATCAGATACAGTCCTACAGATATGTACCGTGGTCTGCTTTTTGCTTGATAACACGCTTGCTGTAGTCCCAGGCTAGTTTATCTCTGTCAGGAGAGAGACAGGGGAAATGTTTCCCTGTTACTTTTCAGCCTCTCGGCAGCTTTCGATACCATTGGCCATGATATCCTTCTGGAGCAACTGTCCCAGTTAGGGGTGGGTAGCACCGCTTTGTGGTAATTGGATGGTTATTCCCAGATAATGTTGCTTGTGGAGTGTTTTTCAGCCCTGTGGAACCTTTAATATGGGGTTCCACAGGGTTCAATCCTATCCCCCCCATGCTGTTTGCCATTTATGTGAAACCACTGAGTGGGGTTATCCAATTTCCAGCTGAAATATCTGAACCGTCTTCTGAGGCAGACCTACATACAATGCATTGCAGTAATCTAACCTAGATCTTATCAGAGCATAGGCAACAGTAGTTAGGCTGTCCCTGTCCAAATAAGGTCACAGCCGGGCCACCTGAGTTTCAAGTGACAGCAAAGGATCCAGACTTACCCCCAACCTACCTACTCAGCCATTCAGAGGGAGAGTAACCCCATCAAGAGCATGCAACCTCTGAGCCATCTAGTCTAGGGAACCACACATCAACAGTCTCTTAGTCTTATCTGGATTGAGTTTCAGTTTGTTGACTCTCATCCAGTCCATTATTGAGGCAAGATAACAGTCCAGCACCGCGGGTGGCGCTGTGGGTTAAACCACAGAGCCTAGTGCTTGCCGATCAGAAGGTCAGCGGTTCGAATCCCTGCAACGGGGTGAGCTCCCGTTGCTCGGTCCCTGCTCCTGCCAACCTAGCAGTTCAAAAGCACATCAAAGTGCAAGTAGATAAATAGGTACCACTCTGACGGGAAGGTAAACGGTGTTTCCGTGCGCTGTTCTGGTTCGCTAGAAGCGGCTTAGTCATGCTGGCCACATGACCCGGAAGCTGTACGCCGGTTCCCTCGGCCAATAAAGCGAGATGAGTAGTGCAACCCCAGAGTCGGTCACGACTGGACCTAATGGTCAGGGTTCCCTTTACCTTTTTTTAACAGTCCAGCACATCCACTACCTCATCTGCAGATGTAAAGGAGAGGTAGAGCTGTGTGTCATCAGCATATTGTGTATCATCTACATATTGCTCTGCTTTCCTTTGGACCACATCAGTAAGTCCAAGTTTGGAGATCTTGTCATCTGGGCAGCCCAGGACCTCAAGAGGCCAAAGCTTGTGCCTCGGGGAGTTCACTCTGGTACTGCTAATGTAGAGCTTTGACTTCACCCCAGGAGGCACACTCCATTATCTCTCAAGAGAGATGGATGCCAACAACAACCTATGTGTGTGATCAGAAATTTGTTTGATAGTATAAAATACTATGTTACATATAGTACACAGTGCAGAGCCCCAGAAATACACATTGCTCATAGAGATCTTTCAGTTCCCACATCAGTAAAATCATTCAACTCCTGCACTGGGCTCAGCTACCCAGGTTCAGGTGCTTATGGCTATGCATTTACTGCTCATTTGTTTCACTTGCAAAATGTGATATGCTGCAATTGTCAAGTGGAACTCGACTGAGATTAAAAACAGAACAAAAACCCTGCACAAGTAATGAACACATGGAACCAGTTTGTACCAATACAAAATATAGATAACATCTGAAGATATCTGCAGGGCTATTCTCTCCAAACTCAAAACCCATAAATTATCCTTGAAACTCTATAGCCCTTTACATGCAAGGAAAATAACCATGGGATTTAGATATTGCTGCCTCTGTGTTCTGGATGTATTTCATCAAAAGGAATAAGTAGATAAGGACTTATGGAGAGAGAGAGAAAGAAGGCAACTATTGAGAAAGGGAAAAAACATTATCCAGGCTGGAGGCGTTCCATTTTTATTTTACTTTTTAAAAAAGGTATTGCCATTGTCTTATTACAAACATTTCTCCTTTAGAATCAGTTGTCTCCAATATCATAGGATGCCAGAAATAACATCTCCATTTTGACTGCCCCAAAGTTAACAGTTGGGTTCTATAGTCCTAAGTGACAAGTCATTATGTTAAGTGGGGAGCAATTGGGGGCTGAGAACCTGGGTACCTCCAACTCCCATCAGCCTCAGCCAACATGGCTCTAGTGGTCAGAGATTATGGGAGTTGCAGCCCAGCAACATCTGAGGAGTCACATGTTCCCCATCCCTGATTCAGATGTAGTTTGGGCCTCCCAACTTCAGCAGGTGCTGATGTTTAAAGATTATTGTAGTTGCACTGCAAGAAGGATATAAAGTTGTGATTGTCAGTAGGTAGCCCAAAACTGGGGATGTAAAGGCAGGGTTTTCCTAACGCACTGTCATAGACTGGTTGGACGCTGAGGAAGGGTGGGAGCAATCAAGTGGGGAACCAATAAAGGAAGAAGGTCCAGAGCCCGGGGTGTGGTGGTTGGACAACAATGATTAGTCAGAGGAAGAAGGAGAAGAAGACTGGGGAAAGGAAGTATTGGGAGCTGAAGAGGTAACAGAGATTATTGAGAGTTTGTGGCAGAGAGAAGTCCAGAATCGGAGGCAGAAGTGGAAGCAGGAGAGTGGGAGAAGGGAGGCCAAGAGGTTGAGATGAGTCAGGCTGCTGAAGAGTCACAGGTTTCTTTATCTACTGGTGAAAAAAGCTCACCTCCCTGCTGTCTCCCAGAACCAGAAGAGGGCTGAAATGCATGCAGACACAGTCTCTGATTGCTTCGGAAAAATCCTAGAAAGGAGGGGACTTAGACAGCTGTGGGGAGGTAGGAACTTTTAGTCTTGGCAACTGATTTCATGGAGTAAGACCTACCAGGGATGAGCTGCTGTGCTCATTAGGCCTGACACTCAGCCAAGTCTGTGAAGATTGTGTTTTTGCTAATAAAGAGTTAAATCCAACTTTGAACGGCGTGATCTACTGCATGCTTGCTCTGTGACAGTCGCATTATTATGGAGAATTGTAATGCTGTCCTATAGTGTTAGAAGGTGACCAATTAAAAATGAATATGTCATTCTTGCTTACCTGGACATGACAGCCACCCCCTCATCACAAAATCGGGAAGCTATACATTATGCTGTATTTTTGCAGATGCAAATGAGATACGAGATGAGAGGAAAACTTGCTTCTTGCAGACTAGCTCACCAGCATACTAACAAGTGAATAGAATGCAGTACAAAAATGCTTTGATTATTTATGCTACCCTCATTTAGGATCAGGTCAAGGCTATTCATGTTTGCATTATTGGCAAATCAATGCAAACGTTTTAATCTTAATCCTGGGAGAGCCAGGTGCTCTAAATGGAAAGAGATTTTTCAGCTGATACAGAAGTTCAAGTTTAAAAGCAAATGCTCAGCTTAAAATTTAGTGCCTTGTTTCAGTTTATACATGATCAATTGTAGACGGGGAGTGGGAATGCTTTGGATCTTCAAATATTGCCAGAATAAGACCTCTTTGGATCATTAACACAAGCTTTTTGAAATTATTCCAGTGAATATTGAAGATCAGTCCACCATCAAATAATCTTCTTGAACTTGGTTGATAATTGCAATCCATGGCAGTTTAGTTTCGTCTGTGGTGAGCATATTGAGCTATTATCCGACACTTCTCAATCCTGTAGGAAGCATGAAATTGCTTACTTATAAAACTAGAAAAAAAACCCACTACAGTCTGCAAACTGTGTCTAGACTTCTTCATTTGTGTGCTATGCAGAATTTACTTTAATGTACTTATCACAGTTTCAGCAGCCGCGTTCTCTTTGTTTCACGTTCTAGCTAAAAGTCCCATAGCTTGCATCAACATTTGCTCATATTTTAATCTCAGTGAATTGGGCTTCCTAATCATAGGTATTGTCTGAATCATGTTGGTGTGAAATGTTATGCTCTCGGGCAGCCCCTGCATTTGATTTGTGCTACCTTAAACAGGGAGACAGGTGGCGCTGTGGTCTAAACCACTGAGCCTAGGACTTGCCGATCAGAAGGTCAGCGGTTTGAATCCCCACGATGGGGTGAGCTCCTGTTGTTCAGTCCCAGCTCCTGCCCACCTAGCAGTTCAAAAGCACATCAAAGTACAAGTAAATAAATAGGTACCACTCTGGCGGGAAGGTAAACAGCATTTCCATGCGCTGTTCTAGCTCGCCAGAAGTGGCTTAGTCATGCTGGCCACATGACCTGGAAGCTGTCTGCGGACAAACACCAGCTCCCTCGGCCTATAGAGCAAGATGAGCGCTACAACCCCAGAGTCGTCTGTGACTGGACCTAACGGTCAGGGGTACCTTAACCTTTACCTTAAACAGCTATATAATAGCACAGCAAGGGTAGGAGCTCCGTGTGCATACCTGGCCAGATGTGGTGAAGTGGTTAAACCAGGCACCCCCAAACTTGGCCCTCCAGATGTTTTGGGACTACAACTCCCATGATCCCTAGCTAACATGACCAGTGGCCAGGGATGATGGGAACTGTAGCCCCAAAAATCTAGAGAGCCGAGTTTGGGGATGTCTGGGTTAAACAGTCCCCTCCATCCTGCATATAACATTAGGTGTGATGCAGGTGCTCCATGCAGATGGGGATATGTGAGGATGGGCCACACCAATTTGTGAATTTCTTCTACCCCCAGAGTGTGTGCAGATTTTACCTCTGTGGGTATGGGCCTGCATGTGGAGCATTCGTGGAGAAAGTGTCATCCTCTAGTAACATGTCTCCCATTTGTTTTTTTGCAACAACAACAGCACAAATCAGTCTTCTTCAATCGATTGAAAAATGGCATTGTTAAAGGAGGCAAGCAGCTAGCCTGGAGATCCATTGACAAACTGAGAAGGGAGAAAAGCTAAAGGAGGCCTCTTATACTGCTGGTTATACAGTGGTACCTCGGGTTACAGATGCTTCAGGTTACAGACACTTCAGGTTACAGAATCTTCTAACCCAGAAATAGCACATCGGGTTAAGAACTTTGCTTCAGGATGAGAACAGAAATCACACGGTGGTGGCGTGGCAGCAGCAGGAGGCCCCATTAGCTAAAGTGGTACCTCAGGTTGAGAACAGTTTCAGGTTAAGAATGGACCTCCAGAAGGAATTAAGTTCTTAACCTGAGGTACCACTGCAATTACTGCTGGAGGAGAAAAGGAAGCCCCCTGTGTTTGGCAGTAAAGCAGAGCCAACTCTCTAACTGTCCACAGCTTGAGACTTGCTAGCCACACTTTGCTCCAAAAGAAGTTCTGTCTCCCAGGGAACTCTTGGTTGAGAGTGCAAAAGTATTGTATCTTGTACATTTGTATGGATTGAAAAAAGCCAAATGTTGTGTAATGGCATTTGAGGTCACAGCTCTTGCAGGGGTTAGAGGAGGGGCCATCAAAAGTGCAGGTTGACCAGGGGGACACATTTGGGGTTTTAAGAAGGGGCCGTGGGTGTCGGTTACAAAATAGCTGCTGTGGAGGCACGGCGCAACACAAAATGGCCACTGTAAGGCAGCAGAAGAACGCAAAATGGCTGACACTTTTAAAAGAGCCAAAAAAGAGAGACACAAGCACAAGATGGTACAGTCATCACCTTCCCCCCCTGCTTCAGCCACCACATCAATGAGAAAATAGCACCAATATTGGGTACAAGCTTGTTTGTTCACAGAGAGAAGCATTGCACCTCTCCTCTGTTCAGAATGGAAGAGAGTGTGTTCAATGAAGTGTGATTGTTATGTACTGAGTTGAATGGGATGCAGCAGTCTGATTGGCCCTAGAACAATGAAGCAGTATGATTGATCCGCAGGAGCCACCCAATCCAGTTCCAGATGGAAGTGAATCCACAACCTGATTGGCCTACTGGAGAATCCTGGATTTAGCCAATCACATGAAGCCCATTGTGTCAATAATGTATATAAAGCAGATACTTTGGGGAAACTTTCATTCCTCCTCACTGCTATGAGCTGAATAAAAAGCATGAAATCCATTCTCGACTCCGAGTATATTTCAGTGATCATGTTCAGTGACATGCTCAATGTAAGAGAGACTGATCCAGTACAAAGAGGAACTGAGCAGGAAGCGCAAACGGTCTCACACAGAGTTTTGAGGAGATTTTTATGAATATTTATTTTATGAGTGACAGAAACAGGGGTGCCCATGGATACTAAATTTTTAACCCCAGAGTTTGACCCTGCCTAGATACCATGGTTTGGTCATCCTTAGATTAGGAATTTTGAGAATGATTCCAAACCATTGCAATCATGTTATCAAAAGCAATATTATTTCAAAATCATCCTTTAAGTGTGGGTATTTATATTGAAAAAAAGAGGGGGGGAGTGACATTTGTAATGCCTAAACATATTTTTAGAGGGTACCCCCCCCAATTATGAAGCTCTGCATGATTATTTCCAGTTGCTTGAACCTAGGTAAATTTCAGCTGTTTGTTAAAGATACCAATTAGGTGATGAAGTTTAGAGATTACACCATTTGATGCTTTTTTTGGCCTCACACTTATAAGATTATTAATAAATTGTGTTTCATTTTCAGTCGCATTAATATTTTACATCAAAAACTGCAGACATGGCAAGTTTGCAGCAAATCCTTTCAAGCATGCATCTAAATGAAAGAATGAAAAAGGTATTTGGTTGCCTTTGAATCTATAGGAAAGCTCCAGGAAGATCATATATTTAAGATTAGGCTAGAAAGTTGAAAGAAATAAAAATCCCTAGATGGGGCTCCATTTAAATGTAGAGTGACTACCAGAAAAGGGTAAGTGGAGGGGTGAATTTTCATTTGGGAGGCAGATGTGGCCAGCAGCACAACTGATAACAGAGGATTCACCAGCCATTTATGGTGGCCAGGGTATGCCATTGTTATGGTGATTATGAGATAGGTAGGATTGGTGTTACCTTGCTGAATTCTTTTGCATGCATGGATGTGGCTGTGGGTGTTCATGCTTAAAATGGCCATAGCACATGTCTAACCAAGTTGAAGGTTTAATCTCACATGCCACCTGCCTTGTCTATAGAACTGTCAGGGTCTCACAACCCATGCTAAGTGTTCTTGCTAACCCAACCTACCTCTGTATGGCTGAAGCATAGGTCTTTTGCCTGTGCCTGTTGAAAATTTAGTCTTGGACCCTCAAAGCCCTGCCTTTGCCACCTGGTCCCCTTTATAGCTGCAGACAGCATACTCTGTCATGGTGACAGACAATGGCAGTCGCTACTGTTAGTGTATTTCACAGTCTCTGGGGAACTTACTGAGGATGCCATAAAAACTTGTGTGTGTGTGTGTGTGTGTGAGAGAGAGAGAGAGAGAGAGAGAGAGAGAGAGAGAGAGAATAATAATAATAATAATAATAATAATAATAATAATAATAATAATAATTTATTTGTACCCCGCCCATCTGGTTGGGTTTCCCCAGCCACTCTGGGCGGCTTCCAACAAAGATAAAAGATACACTAAAATGTCACATATTAAAAACTTCCCTGAACAGGGCTGCCTTCAGATGTCTTCTGAATGTCAGGTAGATGTTTATCGCTTTGACATCTGATGGGAGGGCATTCCACAGGGCGGGCGCCACTACCGAGAAGGCCCTCTGCCTGGTTCCCTGTAACTTGGCCTCTCGCAGTGAGGGAACCGCCAGAAGGCCCTCGGAGCTGGACCTCAGTGTCCGGGCAGAATGATGGGGGAGGAGACGCTCCTTCAGATATATTGGACCGAGGCCGTTTAGGCCTTTAAAGGTCAGCACCAACACTTTGAATTGTGCTCGGAAACGTACTGGGAGCCAATGTAGGTCTTTCAAGACCGGTGTTATATGGTCTCGGCGGCCGCTCCCAGTCACCAGTCTAGCTGCCGCATATTCAGCATTGATTATGGCATTGCCTTGCAGCAATGCCATAATTCTATCCAGGTTCTCCTTCTTATGGTTAAAATTCCAATTGCTATCAGATGATGCACATCCAAACAGACAGAAGGACAAGGTCTAAGCCATGGGTAGGCAAACTAAGGCCCAGGGGCCAGATATGCCCCAATCGGTCCGGGAATCAGTGTGTTTTTACATGAGTAGAATGTGTGCTTTTATTTAAAATGCATCTCTGGGTTATTTGTGGGGCATGGGAATTTTTTCATCCCCCCCCCAAAAAAAATAGTCTGGTCCACCAAAAGGTCTGAGGGACAGTGGACTGGCCCCCTGCTGAAAAAGTTTGCTGACCCCTGGTCTAAGCTGTTCTATCCATTTATCTGTCATCTATGGCCATAACAACTGTTACTTCCCCTGCCCCACCCCTGGCAATTTAATTTGGTTTGACGACAGCTGACTACAGCTGCAGAACTATTATCAATCCAGACACAACCTGTCATTGGTGCAGATAAAGGAAACCGCTCAATCTCTAGTAAACAGCAAATTCTTAAAATACCAAATAAAACCTCAGCTATAGCAGTACAAACAGAAGGGCCCCTCGACTCCTAGCTTTTGCCCTATTGGCTGAATATGTGTTAGTTCACATGAGGCTACATTCCAGACTGATTTCCATAGGATGGTCAGGGGACAAATTAGTGCATTGTGGAAGAAAAGTAAATTTGTAACAGAAATTTGTCCGAGGCACATTGTGATACTGTTATTCAAGACTGTTATATACTTTAAGCAGTTCTCCCTGAGTTGGTTTTATTCCAATTTGAAAGTCGAGCCATTTTTCATGTAAATAAATTCATTTTTGTAAAAAAAATGACCTGATTATGTCATGGAGGAAAAACACACATTAGCTAACTATTCCATATGTTTTTGCCTGTTATTTTACATCAGTATCCTGTGTGTACCAAAACAACTGTCTTGTGGTGAAGGCATTATTAGTTCCACACAGATGAAGAGATGTCACATTAGCTTTTTAAATGTTTCTATTTTAAAAAATAGATGGGAACAGGAGGAGAGAACTGAAACAACTTGTTTTCCAAAAGTGTGTGCTAAAGTGAGGTCTCTGGTTCTCACTTCTTCTGGAGAGCGATGAAAGATCTATTTTTGCTCATTAAAATAAAATAAATCATAGAGGGTTGTTTTATAGTATTTCTCTGGCTAAACTGCCACTTCTGGAATGGGATGGATTCATCGCATGCATCTTTATGTTAGCAGCAATCTTGACATCTCAATCTTAAAGAAAACAACTACTGATCTGTGTGTATAAAATATCTTGGGAAATAAGGGTGCATTCCAATCTAAATGCTTTTTATTTCCCAGCTGAGATGTCAGTCGCAGCCCATTTTGCTGGGTGTAGCTGTGGCACATCACCAGGACCCCTGGCAAATGTATGCAGTGAATTTTTTTGGAGGGGAACAGCTTGCAAGGACAATTGGGGAAGTGTGATGTGGCGCACATGATGTCACAACAATTTGAGCATCACACCTCCCCCCTATGCCGGGCAGTAGGTGAACATTTAGGGGACTAAACTAGTCCCCTTAGTCCACTGACTGTACACCACTGACCACTGCAGCTTATCTAAATGTGGCTGGGCCTGGAACAGTGTAGAGTGCTGGCTCAGATTGGCACAGCCCTGAACTTGCTGCTGAGCTGTAGTGATGGCAAATCCACAGATCTGAATGGGCTGCTCCTGCTTCTCCTTCACCTTAAAAAAATAAATTAAAAAAAATATAGAATTTCTTCAACAGTGTGTTAGCGTTTGCCCATAGGTAGTGTGGCTCCCATTGCTCTTTCCCAGCTCCTGCCAACCTAGCTGTTTGAAAGCATGCCAGGGCAAGTAGATACATAGGTAGCACTGCAGTGGAAAGGTAAACGACAGTTCCATATGCTCTGGTTTCCGTCACGCAGTGGCACCTTTTAATCTACTTGCACTGTGCACTTTTGAACTGCTAGGTTGGCAGGAGCTTGGACAGAGCAACGGGAGCTCACCCCGTCGCATGGATTTGAACCACTGACCTTCTGATCGGCACGCCCAAGAGGCTCAGTGGTTTAGACCACAGCGCTAACTGCGTCCCTGTGAAGAAGTGATACTACTTAATGAATTGAAGAGATAATGTGAAGCGCTTTAAACACTGAATTGGCACCTGAGATTTTGAGTTTCCCCTGCCCTCATGATCCTCAACTTGAAATTTACTATTTTCCATAGCTGCAACTGATGGTCTGTTGTTGCCATCAAGCTAGCCACTGGTGAAATGTGTGGCAGAAGGCTTTTGTTGAACAACTGAAGCATCTGATCAAAGCCTGTATTCTTGATCAAGGCTTATATTTTTTGATCAAGGTTGTATCTTAAAAATTAGCTTAAATTCACAAATGTTTCTTTTGAGGCAGGAAACCAGCAGGCAGCTGGCAAGCTCTTGGGCAGAGGGCCCCTCTGGTTTATTGCAGTCATAAAAAAAAGGGAATTACAAGCTGGGAACAAAAGGTCACACTGACCATACAAATTACAGAATACAATCAAGCTGCAATTAAGAGTTGGTAAATAGTAAGAATTATTGTGCCTCCCATTAGAGACTTGAGCCACATTTTCATAAGGTTAAAAGGGCAAATAGAAACAGCAGCTGAACTAGGGAAAGCAGCTCTCTGAAACTGCTTTGAAGCTTGAGAGAATTTAGCTTAGCTTTTACTAAGTTCCTTTCCTTCTAAAAAGCTATATATGTTAATGTATGAAATATATTGGCTTAAATGTAATTATGTAAAGGATTTAGAAAGTAAGAAATGTTAGATTCTTATGTTAGATTCTTATTTCATAGAATCATACAGTTGGAAGAGACCACAGGGGCCATCGAGCCCAGCCCCCTGCCAGGCAGGAAACACCATCAGAGCACTCCTGACATATGGTTGTCAGGCCTTTGCTTAAAGACCTCCAAAAAAAGGAGATCTTTCATTTATGATGATGCTGTGTGTGAAAAGGTGAACAAAAGATCTGTTCAGATAAAAATAGTCACATCTGTTTTAGCCATCTGCTCTATTTTAGAATGAAGGGGGCAAAGGTGATCTAGTAATTAAGGTGCCTTGTCAAGGCTAATGTAAGATGTATGGCTACTTGTTTGCCATTTATAAATAGAAGAAAATATAGCTCTCTGTCTCCCATAAAAGGTAATAGGAAATGGGTGCATCTTTTATGATTGGTTCTAGTAAACAGCCAATAGGAATTTCAACCAGGCTGATTGGACAAAGGAAGAGAAAGGGGGCTGGATTGAGGAAATATAAGTGCTGGCCATAATGGCAGGAGGGCAGGCCAGAGCTTGGTAACCATATACCACTGTGCCTCTCATTTATTTGTCTGACAAATAAATTATTATTTTAATTTCTCTATTGCTGCGTTGAATATTTCATTCCAGCTAAGCGTTAACCACAAGCAGGGTGCTACACAACAACAAAATAACAACAACATCGATAGCTGTATCAGCAAGGTCCTAACACATCTCTTGTCCTCCTGCATCACTTAGGAATTTACTTTTGACTGCAATGGCAACCTGTGAAACATGGCCGAGAACAGAAATAGGAAACTGTGGACCTCCAGAGTTGCTTTACTCCAACATACTACTTAAAGCATGCCATATTGGCTGTACTCACTGAGGTTGATGGGAACTGTAATCCAACAACATCTAGAGGGCTACAAGTTCACCATTCCTGAAGTAGAGTCACTGAACTATAACCAGGACTAACAATAATTCATTCCTGAGTAAGAGTCTGCTCAATTGAGAATTTTCTTAGGTCTTTATCATGAGTTCACCTTTTTAATACCTAGAGGGTACCCCAGTTTCATCTTTCAAATGTTTTTTGAAGTACTTTTTATTAACAATGCATGTGGATGCCGCAGGTTGTTGTTGTTTTTTAAGCAAAAAAGAAAGGGAAAAGAAACAAAGCAAAAAGGCTTCCCATGAGCAATGTATTATGCTGTTAATCTGTATTTAAATTGCAAAGTTGTTTAAGGTCATTGTTACTCTAAACTCTCTGCCAAAATGTTATGTTGGCTTCTGGCTACACTGAGCTGACAGAAATTGCAGCACTCGAGGGGTGATAAAAGCCACACCAAATCTCAGGCTGCAATGAGGGCCGTGAATAAATAAGAGCAAGGTCTGTTGGAAATAAAGACCTTTATGAACAGAGAAAAAAGGGACTGGCGGGTAGTTTATGACTATGATCTTATGCAAGCTAAGTGATATGTCCATAACAAAAGAAGGGGTGGTAAAACACATTTGTAAAAGCTTAAAGGTTTTAAAGTTTTGTAAAGCTGCCATTCAGCAAGCAACTTGTTGATTCCAAATGTGCTAGGAGCCAGGATGCAAATTGGTTCAGATGATAACTATTATTGGGCCTGCTATACTATTAAGGGGAGAGGTGAATGAGTTGCACAGTGGAATGTTTCTCTCAGCCAGCGATCAACTTATGCATGTGGTATGTAGAGCAAGCACCTCAGCAACTGAATGCATGTTGTTATGTATTATTGCTTAAAATATATATAGCTCATGTTTCCTTGACCTTCACCAGGGCAAGATGCAACGTAAAATTCTGGAAGAATTGATCGTTATTGTTATTTTTATTTTAATAATCACCAAATGAGCCAGAGATGGGGGACCTCAGGTTCAGGGGCCAAATGTGGACCTCTAGGCCACTCTGTCTTGCCCTTGGGACTCTCCCAAACCACATCCTTGCTGTACAAAGCTAACATTTATAAATCCTACTGTACTGTGGTCAAATTAACATTCATTGCTCTGCCTACTTTTACTCTGGCCCCACTCAGCACTGGCATGTGGTTCCTTGGCTTGAAAAAGGCTCTCCAACCTTGAGCTAAATAGACAATTTGGCTGAAGCAGTCCCTGGTTCAGAACTCTAGAAAGCCTGAATAAACAAGTCTGTCTTCACTTGGTGCTGAAATGATAACAATGCATTTTTTATCTATCTGATGTATTTATAGAGATAAAAATGCATTGTTGTCACCATATGTTGATGTAGTTACCACGAAGAAGAGTTGTAGTGTCACTGTCACTGTCACTGTCAGACAGATGCAGATGGTGGTAGAAGTGTGAGATAATCTTATGTTGGCATCTTACATTGGCATTACATTGAGAGACAATGGAGAGTTGCTAAAATATACTTTCCCCAAAGAACCGGAAGCATTTTTGCTCAGGTTGATGGGAGAAGAAATTGCAAAAGTAGATCAAAGACTATTTATGTATGCTACCACTGCAGCAAGAACTTTGTTGGCTCAAACGTGGAAATTACAAGAATTACCTATGACTGAGGAGTGGCAGATGAAGATGGTGGACTATGCAGAGTTGGCCAAACTGATTGTGAGTATCCGAAACCAAGGAGACCAAAAATTCCAAAGAGATTTGAGTGAGTTTATTGAGTATTTGAAAGATTTTTGTAAAAATGTGAAGACACTAGCAAGATTGACATGAATCCTGCAACAGAACGTACAAATAGTATCTGACCATGGATAATAAAAGGACTTGATATATATCGAAGGACAGAAATTGGCAGCTGGGGCATTGTGTATGGAGGTCCTGAGATGCCCAGACAACAAGACTCCACTCTCAGCCTCACTGATGTTCCCAAAGGAAAGCAGAGCAATGTGTCTGGCACCAGCTTGCCTACAGGAGTTACCAGAAGGAGGGGTATGAGGCACCATCCAACTGTCTTAAGGACTGAACTACAGATTTGGGTAGGGTTTAATCCTTAGCCTTTGCTTCTCCTGAAGATATCCTGTAAGGGTAATAATCTGGGTACTGATTTTATACCCATAGCCTCCCAAAGTTTACCAAGAATTTCAGAATACTCACTATAGGTTATAGGTTATCTTACTGAAACAAGATGGTGCATTACAGGAAACCGAATGACATAAAATAGAAAAAAAAGATACATGTACGCCTGTGTACTGGAAATATACACCACCAACCCTCTAAATCTACAGCAGCAAAAAGCTCCACCAGAAAAAAATGACACAGCAATTGGAAATCCAGTTTCTACTGGATCCAATAATAATCTTATTAACCCATACTAAAGTTATATAATCCGATGATCAGGATGATTTCCTACCAGCATAGTATATGTCAAATACTGGAGAATAGTAAAGCATTCCCACACTACCTGAATGAGAAAACAAAGTGTATGAATATACCACCTTGTTTAAACTTACTAACTCAATTAGAGGGAAAGAGAGCAGACAATAATGTAATAAATCCAATAAGAATTGAATTGTATTCACTATGTATTGGCAAAGCAAGGATAAAATTGCAGAAATGAGAACTATGTTCATTTTTTATGTTCGTATTTTAGGGGGGGTAGAGTACTGCTTGTTGATAGAAGAAGTGCTTTATTCAGTATTGTGGCTTAGACAGCTACATTTCTGTTTGTAAAAAATGACAGTGTAAATTTAAAATTTACAGTGTAAAAAAAACCCTACAGTGTAAAAATTACAGATGCAAATGATATACCACTAAACGTTTGGGTGTTAATCAGTTCCTGTACCACTGAGGCTATGACAATCTCCAGTCTCAGAAGGATTACTTTTACTTTTCTAGTCATTCCGCAGCATAATACCTGATGACTACTTGAGTACAGTGGAGGAATATGGCAGAATGCGGTACCCAAAGGCTTCTTTGCAGGCCTCCAGTGCTGGTTATCTGGGTGCACGATGGTTTTATCAACTAGACCAGCAAAATATTGCTGGTTGGCAAACTTTGAGGAATATATAACACAATACAGACATGCTTGAAGCAGACAACCAGGGTACCTTTTTAAGTAGCTTACTCTGGAATTTGAACAGCAGAATACTTAAGCAAAAATGGTCCACTTATCTTAGCTCTAAGGTCTCCCCCCCCAAAAAAAAAAATCCAAGCTTGAAGCTGCCTCATGAGGCTCCTGCATTGTTCAAAGAGTACCAAGTGGTTAACAGTATCATCATAGCATATTTAATGTCTAGCTGACAGAAGGATCTTCATCATTTGTTATTTCTCCTAGAGCTTTCTATGGAAATTGCTCATTTACTCTAGGCAGTGTTTGGTTTGATGTGAGCTCAGGCCTGAGAAATCATCCTTTGTAAAAAAAAAGGGGGGGGAGGAGAGACCTCAGCGGAGCTGTATATGGAAAGATAAGATTGTATTTTGCCCAGGTTAGCACAATACAATGATCAAACGTTGTCTGACATTTATACAGGCTGTCAGGCAATAGCTCAGGCACAAGACCAGCCTCTTATGCTAGCCCTAGAATTACAATTTGAAGTATAGTTTACTATTCAGCCCATATTTTGAGAGTTTACTTAAGCCCGATGGGACGAAATCTAGATGTGACACATAAAGGGGTTAGAATTGAAAGGAGAGGTGCTTGGCGATATGCTGGGCTATTATTGTCAACAGGATGTCAAGTCTCACTGCTTTCCTGCTAGGACCAGTCTGTAACTAAATAAGAGCTTAACATTATTGCTGGGCCCAGTATCTTTGAAGTTCAAGGAAGTTACTGAGAACCCCTCCCCAAGATTACCTCCAAGGAACATATCTCTGTCTGAGGAGGCCACAGGCCCAAGCATTCCACCCTCACCTCTGGACAATTCATGAGTACCCCAAGGATCAGATATGATGGCAAGGGCCATAGTTCAGTGGTAGAGCACCTGCCTTCCAGATTCAATTCCCAGCATGTCCAGGTAGGGCAGGGAGAGATTCCTGTCTGGAATCCAGGAAAGTCATGGCCAGTCAGTATAGACAATTTTGAGCTAGATGGATCATGGTATGAGGCAGCTTTCTATGGTTCTGTGGCAGTGTCCAAGTGGAAGTTGAGAAATGAAAGTGCAGTGTTCACCAGGAAGCAAATGGTGTCCCATCACTGAGACATACTCTTGAGGAGGAAGGCAGACTTCAGTGTGCTCTGTTTTAGGTCTATGATGTGCCAGAAGAAGAAGAATAGTTTGGATTTGATATCCCTCTTCATCACTACCCTAAGGAGTCTCAAAGCGGCCAACAATCTCCTTTTCCTTCCTCCCCCACAACAAACACTCTGTGAGGTGAGTGGGGCTGAGAGACTTCAGAGAAATGTGACTAGCCCAAGGTCACCCAGCAGCTGCATGTGGAGGAGCGGGGACACGAACCCGGTGCCCCAGATTACGAGTCCACCGCTCTTAACAACTACACCACTCTGGCTCCCGCCAGGAAGAGTTGGGACAGCAGAGCCAGCTATAAAGCTCTTTAGTTTAGTGTTAACCATAGTTGATGCAGCAACCGCTGTTCTCCTGCCACATTTTCTAGAAATCTGTTGCTGGAAAGCTCCTCTGCTTTCAAAAACCCGTTGGACCTTGGACAGCTCCTTTGCCTTGTTGGTAAGGCCAGATTTTCAGCAGGGATTTTCTTCTTCTTAAGAGTATTTTCTTTTTCTCTGAGGGAAACTGAAAAAGCTTTCAGCTCCTAAATAAAATATACTTACAAGACAGTCTTGTTTTCCTTAGAGCTTCAGATTGCCATAGTTTGAACAATCACATCTGCCCTTTTCTTCAGCTATCATGACCTCACAACTGCCACGTATACCAATTGAACTCTACGATGCCACCTAGCTCACAACCTCACTGTGCAGATGTCTGCTCAGAAGCTGTCTATGGTCTGCACTGGACCAGTCAGAATTCTAAAGCCTTGTGCCAGCTGAACACCAGTAGCCACTTGATGGAAACTGGGTTGAATACAAAGATGGCTATCATTCCGTTCTATGATCACACAGAGCTACCTGCTTTCTATCTTGTTCCAGTAAGATAAAAGTTAGAGATTTCTAGGGTGACCAAAAAAAGAGAGATTATGAAGTAGATCAGTGGAGGGTGTGGTCTGGTGAAAGAGGGTTGCCCTGGGGAGAAGGTATGGCCTGAGAAGACTTCCAAGGGCCAGAGAGTGAGACTTGGAAGACCACATTTATCCCCCAGACCTAAGGCTCCCTTTTTGAAATGTTTGTAGATTTTGCAGGTGGGTGTTCCCACTCTGGTACATATTCTCTTATTCTTTCTTTCTGTTTCTCTCCCTCCCTCCCTCATTATGTTACTTCTTTCAAGTACTGTATTCCAAGTATTTGATCAGAAATATATAGTCCACCATCAAAAACAATAATTGTTTGTTTAGGGGGGGAAAGGACTGGAAGGTTAGTCTCCCACCCTTAAGACACACATATATATTACAACTTTTTGTATTCATTTCTTTATATAGTGAAACCGTCAGATCAAACTGAAAAACTAAACTTTTCTGGCATTAAACGAGTTGTATAATTGATATGATTAATCAATGGGCTATTAATTACTAATATAAGGAAAACAGTTTTGCTAGTCTTATTGAAAATAGGCAATGGCCATTTCACTTTTTATTGCATATATAGTTAGGGGATAATTTGGATTTATATGTCTGGGGGCATCCAAAGCATATAAATGGAGTGGGGGGGATGACCAAAAATGCATTTGTCCTTATCAGAAGAAAAGGTTTAACTGCTTGCACCGGTGGGATTGTTCTGAAAAGACTATGGATGCTGTGAAGAGTGAGAATGAGAAGCTACCACCCTGGGATTAACTGATAAAGACAAGGTCACACACATGCTTGCTATCACTTGCACCATCTGTCATCCCATAAAGGGACTACTGGCTTGAAAGAGAAATACATATCTCCATCTGATGTTTTGTCCAGCTGGCTGCTCGAAAAGATCATTTCTCAAAGGTTGCCCTTTTGTTTGGCGTGATGTGATATTCTCTGCACAGTCTTATTTTCCCTGATCCCTTTTAGATCTGCACACATCTAAATAAGAGCATACACTTATTTGGCTCAAAGTGTACATTCAGCTTGAGCTGTCTCAAAAGGTTTAGCAGGGAGCTGAATAAGTGAAAAGTGATGCAGCTATTGATGGGGAGTTAGCTTGAGAGTTCATCTGCTTGGGAGGTGTTGCATGTTTGGGGGCAGACAACAGAATACTCTTCACAAGCCCTCTGCTAAAAGCAACTTTGACCTTAATGTGCACAGCAGTTACAGTGTCTAACTGCAATTGACAGGCTTCGCTCAGCATTTATGATGTGTTTGCATAGGCCCAGTCTTGGAGGAATTAATTTGTAGCAGGAGTGATTCTAAACCATACCTGAGCCAAAGTTTATGGAATAGATATTTGGTGCTGACATACCAGGTTAAATAAACTTCAAAGAATATTATCAAAACACCTTCACACCTTGCTTTTATTTGTCATCTCATCCTGTGCTTCTAATATATGTGATTACTTTTTTTTGAAGTAATGGATTAAAAATGGATATTAGTGAAGAATGGACTGCAGTCTTCCATAAGCTGAGCACGTTTGTGCCTTGGTATTTTTTGTGGAATGATGAAGCGCACACTTCATTTCCTCCTGCTAAATTCATTGGTGGGGAAAGTACTTATTTTGGTCTAGGCCTGTGCCCCAGAATATTAAAAGTTAGCATCTCAAAAAACTGGGACTGACTTTACTGTGATGCCCTAAGGCCACATTCATATAAATTTACAGCCCTATGATAATGTTTTAGACACTCGTGGCTTTTCCCAAAGAATTCTGGGCTGTTGTTTATTAAAGATGTTGAAAGTTGATAGGAGACCCCTATTCTCCCAGAGCTACAGTTCCCAGAGTAGCAGTTCTTCTTCCCAGGGACCTCTTCAAATTCTAGCTTGATGGTGGTAATAGAGGTCTCCTGAGAGTTCTCCTTTAACAAGCTACAACTCCCAGAATTCTTTGGGGAATGCCATTGTTACTTAAACTGCACCATAGTGCTTTAAACATGTAGTGTGAATATGGCCTTAGGTAAAGGGACCTCTGACCATTAGGTCCAGTCGTGACTGACTCTGGGGTTGTGGCGCTCATCTCGCTTTATTGGCCGAGGGAGCCGGCGTTTGTCTGCAGACAGCTTCCAGGTCATGTGGCCAGCATGACTAAGCCGCTTCTGGCGAATCAGAGCAGTGCATGGAAATGCCGTTTACCTTCCCACCGGAGTGGTACCTATTTATCTACTTGCACTTTGACGTGCTTTTGAACTGCTAGGTTGGCAGGAGCAGGGACCGAGCAACGGGAGCTCTGTTGGGATTCGCAGGATACTGAGGAAGTCTGCAGGCTTCAACAGGATGATGCAATACTCTGTGAAGTGCTGAGTCAGAGAGACTTAGCAGGAGGGTGATTAATGTGATTGGCTATCACCTGTTTTAAAAAGGAAAGCCTGTTCAACAGTAACTGTGGTGGTTGTGGTGTGGTGGTGCTGTGGTGGAGAGTATTCGTTTGCCTTAAGGAGCAGGTACTCTGTATGGACTGTTTTTGTAAATACTTGTATATAGCTCACATTAAAAAGACTGCACTGAAAAGAAACCTGGGACTCTGAGCGTTTCTGCTGGAAGCGCCGCGAGGAATTCGCGACAAGCTCACCCCGTCGTGGGGATTCGAACTTCTGACCTTCTTATCGGCAAGTCCTAGGCTCTGTGGTTTAACCCACAGCACCACCCATGTCCCTTGAATATGGCCTTAATGATATCCATAATTGTGTGGGAAATGTTTCATAGTCAGTGCACACCAACCACTGCACACTCCTCTACTATTTTTATTTTTAATCTCTGCAAATGCTCACGTATCCCACAGTGTTCCCTAGAAATCTCCTTTCTACCTTATTTTGGTTCAAGGTGGCTCTTCAGCTCAATAATCAATAATCCAATAATTTGGAAAAGCTGAATGACCACAGCATCAAGCAAATATTTGAATATGTGGAAATGCCATTGTGGCTCTTACGATGGATCCATGTCTAAGTTAGTTGTACTTAGGTTCCACTGAAATCCATATGGAAAGTAAGTTTTAGGCTGCTCAGTTCTCTTTATGCATTGAGTGGACCGTCACCATTTGTCAGGTGTTAGCATAGAGAAAGCAAATTGTGCACCTGTGTGACTCAACCCTAAACAAATACAAAATTTCGATTACTGTGACTGAACATTTTTAACCAGTTATGCCACTTAACAAGTTGACTTCTTAGCCTGAGGCATAAAGGGCAAGAAACTGCGTATTTCCATTCAATGTAGGAAATTCAATGGTGCTTTTAGTGAGTTAAATGCTACTTCAGCACTGGCATTGGGACAGCATTCTCAACCGTATCTGAGTGTAGCAGGCTAACTTAAGAGGTGCAGGGCAGCCCCTGTTTTCCTGAGGCAGCCATTTTCCTCACCTAATGATAGGGCTGGCTCAGGCTATTAAAGCTGCCATTGTATATAAGCTTACTAAACTCTATTGCTCACAATGGTACATACTCCTGAGTAAACATGCATAGGATTGCGCATGTCACCTCACCGGGAAGCTTTGCTGTTTGGCAAGGTATCCGGATAATTGCTGAAGACTTTAAAAACAGAAACAAACTAATTTTAGCAGCTTAGTTTGTCCCATTATGTTCACAATATTTCCTGTAAAAGACAGCAGCGCACCTTCCATATGTTGGTAAATAGCTGTGTATATATAATTCTAACGGTTCTATTTATACTGCTAATTTAGCAGTTGGAAGTATATAAGCTTTTTGTGTCCTTATTTTCCCTTGCAATACTTGAAAACATACTGCTTAGCAGTGGGAAGCCTTATATTACGAAAGAGACGAGAGTGCATTAAGTAAAAACACTTAATTTTTGTTTGGTGCCCCACCTCACCTCTTTAGCATTTCTGCTGTGATCTGAAACAATAAAATAAAGTTACTTACACATTCAGTATGCTGTAATTTCTCATTTGCAACCTGTTTGCTGCAGTCATAGAATATATGCATTAATAAGCTCCTGGGGCGGTCTGAGACCTGTTCTTATTTAGGACGAGTAAACGACAAACCATGATGTAGCCCCCCAAAAACACATGTTTCCTCAGGTATAAGTTCATTGGAACTTACTCCCAAGCGAGTGTATACAGTGGTACCTCGGGTTACATACGCTTCAGGTTACAGACTCCACTAACCCAGAAATAGTACCTCGAGTTAAGAACTTTGCTTCAGGATGAGAAGAGAAATTGTGCTCTGGCGGCACGGCGGCAGCAGGAGGCCCCATTAGCTAAAGTGGTGCTTCAGGTTAAGAACACTTTCAGGTTAAGAATGGACCTCCAGAATGAATTAAGTACTTAACCCGAGGTACCACTGTATACAATTTAGTTTGAAGGCTCATCCACATTCCACTTATCCTGCCACTTTCCAGCAGGAAAACCTTGTTGGGAAGTGAATAGATGCCAGGAGAGGCTATATTTGTTAGATATTATCCTTCCTTCCTTCCTTCCTTCCTTCCTTCCTTCCTTCCTTCCTTCCTCCCTCACATTTGTGAGGCAGCTTAAAAGGGAAGCTAAGGTAGGCAGGTGCAGGAAGGGTGCAACTGCTGGTCTTAAAGGATGAGCAGATTCACTACAGAGAAGATGGTCTTTCAAGTGTCTTTGTCCCAGGATGTTTAGTTATACCCAACAGCTTTAATTGCACCCGGAAGTGGCCTGGGATCTAGCACTGTTGATATGATCAGGGGATGGCATGGTCCCAGCAATTTAATGCAATTTATGCCCAGGCGCCAAATGTAGCCCTTCAGACTTCTCTACCTGGCCCTCAGAAGTCTCCTTGTACCACAACTCTTACCAGGCCTACTTTGCCGCCTCCTGGATTGAATGTGCCCTTGAACTTTGATAATGCTTCTCACTTGCCCCGAAGAAGGATAGAGAAGGATTTGAGTATATGTAGAAGAGAAAAGCAAGAAAAACAAGTTGTGTAGCTATACAATTTAAAACTTGTCTCTATCCTACCAAACAGGCATGGGTGGAGTCTAGTAATAAAGTCAGGCAACAGAGAGGATTTAGGGTCTCTCTGGCCTGTCTCTGGTGTCACAGTCCTGGGATGCAGGTATGAGTTAGACTGCAATGCTTGCTAGAGATCTAGCAGCTGCTGAATAATTCTACTGTGTGGTGGTGGAAAAAGTTGGCCACTTTTCTCTCTATGATATTTTCTGGAAGGTTCCTTCTGCTTCGCTCCCAAACCTTCTGTTCCCTCTGGGGGTTCTGAACCTGCTGCCCCATACACTGCGCCTCAGGCATATCATATTGTTTAGGGTTACCTGAGTAATTATACTTTAGAGCAGAATGCTTTTCTCAAGTGTCCACAAGTCCCCAGATTCCTTATTAATTATAAGTCCATTGTGATGAACGTAACATTTGCATCAATGCCATTAATTTCACTCTCTCTGATTTTAAATCAAGTGCCACTCGTCACTTGCTGATTAGCCAGAATTTTGCTGGACAGCTGATTATATCCTTGTTGCTCTATGAAAAGCATTCCCATTTTCCTTTGTAAGAAATCATCGTGGTTGAAAAATAAATAACATCTGCTTCTAATCTCCTTACATAAAACAGCATTTAATGCTGGATTACCAGCTTCTGGTACCCAGGGTATTCTGAGCAGTTTGTGAATACACATATTGATTAAATGGTGGTGTTAGTTACATAGGTCTTATTCTCCCATCGCTGAGCCATCAATATGAATTGCTTGCCCTCTGATGTTTCACAGATGAAAGGGGTGTTGCAAGTACACACCCCTGCATATTTGTAACTCAGGGTGCATGGGGAATTTGAGTTCTGTGAGTTCTGATACAAACTGACTTTATTGCAGTAGATTGGGCTATTTAATTTTAATGTTATTTTGAGTATTGCTCCAAGTTTTATTGTTCGTAAAAACTCTGAAAAGCAGCTGTGCTGAGGGTAGGGGGTGACCAGGGGTTGGGAGCCTCTGGCTCAGGGTCAAAGGTGGCTCTCAAAGGGACATTCCCCAAACCACACCCCTGACCAGTCCTGCTTCACACCCTCCTTGAGGTAAGATTTACATTTGCTGCTCTGTCCTTTTTGCCTCTGACCTAACCCACCACAGGCATGTGGCCCTCAGAATGTTTTCCAGAAGGGAGTGTGGTCCTCAGGGCAGTGGCGTTGCATCCTTCACTGGTGCCCGGGTCACACACAAACATACATGTGTGAACCAGGTGGGACCAGGGACTGGGCGCAGAGGGTTAACAAAACCTGCCATGCCAGTTCAATCCTCACTGCTGCCAGGCAGGTGAAGGGCACAGAGGGTACACAGAGCCGTGCAGTGCCACCTACCCGCATTCCCACACAGGGGGAATCCTGGCCAGCCAACGTGGCTCCAAGGCCGAAGGAAGGAGAACTGGCACCCAGTGCGGGGTGTCGGGGTGGGGCAAACCACCTAACGGTGCATGCGTGTGCACCGTACGTACAGCACATGTGTGGCACCACTACATACGGTGCATGCACGCGTGCCGTAAGTGTATGGTTTGCTCTGCCCCCGACACCACCAGGCAGTTTGCCAACGGTGTCACTCGAGCGCCATACAGATGGCAGCAAGATCCCTCCATGCCACTGCAGCCACAAGCAGAGGATCCTCTGAACACGGCTGTGGTGGCGCGATGGTGGCGACTCACAGCGGCGCACCCAGGGGCAGTGGGGTGAGAATGCCACGGGGGGCTTGCCACCCCCCACAGATATGGCACCTGGGGCGCGCCACCCCACCCCTTCCTTCACCACTCCATGGCCCTTGGTGGGCACATCGCCCAATGCTGACCAGGCAGCCATTCAGCAAGGGAGCTGTGTGCGCGGTGGCAAGGCCAGGCCAGGCTCCAGGGCTCAGAGACCCCTGGCCACAGGCAGGGCAGAAATCCCTGTAGGGGGGTGCCTGGCTCACCCCCTTTCAAAATCATGTTCCTGGGCTATGATCCCCCTGGCCCTCCCCACACTATGCCCCTGCCTCAGACTGAAAAAGGTACCCCAGTTATAAGGGGGAAATCTTTTCTTCCATTATCACCCTCCTGACAGAACTCCCCCTTGAAGCTCTTTCTGTCTCTGAAGCCAAATAGCAACTAGGAGGAGGCAATTTTCAGCAGGACTGCAGCATAATCGTAAGCTGACTTTCTTTATGGGAGTTTCAGGCTGAAATGCATCAAACTAAAGTCCTTTATATTTCACAGTGTGCCACACGAATCAAAATAAGGAGGAGGAAATCATTTTAATGAATAAAGAACACCCTATTCATTATTCATCTGCTTATGATTTAACAAATAGTTTGGGCAATACAAATTTTCTAATTTTAATGAAAATTGGTACAGTAATTCATAAATATCAAAGTATGTTATTTGAACGTGTCAGATCTGTGCTGCTAAAAATGCGCCAGGAATTATCACTTTGACTCTTTGACTTCTTTTGAAAAAACAGAAGTTGTTTCTTGGTAAATGGATCTGATGTCAACTAATGCTCTTCTTATGTCAAAAACTTCAAGAGCAGTGAAGACAGGGTTATATAAATTATGTGACGGTTAGTGTGTTTCTATACCTGCTTAATGAGAAGTAACAGAGTAATCCTAACCCCCATATTTGGCATCTGAAAAGGGTTAGGATGGGGGAGAGTCGCCCTCTGCTAACAAAAAAGATACCCCCATAGTTCCAGTGGTCCCAAGTACACCCGAGGAAAGCTCCATGGGCAAAATCAATGTTTCTGCCAGTGGTAACTCTTATAACCTAGGATCTACTGGATCCAATGCTTTTAGCAGCATTCTTGAGATTCTCCAAGGTTGGTCTGGCCAACAAAATACGTTCGTCTGAAGCTGGTATACTTATTAGTTCTCCTTTCCCAGCAAAACCAATGGGAGGGATTTTTTTTAATTTAGAAAATGGGGAACAGGAATCATGATTTCTTAGAGAGGTTCTCTTTACTAATGAAATTTTCCTATACTAACCATACAATGCTATGCATGTCTACTCAGACTTGAGCTCAATGAGATTGACTTTTAGATAAGTGCTAGCATGGATGGAGAACTGGTGGCTCTCCTGATGTTGCTGAACTACAGCTTCCATTATCCCCAAGCACCATCTATGCTGCTGAGGCTGATGGGAGTTGGAGGGCCACAGGTTCCCCATCCCCATAGCTGTCAACCGTCCCTTATTTGGCGGGAAACTCCCTCATCCCAGCACCGTGTCCTGCTGCTGTCCCTTATTGATGATGTCCCTTAAATTTTCCGGGTTTCAAAGGAAGCAGCTCCTCTCCCTCCCTCCCTGCTGGCCAGGGAGGAGGGAGGCTCCAACTGTGTTGCTTGGCTGTGTTGCTTACCCAATAAGGAGCCTAAGAACGACTGGGGGGTGGAGCTTGCATGCCTTGTGCCGATCAAATCGGCTGTGTTGCCTGGGGACTTACCTTTGCTCAGCGCTTCCCAGCAGAGAGGTGATGGTGGTTTTCCATGCTGCATCCCCTTTGCTGGGTTGCTGTGCTGTGGGAACCACCGCTTGAGGCTTCGTTTGGCTCCTGGCTGGGCTTTCTGCCTTTGGCTCAGAGGGGCTCAGAAGCTGAACATATCTGTGCTTGGAAAATCCCTTATTTTGGCTGCTGATCCCTTATTTTTGAGGCTGCTGGTCCTTTATTTTCAAATCTGTAAGTTGACAGCTATGTCCATCCCTGGTCTATAGGATTAGCAGCCATCAGCAGCTTTCCTTCTTGCCACAACTTATGGCTGGTGAGCAGTGTTACGACTGGTGCTTCCATTCTTAAGGAAATCAGCCCTGAGTGCTCACTGGAAGGACAGATCCTGAAGCTGAGACCCCAATACTTTGGCCACCTCATGAGAAGAGAAGACTCCCTGGAAAAGACCCTGAAGTTGGGAGATGCACAAGGAGAAGGGGACGACAGAGGACGAGATGATCAGACAGTGTTCTCGAAGCTACCAGCATGAGTTTGACCAAACTGTGGGATGCAGTGGAAGACAGGAGTGCCTGGCGTGCTCTGGTCCATGGGGTCACGAAGAGTCGGACATGACTAAACGACTAAACAACAACAACAACAACCATGGGGGTGTTAGGGTGGATAAAGGAAGGTGGGTGGCACTGTGGTCTAAACCACTCAGCCTCTTGGGCTTGCCGATCAGAAGGTCAGCGGTTCGAATCCATACAATGGGGTGAGCTCCCGTTGCTCTGTCCCAGCTTCTGCCAACTTAGCAGTTCAAAAACACTCCAGTGTAAGTAAATGAATAGGTACTGCTGCAGCAGGAAGGTAAATGGTGTTTCCGTGCACTCTGGTTTCCATCACGGTGTTCCGTTGTGCCAGAAGCGGTTTAGTCATGCTGGCCACATGACCTGGAAAGCGAGATGAGCACCGCAACCCCATAGTAGCCTTTGCCTGGGCTTCACCGCCCAGGGGTCCTTTACCTTTACCTTAGTGTGTATTTGTGTGATCAATTCTTCCCAATGCCCCCCGTGGTTTGCACTCTTAAAAATGGTACATTTTAAAGTCGGTTACCTGTTGAAATGTTGACCAGCTTCATTAAGATCTGCCTTTACTGAGCTGTGTTCCCAAGCAATACCCTCTGCTGTTCTGGACGGGGCATTATAACAGGGTTCTATACGCAGATACACTCTGTATTTGTGGACAGCTGCAGGTGGACAACAGCCAGCAGCATTATTTATTACATTGCCCACTATATACAGAATCTGGGAGGCACTTTTTAAATCTCTTGTTTGTCCAGAAAAGCTGTCTATCCCTAGCAGAGAGGGTTCTATGGCTCAACAATGCTAATACTCCAGTGACTTTCAATGTGGCCCTCTTTGCATTGGCAGCAAAAAAAGATCAGGAATAAGGACCTGGACTAAATTGCAATAAACTCTAAGGGAGATTCAGAGTTCTAATTAGGAAAATAGTGTGTGCTGTGTGGAGTTGCCAATCTATGTGTGCATATGCATTTTATGATTTTGATGCTTCAGACAGTGGCTCTTCTTTTTATATACAGTTACATAGTTATATACAGTGCTTTTTTCTAAAAAAAAATGTTTAGGGGGTAGTTTCATTTTCTTACTCATATTGAAATACTGCCCCTCAATGAGGCCAAATCTAGATTCACAAAATGTTTAGGGGTATGTGTACCCCTGCTTCCCCCCAGAAAAAAAGCACTGGTTATATAGATATTCCATTACCTGACAATGTTTGTATGGTTTTGTCATGGCCTTTGGCTAGTACAATAAAGCTTTCTTGCTTACCTTTGTATAGTGGTCTATAGTAACATTTGCATGGATCGCTCCACCTACTTTTCTTCTGGGATGCGGGTGGCACTGTGGGTTAAACCACAGAGCCTAGAGCTTGCCTATCAGAAGGTCAATGGTTTGGATCCCCACGACGGGGTGAGCTCCCATTGCTCGGTCCCTGCTCCTGCCAACCTAGCAGTTCAAAAGCATGAAGTACAAGTAGATCAATAGGTACCGCTGCAGTGGGAAGGTAAACAGCGTTTCCGTGTGCTGCTCTGGTTCACCAGAAACGGCTTAGTCATGCTGGCCATGTGACCCAGAAGCTGTACGCCGGCTCCCTCGGCCAGTATAGCGAGATGAGTGCCACAACCGCAGAGACGTCCGTGACTGGTAGTTCTACAACATCTGGAGTTGTCTGTTGGCTATGTAGTATAAATTGTAAATGTCAGTGCTAAGAGTGTTTTGTTTTTGTTTTTGTTTCCCAGTGGTTCAATTCCTAATACCTACAAACGGCATGACAATTTCCACCAACAAAAGAAGGTTAGAATAATGGTCTTCTGGGACACACATATCCCCCAGCCCAAAGGGGTGTGCAGTTTAGTCTTCTTACATCACATTAATAGGAACATCACAGGCTAGTTCCCCCCCTTCCTTTCCCTCCCTCCCTCTGCTTGGTCTCAATCATACACAAGGTATCATACAGCTAAGTTCCACCTGGCTGAGCAACTGGCTTACAACAATCTCAGCAAAGCATACAGCTATCTTTATATATATATAAGATAATGGGGGGAAAGACCAGTGTTTGTTTGTAAAACCCAAAGCTTTTCAGAGATTTGTTTTTCTCAGCTCTGTCTGTCACAAACCTCCAGGTACTCTCCCCCCCCCCGAGATTGTTATATGGTGTGTGTTGTGCCACAGAACAGATTTAAGCTGGTTTTCAGCAGATAACTCAGAAAACATCAACCCAGCTAATGGATATTCACTTCAGTGCTGCCATACAAGATCCCACATAATTGTTTCAGAAGTCTGTTCAGATGGGTGCAATGCTTTCTTTCTTTCTCCCTGGGGATATTCAATGGTACACAGTACCAGCACCTTTTTTTTCTAGAGGAAAACCACTGGTTAAAAATGTGGCACTTACTGCAACAACTTCATGGTGAATACAGGCACCTTTCTTTCTAGAAAGAATGTGTGTGGGGTTTTTTTAAAAAAACTTTAAGGTGGTTTTTTTTATTTAACACCTTATGGTTCAAATGCAACCCGGAATAAATGTCTCCAGATAACCTGATTATTTAGCATTCATCCTGCATTGTTTGCCCAAAGCTTGCCCCAAGGCTATGTGATGTCCACTATTTACTGAGCAGTATTTCTGATTCATTAGTGTTCAGGTTATTTGGCATCCAATTCCATATTGGGCATTCAGTCTGAATTGCATCTGCGAAGGTTACACCACTTCCTGTCAATCAATTGCTACCCCACATCGTCAAGAACATTGCCTCCTAATTTCCCTTTCCGCAAGGAAACCCTCTTTATTTTTTAAAGTGAGTTTCATTCACTTTCATTCCATAAATAAAACCACATTTTTATGTCATGTGTCCGAACTCCTCCTGTAAAATAGTAACAGTCTGGAGAAAACCACTTGCAGATTTAGCTTTTTAAACAGCATACTTTTGGGGGTTTTTTTTTAAAACAACCTAGGAGTATTAATTTTATTTTTTTGCATCATTTGTCAGGGACGTTTCACACACCTTGGCACATGGCTAAGGTGAAATTATCAACAGGACAAACAGGATGCATTTTTAACAAGTCGCCTGGGGCATGAACCCAAAAGACATTGAGGCTCAAAAAATAACAAGTCAGAATTCACAGATGTCAAATACTGTCGGTAGCAAAAAAAAACTACAACCACAAATGGCTGTTTCTGCCAAGGATGTCAGGGCAGCAAGATAGATTGTAATGTGAGCAGGTAGTAGCTATTGCTTCTGTCCTGTCAGGATCACCATATGCTATATTTTTTCCAAGGCACTGTCATCTTCTTAAGGGTTTTGACAATGCTGTTTTCTCAAGTGGGTCTTTTCCTTTTTGCAGCTCTTTTTTTAAACAACAGTGCTCATAATATTCATATTTGGGAGGCTGCCTGCCCTGAATCTGTTGCCACAAAGTTAAGCTGTGCTGCTCACTTACAGTAGATGAGGAATCCTACCTGATTTCTCATGGCAGCCCTAATAAATATTATTATTATTATCATAATCAAATCTGTATGCCACCTTTTCTCCAAGGAATCCATATCAGCTTAACTGAGGTTGCCCCACTTCATCAGAAAAACTTTGTGTGGGATATTCGGCTGTGAGATATTCAGCTAATAATATGCTTCCTGGCAGAGGTTGAGTCTCCTTACTGCAAGGCCAACCATAGCATGGCTGTGATTATATATCCCCTTCAAATCTTTGCTTGAGGAATTTTCTAGATTGTCATTCGTGACAATCGTTACCACATCTACTCAGAAGTAAATCCTGTTGGATTTAATGCATCCAGGTAAAAGGGATTAGGATTTCAGCCTCAGACATTAAGAAGGGCAAGTCTGAGAGCCAAGGCAAAAGCATTTGAGTTGTATAACTTGAAACTGTGCCTAGTAACTGTTTTCAGAATGTCCAACTCTGTCTTTTTTCAAGCTAGAAAAAAAACATGGTTTCATAAAGCTTCCCATTTGTGACTAAGCATAGTCCTTAGAAATCTCAACAATTGTTTTAAAGTCCCAGAAGCTCTTGTTGTCCCAAAGGTTGCCATGACCACGATATTATGGTCATGCTTAGGATGAATGCAATTTCTGCTACTAATAAAAATAAAACAAATAAATATATTCTGTGTTTTGAGGTTGGTGCTGTGCTTTTCAAATATTTATGATTGGCATTTCTAGAAGTTTGCCGCATTGGCAAGCGGGCTGTAACAATTGCTCTGATGTTGCTTTGCAGCAGCTGCAGTTGGCTGGGACTCTACTCAGGAAATAAAAGAAAACGATGCTTTAGAGTGATATTCAACATTTAAAGGGCCACAAGAGTTTACTGGGGATGACGTTACACTCTGAATCGGTAGATCTTTATTCCCAGGACTAGTCTTAGCCTTCTGCCTTCACAATGCATATTCCAGCATCCCATCCCCCCTAGGCTGTATCTACTCAGCAGCCCAATCTGTTCCTCCAGCAGTGGACCAATGTATGTGCATGTAATTTTATACAGCTATCCAAGAATGGGAGCATCAAAGTAGTGTCATCTTGACAGATCTTGAACCCTTTCCCTGCTTCCTTTAGCAGTATCTGTTTCTGGGTGGGGACTGTGCATACAAAACATTGCCATGTGTCCATGCAGTAGAAAGATGTGTTAATGGTAGCATTGTGCACCTGTGTATCAAGGACACACAACCAGAGTCTGGTTGTGTGTCCTTGATACATAGGTGCACAATGCTACCATTAACACATCTTTCTACTGCAAGTTTGGGGAACCTGTGACCTTTTAAATGCTGTTGGATTCCAACTACCATCAACAGTCCCAGCCAGCATGGGCAATGGTCAGGGATAATGGGATGTGTAGTTCAATAACATTTGAAGAGCTCCAGGTACTTATTAGAACAGGTGACTGCACACACACACTAAGGGACAATGCAGATTGGACAGCTCTACAAATTTGCCAGCACTTATACTGCCAGACAATGCATTGTCTTCAACATCAGCATCACTCAACCTCATGACAGAGATACATTTAAGAAAAGCAATGTTAAATATGCAGGTGTTGGCAATGCTTGAACCAACTGCTCTTCCACAGAGTTGAGTCTGCATTCTTTACAGTTGCATCAGCATTTTTCTCTATTTTCCAAAGCTCATAACTCGATCATAAAAATCCACTCTGAGCTATACATCACAGACCAAAAACATATTTTCAGATTTGCTGTTCTTGAAATATATAGTTGTAAACATGGCTTTTCCCAACAGTACTATTCACATCCTTCCGTTGTCTCGATAGATTGCAGAACTAGACTGCCTTGCTGCTATTTCCCTCCCTGATGTGCATAGTAAACATAGCTGGAGGGATTCATTTATCTATTTTCTTTAATGCCAACATTTCACAGGCGCACTCATATTGTTTCTGTAAATAGTTGTCTTTTGTACTGTATTTAACAGCAAAGAAATGCTTGGAACTATAGAATGTAAATATGCTTCATCTGAAGTCCTTCATGAGAAACTCATTTGCACCAAAGGGCCACAGTTGGGAAAATATATTGTGTGGGCTGGAGGGATGCAGCTGATTTGATGTTTAAATTCTGTGAAAGTTAATGTAGCTTACACATTTTGTGAATCGTGGAAGCCCAACTAATGCAGTTACTCGAAAACATCCTGTCCCAAGGGTGCCAAAATTTGCCAGCTCAGTTCTTAAGTCTAGTAGATACATGAATGTTGACGATGGCAAATTCAAAATTGACATCCTATCTCAACATGGCAGTGGGCTATTTCAGATCTGACATCATGACCCATCATCTGACATCATGGCATTCCATCAAAGTTGACCTACAGGGTGAGGGAGGGGGTCTGCTTCACCAGTGTTTTCCCGGCAGCAACACCAAGCGGTATTGAACTATGCACAGTAAACTTGCTAGAAGTTACTGAACATTAAATCATCATTGAAGGATAAATGGATTCATTTCAAAACCATCTTGATGGATGAAGGCGATGGATGAAGGTGAGACGGTGAAGGCTAGGGGCGTGCCAAAGATTTGTTGTTGTAGTTGTTTAGTCATTCAGTCATGTCCGACTCTTCGTGACCCCATGGACCAAAGCACGCCAGGCACTTCTGTCTTCCACTGCCTCCTGCAGTTTGGTCAAACTCATGCTGGTAGCTTCGAGAACACTATCCAACCATCTAGTCCTCTGTCGTCCCCTTCTCCTTGTGCCCCCCATCTTTCCCAACATCAGGGTCTTTTCCAGGGAGTCTTCTCTTCTCATGAGATGGCCAAAGTACTGGAGTCTCAGCTGCACGATCTGTCCTTCCAGTGAGCACTCAGGGCTGATTTCCTTCAGAATGGAGAGGTTTGATCTTCTTGCAGTCTCTCAAGAGTCTCCTCCAGCACCATAATTCAAAAGCATCAATTCTTGGGTGATTAGCCTTCTTTATGGTCCAACTTTCACTTCCATACATCACTACCAAAGATTTGTACAAATCCCAAATAATGAACCACAGTGCAGTTCCTCAGAGGGAATTTCGGCATGGTGACACAGGATCTCTACAAGGCAGGTATAAGTTGGAGTAGGGAACCCCAGAGCACTTTGTGCCTTCGGTGAGCAAGACACCAGCAAAAACATTGCAGATAAGTGTGCATTAAATGCAAAACTATGTTGTTATGCTTCCCCGTTAAGCCAAAATGTGGAGATGGGAGTGGCACAGCTGCACTGCAAAATCTAGATTTGTGACTTTAGCTGCACTAGATTAGGAGGGGGACTTCGTTCATGACTGGCAGGTGTAGTTTGTAATCAAAAGGACTAATCTTACTAGCACTCACCAATCATACTGCTTTGGGGACAGTTTTGCAAGAGCAAAACACTTGTTTCCTCTAAGCTTAAGGAAGATGCTGGGATCCGGAGAGAAGTCAGCGGGAGAGTTCCATTGTGCATGACAGGTTAAGCTTGTAAGTGTGTAGTACGAAAACCCCTGGAGCTATTTCTCTGCATTGTGGCAGGTTTCTTATCAAGAAGCTTCTCTCTCACGTGTACTATTTTCATACAAATTACCCATAGAAAAGTAAGGGAGATTTAGTGAAATACTTTTCACTGTCCCTAAAATGTAAGGTAGTCCTTGAAAACCACTGCAGCTATCCTTCAGAAATTTGGCAGAACCAATGCCTTCAGAAGGGGACTTCTTTTGCAATTTTTTATCGAACTCCACAAAAAAATTAAAATACAGTGGTACCTAGGGTTAAGAACTTAATTTGTTCTGGAGGTGCATTCTTAACCTGAAACTGTTCTTAACCTGAGGGACCACTTTAGCTAATGGGGCCTCCCGCTGCAGCTGTGCTGCCGCCACACGATTTCTGTTCTCATCCTGAAGCAAAGTTCTTAACCCAAAGTACTATTTCTGGGTTAGCGGAGTCTGTAACCTGAAGCGTCTGTAAACTGAAGCGTCTGTAACCTGAGGTACCACTGTATTAGGCCATAATCACCATCAAACTGTGTAATATTTAATATCTGCAAGAGGTAATAGCAATTTAAAAATACAATACTAAAATCATTTAAACGGAATTACAGTCAAAATAATAGGGTGGGTTCATAAGTGTGTGCCAAACCTGACTTCTTGTTTTCAGGATGCAGGATTATTTTACAGGGACATGCAGTCAGTTATGAGACCTCCCCACCCCTACACCCCTCATGCTTCCGTGAACCAAGTCATCATCTTCTCCAGTTTGCCAAAATCCACAGGATTAAAGCACAATTTATTTTTGGAATCTGATTGGATTCCCAGGCTATGTCAGTTGTCCTACCTATTTCTTTCACACAGACGTGCAGTAAAACCCTGGCCTAGTTGACAGAAGTGGGAGTATTGCAGGATTTCTTACTTATCCTTTCTTAACTGTCTGATCTACAGCCCAGGTATTCCGGCTAAGCCCATTTAGTCTTCTTGACTTTAGCAGGACTAAATTCTTTTAAGTTAAAGTACTTTTTTACTCCTCAGGGCTATGGATCAGCCTGCAAAGGAATAGAACGTGTCTGTCTACAAAATGAACCCTGTGGTGTTTCTAACTGCTCCAAAGAACAACTCTGTCAGGGAGGTTTTAATACCTTGGAAATCTTTTCATCACTTGTGACACTTCATGTAAACACTGTTGAGGAACCAAGGAACTAAATGCCAAATACAGAAGAGAAAGAAAGATGGAAGGAGAAGGGGGGGAGGGAGGTAACACTTGTGAACTGTTGGTCTGAAGCTGTGAAATCTCAATTAAATGAGGTGAAAAATATTCTGAATACAGTAGGCACTGGAAAGTGTTACAGCAATTCATTTTGCCACAGTTTTCCTTATTTTAAATAATGCTTAGATCTGAACCAAGATACGCAAGCCCGCTACTAGAGTTCCACTGAAATGTGGCATAAAGCAAAGAATTGAAGAAAATGTCTAAGTTTCTCTTCAGATGGAACATCTAAGGAATGCTGAGGACAATCGAAATAAAATTCTACAAGGCTGAGGGAATTTTATATAAGGCTAGATGACTTCTGCCCATCGCTGCCAGATTTCACCAAAAGTTAGGGAATTTGTGAGGGATTCAGTCTTTGGGAATTCTTATACAAAATAGCATTACCGGATAATGTGCAGATTCAAACTTCGCTATTCCACATATTTTACATTTCTGCAGATATTGTGACCATTTGTGGCAGTTCGAACTTATCAGAAATATTTATATGCATGCTATGAGACAAAATGCACATTTAAGCACACATTTTGAGATGAATTGGTTTTAAAGTATATAATAACGCAGAAATATAGAGAAATTATGGGTGAAGCATATGAAAGTGATGCAGGCCACAGATCTACAGGCTGGTCCATTCCAACTGAAAGTGAAAACGGAAGTGAAAGTTATCCCTGGGGCAAAATATCTGAAGTATTTTTTTGGGGGGGGATAGGAGAGCCAAATAAGTTGTAATGGGACTAGTAAATCAATCTGGAATGGGTAAGCCTACTCAGGAACTCTTGCCTCCCAAATAAACACCAGCAAGAAAGGTACATCTGATTATATACTATCAAAAATTAAAAGCAAAACAAGGGTTCATTATTTCTTTGCAGGCTTTCTTCTGTTTAATAATCCATGTCAATGTCTGGAGTGGCACAGATCAGGTAGGAGCCTTGAGAAAAGGTTATACATAATTGATTGAACAACCTTGCATTCGAGATGAACATAAAAAGGGAACATCTATCCATAAAACTCTAAACGATTTCATGTCCCAAAAAATATAATTGAAATGAATGGTCAAACTCAAAAAAAACCAAGTGTGAGTTCCTTGAAAAGCGAACAAACATTATTTTTCACTGTTGGAAAAGCTGGTCAAAATAATAAAAATTCTCCCTGACTTGGAGGAACTTAAGGTATGTTTCCCAGCTTCAACTTCCCGATATTGGCACTTGCACTCCCAAAAAGCTTCTCCAGATAATTGAGGAGCTCTCTTGAAAAAAATGTGGGGATACAGGGGATTGCTGAGACAAGAGTTTGGAACAGGAAACTTTCATGAGCATCCTCAAGTTAACTTATCTTCAGATTGTTACAGACACAGGCCCTATGAATTTAAAGCAGTATTGTGCCACTGTGAACTGTCATGGCTTCCCCACAAAGAACCTGGGAACTATAGCTGGTTAAGGGTGTTAGGAGTTGTTAGGAGACCTCTGTTTTCCTCACAGAGTGACAATTCTCAGAGCGATTAAACAATCAGTCCCTCTTCACCAGGGACTCTGTCCTCAATGTATCTGGCATTTTATAAAGAAACTTACACAAACAACATGATTCACTTAGAGTCTAAAAGGCATGACAGAAGCTGGGTCACCACAAGAACCCAATGAAACCTTCACTAAACCCTCTTCAAGGGGCATTGGCCATTATCTGAAGGCCACCATGCTTCTCATGGAGAATATCTTGAAGTAAATGCTAGGTCTGGGTGTAGGCAGGCTTTCCATGCAATGTCTGGTGGATGTTGAAGAAGAAAGGATCACTCTAATGAGTGGCTTCTTCATAGACACGCTGCAGACCCTTCAAGTGTCTCTATTTTCCAGGGACAGTCCCAGATTTACAGAAACCATCTCAGTTTCTGATTTGATCCCAGGATGTCCCCTTTTCATGGGAGAAATGTTGGCAGATATGGAGTTATGCAACTCCCGAGCCAAAGTGATAAGTAACTCTTCAACTATTAGAAGACATCTGAAGGCAGCCCTGAACAGGGACATTTTATAAAGTTTAATGTTTTATTATGATGGAAGCCACCCAGAGTGGCTGGGCCAACCCAGTTAGATGGATGGTGTAATAATAATAATAATAATAATAATAATAATAATAATAATAATGATGATGATGATGATGATGTTCATATGCTGCCCATCTGGCTGGGTTTCCTCAGTCACTCTGGGCGGCTCCCAACAGGATATTAAAAACATGATAAAACATCAAACATTGCAAACTTTCCTAAACAGGGCTGCCTTCAGATGTCTTCTAAAAGTCAGATAGTTGTTTATTTCCTTGACATCAGGTGGGAGGGCATTCCACAGGGCGGCCTCTGCTACCGAAAAGGCCCTCTGCCTGGTTCCCTGTAACCTTACTTCTCACAGTGAGGGAACCGCCAGAAGGCCCTCGGAGCTGGACCTCAGTGTCTGGGCTGAACAATCATCATCATTATCATGATTATTCAGGAATAGGATGTCCCTGTTTTCACCGGAGAAATGTTGGCAGGTATGCATGCTGAATTTGGGCAGTGGGAAATACAACAAAGTGAGGGAAGTGATAGGGAACAGCATAACAAGTGATAGATGCTTTTCTTTGAGTGGATTCATAAAGAACAAGGTCATAGCCAAGTGTGTTTCTCCCTATCCCACCAATATAGAGAACAATAATACTGACTTCTCTTATGGAGTTGCTGTAGGACATGAATGTCCAGCCTTTCAGGGCCTGTGGGTTACAGGCACTACACACATACACCAAGCTCAACCAAGCACACACCAAGCATATTCAGTTGGCTACAACAGAATGGTTGGAGTCTAATTTCAACAGGGGGTGGAATGATGTGGATAACCCAGCCAGATGGGTGGGGTACAATAAATGATTTGTTGTTGTTGTTGTTGTTGTTGTTGTTGTTGTTGTTAAGCCTCTCTTAGGCCCCACCCATTTAAAGGGCCAACCCTCTGGCTAGCTGATGGGTGTTCCTCCTCTGTTCCATAGCCACTTGTCTGTTGTGGTCCCTGAACTGCTGGTAAACTGAAGCCCTCTGGCATTTGGATTTTTAGGCTCAGAAGGAGGTACTTATGAGGATCCAGACTCTGGCCCTTTGGTTGCAGGAGGTCCTTCTGGGAGCTCAGGTCCATCAGCCTCGAACTCATTTTTTTTCCTGGTCGAAGCCTTCACCTCGTCTGACTCCTTAGCTGGAGACCTTGGAGCTTCTGTTCGTATTGTTGCTGGATTCTGGGGTCATGACAATGGCTTGAAGTAGCCCATTATACATCCTGAGCCTGTACCATGTGACTACTTGCCTCATTAGAACAGGGTCGTATTTATAAAGCCAAAACTCACCCCGAGTCCCACTGATTTCACGAGGGAGTTTGAAGCACATGCTTAACCCTCCTATTCAAATAAATGGAACTTAGAAAGCGGTGAAGATTTTTCTGTGCCTGGCAACTAATAGTGGCTGGAGTGAAGTGCTGTTTTCACAGAGGTCAGCATCACCATCCATTTTCCTGCTACTGTGTTAATGACTGCACATTTTCATTCTGCAGCCCAAGCATTTTGCTGTTAAATATTTTTGTCGTGTTGCTCTTTTCTCTCCCTCTCTCTTGTGAGTTGTCATTTGTGGTGATATTCTTAACTAATACATGCATAATTATGTATTTGCTTTCAGATGGGCAAACAGATGGGGAGAGGAATATTCTTCCATTTATACGAAGAAACAAGAATATTCCATAAATGGAAGAAAGATCATTATTTGCTCTCCTACCACTCTGCAATCTCCAACTATCAACACAGCTCAATAGCCAGGTAATCACTGTTCTTTCTTAATTGTGGACAGCAGGAGCTGTCCTTGCCCTGCTGCGTATGCTATTATACACATAGGATGAATACAAAATATGTATAGTGAATATAAAACCCAACTATTATCCTACTATCTCTGGCACTAATAAGAATTCACATATCCCTCGTAAGGCTCTTCAGTTCAGGGCAGATCTATGCTTCATAGTTACAGACCTGTGTAATCAAAACCAGATGGTGGCCAAACACCTGAAGTGAGGTAGTGATTTTAAGTGGGAAAGTGGCACATAGTAGACGCATGCTGATCCTCCCTTTGTCAGCTGCTTTCCTCATTGCAAACACTCTCCTTTACTGATTGTCTACTGGATTGCCATTTTCCAGTCCCAGAATCCCAACTCTTTGGAAGTAATGATCCAAGGCTGATGATACAGGTATGCTGCAGTCACATCCAAATCCACAAAGGGACACAGATTGGTAATATAGAATAAGTGTTTGTTTGATAATGTGTGGTTTGCTATGCCTAATAATGGATTGCTTGGGCAAGAAGCCAAGAATTCAGTTTAAGTTATTAACAGATGCAAAAGAAAGAGGAGGTTTCGCTCTGCCAGACTTGAAATTATATTATGAAGCATCATGTCTCTGTTGGTTGAAGGAATGGATAAAATTAGAAAATACAGAGTTGTTAGACATAGAAGGCTTTGATAACAGATTTGGTTGGCACGCATATTTATGGTGTGAAAAGAAGAAATTTCATAAAGGTTTCGAGAACCACATTTTCCAAATATCTCTTATAGAAATATGGGATAGGTATAAAAACCTATTAGAGCCAAAAATTCCACACTGGTTAGAGGTTATGAGTGTTAAAAAAATCAATATGAGAGAGAATTGGATCACATACGGAAATTTGATTGTTAAAGAAGGAGGGAAATGGAAAATGAAGCCCTATGAAGAAGTAAAAGAATATGTATATGATTGTCGTGGCACATAAAAAGAGATTTGGATGAGATTATTGCCTTGTGTCCCGGAACAACAGTATTCTGGTCCTCCTTCCTGAAGAGAATTGTGTGGCATGGTGTGCAGAACTGTATGGCCATTGAAAAATCCAGGAAACTCTTAAATCGTGCAATAGCCCGTTGGGTGCACTTTTTGTGTGGCCGAGTCATCTCTCATGACCGTATCCGGATTGGTGACCAAGCCTTGTACTGGAATGATGGGGTTCATCTTTCAGACCAAGGGAATGACATTCGGTTAACTAGCATCATCAGCAGCATCAGGGATTGGTTACAGCTTTGAGGGTATTTGCGGCGAGCCTTTCGGCTCGGGTGGCGGTTAGGTATTGGAATAATGTTTTGTGGTGTGTCGAAGGGCTAGGTGTGGCCATTGCTTATGCCTTCAATTTTGGGGTATTCCGTTAAAGGAATCTGGCGGTTGTGTATTCTATCCGATGTCTGCTTGGCGGGAGGCCATGGTACGACCCTTGGTGACATCAGGGGAGAGCCTATAGTTGGATTAGCATCAACAGGCTCCACCTACTGGTGAATAAACCCACTTGTTTTAGAGATCCAGTGCCTAAGCCAATACCTTTTCACTGCTGTAATCAATAAAGTTGTGGCCTTTCCTTGCCCATTAACCTTATATCACGTGTCCTTGTGTATTCATTTCACATTGCGGGGGGGGGCAGGTCCTCGAACCACAAATGTGTGTTTTTAAAGAAAATACTTAGAAATGCTTATTTAAACGCAAATTTCTCCATCTATCTAGAATACTTCAGAAATAGAACCTACGACTGACAGGTGAAGGTGACATAAATTCAAATTGTGAACTGTAATTCATGCCTGGGACACAATCTTACGCTTCAGGATCAAACTCCAGATTCAGTTGTAGTGGCAGGTGCAAGGACATTAGGCTAAAATAATATAAAACCCAGTGTGCAGTCCAAGCCTATGGGTGGCCAATTGTAACTCCCACTGTATTCAGTGGGTCTCATTGCCAGGCAAATGGGATTGTAAATAGAATGTGGTATGTGAACACAATGATAAAAGAATGGAGCATAGTTGGCCTAGAGACATAAGGGCATGATTCTTCATCTGAAATTCAAATGTCAGTTTGACTCCCCCACCCATTTTCAATGGGAAAGGGAAAATATGTAGAGTCTACAGTGAGACTTCTCACATAGTATGTCATAGATTCTGCAGATCTGGGATTTTCTTCTTCCTTTAATCTCATTATTTCCTGGCAATTCTATCCAATCATTCCATGTTATTGTGTTTAAGAGGTGTGAAGTATTAAGACAAGTGTATGTATGGGAGAAAAGCAATGACAAACCTAGACAGCATCTTCAAAAGCAGAGACATCATCTTGCCGACAAAGGTCTGTATAGTTAAAGCTATGGTTTTCCCAGTAGTGATGTATGGAAGTGAGAGCTGGACCATAAAGAAGGCTGATCATCAAAGAATTAATACTTTTGAATTATGGTCTGGAGGAGACTCTTGAAAGTCCCATGGATTGCAAGAAGATCAAACCTATTCATTCTTAAGGAAATCAGCCCTGAGTGCTCACTGGAAGGACAGATCCTGAAGCTGAGGCTCCATTACTTTGGCCACCTCATGAGAAGACTCCCTGGAAAAGACCCTGATGTTGGGAAAGATGGAGGGCACAAGGAGAAGGGGACGACAGAGGATGAGATGGTTGGACAGTGTTCCTCTGAGAAGGGAACAATTTGGCTTTGTATTTTAAGCTGCAATTCCTAGACTTTGGGGAATTTATTTCCGTGAATTCCAAAAGAAGATGGGCTGATCCATGTGTGCTAAGCAGAAAACCGGACCTGCCTCCCTTCCACTGTTCTTAGCCAATGAGAGTAGTCGTAGCTATGACTGATAGGTACAGAAGCCAATCATAATACATGCTTTCTGTGATATAGGAACACACGTATTTTCCACCAAAGAGTCTTCTTGGTTTATTTTGAGGCCAGGCTAGTTTTTGTTATCTTTCTTGAGGTAAAAGTATTAACTGATTTCAGGAAACAATGCAGAAATCTAGACTCTCTCTCTCTCTCTTTGTCTCCCTGTGTGTGTCTAAATTAACTTTCAGTATCTGGGTGCCTACAGAGAAATTAAAATTAAGAACAAAGATAGGAAGATCTACTGCTAACTTATTTCATGTGCACATAAAAAGTGATTTACCCTATGTTTGGTTTGTATACATTTTAAGATCACTGTTGCGAACAACCTGCTGAAATAGACATTCTAAGAGGGAGGGAGGGGCATTAGGTAAAGGTAAAGGACCCCTGGAAGGTTAAGTCCAGTCAAAGATGTCTATGGGGTTGTGACACGCATCTCGCTTTCAGGCTGAGGGAGCCGGTGTTTGTCCACAGACAGCATTCCGAGTCATGTGGCCAACATGACTAAACCGCTTCTGGCACAATGGAACACTGTAACGGAAGCCAGAGTGCACGGAAATGCCATTTACCTTTGCACCTCAGTGGTACCTATTTATCTACTTGTGCTGGTGTGCTTTCCAACTGCTAGGTTGGCAGGAGCTGAGACAGAGGAATGGGAGCTCACCCCGTAGCATGGATTCAAACTGCCGACCTTCTGATCCACAAGCCCAAGGTTTGATTCTTCTTCGCCACCCACACTCTTAAGCCACAAAAACTGAGTGGCGGCACACTTGAGGGGATGGGACACCAAGGGGACATCCCACCCACCACTTTCTACTCAGCTTCTGGACCTCTAGCCACCTTCTTGAAGAAGTAAACAAGACAGGCACATGACATTTATCCTTACTTTTGAGAAATGTCAATCCAAGACATTTCTCTTCCTGCAGCGGAGCCCCCTGCCAACAAATCCATATCTTCATCCACCATGAAAGAAGACTAAAATACATCTGTTGAACAAGACAAAGGTTGCAATTCACTTTTAGGCATTGTCTTTAAATTTCAGCGTGAATTAAATTCTAATGGAAATATCCATTCATCATCATCATGTGGCTGAGCTTCATGTTGGAAAGTTTTTACATCAATCCAAAGTCTCAGATACCATTCTACTTAGGCACATGGGCTTTTACTGGCAAGTAATACATCAAAGGGGGAGGGGGGAATTAATAAAATTGCTCACAAGCAACCATCTGATTCTGGTGTTCTGAACAAGAGCTGTTTTATAAACACGTTAATGACTATGGCAGTGTTTCTCGCTCAGTATGCACTGAGGCATAATGAATTTAAGGCTCTAAACTGAAATATATTTTCCCCTAGCCATGCACAATCATTTAAACAACCATTGATTTGTTACCTGGTGTGTTAACACTTTATGATGAGTTTCTTCAGAGCTGTCTTATCTTACTTTTTGGATAATAAATAATGCACAACAGGAAGGATGTGGGGTGGGGGGGCAGAACAGCATTCTCCAAGGAATTTTTTTACTTTATTTCAGATTGTGGTTGCTTGGTTACTGCACAAAGAAATTGCCTTTGTTTTCTAGCAAACTACCAATAATATTTATGAATCTAATGGTTAATCACATTTCTTCAAGTAATTACCCCCCCAATAAAAATAATACCGTCAGCATCGTAATTTGTAGCAATGAAATCTTTAGACTGTTAGCAGTTACAAAATATCGGCACTAATTTTCTTTGTTTCTGAATGCAGTAAGATTACAGCAGATTTTCAAGTCAGTTGTCTAGGTTACTCTCTCAAGTAAGCATCAGTTCTAAGAAGAATATTTTCACCACAATCATGGTTTAAATGTCTTTGCTTAAAAAAAAACAAATCTCTCAAATATGATTTAAAAGTGTATTGTCTCTCAAAATGTTATCAGGGTATGTTTTCCATACATTTACATTGCTGGAAACTCTGTTTGGGTCTTGCCGTTGGTGGCAATTTGCTGGACCTGAATTTAGCTGTCCTAGGTGGTAAATCACTGAACTGCAATATTTCCGGGTAGGAAGGAGTACCCCTGGACTATCAGCCTGATCTTTTATTCCACCAAAAGCAAACCATTAACCAGTTATTTGACGCACAGCACCTCCATTTTGCCATGATTCAGAGTCAGTTTATTAGTCATTATCCATCACCAGAACGTGCATGATTCAGATCTTACAGAAAAATAGAGTTGGGTATCACCTGCATATCGTAGCTGTCAACTTTTCCCTTTTCTTGCGAGGAATCCTATTTGGAATAAGGGAGTATCCCTTTAAAAAAGGGGGAAGTTCCCAGCTATGTTGCATACTGATCATGCTTCACCCCCAATCTCCTAATGGCCACTCCCAGTGGCTTCATATAGATGCCAAGGGGCCAAAAGAAAATTGGTGTTTTCCCCCTGAAACTGTTCTCTGAAACTGACCCTGGAGATAATATGTCTGCTTAGAAGGCTATTATGAACAAGGGTATCTAAAAGCAATGAGAGAACAAGGAAGAATAAGAGGGTTTGCATGACTCCTGGACTCCTGATTAAGGTCATCCATCAGGGTGGCCAAGGCTGATCCAATCCCATAAGAATCTTATCGTATTAACAGAATCACTTGACTGGGACACTTGAATAAGGCTCAAAGTCACATGTTTACTGCCTAGGGGTTGGAATGTTGTTCCAAGGAAGTTCTGCTTCACCTTGAATCAGGCTTGGACATAAAGTTGGGAGGCTTGATAGCAGCCTCATCCAGGAATCTGTGTTAATGATAGCAGTATGCAAGCTTCTTTGCTGAGGTGCCATTGAATTCCTTGGCCCCACGTTACAAGGAAAACCACAGCTAAATGAAGCAAGCCATTTCAGATTTGAATCTGTCAAGCTGGAAGTAAAATTGCTCACTAAGGCACTATGGTTAACAGCCAGTTACACAAAACCTGCTTGACTAACCTAAAAGGAAAGGTCAATCTATATTTTGTTAGGCCCTAAAAATCAAGACTGCATGTACGTCTTCTGCATCCTGCCTGCACTGGAAATTGATTCAGTTCCCTCTTGAACTGATTTACACTCCTTTGCTTTTATTATTGGCTCAATTCAATGTTGCTCATTTCAGCTCCCAGGGACAAGGGAGTTCTGCTTGAATTGCCTATAGGGCTAATGTTGTTCAGACAATCAGTATGCATTTCTGTTTTTAAAGGAGTTGCTATTCTAAGGAGCCAATATTTTAGGATAGCTCACTGCAATTTTTCATGCCCTCCTTTAAGTCTTTTTAAAAGACTGCTTCTGACAAGCAACAAAGCAAAAAATGAAAGGCTAGGAGAAATAGGGGGGAATTCTAAATGCAAAAATAAGGAACTATACTCCCACATTGTACAGCTAATATTTATGAAGAGTTGATAACGACATCAACCACCTTGAATATTCTCAACTCATTTATACGGCCACAATAAGGCAACCAATAACCACTTCCTTATTGTGGTCATGATGAAGTGTACAATTATTGTAAGGGAAAGGAATGTTATTGATTTTGGTAGTTTGGGTTCATCCTTTTTATGCAGTACACAGATCTTCTAAGATCCTGGTATTTGCCTTACGCGTGATGCTTCCAAGAGACACTTTTACAGTTTCGATAGGCGAAAAAACTATCTGTGCTGGGGATAAGTGAGCCCCCAACTACTACTCTGAGAGAAATATTGGTAGGTTCCCTCCCAAAAAAAGTCTTTGGACTCCCCTTGAAAAATCTCAGATTCCCTCTGTAGAAATAACTAAAGGTGATTCAAATTTCGCTTTAGGTGAAGTCTGGTAACAAATCATAGGGATGTGAGCAGAACATCCCAGAGAAACATCACTAGTGCTACTGAAACTCTTGTAGCTTCTCTTGACACTGCTAAGAAGTTTTGCCTGGGGAAGAAGCATCAAATTCAGTTTGTATGTCACTTTTCAGGTAAACTTTCAGAGGCATTTCCAGACAGTGGTCTAATTAAGTACAAACAGACAAACCTCAAGTGAATCATATTTGAAAGGTTTGTCAAGTCTGCGATTTGGAACTTCCTCAGTTCATAGCCATCTGTCTGCAATGCTTGTGGGAAACCTGTGACCCTACATAGGTCATTAGACTCAAACTTTCATTATTCTCAGCCACCATGACTAATAATAATAATAATAATAATAATAATAATAATAATAATAATAATAAATAATTATTTCTACCCTGCCTATCTCGCTGGGTTTCCCCAGCCATTCTGGGAGGCTTTCAACAGAACATTAAAAACAAAATAAAACATCAAATATTAAAAACTTCCCTAAACAGGGCTGCCTTCAGATGTCTTCTAAAAGTCGGATAGTTGTTTACAGTATTTCCTTGACGTCTGATGGGAGGGCATTAGATAGGGTGGGCGCCACTACCGAGAAGGCCCTCTGCCTGGTTCCCTGTAACCTCACTTCTCACAGGGCGGGAACTGCCAGAAGGCCCTTGGAGCTGGACTTCCGTGTGTATATTAGGCAAAATTGCATGTAAAGTTTGTATATTAGGAGAAATTCACACTAAAATGCAGCTGAATTTTCATGAGGTTTTTTCTCTCAAAAAATTGTTTTTACAAACTGATATGCACATGTGGATAACTGGGGGGGGGGAGAGAAACTGAAAGAAACTGAGATTGACAAATATGCCCATCCTTATTTACAACTTGGCTCTTACCCATCACTCATTTAGAATGTAAAGCAGCAGCAAGATGGCCCTAATCCACACACTAAGTACTTTACATCAAATGGCTAATCAGTCACTACAGTATGTTGAATGAAAATTATACCTGTACCTGTACCTATTTGTTCATACTACCCTTAGCTCTCTGATGGTGAATATATGTTATCAGGCATGCATACTATTTAGTAGCCGTATTGAGGCATTAAGCTGAGGATGGGGACTGGGGCAAACACACACAAGCCATAAAGGTAAAGGTAAAGGGACCCCTGACCATTAGGTCCAGTCATGACCGACTCTGGGGTTGCGGTGCTCATCTTGCTTTATTGGCCAAGGGAGCTGGCACACAGCTTCCGGGTCATGTGGTCAGCATGACTAAGATGCTTCTGGCGAACCAGAGCAGCGCACGGAAACGCTGTTTACCTTCTCGCCGGAGAAGTACCTATTTATCTACTTGCACTTTTGGGCATGCTTTCGAACTGCTAGGTTGGCAGGAGCAGGGACCGAGCAATGGGAGCTCACCCCATCATGGGGATTCGAACCGCCGACCTTCTGATCAGCAAGTCCTAGGCTCTGTGGTTTAACCCACAGTGCCACCCATGCCCCTTCACAGAAGCCATACCTTAGTGCAATTAGCACAAAGATCTGAAGGGTTTCCAAAAATGCATTTGGTTGAACCCACTTAGAAAGCTACCTACAGGTTGGGACTCTGGCTTCAGGGTTTCTAATCCCAGAGTCCATTTCTGTGCACACTTAATAAAATGTGCTAGAAAAACCCTTCCAGACCTTTATGCTAACAGCACAAAGGGGAGTTAGTGTGCCAGGAGTCACTGGGGTTGAATTTCCGTTTGTGACCCTGCCCCATTACACCCTGGTCTAAACCTGGTCTAAACCTTCAGGCAAATGCCTGAACACAGCTAGTAATACCTCAAACCCTAGAGGTGGTGGCAGTGGCGTAGCGTGGGGGGTGCAGGGGGGGGCCGGCCGCACTGGGCGCAACATCTGGGGGGGGGCGCGCTCGCACCTGCAGCTCTCTGCCCCTACCTGGCTCACTCACTCTCTCTCACTGCAGTGCTGGCTGTGCGAATCCGATCCGAGCCGCCGGTCACCGCCCACAGTGGAGGGGGTGGGTGCCAGGCGTGCGGTCCGGAGAGAGAGAGAGACTATCTGGGGGAGGGACAGTGCAGCAGCCGCCCAGCGCAGCGCTGAGCGTGGGAGAGGACCACACCAGACCAGACCAGGCAGCAGCAAGAAGAAGCTGGCAGCGGTGGCAGGTTAGGGGTTAGGGGGCGCAAATTGCTTGCCTTGCCCCGGGTTAGGGGGCGCAAATTACTTGCCTTGCCCCGGGTGCTGACATCCCACGCTACGCCGCTGGGTGGTGGCAAAAGGAGGTCATCACTGTATGTGAAATTGACACAGCTTGGTGAAAAAGAGATTATCTCTTCAGAAGACTGGAATTTCCCTCCCAAATAATTATTCTCTGTACTCTAGTTGTTCAGATTCACATTATAAGTATACTGTGGGAACATCATAGTAAGTGAAAAATGAGGGTGGTGAATTAATCCTGTGGCATAACTTCCTTCGGACGTTGCTGGACTCCAACTTCCATAAGCTGCAGCCAATATTAACAATGGTTAGAGATGATGGGAATTGCAGTCTGGCATAGTCTGCATGGCCACATGTTCCCCATCCCTAGAATAAATAATAAACATAATAAATTAACAAGTTTGTCCATTGCACTATTATACATAGTCTCTTGCTTATTATAGTTATGTGAAACAAAGTGGAATTTTTTTTAATGCTTTATTAACCGTAGTTACATCCATACATCAAAAATATTTTATAGTCTGTAAATATAACTCCTCAAAATAAAAATTCCAACGAAGAAGTATATATCTTCATCAATTTGACTTCCCGTCCTTCTCAACATCTTTTCAATCTAATAAACCTGTTGCCTAAATTTATCAGCAAAATCATAATAAAATATTGATATGCATCTATGTATATATCTATTTTAACCCATCGAACCTTTATTTACAGAGCTTATTCAAAAGCTGCTACCGAATTCAGATTGCAACACTTATTTTTTAAGTAACTCTTTAGAGGTTTCCAGTTATCAATGAACTTCTGTTTTTCGCTTATCATTAATCTTTTCTGAGAGACTATCTAGTTCAGCATATTCCATAAACTGCAGCCAGCATTACCAATGGTTAGTGATTATGGGAGTTGTAGTCCTGCAAATTTCTGTGGGGTCACAGGTTCTCCATCCCTACAGTAAATAATAAACATAATAAATTAGCAAGTTTGCCCGTTGCACTGTTATACATATTTCCTGCTTATTATGTGAAGCAAAGCAAGTGGAAGATTTATGGGGTGTGTGTGTGAATATATCAAAAATCCTATGCAGTTTATTTCTTTGAGGAATTTCAGGTTTGAAAGAAGGTCCCACCCTGTGGTGAAATGGGATGGTAGAAAATTCTCAGCACTCATAAAGCAGGAAAAAATGTATGTTGCTTATATATGAAGCTAAATGTGTAGCCTGCTAGGAATGCGGCTCTCTAAAACTCATTTCACTGACAGCCTACGGGCATCTGATGAGAGTAAGATGTTCCAGGAAGGGAGGTGTTTGACTCTGGCCCCAGAAATGAAAGGCCAGTGACTAATTTTCCAAGTTCATTGCCTGAGTGTGTTCTCTTAGCCATTAGGAGAGAAACTACACAACATAAAAGTAATCTCAAGAATGTAGGTCAGCTGGAATATTGCTGTACCAACACTTGTAAAGGGAAGGACTGCAATGTATTTTAAAAATTCAAAGGGGCTTTTATATAGCTACTAATAAAAGATGCCAAAACGCTGTTAGCAGCAGATTTAAAGTGACTTATTGCTTGTGGTGATTAAACCCAGCAGGCTTCCTTGTTTTTACAAACAGCATCTAGCCCCTTCTGTGTATAATTTGCCAAGGAAACGGAATGCTTTTGCAATCGCCAGTGTGGAAATGTGGGTAAAATGAGCTGCGGCCCGGCATGCACTTTCCTGAGAAGAGTCTTCATTGAAGTCTGTGGGACTTACATCTGAGTAAACATACGCAGAACCAGGCTCATTGTATTGTTCCCTAGCAGAGCGTGCTTTGGATATGGCTACATAAGAGGATTGCTAAAGGCTTTGGGATGCCTGTGAAAATATTTCACTTTTCCTTTGAACAGCAGGTGCCCTTCCCTATGCCAAACACAAACTGTTCTTTTGCAAATCCCCTCAGTTTCAAAAAGTGGTTTGTAGGTATATTGGGGTTAGTGTTCGAAAACACCAACCAAGGAGTCCAGCCCTCCTGGCATGGTAAGGCACATGCTAAAGTTATTTGAAAGGGACCCACATAGGCCTGGTCCATCTAGCTTACGGAATGCTCTCCCCAGGGAGGTACATCTGACCCCTTCACAATCTACTTTTAGGAACCAGGCAGGAATGCCAGTGTGGTGTAGTGGTTAAGAGCAGTAGTCTCGTAATCTGGTGAACCGTGTTCGCCTCTCTGCTCCTCCACATGCAGCTGCTGGGTGACCTTGGGCCAGTCACACTTCTTTGAGGTCTCTCAGCCTCACTCACTTCACAGAGTGTTTGTTGTGGGGGAGGAAGGGAAAGGAGAATGTTTTGAGACTCTTTCAGGTAGTGATAAAGTGGGATATCAAATCCAAACTACTACTCTTCTTCTTCTTCTTCTTCTTCTTCTTCTTCTTCTTCTTCTTCTTCTTCTTCTTCTTCTTCTTCTTCTTCTTCTTCTTCTTCTTCTTCATTGCCCAGACATTTAACTCCACATTTTAGAGCAGGGGTCAGCAAAACTTTTTCAGTAGGGGGCCGGTCCACTGTCCCTCAGACCTTGTGGAGGGCTGGACTACATTTTGAAGGGGAAAAAATGAATGAATTCCTATGCCCCATAAATAACTCAGAGATGCATTTTAAATAAAAGGACACATTCTACACATGTAAAAACACACAGATTCCTGGACCGTCCATGAGTTGTATTTAGAAGGCAATTGGGCCGGATCCGGCCCCCAGGCCTTAGTTTGCCTACCCATGTTTGGGTGCCCAAACTTTTTTCAAAGAGGGCCAGATTTGATCAAGTGAACGTATGTGAGGGCCGACCAAAGTTGTTCAGCTTTTTTTAGGATTGAAGTTGTTGAGCTTTTATCTACAATCTTACCCAAAGTTGTTGAGCTTTTTAGGATTGAAGCTTTTAGGATTGAAGGAAGTTGCTGAGCTTTTTAAAGTATTTTCCTCCAGGACATATACTGCCACCCTGGGGGACAGATTAAATTGAGCCAAAAATTGCATTAGGCCCCCAAAACGGACTTTGGACATGCCTGTTTTGGAGGGTTTTAGATACTGTGATCTCTTTAGTGGATAGGATGTGCTCGACCTCCCTTTGAGATGTATGAATGCATGTGTTTTTAGGTTTTGAAGCTATTTTAGTTTTATGCTGGTTTGAATTTCGGCATGTTCGTGCAAATTTCTCCTAATAAATATATTTTGCATGCAGTTTTGACAAACATATATATTTCTGCAAGCAATTGATCAAAATGCAATATATTTTTGTATGTGCTTTTTCAATAATATATTCAATAATATATTGATTTTTGCACACACTTTCACCTAATGTATACATTTTTGTAAACTTTTTTTCAGCTGGAGAACTGCAATGCAAAATTTGTATTTATGTGAATTTTGAATAATGGTTGTGTTTCGGTTCCCATATTGCTTCAGAAACTGTGGATTTGATAGATTTAGCTTTAAATGAATTTCTCCTCCATCCTTAGTCTACAGTGTAGACAATGGCAGATGCCCTGATTCAGTACAAGACAGTGTAGTACCAGGCATTGAACACCCATGTGCTCTACCACTGAACTATGACCTTGGCCTGTTCCAGCTGTTTATGTTCCTCTTCATCATTGCAACCTGCACGTTCATTTCCTCTTTCCCTTTTTGCTTAGATGGGGTGACAATGGCAGAAATGAAGGGTAGCTGCAGTGGCCCCTGCTCCTCTGGCGAATGAGCAGGTGGTAGCAATGCGGAGAAGCAGCACCAGCTGTCAACAGTGATGGCCCTATTGAAGGTGTCTTGTCCAAGGGCCACCAAATCTTGGAGCCAGCACTGTACCCCTTGGTTACAGAGAACTAATCACATGGTTCTATGGCCAATGGGAGATGCTCAGCTATTGCTTGGTTTTCCTCTGGAACTTGTGCTTTCCTTCTTAAATAAATGGCTACATGGGCGTTAATACACATGTTAAAAACAGCACTTGCTTTAACACATTCCATTTGCTAAATTGATTGCTCCTATTTTCTCTCACAATTAATGGCTCATTTTGCCTACCTCTTCCCTGACAGCACTGATTTTGTAATTTCTTTGACTATTCACAAAGATAGGAGATTATTTCAAATGGGCAACTTGTCTTCACAGTTGTTTACAGCTGGGAATTGTGTCATCTGCATAACACACACGCACAGTTTCTGCCCACAATCTTCTTCATCCGCTTCACTGGCATATGTGCTCACTCACGGGTAGTTTGGTGGGAGATGGCAGGCAATGCAATGTTTACATTGACAGCCTGGAGAACAGACTGCTAATGCCATCCTTTAGGCACTGAGTCCACCCTCTGATTCATCCTGTACTTGTGCATCAGTTCCACAAGCCTTTGTGGACACCTGTTGAGAGTTCTGTGCCAAGATTGCAATCCCATATTAGGGAAGAAAACAAGGCTTTGCAGTTTGTGAAAATGCTGTTCTAGAGAAGGATGGATGATCTGAGGATAGAATACACCTGATAGGTTTTAAGATGGAAACAGCGAGTATCAATATTTGCCCCACGTCATCGTTTCCGCAGGCATGGAAATATCAATTCTACGCTCGTTCATTAAAACAGACACAATAGACAGGAAGTAGTGCTTTGCAAAACCTCACAACCAGTTTCATGAAACTCTTTGCCCCTGCAGAGGAGGGGATTTTTTCTGCCTTTCATTGGGGTTGAAGGATTTCAGCAAATATTTGTGTACATGTGTGTGTGTGTGTTGCGGGACAGACTGGGGAGTTGGGCACTCACCTTAACAAGTAATGTTACAAGATGAGTGTCATTGGGGAATAAGTGCTCTTTCAAGTTTTTCTTTAAAAAGAAATATTGTTGTGACACTCTACAATGCTTCACAGCTTCTTCAGCAGCTTCTTCTTCCTAAAAAAGAAAGTCAGTGGGAGTGTTACATCATCTCATAGTAATTTCAGGGATCGCGGAAGCAAGGATATTGCCTGTAGGATAGTAGAGAAAGAGGGAAAACAGGAGTGCAATGTGAAGATTTTTTTAAAAAAAAGTTATAAGGAACTTCCATATGTGTTGATAGTATTACTGTAATTGCAGATAGATAATGTGGTACCCTTCAGATGTTGCTGGACAATAGCTTCTATCAGCTTTGACTATTGGCTGATGGGGCTGATGGCAGCAGAAGTTCAACAACATTTGTAAGGTTCAGTTGGTTAGAGCGCGGTACTGATAATGCCAAGGTTGCAGGTTTGATCCCCACACAGTGCAGCTGCATATTCCTGCATTGCAGCGGTTTGGACGAGATGATGTTGATGATGTTGATGATGCTGATGATAATGATGAAGATAATATTTATTCCCCAGACACTCTGGGTGTCTCCCAATAGAATGCTAAAAACATGTTAAATACATCAAACATTAAAGACTTCCTTAAACAGGGCTGCCTTCAGATGTTTTCTAAAAGTCAGGTAGTTGTTTATTTCCTTGACGTCTGATGGAAGGGCATTTCACAGGGCAGGCGCCACAACTGAGAAGGCCCTCTGCCTGTAACCTCGCAATGAAGGAACCGCCAGAAGGCCCTTTGTGCTGGACCTCAGAGTCTCTTCCAACTCTACAATTCTCTGATTCTACGTTGACTATCACTGTACAGTCTTACCTTGGAGGTCGAACGGAATCCATTCCGGAAGTCTGTCCGACTTCCAAAATGTTCAGAAACCAAAGCATGGCTTCTGATTGGCTGCAGGAAGCTCCTGCAGCCAATCAGAAGCCACAGAATCCCCATCGGACGTTCGGGTTCCAAAGAACATTCGCAAACCAGAACACTCACTTCCGGGTTTGCGGCGTTTGGGAACCAAACCGTCTGAGTACCAAGGTGTTCAGGATCCAAGGTACGACTGTACTAGTTAAATAATAGTTGATGGCCATCTAGTTTTCTGCCCCCCAAATACTTTTTTTTTTTTACCTCTTTATAAGCTGCCCAAGAATTGCTAGACAATCTGCAATACATTTCAGCATACAAAGGACAACCTAGTTTGACCCAATAGTGAGTTAGCAGGCCAGTGTGGATGCTTTGGCAATAACGATGGCTACACAATTACTATGTTTCATATATATGTTTTCATATTTGTGCTTTTCACAGTTATGGAGTCCTGAAATGTACCATGTTGCTTGCTGATTAGCTCATATTATGCTACAGAAGAGACACATCTTTTGTTTTAATCTCATGCTGCCTTCTTATGTAGGTTGAGGCCAAAAAGAGAAAAATCAAAATCAATGGAGCAGATGTTTTATATTTAGAATCTGCACTTTGAAACTTAATGACTTGCTACAAGGGCAAACATCTGGCTATGTGCAGAAGTAGATTAACACGCTTCCCTTGATTTCTTCAGGACAGGTGTAACAAGCTTGAGGGGAAAAATCATGCCAGGCTCTTCTTGTTTCTTAGTCAAGTGTGAAGGGAGAAATACCAATAAAAGGACACAAGGAGGTTACCCACCATAGCATGGATCATTAATTGTGAGCCTGTATTTTTTTTTAAAGGATCTGATTAATTCATAAAATGGTGATAGCTGTGAGGCAATAGACTTTTTGTAGTGGTTGTGTGATATATGTGGAAAGGATGTGTGGGTCAACCCATCAACATGCATGCATACAACACACACACACACAAATATATACAGTGTACTGTATGAAGGTTTTCATTTACACCTGAGACAAAGAAGGGTGGGAGAAGCTTTGCAAACATCTTTGTTCCCCATGAAAAGCACCCCCTGCCCCATTTCCAGTATTGTTCTTCAAGTGTTTGCGTGGTGAGTTCCCACCTCCCCCCCCCAGTTGAAATAAAGACACATGACACAGTTATTTAAGGTCAATGAGCTAAATATGGCCACAACTTTATTGGTTACAGGTGATGAGCGATATTGGCTTAGACATTGATCCTAACCGACTATCCGGCTTCAGCCTGTTCACTTGAAGTTTGGGAAGGGTTAACCAGCAGTAGGGGGAGTCCTGCTGATGCACATTAACTAGGAACTCCCCCGGGGTCACCGCTCGGGGGGCGTGCCTTAAGCCTCACCTCCATAGGCTTCAGACAGGGCCACACACCCTGGAATCCTTTATCGGACTACTCTTCAATATGTGGGGGAGGTGATGGTGCTCCTCCCCCCCATACATCTACATAACAATACCCATACCAATGCCTAACCGCCAATACCAAGGAAGTTGTGATGATTTGCTATGAGGTAGGCGAAAAACCAAGAGCCTGGTGCCAGTTTGCCAAGTGGAAAAAATTCCTACCAGGCCCCTTAATGGCGACCAACCAAGGTCCATAGCAAGGTCAAAGACGAAAACCTTAAAGGGCAGGAGGGTAGGAAACTGGAGCAGCCGATTGGCTGGCCAGGGGATGACACAGTCGGGGATTCCCTCAATCGTGCAGAGGCTGAGAGCCAGCCCCCGCGTGCGTGGTGGGTGAAGCCCACAACCCCATATCCTTTCTAAGTTGGAAGTGGCTTTGTTGAAGGCAGGAAAAGAAAGCATCTCTGTTGCTTTGGTTAACTAAGACAATGATCTCCGTTTTGTGTGTTGTGGCAATGCAATAATCACAGAACAACACGACAAAAAAATGGAGCACTGGCTACAAGGATCTCAATGTCTATTCATACTATATTTTCTATGCAAAGAATGTGTTTTTGTGTGTGCATTCTGATACAACAAAAACTGGGACCAGGGCTTCTGAGGATGGGCAATGCCACTTCACTTTCCTGCAAGGACACCACCGTGTAGCAAAATCTGATTGGCTGGGTGATGTAATCACTTTCAATATGCAATCCTGATTGCCTTGGATTGCATAAAGGAAGAAAAGGCCCTAGTAAACAAATAGCATCAGTAGATTAGGGAAAGGAATGGCTGCAAATCTTTATTCTTAATGTAAAGGTAAAGGTAAAGGTACCCCTGCCCGCACGGGCCAGTCGTGTCCGACTCTAGGGTTGTGCGCCCATCTCACTTAAGAGGCCGGGGGCCAGCACTGTCCGGAGACACTTCCGGGTCACGTGACCAGCGTGACGAAGCTGCTCTGGTGAGCCAGCACCAGCATAGCACACGGAAATGCTGTTTGCATTCCCGCTATAAAGCGGTACCTATTTATCTACTTGCACTTAGGGGTGCTTTTGAACTGCTAGGTGGGCAGGAGCTGGGACCGAAAGACGGGAGCTCTCCCCACCGCGGGGATTCGAACCACCAACCATGCGATCGGCAAGTCCTAGGCACTGAGGTTTTACCCACAGCACCACCCACGTCCCTTTATTCTTAATGAGGACCCCACAATTAAAGATCAGGCATTAATCATTCACCTTTTAGTTGCAGTCTAGGCTACCACTGCAACATTTTTGAAAACTTTTAAATGATTAACCTGGACTTTGTTGGAAAAGATATAACACAAATCCAAAGCAGCTGGAGGACAACACTCATGTGCCAAGTCTATTGCAGTTTTGTTTAATTTAAATTCTTATACATACAATATGGGACATAACCACACTGTCCTTTCAGTGTATTGAGACATTTGGATCTTCACAGCATATAAAAACTGGCCATTTCATTATCTCTATTGTATCTATTTCTTTGTTATTTTGATATCCCTGCTTTGTACTGCATAAGGATTATTTCTTCATTGATAGTTGCTTAATGTTTGTTTGATATTCAAAAGCAATGAAAATGATGTAGAGTCTGGTCTTAGAGACAAGTTGTATAGTTTTGTAAGAAGATCAACAATTTTATATTTGGGTTCTTTAAGAACTCTTGAGTGGATGGCATCCAGACCCGGCAATTTCTTAGTGTTTCATTTGTCTATAAGCCTAGAGCTCCATTTCTCACAATTTTCTACATTCCTTCAGACCTCCTGAAAAAATCTGTTCAGGCAAGGCTATCTGCCCTACATCTTTCATAGTCGAAATTCTTAATATCAGAGATCACAGAAATGATGTTGTAATGCAAATGGACAATCAATTTTCACATACTCTGAATATAGTGCTAAAAAGGGCCGAGTACTGAAGGAGAAACCCCCTGCTGTTTCAAGACTGCAGTAATCCTGAAAATGCTAAAAATAGTGGCACATATTACCTTTTCCTCCACTGTGTCTGTTTAAGAGAGAACCTGGCTGTGTCCCTGCGTGAGCACATGTTGTGCTTGGAGTCACTGTTGCTTCCTCCAGGAAGGAACAATGCCTAAGGATTTCTACAGGCTGATGCAAAATGACAAGCCAAGTCACATGCTGCATCTCGCCATCTGCCAAGTCACTCTAAAAAGACCTCACACCATGGAAAGCAAAAACATTCACAGTGTGATAATGAAACTTGTGGAATCTGGTGTCTGATTATTGAATTCCCCAAGACGGAGACATGAAAGTATGCTACATATGCCTTGATCCAGCTATAGTTAAGCACATTAAAGTCCCATTTATTCCATGGGATCGTAAAGTACAGGATCATATTTTTTTGCAATTGAAAAGTGCATAAACAATGATGGGGTTGTGTAAATAGTATTACAGGAGGGGTTGTGCTTGCCAGATTCCATTACATTTTCTATCTGCTCCGTCTATAACTCGGTGTTGAATAAAAATGCTTCTGTATCCTGTTTAATTTATGGTGCAGACCCCACAGAGCCGCCAAAATGTTACCAGAGATATTCTAAACTATTATTTGACTTTGGTTTGACTGCTGTAGAAGGGAATTTCAGAATAGTACACCTCTTTGGAATATGTCACATGCTTTCACCCTAATGGTTGTCTCTCTGGTGGCTAGACATTGTGCATAAGATGCACCTGAGGCTTGCTTTTGGATCTCTTTGCTTCAGCTACATGAATATCACTTATGTCAAGTGTGCTGTGAACTTTGTATATCATCTGCTTGTCTAGTTTCCCCCTCTTCTCTCCCCCCCCCACCACCTGTGCTATTATTCAAAGTGTCAGTGGAGAGGCTACATTAAAAAAAAAAGTGGTCTACACCGAATTGACAAAGGATTTATATTTTGAGCTGCTGACCAAACTGCTTATTTCACCAAGCTTCACTCTGCCACAAATTATCGTATTAAGTAGTAGTTTACAGGGCAGAGAGCTTGACAGTCCTCACTTTTTAGTGTAGTTGTTGTGGCAAAAAAGAGCCATGATTGTCAGGAAAGAGAATGCACCCATTTCAAAGCCCCAATGTGTTTTCAATCACACCTGAATAGGCTTTGGAACAGCTTCTATTATATTGCAACTTTATATACATGCATCAGGCCTGTGCAGCCTGTCATTTATCTTTTTTTTTTTAAAAAAAATATTTATTAAAGTTTTAAGGGTTACAAAAAGCAAAAGTAAAAACACCATATTAAACAAAAGCAAGTCAACACATCACAATGAGTAAAAAAAAGAAGAAGAACAGAAAAATACAAACAATTAAAAAACACAGTAACTCTTCCCATAACTTATCTTTCATTAGCTTGTTTCCTTGACCTCCTCACACTTCCCTTTTTTGTATTCTAGTTCGGTTAGCTATTTCAGCAAATCCTTCCCATTTTTTCCAATTTTTGTCCTGTAATTTATCTTAATATTAATGTAACTTTACTTCCCTTCCTTTCACCAATTAACAGTCTGTTTTTTCCTAAACCTTTATAACATTTCTGCTAAAACCACATAAATTCGTTCCAACATCATTCTAACATTCAATAATTTTACAATGTTTCTGTAAATAGTCTTTAAATTTCTTCCAATCTTCCTCCACCGACTCTTCTCCCTGGTCTTGGATTCTGCCAGTCATTTTCGCCAGTTCCATGTAGTCCATCACCTTCATCTGCCATTCTTCCCGGGTGAGCCTGTCATTTATCAAACCAAACGCAGTCGAGCAATCATGCATTATAACCAAATTTTCACAAACAACTACAGTGGTACCGCGGGTTAAGTACTTAATTCTTTCTGGAGGTCCATTCTTAACCTGAAACTGTTCTTAACTTGAAGCACCACTGTAGCTAATGGGGCCTCCCACTGCCGCCACGCCGCCGGAGCACAATTTCTGTTCTCATCCTGAAGCAAAGTTCTTAACCCGAGGTACTATTTCTGGGTTAGCGGAGTCTGTAACCTGAAGCATATGTAACCTGAAGTGTATGTAACCTGAGGTACCACTGTAATATCTAAGAGAGACTGCAAGGATGGAAAGTTTACTGAGTGGCCTGCCATAAGTGGCTAGTGAGGCCAGTCATTGAGTTCACTGGTGGAGGAAGGTGGGTGCAGGGGGGCACTGCTCTGGGTGTCATCCCTGAGCGGGGGGTGACATCCAGTGCTCTGCCCACCCACGACTCAGACTCCCATGCCTACCGTGAGCCATCGGAGGAAGGGGAGCTGCTGGGACGCTTTGCTGGTTCCTTCCTCTCCCCTTCCCACTCGCCTGCCTCCTTCCTATCCTCTCCTCTCCTCTGCCTGCCTGCCTCCTCCAGCCGGGAGTGTGGCACAGCAGCTCCCCCCTTCCCTTGATGGCTGGCAGTAGGTGTGGGAGTCATGGGCAGGCAGTGTGCCGTTGCCCCGTGCTCCTGTCTGGAGAAGGCAGGCAGGCAGGGGAGAGGACAGGAAGGAGGCAGGCGAGCGGGAAGGGGACAAGAAGGGAGTGGGATTGATGGGGGCGCACACAGCTATTCCACGCCTGGAAGGGCACCCTGTATGCCCCTCGGGAGCGTGCCCCTGCACTCCTCGGAAATGCGCCTGCTCTGGGCAGTGGGGGCATATTCTCCTCCACTGATTGCAAAGTCGACTTTGACCATTGCATTGGTCAAAGTCGACTTTGCAGTGCATATTATTCAGTGCATACTATTTTGTTTACTTTGGTGAAATCTATTTTGGATGTCGTTATTAACAGGGTGCTCTTGATTTTCTTAGCTTAGCTTCTTGGCTTCGGGCCATTTCACACATTACTTTTTAAAAGTGTTCCTCTAAGATTCTACACTGTACAACTAAACATGTAAAATGTGACAAAACATCTAAATCATCTGAGAGTTGGAGCTGTCTAAAGCTCCTTGTTTAGAATACATAGGGGAGGCTGGTGCACTGAAAAACAGGATCACCCAGTTTTTGGACAAAAGTGTCCCCTGTCCTATTTGGACTTCAATTGTGATGCCTTTACCCCCATATCTGAGCTTGGCTGGTCCAAAATGGTGGTTGTGTTGCTGTTGGTGTAGGTGACAAGGAGCCTAGCCTAGTGCTAGCAACAATAGGAAGAAGGGAGAAGGAGTGAACTTCTCTCCCTCCCTTGCCCCTTCTTTCCTTCCCTGTCACTGGTTCTCCTCCTCAGCTGCCACTGCCAGTATAGCATGGCATAGGTCCACTGCTCAGCCCCCTTCCTTCCCAACTTGAAGTCTTCTCCTCCCTTTCTCCATGCTTGAGTTTCTTCTGACACCAGAACGGGCAAGAAGCTGAAACTGCAGGATCATATTCACCCAGTGCTATACCAGCTGCACTGGCTTCTGGTGGAGTACAGGATCAGGTTCAAGGTGCTGGTTTTAACCTTTAAAGTCCTATAAGGCCTAGGACCCTCATATCTACAGGACCGCCTCTCCTGGTATGTCCCACGGAGGACCTTACAGTCTTCAAACAAAAACACCTTGGAGGTCCTGGGCCACAGAGAGGTTAGGCTGGCCTCAACCAGAGCCAGGGCTTTTTCGGCTGTGGCTCTGATCTGGTGGAACACTCTGTCACAAGAGACTAGGGCCCTGCAGGACTTGACATCTTTCTGCAGGGCCTGCAAGACAGAGCTGTTCCACCAGGCCTTTGGCCAAGGCACAGCCTGACTCCCTCCTTTGGTAATTCTTCACAGAACTGTAGCCCAACGGTTGCCATCAATTTGATTTGAACTGATTTTATAATGAATTGATTTTAGAATGCTGTATTATTTTACTGTTGTTAGCTGCTCTGAGCCCGGCTTCGGCTGGGGAGGGCGGGATATAATTTATGATTATGATTATTATGTCACCCATGGGAGCCAGCTGTCTACCCTTGGCCCCTGCCTGTCTATCTGAGTCAAGGACCGGGGTGGAGAGGAAGGCAGGAGACTGAATGCAGGAAACCCCCTCCACAAAGGGATGGTGGTGCCATGAGAGTGTGTGTGCCCTCCAATCCCCACCCCAACCTTAACCTGCACTCAGCTAGCCCCCACCTACCTGCCCTCTTTTATACAAGCATTTCAGAGAGTGGCACAGTTAGCTTCCTACTCCTTCGCGTGAGTGCTTCCTTTATAGAACTCAAAAGGGAGGAGGATAGGCAGAAAAGTAGAATTAGTTGGTGTCACAAGTCCAACAGTGCTGTTGGGATCAGGCGTTGGTTTGCAGGCCTCAGTGCAGCAGGAGGAGTAAGAAATGGGTGAGTGAGAGGCCAGTACATTTCCAAGCACAATTCAAAGTGTTCGTGCTGACCTTTAAAGCCCTAAACGGCTTCGGTCCAGTATGTCTGAAGGAGCGTCTCCACCCCCATCATTCTACCCGGACACTGAGGTCCAGCACCCAGGGCCTTCTGGTGGTTCCCTCACTGCGAGAAGCCAAGTTACAGAGGCAGAGGACCTTCTTGGTAGTGGCACCCTCCCTGTGGAACGCCCTCCCACCAGATGTCAAAGAGAACAACAACTACAAGACTTTTAGAAGACATCTGAAGGCAGCCCTGTTTAGGGAAGCTTTTAGTGTTTGATGTATTGCAGTATTTTAATGTGGGGTTTTTTTTTGGAAGCCACCCAGAGGGGCTGGGGAAGCCCAGCCAGATGGGCGGGGTATAAAATAATAAATTATTATTGTTATTATTGTTATTATTATTAGAAACTGGGGTTGGAAGAGGAGGGCTCTCCCTAGGTGTCTCAACTTCATCCACTTCAAAAGAGATGTCAAGGGTGCTAGCTTCTTCCCTGAACTCCTGGCATAGCGGATAGTCTCAGTGGAAGCACCACTTCCACAGATGGGAAGAGGTTGATCGACCCTGCAGGGGTCCACACATTTGGACGCCTGACATTCCTGCAAAGTAAACAAGTTGTGAGTGAGCATGGCCTGCCTCTTTAAAAGCTTGGCAACAGGGCATGGAAATGGCTTCTGTCCAGTCCTGAACTTCTTGCCTGATTCCCAAACATCTGAATCAAGACTCCTGAACTCTTTGTTTATTGCCAGGCATGCCCTGCTGCTTGCCTGAATAGAGATATCTCTCCTACTTTCTTGTAAGTGCCTTTGAGTGTGTTGGGTAGAAGGCAGGAGAGCTGACTCAGATCTGCTGTGAACTACCGTATTCTGGTTTGCCAATTTTTGTGTCATTTGTTTCAGTGGCATAGTACAAGAGGGATGTGGGGGTGGGGGGTGTGCCAGACTGCAGCTCTGGGCCTCCCCCCCCCCCGCCCCAAGCAAGAGCAACAACATCATCTGCTGAACACCAGAATAATCAATGGGTCCTCCTGAGTGAGAGAATGAGGACATAACAAGGCTTTCGGGTTTTCCAGTTGTTTGTGACAGATTAGCTCCAAAGACAGCATCTTAAAAAGTAGAGACATCACCTTGCCAACAAAGGTCCGTATAGTAAAAGCTATGGTTTTCCCAGTAGTGATGTATGGAAGTGAAACCTGGACCATAAAGAAGGCTGATCACCAAAGAATTGATGCTTTTGAATTATGGTGCTGGAGGAGACTCTTGAGAGTCCCATGGACTGCAAAAAGATCAAACCTCTCCATTCTGAAGGAAATCAGCCCTGAGTGCTCACTGGAAGGACAGACCCTGAAGCTGAGGCTCCAATACTTTAGCCACCTCATGAGAAGAGAAGACTCCCTGGAAAAGACCCTGATGTTGGGAAAGATGGAGGGCGCAAGGAGAAGGGGACGACAGAGGACGAGATGGTTGGACAGTGTTCTCGAAGCTACCAGCATGAGTTTGACCAAACTGCGGGAGGCAGTGGAAGACAGGAGTGCCTGGCGTGCTCTGGTCCATGGGGTCACGAAGAGTCGGACATGACTAAACGATGAAACAACAACAACAAGCTCCAAAGAGCTCTGAGCAAAAGTAAGGAAACCAAGCCGGAGCTGGTTGCTTCTTGCTTCTCTCTTTGATGAGCTTCCAACTTTATGTTAGCAATTTAAATGGTAACACTTATTTGCAATATTATTCACATTTCTAATGAAAAGCTAAAGGTTTCAGCCAGTTGAAGATCTTTTGTGTTTCAGAAGATCTCAATGTGTTTCAGAAGTTGAACTTGGGGAGTTAGAAGGCTTCGTGACTGAACCGTGATGGGGATGTGTCTTTTCTCAGCTAAAATCCAATACAGTGGTACCTCAGGTACCTCAGGTTAAGAACTTAATTTGTTCCTGAGGTCCGTTCTTAAGCTAAAACTGTTCTTAACCTTAAGCACCACTTTAGCTAATGGGGCCTCCCACTGCCGCTGCCGCCACACCACTGCCACGCGATTTCTGTTCTCATCCTGAAGCAAAGTTCTTAACCCGAGGTACTATTTCTGGGTGAGCGGAGTCTGTAACCTGAAGCGTCTGTAACCTGAAGCGTCTGTAACCTGAGGTACCACTGTATTGCTAAACACTGCCCACATACTTTTTGATAACTCATTATTCAATGACAGTCTGCTGTTCATAATAAATTGGATAGTCCTTTGTGTATTGGTGTGTGTATGTGTATTTTTAGATATAAATCGTAATTATAATCAATATAGATGCCTGCATTTTGGACTTTCCTTTGGGGGCATGGTTATGGGGAGTGCTGTCATAACTAGCTCCTGCATTTCAACATGTCCCACTGCATTTCTGAGCCCCATTGATTCCAAATGACTTTCTCTGGGCTATATGAAGTAAAGACTGCAACTCAATTTAAAATGCATTGTGGCTACTAATGAAGAAATGTTTTGATAGGCAGCAAAAGAGCAGAGTCATTGTATAACGTTCAGCTTTTAAATGACATACAGAAGAGTAAATTATCAAATAATAATAAAAAAAATAGTAAAACAAAAAAATTGCTATGGGAGTTATTGAGGGAGAGTGTCAAAGCATACAGCAAGCTCAATAAATAAGGCATCATTAAAATGAAACGAGCTACATGTTTTGTCTTAATAGGGGTCTTAAAGCCAGTAGGCTATTGCAGACACTGCAGTGTTAAACATTTTTATGATGTGGAAATTCCCCCGTTTTTCATGTTAGAATCTCTCGGTCAGAATTCAGTTACATTTCAGGTCTTAGTTCTACAGTGACATCTTATGGAGTTCCTTTGTCTGTAAATCATAGTATGCGGCAGGTATGAATACCGGCTTTGCAGATAACAAAAAAAAAAAGAGCTTCTCAAGCAATTAAAAGGATGGTGTGAGATTCCACATTCATGCAATATGATTTTACAGAGCAATCCTTAGCATGTTTACTGAGAAGTAAAACTCCCCGAGTTCAAAAGGCCTTACATTCTGGAACACGTGTTTCCTTTTCAAAATGCAGCCCACCACCTGCATGTTTAAGCTCTCTGCTTTCATGAGAGCACAAAAACGACAGACTGAGAATAGAAAGGTTTATTACGATGATATGAAAAGGAAGACTAAAACTCTCTCTCTCTCTCTCTGTGTGTGTGTGTGTGTGTGTGTTGGGGAGGTGCTACTGTCTGTTGGCAAGAGCTGCATAAAAATAATAATACTTGCAGCAAAATATTTACTTGCTGAATGCAATCTCCCTGGAGAATTGATCTGCATATAGAATCATACAGTTGGAAGGGATCCCAGAATGGGGGTCATCTAGTCTGCAATGTAGGAATCTCATCAAAAGCATCCAAAACAATGTATCCACAGGCAGACAAGCCACCTGTGACTGTCCTAGTGGCAAAGGAGTGTGTAGGACAGGGGCGGCCCGCCTCTCCTCTCACCTCCCACAAAGCGTGAGTGAAGACATTGCTCCTTTTCTTTGACCAGTGAAAAAAGACAGCCGCTTCCATAATGGAATGGTGCCCAGCATTTTGTGGCCAAGTACATCTTCGCATAGCACAGTAGAATTCGAAGGGACCACAAGGATTCATTTAGTCCAGCCTTTTTCAACCTGTTGTTGAACTACAACTCCCATCACCCCTAGCTAGCAAGGACAGAGCTCAGGGGTGATGGGAGTTGTAGTCCAACAACATCTGGGGACCCACAGGTTGAGAACCGCTGATCTAGTCCAACCGCCTGCAATGCAGGAATCTTTTGCCAATGTGGGGCTCAAATCCACAACCCTGAGATTAAAAGGATCATGCTTGGCATTACTGAGCTATCCCAGATCTTTCATTCATCCAGTCTGCCCTTCTCCAAGTAACATAAGGCACAGTGGGGCATCCCTAAATACAATCTAGGAAGACGCTTGGGATCTTTTCATCCTTGCTGCAGATACTAAAGGCAGCTTTCTTCCTGGCAATCTGGGTTATACAAACACACTGTTGGGATGAAAAAAAATGGGCAGACATGGGAGTTGCACAGAGCAGGAAGGGACAAAGTGAACCAGCAACAGCATTTATATGCTGCTTGCATTCTTAGCTGATGAAACAGAAGGTCAATAAGCCTGTGTGCTTTGACCTCTTTGTGGGGCAGCAAGGCATGATGCCGTCAACTCTTGGGGTCTGGACATGGTCCTAATGTTTTAGGAGTAACAGGAGGATGAAGTTGGACCTGGGGCATAGCAATGGATGAGAAGCAGTTTATTGAGAGGCAGTTCCAGCTGTGTTTGCCCCATTTCTCACCCATAGCACACCCAGAACCTTAGCTTTACACACCAGCAGCAGGGAGTGGTAGGCAACTGGTTTCTTAGAACCAGATGCAGGATTTGGCATTCTGGCCTATAATGTGGGCCAGGAGCCTGGTGGCTTTTATGCATAATAAAAAGGGGGTGGATATACAGTGTGCTGGAGGGGGGGAGGTCCTGTGGCCCATGAGAAACGTATTTTGCTCAGGGGCTACTGCAATGGTAGCTTTGGGTCCTTTTGATTCCTCTGGATGGGAAGAATATCTTAAAAGATGGCAACTTAAGTAAAGATTGAGTTTGGAGAAGACCGTTAAGAAGTGAGACAATGGTTGCAGTCAGACATACCGCTAAGTCATGGTTGGTTTTTAATAACAGCTTGTTCAACAAAACATGAGTCATCTCTGAGATCAAACAAGCCATGGTTTGTTTCTTCAAGGCTTCGTTTGTTTTCCAGCCGCTCTTGTCTATAGCTTGGCAAGCATCTTGTGTGGGGTGGCCAAAACTACCCCCCATGAATAAGCCAGAATGGTGGGTTCATAGAATTTTCATCTTTGGGATGATGGGGCCTTTTGTTGTTGTTGTTGTTGTCGTTTAGTCGTTTAGTCATGTCCGACTCTTTGTGACCCCATGGACCAGAGTGTATCCATAAGGAATTTGATTTAGTTTGTATCTTACTGGCCCAGTAGTTTTCCCTACTTTCTTTAGTTTAAGCTTGAATTTTGCTATAAGAATCTGATGATCTGATCCACAGTCAGCTCCAGGTCTTGTTTTTGCTGACTATATAAAGCTTCTCCATCAATCTGATTTTGATGCTGCCCATCTGGTGATGTCCATGTGTAGAGTTGTCTCTTGTGTTTTTGGAAAAGAGTGTTTGTGATGACCAGCTTGTTCTCTTGACAGAACTCTATTGGCCTTTCCCCTGCTTTATTTTGAACTCCAAGGCCAAACTTGCCAGTTGTTCCTTTTATCTCTTGACTCCCTACTTTAGCATTCTAATCCCCTATAATGAGAAGAACATCCTTCTTTGGTTTCATTTCTAGAAGGTGTTGTAAGTCTTCATAGAATTGGTCAGTTTCAGTTTCTTCAGCACTGGTAGTTGGTACCTAAACTTGGATTACTGTGATGTTAAAAGGTCTGCCTTGGATTTGTTTTGAGATCATTCTATCATTTTTGAGATTGCCTATTTTCTCTCAAAGCAGTGTATCAATATTTTCAAGAAATAAATTTTATTGTTAATAACTATGATCACCCAATATACCCAGGGTCAGGAAAACAGTGGGAACGAGTGAGCATTGTTTAAATGGAACTGTATAATAATCACATGTGCCCTGAATCCTGGTAGGTTAACTTACAACGTAATGGTTATGTATTGAAAGCAATCCTGTTTCAGCGCTTTTTTTTAAAAAAAAGTCATGCAAATAAATGCATTTTCCTGCACAGTTGAGACCTTCACTTTCACGGCAACTATTTGTTTCCTACTGAAAACACATTGAACTGAACAGCAGAATATGAAGTGGAAGAGGTCAAACTCTCATGACTCATTTCTGAAAAGGGGAGGGAGTAATTCATTATATAAAAAAACCTAACAACAATACAAGGCTTTTGCAGTTTCTAACTCTTCTTAATTTACTAGCCATTATCCACGGAGAATATATTACAAATTATGATAATAATCAAATTAAGAAAAATAAGCTTGCTGCTAATTGCACAGCATTCTGTAGACATGTCATTACCTCTTTGCATTGTGGAGCTGACCCTCAGATCTGTCTGGCAGCTTTCCAGGAAATGTTTTCTAAATTGCTTGAGCTAGAAGACAATTGGCTGGTGTTCCACTTCTGAAGGAAGTGTTTAGCTTCTGCCTGTGATGCACAGAAGGAGATAGTAAAACTTAACAAAAACAACAACAACACAAACAGATAAACCCAACAACTGCCATTATTTTCAGTTAGGGTTCATGTTCATTTCCAAATGCATAGAACTGCAAAGAGCAGCATGGGTAGACAACACTGTCCCATCCTGTCCCCTCATGGGGATAGCTTAATGTCCATATTGTGTGTGTGTGTGTGTGTGTGAGAGAGAGAGAGAGAGAGAGAGAGAGAGAGAGAGAGAGAGAATATGCTGGGAAAATCCATTTTTTAAAAAACTACAAAAAAGCAACAGTATATTAACATAATTTGTAGGAGTACTTATGAGGTATGAGGCTTGCTTTCCATTTTTCCTCCTCTGCTTTTAACAAAGCATGTTCTCCTTCATGGAGAGCACATGTTGCGGTGGGGTCTGCCGAGCCACCCCTCTGTTGCCAGGCAGGGTCTCTGAAGATGGCCTGGGGCAGTGATTGGTTCACTGGGTTGCTGGGGGGAAAGTTATGTTGCAATTTTGGTGGGAGGGGTAAAATGTTTAAATACTCTGCACGCAGCCTGGAGCTTTCTCTTTGCTACGTGCAACGGATCACCCGTTCAACTGCCCTAAAGTAAGGGGTTGTTGCATTCACCTTGCTATGCCTGTCATGGGGTCGTCTGCCGTTGGGGCAGGGGCCTGGTAGGAATTTTGTCCATCTGGTTTTTACCTACTGTGTAGCAAATCGTCACAACTTGTAAGGTTGCGGTTAGGCATTGGTTATAAATTGGTGGAGGAGGGGTTAGGAGAGGCTGTGCCTGCCCCTCCATGGTTGCTGCGGAAAGGGAATTCCATTAAAGGAATCCTGGGGCTTGCCATCTTTTTGTTGTATCCCTGGAATGGGACTAGGGCCGGCAAGCCTTCGGGGAACATGCAAATGAGAGTTGAGGGCCTGTGACTCAGCTCCATTTCTCCCCGATTTGTTTTCCCTCACTGGCTTTTGGTCGTGCCCGGAAGTCAGTTCTGTCCCCAGGCGGGGGGACAGATAGTCTTAACCAATGCCTAAACAACCACTCACGGTTTTGTATTTAAATAAAGTTGTGGCCAAAATTATGCCAAAAACCTTAAACAAAAATTAAGTGTGCGTTGTGAGTTATTTGGGGGGTGGCTTGGGGACCTCGACACGCAATGTAAAACTGCTCAGAGCAGCTTCTAAGTGAAACACCTCCCCCACGCTGATGGAAAATGCAAAATACATCACTGGTGCATTCACAGGGCCATTGCATGAGGTGAGTTATATAGAGATATGCTTGTACTGGGTACTAAACCAAATCACATTAGGTCCCTTTGCTTGGGGAAGACACTTGATCAAAACAAACACTTTGGGTAATCTTTTTTCATATAATATACTGATGCTTTTTTATCTCCCTTTGTTCTGGACTGGTGTCACAAGTTAGGTGCATAGGGAGTTCAAGGAGGAAGAGGGAAAGGATGGTATCTCTCAGTTGGGCAGCAGGAGGAGGTATATTTGTGAGGCCTTGGTAATTATTATTTCCATCCATGTATTTAAATCTAGAGTCTTTTACATCTAAAAAATGCAATTATATTTTCTGGAATGAACTTTCTTTGATGTGTTAATGGTGTTTAACATAGCACCCATATTATTTTCCCTTGCATTCTCTCCTTTAAAGAATTCAGTCTAATCATTTATGGGTTCTGTGGATTTACGCTTCACTCCAGCATACTGTTTTAAGGGAATCTGGCCAAGTATTCAAATCTAGTCAGTACTGAAAGAAATGCACAGTGAAGAGACTGATAATTTACTTGTTCATAAAAGTTTTATGCTGCACATAAAATGTTATCGCTTTTAGTACTTAGTGGCAATGTGAATTGCAGGCCAGAAGAGAAACCTATGCTATGATGCAACAGTAAAAGAGAATTATATAAGTCACTGAGAGAACACTTACATCTTTTTCCTTTTTTAAGGCAGACTTCTTGTACTCACAACTTCATGAATAAATTACAGAGCAAAATGAAACAAAATAAACATTTGTTTGAAATATCTTTACACTTGACTTCACCTTGAAAGATGAGCTAAGCCAAGGTAACATCTAAAACTTACCAAATTGCAAACCTTTACCAGTAGATTTTTCTCCCATAGAGCAGAATGAGAGGCATACTTTGTTTTCTTTAGCTCAGAAATAATTCTGTATGCATGCTTCCCTTGAGCAGAATTTAATTTGAAGGTAGAGAAACACCATTAGCAAGTTCTCTTGCCTGGCCAGACAAGAGTCCAATCCATACCTTCCTTGCACAGTTGTACCTTGGAATTCAAATAGCTTAGGTGCCGAATGTTTCAGATTGAGAACCAGAAGTGATTGTTCTGGTTTTCGAATGTTCTTTGGAACCTGAATGTCCAGCGCCACTTCCACAGCTTCTGATTGGCTCCAGGGGCTGTGCCTTGGTTCCTGAACATTTTGGAAGTTGAACAGATTCTGTAACGGATTCCGTTAGACTTCCAAGGTACATCTATACTTCTTCATCAGAACTTGGAACAGAGATGAGGTAGATTTTTAACAGAAAAACTTAACTCTCAGCCCAGAAACACACATTTTAAACCAGTTTGAAATCCTTACAACCTGGTCTGAGGGATACACGCCGCCTACATTCCCCCTCCAAAGAAAATTTCCTTTCAAAACTACAGAAAGAGTGCACCCAACATCCCACAGCATGATAAACTAAGCTGGCGTGTAGCGTTTCTTACTGCTATGCACTTTGATGCGTATAGAGCACATGTGCTAAGGAGCATTGAGACTTTATGCTATTCCGTCACTCCTAGGAGCAATGGCATGGAACAACATGTTTTCTCCCAGTGTTTCTTTAATTTTTTTTAAAATCAGTTATATAAAAGAACATACGCAATATATTTTTCATACATACATACATACATACATACATATCTTAGGCTGACATGCTAGCATCAAAGCATTCTTCAAGGCTATGATGGCAAGGTATTCAAGGATATGTCTGCTGTGTTTCTTGGCAGGCTGACCATCTCTGGAGATGGATGTTCTGAACTTAGCCATTCATGGGAACTAGGAAAAGAGAGATGTGAGTGTGGAAGGATCCTGGTGGACTGGATTTAACTACCCCTCCCCCCAACGAAAAAATATATATTGCATTCATATTATGGATGTGTGAATTTCTTAACCATTTCATGTGCAGCCTAAATCTCCTCCACACACACTTTATTCCCTTGCACATGCAAAATTAGGGGTTTTCCTATTATTATTTTTGTTTGCAGGTGAACTACACATTATTTTGGTTCTGTTCCTTATACTTACATTTGCACATTCTCATTATGTTTCCATTATGCAAGAATCAAATTCAACATCCAGTGTTGTTGAGTAAGTAGATAGCTGTCCCTTTTGATGGCACATTCCCTTTTTTGTGGAGAATGGGGGTTTGCATAACTAAACAGTTGGCCAAGTATCAGTGATTTAGGGCTTTAGCCCAGGCTTCCTCAACCTCAGCCCTCCAGATGTTTTTGGCCTACAACTCCCATGATCCCTAGCTAGCAGGACCAGTGGTCAGGGATGATGGGAATTGTAGTCTCAAAACATCTGGAGGGCCGAGGTTGAGGAAGCCTGCTTTGGCCAAACAAGCCATACTCAGAGTAGACCCACAGACTAACAGTTCATGACTAGTTTAAATCCATTGATTTCAGTGGATGTATTCCAAGTACAACTCAGTCCGCTACATATTTTGTTGTCACAGGAGCTGATGATCAGCCATGTTGTTTGCAAACATCGGTGTCAGCATACTGTGGTTGCATTGTTACATATGAATTAAAAAAAACCTCTTTTTGCATAGCCAAAAGAAAGGGTGGACTTTGAGTATCAGAATGTGAAGTTGGAGAAATTCTCTGATTCCCATAGCAAAGTCTTAATTAATTTCTGGATGAGGAAATACTTGGACGAATGGGTGCAGTGCAGATCTGATCAGATACTTCCACAGTGTTGATCATTCATTTGAGATGCAGAATTAAGGACTCCCAGTTGAACTGCTCTGAACCCTGTGGGTATAGGGCAGTATACGAATTCAATAAATAATAAAAACAGCTGCTTGACACTATTAGGGGTGTTCAGCTGTTCGTGTTTATCTCTGGCTCCGTTCCTCATGATGTGGAGTTAAGTCAAGGAAACTAACAGTTCAATCTTCAGCACACTTACTGGAGAATAAGCTCCATTGAGCTCACTGGGATTTATGTTTATGTTTTCGCTTTTTGTGTGTTTTTAAAAACTAAATCAATGTTTGTTATGTATATATCTAGCAAATATATAAAACAATACTCACAGCAATAATTTTACTGATACTGCCCTTACAACGATTACCTAGTACCATCACATTTATGATCTAAAATTTAAAAAGACAATTCACCATGTTAAATCAAGTTCCATTGAGATATATAATTTAATTGTGGTAAACACGTTTGATAATTTCAAAGGAAATTTAGCATGTAGAAAATTACTGAAGCCTTATGAGTAGTTAAATTTGTCAGCTGTATTATATTTCATAATTCTATAAGTTTTTGATTTTTAGTATCAAGTAAATACTAAATTTGTTTCAAACTCAGATATCAAATTGTTCTAAAAATGAATCATTTTATTTCATGTCTTTGTCGCATTTTAGAAAAAAAGTACTCAGTGAAATAAAATATATTTTCAGAAAGTTGTGGAGAACAAATTTTCTTGCATGTAAACTGTGGGATACCAAGAGAAAGACTGGGGTTTCTGAACCAATAACTATTGAAGTACGTTCTCTAAGAAACTGTGTTAAGATCAGATGCTCAAGGGGGGACATACTGTTCTTGCTGCCAACAAGAACCTTCTGTATTACAACTAAAAGCTTTTCAAGGGGTTACAGATAAACATCATACAAGAAAGAAAAAGCAGTTACTAAGAAGAGACAGATGACTTTTAGAGGCTTCCTTCTGAAGTGCAACGTTTTTATATACAGATGCCTTCCTTAACATTTCTAAAAATATAAAATCTATCAAATAGGCACTATTTCATAAAATCTAAGATGATTTTGGAATAAGAGTCATGCTTCACTTTGCTAAAAGAACAAACATGATTTGCCCAGTTATGTGGGACTGTCCCAATAATGAGTTGGAATAAGGAAGCTTACTTGAGCGCTGTGCACAGGTGCAACCAAACTTGCACACCTGCTTGCCCCATTATTATAGAATGATTGAGCTGAGGTCAGGCTTTCCACATCACCTCTGTTAAGCATAGTAATTTAATTCACTGAAATTTGTAAATGCTTTTATGCATTATTCTGCATTTAAATTTGATTGGTTGGTAACAGAACTCTAGTACAGTGGTACCTCAGGTTAAGTACTTACAGTGGTGCCCCGCAAGACGAACGCCTCGCAAGACGGAAAACCCGCTAGACGAAAGGGTTTTCTGTTTTGGAGGCGCTTCGCAAAACGAATTTCTTTATGGGCTTGCTTCGCAAGACGAAAATGTCTTGCGAGTTCCTACGGGTTTTTTCCCCTCCCCCCTTTTCCTAAGCCGCTAATAAGCCACTTAACAGCTGATTGCTAAAAGCCGCTAAACCGCTAATAGTGCTAATCCGCTAAGATGTCAATGGGCTTGCTTCACAAGATGAAAAAACCACTATACGAAGAGCCTCACGGAACGGATTAATTTCGCCTTGCGAGGCACCATTGTAATTTGTTCCGGAGGTCTGTTCTTAACCGGAAACTGTTCTTAACCTGAAGCACCACTTTAGCTAATGGGGCCTCCTGCTGCCGCCGCGCCGCCAGAGCCTGATTTCTGTTCTTGTCCTGAAGCAAAGTTCTTAACCTGAAGCACTATTTCTGGGATAGCAGAGTGTGTAACCTGAAGCATATGTAACCCGAGGTACCACTGTAGTTCTCATGTGATTGGCTAATGTTGGTTACATAGGAGGTATCTAGTGAAGGAGAGTCTCCATTTCATGTGAAGCAAGATTACTTTGTTTTAGAATTCACTGTGAACACTGTTAAGACGAATAGAGTGTTGGAGTGCTTCTTCTCTGCTTAAAAGAGAGCAAAACTGCAGGAGAAGGTAAAAGTGAAAATCTCCTAGGAGCTGCAAGGCATGGCCTAATTGAGATACAGATAGCTGAAAGGGGGGCGAAATAAAGTTGTTTACGGCTGTAAACTCATGCTTGGATTAGCATGTGTCTGTAAATGTTATCTTTAAATTCATCTATAAGTTTCTACAAGTGAGTTTTTTAAACTCTGGACATTGGTTTAATTTCCGAAGAAGGGTGTCAGTCATATATATGATTTAAGCTTCTTAGCTGTGATTTCTCTACTCTTAACTTCAACAGCCTCCACCCTATCCCTGCATCACCTCACTCAAACTGAGAGAGGGTTTAAGGCGTCTTCCTTCAGAGTGAGGTGTTCGGGGCAAGTCGGTCAGGAGACTATCTGCTCTGGCTAGAACAGCCTTCCCCGAAGAAAGCATTAACTACTAATAAAAGGTAAAGGTAAAGGATCCCTGACAGTTAAGTCCAGTCATGAATGACTCTGGGGTTGTGGCACTCATCTCGCTTTACTGGCCGAGGGAGCCAACGTTTGTCCACAGACAGTTTTTCTGGGTCATGTGGCCAGCATGACTAAGCCGCTTCTGGCGAAACCAGAGCAGTTCCCGGAAACGCCGTTTACCTTCCCACCGGAGCGGTACCTATTTATCTACTTGCACTTTGACATGCTTTCAAACTGCTAGGTTGGCAGGAGCTGGGACTGAGCAACAGGAGCTCACCCTGTCATGGGGATTGAAACTGCCGACCTTCCGATCAGCAAGCCCTAGGCTCTGTGGTTATAAATGGAATGTAATTATTAATGGATTGCAGGAGGGAATTAACAAGAACTTCATAATTTTTATGGATTAATTGAAAGAATTGAACTGTGTGAAAACATTGTAATGTTTTGTGACATTGACCTTTTAAAGAGGACTCTAGCTCTGACTTATCATGGCTGTGGTGAGATACCAGCTTATGAACGGATGGAAAAGGAATCAAAGAAGATAATGCTGGAAGTCTGCCTGGAGTTACGGTGAGACACCAGATTTCTTTCAGTTTGGGATAAGCAAGATGGCGTGAAGCTGTGGCGCTGTGACAATTAAAGTATCGAAAGTGAAAGGGAAAATTCTGAAGATGATGGATTACAACATGAAGATAATGGCGAATGTAAAACAAACATTTCACACAGAAATCAGCAGAATACAAACTCCTCTTGCAAATTAATGGATATGGAATAGTTAAATACAAATGAAAGTCATCATATCAGTGGCTGTCAAAATAAAGGATTAAGATTGGAACTGTTGTATTTGGATTAACTAAGGATCGGAGGACAACGAAAGAGCAACATCATTCCCTGAATACCAGAACATGGGAAGTCATCTAAAATTGTTTAATTTGGAATTGGATTAATGGCTCTTTTAATTGTAACATAATTTGGTACTGTATTAATGTGGCTTTCATTGGATTGTTATTAATGAAAAATTAATTTTAAAAATTATTTAACCAATAAGAACTTCGATTGTCTGGCTCTAAAGAAGGATCTCCTTGGAACCTTTTCAAAGGAAAATAAGGCAGAAAGGAGGAGGCAGAGGAGAAGCCACCAGCACTGCTAGCACTAGTGCAGCAGTGGGGGGAAATGGAAGAGGGGAGAAGAGAATGGCTGCCACACTGGTGTCATTGCCAGCCATGCAAAGATGAGTCAGGGGTGGCTGGAAGAGGTGTAGCAATGTCAGAGCCTCAAAGCAGAACACTCTCATGTACTGGCTTGCTCTTAATAAATGTTTTAGGAGATGGTGGAGGTATTATAGGCAAATGGAGGTTAAAGCTAGACAGAACCACTAGAGTCTGTTTTTGAAATCTTGGTAGATTCTGGATTCTGGAGTGATAAAACTCAGGGGTATATTAGCGGCTTTAGAGTATGTGTAAATCACAGAGTATGGCAGGCCCCAACAATAATACGATTTCCAGCAGGGTCCAGAGTCTTTGGTATTATATGAATCCTGCTTTTTGGTTGAAGTGGATAAATCTCTGAACTGGAATGATGACTGAACAATTTCTGGAGTCTTTTGGCTGGAAGTTGGAACCAACCCTATTTCTGTATCAGTAGTAGGCAATGTAATGCCCTCCAGATGGTGTGAACTACAACTCCCATCTGCTCCTACCAGCATGGCCAATGGTCAGGCATGAAACGGGTTGTAGTCCAGAACATCTGGAGGACATCAAGCAGGCTACTGCTCTTCTACATGGTAATTGTTATAATATGATGCCGCATTCAAGTGCAATTACTCACCACACCATTACAAATATTTGGGAAGTTTGCAGCAGTACGGTGGAATGTCCAAGTCTACAAGATGTGTCGTTAAGCATGAAACAGATATTATGTGCCAGTAGTTATTACGTGGAGCAAGTTAAAACTGCCACAGTGGAGATTGTCAAATAAACAACTAAGAGCAGGAACAGGAGAAACCTGGGCATTGTGCACATTTCTCCAGTCAAACTGAAAGGCTGGAACATTTTACATTATTTCTTATTTAGAAGCCATGCTGTTTCACTTGAACAGCATATTATGCAAGAAGTAGTCACTTCTATGCATTCGTAATGGATCAATGAAGACTCTTTGAGAACTTGCTGCTTAGCTGACACACTTGTCTGCACATGAGAATGTGTTATGTTTGCTTCAGGTATTATAAAACAATACATGTATGGTATGTTTAGTTAGAATAACAGCCATAGTATACATGTATTTGTGTGTGTGTGTGTTTTTATTTGAACTCCTGAACAGTTGGAAAAATTCACTTCTTCCCTGAAACTATTTGGTGAAATGGCCTCCATTTAATATCCTTTAATATCCTTTTAATATTATTGAAGGAAGAATGAGCTTAACCTCTTCTCTTAGCCTATTCCTTCTTTCATCCATCAGTATGAACCAAAATAGTATTTCATTCAACATTAAGTGCACTAAAAATTCTCAGAAAATGTATTTTTATCTGGGGAGAACTGTTAGAGAATTTCACCTCATCCCCATAATAATATTTGTCAAAATGTCCTCACTAGGCATGAATAGTATCGGCAAGTAATTTTTATTCACCCAAGTAAAAACAGAGCAGGCAATATTTTTTTTGTCAGATGTATTGCTGTATTTCTATTTTTAACACAGCAAGAGTTAATGCACAAAAAAAACCCCTTTGCGGTTCCAAAATACGGTTTTTCTATCACCGTGGTACATACCAAGAAAGTGACTGATGAAATGATTTATATGCAAAACCGCAGCACACTGAAAAGTATTGATTAATTATACTGATCCATCAGTTTTGAGATCACTTTTCAGAAGTTCTCATGTGATGTATTTAGTTCAAGGAAAATATGGAGATGGATCAAAAAGTTCAGTGTTTAATTCCCCACCCCTGGGCATAATATATATTATCCAAGCCTTATTAATCATGAATGGTGCCACAAACTCTTTCAACCTGAACTGAAGGTTTGGTTTTAAGATATAAAAGTTCTGCAAACTCTAATAGTTCCCTGAGCATTTACAATGCATATATCTACCTTTCAGTCTTAAGCTTCTTCACGGTGTTATTCTCCGTATCTCTACTTAGAGGTATGCCCAGCTGAGTAAAATGGGATTTGCACTTAGGAAAAGCACTTTAACTAAACTTCAATTTCCAGAATTGTGGGAGGGAGGAGAAAAAGATACAATGAATAGTATGGAACTAATTTTAAAAAAGTATAATGTAGATCTGCCCGCTAAATTGATAACACATCTTATTTTATACTTAATATTAATTTTGCATAGGCAGGAGTTTACTCTTTTTGAAGCAACAATGAAAATGAGCATTTTGCGTATTCTAATAGGTTAAGTTAGTGCTTTTTGGCCTTGTTGGGCTCCCATAGTTCTGCTCTAGTTCTAGCTGCTAAGCAAAGCTTTTCCCTTAGTCTAGTTACATTGCAATAAACTAAGTTGAGTTTGAAGGTCTGGTTACATATTGTTTTTTCTCTGAACTCCCAATGTAACAGAACAACAGAACTTTAAAGCAGTATTGTTTATATCCTTTTAATCCGCAGTGGTAGACTGGATAGAATTTTCTTCTGAGGAAAACCATATTATTTTGTGCTCTCTTGCAAAGTTAGGAGTTTTATTTCATGTTTTCTCATAAATGGGATTTGGTCTGCATTGTCAGATTAGAAATATTCTAAACTAATTGAAAACCTCATCTGGCATCATGAAATGCCAAATGAGCTTGAAGTAGGTTTCATCTCTCTGTTGCTTTGCTCTTTTAGATCAGGACATGTAGGAGAAGTTATTTGATAATGGAAATGGACTTTAAGTGGTGCACAGACAATTAACTTAGTAAATAATTCCATGTTCTTCATAGCAATAAATTTGTCCACAGATGTGGTTTGAGTTGTTATGAAACCTGAGATAGCAGAAATAGATTTTAAAGGATATGTTGCTATGCACAGCTTTCTATGTTAGTACTGGATGGTGTAATTATTTATCTATATAGTCCCATATACATGAATAAGGTCTCTTCAGGTATACACTGACAGAAATATGCCTGGCCAATGCAATCTCTTCCCTCTTCTTCATGGTGTATAGATCATGTGAATGGGATCTACTTGCATAGTATTATTCATCTGAGAAACTATATGTGAACTTGCCTCTAGTCAGTCGGAACACGCTAGAACTCAACTGCATTTTCCTCTCAGTTGGGTGCCATTGCCATTATAAGAGAACAAGGGAGATGTTCATGGTGAGTTCAGGCCAAAATATGAACCACCAAGCATGCCCACTGCTTCTACAATTTCCCCTTTTGAATACATTGTTATGTTTCATATTAGCTAATTGCCATTAATATTTTCAGGTGGAGAGGGCTTTCTCTGTGGGAGCCCCTAGATCAGGGGTCAGCAAACGTTTTCAGCAGGGGGTGGGTACACTGTCCCTCAGACCTTGGGGGGGGGGACTATATTTTTTTTTGGGGGGATGAACAAATTCCTATGCCACACAGATAACCCAGAGATGCATTTTAAATAAAAGCATACATTCTACTCATGTAAAAACATGCTGATTCCCAGACCGTCTGCAGGCCGGATTTAGAAGGCGATTGGGCCAGATCCGGCAACTTGGCCTTAGTTTGCCTACCGATGCCCTAGATTCACAGAGGGTGAATCTAACAACTTCCTTGTATCCCTTTTGCTCCTTGTTTTGTGGGACCCACCTCTGTTGCTGAGTTTATACTCTTCTGTTCTATTTGATACAGTTGTACTTTTTATAATTGCAATGGTCTTATCTGTTTTCATAACTGTATATTGTAACCCTTAACTGAATCACAAAGGCAGAGGAGCTTTGGAACTCTGAATGAACAGTGTTTGTGTTTTGTTCCTTACTCAGTTTTATAATCTGAAGTTCCATTGTACTTTTTCAGAAGTCTACTAAAGTTCCCATCCCCCACATACTATGTAACTCTCATTTGTGTACCATGCATAGACATCCTTGACAGTTGTCACAACTAGTTATTATTCACTAAGGGGGGGGGGGAGTTGATTTGCAGAATGCATCCTAACCTCTCGCCTCTTGTTCATTAGTTTGTGAAATGTTTCCAGTGAGAAGCAAACTTTCCCAACACCTTCCTTAGCTTAATTAAATCACTATGTAACAAGACAGGAAACTTGGGTAATCAGTCATGCTTATTAAAATATGTTTCAAAAAGTACATCACAGAAAGTACATCCCTGTAAGTAAAAAAACATATAGTTAACCAGCTGCCAGATAATTTGCAATCAATTATCTTATTAAGAATGTGTGAACCATGTCCCCCTTTTCCTGCAATTTTAAAAACTTTTCAGTCCCATGCCCTAGATTTCCACAAAAATCTGAGTGAGCATCTCAGATACTCTTTCTTGTAAGAACTGCAATGTAAAGTTATGGCCTGTAACAATCAGGTGCTGTCTATCCCTTGAAAGCACTGAGACAGAATTTATGTTCATTGCAATAATACACTATCCAAATAAGAAATCCACACCATTGTAATGCATTTAATAATCTTTGCACGCTCTGAGACACCAGCCACTTGGATTCAAGTTTGCATTTGCTGCTAAGGCTTGAAATCAGATCTCCAACTTTGCAGAACAGAAGCAAACAGTGTCCCTGTATCTCTGGCCTGCAGCATCTATAAGGAAAAACAGCCATCTCAGGAGTGTCAAATAGCAGATTGCTCACTCAAGATTGTGAGGAGAGAAGAACTTATTTGATAAATTGTGGAAATGCCTCCAAATTTTGACAAACGGGGGGAAAATGAGGCAGACCTGAAAGTTGCTTCTTGAGAGAAACAACTGGGAAATTTAGAGTGAACTGTCTATACAGCTCTATATGGAACAAAGGAGAAAGCATTAATAAAACAATTTTGTTCCCTTCTATCTTTTCTCCAATGCTGGATTCCATTATGGGAGTTCAGGGATGATAAACAAACACTTGGTGATGTGTGGACATCCTTGGGACACAGCAATATATGGTGGCATGTTTGATGAACTTGTTTGTTGAAGTAAATAAATCCCTTGTTCATATAGTTAGTTATTTGCTCCCTCCGTATTCCTGAGCTGAATATTTTAACGGGAGTCTCGCCTGCCTCAATAATTCAATTTTTTTATTCCGGAACTCCATCACAGGTAAGCACAATTTTACCATAAGTCAGAATGTCCTTGCTCACTTTTCTTGGACATTACTAGGATTTCAGTTAGTAGCCCCTCAACCTGACAAAACATCATCTTTCTCATTAGGCTCATCATGTTTGAACAGGGAGGGAAAACATTCAAAAAGCAAACCCACTGATGGTGTGGTTTGTGTGGTGTTTGCACATAGAACAGTGCTCAGGTCATTAGTCACCATTTGAATTTCCAGATCACCTCCTCAGTGAGTCAGTCCTATTGCCTTATAAAAGCTGCAGCTGGTCTTATCTTTGTGTTTATGCCATCAAAACCATTAATTGAAATGTCTTTGTGCTGTTGTCATGACCGCATGGAACAATAATACGTATGTTTCATGGTGAGATAGAGGATCTTACAACTTCATTTGAATATATCAGCACCAAACAGGCACAGGAGCGCCATATGCCAGTAAATATTTATTTATTTAACAGGTTCATCACACCAAACATCTGAGTGGTTGTGGTACCATTTACCTCATAGCTCTAACCTGCCGTCCATGATTACATGCATCAAGTGTTTGCACTCGTAAATGGTTCTGCTTTGAGATAATTTTTTTAGAGCCAAACCAGAATTTTTAGCCAGCTCTCCTTTGAGGGTTTTTTGGATGGAGTGTGAAACATAGCCCTCCAAAAGGTTGTGGGGGTGGGGGAGACAATTCTCCAACATTTTCTGGGGTGGAGTGGGGCTGTTGTTACTTCTTTTTTTTACTAAGCATTGAGTTTGATGATGTTTCTGCATTTTCCTTTGGTTGTTAATAATAATAATAATAATAATAATAATAATAATAATAATAATACAGTGGTACCTCTGTATGGGACGCAGGTGGCGCTGTGGGTTAAAGCCTCAGCGCCTAGGGCTTGCCGATCGAAAGGTCGGCGGTTCGAATCCCTGCGGCGGGGTGCGCTCCCGCTGCTCGGTCCCAGCGCCTGCCAACCTAGCAGTTCGAAAGCACCTCCGGGTGCAAGTAGATAAATAGGGACCGCTTACCAGCAGGAAGGTAAACGGCGTTTCCGTGTGCGGCTCTGGCTCGCCAGAACAGCGATGTCACGCTGGCCACGTGACCCGGAAGTGTCTCCGGACGGCGCTGGCCCCTGGCCTCTTGAGTGAGATGGGCGCACAACCCCAGAGTCTGTCAAGACTGGCCCGTACGGGCAGGGGTACCTTTACCTTTACCTTACCTCTGTATACGAATGGGATCCATTCCGGAGGTCCATTTGCAACCTGAAACCCCCCGTCTGAGTTTCTGCGCATATGCAGGTTGCGATTCGCCACTTCTGTGCATGCGTGTCATTTTGCGTGTCTGCGCATGCGCAAGTGGCAAAACCCAGGAGTAACCCGTTCCATTACTTCTGGGTTGCTGCAGGATGCAACCTGAATATGTGCAACCTGAAGCAAACGTAACATGAGGTATGGCTGTAATAATAATAATAATAATAATAATAATAATAATAATAATAATAATAATTATTATTATTATTATTATTTATTTATTTATACCCCACCCATCTGATGATGATGATGAAATAGACTATAGAGTAGACTGCAAATATGAAATAGATGGTAGGGTTGATTGGAGTCCTTCATCATGTTCTTTAAATAGCTCCAACACTGCTCAGACCCAAGCCACACACTGATAAGATAACTGAATGCCACTGAGCTACATCTTCTCTTATACTTTTAGTTGGAGCATGTGACATGAAGTCTCTGTGTTAGCATTTGCTCACTCCTCCAAGAGGCAGCCCATGAAGCAAAGCAGGTTGGGAAATGCTAATGTGACAATGCCTATGACTAATTTTTCAAGTACACATTTCCAGGAATACATGGAGGGGAGGTGAAAGCTTGTGATGCTCTTGTTTCCTGTTGTTTTGTCGTAACCCAATTATTTTCAGGGTCAAGAAGCTACTCACTGCATATAACTCATAAGGAGGTCTCATAAGTAAATATCCCTCAGCTTGGCATTTAAATTGTATTTTATTTTATTTTATTGTAAATCATTATCTCCTGAGTGTGTAAACTTCCTATGATGGGTGGTATACAATTCCCCCCCCCCCCGAATAAATAAATAAATAAATAAAGTCAATTTCCCTCACACTTTGGGAAATGGAGCAGGAAAACATCCAGTGATGAACGCTAATCATAGATGCTGTTTCAAAGTTGTCTTTTCCCCCTCCCCATGAAGTATTGAGCATATAGCTCAAGAATGGAAATCCCTGAAGGTGGAAAGTAGGCATCAGGAAGAGGAGTTTGTGGAACTGATGCTCATCTAAGTGATATGAAATTCTTTTTGGGGTGGGGAGTTCATGGGCTGGGGTGGGAAATCACATATATGAAATTATGGATTTGCTCTTTGGACATCTCCCAAATCAGGAATTGGGCCAGTCATCCCTCATCTAATCATATCTGAATACAGTCTTGACTGGCTAATCCATCACCTAGAGTTAAACATTATTATTATTATTATTATTATTATTATTATTATTATTATTATTATATCCCCCTGCTCATTGCTTTAGACGTGAGAGCATAGCACTAAGTTCCTCTGCTTCAGAATCAGTGACTTCCATTTCTCCACACGCCAGGCTGATTCACACTTCCTGGCAGTGTAATTCTTTCCACACAAAGAGATGTGATTCATGCCTACAAAACCATCATTTGACCTGAAGAGTTAGTTGTATTTGTGTGGGAAGAAGAACCCCATCATTGGCTCTGCCTACGTGATTCCTTCATGCACAAATTACTAGTCAAAGCGAAAGAGCTCTCAACTTCCTTCCTGTGAGTAAGAACTGGTTGTCATTTAGATCAGCCATATTTTCAGTATGACACTATTTAGTACTATAAACTTTACAAAAAAATACAGAAGCAAAGTATTCACTAAGCATCTGTGCCATACCAAAGCTGTCTTAATATTGTTTCCATCCTTAGTGTATGATTTTTTTGGCTGACAGCCAAAGAGCTGCTTTAGTTTTGTCTAATGGTGCATGCACATTCTTTGTGCAATTTTTTTTAAAAGGCTACCACGCCACATCACAAACAGCATTGTCTTAAACCCTGTATGTAGCCTTCATTTAGAACATGTATGAAACCTTTGGTCCTTCAGAGGTAAAGATAAAGGTAAAGGATAAAGAAATATCAACAACCTCAGATATGCAGATGACACAACCTTGATGGCAGAAAGTGAGGAAGAATTAAAGAACCTTTTATTGAGGGTGAAAGAGGAGAGTGCAAAATATGGTCTGAAGCTCAACAACAACAAAAATGAAGATCATGGCCACTGGTCCCATCACCTCCTGGCAAATAGAAGGGGAAGAAATGGAAGCAGTGGTTGATTCTACTTTCTTGGGCTACATGATCACTGCAGATGGTGACATCAGCCACAAAATTAAAAGAAGCCTGCTTCTTGGTAGAAAAGCAATGACAAACCTAGACAGCATCTTAAAAAGTAGAGACATCACCTTGCCAACAAAGTTCCATATAGTTAAAGCTATGGTTTTCCCAGTAGTGATGTATGGAAGTGAGAGCTGGACCATAAAGAAGTCTGATCACTGAAGAATTGATGCTTTTGAATTATGGTGCTGGAGGAGACTCTTGAGAGTCTCATGGACTGCAAGAAGATCAAACCTCTCCATTCTTAAGGAAATCAGCCCTGAGTGCTCACTGGAAGGACAGATCATGAAGCTGAGGCTCCAATACTTTGGCCACCTCATGAGGAGAGAAGACTCCCTGGAAAAGACCCTGATGTTGGGGAAGATAGGAGAAGGGGACAACAGGGGACAAGATGGTTGGATAGTGTTCTCGAAGCTACCAGCATGAGTTTGACCAAACTGCGGGAGGCAGTGGAAGACAGAAGTGCCTGGCGTGCTCTGGTCCATGGGGTCACAAAGAGTTGGACATGACTAAATGACTAAACAACAACAACAAAGGACCCCTGGACGGTTAAGGCCAGTCAAAGGTGACCATGGGGTTGCAGCACTCATCTCGCTTTCAGGCCGAGGGAGCCAGCGTTTGTCCACAGACAGCTTTCCAGGTCATGTGGCCAGCAGGACTAAACCACTTCTGGTGCAATGGAACACGGTGACGGAAACCAGAGCGCATGAAAACACTGTTTACCTTCACGGTGCAATGGTACCTATTTATTTACTTGCACTGGCGTGCTTTCAAACTGCTAAGTTGGCAAAAGCTGGGGCAGTGCAACGGGAGCTCACCCCGTTGCACAGATTCGAACCACTGACCTTCTGTGCCATTGGCATCCTTTCTAGGGCTGAAGGGAGTTGTACTTCAGCACATCTGCAGGGCCAGAGGTTCTCCAATCCTGCTTTAGAATATGAGGAACTCCCCCCCCCCACTTGCATTTCCCCTTTTTCATATCCTATATATGACTCTGCTCCTACACATGGGTACTTAGGAAAATGTTACCACAGTGGCCAAACCCTAACTAGTGATATTAGTGGAGTTTGCAATGAAACAAATGTGTTTTATGGTTGGAGTGAAAAATGATTATTCATCCAGTTAAATCTGATCATTTTGTCTCGTTGGCTTTGTGCATGTGCACATTTTAAAAAACTTGCTTGGAATGCAGATTGTAAACATATGCACTGTTGCTCTGAATATGTTTTTTGCCATTTTCAGTATTCAAGGTTGTTAGTTCCTTAGACCAGTTTACTTCATTAGCCTGCATAGCTCCAGAAAGCTTACCTTTGGAAAAAATAAATAGCTTAGCTACAGCTTGAGTTCCAATTGACCATCCAATTGCCCTAGTTATTCCCCCATAGTAACTTGCTCCATTATATTTCCATTATATTCCTGATGCCCTTCTTACCTGCAATACTTATTACGGGGATAACTTCTGAAATGAATTTTTGAATTGTCATGTAGTTGTCAGTCTATTCTCTTCTTTTTAATGCATGTACTCATGTGATGCATACAGTGGTACCTCGGGTTAAGTACTTAATTCGTTCCAGAGGTCTGTACTTAACCTGAAACTGTTCTTAACCTGAAGCACCACTGTAGCTAATGGGGCCTCCTGCTGCCGCCGCAACACCGGACCACGATTTCTGTTCTTATCCTGAAGCAAAGTTCTTAACCTGAAGCACTATTTCTGGGTTAGCGGAGTCTGTAACCTGAAGAGTATGTAACCTGAAGCGTATGTAACCCGAGGTACCACTGTATTCGTAAAAACTCTTCAGAGTGGGGTTGATTCCTGCAACATTCCTTTCTGTGTTTTGAACATAAGTGCTCAAGCGAATCTGTAGCTTCAAAGGGGGACTGAAAAAATGTTTAAAATGTGCAGCACCAGTAAAAGCAATGTCTAGAAACTGCAAGGAGAAGAAGATCTGCTCCATGGTGCTGCTACACAAACAAAGCCAGGTCATTTGGAATCCAACAGTCCAGATGAGGAGCATTATATAAGCTCTTCTAGTGGCACCTTGTCCAGACTCTAAGACAGCCTGGTGCCTTTCAGGTGCTATGAATGACAACTCCCATCAGCCCTGGCCGGCAAAGCCATATTCCAAAACATCTTCAGGACCTTAGGTGAGGGCCGGCTGACCTAGGGGGCAAAATTAAAATGCGCAAGGAATGATGCAGGGCAACACATCCACTGAAAGGAAAAAGAATGGGAGAATTTCAGGAGCTGCCGACATGAGGAGCGTCTGTAACATAACATGACATTATTTATATTCATATTTCCTTGGTGGAATGTGATAGAGAGGTGGTGGTGGTGGTAGGGAAATGTGTGCTCTTATTTAAACAATAAGCACATGCTAAGGCAGCTGGCGCAGTCTTCCGGGACAGAATATATGGGTCAGCATATTGCATCATCGGCACTTTTCCTCTCTAGTCAAGCCACCTGCCTGAGTAAACAGACAACATGGGGCCCCAGTGCAACAAAATTACATTATTAAAGAGGCAGCTTTCTGGATTTGTGGCCTACTTAGACCTATTTTTTCCCCCAGAAGCCAACTAAACCTTGTCATGAGGAAGTCCTGCTCTTTATAAAAATACTTCAAGCAAGCACCTTGTTCCTTTAGCTGTCACGGAAATACGAGCAACAGCAAAATTACTAGCCACGGTAGAAAATAAACTTAAGTGGCATTCCTTTCTCCTTTTTAAAATCCCTTCCGATATAATTTATTAATCATTTCTATAGCATGTTTTGGTTTGCTGTGTGTTCTTTGTTCCTCCCCTCTCCAACCCACTCTGCGTTTTCATTTTTGCAACAACACTGACAGATTGGTTGTGCTGAGAATGACTTTCTGAATACTACCCATGGAGTTGCATGCCTGAGAAAGGATTCTTGCTGAGGGCCTAAGGCTGTCAGTGTTTTTCCTGGCAGATTTTCTGTGCTTTAGTAACTATGCAGGCATCAGAAATTCAACAGGTGCAGCAGAGCTTACCTGTGATGGGGAAAATTAAAATTTAAAAGATACACGAGCCAGGGAGGTGGGAATGGCATCCGTATATTGATTTTCCTGTGTGATTCCAATGCTCTGTACATTGCACTATACTGTACCCCAGTATGGAAAGGGGAACAAATACAAGGCTAGTTAAAAGTATTATGTTCACAAATATATATATTGAGTGAAAAACTTTAGTGCCTAAACTACAGAGAACCAGAACGTGATGCATATTCTACACTTGGTATGTCATTGACTCATCATGTTAACATGTTCCATTTGCCTACAAATTTCAAAGACCATATCTCAATTTATTAATTTATGCCAGGATCCCGCAAACAAAGGATATTTATGACGAGCATGTGGAGGAAAAATGTAAACACGTTGCAGAGTTCCCCCAAAATAGACCAGAGGCAGTTGTATTTCATCCAGCAGAGCTTTACTGCTACTGAAGGCAAATGAGCATAATGGTCACATATCCGATACATTCAAGATTGGCACTGTCCATAAGAAATCCAGTTGATGCAGACTTACAATAAACCTTACAATAACTTATAATAAAACTAAACCTTAACACTGTATACGGAACACCACACCAGAGTAAAGAGATAGAAAGAGAAAGTAAGTGAAACCCAGGCTCCTTCTGACCCCACTATTATAGCATGACCTTGACAGAAAGATAACAGAACCAGATTAAACCAGCTGAACTCCACTTCTCAGAAGGAATAACCCAAACAAGAACCTTCTTTCACACAGAGAAGAAACCTTCTAGAACCCTCTTGAATTAAGCAGAACAGGAAAGATCTCTACTCTTTCAATCAATACTTTCTGTACTAAGAAATGCAAACTGACAATTTATGAACTCCTAGCCAAATACAATGGGGATGCGGGTGGCACTGTGGGTTAAACCACAGAGCCTAGGACTTGCTGATCAGAAGGTCGGCGGTTCGAATCCCTGCGATGGGGTGAGCTCCCATTGCTCGGCCCCTGCTCCTGCCAACCTAGCAGTTCGAAAGCACGTCAAAGTGCAAGTAGATAAATAGGAACCACTCCGGCGGGAAGGTAAATGGTGTTTCCGTGCGCTGCTCTGGTTCGCCAGAAGTGGCTTAGTCATGCTGGCCACATGACCCGGAAGCTGTATGCCGGCTCCCTCGGCCAATAAAGCAAGATGAGCGCCACAACCCCAGAGTCGGTCACAACTGGACCTAATGGTCAGGGGTCCCTTTACCTTTACTTTTAGCCAAATACAATACAGGTATAATGGCTATGGTTGGAGGCATCAACATTTCTGAATGCCAGCTGCTGGTAACTACAGAAGGGGAGAGTGCACTTATGCTCAGGTCTTGCTTTCTGGTTTCCCATAGGCATCTAACTGGTTGGCCACTTTGAGATCTGGATTCTGGACTAAAAATGGGCCATTGGTCTGATCCAGCAGGCTCTTGTTATGATTCCATGCAGTAGCAGATGGCATGGTGGGGCAAACAGGACCTACCAGAAGATGAATCACTGTCACTTACCTGGAGAGAGAAGAGGAGGGAGGGGCAAGGTGGCGAGGAGGACAGTGCAATGCAGATGCACTCACAAGAGTACAGGGGTACCACTTTGAATGAAATATTGGGGGACAGTAAGCCCCACCCCACATAATCAATCACAAGATGTGGCACATGTACATGACTTGAATGGCAATGCCCATTAACTTTGGCGGAGGCGGCTCCCTCAAATATTTTCTAGGGGACATCAGCCCCTAGGAGTTGGCTCTTATGTAGGAGTAGTCAATTGGCTCAGCCATTGAGTTTGCTTGATGCTGACCTTGCCCAACTTTGCCTTTCTCCCTCTGAATTTGCAGCAGTAGTTCACCAGCCTGGAGATCAGTTAAGGGACTCCACTCCATCATACTGACAGCTACTAGTTCCATAGGTATAGTTCCTTAGCCAAGGCACTGGTTCAAACATGCTTATATATTATTTGATTTCTATACTTTCTGTTTTTCACTCTATTTCTTTATTTCTGTTTCTGAAGCTGGTTCACCCTTGATTTCATTACAGTGGTACCTCGGGTTACATACACAGTGGTACCTCAGGTTACAGTGGTACCTCGGCTTCAGGTTACATACGCTTCAGGTTACATATGCTTCAGGTTACAGACTCCACTAACCCAGAAATAGTACCTCAGTTTAACCTCTTGAACTTTGTGAAGAGTTTTTCTGAGAAGATGGCTGTACTGCACTTAGTTGTGCTCTGGCTTGGCTTCGTGTATAGGGGCGAGCTCTTCACAAAGTTCAAGAGGTCAAGACACAAAGACTTTAGCAACTAATCCACACCTAATGACCCACCTAAGTGGTACTCAGGATATCACTCAAGAAATCACTCAAGATATCCCTCAAGTAATTAAGGAACAAAAGAAGAAAAGGCACACTAGCCTGGGAACTTCCTCTCTGCCCAGAACATTGGAGGCTATACACCACACCCCCTCAACAGTATTTATAGGAACTCAAACACTGAGATCCTGCTCTGTTCCAGTAACAAGAAGCCGAAAGCACCAGCCTGAAGATGATGAGTGAGACCTCGTCGAAACGTCGCCTAGACACCCCAACTTTTACACGGGAAGACACCCGAGGACACCAAAACCTGCATTCCTGTACCCGTGAAAATCTACGAAAGCAAATATCTCACCTCTACGGGGAGGAAACCTTCCAGCTGACAAGAACCTACGAGAAACTAGAAGTCCGAAGAGCCACCATCTTATGTGATCTCTTGTTCCTACGCAACTGCCGAGACAACAACTTAATTCCCACATGCTTCCAACTTAAATTCCATTCTAAAACCCCAGCTACCGAAAGGATCCTGAAACGAACTGAACTATCCCTAATCAGAAACGAACTACACAAGAAAAGATACCTACTAAACCAAACCAACAAAGATCTGCTCACTCTTCACCTCAAACTCTGTAACAAAATCCACCCTGCACTCTGGGACAAATGCAAACAACTAGCCGTCTGGAGAGCTGAAACGGAGACCTCACATAAGACAGACACACACACCAACAAACTCCACAAACTAGAGAAACGCCAGAAGCCCAGCCACCCTCCACAACAACCCATGAAACAAACAGTACATAACATATCAGACAGGATCCTCACCACAACTGAAACCAAAGTACTCTCCAAAGGTTTCAACTTTGCAGTCGCCCCGAGACGCATCCCCACGGAAAACATCATATGCGGAGTCGAAGCTAGCCTAACCAAAATCAACCCAGATGAAGCCAATAAAATCAGACTTGAAGTCACCAACATCCTCTGCTCCAGCAAACCACCCAGAAGCAATTTACACAAAGAAGAACAGAAAGCACTCACCAACCTGAGGAAAGACAACAACATAATCATTCTCCCAGCAGACAAAGGTAATGCCACTGTTGTGATGAACACATCGGACTACCAAGCAAAACTATCAAATCTACTCCAAGATCCTACCTACCAACCTATAAAAACAGATCCCACCACCTATCTGGAAAAAACCACCAAATCCAAAATAAAAGCCTCTCCTATCAGTGAAGAAATCCAGCTAAGAATCATCCCCAGAGAAAAATCATCCAGGTGCCCCAAACTCTACGGCCTCCCCAAGATACACAAAGAAGGAACACCACTCAGACCAATAGTCAGCTCCATAGGCTCACCTCTACAAAATCTCGCTAAATTTCTCGCCAAGCAACTTCAGCCCTATGCAGAATCCATCTCTTCACACGTTCCAAACTCCTTCCAGTTCATAGAAACAATAAAGAAGCAAAACCTACATCCTAATGACCTACTTGTGAGCTTCGATGTTGTATCTCTCTTCACACAAGTGCCCATTAATGAAGCCTTGACAGCCATTCAAAAAAAATACAATCCCCCCGAATACATCTTGGACCTGACCAACCACTGCCTAACCAACACGTACTTCATCCACAATGGACAAAGATACAAACAGATAGAAGGAGCACCTATGGGATCACCCCTCTCACCGGTCATCGCAAACCTGTACATGGAACACTTTGAAACCAATGCTTTAGACAAGTCAGAACACAAACCCAAACTTTGGCTCAGATATGTTGACGACACCTTTGTAATTTGGCCACACGGGAAGGAAAAACTGGATAGCTTCCTCACACATCTCAACAGCCTACACCCCAAAATACAATTCACTATGGAAATAGAAGCCAACAACCAACTTCCCTTCCTTGACGTCCTAATCTACAAAAAACCTGATGGCTCCCTAGGACACACTATCTACCGGAAAAAAACACACACCAACCGCTACTTACATGCACAATCACACCACCACCCTGCACAAATAAACTCCGTAGCCAAGACTCTCATCTCCAGAACCAAACGCCTGGCTGACAAAGACCACTTGACAACTGAGTTACAGAATCTCTCAAATGTGTTAATTGCCAATGGATACCAGCAAAACAGGGTTACGAAGCTAATCCAAAAAGAAACACCCCCCAAAAACCAAGACACAGAAGAAAACAATGGCATGGCCCTCCTTCCTTATATCAAGGGCACTACAGATAAAATTAGCAAAATCCTCCATAAACACAATATCAAAACAGCCTTTTGCACCAACCAAAAAATAGCCAATATCCTCAGAAACCCCAAGGATAAAATCCAGTTGGAAAACCAAGGGGTCTATGAAATACCCTGCAAAGTCTGCCCAGCCACGTACATTGGACAAACAAACAGACGAATAAATGCACGTATCGCAGAACACAAGAATGCCGTCAAAAAAGAAGAAAAAACTTCCTCTCTTTTCCAACACATGAAAGAAACAGGACACGAAATTAATTTTGCAGATTCCAAATTGCTCTTTAACATGGAACATCACCACAAGAGAATAATCATGGAAGCCATCGAGATAGAGAAACACCCTCACAACATGAACAAGCGTGACGACACATCCCGCTTGCCAGACATCTGGAAATTAGCCCTCCCCACAAAAACTGACACCAGATCCAGAGGCACACAGAACGCTATCACCAATCAACCACACCAGACCCAAACCCAGACCCTCTCCACAGATAAATTACAGACACCATCCAGTAGCCAAACCTTGGTGGCACCTCCGGATGCTGCACCCCCCTGCAATCCCTACACAGATCTGGCTGACACAGGCCACAAAACCACAGCTCGCCCCTATACACGAAGCCAAGCCAGAGCACAACTAAGTGCAGTACAGCCATCTTCTCAGAAAAACTCTTCACAAAGTTCAAGAGGTCAAGACACAAAGACTTTAGCAACTAATCCACACCTAATGACCCACCTAAGTGGTACTCAGGATATCACTCAAGAAATCACTCAAGATATCCCTCAAGTAATTAAGGAACAAAAGAAGAAAAGGCACACTAGCCTGGGAACTTCCTCTCTGCCCAGAACATTGGAGGCTATACACCACACCCCCTCAACAGTATTTATAGGAACTCAAACACTGAGATCCTGCTCTGTTCCAGTAACAAGAAGCCGAAAGCACCAGCCTGAAGATGACGAGTGAGACCTCGTCGAAACGTCGCCTAGACACCCCAACTTTTACACGGGAAGACACCCGAGGACACCAAAACCTGCATTCCTGTACCCGTGAAAATCTACGAAAGCATATATATATATGTATATATATATATATAATGACCCATTCACACATGCAGAATATCAGATGCAGTGCCAGATTTACGTGTAAGCTAAACAAGTTATAGCTTAGGGCCCCAGTCTCTTGCGGACCCCCCCCCCCAAAAAAAAATATACTTCTTAATTTTATTTCACTATTAATTTGCTTCTTCTTAATTGTATTTCAGTTCAACAATTACTTTGATAAAGTGCATATTTTGTTATGTGCAAATGACTTTAGATACCTATCAGGTCCCTAAATTCCCGTATAGCATATATTCAACACAAAAAACAGCAGCAATTGGTTGTTGGCAAAGGACAGCTGGACATATAAAGGGCCCCATTACCTTCAGTAGCTTAGGTCCTCATCATCCCTAAATCTGGCCCTGATCTGATGCTACACTGGAAAGGGGCTAAAAATGCATTTGTGAATGAACCGTAGATGTTGGGGGACCATAGAATCATAAGTGGAAGGGACCACAAGGGTAATCAAGTTGAATCCTCTACAATGCAGGAAACTTTTGCCCAGTGTGGGCCTCAAACCCACGACTTTGAGATTAAGAGTCTGATGCTCTACTGACTGAGCTATCTCAGCTTGACCGCTGGCATGAAAAGACATGCTTGGAACAGAGATACCGTGATGTGCTTAAGCAGTAGCCTACTGTCTGATTGTTTCTTTCTGTCTCAGAATCTATTGCTTTCATGCAATAAGTCAATCCTAGTGAATTTAAAGAGCAGCTACCCCAATCTGATAAAAAGCAAACAAAAACCAAGCACAAACCAACCCCCCCAAAGAAAACAATCAAAGTAATTGGAGACAGATGGGCTAAGCAAAATGCACCGTAAGCGTGAATAGGAGCTAAAAGACCACATGGAAATCTGAAAGTCAAAGCTATTCTCGTTGGAATGAGTTGTTATGAGTTGGCCTGCAATGAAAGCTCTTGGATGTTTAGAAGGCTAGCTCAAGATCTAGGTTTCGCAAATTAATCAACATATTCATGTCGTGAAAAAGGTTATCTGAGGCATAATGTTGGCTGAATATTAATTTATGAGACCAATCATCACTCTGCTGAAGTTATGTTTCACATCTTCAAATGGAGAAACAAAAAAAAAAAGTTTTGAAATTTAGATGCTATTGAATATAATTCCCTCCATCAAATTAATTATTTTTGCATTTGAATTAAGATGGCTACATTTTATCTTGATTGATGCTGTTGGGTCCAGAATTTCAAAATTACAGGGGGAAATGTGTGTTGGCAGTGGATTATCTATAATTTTGGCAGCATGACAAGTTTTAGCAAACAGGTTTCTGGCAATGTGATATTGGTGTTTGAGACACGACTGATGTATTTAAAGCAGGGGAAAGCATTTGATGGCTGAGTGTTTGTTTCAGAGCAGCAGCTAAGATGTGGTGTGTGTCAACAGACTATGTATAGATCTACAGATTTGAATTTATATTTGTGTATGTATTTGTGGTGCCACCCTATTGTCTGTTTGCAGAAGTCAGGACACTCTTGTCCTCTGTGGGAGAAGAGACCTGATTATGGTTGAGGAGGTCGATCTGGTCTGTATCACTGAGACCTGGGTGGGTGAGAAGAATGGTGTTGGCCTCACCCCACTGTGCCCACCTCAGGGAGCATCAGGGAAGACTTGAGGGTTGGGGAGAGGGGGTTGCTGTGGTCTATAGAGATTCCATTTCTCTTTCCAGGCTCTCTGTCCAGTTTTTTTTTGGGGGGGATCTAGAGTGTGTGTTCCTGGCATTGGACAATTGGGAGAGATTAGGGATTTTGCTGGTTTACTGCCCGCCTCACTGCCCAGAAGTCTCCATGCCTGAGCTGATAGAGCTGGATTTGGAAGCAGTGTTGAGGACTCCCAGACTGCTAGTTCTGGGGGACTTCAACTTCCATGCTGAGGCAACTGACTTTGGGGTAGCTCAGGACTTCATGACTGCCATGATGGCCTGTCTCAGCATGTCACTGGCTCAACACATGAGGCAAGTGATACTCTGAGCTATTTTTTAGGAAGACCCTGAAAGTTGTCAATCTTTTTTTTAAAAACAAAAATGCCAAAAAGCTGCAATTTTTCAAGTGACTTGCCCAAGATACAGGGAAAAGCACTGCCTTTCAGCCCTAGGGCTATTGACACCAGTCCCTTTTCATGGTCAGATCTCTTCCTGTTCAGATTTAGGCTTTGAGCACCTATTCCCCTCTGTAGAGGCAGGGGATCTATTAGGATGGTCCACCCTCAGAGGCTGACGGATCCAATGGCTTTCCAGATTTTCCAGCTGATATGACTGATGCTCCTGTCAAAGTCCTGGCTGACCTCTGGAACATCTAAATGGAACCTGCTCAACTCCCTGGTATATTCCAGAGCTTAGGGTGAGGAAACAAGCTGGGATACGGCTCAAACACAAGTGAAGGAAAGATCTGACTGAATGCAACCAGCCTCCATTGTATCCTCACTTTGTCGTCCAGCAGAGCTCTTCTGAGTCGTGTGGGGCCTTCTACAGTCTGGCCCAAAGGAGGTGGTAGAACCAGTAGTTGTTTGCTTATTTCAAAGCATTGTAAGTTCCTTCAATTTCCTTCACAGGTTTATCTCCTTATTTCTTCTACATCATGCCAGCAAACTTGTTAAGGAGAGGAATATAATTAGTCAATTCACAGACATGTGGAACAAGCTGTTGAAGATGTTAGGTATGATAGGGCAATATATTTATCAATGTCTTATGTGTGTTTCCCCAGCTTATTTCACAAAGGTGTCCTGCAGGCTGCCCACCTAGCAAATATGTCACTAGTAGAATAAAGATGTACATTCTTTTAAAATGATAATAATGAAATATTTCCTGTCAAGAGCTTAATCTTTCTGTTGATAAAATGTTGTTGAGGAGGCTGTTTCTTAACTTTCGGTAGATAATTTGCTATGGTGATTAAAGGATTAGCCACACACCACTAATCTTACTGTGGGGATTTGTATTCGGATGTCCAAGATGCAGGAACATTTCCATCATACTCTTCTCTAGCCGAGTAAATATTTGTAATTATTCAGAGCTTGATCTTCTCATTACATGACCCAGCACTGGATTTTTTAAAAATGTCATGGTGCTCAAGCTTTAACATGAAGGTGTTTGAAATACTGGTGTACTCCCAACCTTTTAGATCAAAAATTCAGTCTAGATTGAGTGGGATAGATAAACCTGCTGTGGGTGCTCTGAGTTCTCAAGGTTTACCTCCCCTCAGAAGAGGGAGGCAAATATATGTTGTATACTATGATACAAAATATGCTTTCAGCAGCCCAAATCTTGGTTATAAGTCCTCTTGATGGGGTTCTGTATGTTTCTTCAACATTTAGTAAAGGTAAAGGACCCCTGACCATTAGGTCCAGTCGTGACCGACACTGGGGTTGCGGCGCTCATCTCGCTTTACTGGCCGAGGGAGCCGGCGTACAGCTTCTGGGTCATGTGGCCAGCATGACTAAGCCGCTTCTTGCGAACCAGAGCAGCGCTCGGAAACGCCATTTACCTTCCTGCTGGAGCGGTACCTATTTATCTACTTGCACTTTGATGCGCTTTCAAACTGCTAGTTTGGCAGGAGCAGGGACTGAACAACGGGAGCTCACCCCGTCACGGGAATTCGAACCGCCGACCTTCTGATCGGCAAGTCCTAGGCTCTGTGGTTTAACCCACAGCGCCACCCACGTCTCCAACATTTAGCCCCACATTAATGGAATTTAATGGTGGAATTTCTTATTGAGTTCATGGTAGAGGTAAATTATGAACTCAGGATTTTTTGATTGGTAGCTTAGATTTTCTTGGCCATTATTCATGGGCAAAACATCTGAGGATATTCCCCCCCCCCCTTTAGGAGTTCCTATCAGTGACATTTTATACACTTTAACTTTTAATAAATGCAATATGTTAGCAAATCACAGCCAGCTGCTTGTGACAGAAGAGCTGTTTATAGGCATCTTGTTTTGACTCATAATGCCCCAAATCCCAACACTGGATCAGAGACTTCTGAAAGTAGAAGAAAAAAAGCTGGCTGGAAAACCTATCCATATTTACCTAATTTAATCAAACCCAGACATAGGACTGCATTAGTTTATTCAACCACAGCCAACAAGATGGTACAGGAACTATCTATCATGGGTCTAGCCCATGATAAATTTTATTTTCCCCACCCCAAGAAAGCTCTACCAGATATTTAGCCTAGTGTGGTGGTAAATTTATCCACTGCTTCATTCAAAAGAAAATTGTTTTTAGCCTGAGGGCAAAGACTGTTTTGTTTTTTATTGATCTGTAAACTGCTCTGGGAGCCCTTTCAACCAAAGAACTGGGTAAAAATGACATACATGAATGAATGAATGAATGAATGAATGAATGAATGAGTTGCTGTACTAGCTTAACTATGTACTGGCTGAGTTATCTGTAACATTTCATCAGGACCATTGCACATCTGCTCTGTATCTCTTACTACCAGATGGTGCCAACTTTATTGTACTTTATTTTTACATTGATATTCCACATTTCCTCCAAAGAGCTCAAGGTGGTATCCATGGTTTTCTCCAGTGCATTTTTTCTAAAAAATAATTGTTTAGGGGTAATCTCATTTCAAATAGAAGGGGAAGAAATGGAGGCAGTGAGAGATTTTACTTTCTTGGGCTCCATGATCACTGCAGATGGTGACAGCAGCCACGAAATTAAAAGACCCCTGCTTCTTGGGAGAAGGGCAATGACAGGCCTAGACAGCATCTTGAGAAGTAGAGACATCACCTTGCCAACAAAGGTTCGTATAGTTAAAGCTATGGTTTTCCCAGTAGTGATGTATGGAAGTGAGAGCTGGACCATAAAGAAGGCTGATCGCTGAAGAATTGATGCTTTTGAATTATGGTGCTGGAGGAGACTCTTGAGAGTCCCATGGACTGCAAGAAGATCAAACCTCTCCATTCTGAAGGAAATCAGCCCTGAGTGCTCACTGGAAGGACAGATCCTGAAGCTGAGGCTCCAATACTCTAGCCACCTCATGAGAAGAGAAGACTCCCTGGAAAAGACCCTGATGTTGGGAAAGATGGAGGGCACAAGGAGAAGGGGGCGACAGAGGACGAGATGGTTGGATAGTGTTTTCGAGGTTACCAGCATGAGTTTGACCAAACTGCGGGAGGCAGTGGAGGACAGAGGTGCCTGGCGTTCTCTGGTCCATGGGGTCACGAAGAGTCGGACATGACTAAACGACTAAACAACAACAACAATCTCATTTTCCCACTCATATAGAAATACTGCCCCTCAATGAGGCCAAACTTAGATTCACAAAATGTTTAGGGGTATGTGTAACCCTGCGTCCTCATGGGGGGGGGAGCGCTTGTTCTCCCCCTCCTCATTTTATCCTCACAACAACCCTGTGAGGTAGGTTAGGCTGAGAAAGAGGTCCAATGGCCAATGGTCACCCAGTTAGAGTGGGGATTTAAACCCTGCTTGCATGCCCCATTTGCCCAAAAAGGACACAACAGTGCTGGTATATGTACAAAAATCATAACTCATAGAGTTATAATTAAGACAGGTTCCCTTTAAAGAAGAAAATGTACAGTAATTCTAAGATTAAACTGATGTGCTGACCAGAGAAGTAACATTAATAATAATAATAATAATAATAATAATAATAATAATAATAATAATTTAATTATTTATACCCCGCCCATCTGGCTGGAGTTCCCCAGCCACTCTGGGCGGCTTCCAACAAAAGATTAAAAATACATTAAAACATCAGTCATTAAAAACGTCCCTAAACAGGGCTTCCTTCAGATGTCTTCTAAATGTCAGATATTTGTTTATTTCTTTGACATCTGATGGGAGGGCATTCTACAGGGCAAGCACCACTACCAAGAAGGCCCTCTGCCTGATTCCCTGTAAGTTCGCTTCTTGCACAAAAAACTACATATGTGCTCTTGTACATCATATAGCAGCCTCTATAAAAACAGGAAGTTCCTATTTAATGGCCATGAAGATTACTCAAAGCCAGCATCACCAAAACTGGTCCATTTCCAGGCAAACTATTCCATCAGGCACCTGTTCAGGGAGTATCATCAAGCAGTATATGTAATGAACCCAATACTTACAGTTGAAGGGGACAATACAATTATTTAATAGACCTTTATGAGCACAAACACTTCTCCATATAAATAATTTTTAAACAACACTGCGGCTGAATTTTGAAAAGTTAAAGAGCATCTTGCCTGCTCAAGGGGGGGGGGGAAGGATTGTGAGGCGGGGGGGGGGAAACCATTTAATTAAATTCACACTGGCTGATTAGTGACTTTGTAGAACTGAGTTATTGGTGTTAGGAATGTAATGGAGATCAAGAGTAATTAAGTGGGAAATCAAGGCCATCCCCCTAGGGCAACTTGAAACAACATTATGGCCAAGGCCACAACTGGAACATATTAGAGGATACTGTAGCATCCTCAGCTTTCACCACTTTCTGATGTCTAATATATGCAGCATCTCAAAGTGGAAATTGAATATATAAATGCTAGGCTGGGTAGTAGACTGTGAAGTTTAAACACACTAATTTTGTCTTTGTTAGAACAGCATAATGCCATCAAAAGCCCTTCTAAAAACAATAGTAATGAATGTGTGAGTGTATAAAAAAAAAGGGAGGAGGAGAAACATAAATATGACGCTGGTCTTTTGTAATGAAACTGCAGGGGGGAAAGGAAAGCTGCAGAACTGTTGGACTGCTCAGTTCAATGAGTCTCTAAATAAATAGGAGTTTGGCCAAGCAACTACTATTTCTAAGATCAAACTAATTTCAAGAAGATGGAGTAGGCTGCTGTAGAATATAAAATTAAGATGTAGGTGCTAGTATGTATATATATACATCCCCACTGTGCCGTTTTCCTTTTCTTAAACAGATTTCTTTCTTGAATACACAAACACACTGATAGAAAAAATGCCACAAGAATCTAATAATTCACGTTTTTTTACTTTTGTACCAAGCATCTGATGTTCAGTAAGAGGTTTTCACGCATATCAATCTGGTGAGAGCTGTCATCAATAAAAAGAAAACCAGTTACGTGTTGTTGTTGTTTTAAAAAACCTTCATCTGGTGAGAGCTGTCATCAATAAAAAGAAAACCCGTTAAGTGTTGTTGTTGTTGTTGTTTTAAAAAACCTAGTATAACCTGATCCGCTAACATCCCTTCTAACCAAGGATGGGTGCTCCAGGTATTTTTGGACACACACTCCCATCAGCCCCATTCAGTATGGACAGTTTTTCAAGATGATAAGTGTCTTTCAACATCTGGAGGGCCATCAGTTTATTGTCCCTGCTTTGAACAGATGGCAAGCAACCCAATATTTCAATTCCAAATGTTGTTTTGGTTTGCCAAATGTCAAGCTCACTGAATGTCCCCTACCACCTAGTAGGGGAAAATATGTTCAGCTCCACCCCATTCCTGGTGGGTGAGAAGATACATCCAGGCTTTTTTGTTCCCTCTTCAGACACCCAAAGCCTAAGCTAGTGGTTCGCAGAACATTGTTTAAGGGAACTCCCAAACCTCAGCAGCAAGGCAGTTGTATGTTCTCTGAGCTTGTCTACAACTCCCATCAGCCCCAGCAGGTGTAGCCAGTTGTCAGGAATGATAGGAGTTGTAGTCCAATAATATCTGGAGGGCAGAAGGAGGAGGGGCAATAGAAAGATTATTCTATGCTGACTGCACCACATTTTTATTTTTAAAAGCAGTAAGATGAACTTGGTGGTACTTCATCTGTAAGGAGATTTGGAGGAATGTCAAATAAAAAAACTAGATTTGCCACTGGAATAAACAATAAAGGTTGAAACAATAAAGAAACCTTTATTTATTATTCATCCAAAGTTGCCAATTTTTTTTAGAAATGGTAAATAGAAAGTGACTAGAAAATGCATACATTCTTGGATGTTTTAAATTGTTTAGGTCGACATTTAATCATCTTTTTTTCAGAATGTTGTATCTTGAAATACAAGTTCATGCATGTCATGGGGAAAAAATAGCATATCCTTTAAAGTGATTTTTTTCCTGCTACATCTAGAGAGTCAGTCAACTTGCATATAATGTAAACAGCTCACCTTATTATGCAGCATTTTCAGCTACTGCGGTGACTTGGGGCATAAGGCACTCGGGTGGATACAGTTCATCATTAGCTCTCAAGAGTTCATGCACACTAAACTCCCAGTGAAATGTTAATGAGCTTTGCTCATAAGCTCCTTTGATGAACTGCTGATGAATTTTGCTGAATGGTCGTGAAGTGCACATGAATGTTCATCAGAATGCTCAAAGACCTAAATTCCAGATCACCTGGGTATTAAACCAGTCAAGCAGGAAAATGGCTAACCTATTATTAGGTAGTGATTAAAAAAATCTTTAGAGAGAAGGGGAAGGAGAGGAAGAAGGAAAACTACAGCATAAAAATTGAGCAAATAAAAATAAGACAGCAAATTTTACCTAACCATATAGATTTTAAAGTGAATTATATATACATTAATATAACAAGACTGTTTTTTGAGGGAGGAGTACTAAAAATTGTTTCTCATGATGTTTTGAAATGTCAGCATTACTCAGACAAGTTGTAATATGCCTTTCTGGGTGACTATGGGCAGTTTGCTATCTCTGAGTATGACTTATATTACAGTTTTTCTGTAAGGCTATAGTGGGGCAATCATCTTTCCCATCAGCCCCAGCAAGCATGGCCAATGGCTAGGGATGATGGGAGTTGTAGCTCAGCCAACATCTGGAGGGCCAATGGTTCCTCACACCTGATGTCATGCATGGATGGGGAAGCTCTGACCCACAGGCCAAATTAGGACTGCCACAGTTGAAAGCAACCAACACCATACCACATCAAGTGACTGAAAGTGTGGAAACCCATTGCATTATCAAAGTTGACCCACAGAGTTTAGCTGCAAGTAGATGTGGCCTACCAGCCAAGGCAGGTTCCATACCACCAACGTAGAGGGGAAACGTCATTTCCCATGACATCTGAACAGGACCATTTCCAATGCCCCATCATTGTCGCTGGTCATGAGGGCCATGACCTGTTTGCAATTTTTATGGAATCCTCATGTATTGGGAAATCTTCCTTTCATGCATAGAAATTTCCCTGTAGATAAGAACCTTCCTACGAAACGTCTGAACAAATTTGACTCAGTGCCACCTTCAGTTTCAGGAATGTGAATTTGAAGAACAGATGGACTTCAGGAGCAGAGAAAATCAACTGCATACAGTGGTGCCTCGCAAGACGAAATTAATTTGTTCCGCGAGTCTTTTCGTCTTGCGATTTTTTCGTCTTGTGAAGCACGGTCCATCACAACTGTGCCTCTTCAAGCGGCTTTAGGAAAAAAGGGAACAAACTCGCAAGACGTTTTCATCTTGCGAAGCAAGCCCATAGGGAAATTCGTCTTGCGAAGCGACGCAAAAACCGAAAAACCCTTTCGTCTTGCGCATTTTTTGTTTTGTGAGGCATTCGTCTTGCGGGGCACCACTGTATATGTTTACGCACATCCACTTTTCCTACTGGCCACAACCACCACTGGCCCTTGTCCCCTGAAAAGGAATGCAGCTTTCATGTTGAAAAAGATTTCCCAACCTTGGGCCTCTATATTTGATGGAAATTAAATAATCTTACTAGATACCTATGACTATGCTGATTCACAACAAAACCCATATTCATTTTACCCCACTTAATGTGGTAAATAGTTGGACTGTCCATAGGGTTACAAGTTAGAAACCCTGCAAAATGAAGTGGTACAGAGACATATCCAAGTATGTGTCTTTCTCTTCCCGAGTTCCTTAGGACCACAGAGAACCCTGGATTAAGTATGTGAAATTACTTGAGTCGTACTAGTGCTTAATTTAGTCCTTCAAGTGTATGATTCACCTCAGTCTCCTGGCAGTGTGTTTTGAAATCCTTTCCCTCTCAGAATGTGTGTGTGTGTGTGTGTGTGGAATCTAAATTAGATAGAGGCGGAGAAAGAGAAAGATAATTCCCACCAGTTACTGGAAGGCACACTACAAGGGAAGAAAAAATATAACAAGGTTAGGATAAAAGAGCTATCAGTACATGCGGAATGTACGAATTGTTAAAATATATTCAAATTGTAATTTCTCTTGCTACCAAGTCAGAAGGTGGAACATTCCAATACATGGGGGCAGAGGGAGTGGATATGAATAACTATTTCACATTTTTGAAAACTGTTTTAATGGTTGTTTCAAAAACAAAACCCTAGGTCCTGGTCTACGAAGTCAGGAAAATCAGTGGAAGAGACCTGAGATGGCAAAGAGGGCTATAGCATTTCAAACATCAGATGGATTACATTATTTGTGAATACTCCCCTGTGGAAAATGTGGAAAGAAATTTCCTTGTGAGAAGAAAACTACCACAGCAAGGACAAAGGTTCTGCTAGTCCAGTTCTCTCCCAGCTGAGCTACTTTTCTGCTTACAGAAAAGTCTCATATATTATTTTTTTTTGCTCTGTTTTTAATTCAGGACAGCATTTAAAATTATGACCTGCCATCTGAAACAGAAAAGCCTGCTTTATTCTCTCTCCTCAGGATTCCTACGAATCCTTCTGGCGATGCGCAGCCTCTGGTTGTTCCGTAGAAGATTGAGCTATGAAAGATATTGCTGGGCATGAATACCTGTCCTTGAGTTAAGCTACAGGGGGAAGGCCATTTTTGTGCCCTGCAGTCTGCTATGTGCATTTGTCTCAGGAAAGGGAGCTCTGTTCTGTTTGTCTCTATCTCTCTTGTTCACGTCAAGAGCTTTGTGGTAAGGAAAAATAAGCATGCTGTAAAGACAAGATTGGTGAGACTTTTTTCTTTCCCTTCCCACTTTCCTCCGTATTTTGACAGGAGTACTAACAAGACCCAACCACACACATATACATATTCAAAATATGCTTATCCTATTCCTCCCGCCCTCAAAAAAAGGCTTGAGGCAGTAAACTAAACAAAAAAGGAAACATTGCAGCACCACAATCAACAAAATATATAATATTATGAAAAGTTGTTTCATTTGCTCCCTGTGCACTGTATGTTGCGTGTGGAGGTCCCCAAGCCACCCCTCAAAATAATTCACAAATCACATGTAATTTTTGTTTAAGGTTTTTGGCATAATTTTGGCCACAACTTTATTAAAATACATAATCTGTGAGTGGTTGCTTAGGCATTGGTTATGACTATCTGTCCCCCCGCCTGGGACAGAACTGACTTTCCGAACTCCCTCGGAAGCCAGTGAAGGGAAAACAATGTTGGGGATCAGTTGAGGATCAGTCCCTCACTGCTCACCCAACCAGCTCCCCAAGGCTTGCCGACCCTGGTCCCTTTTCAGGGATTGGACGAAATCGTGGCAAGCCCCAGGATTCCTTTAACGAAATTCCCTTCCACACCACCATTGGAGGGGCAGGCCCAGCCTATCCTGACCCCTCCTCCACCAATTTTTATAACCAATGCCTAACCGCAACCTTGCAAGTTGTGGCAAATTGCTATGTAGTAGGCAAAAACCAAATGGCACCAGCCAATCAGCCAAATGGACAAAATTCCTACAAGGCCCCTGCCCCAATGGCAGATGACCCCATGACAGGCATAGCAAGGTCAACCGGAACACAGGGGGGGCGGGCAGGCGATCCGATGCACTCTGTGAAAGAGAAAGCAAAAGCAGAGTGCCCCCAATATTTAAAGCCTTTGGTCCCACCCACCCAATTTGCTACATGCAATTTGCCCCAGCAACCCGGTCATCCAATCGTTGCTTCAGGCAATAACCGTTTAACCTGCCTGGCAACAGAGGGTTGGACTGGCAGACCCCACCGCAACACGTGCTCTCATTTCAGGGAGAACACGCTTTATCATAAATCAAATTTTGCAAGACGGTTCCTGAAACTGAGAAGTAGGTTTTCATCTTTGTTTGGATAGAATTGGACCCCTTTGAATCAAGATGGTGTAGTGGACCCTTTGCAATGGCACTGATTTTAACTGCATATTTCAAAACACTGATTTGTTGGTTTCTTAAAATTCCTGAGAAACACTGTGTACAAGGGTTAACTCCCAGGTCATTGCTTAACTGTATAAAATGTGATGTGCATTGCATGTTCAGACCCAGAGACCTCCCCCCTAAATAAAAACAGATTTGACTCAAATTTTAGTTTGGTTTTTGGCAGAATTTAGGTCACAACTTTATTGATTACAGAAAGTGAGTGGTTGCATAGGCTCTGGTTCAACTAGGTCCCTGCACCCTTGCAGGTAGCCAAGGTTGAACACCTGAGGAAGGTAGAAAGCCAGGGTACAGGCTAGGTCCACTCCCCAGATGCTCCCCTGGACTCAGGCATGGGCACAACCCCCTCTTGGGGGTTGACCAAACCAAGTTGAATCCCTGGATTCCTTTAATGGAATACCCTTCACATAGGGATGGCGAGACCGTTCTCCCATTCCTATACCTGAACCAGTGCCTATCCACAGCCTTATAAGTTGTGACGATTTGCTACGCGGCAGGCGAAACCCAAATGGCAACAGCCAATGAGCCAAGTGGGGAAAATTCCTGCCATGCCCCTGTCCCAACAACAGACAACACATGGCGGCATAGCAAGGTCAATGCAAAATGCCCTAAATATAGGGAGAGGTGAGTGGGTATTCCGATGCACGCACCGAAAGAGGAAGCTCTCGGTCATGTGCATAGGTATTTATAGGTCCCTCAGCCCATTTAGACAGCTCCCCATTGGCCAGATTAAACCCAGCAACGAGGGACCTACCAGTTGGGTGTTGAGGGTGTCCAATAAACCCACCCACAACAAGAAGGTCAGTCTCCAGGTCTCACCGCAACACGTGCCCTCTTTTAGGGAGGACATGCTAAATGTAACTTCTATGGGAAACCTTGCAGAACACATTGGGGTTTGTTTATTTACAGTGTGTGTATTCATTTATTGTAACCTTAAGGTGGTTTGCCTAACCATGTTTACATGTACTTGGAAATCAACATGCACATATTTGGATAAAGTGTGCATAAAATGAATATATTAGTGAAAATAATACATAAAATGTATGTTATTATGGGAAATTGCTTGTAAAAATGTCTACGCTGATCAAAGCTGCACACAAAAATGTGTTTATTAGGTGGAATTCACATTAAAAGTACAACAAATTGTCATGAGGATTTTTCTTTTTTAAAAAAACAAACCCACAGATCATTGAGGAAACATGGGGGACTGAATTTAAGATTGCAAAAATGAGAAACCAATCACAGGTCATTTGTGGGTTTCTGTTTCTGTCTGTGTGTGTGTGTGTGCATATGCTTTCCTTGAAATAGCTTGGATGTTCTCCTCAAGTAGAAACCACCACATTCATTTTGGAAGGTGGAAATACTTTGGTGATAACTTAAGCAACTCATCCAACAGAACAGCTGGGTATCTTATGGTAAAGTTGATTTGTCAGATTCAAAATTTAACTGGTACTGTGACAGGGATCTGAAGCACAGATGTAACCTTTGAAATGAGCATTAGAAGAATGTGCTTTAATATTTGTTTGACTGTTTTACTCCACCCTATTCTCCTTCAGAAGCACAAGGAAGTCAGAAGCAGATAGGTAGCCGTGTTGGTCTGCCATAGTCAAAACAAATAAAATTCCTTCCAGTAGCACCTTAAAGACCAACTAAGTTAGTTCTTGGTATGAGCTTTCGTGTGCATGCACACTTCTTCAGATACACTGAAACAGAAGTTTCCAGACCCTTCTCTTTCTCAAGCTCTGGGAGGAAGACCTTTCATTGCCTACAGACAGCCACCCAATCTCAAACAACTCCTAACCCACAATAATACTACAACCAGACCTAACACGGACACTGGCACCAGAGCCTGCAATAAACCCAGATGCCAACTTTGCTGCCACATACACCCAGACAACACCATTACTGGCCCCAACAACATCACACATACCATCTCAGAACTATTTAATTGCTCATCGTCTAACATTGTGTATGCCATCAAATGCCAACAGTGTCCCTCAGCTCTCTATATTGGACAAACAGGCCAGACCTTACGCCAAAGAATAAACGGACATAAATCGGACATCAGGAATCACAAAACAGAGAAACCAGTAGGAGAACACTTCAATCTCCCAGGACATTCTATACAAGATCTCAAAGTAGCTGTTTTACTACAAAGGAATTTCAGAAATAGACTGGAAAGAGAAGCTGCTGAATTGCAACTTATCACCAAACTTAAAACCATGGAGAAACCTGGCCTGAACAAAGACATTGGATTCTTATCTCATTATACATGACAAAGCCACTTTTCACCTTCTCACCCCTTGCTTCTTCCTGTAATACCTATTGCAGTCGTTAAGAGTCGTCAACAGGCTCATCACAGCTATCTGCCAATCACCCATTCCCACCACCCTTCTGAGTAATACCCCTCCCCACCTTCTCACTATATAGAAGGGTCTGGAAACTTCTGTTTCAGTGTATCTGAAGAAGTGTGCATGCACACGAAAGCTCATACCAAGAACTAACTTAGTTGGTCTTTAAGGTGCTACTGGAAGGAATTTTTTTTGTTTTAAGGAAGTCAGAATAGCATTATACAAATTGTTCATAACAGATATAGTTAAGGGGGGAGATGTATCACACGTTAAAGACCCAGGACATAGGTAGCACCACAAACACACCACTTCAACTCCATCTCCCTGGGTTGGTACCACCAGATGATTATTTTTAACTTCTTCATGGCACCTCTCCATAACTGACTCTTAAGTTTCTTTGAGACTTCTTTCTGTATGAATAAATGTAATAGTAATAATAATCTCCTCAATGGTTCTCTGCTTATCAATATCTAGGAAGACCTTCACCATTTGACCCACCCACCCTCAATTTCAAGTCTCATCTCACTAAATGGTAAGTAATATCTCTTATCAAACTATCATATCTTTTGGTTTTGAATTGGAACCCGGACATTTAATATTGAAGCCAGTGGAATTCAATTTCTGCTCCATATTTGATTCCTTCCTCACCTCTCACTCCTGAGCCCAATTTTCCTTTGAGAGTTAAAATAAATAACATTCCAGAGACTAGATATTATTAATGGTGTTTCTACTTCCACAACTCAAGGGGAAAATTGTTTAAAAACTAGTGACCCTTTCTTTTGTGATGTCTTCTCCATAATTAATATGTTTATTAATTTTGTGTGCAGCACAAACTTGGTTGCTGAGTCCTGGTTGCTGATCCACATGTAATCCCAAAAAAGCGTGACAAACTTCAAAAATTCAATTCCAAGGTCCAGATGTTACATATGCCATGCATCAAATGTTTCTGGTGGAAAGGTTGCATATTAATAGCACCATCTAAACCTGGCTTATCTTTAAACACTGACATTTGAACAAATGGAATATATCTAGAGAGAAAAAATAAAATCTGCACAGTGGAAATATGTGGTTGAAAACTGGTCAGCACCTCTGAGGGGCTTGTTATGAGAATCCCCCTCCCCCATCACTGAATCAGTACATAAGGCTGAAAATACTTTCAGTGTAAAGATTTCATTATTTAATTGAATGAATGCTGATATATAACATAACATAACATAACATAACATAACATAACATAACATAACATAACATAACATAACATAACATAACAACATAACATAACAACATAACATAACATAACATAACATAATAATATATAATGAACCAGCCATCATTTGAAAAGCAAAACCAAGGAATTGGGTGGCCACACTGGAGACTAACATAGTACAGTGGTACCTTGGTACTCAAACGCCTTGGTTCCCAAATGCTGAAAAACCCAGAAGTAAATGTTCCAGTCAGTTTTCAAATGTTTTTCAGAAGTTGAACGTCCAATGTGGTTGTCGGCTATTGTTTCCAGGGTGCCTGCACTAATCAGAAGCTGTGCCTTGGTTTTTGAACATTTAGGGTCAAACGGACTTCCGGAACGGATTCAGTTTGGCGCTTTTGTTTTTGCTATTAATTTTGTGGTTTTGTTTCTGAGGCTTTTTCGGTTAATTTGTTTTTGTGACTGTGTGGTACCCAGTTCAGCTACTGATTGATTGATTGATTGATTGATTGTGTGACTGTGGAAATGAATAAGAGCCCCCCATCCTAACAATGACTATCATCAGTGCAGGTAAGAAAAAACAATAATTTTAATTTTTAACATCAACAATACTCTCTTATTTATTTTACAGTACAGTACATTGATTATTGCTTTCATTTTATGGATCAATGGTCTTGTTAGATATTTAAAAAGGTAAAGGTAAAGGACCCCTGGCAGTTAAAATTCATGTTAAATTGCTGTTTTAGGGATTGTTTTTAAAAGTCTGAAATGGATTAATCCACTTTGCATTACTTTCCATGGCACGCCTTGGTTTTGGAATGCTTTGGTTTTGGAACGGACTTCCAAAATGGATTAAGTTTGAGAACCAAGGTCCCACTGTATACCCTATCTTTTCAATTCTCCCAGGCACTCAGCATGCCATGGTTCCATTGACTATGCTGCACAATGAGCAGAGCATTTACTTCCTGTGCCATTTCATACTTCACATTCACTTATTCAGCAACTCACTCTACTGGAGTGTAGTGTTTAAGAGCGGTGGACTCATAATCTGGTGAACTGGGTTTGCTTCCCCGCTCCTCCACATGCAGCTACTGGGTGACCTTGGGCAGGGACTGAGCAATGGGAGCTCACCCCGTCGCGGGGATTCAAACCGCCGACCTTCTGATTGGCAAGTCCTAGGCTCTGTGGTCTAGACCACAGCACCACCCCAAGTAGGTGATAACAAATGGCAGTTGCCCTCACCCTCTCAAAATGCCTACTGCAAGATGGTGACTTGGAACCGCTATTAAAAGGTGGCTAATGGTGAATTGTTTGGGCTGCACACTTATCAGGCAATGTGCCCCACTGGAACAGTGAGGCTTACTTCTAGGTCAACAGGATAGAATCCTGCTCTTTGTGTATTATTCTATGCACTTGGACTTTCCCTTATAACGGCATCCAGATGTCTCCGGCCATCCTTGGTCTGCAAATGTATATAAATATAGTTCAGGTATAAATATGCAAAAAGCACACCGTTAAATCATTTGCGTACACCAGACCTGACAGCATATTAGAAGCCCACTTTGCTCTGTGGATTGAAGCTACTTGATTTTTGGTCCTCTGCTTCCGATACTTGCCTGAGGCATGCCATTATGCAGTATAATGCTCACACTTTATTATTGCTTATAGATACATTAAGTAGGATGAAAACTTATGAAATAATAAAAAAAAAGTTGGGGAGGTTTAGGATAAAAAAGAGCTCTTTTATTAAACCTGATGTATTATGGGGATGACATGTCACACCTTGTTACACTAACTGTCATGTTACGTTGCCTTCCTGAACCAGTTACCAAAATTGGGGCTGACAGTTCGGAACATTTCAAGACTTAAATGCCTCAAATGAAGCTAAATTCTTTATAACATTAGGTAAGAAATCCACCTCTGTTCATTAATTCCTCGCGAAAGTCAAGTAAATAGTCCTTAAGTGCATACTTAGGCTTAGTTTTCACTAAAGCGATAAACCTGAATTCTGGCTGTACCACTAAAGACTCCAGGTAGAAGCAGGATTGAGTGCTCCCCCTATTCATGAATCCCTGCTCCTAGAAAAATCGGATCCTCTTAATTGAGGGGCTGGGTTGCGCCCTGGGAGCAGGACACCCCTTCTTTAGCGCGGAGCGGTGCTCCATGCCACACTGGGGTATGGGAGGCGCTCCAATGGGAGCGTGGGGGTGTGGCCGTGGGGCCAACTGAAACCACGGCCCAGAGCTGGGAGCCTTCTTGGTCTCGAGTCACAGAACACCCGCACACCCACCCTCTATTTTAGATGTGTCTTTGGCCTTGCTATGGACTTTGGTTGGTCGCCCATTTTGGGTCGGGGGCCTGGTAGGATTTTTTCCCTATTTCACAGATTGGCACTGGCCTCTTGGTTTTCGCCTACCTCGTAGCAATCATCACAACTTTGTATAGTTGGTGGTTAGGCATTGGATTAGTGATGTGGGGGGAAGGGGAGGTGTGGTCATCACCTGCCCCTCCACGATCAAGGGTATTCTGTTATAATAATAATATATATATATATATATATATATATATATATATACACACATATATAATTTATACCCCGCCCATCTGGCTGGGCTTCCCCAGCCACTCTGGGCAGCTTCCCAAAAAAATATTTAAATACTGTGATACATCAAACAATAAAAGCTTCCCTAAACAGGGCTGCCTTCAGATGTCTTTTAGAAGTTGTTGTTCTCTTTGACATCTGGTGGGAGGGCATTCCACAGGGAGGGCACCACTACCGAGAAGGCCCTCTGCCTGGTTCCCTGTAACTTGGCTTTTCGCAGGGGGGGAACAGCCAGAAGGCCCTCGGTGCTGGACCTCAGTGTCCGGGTAGAACGATGGGGGTGGAGATGCTCCTTCAGATATACTGGACCGAGGCCGTTTAGGGCTTTAAGTGTCAGCACCAACACTTTGAATTGTGCTCAGGGGAATTGGGGGTCTGAATTTTGTCTGAAGCCCGCTAAGGGGTGAGAGCCATGCCATGACCCACCGGGAGCCCTGAGGTGGAGCTCGAGTCAATTGCCATCAACTGAGCTCCCTCTTCAGGTGGTTACCTTTAACAAACACCCTGCAAGGAGGGCAGGAGTCAGTTATAGTTATATATACCGCTCACATTCTGTATTCAATAAAGTTGTGGCCAAAAGTTGCCCATTAACATGTAAACTTAATTCATGTGTCATTGTGTCTTTATTACCCGGGGGGGGGGTGTGGATTGTGGCCTTGATGTGCAAATAGCATGCTACATAGAAGGCTGCTGAAAGCTTTCTTCACTTATAGTTTTCTGGGTGCAAGAAAAGCTTTGGATTAAGGAACACTTAGTCTATGAGATCACAGCTGAAGCCTGGTCCCATCACTTCTATGTCAGCTCCAGCATTCTGGTGTTTTGGGGGGTTGGGAATCTGACAAGGGGATCATGATTTTGGAGAATGATAAACATGATTTGCATGTGATTTAGAATCATGCAGGGGCATAAATCTTACAAAGATCTTCCTGCCAATCACACACCAGTTTGTTCTTTAAATGGTGGCTACAGTGACAAAGTTGGGGTATGGATATGTGTGTTGATTGTTGGGGACATAAGTTTTTTATGTTCTAGTTTATGCATCTATCTTGTACTACTTTTTATTGTTGTGAGTGACAAAAAAACCATGATGATGCTGGTGATGATGATTATCAGAGATTTTTTCAGCCAGACCTCACCCTCCCCAGATCTGCTCTGGGGGATTGGAGGGGAACCCAGAACAGATTTAGGTGACACATTGTTTAGGGAAGCTTTTAATGTTTAATAGGTTATTGTAATTTAGTGTTCTGTTGGAAGCCGCCCAGAGTGGCTGGGGAGGCCCAGCCAGATGGGTGGTGTATGAATAATAAATTTTATTGTTGTTATTATTATTATTATTATTATTATTATTATTATTATTATTATGAGGGGCGAACCATTGTTCAAGTGACAATCCTCTGACAGTGAGGCTACTATTATTGCTGCATTGGATAGAAGCTTATATACTTGCACTGGGGGAGAACACCTGATAAGGGCTCTTGTTTAACCACCATATGCAATACCTTTGTTGGATCTTATACTTTGATAAAATCCATTGTTGAACTTGTCTTCTTTGTCATGCATTAGTTCTTGCCTCTTTTGCCTATAATTCCACACTGGGTTTTGTGCTGATGGATATCCAGTAAATCGCCTTTTAAAATGTGTGTGGGGTGTGTGTGTGTTGGGTTGTTTTTTTTTTATTTCTATTATGTATTTTGTGATTTTATTTTGTGATTTTTATCTTATGAACTGCTCTGAGACTTATACAATATACAAATTTGATTGTTGTTGTTATTAATATTTATTTATTTATTTATTTAAATTTTATACCACCCTATACCCACAGGGTGGTTCTAATAATAATAATAATAATAATTCAATTTTCTAACCCTTGCTCCAAAATGTAGCTTCTAATTCTAAATATTTGGACTGTACCTAAAGGAATCTTAGTTGAAAAAGGCCATTCTAGGAATCAGAATGAATTGCATTGCTATTTTATGAGAATTATTCCAGCGATTGTGTAGTATTTCCTCTTGCCAAAAGCCACTGACCAAAATTCTCGCATGCAACGCAATCACACACACACACACACACACACACACACACACTTTGCATATCCCCTTAGGATTTTTACTCCCCCCCCCCCTTCACAGTAGCTAGATGTTTAACCTTTGTTATTTGTTGAGGGAGGAAAATGGTCATTAATCTTCTTCACAAATGACTTCATTAAGCAGCAATAGCTTCAAATTGCACTTATAATTGCCTTCAATATGAGGGTGAGCATTAAGGGCCTGAACGGCAAGGTGACTGGATAAGAGTGGGATGGAGAGAAGTAAGCTGAAGGGTTAGAGTAGTGGTTAGAGTTCTGGACTAGGATCTGGATTTGTTGTTGTTTAATCGTTTAGTCGTGTCCGACTCTTTTTGATCCCATGGACCAGAGCATGCCAGGCACTCCTATCTTCCACTGCCTCCCGCAGTTTGGTCAAGCTCATGCTGGTAGCTTTGAGAACACTGTCTAACCAAGCACATAAAGCATTTAAAAACCATATTGTCAGGAAAGCACTGTTTAATGTCTGGATAAGATATAAAGATATACTTGAAAGTATAACCCCAAGGTGGTTGTCACCGATGGAAGCGAAGGCTCAGAAAAAGCTCAATATGGAGGCCAAATGGCCGAAATATTGGGAGATTTTGGAACAAGAATGAGATAAATTGAAATTGCAGAGCTTTGAGAAACTAAAAGACAAAGTGTGAGATTGGCTTCATTATTATCAAATAAGGGAGGCTTACAATCTGGACAAGAAAATTGGCTTCCAGGTGGAAAAATCAAAATTGGAAACAGAACTGTTAGATCCCAAAACTAAGATATTATCAAGAATGTATAACTTGCTGTTGAAATGGAATACTCAGGATGAAACGGTGAAATCTGCTATGATAAAATGGGCACAAGATGTTGGACATAACATTATGTTGGCTGACTGGGAACAGTTATGGGCCACAGGTGTGAAATTTACGGCATGTAATGCCTTAAGAGAAACTATTATGAAAATGATATACAGGTGGTACATGACACCAGTCAAGCTTGCAAAAATATATCACTTGCCCGATAATAAGTGTTGGAAATGTAAAGAAAATGAAGGTACATTCTTTCACCTTTGGTGGACGTGCCCAAGGATTAAGGCTTTCTGGGAGATGATCTATAATGAAATGAAAAAGGTATTTAAATATACCTTCCTGAAAAAACCAGAGGCCTTTCTCCTAGGCATGGTCGGCCAATTGGTGTTAAAGAAGGATAGAACTTTTAGACATTTAAGCAGGACAGGAAAATAGGATTTCAGAAGGAGAGGTCAAAATTAGAAACAGAACTGTTAGAACCCAATACTAAGAATTTGTCAAGAATGTATAACTTGCTGTTGAAATGGAATACACAGGATGAAACAGTGAAATTAGCTATGATTAAATGGGCACAAGATATCGGTCATGATATTATGTTTGCTGACTGGGAACAGTTATGGACCACTGGTGTTAAATTTACGGCATGTAATGCATTAAAAGAAAACATAATGGTGGTACATGACTCCAGTCAAGCTTGCAAAAATTTACCATTTGCCCAATAATAAATGCTGGAAATGTAATGAGACTGAAGGTACCTTTTACCACCTTTGGTGGACCTGCCCAAAGATTAAAGCCTTTTGGGAAATGATCTATAATGAAATTAAGAAGGTCCTTAAGTGGACTTTTCCTAAGAAACCTGAGGCTTTTCTCCTGGGCATGGTTGGCCAATTGGTGCCAAAGAAGGATAGGACATTTTTTATGTACGCTACCACAGCAGCAAGAATTCTTCTGGCAAAGTATTGGAAGATGCAAGAACTACCTACTCTGGAAGAATGGCAGACAAAGGTGACAGACTTCATGGGACTGGCAGAGATGACCGGCAGAATCCGAGACCAGGGGAAAGAGACAGTGGAAGAGGACTGGAAGAAATTCAAAATATATCTTAAAAACTGTTGTAAAATTGAGGAGTGTTAAGATGTCAAGGGGTAAGAAGTAGAGAATTACAGCTGTAACTAATAAGTTTAAGGAAATTTAATGAAAGGGAACTAATAGACAAATTGGCTAAAGGGTTGCTAAAGAATTGCATATATGTTTAATGTTTTGTATGTTTTTGTTTTGTGTTGTGTTTGTTTTTTATTATGTGTTTGAAAAATGAATAAAAATTATTTATAAAAAAAAGAAGGATAGAACTTTTTTATGTATGCAACAACAGCAGCAAGAATACTTATAGTAAAGTATTGAAAGACACAAGATTTACCCACCCGGGAAGAATGGCAGATGAAGGTGATGGACTATATGGAACTGGAGGAAATGACTGGCAGAATCCGAGACCAGGGAGAAGAGTCAGTAGAAGAAGATTGGAAGAAATTTTAAGACTATCTACAGAAACACTGTAAAATTAAGGAATGCTAAAAGGATGTTGGAATGATATAATGTGGCTTTTGCAGTATAGGGTTAAGGAAGAATGGATTGTTAACAGGTCAGAATGTAAGGTTACAAGGAGTCTTCTCTTCTCATGAGGTGGCCAAAGTATTGGATCTGTCCTTCCAGTGAGCACTCAGGGGGTATTTGTGACTGCATAATTTTGCAGTTTGGGAAAGGCTGATGTAGAAATGGCAGAAGCACAAAGCTCTGATTAATGATACAGGAAGCAGAAAAAGGCAAAAACTCCTTTCACATAATTTGACATCACCCTTCCCCTAATTTTATTACAGCAGCTAGCACATTTGCATGAATGCAAGAGCATTGCTTGCTGTGAGCAGGATTTCTCCTGCTGCTTATTCCCCCTACTTGAAGTCCTCCTAATCCTCTTTCTGTGATAGCACAATTGGTTGCCATGGAGCTTATTATTATATTGTCACTAAGACCCTCTGAGAGGAGCAGAAACTTCTTTTGGATCTCGTCCTCAGCACTTTTTTTCCAGCGTGTACATTTGATGACTTAACCTTTCCTGCTTCCTCTGTTGTCATTTAAATGCTTTTTTTTAAAAAAAAAAAAACCTCTACTGCATTCTGATGGGTGAGGGCAAATGGAGAGAGACACAAGAGAGGTAACTTGTTTTTAATAAACCAGCATCTAAACCCCACATATCCACGTGAATTTCAGTTTTGCAGTAGAACAGGGCAGGAGCCTGATCTTCATTGCTCATGTGCAAATCCTTAGGTTTCTGGGTTTTTTTAAAAAAAAATAATTTGTATTAAGGATTTTACATTACAAAAAATGAAAAAAAAACAGAAAAAAGAAAAAATATCAAACAAAAATTGTTAAAAACAATCAATCTTTCCATCTCCTTATTTTTCATTTACTTGTTTCTCGGACCTCCTCATACCACCCTTTTTTGTATTACAAATCAAATTATTAATTCAACAATTTATTTCCCTCTTTTTACTACCCAGATCTTATTCTTAAATTATTACAATCTTAGATTTTAACCCATCACAGCTAGAAACCACTTAGTTCCAATCCAACATTATTCTAAAATTCCTTAATTTTACAGTATCTCTGTAAATAGTCTTTAAATTTCTTCCAATCTTCCTCCACTGACTCTTCTCCCTGGTCTCGAATCCTGCCGGTCATTTCTGCCAATTCCATATAGTCCATCACCTTCATCTGCCATTCTTCCAAAGTGGGTAGATCTTGTGTCTTCCAATATTTTGTGATAAGTATTCTTGCTGCTGTTGTGGCATACATAAAGAAAGTTCTATCCTTCTTTAACACCGATTGGTCAACTATGCCCAGGAGAAAGGCCTCTGGTTTCTTCAAAAGGGTATATTTAAATACCTTTTTCAGTTCATTATATATCATCTCCCAGAAAGTCTTAATCCTTGGGCACGTCCACCAAAGGTGAAAGAATGTGCCTTCATTTTCCTTACATTTCCAACATTTATTATCGGGCAAAATCCTTAGGTTTCTGGTCAATTTAGGATAGCTCTTTCTCCAATGTTGTCACTTACCATATGCAGGAAACATGTATGTAGGGATGTCAGAGAATTCTGATGAAACTAGAAATGGGGCAGAGATTGTCAGTGTTCACTTATTCATCTAATGTTTGGAAGGGAAATCAATCCAGAGAATACAATTGATGTTCACTGTTCTTATTTTCAGTCTTCAAAGGATTTGCAATTTATTATGCCACCCCTCCAATTTTCATTGCATTGAAATGAATGGTGTGGACTTCATAATTAATTGCACAAAATTTCCCCATAGAGGACAGCAATTTGAATAGCATTGTTTTTGTCAGAAACTGAACTGCAGGGGAATGGAAACAGCTACATGTGATAGATATGGAGCAGAGTAGAAAATGTTATCTGCTTATATTCCTTCTTCTTTGTAGAGGAACAGTGAAATATGACATCCCTACACCACAGTCTGATGTGATGCAGTCTGAAATGTCCCTGTTTCAGTATAATACCGGTACCTAATTTTGTACACTATAGAGAGAAGCTTTCACTGGGGGAACTGAAGGCGAGTTCTGGAATTCCAGATACTTCTGCCCTCATTCTCCTTCATAGTCCTCGAGTTATTTTTGGGCTCATTAGACAAAAATGACACAAGCAAAAATTCTTTCCATGAGCTTCTTCACACATTGCACTTTTTTAGGTGCACACCTAAAGGTCTACTGCCAATCTGAAAAGCATATTTTTGATAGAATATATTGTAGAGGTGCGGAGAGTCAAGATTGTCTGTAGTTCTTTGCAGGGTAAAACAGGTCCACTGCTGTGAAATGTCTGAAAAAGAACCTTGCAGATACAAGAGCTAATATACAAAACTTTTTTTAAAGTTCCATCTGTATAGCGATTTGTAGAAAACTGTTGTCTGGAAACTTAAGATTCTGATGAAGAATTGCCACTATTTTTTCTTTCATTTTTTTCCCCAGCCTTTTGTCAGTAACAAGGAAAAATGTAGTAGAAATATAATCTACATCACTGTAGATTAGATCTAGCACCCTGGTGCTCCTCTTTTCAGTGCATAAGGTTTTATACTTTTCTCAGTAATCCCATTTACACACTTGATTTTGTCTGTGCGCTTTGGTTTACCTTTATCCTTGTTGCATTCCAGCTCCATAATGGTTCTGATGTCTCTTTGACCAAAACTTCTGCACCAGAGTTCTGTGTCTGCTTCAATCTTTTGGTGCGTCTTTGCCACCTTTGCATTCTCTGCTGAAATATGAGCCTCATAGACACCATTAATCCAACATGCTTTAGCATACAATTTGTCCTCTTTGGTTACTTTGCATTTACCATTTCTGAATTGTACAAAGAAACCTTTTCTGCCCAAGGTAGACATGATGATCATCTTGCAATTTAATTGTGGGACATATAGGACCCTTTCCACATGATTTTCCTTCAACTGATTGCTTAGTTTGCATGTTAATGTTCCTGAGTCTATACCACAAATGATACCACCATTTGAATTTGAATCCCGCCCCCCACTGATTGGTTCATATTTTCAATACTTCCAAAGAAACCTTTATCATAACTCATATGTTATGTACATCCTGAGTTTATTAACAATTTGCTTGATTTTGTTTCACAGCTGTTTACACCTACACTCTTCTATTGCAAAATGAAATTGCTTTCTTTGTCCCATTCCCCTTATTTGGATTCCATTGTCCCCTGGGATGTGGTTGTTTAGATGAAGGGAGCTTTGCTGGTTTAGGGGATTCACAAAATGTGGGTATATGTCCCTCTTTGTTACATCTGAAGCAAGTCACTCTTTTGAAAGGAGGTTTGGCTTTGCTCTTAGGGTGGAACATAGTTTGAAGCTTTGAGCTCATCAGTCCTGGTTGGAGAGATGCTTTCCTTTCAACACATTCCTCTCTCAAATGACCAGTTACAACAGGTAGAGTTGACTTTGGCTTGTCATCCATGAGTGGCAAATGTCTCAAACTTTGTATCAAGTTACTCCCAAAAGTAGAAAACTTTCTCAATAATAGTAAAGAACTGTGTCACATGACTGTTACACTCTTTCTTGGACTCAAGCTTTCATTCAACTAATTCCTTCATCCAAGCTCCATGAGAACGCTTGCTTGTAAAGCCAAAGGCTTTCTGTAAACTGTCAATCATCTGAATAGATGTGTCACAATGGTTGCTGTGAAGTAGATGGGAGTCTGAAAGACTATCTATAATGAAATGCACTGTTACATCACCCTTCTGTTCCATTCTGCTTATTAATGCTGCATCATCTGTAGGTTTTTCTTGTGAAATGGAAGAGATAACCCTTTTCATTCCCAAAGTCACTTCCAAGCTTTGCTTCCATTGGGTAAAGTTATTCTCTTTTTTAAAAAAGTAATATTTATTAAGATTTTAAGGGTTACAAAAAAACCCTTTTACAAAAAACCAAAAGGTAAACAAAAGCAAAACAACACATTACAATAAGTTAAAAAATAAAAGAAAAACAGAAAAATACCAACAATTAAAAAACACAATAAATCTTCCCATAACTTATCTTTCATTTGCTTGTTTCCTTGACCTCCTCACACCTCCCTTTTTTGTATTCTAGTTCGGTTAGCTATTTCAGCAAATCCTTTCCATCTTTTCCAATTTTTGTCCTGTAATTTATCTTAATATTAATATAACATTACTTTCCCTCCTTTCACCAATTAACAGTCTGTTGTTTTTTTCTAAACCTTTATAACATTTCTGCTAAAGCCACATAGCTTAATTCCAACATCCTTCTAACATTCATTAATTTCACAATGTTTCTGTAGATAGTCTTTAAATTTCTTCCAATCTTCCTCCACCGACTCTTCTCCCTGGTCTCAGATTCTGCCAGTCATTTCTGCCAGTTCCATGTAGTCCATCACTTTCTGGGTAAAATTATTCTCTGTAAGTCTAAACATTGGGGGGCTATAAGCAGCAATGAGATTTTGGATATCCATTGTTAAAAGAAAGGGGACGGGAACAAAAAAGAATTTAAATTGTGGCAGTAAAATTGCCAAAAAATAAAAGATTGTCCTCAAAAATCGCCATCAGGGGAAAAAGACCCGCTTTGGCCTAGATGTTTGGGAAGGGGGCAGGAAAGGAGGTGGGATAACTCAGAAGAATGAAAGAACAATAGAACAGAAAGGCTTTGGTTAAAACCTCGTGGCTTGGGAGACAGATTAAAAATATTTATCTGCTTTTAAAATCAGGCTTTAAAAATTCATTTCAAAAGCTCTGTACAAAAATATTCCCTGCCGAAATCTCAATGAAATTATTCCTTCCTGGGCCCCAAGCCCATGTTGATGGACAAAGGGAAAAAAAATAGGTAACAAAATGATAATTCCCTGGATGCCAAAATCCAGCTTTGGATCAAGTACTCTTTGGTGAGAGAACTTCTAGGCCTCTCTAGCTGATCTTCAGGGTTCTCCCCAGGCCACACACTCTCCTCAGCAACATTCCTCTAGAGTCTTACTTGAGTGTTTTTGTCTTGCTGGACTACATCCTTGAACTCTGATGATACTTGCCTGGCTGAAGGAATGGGTGAGTTTGCAGAGAAACAAGCCCAGTGTGCAAAGGTAAAACGTACATCTGTTGCTCTCCCCACCATTGCTCTGCACTGTACAATCACCCTTTCTTCATTTCCCCTTACTACTTTGCTCGCTTCTGCAAATTTCAAACAAAGATGCTATCCATCAGCACCGAAGCCCAGGCTCTGGCTATGTGCAAAAACTTAATTGGCACAATAAAGTGAATGGTGCATCCTAATATGCAAAACTAATCCACTCCAGGTGCAATGGAAACTAGGGCAGGATTGTGTTGAATTGAAAGAAAAATGCTAAGACCTCTAGCGTACTGTCAGCCTAGCCAAATGTGTGTTTCCTTTCATGAGAGAGAGAGAGAGAGAGAGAGAGAGAGAGAGAGAGAGAGAGAGAATGAATCTGGATTTCACATATGTATAATCCAGTGTGGGCATGATGCAAAAGTAGTGTGAATAATGTGAACTCAGCAACCCAGAATTATCACCTCTTTATTGCAGAGCTCAAGATTGCCACGCTTAATTACATTTTCTTAAAGACTAGCATATTTGCAGAGCTATCTAAAAAGATGGCGAGGGGGCAAGAGGAAGAAGCAAAGGCTGACAAAGTGGTGTTTTTCCTCGTTGTATCTTTATTTCTGGGGAATTGAATAAAAAGAAAAAGAAAGAAAGAAATATCTCATGAATACATATACAGCTCCAATGCTGGCACATGTGTCCCCCATTTCAAGGGCATAACACAGGAATAGGAAGTTGATGGTGCTTTGGATCGATGCCTCCCCCTTATTACCCCAGCATGTCTCAAGCTGCCCCTAGCATGCCCCCAATTTCCGTATACCAACTTTGGAGCGCAACATCCATAAGGCAAGGACCAGGGAGGTTTCCAAACCAGGGAGGAGCCTCATGAGATCAAATAACCTTCTAGTGAAGAAGAGATTGTTCCACTTTCATTAAGCAGTGGGTTAACTGAAATATTCTACAGTTTCTGGGATCCTTTCCCAGCATCCATTAGATCACAGGCCTCTTGTGGCATAAGATTTGGGATTTTTTTGGGGGGGGGAGAGTGGGGTTTGCATTCCAGAGCATACTTCACCAGAAGTATAAAGTCTAATTCCTAGACTGAAGGACCATGTTGGAAACAGGTGTCCTATGAGCTGGTTGTGAAATGGATTGCTCTAGGTCTCTCTCTTCAGAAATGACTGGCAGAATCCGAGACCTGGGAGAAGAGTTGGTGGAAGAAGACTGGAAGAAATTTAAAGACTATTTGCAGAAACACTGTAAAATTAATGAATGTTAAAATGATGTTCGATTGAAAATAAGTGGCATTAGCAACAAAGTTATTAAGAATATGCAAAAATGAATTGATAATGGTTGGAAATATAGAGTTATAATATGTTAAGATATAGAGTTAAGATAAATGAATGAGGGTAAGGATTTGCTGATTTGATTATGTAAATGGGATACAAAAAGGGGAGGTGAGAGGAGGTCAAGGAAACAAGCAAATGAGTTCAAAGTTATAAAAAATGGATTTGTTTTTAATTTTTTCTTATTTTCTTTTTGTCTTTTGTATGTTGTATTTTTATTTCTATTTTTTATTTTTTCATGTACTTTTGTACTTATGTCTTTGTAAAACTTTAATAAATATTTCATTTTAAAAAATAGGTCTCTCTAGCTGGCCCTCAGGGCTCTCCCCATGCCACACACCCTCCTCATGAGTCTTACTTGAGTGTTTTTACCTGGTTGGACTGTGTACTTGAACTTTGATCATGCATGCCCAGCAGGAAGATAGAGAACAAGCTGTTTCACAACCAGTCCGTGGGATACATGCTTCCAGTGTAGGACATTGTGGATTTCCCTAAAAGATATGTGGTTGGACAATGGGGCTGTGGTAGTATTCAGGGCCAACCCAATACCTTTGGGCACATAAGGCAAAATGGGAAGATGGGGTGAGTGTAGATAAACATTGGGTAAAAGGGAGGAACCAAACCAACCATACCTGATGATTGAAGTGGGAATCGAATGCAGTTGTGGTGGGTGGTGGGCGGTGGTTTGAATCACAGCTGGTGGGTGCAGAGTCCAGAGGCTAGCCCCTGCCATTTACTCCCTAGGGGTAGGGAAGACCAGAAGTGTCTACTATTTGCTGAGGGGTCACTGTGGAGGCAGCATGGGTTGCCAAGGAAACAGCAGGTCCAAGGAGCAGAAAGTAGTGGCACCAACAGCAATGCATTCATTGGAATCCAGATATGCCATCCCCGAGGATTGTGCCACCTGAGGTGGTTGGCTCACCTTGCCTCATGGGTGGGCCAGCCCTAGTAGTATTCCTTATGATTAATAGCTGCCAATTGTACTAAAGAACTTAATTTTTGAACTCCTAAGTCACATGTTATCATTTATATTTTTAAAAATAAAAAAAACATTCACAAGTGATACTACTATATTTCTTGCTTTTCTAAGAAGAGGTTTAAGATACTACTTACGAGTTGAAGTGAGTCTTCAACCCCCCTCGCAGATTTTTCAGAAGTTTTTATTCTGTTTCAGATTTCACACAGTAGGGTCTTCAGTTGTAGACCCTTTCCAAAGTATATTTAATCAGGTAAATGATAGAACTGGAAGCTTCTGGCATCTCATTTGCAATATTTATGCAAGCCAGAGATAAAACACCCCACTGGGATTAAAAGAAGAAGAAGAAGCCAAATTTGTATGAGAAGAAAATAAGGAATTTAAGATTAAAACTCACCATTTTGATCACAGAAAACATATAATGGCTCATTCAAAGAACTAAATATGAACTTGGTCTGGAATTAAAGAAGGATTAATCACAGTTTGGTCTCATTAAATTGTTTTATTTAAAGGTCATTTTATAAATTATTAAAAAGACAGGCACTGATAAGGTGTAGAGGAATCTGAACCACTGCAATTCAGAAAAGAAGTATGGTTTTAAAAACATACTGGTTGAATTTTATCAGCAAGATTACTCAGATTCATCAGTTAAAGGTTAGGGGTGCTGGACTACTTTCCAACCCACACTAAAAATTAATAAGTCTTACTTAAACTCTTTGTTTTGTGCTCCCCAGCCAGCTAATTAAATTGTGTGTTCATTTATTTACAGGATCTGGAAATATCTTGCTATCTAAATCATATACATACTCCACAAATATGCGTGAGTTCATTCCAGTTTGCTTTTCAGTGGTTCAGATAATATATTGAGCTTTTTACTCCCTGCCACTAAAAAAATATTTAAAATATCCATTAGAGTTCCACAACAATTTGAAAATTAGTAATAAAAACAAATGGATTTATGGTGAATGGTCATTTCTACATCCCCCTACAACAGTTTCATTTTATTCTTCACATTATAAGACTGGGTGTCCAACAATTTTTTTCTCTCTCTCCATCATGAAAGAAAAAATGATAGCTTAGAGATCCATACAGTTTAAGACAATGAAGCTTATAAAAAACAGAATAAGGGATATATCCTGACACTCATGATAAAATTAGGATGTGGTAATCTCATTCCTCTGAAGAGAAATAACATTTTCTGCATTTTTTTCAGCAAAAATTATAGATGACATACAAACAAAACATACATCACACTCTGTCCAAGACAAAGTAAGCTTTCCTTACATTTGAAAAAGAGGAGGCCTTATGACCTTGAATTCTGACAAGAGCAACCTAAAAGTAGGTCGGCATCTGGTATAATATCTATTAATTAGCTTTTTTATTTTAAAAATGAAATTACTACATAGCAGAAAGTCTTGGCTGTTTAACTGAGAATATAAAACTTCAGCTTGAAAATTGGTTTTGTGTTTCATTTACACAGGCATGCTTATGGCTTGCGTATTGCAACATTCTCAGATGACCGGTACACATAAGTGGTCTATCACAGATCTAAAACCCTAGACAGAATTTTTGTAACAGTGCTGTGATCACATTGATCTCTGCCATGGATCAGTTCATGTACAGAGTGAGCAAGTGCAGTATATACACACACACACCCCTAGTCCTAGACAAATCAAGTGTTGTGAACTAACTTTTAGATGACCATCTAAAACACACTTACTAGGAAGTAGGGATGGAGAGATCTGTTGTTTTTTCTTCTCTTGTATTTTTTGTTTCCCATTCTTAAATTCAGTTCTCCACATTTTGCTTCAATTTGTGAGAAAAAAACCATCATGAAAATTCACCAGCATTTTAGTGCGAATTTCTTCTAATAAGCACATTTTATAATGTGCATATTTTGCAAGCAATTGCCTCTAATTTTTTTTATGTTATTACCAGTAAAATATTCATTTTAATGCATTACTTCCCCTAATACATAGGGGTCCCCTCCCTTAACACTAGTTGGAGAACTGTGTCACAAAATTCAGAAGATGTGTTTCAGTTCTTATATTGTTTTGGAAAGTGTGAAACTGATAGATTCAGCTTCAAATCTGAACTGACTTCAATTTGTCCTCTATCCCTTCTAGAGAATAAGCTCTACTGAGCACAATCACCGAGACAATTATGTTGATGGAGAAGTCTCCCATTTTCCTATTGTTTTCCTATCGTGAATTTCCTATATTTTAGGACACTGTTCACCAGTCCTGTTTTAAGAGGCTGAATATTCACTTGAGCCACACATACTCTTTATTTTCACTGCACCTTGTGACAATGCCATTTTTCATTTCTCAGTTGATATTTACTGCTTGTCAATGGATGTGGCCCTTTCTGTGTGTAAAACCTGGAACAAGTAGCCTCACTCTCCTACCTCTAAGGAAAATCTTGATCACCACTCACCATGGGGAGAGGAGAAGATACAGAAGCTTCTGGAAACGTTTATCCTAGACATTGAGACTAGGACACAATGCAGATTCATAATTAGAAAGAAGACTAGTGTAGCAATGGCATTATCTATCAAGTGAAGTTATTGAGATCTGCTTGCTCAGGAATGTAAATAGAAAGAACAGCAGAGCTGCAATGGAATAACCTATCAAATGCATTTATTGAGGTCTGCTGGCTTAGATATTTTTAAAAGATAGACAATCTGTTGTGGAGTGTTGGATTGGCTCTGCAGTGTGTTGAACGCTGCCTTGCCCATCTCCTTCATCATGGCAAAGTGTCAATAACACTCGACATCAGGAAGCCCGGTGTGCATTGCTACTGTCCACATTATTGTCCCGAAAATTCTACTGAAATCTTCGGAAAACCTTTCCAAGTAAGCATGACTAGGGTTTTATGTGTACATGCATGCAAACATTTTGAAGCACCTATACCACATGAAAATGACTTGCAAATCGTGAACCACAATACAACCCCCCCACAAACTTTACCATGTATTAAAACTGCTAATCACAATGAAGCACCAGCAAAGTGAACAAAAAACATCCTTTCTATAAGGCTTTTAAAAGTAAGTACAGTGGTACCTCAGGTTAAGTACATAATTCATTCCAGAGGTCTGTTCTTAACCTGAAACTGTTCTTACCTGAAGCACCACTTTAGCTAGTGGGGCCTCCCGCTGCTGCAGCACCACCAGAACACGATTTCTGTTCTTATCCTGAAATAAAGTTCTTAACCTGAAGCATTGTTTCTGGGTTAGCAGTGTCTGTAACCTGAAGCGTATGTAACCTGATGCATATGTAACCCGAGGTACCACTGTATTCTGTAGCATGTGAGAGAAACTGTTGAGCAGGTTTCCCTCATGGAGGAGTTTTAGAGATAGGTTGCTTCAACATATATGTTGGCTGCTTGGATCTCAGAAAACCTGTTGTCTGGCTAGAGTATGAAGTAAAATCCAGCATAGCTTGGATGAAGCCTCAAGTATGCCCAAATGAAATCAGTGGGGTAAAAGTCCAGCATTTTGGCTGGATTGGGGTGAATACCAGGAGTTTTTGCCAGGGCTGTGACAGACCCCAATCGATTTTGGAATTCTGGGTGTAAGACCCACTGCTAAAGCTGTCTATGACATATTGGTTTGGGGTGGGGTTTTTTAATGAATGAAGAAAACAGTTACCTTGCCCCCTGCTTTTTGGAAACTGGTCCAAAGGTCTGTCTGTGTGTGTATCAGCTCAGTCATTTTACCCCTACTCAGGTGTCAATTCATTATAAGCAGCACCAGTTTTAGGGTGGTACGGGCAGTTCCCTCACAAAGGGCACTGATCTGAGGGGGTGCAAAATTGAGAAGATCCATAACTGAGAAGATCCATTTGTGGTTGGCAATTTTGTCCACATATTACAAAATATTATTGTGCCATATTACAAAATGTTACTGAAGTGAACCTGTTATAGGATTCTAGATCTTACTGCTGCTGTCCAGGCCTCCTCAAATGAAGACACGGACAGCCTTATGAGAAAGGAAATCTACAGCAAGATGAATCATTCAGAATCACCTAAAGCTTGCTCCTCTTTGGATGCATATACTTGTGAGCCATTATGAGCGAGCCATTGGTCCCTTTCCATCCTGATTATTTGAAATATGCATATGGGACTGAATAAGTGAGATGGATTGTGTGAATGGCTTGCCATTCCTTTCATTTGGCACTGAAGTATATCAAGTACAAACTTATAGAGCAATTTCCTCATGCACCATATGGCTGTGTAGTCCCATAGGGCCAATCTACTTTTTTCTTTTTTTAAAAAAGCAAGCAGGGTAAGTTAGTGTAGCAGCAGCACAGCTGTACATTAATATGAGAGTTCTCTTTTGTGGGGACTTCTGTGATTAGATCTTTAATAGACTGAGAAAAAGCCTTATATACACGAACAGAATGGCTAGATGGCAAAGGCAGAGATTTTTTAACCAAACCTTTGAAGTGAATCGAACCTTTGCCAGTTTGTTTGCTTCTAATATCAAGCAAAAATTAATGAAGGTGGTGGTTGCTGAACCATAATGCCATTTAGTGGATTCTTTTTAGCAAAAAAAAAAAAAAGAGGAGGGGAATTGATTTTTCACAAATAAGAAATTGCAGCACACTGTGGTAGCATACATTTGAATGTAATGGAGTCTTTGATTAATGCCCTTTATTTATTTATTTCCCCACTTTCCACTGTGAGTCATTTATATAAGCAGGACAGGGTGCTAATGAAACAGACGGGTATCAGTGGATATGTCCACCTATGGCTGTTGAAGTTGCTATTAAGATATTTCACTTGAGATGGGGGGGTGAACAGTGCATTGTCATGGTGATATGAATTTGCCCGAACTTGATTACTCTGGATGAGTCTATCACTAAGGTTTTGTCTAAAGTGACGGCTGATATTTCTTTCTGAGTAGATAATTCACCTTCAGGAGTGGCATCTGAAACAAGCAGTTTGTGAAGTGTGTGTGTGTGTGTGTGTGCGTGTGTGTGAGAGAGAGAGGAATATAGAAAGAGAGTGGTGCAGGGACTGGCATCAGTAGAGTTTGTGTGGCTAGAGTTATGTGACACAGAATATGAGAGGTGAATAGTAGCTCTCTACAGAGGCCGTAAAATCAGTGCCTTTTTTCTAAAGAAAATGTTTAGGTAGGGGTACTCTCATTTTCCTACTCATATTGAAATACTGCCCCTCAATGAGGCCAAACTTATATTCACAAAATGTTTAGGGGTATGCGTACCCCGGTTTACACCCCTCCAAAAAAGCACTGTGTATAATAAAGCAAATCAAAGCGAATCAGGGGATTTCTCCCTCTGAGTCAAAAAACAATACAGTCATACCTTGGATCCTGAACGGACAGCAAGTCGAACGTTTTGGCTCCTGAATGCCAGAACCCACAAATAACCCAGAGATGCATTTTAAATAAAAGGACACATTCTACTCATGTAAAAACATGCTGATTCCTGGAGAGTCCACGGGCCGGATTTAGAAGGCGATTGGGCCGGCTCCGGCTCCCGGGCCTTAGTTTGCCTACCCATGGTATAGGATGTCGTTCAGGTCAACAAAAGGCCTGATTAAAAAGGAACATTTTTGCCTGGCGCCTAAAGGTGTATAATGAAGGTACCAAGGGAACTTCTCTGGGGAGAGCATTCCACAGATGGGGAGCCACCGCACAGAAGGCCCCATTCTTGTGTTGCCACCCTCCCGATCTCTCGAGGAGGAGGCAAACGAAGGAGGGCCTCAGAAGATGATCTCAGGGTCTGGGAAGGTTCACATGGAAATAGGCAGTTCTTTAGCCAAAGCTATACAGAAAAACTCTAGGGGCAACTCTGCCAAGTTTAGTTTTTTATACATTGTTTATTCCTGTATTGCAGGGGGGTTGTACCACATTCCTGCATTGCCCTCATGGTCCCTTCCAACTCTACAATTCTATGATCATGGCTACTGCACTAAGCCTACTTAAAACTATTTTTTATCATTCCTCATGGCTCAGTGGTTATAAGAACCGGGACTGGGGTGGAATGTTATTTTAAAAAAATGAGTGGTAATTACACCTTCAGGCAGACAGAGGCATTGTAACCCAAGCCACGGAATATTCCTTCTACAGGTCTTGCTATAGGCTAAGAACAAAAAAACAAACCAAAAACAGTGGGTATTTCATATTATCCTGCATGAAGAAGACCCAGCTAGGGAACCTGCTGAGGATCTGAAACAGTTTAAGAAGAGTTTGGATTTGATATCCCGCTTTATCATTACCCGAAGGAGTCTCAAAGCGGCAAACATTCTCCTTTCCCTTCCTCCCCCACAACAAACACTCTGTGAGGTGAGTGAGGCTGAGAGACTTCAGAGAAGTGTGACTGGCCCAAGGTCACCCAGCAGCTGCATGTGGAGGAGCGGAGATGCGAACCCGGTTCCCCGGATTACAAGACTACCACTCTTAACCACTACACCACACTGGCTCTCACCATAAGCAAGATGCAAGCAGAAACAGAAGCTGCCCTTTTCAACAATACTCATGGGGAATAATGTATTGCTTTAATGTTGTCTGGATTAAACTTTGTTTAGGACCTGGAAGTGTATTTGAATATGGGAGTTACATTTCCCATGATGCACAGCGACATCCAGAACATTCCGACTGGCTCTGGTTTGCATGGCAGAAACTGGGCTCTCCTTTCCACCCTCATGCCACAGACATGCAAAGATTTGTGGGGACAGCCATAATAAATCAATTTAAAGGATGCTCATTTTATTTCATTACATTTACAAAACCACAGGCAGTATTATAGGAGGCCAGTACAGGTGACAGTCAGCCTTCCAGAGAGATCCTATAAGATCCATATACTGCATTATTCAAAGTCGGTTTATCCTCTTCCCAAACATTTTGCATTTTATGAATTTCAGGTGCTGACGCAAATTCCAACTGTCTCTATTTATTTTAGTAGTTGTGTGTCAACAGTCCTTTTAATAATTATATGCTAACAAACAAGCAAACAAAGCAAAACCCTCCAGTAGAATAAATCCCACCAGCCCTACAAAAATTAGGCGAAACCCTTCAACCGTTGGCATACATCTAATTGTTTAATATTTGAAGCATGCCGAAACAAATGTCATTAAACTGTTACATTATACCAAACAAAAAAACAAATAATTCCCAGCAGCCCAGACAAACCTAGGTTGATTATAATCTACGAGCCTACATATGAAATGTGTAACATTTGAAGCACACTGCACTGAACACTATCAAATTGTCAATTCAGAAATACAAAATGAAACCATTTAAATATATTCTAGGAGCCCAGGAAAAATTATGTTTGTCATTCATCAGAGTACAAGCAATCAAGCCTGAAGATTATTCATAGCATACAGTTCCCTATCAAATGCCATTGAACTGTTACTCTTGGGTGGGGGGGGGGAAGGCTGCTAAATCTCTGTATGTATCTTTAACAGCAAATTAAGACATGCTCTAATATTAACAGCAATTGCAAAATCAAATTAGGTTGCTAATTTGATGTTTAGGAAGATTATTTTTTGAGAGGTTATTTGAAAACGAGGGTAAGATGTTGCTTTCTGTGTAGCAGTGCAGGAGTGATGACTTTGCTAGGTCCCCCCCTTTCCAAACATCTCTCTCTGCTTCTTTCTTTTTAGGAAAGATAAGAAACAAGGCTTCATAAGCATGGCTTCTTCCACAGGAGACAAAAGCAATGCCTACCAATAAGGTGATCTGCCAGGCAGAAATTCTGGCCATCCCACTCTTAAATTTCCACATCAGGAAGAGACATTGGGGTGTGTATGCTCACGCCAACATGGACACATCAAAGTTGCCATTTATGCAACAATCACGTTATTGCATTGTGCTGAGTGTAGCACAATGTCAGGGACTGGTCAGATGAGGAGGTGTGGGGGAGACTGTCACCCCAATAGGCTTCCAGGGAGGGGGCAGATGCTGAGAGCATGGACCCAGGTTTGCGGTGGTGGGAAACAGGACACACTCCCAGGGCCGGATTTAAGCTTGATGAGGCCCTAAGCTACTGAAGGTAATGGGGCCTTTCTTATGTCCAGCTGTCCTTTGTCAACAACCAATTGCTGCTGTTTTTTGTGTTGAATACCGCCGTATTTTTCGCTCTATAAGACGCACCAGACCATAAAACACACCTAGTTTTTGGAGGAGGGAAACAAGAAAAAGAATATTCTGAATCCCAGAAGCCAGAACAGCAAGAGGGATCGCTGCACAGTGCTCCCTCTCACTGTTCTGGCTTCTGGGACAGCCACGTGAAGCCTCTTCAGGGCAGCGGGATGAAGGCTTCCCCTGCCCTGAAGAGGCTTTGCACGGCTAAACCAGAAGCTAGAACAGCGAGAGGGAGTGCTGTGCAGTGCTCCTCTCGCTGTTCTGGCTTCTGGGATAGCTGCGCAGCCTGCATTTGCTCCATAAGATGCACACACATTTCCCCTTACTTTCAGGGAGGGAAAACGTGCATCTTATAGAACAAAAAATACGGTATATGCTATATGGTAATTTATGGACCTAACAGGTATCTAAAGCCATTTGCACATAACAAAATATGTATTTTATCAAAGTAATTGTTGAACTGAAATACAATTAAGAAGAAGTGTATTAATAATGAAATACAATTAAGAAGAAGTATATTAATAGTGAAATACAATTAAAAAGAAGTATATTAATAGTGATATTTTAGGAAGCAGGCTAGCAGGCGGGGCCCATTACTTATATCAGGCTTCCTCAAACTCGGCCCTGCAGATGTTTTTGGCCTATAACTCCCATGATCCCTAGCTAGCAGGTGGTCAGGGATGATGGGAATTGTAGTCTCAAAACATCTGGAAGGCTGAGTTTGAGGAAACCTGACTTACATCACAGGAGCCTACACTACACAAAACACTGTTGCTGCATGTAGGTTTTATTTTATTTGTTTTTTATCTTATATTTGGGAAATGTACATCTAGTTTTTTTTCCCTTTAATTTTTTTGTGGGCCCCAAAGCATAGCTAAAAGCCCAATAAGGAGCTCTTGTGATTGTGCTTAGATTAAGCATGAGCAATAAATAGTCCTTTTCCCTGTTATGTTACCAGTGAAGCAATATAAAGTATTGGCATGTTGAGGAACGTGAGAGTGTGGTTCAAAGTGAACAATAACAATAAAAATAACAATAATAATTTATTTATAACCCGCTCATCTGGCTGAGTTTCACCAGCCACTCTGGGCGTCTTCCAGCAAAATATTAAAATACAATAATTCATCAAATATTAAAAGCTTCCCTAAACAGGGCTGCCTTCAGATGTCCTCTAAAAGTCAGATAGTTGTTTATTTCATTGACATATGGTGGGAGGGCGTTCCACAGAGCAGGCGTCACTACCAAGAAGGCCCTCTGCCTGGTTCCCTGTACCTTCGCTTCTCACAGTGAGGGAACTGCCAGAAGGCCCTCGGCGCTGGACCTCAGTGCTGAATGATGGGGGTGGAGACGCTCCTTCAGGTATACTGGGCTGAGGTCATTTAGGGCTTTAGAGGTCAGCACCAACGTACTGGGAGCCAATGTAGGTCTTTCAAGACTGGTGTTATGTGGTCTCGGCGGCTGCTCCCAGTCACCAGTCTAGCTGTCACATTCTGGATTATTTGTGTTTTTAGGGTCACATTCAAAGGTCACCCCACATAGAGCGCATTGCAGTAGTCCAAGCGGGAGATAACTAGAGCATGCACCACTCTGGCGAGACAGTCCATGGGCAGATAGGGTCTCCGCCTGTTTACCAGATGGAGCTGGTAAACAACTGCCCTGGACACAGAACTGACCTGCGCCTCCATGGACAGCTGTGAGTCACCAATTTAAGCACCATTTGTGCTTAAATTTAAATTGAGATCAACCAGATTGAGCCAAATGCTGATGGGCAGGGAGGTATTGCTCATCTTCTGTAATACTGGCATATCTAACTTAAAAGGTAAAGGTAAAGGTACCCCTGCCCGTACGGGCCAGTCTTGACAGACTCTGGGGTTGTGCGCCCATCTCACTCAAGAGGCCAGGGGCCAGCGCTGTCCGGAGACACTTCCGGGTCACGTGGCCAGCGTGACATCGCTGCTCTGGCGAGCCAGAGCCGCACACGAAAACGCCGTTTACCTTCCCGCTGGTAAGCGGTCCCTATTTATCTACTTGCACCCAGAGGTGCTTTCGAACTGCTAGGTTGGCAGGCGCTGGGACCGAGCAGCGGGAGCGCACCCCGCCGCAGGGATTCAAACCGCCGACCTTTCGATCGGCAAGTCCTAGGCGCTGAGGCTTTAACCCACAGCGCCACCTGCGTCCCTCTATATCTAACTTACTTTTGAGTTAATATGCAGAGGACTGAGTAGCATAGGAGCTCTAATGGCAGGGCATTGCCACAATCAAAACACCTTCATCACAGATGTGACACTTTGAGAAAAGCTTTGTGCAGCGCATCTTCGAAAAGCTACATCGGTTGATATATTAGTGCAATCCATCAAACTGTCATGCCTGCTATGATGTCTAATGCTGAGCTCTGCTGTAATGGCTGCAGTCAATGGAGAATTTGAACCACGGCATCCTGCAGCAGTGCAAACTGAGACCTACTCGATGTGTGCATTCCCCTTCCCATTGGTATCTGAGATATCTTATCTTGTTATAATTCAGTGCCGTGCTAGGAAAAAGGCTGTTAAATGATTACGATGGTGAGAGTGTCAGCAGAAGGCCTGATCCTTTAGCCCATGTGGATTGCAGGGTTGGCTTGAGGCAAAGGAGCAGATGGCCCCCTGATTCCACATAATCGGATTAGCAAATCAAGCTTATTTTGTCACTGGAAAAGCATCTTTCCGAGGGCTGCAGGGCAGCGTAGAACAGGACAGGCTTTTCTTTGGCACCTAGTCACCACACCCAGGGGCAGAGGAAGGGGTGTGTGGTGGTGGCGAGCTGTCCCGGTGTCAGCATCACCCTTGAGCCAGTGCCACCGACTGGACTCATTCACTTCAGCCCTAAATGGGCTAGGCGAACTGGGTAGCACTTCCAGAGACCACCTTCTGCACAGGAACAGGTCAAAGTGCTGTGGACTCACAGCTTAGAGTTGTGAGCACCGGATTCACTCCAACAAGAAGACAGTCGTCGCACAGCAGAGTATAGCAGAGTACAGCAGGGCATAAACGACTCGGAGAGCAGCTCTGTAGAATATCTTCTTTTATTCTATCTACAACTATAATACACAACTATGTACAGAGTTAAATGAGGTCTAAGAGAAAATGCTGAACTGCACTGAGTGTCTGCAGCTGCTCTTAGCAGCAACATTATCTATGCACACGATCTCTCTCTAACACTCAGTCTCTCTCTCTGACACTGACTGACTCTTTGATTACAGATAGGTAGCCGTGTTGGTCTGCCATAGTCAAAACAAAACAAAATTCCTTCCAGTAGCACCTTAAAGACCAACTAAGTTACTCTTTGATTACTCTTTGATGTTAGGCTGGAGCGGAATAAGTAGAGAGCAGAACACCGCCCCCTCCTTTCTGGAAAATCACCAGACTCATCAGCAGATTCTTGGATATGGGAGGGGTGAAATCTCCTCACCCGGGTGTCACCACTGAGGGGGTGACAAAATGCCAGGCGGCACTCACCACAGGTCCTGCAGCACACCTGAGCCGTGCGTATCTCTTGAGAGTGACACGGTGGCTTGGGCGCCCGCAGGCTCCGAACTGCCCCAAACAGTGTGCCCACCGCCTCTCCCTCAGCTTTAGGGTGGCTGAGTAGGAGGAGGCAGACAAAATCCTTGGAGGCCCCATGGAGTGTCCTGCCCTGGCTGGCCCCGTGAGTGGCTGGCACCACCACTGAACGCAGGGCATGCACGCCACCCCAGACGCCCAATCGGTTTGTTCCGCCTCTGACCACACCTTGCTCCCCAGTATCTGTCTGGGCACCTCCCCCCAAAAAAATGTTTAAAATGTGTCACTTACTGTAACAATGTCAGGTGAGTTCCAGCACCTTTTCTTTTACAAAACAAAAGCAAAGAAAACACACTGATTATAACATTTGTATTGGGTTTTACAAAAGAAATAAAGGTATAATATATATAGTGCCTATAAGCAGTGCTTTTTTCTAAAAAAAATGTTTAGGGGTACTCTCATTTTGATTCAAGAAAATCACCATTTTATCATTCAAATCGGGGGGGGGAATACAGTAAATGGACAAAAGTACAAAGATTCACAAAATGTTTAGGGGTATGCATCCCCCTGTGTCCCCCCCCCCCCAAAAAAACTACTTTATATAAGTATCATAAAAGTTATATATCTTTCCTGCATGGCAAAACTTTTGTACTGTGTTTATAATAGCGTTTCAGACATATGATTTCATATCATTGGTAAGCATACATATTCTTAATAAAACCAAAGTAACGAAGGTGAAATTAACTGTTAGCTGACAATATTGTACAGCCAAATACTCTCAAAATTTTTGATTGGATTCTAATAAAATATCTCAGATACTGCAGCTAAGTATCAAATGCCCATATGGTTATTTTGCAGAAGTGTTCATTTTCTTTTCATGTTATGGGTAATACAAAATGAGGCGCTAATGAATATGAATGTGAAGGCAGGGGTAAATGTTGAAGCATTTTTCAGACCAACCAAATTGCACTAAAGGCTGGTGGGGAAGATCATACACTCTCTGGAATATGTAATAAAATCAAACCACACTGGCTCAAAGCCATCCTGATTGATTTGTCCACGTGACAAAACTTATTTGTTAGTCACACTAAAAGGGCTATTTCCCAGACAGTCTTAGACCAGTTGTTTACTGTTATACCAGAAAAGGTCTTTTCTGTGTCTGGTTATGTGTCACATGGCAGCCTGTAATATTTTATCAATTATTTGTTGTGTAAATCTAATTTGCATCTTGTCATTCTCTTGTTTTTCATCTCTCTAACTATCTATAATCTATCACCTACCAATCCAGCTAGCTTTTAATCTAGCTATCTACCCATCTCCTGAATTAGCAATAGTCCCTGAAACCTAACATTTACCTTGTTGGCAGGAGCTGGGACCGAGCAATGGGAGCTCACCGCGTCACGGGGATTTGAACCACCAACCTTCTGTTCGGCAAGCCCAAGAGGCTCAGTGGTTTAGACCGCAGTGTCACCCATGTCCCAATACCTTTGTTCATCGATAATGAAAAATTGTAACATGTTAATTTTTCATCAATGTTTGATGTTTTATCGTGTTTTTACTATTCTGCTGCGAGCTGCCCAGAGTGGCTGGGGAAACTCAGCCAGATAGGTGGGGTAATAATAATAATAATAATAATAATAATAATAATAATAATAATTCAATTTGGCAAGTGGAGATCTTGAGTCATCTTTAAATGAGACCAGTTTTGTTCTGTAACATGGTAAGCAAAAGGCAACTTGTGACCCTCCAAGCTGCAAAGAGCCCTCCAGCCCATCTTGCGTTTCCTTGCTACAAATTTTGCAGTCCTGTGCTTTAGCAATTTATGACCAGCCAGGAATTTCTGCTACGTGCTATTACCTGCCAAGCGCACACAGCTTCATTTTGAAATTCCATATTTTCTCCAGCAGCGTAGATGATGTCAACGATGTGAGTGTTTTCTTTGACTTACAGCATAACAATTGGAAGTCCTACTGGAAATTTTAATATGTGTTGCAGACTCCAGTCCGAGGAGTTTGTTCTTCCATCAACTCCTCTGTCTTAATGCGTTATGCGGTCCAACCTTGAACTCATTACCTCCTCCCAAACAAGTAAATTGCATTCAGCATGAGATGGCACAGCAACCCTTTTCCGGACATGTTCAGGCACTCCCAAGCCTTTATTGGCCACTTCATAATCACAGGAAAAGTCAGGCCTACTCCACAGTTAATACATCAAAATTACTTCCTCTCATCTATCTCAGAGGTAGCAGTCAATAAAGGGGCCTTCTTCAAAACCGGTGTCCTTGAAGCTAGATATTAATTTTAATTATAACCATATACTACTGACAAAGCTAATCCCTCCCCACAGCGATGTGGAACAAAATTGTAAGTTACTTCCCCTCACGCTTCTCCCCAGGCAGATAAACTAGGATTATTTGAGATAAGACACTGCCTTGCCAGTTAACCTCTCGCCTATCAGCTTGTCCCTAAAAATTGCAACCAAGATGTGCATCCTCAGGCAACTGACCTTTCCTGTCCATTGTGATCCATAGAGATGACAAAACTACCTCGAGGTATGTGGTGATGGATAGCTGACATTGATAATGAGCACTCATCCTGATTTGCTTGCAAAGTGTTTACACATCTTCCCATTAATCATTCATTCATCCCACAATTTTCATCTGTCACTTTTCAAATTATAAAAGCTACTTTTTATTTATTTATTTGGAAAAAGTAGGTTTGTTGTGCTAGGGTGACAGAGCACTTGAAGACACTTGAATTGGATGAACCTAAATTCCCAGTACAGTGGTACCTTGGTTCTCAAACTTAATCCGTTCCGGAAGTCCATTCCAAAACCAAGGCATGCTTTCCCATAGAAAGTAAGACAAAATGGATCGATCCATTCCAGACTCTTAAAAACAATGCCTAAAACAGAAATTTAACATGAATTTCTAATGAGACCATTGATCCATAAAATAAAAGTAATAAACAATGTACTGCAGTCACACAATCAATCAATCAATCAGTAGCTGAACTGGGTTCCACACAGTCACAAAAAAAGAGCCTCAAGAACAAAAATGCAAAATGAATAGCAAAAACAGACTGACCTCAGCGTAACACTCAAAACGGAAGTGTGGCACTCAACTTGGAAGCGTAACACTCAAAAGGGAGCACGTTCGGCTTCTGAAAAACGTTCACAAACCGGAACACTTACTTCCGGGTTTGCAGTGTTTGAGTTCAAAGTTTTTTGAGTACCGAGTCGTTTGAGAACCAAGGTACCACTGTATTCAATTGAAATCATCCCATGAAAAGTGACAGTGTGGAGACCCTAAAAATTCAGTGTCATTGATCCACCGACATCTTCCGTTTCTCAACTGTCCCTGGCGAATTGAGATGGAATTGGCAGTGGGTTCAGGATTACTCATCACTCCTTAATACGTCTGCCTCAATCAGTTGCATTGGTAATAAAAACCATGAGAGTTATCGCCTGCTCCCTACTCTTCCTCAGTGGGCCGCTGGGGAACAATGTTGTGTCAGGAAGCCATTGTTGTGCTTCTGATGATAACACTGGCAGTGCAATCGCATCTTAACATGGGGGTAAATTTGGCCCAATCAACAGAACCCAAATGAACATGTTTGATGTAGGTACATTCTGAATTGGCACGGGGGAGGCTCACCCATTACTACTCTGTCTGAAGACATTTGATTAGCTTAAGCAGAGCTTTTAATATGTTCTTAATGAAGTTTAAATCCATAAAACCATGCTCTGCTTCACAGATTTTTAAAAGGCTGCAGCAAAATTGTTTGGATTTTATTTGGGGTTGGGTTGTCGTTGGGCAGTGTGTGCCCCCCCCCCGGTTTCTTGGTATAGCTTTCCCAGAGTTTCTTCAAAATAGACATATTGATTTTATTTTTATTTTGTCAACATGGCTTCATAATGAAGTTTGCAGCTTAATATTGTACTTTATAATGGTATTTTGCCACTCTATATTGTATTACAATTCCACGGTTATGTAGTATTGTAATTTAATGGACTTGCGTAGCACAGCAAGTTGTAGCTCCTTTAGTTTATTAGTATTTGATATATTGCAATATTAGCTAGGCCAAAGCCTAAAGCTATTTTGGGCAGGCAGAATCAAAAGTTTCTTGACACTTTACAGCTTCTGCATGCATTTTAGTTGAACAGTTTGAGGGGGAAATGGTCTTTGCCTTGGGTTTTCATTTGTTTTGGTTAAGACGTTAGCTTAGTTTAGTTTTTTTCTTATTTTAAAAAAATGTTTTAGAACCCATTTTTACTTTATTCTTGCTTGGAAACATATGAACTGTAATTTATTGTTATTATATAATAGTAATGATGTTTATTTCCATGGTCCTTTTCAGTTTCTTGTCTAAACTTGCACACACCTCTGGACAGGGATTGAGTTGTTAGCTGACAAACCTTGTAAACATTCTAATTTCATATTTGAAATATTTAAGATGGATGGTGTTATTTACTTGTGTTGCGTGTGTTTTCACTCCTTTCTCCAGCTAAAAGCTGCTCAAATCGGCTTACAAACAAATATTAAACCTCAAAGCTAAAAATCAAAGGTAAAGCAATAAACGAATAGCAGAACACTAAAAATATCAAATGAGAAAAACAGTAACAAAGAAGCAGACGATAATATAAATCAATTGACAAAGTGGAGCAAACTTGAGTGAGCAATAAAAGGTTATGCTTTTGGCAAGCCAAAGACCTGCCAAGGCAGAAGATTCTCCTGAGATTACTATTGAAGATTCAGATCTTTATCCAGCAGGATTGAGAAACGGTAATATGTTTCCCTATGATTAGGAATAAAAGTTCCATGAAGTCCTAGCCTCATACTCTACAAGGGAAGGATTAAAACTTCTGGGTGAGTAGGAACAACTAAGGGGCCAAAGTGATGTCTACATTGCTTAAAAACATCTGTCAAGAACAGGCTTCCTCAACCTCGGCCCTCCAGATGTTTTGAGACTACAATTCCCATCATCCCTCACCACTGGTCCTGCTAGCTAGGGATCATGGGAGTTGTAGGCCAAAAACATCTGGAGGGCCGAGGTTAAGGAAGCCTGGTCAAGAACATTTGCCAAGCAGAGACAGTCTCTGTCCCTTATTCACATGGCACTGTTTTCCCAAAGGGTCCACTCCATTCCACCAGGCTCCACCCACCAACCAAATATGAGGCACTAGCACCACAAGAGCAATGCTGCACACTTTGCTCCCCGGCACTGCCATTGCTGACACTTACCTTGATGGTCATGGGCACAGGTGCTGATATGGGCCTCAGACTGTGGAGGCCCAGTAGCATACATGTGCATCATGGCATCCAGTGTGCTACTCAGCCTCCGCCAGCCACTCCCATGGTGTCAAAGTGTCAGCTGAGGTAAGGCTTCAGACGGGGGTAGGCAGAGGCTGAATAGCACACATGTGACGTGATGGACGGGCACCCACAGTAGAAATTTCATGGGTGGCCAGGCAACCAGTGCTCCCTAGGGATGGCACCAGGGGTGCTGGTGCTGGGTGGTGCTGGCAAGGTATGAATGTGTGTGTGCACTGGTGGAGCCATTCTGCCAATGCTTCATCTAGTGTATCCACACTGCTCCAACCTTGGTGCCACCATGACTTGCCATTGACTTCCTGGCAGTGAATGGAGGAAGTCACTTCAGCTCTACTACTCACATAACATTGAACATGCTTTTCCCATTCTCTCCTACACATACAAAGATACAGTGGTATGTATAAAAGAGCCATGGATCAAAAGTCCCAATCCTAAATTTAAGGTCTTGACCACACCAGCTTTTCATGTGTGATGGAAGCTCCTTGTCCTTGAAATTTTGAGCTATTGTCCCCATGACAACCCCACTCCACCAACCTTCATCTTGTTCCTTTTCAGCACCAACTTTGGATTTCCCCTGTCCTGGGGTAATCTGAAATGGGAAAATAATTCTACTTCAGACTGTTGTCATAGCTGTCAACCGTCCCTTATTTGGCAGGAAAGTCCCTTATCCCAGCGCTTTGTCCCGCTGCTGTCCCTTATCAATGATGTCTCTTAAATTTCCTGGGTTTCAAAGGAAGCAGCTCATCTCCCTCTCTCCCTGCCGGCCAAGGAGGAGGCAGGCTCCAACTGTGTTCCTTGGCTGCGTTGCTCACCCAATAAGGAGTCTAAGAACGACTGGGGGGTGGAGCTTGCATGCCTTGTGCCAATCAAATCGGCTGCATTGCCTGGGGAATCGCCTTTGCTCAGTGCTTCCCAGCAGAGAGGTGACGGTGGTTTTCCTTGCTGCATCCCGTTTGCCGGGTTGCTGTGCTGTGGGAACCACCGCTTGAGGTTTCGTTTGGCTGCTGGCTGGGCTTTCTGCCTTTGGCTCGGAGGGGCTCAGAAGTTGAACATATCTGTGTCCGGATAATCCCTTATTTTGGCTGCTGATCCCTTATTTTTGAGGCTGCTGGTCCCTTATTTTCAAATCTGTAAGTCATGACATCTATGCGTTGTTATCAAGGCATATTGCAGTGGGGTGGATGGAATCTATGTGGGTGTGTCAGAACTCCCTCTCTCTCTTTAATTCTCCTCCCCTTCAATGGCCTATGCTTTTCTGTTCCTCACATTGGTCTTCTAGTAGTTCTTGTACAACACCTTGTTCAAACAGCAGCCCATGCATGTATACATGGCCAAAGATAAGACTTGGCATGCATAACTTGTTCCTTATAGTGCATTCCGTGAAGTGGGATCCTTTATGCAAAGGGTTCTCTACAATGGGTATGAACCTCAGCACTTGTAAGCTCTCTTGAGTTCAGTAGTATAGTTATGTATGTACCTCCTCAATTAACAGGAGACAGGAAAATGCTAAACCACTGAACTATAGCCCTTCTGTAATTTTCAATTAGAATATTTTTTTAAAAAAACAACAACCAAGCAGGTTTAAGTGGAAATGTCCACCTCAGGACTCAGCTGGTAAAAAAGACACAGTGCTTGTAACAGAGGAATATGGATAAACATAGCCCGGTCTCTATAATTATTCTATTGTAGAGTTGGTTGGGCAGGCTCACTGCAAAGGAGAAAATAAAATTTAGTTGGAATCAGAAGTGAGCTGCGACCAGGCATATAATGACTTCACGCACATTCATCAATAGCTTACATTCAGATTCCTGAAAGGCCCTTTTCATTATCCATCAAATGGGAGGCTTTAAATTGGTACCATCATTCAGTATTCTAAATGCAAATGTACACTTGCTGAAAAAACAACACTAAGCTGTAATGAGTGGCCAATTTTAATGACTGATTCAGAGACATCTGTCTGTAGCTCTCTCTGATTTAACGCCTTCAGATGTATAATTAGGCTTAGTGCTAAACTTTTGCTGTTCCCAGAAATTAGATTCTCTCCCTCTTTCTGTGGCTTTGCTTCTTATTGTCTTGCAACCAATTTATGGTTAACTGGGACTGCAATCCTATACATACTTACTTGGGAGTAGTTCCACCGAAAACAATGAGGCTAACTTCTGGGTCCCATCCAGTACTTCTTGGCTCAGAGCTAAGGCCCATTATTCCCAGGTAGGTGGATAAAGAATTGCACCCTTACCAAGCAGACCTTAGGTGGTTTTATGTCCTTGGGGTGGTTGGGTATGTCAAGGGAACTCATTATGAATGCCTCCCTTGTTCTCTTATAATGGCAATGGCGTCCATCTGAGAGGTGCTGGAATTGAGTTCCAATGAGTTCTGGCTGGAAAAGAAGCCCTAGGGTTGTCCTATTTCATCCTCTCCAGCATTTCTTTGATGAAATTAGGGACGTCCTAAGGAAAAGCAGGACATTCCAGGATCAAATCAGAAACTGGGATGGCTCCTGCAAATCTGGGACTGCCCCTGGAAAATAGGGACACTTGGAGGGTCTGCTTTAGGTTTACAGTCTCAGTGTACTTACAGTACGGTTAGTTTTGAACCTGTTTCTTCATATAAATTAGTACTGCTAATAAAAACTTAAATCGAAACTCAACCAACATCAAATATAAGATTCCCCAGAACATATTAGGACAAACATGTGTGTCCTAATGTTCACAACTCACTTGATTCACTTTGCTTCCTTTTGAAATGTGGTATTACCTCATGTTACAAGGTATGTTTGTTCAATGACAAAGTCAGATCCAATAAGTTTCTTTGTGTTACTGGTTATTCTGCCGCATCAACTGATTTGCATGGATGGACTCGAACCATTCAGCTCTCCTGCTGGCCTCGCTTCATCTAGGAAACCTGAGGTGACATATGTGTGAATTTATATTTATATATTTATTTTGAAACTAGTGCTCAGGTGGCAGGAAGGGTGTCAGTGTCATAATAATAATAATAATAATAATAATAATAATAATAATAATAATAATAACAACAATTTTTATTTATACCCCGCCCTCCCCAGCCAAGGCTGGGCTCAGAGCGGCTTACAAGCAATAATAAAAACAAGTTAAATGATTACAACTTAAAAAAAAATTAAAAAAATACAACATTAAAATATTAAAATGTAGCCTCATCGCAGAAGGAGAAGGAAAAGAAAAAAGAAAGAGAGGGAGGGAATCAAATTGGCTCCAAGCCAAAGGCCAGGCGGAACAACTCTGTCTTACAGGCCCTGCAGAAAGAAATCAGATCATGCAGGGCCCTGGTCTTGTGAGGCAGAGCATTCCACCAAGCCGGAGCCAGAGTTGAAAAGGCCCTGGCTCTGGTTGAAGCCAATCTAACTTCCTTAGGGCCCGGGGCCACTAGGGTGTTGCTATTTATGGACCTTGAGGCTCTCCGTGGGGCATACCGGGAGAGGCGGTCCCGTAGGTACGAGCGTCCTAGGCCGTGAAGGGCTTTAAAGGTCAAAAGCAGCACCTTAAATCTGATCCTGTACTCCACCGGGAGCCAGTGCAGCTTGAAAAACACTGGGTGAATATGCTCCCATGGCAGAGACCCCGTGAGGAGTCTCACTGCAGCATTCTGCACCCGCTGGAGTTTCTGGGACAGCTTCAAGGGCAGCCCCGCGTAGAGCAAATTACAGTAAACAAGCCTGGAGATGACCGTCGCATGGATCACTGTGGCCAGGTTGGGGCGGGAAAGGTAAGGGAAATATGGACTCAGGAAATGCTGGAGTATTATATAAAAAGAGGAGGGTGACCAAGATGATCAAGGGTTTGGAGACCAAGACTTATGAAGGACAGTTGAGGGAGTTGGCTATGTTTGGTTTGGGTAAGAGGAGGCTGAGAGAAGCTATAATGGCCAGCTAAAGGGTTGTCACATGGAAGATGGAGCAAGCTTGTTTTATGTTGCTCCAGATAGTAGGACCCAATCCAATGGCTTCAATTCAGGAGAAAGGAGAATCTGACTAAACACCAGGAAGAACTTTCTGAAAGAAAAGTGACTTCCTTGGAGGTTTTTAAGGAGAGGTTGGATGGCTATCTGCCATGGATGCTCTAGTTGAGATTCCTGCATTCCATAGGATTAGACTAGATGAGGGTTAACCTCCAGAGAGGTAATGCTGAAGCACTGAATCCTGTAGCTTTTGAAAACAAATGGGCAAACTTAGTGCACATCTAAATTAAAATTAGGAAACAGAGGAACACAGTATAAGAAGAAACCTGTTGGATTAGATCAAAAGGCCATTTCACCCACCACCCTGTATTCTCAGTAGGAAATCAGATATGTATGCTATGACAACTGTGAGAAATTTATTGAGCACAAATACAGAGATGTACCTGACCTTTTTATTGTCAAAACCCATCTGATTGTGTGTGTGTCAGATGCGATTGTTCCACATCTTGAAGTATTACAATCCCCCACAATGCTGTTTTTATCATTGACTTACATCAAGTGACTTAGGTCCGTCAGCTTGACTTGGACAGTATCTTTATAGATGTAACAGTTGTTTATTCTTTCAAACGGACCCTCTTTGGTGAAACCACATAGACATACAATTTCAGTCATAACCTGACTGAAAGGGTCCTTCTTCACCTCGGCTGCAATTTTCATTTCGAGCAAAATGGCTTCTGTGGTATTGAGGTTACTTAATGTCAGTTCAATCAGTGGGCTCACAGTGGTCGAAAACTCATGGTTGAGCGATGGTGGGAGTCAAGGATTGTCTGTAAGCCAACCTCTTGGAATTCTCCAAAGGCTACGTGGCCTTCAGGGAAATGAACCGCAATCTCCGAGTCAGGAAGCTGCACTGAGCCGCCTTCATGACTCACTTTGCAAGCTATATGGGTTTCTACAGATTGGGTTTGGGCCCATCCTGGACTCTGGTTTATTGCATTCAAATCCAGGCAAGATCGGGCCAGCTGCCTTTGATTCAACCACGCTGTCTTATAGGCTTCACGATCATTCTGAAGAGGTTCACTGTTTGGAGGCAGGATATGGTTGGACGGTGCCGTGCTAGGGAGTTCAAATGTCTTAGTCCCTACAATATCCAAAAGATCTGAAACACTCCAAGATTTTGCCGATCTCCTGGAAGATTTGCGAAGAAAAAGATAATCAAGATTCAATTCGTCTCCAGATGAAGCAGTAGAGTCTCTGTTATTTAGATCTCTAAACTTAAACTATAACAGGGGGGACATGTCAGAAGTTAGTGATTCATTCACCAAATGCTTTCCATATATTTTCCTTTTAAACTAATCCCTACCTCGAGGTTGTCTTGACCCAATCATTTCTAGGTCTCAGAGAAGGAAGTTATCCAAAATGTAAATTCTGGAGCAAGAGAGAGAAAGAAAATATATAAACGCCGATCAAAGGAGTTGAGAGCCCAGCTCTCAAGGAAAAGAAGCAACAGGAGAAAACTTCTTAGGCACATGAGGCGAAAAAACAGCAATCAGTTAACATTCTTCCAGGAACAAAAAAGAAAAAAGAAAAAAAAAAAGATTCTGGAATGAAAGAGGGCCTATGCATCAAAATACAGTCTGAAAAGCACAACAAATGCACAGTGAAACTGAAGCAGGTGCATATTTCATCAGTAATGGCAACACAATCCTGTTTATTGTTACTTATGGGAGGAAAGAGAACCTAGTATTAAAAACATACCCTGAAACATCTTCAACATTTCTGTGAAAGAATACATGAAGCAATATAAAATAGGGCAGAAGAAATAATGTGTGTGTGTGTGTTACCTGTTTGATTTCAGTTTCTGGCCAATGATGAAAATTTAGGATATTTGGAAGCATATACTGAACTAACAGTCTAAGGACAGCATGAATGAATAAACAATTTTTTTCTAATAAACTTTGAAAATAATAGCAGTAATATTAATAACAATTCAAAAAGTAAAACTGAGGTGTAATTCAGCGCTAATGAACTCTCTTTATGCATAAACCTTTCCCAGAGTTGCAACATTTATTTTTTAAAAAATCTTTATTTATTTTTAAATTTTATTGGGGGAAAATCAATATGGCCCTCATTAAGGGGGAAAAAGTATTGTGATTGTGAACCCTATAGAATCAACAATATAATTGCATTTATAAAACATGTACAAAGCAGAATAATTTCTGATAAGTCCAGGAATGTAGGAAACAGCCTTATACTGAGTATATTGGTCCATCTATCTCAATATGAAAAAGGGACGCGGGTGGCGCTCTGGGTTAAACCACAGAGCCTAGGACTTGCTGATCAGAAGGTCAGTGGTTCAAATCCCCATGACAGAATGAGCTCCCGTTGCTCGGTCCCTACTCCTGCCAACCTAGCAGTTCAAAAGCACATCAAAGTGCAAGTAGATAAATAGGTACCTCTCTGGCGGGAAGGTAAATGGTGTTTCCGTGCGCTGCTCTGGTTCACCAGAAGCGGCTTAGTCATGCTGGCTTCATGACCCAGAAGCTGTACCAATAAAGTGAAATGAGCGCCGCAACCCCAGAGTCGGTCATGACTGGACCTAATGGTCAGGGGTCCCTTTACCTTTACCTTTTTATCTCAACATTGTCTACATTTTCTGGTGGCAGTTCTCTGGTGTTTTAGGAAGGGATCCGTTCCAGCCCCACCTGGGACCACCTGCATGCAGATCAGATGCTCTACCATTGAGCCAGCGACCTTTTTCAACTTTGTAAAATTGTATGTATGTGGTGGGTTCCTGAATCCCAAAGTTAAGGAGTTTGCCCCATAAAGCCAAAATATTCTTTTAAAAAAAATGTATTTGGAGGCTTCTGAGGGAAAAAATCTGAAGTAGTCTGAGGAACGTCCAGAGAGTTCCAATAAGACTAGCGGTATTTCTCTGGACCAGAGAGACTACACATCCCTAATTTCCTACCCCATGAGCAAAAGCATGTTTGGTTTCACTAAATTCACTGAATACTGCTAAATGAATTCTGAAATTATCAAGCATGCTACATAAATTATATGGGCTATTTATTTTCCTCATTCTTGCTGACAAAAAGCGATGTGTCTGCGTGTTGTGATAAGAATAGCTATTGCTAGCATCGCACACACCGGCAGCCCTTACCTGTAATTAAAGGAAGAGAAGGAAGGGAAATAGAAGAGCTAATAGTTCTGGGTAAAATGGGTACAATGGTGATTATTTATAAATTAGGCCCCCAGCACCACAAACAACTTGCATGACAATGAAGTTTTAAGGCAATTACATTCAACTCTGATGGGGGAGGAAGACCTTCAGACTTTCATTATAATTCATCTGATAGGCAAGTTCAGCTTCCAAAGGGGGGAAAAACAAGAGAAGGCCTTTAGAGAAATTCCAGACTATCTCAGGGCAAAGCGTGATGGTGCATAGTAGACCTTGCAGATGCTTAAATTGAAGCTGCACCACAACTAATAAACAGGGTGTGTGGGTTTTTTTTTGGGGGGGGTGTTCCAAGCTGAAAATAGCGATTTTGTGAGGTGGCTGGGTTTTGAAATATTTCCTAAAATATATTTAAATATATGAATGTGCACTTTCCCAATCCTTATTTATGTGATTTTTTTAATGCTTCCCTTGATCCTAATTGGGGACCTAAAATGGTGTGCAATGCAACTGTGATTCACGAATGGACAACTGCAATGCACTCTGTAGAGCTTCCTGTGGGAGTGGTCCAGAAGATGCAGCTGGTGCAGGGCACCATGACCAAGTTCTTCAGTGGAGAACATGGCATCCCTTCTAATGCACTCCAAACGTGCTGTCAGTAGGGGCATGACTGCCAAATTTATGGGTGACAGGACCATGGCTAAAAGGCATGCTATCAGTTGCAGTGAGGCTAACCTTACATGTGTTGGTGGCCCTCTCACATATTCTTTCCATGCATGGCGGAGGCCATGTGATTCTCTGCAAAGTCTACTGCAACTGTAGTTATGCTTGGAAAGATTCCATATCCCGAAGGCTATTGCTCCTTCAGTCTGGATGTGTCAGGATGATGAAGAGAGAAAGAATGAAGGGGAACGGATGTCTTCCTGTTCTCCACAGCTACAGCTGCTACCATTCCTAAGGCTCACTTGCAGGTGAGCAAAGGAAGGGGTAGAGAGGATACTTTGGGGTCTTCAATACTCCAAACCTTTAGTGGGGTGAGGAATTGGACCTCAAAAACAAACCAGTGCATTTCTGGGCTAGTTCCAGGAGAATGCAAGGAAGTATACCCACCTCCCGTCCTTATTTAGCCCTAATTGGTTAAAATATAGTCAACACACCTTAATGAGAATCACTGCTCTTCCTCCTTTAGCATGGTAGCTGCATCTGTGCTTGAAGAGAGCTGAATGCCAACTCTAATAATTCTTGGAGGTTTTTGCTTGTAAGGGAAATGGATTAGAACAATGCATTTAATGACCCAGAAAGCCTATTAGTTATTACAAAGGAAAGGGGCTCTCTTGAGGTTTCACATCCATTAATAGGCCAGTATTATGTGGGTAGTGAAACAATATACTGTATGAGGTTGCCATTTCTCATGCTGTAATGAAGTTTCTCAGCACAGATATGAAACATTACATTTGTGGACTGTGGAGTGGCTTTGAATGGCTTGTGCAGCTATGAGGAACTACAAACAGTGCTCTGCTTGGAGCAGCAATGGAAAAAGCGTACAACTCATGTGGTTTCAAAGAAAAGAACTAGACACAGCTTGGGGAAAGAATAATAATAATAATTAATAATAATTTATTATTTGTACCCCGCCCATCTGGCTGGGCCTCCCCAGCCACTCTGGGCGGCCTCCATAGAAACCAAAAATACACTAAAATATCACAGATTAAAAACTTCCCTGAACAGGGCTGCCTTAAGATGTCTTCTGAATGTCAGGTAGTTGTTTATCGCTTTGACATCTGCTGGAAGGGCGTTCCACAGGGTGGGCGCCACTACCGAGAAGGCCCTCTGCCTGGTTCCCTGTAGCTTTGCTTCTCGCAATGAGGGAACCGCCAGAAGGCCCTCGGCGCTGGACCTCAGGGTCCGGGCAGAACGCTGGGGGTGGAGACGCTCCTTCAGGTAGAAGGAAATGCCAATATTAGAGCAGCAAGGATTTAATTCCTTCTGCACAGGACCTTAATACACTGGGACGGAAAGCTGGGGAGTAAATGGGATGGTGGGGAATTTTAGGCCTCTGCCTACTCTCTCACACTCATGCCTGGATATAATACATATAATATTTATCTCAAAGCATACACAATGCTGAAATGAAGTATTATATTATATTTAATTCATTATATTGCATTTCTCACATACAACGTTTTTCTTCCTTTTAACTGTGCCTCTAGTTCAGTGACAAGGTCTGAAACAATCTAGGTCCAAGTAAATCTTAAGGATCACCTTCTCTCATGTGAACCTCACCACTCAAAGTTTTTTGCAGGCAGCCTTGTACCTGTTCCATCAGAGGTCAGTTTGATAGGTGATCAAAATAGGGCATCTATAAAAGTAGCAAATATCATCCTGATATTTGCCCCTAGAGGCCTGTTAAGGAATCGTGTTATATAGGCAGCTTGTTAAAATATCCATTTTTAGGCAAGCTTGTGGAAAGCTTGCTTGTTTTTATGGTGTAGCTTTGGTTAAATTTAAGGTTGACCCAAATTCTCCACACATACACACCCGTTGAGTCTCCTTAAAACATTATCAGAACAGGGACAAATGCCCAGGATTGGGCAGGAAGGAAATAAATTTATCTGAATTTTTCAGGAAGGGGTAGCTGGGTTCCACCAGGAAATGTTGACTTGTGGGAAGATTCAGAGGAACTCTTCTACCAGTGGGCCCCGTTTCCCAGAATACCTTGGGAATGATACAATGTGGCAGCTTTCCCAAGGCATTATAAAAAGTGAGGTTGATGGTACACTGCAGAGAGTCTTGTACCACTGTGATCAGTGTGGAGCTTTCCCAAAAAGGGATACAAGCGTTATAGGAATTCTAAAGGTCTTCTATATATACATATATAGAATAAATGTTCATAAATGTACAAGGCAAACACATACATAAGTATATAAACCACGTGTCTGAAATAGTACAGGAGAGCAATCCTGAAGCCATTTTGACTCTCCCAAATTGACCTCAAATGTTTCTCTACAAGGAGGAAGGAAATGGGAAAGACTCTCCATTGTCTTTTGCTTACCTGTCTTTAGGGCATCTTTGTGTATGAATAGGGTGAGCCTGTGACCTGGATTCAGGAATTAAAGTATTTAGCATCTCAAAAGGAATGGCCAGGCTGGCTGGGTGAGACAATCAAGTCACCATTATCAGTATCCTGCCAGAAAGGATTTCTGTTGAAGCCCGCCTCCTTCTGTGATGTATGTCAGATGTTTTGGGGGCCAGTTTTGGGGCTAAGAGGGTGGTCAATTCCAAAAGTCTATATAAGGGCTTGCGCACCATTGTTCTGGGTCCCTCCTGTGTGTCATTGTGAGACCCTGTTGCAACAGTTAATAAAGATCAGGCTTAATAGCAACTTTGCTCCAACTTGACCATGGTTGATCTCTGTTTCCTTCCTCCGATCGATAGGTAACTGTGACGTTTGTACAGAGCCCCTGGTCATCTCACGGACTATTGACCCATACACCACTAATCCGCTGCCACCAACCAGGTTCTCCCCAGTAAATCACTTAGTCTCAGTCAGGTTCTCAAGTTAACAATGAAGAGTGTAGTTTATTGCAAACACAAATAAACTTTACATGCATTCGAAACGCTGTTACTCTTTACCCTCTTAGTCTTATTTTATCCTTTCTCTATCCCTTCTACCTCCTGTCACACAAGAACCAACTTCACTGTCTTTCTATTTCCATCTGTCTGCCAACTGCTTTCCCAACCAACCAACCAACTAACAACTAACTGTCTAAACCTCAGGCTAAGCCCTTTTATAAACAGGTAGGTTCCACCTTTGGCTTTTCTATTGGTCAACCTTTCAACTCTTTCTCTCCCCCTGTACAGACATTTTTCAAAAGAACGGGCAAACGCCACAGTAACCTTTCAGGTTCTTATACAGTGGTACCTCGGGTTAAGTACTTAATTCATTCTGGAGGCCCATACTTAACCTGAAACTGTTCTTAACCTGAAGCACCACTTTAGCTAATAGGGCCTCCTGCTGCCGCCGCACCGCCAGAGCATGATTTCTGTTCTCATCCTGAAGCAAAGTTCTTAACCCGAGGTACTGTTTATGGGTTAGCAGAGTCTGTAACCTGAAGCATATGTAACCTGAGATACCACTGTACAAGTTTCCCGGTAATCCTCCTAAAGGCAGGGAAACAGGTTTACTGAATTCCCTTTTCACAAGGAAAACCTGAAAAAAACTTTGGCCACCTCAAAAGGTTAGCTAAGCTAAGCTGCACCCCAAAAACTTCAGAGAAACGTTTTCTTGCCTATGATTTCCCCCTGTGATTTGCTACTTCATCCCCACAATGCACTTTGAACAGAAGCATGGGTATGAAGATTGCTGAGTGTGTACCATTGTTCTCTGCTAATGAGAGCTGAACAGCAACAATGCCTCTAAAACCATAATGTAAATTCTGAAGGAAGAAAAAATAAAAACCAGAGTGGCCTCTGCATCCAAATCTAAATAACAGCATCCGCAAGATTAATTCACTTAGTTTGCATTCCTTTGTGGTATGGATTGCCTAACAAACTGAAATGCGCTAGGAAATTGCCTTTGGGAAGAACGGGGGTGCGATAAGCTGAAGAACATCAGGACTGGACAGGAACAATTTTGATACATGTGAACTTTATAAATGTTGTCCGTGACAGCCTTTAATCAATATGAAATATGGCATAGGTCTCCAAATGGTATCCAAGAACCTCTGGAAATGACAAATAATTTGCCATTGCTATTAGTAGCACATTTGTCAACAGCAGTTTGTGGAACAATAACATCTGCCTGGTGATGTTTTCTGAGCTTCATCAGGACAGTGATGCATTGCACTGCTGTTGCACCTACATTTCTCTAATCTTTTGATATAGTATGTTTACAAAGTGCTAAGATAACTTACTAATTGAAGTTTGTCAGTGATTTTTTTTCAATGGGGGGGGGGGGGAGGAAGACTGAGTAGCCTCTTCACAACCCCAGTATTGTCTTGATTGACTCTCTACTGCTCCTATTTTTTGGTAACTGGAAAGGATAACACAAATTGCTTGTAGGGAGGGGGACATGAAGTGACTCTCTACTGCTCCTATTTTTTGGTAACTGGAAAGGATAACACAAATTGCTTGTAGGGAGGGGGACATGAAAGCTGCAGGGTGGCAACACACACCAGAAGAATTATGAAAAACCACCCTCCAAATGTCTCCAAATAGCAAAAGAGAGACACCCATAAGTAAGTTTCACTGAATTCAGTGGGGATTGCTTCTGAGTAGACATGTATATAAGATTGTAATGTAAGAGACCAGGGCTGCAATAATATATAGTGGAACCTTGGGTTGCGAACGTGATCTGTGCGGGAGGCACGTTCGCAAACCGCAGCGTTCGCAACCCGTCTGCACACACACAGGTTGCGATTCAGTGCTTCTGCACATGCGCAAAGCATGATTTAGTGCTTCTGCCGAGTGCCGAAACCCGGAAGTACCCGTTCCGATACTTCCGGGTTTGGCGCAGTGCACAACCCGAAAACACGTAACCTGAAGCATCTGTAACTCGAGGTACCACTGTACTCAGGGCTGGCCCAATACATTTTGGAACATGGCCAACCCCTGGCCAGGAAAGAAGTGGGGGGTGAAGATCTAAATGGAGAACAAGGGTGTAAGGAGATGAGCAGCACCTGCTATTTGCCAAGAAGTCAGAATAAATGTGGCATGGGGGTGCTTCTGACGAGGTTGAAAATTGCTTCACTTTGCTTCATAGGTAGTCCAGGCTTGAATCAGGAACAGGGAGGGGGTAGAAACTCACTTTTATATCCGTTATAATGAAACACTATGCCATTCATACCCCGCAGAAGAATACAAGAACTGAAACTCAGTTATCTTTTGGAATTCATACCTTTTGTGATGTGCTTCTCCAACCAAAGTAAAATGTGTATAAAGCTGTGTGTATAATTGTGTACAACTGGAACTGGAATCTATTTACTGCTACTACTACTACTACCAGTACTTTATTTCTTGGTGGACACAGGGGTATGCATACCCCTAAACATTTTGTGAATCTTTGTACTTTTGTCCATTTACTGTATTTATTTACCCCAATTTGAATGATAAAATGTTGATTTTCTTGAGTCTAAATCAGAGTACCCCAAAACATTAAGAATAAAAGCACTGACTACTACTACAATTACTGTGACTACTACTACTACTACTAACTTACTTACTTACTTATCAAACCTTTATTAGGCATTATGCGAATAAAACCATAGAAGAGAAAATAGCATATAAAGGCCTTGAAATATATGTAAAAGGGCAGCAGTTGGCTACATACATATATATATATATACATATAGAATACATACATATATATATATATACATATAGAATCAATGGTTTTCTTTGTTAACCTGCTCCTTGGAGGACTGCTACCAAGGAATACGTCTCAGAAAGCTGGAGTGGATCTTTTTTAGATCACTGTTATATGCTTGGACCCATAGCGGGATTCCATAGAGTATCTGGGATTGCACTTTTGTTTGAAATATCTGATTGGCCGCAGGAATAAATTGATTACCTTTCTGATAATAAAAACGGGCAACTGCTGATGAAGTGCACTTTGCCTGTTTTATGGCATTTGTGCGGTGGGTTGCCCACCCTAAATTGCTCTGGAATAAAATTCCCAGATACCTATAGATTTTCACTTGTTGGATTTCTTGCCCTCTTATTTTCCATTTCTCTAATTTCCAACCATTCGAGAAGACCAAAATTTTTGTCTTCTCATAATTTATAGAGAGTTTGTTGCATTCGCAGTAAAGGATCAGTGAAGATATAAGACGTTTCAGACCCAAGCTCGTTAATGATAGTAGGACAGCATCGTCTGCGTATAATAAGAGAGGAACTGGTTTCTGATTAAGTTTAGGGGCATGTGATTCTATTTTTTGAAGGTAATCTGGCAAGTCTGATAAAAATAAATTAAATAGGAAGGGGGCAAGAATACACCCTTGTTTTACCCCTTTCGAGTTAGGGATGTCTGATGAAAGGTGACCTTACTACTACTAACAACAACAACAACTCTATTATTTATACCCTGCCCATCTGACTGGGTTGCTCCAGCCACTCTGGCCAACTTCCAACATATATAAAAACATAATAAAACACCCAACATTAAAAAACTTCCCTATCCAGGGCTGCCTTCAGGAGATAAGGTTACTTATCTCCCTGGCTCAGGGCATAGCTGTCAATGTTTTTCTTTTTTTAAAGGGAAATTCCCTTATTCTGAATAGGATTCCTCGCAAGAAAAGGGAAAAGTTGACAGCTATGGCTCAGGGGGTCACATAACTCCATAACCTCCAACATTTCTCTGATAAAAATAGAGATGTCCTACCATAACCTCCAACGTTTCTAAGGAAAAGTAGGACATTCTGGAATCAAATCAGAAAGCAGGACAGCTTGTGCAAATCATATTGCTTGCATCGCGAAGTATTGGAAGACACAAGATTTACCCACCCGGGAAGAATGGCAGATGAAGTTGATGGACTATATGGAACTGGCGGAAATGACTGGCAGAATCCGAGACCAGGGAGAAGAGTCGGTGGAAGAAGACTGGAAAAAATGTAAAGATTATTTACAGAAATACTGTAAAATTAATGAATGTTAGAAAAATGTTGGAATGAAGTTATATGGCTTTAGCAGAAATGTTATAAGGAATTAAGCACAAATAGATCTTTAATGTATTAAAGGGAAAAAAATAAGGTTAGAATAAGTTAAGATAAATTACAGGACAGGAAACAGAGGGAGATGGAAAGGAATTGCTGAAACAGTTAATTGAAGTGGAATACAAAAAGGGAGGTGTGAGGAGGTCGTGGAAACAAGTGAATGAAAGATAAGATACCGAAAATATTGGATGTGTTTTAAATTGTGTTTGTTTTGTGTTGTTAATTTAATGTTTTAGAGTTAGTATAATAATAATAATAATAATAATAATAATAATAATAATAATAATAATTTATTTATACCCCGCCCATCTGGCTGGGCCTCCCCAGCCACTCTGGGCAGCTTCCATAAAAACCAAAAATACAGTAAAATCACACGTTAAAAACTTCCCTGAACAGGGCTGCCTTAAGATGTCTTCTGAATGTCAGGTAGTTGTTTATCGCTTTGACATCTGCTGGAAGGGCGTTCCACAGGGTGGGCGCCACTACCGAGAAGGCCCTCTGCCTGGTTCCCTGTAGCTTTGCTTCTCGCAATGAGGGAACCGCCAGAAGGCCCTCAGCGCTGGACCTCAGCGTCCGGGCAGAATGATGGGGGTGGAGACGCTCCTTCAGGTATACTGGACCGAGGCCGTTTAGGGCTTTAAAGGTCAGCACCAACAGTTTGAATTGTGCTCGGAAACATACTGGGAGCCAATGTAGGTCTTTCCAGACCGGTGTTATATGGTCTCGGCGGCCGCTCCCAGTCACCAGTCTAGCTGCCGCATTCTGGATTAGTTGTAGTTTCCGAGTCACCTTCAAAGGTAGCCCCACGTAGAGTGCATTGCAGTAGTCCAAGCGGGAGATAACCAGAGCATGCACCACTCTGGCAAGACAGTCCGCAGGCAGATAGGGTCTCAGCCTATGTACCAGATGGAGCTGGTAAACAGCTGCCCTGGACACAGATTTAACCCGTGCCTCCATGGACAGCTGTGAGTCCAAAATGACTCCCAGGCTGCGCACCTGGTCCTTCAGGGGCACGGTTACCCCATTCAGGACCAGGGAATCCTCCACACCTGCCCGCCTCCTGTCCCCCAGAAACAGTACTTCTGTCTTGTCAGGATTCAACCTCAATCTGTTAGCCGCCATCCATCCTCCAACCGCCTCCAGACACTCACACAGGACCTTCACTGCCCTCACTGGTTCTGATTTAAAAGAGAGGTAGAGCTGGGTATCATCTGCATACTGATGAACACCCAGCCCAAACCTCCTGATGATCTCTCCCAGTGGCTGCATGTAGATGTTGAAAAGCATGGGGGAGAGGACAGATCCCTGAGGCACCCCACAAGTGAGAGCCCAGGGGTCTGAATACTCATCCCCCACCACCACTTTCTGAACACGGCCCAGGAGGAAGGAGCGGAACCACTGTAGGACAGTGCCCCCAGCTCCCAGCCCCTCAAGACGGTTCAGAAGGATGTTATGGTCGATGGTATCAAACACCGCTGAGAGATCCAGCAGAACTAGGAAACAGCTCTCACCTTTGTCCCTAGCCCGCCGGAGATCATCAACCAGTGCGACCAAGGCAGTTTCAGTCCCATGATGAGGCCTGAATCCCAACTGGAAGGGATCCAAATGGTCCGCTTCTTCCAGGCGTGCCTGGAGTTGTTCAGCAACCGCTCGCTCTATCACCTTGCCCAAGAATGGAAGATTTGAGACTGGGCGATAGTTGGCCATTGTGGCCGCATCTAAAGATGGTTTTTTAACCGCCTCTTTCAGTGGGTCTGGGAAGACTCCCTCACGGAGGGAAGCATTCACCACCCCACGAAGCCCATCGCCCAGTCCTTCCCGGCTAGCTTTTATAAGCCAGGATGGGCAAGGATCCAGGAGACAGGTGGTTGGTTTCAATTGTCCAAGCAGCCTGTCCACATCCTCGGAGGTAACAGATTGGAATTGATCGCACTCAACTTGACTAGACAGAGCTCTAGCACTCTCCCGCCCCGGCCCTGCTCCCACGGTGGAGTCTACTTCTTCCCGAATCTGAGCGATTTTATCTGCAAAAAACTTTGCAAAATCATTGCAGGAGAATATGTGGCCCGTACTGGGCCCCGATGTTACAGGTGGTTCCGCTAAATTGTGAACCACCTGAAAAAGTCTCCTGCTGCTGTTTTCTGCAGATGCAATAGAGGCGGTGAAAAAATTCTTCTTCGCCGTCGCTATCGCCACTTGGTAGGCTCGACGTTGAGCTCTAACCTGTGTCCGGTCAGATTCGGAATGAGTTATCCGCCACCGGCGCTCTAGCCGTCTCAACGATTGTTTCATTGCCCTCAGATCCGTGGAAAACCACGGGGCTCTCCGGGCTCCATGCAATCGGAGAGGGCGCTTCGGAGCCAAACAGTCAATAGCCCTGGTTAGCTCCACATTCCAGCGGGCCACCAGGGAATCGGCTGAAAGGCCATCAACATGGGATAAAGCATCCCCTACCACTCTCTGGAAACCATTTGGATCCATTAAGTGGCAGGGGCGGACCATCCGAATTGGTCCCACCTCCCTGCAGAGGGGATGGGTCGCAGAGAAGTCCAGTTGCACCAGGAAGTGATCAGGATGTAGTGTTTTTGTTTTCGTATTGTATTGTATTGTTTTGTTGAATTCTTTTTCTTTCTTTTATAGTCTTTAAATTGTCAATAAATTTTTTTTTATTAAAAACAAAACAAAAACATATTGCTTGCAGTGGAGAAAGGTAAGCAAGTACTTCAGTCTTTCCCACTGAAGTTGATGTGGTTTGGTGATGGAAGTAGTAGTAGCCATGCTCAGTGCAGGGGTCCATCAGGAAGGAAATGCAGGAAGTTCAATCTGGGACATGCAAATTTCCAGGGAATTCAAGGCACATGCAAGGACTTTGTTGTTTAGTCGTGTCCGACTCTTCGTGACCCCATGGACCAGAGCACGCCAGGCACTCCTGTCTTCCACTGCCATGCTATTCTCAAATAAAGAATCCCAGATCTATTTCTATTCCCTCAGCATGGATAATATGTCCCTGAGAGACATGACAAGGTTTCCCATCTGTTTTCAGCCTGACTGCTGCCTGCTTGTCTGCCAATTGCCTGCTGATTGTCTGTGTGACCCATGTTAGCGCGACCCTGCCCTTAGGTCCAAGTACTTTGCAGGTGGGATCGTGTTTCATAATAGCAGAGCATCACAGTAAACGTAACTACAGTGGTAACGGACTAGCAGAATTACCTGCAAAAACTGCAAGCTGAAGAAGTTAATTAGTGCAATAGACTGAAAAGAAAGAATGGTACATTAGCCCTGGTAAAGCCTCGTGGACTGAAGGAAGAAATGTTTTACACCCACTAATGAGCAAACTTAGAAGTGACCATGCTTTGGTTGCTTGGAGACTTCTACTTTTGTCTAATTAACAGCGCAAGCTAATAAACAAGTCAGCATAGCACTAAAGGCATATTTTAAAAACTGTACTGGGATAATATTAAAAAGTGACCTCTTTCACTGCCGGACATGTCTTATGGGAAGTCATTATGTATTGCGCTTGAAAAACTCCCAGAGCTAATTTTCCAATGAGCACTTGAATGCTCCTTGCAAAGAACTGCAAAAGAAAGAAAGCACTTTGAAAGGGGTGAATATTATACGAATGCAGAATACAAAATTCTGCCTTGGCTTATCTTGTCAAGCTATTGCCATGCAAACTCTGTGCTGTTCTGAAAAAGGTAGGGCCAATTCATACATGCCACTTAATTCATGACTTAATAGTTGACTACTCAGAGCTAGTGGTGTATGATACCTAGGAATGGCATGAGAGTTTGCCTGAGACTGATTTGGAGTCAAATGCAGAGAATTTGAACAATCAGTGGCCAAAGAGGGGTGGACTAGGAATCTGGTTTAAATGAACTGTAATGGAGATGTTTAAGTAAACAATGAGCTTGAATTTTGTCTTACATTGGGCATCTGCTTCCATTTGAGCCACACATCCATGCTCATTTCTTTAAACAAACAAACAAAGGCCAGGAATTATACATGCAAAAAATACATACATAATACACCCTAAACCACAGGTCAATCACAGGCTGTTCCACAGCATACACGCACATTTCCATTGGGACAATGAATGGGATTATATTGTTTATATTTGGTAATGTATGCATAATACAATGTATGCAAAAAGAAAAGGGACAGCTAAAGTGGTCAAAGCAGTTTCTTTGAGAAGTAAATGGTTGTAGCAAGATTAGCTAATTATCCATTGTCATAAAGAAACAGTTGGCCAAGTAGATGACTAGTTGACGTTAGAGAAGGCTGGAGTACTGGATCCGGCCAGCAGAGTGGCTCAAGACCTCCGCAGTCCCCAGCAGGCCACTTTGAAACACGAGTGAAGCATGACACCTGCCAATCACCTTACATCAATATGACACAACTTTTCCCATTGCCCATGTGGTTTGTTTCAAATCATACACACAAAGGAAGCAAGGTTTGTAGCAGCCACCAATTGTTTCTTTGCAGCCATGTCTTTATTTAGGAGAAATGACCACATGGGTAAAATTAAGACCCTTGCCAGGCTTGATTTGGTCTCAAGGTCAGAGCATTGCAAAAAAATGTTCAAAAATTTATAGATGAGTCCATTGAAAAGTAGTTTTTTTACATGTTAAAAGTTATCTGACATGAAAAGTGTTTACTAAATTTTAAACATATAGGATGCGGGTGGCGCTGGGGGTTAAACCGCAGAGCCTAGAACTTGCAGATCAGAAGGTTGGCGGTTCGAATCCTCGCGACGGGTGAGCTCCCGTTGCTTGGTCCCTGCTCCTGTCCACCTAGCAGTTCAAAAGCACATCAAAGTCCAAGTAGATAAATAGGTACCACTCCAGCGGCAAGATAAACGGTGTTTCCGTGCGCTGCTCTGGTTCACCAGAAGTGGCTTAGTCATGTTGGCCACATGACCCAGAAGCTGTACGCCAGCTCCCTCGGCTAGTAAAGTGAGATGAGCGCCGCAACCCCAGAGTTGGCCACGACTGGACCTAATGGTCAGGGGTCCCTTTACCCTTTACTAAATTTTAAACATAGACGTATTTTGTGTGGGAGAGGGCAATGGACTCTTTCATAAAACAGAATGGAATAGAAAAATGACTTGAGTTCTAGTGGGTTGAGCCAGGTCTTCACACAAGCTAAGTAAGCTAAAGTTTAAGGGCTCCCAATATAAGGGGCCTCTGTGTAATAACAAAAAGGACTAAATTTCATGATTTATACCACTGATTAAAAATGAAGGAAACTAGAAAAAGAGACACTAGAACAGTCATTAAACATTTTCATATTCAGTTGTTTTTAACATTTTAACAGTAGTTTTATTGTTTTGACAAACCACTCTGAAGTGTTGTTTCTATAGGTATAGATATTTTATGAAATGAATAAATAAATAAATGTTAAGTATGCAATCCTAAAGTATTTTCCTTTAAAGCCTTATTGCAATGCATATATTACAGTTACATGCCAAGCTTTTAGTTGCATCCTCACTTATTTAACTGTAGATATGCAATTACAAAAGTTTATTATTTCTCTTTTCTGTTAGAGCAATGCACATTATTATTTTTTACTCTTTTTGGTACTGCAATGTGGGTTCTTAAACTTAACACGTCTTTGAGCCTCAGTGTGCTTTAAATCTGGCCCTGCTAGCAAGGCTGCAATGGACTGCAATTAACAGCTCAGTCTATCCCTAGCTGGAAAATCGCAGCACGAAAGGAATGTGGTGGGCTGCACATAATTTCAGGAGAAATGGTTAAAAGTTTAGAAACATTGTTTAATTTGATTTTCATTGCTGCCTTCTGTTTATGGCAACTGTTTAATTCCATAAAGCAATTATTGGCAATTATTACAGCTCAAGTAGCAATAATTGTTTTATTTGATAATTAAACACTTATTTTGAGCACTACAACTGAAGTGTAACAAAATATATACTAATTCCCCTAGTCAAATCCCTTACTTGTAACTCATGAGAGCATCCTAAGTGTTTGTCTCTCAAGGATGACTGAAGAATCGGAATATTCTCCTTTGGCCAAAGCTCAACCACAGGAAAATCGTATACAGCAAACACCCAATTAAGGCATGAAATGGTGTGCCACATTTTGGAGGGGGGAGGGGAGTTACGAGCATTAACTTAGCCATTAATTGTCCCAGCTCTGCATGTGTTGAAATCTGCCGCTTGGTATGTATGCAGCGTTTGCATCATATAATTTGCAAATCAACAAGTGCTGATTTGAGAACCCCAGCAGTATTTATTAAATTTACTACGTAATTATATTTACACAGGATGATTTTAGTTCAGCAGCTCAGCTCAGCACAGGTGTGACAAACAGTCATATTTTCTTCATCTGCTTCAATCCATTCTGAAGCAATGACTAACACTATTATTATTTCTTCTTCTTCTTCTTCTTCTTCTTCTTCTTCTTCTTCTTCTTCTTCTTCTTCTTCTTCTTCTTCTTCTTCTTCTTCTTCGTTTCCTTGATTCGCTGCAGTATGCCATGAACCCAAGAGCAATTTCTTTTAATTCCCATAATTGTCCAAGTCCCTTTTCTCCTTTATTTTGTTGGTTTGGAAATCTATTCATAGCCAACAGGGAAGAAAGCCGAAGATAAAGAACTTATAATTATATGATCTGAAAAGCATCCCTTGAATTTGCAGCTAATGGAGCTTAATGGTCAATCTTGTTACTTTTCGTTTTATGTGAAAAATAAAATGTGGGGGGAAATTAACAGCGGCGGCGGGGGGGGGGGGAATACAGTTGTTTTCTGCTTCACAGTGTTAGGAGGCTTTTGCTGTTAGACTCCAGGAATGAACCAAGCATGAATTTGGCTAAAGTCAGGCATAGGCAAACTCAGCCCTCCAGATGTTCTGGGACTACAACTCCCATCATCCCTAGCTAACAGGACCAGTAGTCAGGGATGATGGGAACTGTAGTCCCAAAACCTCTGGAGGGCCAAGCTTGCCTATGCCTGGCTAAAGTAAAGGACCATAAGAAACAAGACTCCTGCCTTGACCGTCTGGCTAATGGGATCAAGAGGATCTAGATAGTTCTTATTCACATAGAGAGCTAGGTTGCAATAACAACAATAAGGTAAAATGATTAGTAAACCTCTCTACCTTGGGCATTTCATTGACATGGCATCACCACCAAAAAGGCCCTGTCCATGATACTTCTTGTAGTGGTGTTGTGAATAGGAGTGTGGCAATCAGAACCTTTTATGTGGTTTATTACTGCAGATCATGGCACGTTAAAAAGTTTGGCCTAACTTAATAAGACAGGAGTTCTCGATTATGAATTTTCTTTACCCTGTTACCAATCTTATCTCAAACCTGCCCTGGAAGACATTGAGGAGACATCCCGAGCTCCTAATACCTTGTATAAAGATCAACACATGTAATCTATGTAAAAGAACACTGTCAAAATATCAATCCATTGGCAGGTTTCGATTGAGTTTCTGTGTGTAAATAGGAGAACTTTATAAAATGTAAAGTAAGTTAAACAACGTGGAGAAAATAAAGTTAAGTATGTATTCAAGGAATCCAATTCGGGAACATCATGGGAAGATCGGAGGTCACATTAAATTTAATTACAAAATTATGTACAAAACAAGTATCAATTAAAGCATGGATGATTGCTTATTTTTATTTTGTTTTTAACATCTATTGATTATTTCTGTTAAAACTATTTAACTGTTTAAAACTGTTTAAAACTATTATATTAGTTTTAAAACTAATAAAGTGTTGAACACATGTAATCTAGTTACCAGTAAAATCTTATCTGCACCTCCTGTTAAAGAATGGTTGCTACGCATGGTAAGATTACTTTATTATTGTTTTTAAACCCACACTACAGCTTTTTCCACTGCCATAATACCACAGAGCGACCACTCCAATCCTCAATCCTTCAGCACTGTCACGGCAGTAAGATAACTTTAAGACAGGAAGCAAACTAGGATAACCAGTTTAGACATTGCTCACCATGACTATATTCTCTCAACTTTTAAGAAAACAAAATTTTAAAAAAGCAAAATAGACAAGAAATGCTGGGAAGAAACAACAGAAATATTGGAATTATGGGAATTGCTTATACATGGTGGAGGTGGAACATGAAAAAGTTTTCCCATGTCTGCATGGTGGTGGTAAGGAAAAGGTAGCTCAGTCTTTACAGTGACCAGGCAAACCCAATGAAGAGTATTGATTTGCAAAGAATAATTATGGGGAGACAATCAGTTTCAAGCGAATAATAATAGTAATAATCAGGCATTCTTTCAGCTGGAACCCATGAGGTGGGCACCATTGCCATTATAAGAGAACAAGGGAGGTGTTCATGGTGAGTTTCTGCACCTCTTTTTCTATAAAAATAGAGATAATAATAATAATAATAATAATAATAATAATAATAATAATAATACCCCACCTACCTACCTTGGTTGCCTATCCACCTGGACAGTTTCCAACAAATATAAAAACATAATAAAGCATCAAACATTAAAAACTTCCCTATATAAAAACTTCCCTTTTATGGAAGCCGCCCAGAGTGGCTGGGGAGGCCCAGCCAGATGGGCAGGGTATAAATAATAAATTATTATTATATTATTATTATTATTATTATTATACAGGGCTGCTTTTACATGTCTTCTGAAAGTCAGATAATTATTTATCTCACTGACATCTGAAATAGAAGGCATTCACAGGGTGGGTGCCACTACCAAGAAGGCCTTCTGCTTGATCCCCTGTAACTTCACTTCTTGCTGTGAGGGAACCACCAGAAGGCCCTTGAAGCTGGATCTCAGGGTCAGAACTAGATATTCCCATCACATCTATGAGCGTCTGTCTGTCTGTCTGTCTGTCTGTCTGTCTGTCTATCGATCTATCTATTCATTGTTCTATTATCGCTCTCCCAAGAAATGATTTGCATGAAGTCTAAGAAATCTGTAGGGACAGCCAGTCTTCCTTGCTCCAGGGTTGCTGAGAACTTTGTAGATAAGCTTTAGTTGGTTCTATGTGAGATAAAGTAGAAAGAGGTACCGTATTTTACCACTGTCCACTTTTCCCACCAGGCTGTATACTGAAAGTGAGTGTTTAGGTGTATAAAGCCTTTATGTCATTAAGATAAACAATCTAATCCCAAGTGATCCATTGTGAGCATGGCATAGGCAATGATGGATGAGGAGCTATCTTTCATTGTCTACATTGTCATGCATCACGGCATATGAAAGAGCAAGTGTTAATTTTCATCAAACGTTTAGCTATAATTCATACTTTGGTAATGTTCTCAAATTGTTAATTGAAATCTTTAACCTTGCAGAAGGTTCCTCTCATAATCCCTTGGATGAGCTTTTGCAGTGACAAATGGAAAAGCGAGTGTGACATTGCCAGAACACTATTCTCACTAGAACAGTAAAAGTCTGTTGCTCATATAGTCTCCCAAAAGATCATCATTGCTTTAGACATTTTGAAAACTGGCTTGGACAAAGTACTGGAAAATATCATGCAGGAAATCAAGATCTATTGGATGTGGGGAGAGAGCAGATGTTCTAACTGGTCTGTTCCAACACTAATTTTCAATGAGTTGTTGCTGTCTTTGTTTAATTTGACTGCCTTGTAGTGGTAAATAATCTAGGTCAGAGCACTGTGAAAATGCAAATGGTCGTCACTAATGTCTAAAGATGAGTGAATCTGTAAATTTCAGTTTCTCTCTTTCTCATTCCTTAATCTTAAATTAATTTCTACACATTTCCATGTCAGGGTTTTTTTTAATGTCCTTGTAATGCCAACCTAGCAGTTCAAAAGCACACAGTGCAAGTAGATAAATAGGTAACACTCTGGCGGGAAGGTAATTGGCATTTCTGTGCACTGCTCTGGTTCGCCAGAAGCGGCTTAGTCATGCTGGCCACATGACCCGGAAGCTGTACGCCGGCTCCCTCGGCCAATAAAGTGAGATGAGCGCCGCAACCCCAGAGTTGTCCGCGACTGGACCTAATGGTCAGGGGTCCCTTTACCTTTTTAATACATTATTTTGTGGCTGGAGAATTACATTGCAAAATTCACAGAACTGTGAATTTTGAAGGATGGATGTGTTTTGATTTGCATATTCTTTCGGAAAATGTCATTAGGTACGATCTCCTCTAAGTGCAAACTGAATCACATTTCTGCCGCACACCTACTAACTTTTATATGGTACTTTCTAAGTGTTCACATCCCTTATGCTGAAGTTATTTGCCCAACAGGTCAAAAAGAACAGTTTATATCAGAGTTTGCCAATCTGGTGCCCTCCAGTCATTGTTGACTTCATCCCTGACCATTGTGCATGTCATAGTGACTGGAGATGATGGTAATTGTGGCCAAACAACACCTGGAGAATATCACATTGGCCACCTCTGGCTTATATGAAGACCAATCTGTGGAAGATAGAAGGCTGTTTCTCCAAATAGCAACCATGGTGAGAACCTGTATGAAGCTTGTTCTGCATGTATGAAATTTCTTGAACAAAACTGCTTGTCAATATGGACAAAGACTTTCTCAATATTCTTTCCCCTGGCCTACCATATGAGGGACATTTCAGGACATAACTAATTACATTCTTAATCTGATTCAAATTACAGATACAAATCCACTGTGAGGCAGGAACGTGTTTGCATCTGCCATTTGATACGGCAGAAGGCATAATATGAAAAAGTAGCTCAAGGAAAGCACCATACAGGGGAATGAACGTCATGCCTTCAAGATATCTCCGTTGACACTTCCACTTCCAAAATGATACCATTGAGAGAATTTAAATTCCCCACAAATTCTCCAACCTTTTGAATTTAACATTTCTGAACAAAATCTGGCACTTTGAACTGAGTTCCTCTAAACATGTTAATATACTCCCAGCCCCATGCAAGAACCACTAACTTTATTGTTTGAAGGGCCTAAGGGACAAAAATCCCTGCCCATGTGAGAAGTGAGCATGTGGGCATGTCCTCTTAATTTAGTTTCCCGTGGCATTTCCTCAATCCTCATTTGTTGAAGTTTTGATTCATGCTCATGTGGAGTTTTCTTTCTTTTTTATATGCTGTATTCTGCCTTGCTATGCTCTTTATTAAACTAAGGATTTTTAATCTCTAAATAATTTCCCCCTTCCTTTCTGTTGTTTTCCCCGTCCACTGGGTCTAAACTGACATTGTAATCTCTTTGGTGCAGAGAGTTGTCTTCAGAGCACCATGTGCATTAATAAATGAAGATACATTGCAAACCTTGTCAAATTTCCCTTCCATTTGGCAGTTCCTCCTGTTTGGGGTTGTTACTTATTAAACACATTGTTCAAGTTCTTCTAATCTCGGTCTCGCTGCTTCTCAATGTGCTGAACAAACAGCATGAGAAAATAATTTTCCAGGCACTTGTAAAAGACACGCTGAATGCATGCTGTGTTTCACACAACAATGTTGGATCAGTTCACTGTGAAGCCTTAGGTGAAATCCTGACTCTGCTGAATTTAATGAAACTCCTGTTAACTTTGGAGAGTCAAGACCTCCACCCCACCCCCTAATTCATTTTAATTAGAGTGTTACAGCCAACTTGTCTTAAGTTATCTTTCTCATTAGGTAGATGTCCTCTTTAAATTTAATTTAGTTGAATGCTACAGAACTGTGCCTCCCACTGAAGTCCTCTAGGATGTGTACAACTGTCCTGCAAAACTCTTGGGTGAATCCTGATATATGTAACAAAACAAAATTCCTTCAAGTAGCACCTTAAAGACCAACTAAGTTAGTTCTTGGTATGAGCTTTCGTGTGCATGCACACTTCTTCAGATACCTGCACACATGCATGCACACGAAAGCTCATACCAAGAACTAACTTAGTTGGTCTTTAAGGTGCTACTGGAAGGAATTTTGTTTTGTTTTGACTATGGCAGACCAACACGGCTACCTATCTGTAACTGATAGATGTAGTTTAAGAGAGTACCAAAGTATGACTGATACACAAGAATACACTTCATATTAGCTTTATAAAACAGTTGTGGCACTCATTCACATGTGTTGCCTTCTCTAGCTCTTAGATGACACCATGTCCAGGACAATTTACATTCATTCCAAATGTATCCACATCAAAGAACTTTCCTTAATGCATTTCAGATTATTGGATTTGGCCATATCTTTTCTGCAGCACATGCCCTCCTTTACTTCCCTATTATTCCATTACGGTAAAAATGTGTAGTATTCAGTGTTGTGTTGAAGAATGGAACGCTGTGTTACAAGAGACTAGGGCCCTGTGGGACTTGACATCTTTCCGCAGGGCCTACAAGACAGAGCTGTTCCACCAGGCCTTTGGCCAGGGTACAGCCTGGCTCCCTCCTTTGGCAATCTTCACAGAACTCTAGCCCAATGGTTGCCATTAATTTGATTTGAATTAATTTTATAATGAAATGATTTTAGAATGTTGTATTATTTTACTATTGTTAGCCGCCCTGAGCCCGGCTTTGGCTGCGGAGGGCGGGATATAAATAAAATATTTTTATTATTATTATTTGATGGACTGAGTCGTTAGATTTGCAACGTAAATCTAGATGTGTATAATTAGTGGCAATCTAAAAACAATGATGCATGCTTATTCTAGTTGTGGAAACAGTGGGCTACCCACACCTGCTTTTTAAAGGGGAGATTGCATTGAAATAAATGTGCATTGACTCAACGTGTAGAGAAAAGGGCTCACATGTGTGCTACAGTGTCAGAATACTGGGGACAGTCCTGGTGTCACCAGATGGGCCGAATGCCCAGAGATCTGCTAATGGCCCACTGCTACTGACACCACTGTCCTGAATTCACTTTCCTCCTACTCCAATAAGCCGTGGAAGCAGGGGAAGAGCTTCCGTGTACAAGGGCCCAAGTATTATTTTCAGACAAGCTTCATGACTCCATACCTCATATTTAGGTATTAAGCCATGCCACATGAAATATTTTTTTAAAAAATTCAGGCATCAATGACATCTACACATCCAGCGCCCAACTAAACACATGCTGTGAGGAACACTTGCTTCCAGTTCCATGCAGTTTCTTTCCCTCCAAAATTGATCAAAATGTTAATTATCCCAAACACATGCTTTGAAAGTAGAATATAATGAATCATCCAGCATATAGTGGTTGGTGTATATGGCCTTAATCATGTGGCAAGCATAGGCAACTCATCTGTGGCCATCTTACATTGTGGAGCATTCATGAAAATCAAGAGGATATATGTCAGGGACTGGACTGAGGAAGAATGGTGGAGACCACCTCCCCCTGCTCCTGAATGTTCCCAAGAAGAGGAGGACAGTATAGACTTACAACGGTGGTTTGCAGAGAGTCACAGCTCTGATAGAGAGAGAAGAGGGGCAAAGCTGGGAGATAATGGGAGACACAGAGCAGGAACAGCTGGCTGACACATTATCACTAGAGAACATTCCAGACCCTCCTTCTCCCAGAACCCGGTGAGCAGTGAAAGTCGGAGAGGCAATTGTCCCTAAGCAGACACCATAAGGAAAGTAGAGCTACTGATGACTGAGAAGGGAATGGGGGAGGAGATTACTTGGAGCAATTATCCAAGAGGCGGCATTTCTATCTTTCTCTCTATGACTATTGAATGAAAGACCTTGGTAAGAGCTTCTTGTCTTTCCTTCACTGGCAGCCTTGCCGGGGGTAGCCAATGTGGTGTTCTCCAGATTTTGTTGGACTCCATTCCCATCAGCCCCATCCAACATGACCATGGACCTGGAATCCAACAACATCTTCAGAGCACCATACTGACTACCCCAGTGTAGTCCAATGGAAGCAGAAGCTTCCTAGTGTTTTCCATGCTGCTGGCCAATGTTCATCTAAGCAAGACCACTCCCCACCCCCAAAGTTAGTGATAGCTGACCAGGAGTTCATTATAAATTAGATCACATAGTTCTTGAGAACATATGTTTGATTATCACCATCAGGAATGATGTGTGTCTGGACTAGTTTTATTCCAAGACAACAAGCAATATGTCTTTGCCAAACAAAAACAGATGTAATTGCTAAACAAGATTTCAAGTAACAAATTTCATTTTAATCACAAAAAAGAAAGCTCTGAGACATTTTTTTCAATTACAGGAAGCCATTTTATTATTATTTTTCTCCAGCTGGGTATCCCTGCTGCTTCCTGAAATTACATGTAAATTGTCCCAGATTTTTGAAGAGGTGTACCTACTGAGGTTTTTCTTTTGTCAGTTGATGAAGTGTCTCTAATTAAAGTAACTAACTTAATCAGCAATTATAAGATAGTTTGCCCCAACCTGCGTATTTTTGGGACTAGATGAAGAGTTTAAGATTTTAAAACATTTTGGCTATCCCTAGTGACATTATTCTTCCTAATTAGGCTTTGGTGTTGGAAACAGGTCACCTTTTCTGCAACAACATCAAAAAACAATTCAGGAATGAATGCAGCAACTTTGGAAATGAGAGTCTAGTTGAATGTGAGGGAATAAGGTCAATCCTGGTTTTTTAAGAAAACAGGCAGTAGATATATTGACACACATATGCACACACACAGAGAAAGAGAGAATATGTGGTATAATTGAATGCATTTCTTTCTTACTAAGATCAAGACTTACCGGTACATTGTATGCATTTCTTGTGTCTGGGCTGTCTGGAGATGAACAGAATGGTCATCTTTAATAATAATAAAAAATCCTTACATATCAAAACGTGGGATTTCAGGGGAGAAAACTAAGCTACAGCTCTATCTTCTGTGTACATAGACATTCTTGTAGTGAGAATGTCACTACTTGCAGCTTGACCAGCAGTTCTCTGCTAAAGCAGGCCTTAGTGAACGTCCAAACAGTGAATCTTAGTGAATCTAGTTGCTGCATTTAGGCTGATACCTTCTTCTATTCTGGTAAGAAACAAAGGCAGGAAATTGTTTTCAAAACTTGTGGAGGACCTTTTTCTCTTTGTGTTTTGAATACAATCCTGTGGAAATGCCCAGATCTTTGGGCCTCTACAGCTAAGAAGTGTTTCCTGTTTCATTGCACCAACAGAACCTGAACAATGAGAGTGTCAGGTTGTACAGCAAAATATTCTATCAACCCCAAGGCTATTGTCTGCAGAAGTTACAGATCCTTTCATTTGATTCATGTAAGGCAAGTCAATAAAACTGTAATGTGGTGATGATTATGATTCTACAAATTTATAGATTAAAAGCACTGAAAATGGGTACAAGATATGAGCATAATAACCTGGATACAATTAGACCTACCTGAGAGCTCCCACAGTTATGCCCAGTGGGAATTTCTACTTTTTCTGTATACAATAATCTACTAAGCATTACTTTATTTATTTATTTGATTCCATTTATGACTTGCTTTCCATTAAGTATTTCAAAGTGATTTCCCAGTATCAACAGTAAATAAAATAAAATGTAGGAGGAATTTAAAACAATTCCATCCATTCAAACAATAACTATAGATCTATAAAGCAATTTAATGTGGAGAGACAATTTCTAATAGCAATAATAATTAATACATCCAATCCAGATGCAGACTATGAGAAAGATCTCCTACTGAAAAGCTGATTTAAATAGGAAGGTCCAATCTACACCAACAAGACAATGGAGATGGTACATGCCATGAATGATGTGTAATAGGAGAATAGGTGCCAGCACACTAAAGCCTGATTCCTATATTGTACATGATGGACCTCCTGATGAGATGGTATCTGCAGGAGGCCCTCTCCTGTACCACAGAGCTATCAAATGGGTATATATAGGATGAAATGATCATTTAGATATCACAAGCTACAATTTGAAAAGGGGCTTAGTATGGGATGCCTGCTGCTGTCTGAGAAACCACAAGTCTAGAACCCCTTGGGAAACATGGAACTAGCAATTATTTGGATGTTGGCCTACATCTTTGGTTATCAACATGCTTTGATTTATCTTGTGAAAAGTGTGTCTTCTTTCTTTCTTTCTTTCTTTCTTTCTTTCTTTTTTTCTTATCATATTCTTGGCAGAGAATTGCTATGTGATTGTAGGTAAGCATGCAAACTGTGATGCGGAAAGTTGCAGAGACGTTTGACTGTTGCCCTTCGAATGCCCTTGAGTTGTTATATAGCTATTAAGAACTGTTAGCAAATCCTTTCACAAATCAGCCTTCAACCGTCTGCACTTCAAACTGGCATGCCAGATTGCAGAAGAAAAAATGCCGTAAATAGCAAAAACGGATTTTTAAAAAAAGTATTTCCACATTAGTTGGTTTAACAGAGATTAATGAAATCCTGCAATATCCTTCTAGACACGTCACTTGTGAAAATTACATTGAATGCATTTCTTATTAAAGATTTTAAATGGCTCAAATCAGGAGGAAGGAAAACTATTAGGAATATGTTTCAGCTCATAATAACTACATATGATTTCATTTTTGTGTGTTCAATAGTTATAAAAATCAGATATGCATCCTAATGATTTAATAGTATTCTCCCCACCCACCACTGCCTCTTTTCGCTGTTGAATGAAAACTGATGCTTGAATGTTCTTGATGAAAACATGGCATAATTGGATCCCACTGCTCAATTACAGGATAAAACAATTTATAAAATGTGTTGTACGTTTGATGATTAATCAATGCTAATGGAGAGAAAGAGACAGTGTCTTAGGCCTGATATTCAAGTGGTCAAGGGTAGAAATGCACATTTGGGACAACAGAGTATTGATCAAGTTCAGTCGAATCCAAACCAGTGCAGCCACAGTGGCTGAGTTTGCAGAGCTATGTCCAGGTGGACATTTGCACACTGAAGAATACTTTTGAATATGGAACTCTTTGCTAGATCAAGGTGTGAAAGAAAATGAAAAGAAATTAATTTACGGAAGGTATGTTGTTTTACCATTTGCTCAAAGGGACTTGCAAACAATTTTAAACTTAAGAAAGTGTTTAAAAACACTTTTTTATAAGAAACCAGAAGCTTTACTGCTAGGTATTCTAGGAGAAGAGATTCCCAAGAAAGCCTATACTCTGTTTTTATATGCTACAACAACGGCAAGGATTTTGTTAGCCCAGAAATGGAAGCAGCAAGAAATTCCGATAGTAGACGAATGGCAAAATAAAATTTAATATGTAGAACTGGCAAAACTGTCCAGGAAAATCCGAGACCAGTGAGACCAACGGTTTGAAAAAGACTGGAGTAAATTTATTACGTATTTGAAAGAGCATTGTAAATATTTAACAACACTAACAGGATTGGTTTGATAACCAAAAGTAGAAGCTTATTTACAATTAGAAGGAATATCAAAGCAAAAAGAAAGGTAGATAGGGAGAATGAGAAATGTGGATGGAATTATGATTGGAAGCTAGAAAGTCAGTTTGGAGGGATGGGGGGAAGTTGACAACTGGAGAGAGTCAAACATAGGAGATGATAAGAAATGTAAAAATTGTATGGGTTTTTTTTTGAAAATGAAAATGCTAATAAATCTTATTAAAAAGTGCAACAGGCAAAAAAAAGGGACTAACAAACAATTTTAAAATATAGGTGAAACAAAAGCATTAACAAAATTAAATCAGGCTAAAAAGCCACGTAAACACTGAGCATATACAGTATGAATGTGAATTAAGGTTGTGTTCCTAAACACACTTACTAGGGGGTAAGTCCCTTTGAAAACAGTTGGACCCACCTCTGAAAAAGCATGTACAGCTCTATGATGCCAGAGGAGGAGATTCTACAAAGAGATGGTGAAGAGAAGACTTGGTGGTTAAAAAAGGCTTTTGACTGATTAATATTCAACGGCCTTTTAAATGTGTTTGTTGGAAGCAGAGGATTTTTGTTTTGTTTTAACTATTTATTTTGTTATTTTATTCTGTATTTTTATCTTATGGATTGCCCTGGGGTTTTGGGATAAAGGGTGGTATAAAAATCTAATAAATAAAAATCATACAATCTCAGCCCAGTCAACAAATGGACAAATCAGCCTATTTCCTGTCTGTGCTACTTTCACATGTGTTTACTATATTCATTCATAAATCTATCCTGTTCCAATTCCACATCAATCTGTGCCTTTAAAAAAACAATTATAAAAAACCTGTATAAAATGCACATTTGAATACACATTTAAATAATATATTTAACTCATTTTTGACCCAAATATGCACTTGTAAATTTGTCCAAACGAGGGCATGTCTAAATACATTTTGTCTCAAAATATGCATCTTTAAATTCACTTCAGGATATTTTAAAGTCTAGAGCTGTGGAGGACTATTCGAGAATCACATAACTCAGTTCTAATTTACATATTAATGACAGAGCTAGAATGACAGTGCACAATGTCATTAATTACCGTATTTTTCGCTCTATAGGACACACTTTCCCCCCTCCAAAAATGAAGGGGAAATGTGTGTGCGTCCTATGGAGTGAATGCAGGCTTTCGCTGAAGCCTGGAGAGCAAGAGGGGTCAGTGCGCACCGACCTCTCTCACTTTCCAGGCTTCAGGAAGCTATCTGCAAGTCTTGGGAGCTCGGCAGGAACTCCGGCTTGGCTCCGGAGGCTTCGGGTGAACGCACCTTGAACGCACAGAATGCACTTTGACTTAGAGGGAGAGAACAAGAAAAAAAATTTCCTGTTCTCCCCCTCCTATGGTCCGGTGCGTCCTATGGTCCGGTGAGTCCAATAGAGCGAAAAATACAGTATTTTTAAACCAAATCATGTGGCAGTTAAAATACATTCTTTGCTTATTTACAGTACTTTCTCTTTTACAATTGAACACATTTATCTGAAATAGAGAAACTATTAAATAAGTCTGATCCACATGTCAGGTGCAGAGATGGTCAGTTTGTGTCAGAATTCCTCAAAGATACTCTACTGAAGCAAAACCAAGGCTGCAGTTATGTACATTTTCCTTTTGAGCAGGGCTGGCTAACCCCTTTCAGCCCAATCATTGCACTGGGGGCACAGCCCACCCGACTTGGACCACATGTCAGTGGTGGGCATGGTCAATGGATGTGGATGTGTAAACACACTACACATGCAGCCCAAACCCGACTCGGATCACACACATGCTCACCACAAATACAGACACACAGCCCTCTTTCCCTCTCTTCTCCCCTTCTGTATCACACCCACAAATACAGCCACACACATATGCTTCAACACAACAATGCCTTGGTGGGTGGAGACGCTGCCTTTTGCTTTGCACAAAAGGACCTTCTCTGATGTGCATAGGATTTGCGACCCTTTCAGGCTGCATCCAGCCCCCCGACCGTAGTTTGCCAACCCCTGCTCTAGTTCATGACACATCTAAGCTCCTGCTATTGAGCTGGGAAGGGGTTAAATTTCCAGGGGTGGGATTACCACATGGAAAATGTAGGTGCAGATAAAACATGGTGGGCATCCTTTGCTGTGCAGATTCCTTTTTAATAGAGTAATAGTATTCATACCAAATTACGGTTGATGTAGCTTCCTTTCACCTTGAATGCCAGACTGCATTATATCATTAATAATAATGGATGGTTGTATTAGAATGAGCATTCAGAAAGTATATAAATAAACATTATGCAAACAATAATTACAGCACAATGTGAGTGGTGAGTCTTGTTATCTTTGGTACAGGTTCCTTTGACTTTCATTTGAACTAATTGCATCTTTAAAAGAAAACACGATTAATATTAATGCTTACTAAAGTAGCCTTATAGGGATGCGGGTGGTGCTGTGGGTTAAACCACAGAGCCTAGGACTTGCCGATCAGAAGGTCAGCGGTTCAAATCCCCACGACGGGGTGAGCTCCTGCTGTTCGGTCCCTGCTCCTGTCAACCTAGCAGTTTGAAAGCACAACCTAGCAGTTTGAAAGTGCAAGTAGATAAATAGGTATCGCTCCGGCGGGAAGGTAAACGGCGTTTCCGTGCGCAGCTCTGGTTTGCCAGAAGCGGCTTAGTCATGCTGGCCACATGACCTGGAAGCTGAACGCCGGCTCCCTTGGCCAATAAAGCGAGATGAGCTCTGCAACCCCAGAGTTGGCCATGACTGGACCTAATGGTCAGTGGTCCCTTTACCTTTACCTTAAAGTAGCCCCCCTGGGGGGGGGAATGAAATAAGCAGATGCAATTCTCTAGTAATGTTATCTATCAAAGGGCATAAGATATTTAAGATCATGTCATAGGTATCAAAGGTGGTTATCTAAGTGTTTTATCTAAGTGAAGGGATCCTTCAGTGAGAAGATCATTAATTGTGGTCAGGTTTCCCTGAAAGTCAGAATGCCAATCGCTGCATCTTCTCTTACATTGTGAAATTACAGGGAACAACAGTAGGAAACACACTAAATTTCTGCTGAGTGTGGTTCAGCAATGGCCTTTTCAAATCTATGTTTTATTGATTTTTTCCCACATATTACAGTAAATAGTATACAGTAGAATAGAATATACTCTTCTGTTGTGCATACTATTCCATCCACCCCCAGTTCCCTTCTGGCCTCATGCTCTTCCCCACCCCCTTTAGCTGCAGTATGTTCGTCTCTGATATTCAGTTGCTTAGCATGCTATGCAGTATTCAAGTTTACATGCTCAGATAACAGTTAGGATAAATGAGGGTAGAAGCCCTGCTGGAGACACAGATTAACATCCATTAAACTGGGGAAGTTTCCATCTCTGTCTTTTACCTCCTGCGGCTTCTAGTTGTGGATATTACTTGGTTGAGAGTTCCAAAAATGTACTCCAGATCTCTTGAAAACTTTTCTCTTTATGTCGTTTCTGTAGAGCAGAATTTTTTCCTTGGGCTGCTAGTTGCAGCTTTCTGTGCTTGGTGTGGTCCAGGTTTTTCAGTGATGAAGGATTGTTCATTTTGCTATCCCTGTGTTTGGTAGAACCTGTCCCTTTTATAATCCCCACCTGCATGTATGTAGCCAATTATTTTGCTGGTGTCTCCTATTAGCAGGGATTTGTCCAGAAACTGGTTGATTATGACCAATATTTTCTTCCAGAAGGGTTGGATTACTGGTTAGTTCCATAGTAGGTAAATTGGGTCTGTTTGCAGCTGTTTAAATCTCCAGTCAGCTTTTGGTGTTGTTGTGGAACTGTGACCCTTTGAGGGTTGCTGTCCAGTGGAAGTGATCTAACTAGACAATGGGAAGCAAAGTAAGGATTTCATTCTTGTACAACATTGGTGTTGGATTCTGCTTTTACAGAGATATCCTATCAGGATTTTATGTCAGCTGGATGAACGGACATGTGGCAAACCTAATTGCTTCACTTATTTTCCTCCTCCCCTAAGTAGCTAGTCCTCTGTATGCCTGTGAGAAGTGGTTACACAACTATATCCGGTGCCATTTTTCTGGAAAAAGTGGTGCCGGAACTCACCATGACTGCCTCCCCAGTGTGGTGTAGTGGTTAAGAGCAGTAGACTCGTAATCTGGTGAACCGAGTTTGATTCCCTGCTCCTCCATATGCAGCTGCTGGGTGACCTTGGGCTAGTCACACTTCTCTGAAGTCTCTCAGCCTCACTCACCTCACAGAGTGTTTGTTGTGGGGGAGGAAGGAAAAGGAGATTGTTAGCCACTTTGAGACTCCTTAGGGTAGTGATAAAGTGGGATATCAAATCCAAACTACTACTCCTCTTCCTCTTCTTATAACAGCAATGGCACCCACCTGAGAGGTGCCAGAACTGAGTTCCAGGGAGTTTCTGCTGGAAAAAAGCCCTGGCTATATCAGAAAACAAATGTATGACTCCTTGATAGAACTCTGAATCTTCTAAGCTGTTCCTAAGCATGGTCGAGACCACAGAGGGATTTCCCGAAAGAATTGCATAAAGAATTTGAAACAGCAACAAGTGATATTTGCTGTGTAAGCGATGTAACTCGCACAGGTGCTAAGCAGAAAGCCAGCCTAGAGGGACTGTGAATAAGTTAATGCTTCTCATTAAAGAACGGGGTTGCCTGCTGAAATTGCCATTGCTTTTCCATGTTACATAATGGCCATTGACTGTTGTGCTGCTGACTGAGGAGTTCATGACTGTGGAATTAAACTGACACCCAGCCAAAGGTGAAAAGTGGTAGTTAATGAATTATTCTGAAGGAACGAAAAGGTTAGGAGACGGATTTGCTTAGCAGTTCCGGATTAGGGTTGGCTAACATTTGTCACCTTGAAAATGCCAGGGAATTTTCAATTGGCAGTTTGATAGATTGCATATGAGATTTGGTTGGAAGGGAGAAGGATAAGAAGCAAAAGAGAGACAGAAATAGCCAACTTGAAGTATGACTGCAATGTAAGCTTAAACAAGTTTTCAAACTCCTCACAGTTCTCAACCATAATTCCTTTTAAACTGTGGCTCCATGAAGAAACCGGGAGTATCTATTTTATTAATTTAGATTTATAGATCTCTTAATTAAATTTTAAAAATATCAATGTATTTTGAAATATTGCAGATAAAAGTAAGAAAATAGCAACCACGTCATAAAATTTAACAAAGAACTACCTAAGCAAAAGTACAGTATTCAAAGCCAGGACAGTTAAATTGGCTTCAGAACTATTTACAAGTACAGAATAGATGTACTTTAGGTTTGCCTGAATGCATGCATCCAGTGTTATAGATCTTCCCAGTCACTAGATTCAGGATCTACAGCCAAACAATAACATAAAGGGCTCCACATCTTCTCTGGGAGAATGGGGGGAAATCCAGAGCACATTTGAGGGGTGCAGTAGTGCACCAGGCGAGGGGACAGAGAGGAAGTTCCACTGAATGAGCAAAAGTCGTTCTATTTGTGCAATAACTTGGTTCAGTGCCATCAATTTTCCCAAGGTTGAAAACTTCTGAAATCCAAAAGCACTTGATATATAATTTAATCCATCAAAAAAAGAAGTAGTTTGATCTGATGCAGCTCCTGCTTCATGCTGGAATCCTTTGTTTTTGCATGCAAGCATGAAAGACTCTTGCAGACTAGCATGGAAGGGTCAGAGACCTTCATTGTGGTGTGTTTTGATCAAAACTGCTACCATAGATGGATGGTGTGCTTTGCTCAGGAGGTCAAAAAGGGTAAAGGCCTGACTTTAAGACCTTCTTGCTTTAAGAACTTAAGGATATACTTTTCTAAAATCCCATTTCTTTCAATACGTAGGCCCTGTCCTTATGTAACACGAAGCCAGCTCTGGCTGAATGCAATCACACAAACATGATGGCACTTGGGATGAGATTGCACACTCTTTTCTCTCAGGTTTTTCTCTCAGGATAGCATGGCTTATACTGACCTAGTGTGTCATCCGAATGTGGGAGAATGGTAAAGCTCTCTCCACATTTACCATGATCTGCAGCAGACTCCTGAAGTGTCCATATTTTCCAGGGACAGTCCCAGATTTACAGAAGCTATTCCAAAACAAAACAAAAATTCCTTCCAGTAGCACCTTAAAGACCAACTAAGTTAGTTCTTGGTATGAGCTTTTGTGTGCATGCACACTTCTTCAGATAAGTGTGTGCTTTCGTGTGCTTTCCACACTTCTTGGTATCTGAAGAAGTGTGCATGCACACGAAAGCTCATACCAAGAACTAACTTAGTTGGTCTTTAAGGTGCTACTGGAAGGAATTTTTTTTGTTTTGACTATGGCAGACCAACACGGCTACCTATCTGTAACAGAAGCTATCCCAGTTTCTCATTTGATCCCAGAATGTCCCACATTTCCTTAGGATGCCCCTATTTTCATCAGAGGGTATGGAGTTATGCAACCCCCTAGCCAAGGAGATAAGTAACTACACGACCTTTGGAAGACATTTGAAGGCAGCCCTTTGTAGGAATACTTTTTAAAATGTTTAATGTTTTATTATGTTTTAATATATGTTGGAAGCAACATAGAATGGCTGGAGCCACCCAGTCAGATGGGTAAGATATAAATAACAAAATTATTCTTATTATTATGGAATAGGTAAAGGACCCCTGACAGTTAAGTCCCGTCGCGAACGACTCTGGGGTTGCGGCACTCATCTCACTTTACTGGCTGAGGGAGCCGGCGTTTGCCGGCAGACAGTTTTCCAGGTCATGTGGACAGCAGGACTAAGCCGCTTCTGGTGAGAGCACAGCAGTGCATGGAAATGCCGTTAACCTTCCCACCAAAGTGGTACCTATTTATCTACTTTCACTTTCGAACTGCTAGGTTGCCAGGAGCTGGGACCGAGCAACAGGAGCTCACCCCGTCACAGGGATTCGAACTGCCGACCATCCAATCGGCAAGCGCTAGGCTCAGTGGTTTAGACCACAGTGCCACCCACATCCCTATTATGGAATAGGACATCTCTATTTTCTGTGGATAAATATTGGAGGGTATGCTGTAGCCAAGAACATACTTTGCTTACCCATCATGGTTAAAAAAAGGCTTAACTATGACTCTGTGCTTAGACAGCATACTGAGCCAAACCTTGGCTTAGCTGCTATGATCCACTGATTTAAAAGGACTAAGGAGATGCAAAATGGGTGTGAGGTCATCCTCTTGAGCCAGTATGTTTGCACAGTCCTGGTAAGCCACTGCTTGGCTTCCTGTGATGTGCAAACCAGACAATAATGAAAATACTGAAAGAGCACATCCCGGCCAAAGGTGAGCAATTTAAATCCCATTGATTTCAGTGGGAAAGTGTTAAGTACATGAGACTTAAAAATCTTTAACTTTGGCTGAATTGTATCCCAAGTGATTAAAACAGGTTCACTCCATAAACTTTACGGATTAACATTTCGAGGGTTGAATGTGTTGGCTGAAGGCAGTCTTTGTTCCATCTGGTATGCTAGAAATGTCAAAAGCAGTGGCATTCAATTTTTTTTTCATTAGCTGTCCTCAGTATAACTGAAATAACATCTGTAATAGCTGCTAACAACAGTAGGCCTTTTAAGAATAATAAGGGGAAATAACAGATAAAAGGGAGCATGTTCCCAGTATGCTTCCCTGGAGTCCTGGAAATAAACAGAAACATAGCACAAAAGGCAGCACTACATTATTTTCCAAAATGAAAAAGAAGGCTGCGAGCAAGGTCTTTTCCATAGCAAAGGCACTTTACTAGATGCCCTCTGGGTGGTAGGGGTGGGGAGAGACGTTTTTAGTTAGGTCAAAAATAAATGCAAAAACATAGGACTAGATTTTAAAAGCCTTTCTTTGAAACTAATAAAAGAAATCAAACAGGGGTGGAAGGATAGGCTCTTACTCTTTCCACTTGTCACAGGCTTGAGGAACTGGCAAGAAAGTTTGCCAGAATTTTAGTCAAGATTAGGAAAAGTATAGCTCTGGAAAGACTCCATAAAATGGTACAAGGTGTGCAGCACAATCTTATATATGCTTACACAGGAACAAGGATGGGGAGGAAATCTGATTCTGATTGCATTCAAATGTAACTTACCTAATATGCCATTCCCTATAAAATATTTGTTCTTCACAATACATAAACCAAAATGCATATATCCCTTGAAATGTGCACATCTTTGAATTTTGCCACACAGTATTTCAGCCAGAAACGGTAGAGCAAAATACATATATTAAGGGAGGGTGTGTATAAAAATGTGTATGTTAATAAAAATTACATACAAAAATACGTTGTATTAGATAAAATCCTCTGCAAAAATGTGTACATTAGGCAAAAGTGCATTTTTAAAAATGTGTTAGGTGAAATGCAAACCAAAATGCTAACAAATTTTCATGAAAATTGTTGGGGTTTCCCCACCAAATTATAAACCAATGGAGAAATGTGCTGAACTGAATTTAAGATTGGAAAAGCAAGAAACCTGAGAGAAACTCACATTGATAGGTGTCAATCCATACTCAGAAGCAAGGATTGCTGAGAATAAATCCCATTGAACTCAGTGGGGCCTACTTTGGAGTAGACTTGCGTAGGGCTCTGTCAGAATTTGTCAATGGGTGCTTTGAGTACTTAACAGGTCCTATTCTTGCTGATTGTGAACACAACCAGACTGGAAATTGCCTGTCATGGTGACGAGACAGTGCTATGAACATCCGCTGCACCCTTGTACATAGAAATGAACAGCAGAACCAGCAGTAGCCTGGGGTTCTCAGAAGAAACCTGAAACACACACTTGGGAACCTATACCACAGCATGGGAAGAAAACAAAGCATCTAGCTGATAAGCTGATAGGGACTCAGCATGCAGGGAGAGAAGCAACACAAGAACTGTGAGTGACACAATTCTACAGCTCTGGGGAGCAGGAAGGACAAAGATAGAGAACACTTAAGATGTCATTAGACTGGATGGGGGGGGGGAACACTACAGTGGTACCTTGGGTTACAGACGCTTCCGGTTACAGACACTTCAGGTTACAGACTCCACTAACCCAGAAATCGTACCTTGGGTTAAGAACTTTGCTTCAGGATGGGAACAGAAATCGTGCTCCGGCGGTGCAGCGGGAGGCCCCATTAGCTAAAGTGGTACCTTAGATTAAGAACAGACCTCCAGAATGAATTAATCCGAGGTACCACTGTACTGTTTGAAACTAGGACCTCTGGTCATCATCAGAAGGTTTTGGAATTCCTGGAGTAAGGGAGCAAAAACTCACCGGGTCTCTTCTAAAACACTGAGACAGACTTGGAGCTCTGAAGGAAACTAACTGCTGCAATCTGCTGTCCAACTCTCAAATGAAAGAATCTGCAATGGAGTGCATCTTTTGTGGATTCAGTATCAATGTGCTGGACCACTTCCAACCCATTGCCACTCATTACCACTTCCAGACACTGGTTGATGATGATACTTTGCTCTACATCCCCCCAATGTCTGCTCCCAATGTAGATGTTAAATTACAGGAGCAATGAGATTGAACCCTGAAGGATTTCACAAGAAAATTCTGACACAGCCAATCAAAAGTCACCAGGTCCTATTCTCTGGGACTGCTCTTGTATGTGGGAGCAGAGCCACAGCAAAGGAGCTCCCCCCTCCAAATCAATATTATCAAAATTTGCTGAAAGGTTACATTCGCTTCCCCTGTGTCCTTTTCCCAACAAAGATCATCAAATGGGGTGAGCAAGGCTGTTTAGGTCTCAAACCAGGCTTGAAGCCAGGTTGAAATGGGTCTAGATAGTTGGCTTTGAGAAAGCAAGCCTTTAGATAAGAAATGCTCTAAAGGAGGAGACGAGACACCCGAGCAGCCCAGGAAGTTGTGATGTTCAATGGCCGTAAGATGCGGGAAGAAACAGCACCAGGCAGGAAGTGTAATGGAAGAGTATGATCTACGAGGATGTGGCTGAGCACTGAACATTGTACACCAGCATTCTACACTGGATAGCTCAGTTGGTTACAGCATGGCACTGATAATGCCGAGGTTGTAAATTCAATTCCCATATATTCCTATATGAAATTATATAGGAATATATAGACTTTGATAACTATCCATTGGATTTTTTATTTCTCCATAGGTTATGATGCAATTTAAATGTGTCAAAAGGCAATTCAAATACATGTTCTCAGAGAAATTGTTTTAGAAAAACTAATGTGGAAATGGAATGCAATTAGGGTTTAAAACATGCAAAAGTGACTTAGAACAAGGGTTGCTCTGGGTTTTGCTTAGCACCAAACTGCTGCCTTCCTCTCTTTGGAGCATCACTAGATGACTATCTTCTAGGGAGCAGCTTTAGTTTCCAAGATGAGAGAACCAAGAATCCTACTGTTTATAAAGCTTGCAGGGACAGGAACATTAAAAGGTAGGGAAGTGTGGAATAGTTTTATTAGTCCTTTCAAAATTAGTTTGGCTTTCCTTAAACTCATCACAGTTTTCAGCTACAGCAGGACATCCACATTTCTTTCAAATTTCAGTGGAAACCCAAGGATGTGATGAACTCCCCCCTCCCCCTCCACAAAGTTTGCTAGCTATTTGGTATCTCTTTGGACTTTGTTTGAAATTCCTCAGATAGCTCAACTGAGGAGTAACACTGGAACTTGTTTCTAATTTCACTTTCAGTGGAATCCTGTTGGCAGTGCTACAGAAGACAAGATGACTAATTGTGCAAAAATCAAGTGGGAAACTCTGAGTGAATACATCATCTATGGCCCTTGTTGTTTTTTTTTGCTGGCTACATCAGAGCTCATCCTAAATGTTCCAAAAAGGTATCTTCGAATAGCAGAAAGATGATGTGTGGCATATGGTGATAACCTGAAGCACATGTACGGTGAGATTTAAGATGCCACAAGAATTAGAGATGTCAACTGCTATCTGCTCATGATAAATTATTCCAATACATATATGGGATGGAACACCTCAACTTTCTAAGAGAATTCCAAATACACTTTATTGCCTTTGGTTATGCATCAATTCAGCCTGACTTGAACAGTGAAACCTTGGGCATCTTCCATTCCACTGATGCAAAGAAGCCCTCGAATATAGATAGATGCAAATAGAGTCACAAATAACAAAACAAAAGCCCAGCAGTAAAGAAATAGGGCACATATAATATATGAAAGGATGGAGGATAAAGAGACAGTGGAAATATATGAGAAAGAACTAAAAGATACTACATAAAATTAGCAGGTCATATGCTACTGCCATCATCAGTGCCAGAGGGAGAGAGCAAAAGCCAGAGGGATTCCAGAGAGCGTCCAGGGATCGGGAGAAACAGCCCATCTTCTGGGGAAGAGAATCAGCGTAGCACCAGTGGGAAAGGGGGGCAGATGGGGGAAGCGGCGAGGCGGTCCCATGACTCCTTGCCTGGGACCAGCGGGGAGAGTAGGGGTCCTCCGTTGCCCACGCCCTCCTTGCGCAGAAGGCTTTCGCGCAGAGAGGGTAGGCGGAGACTAGGCGTCAAGGAGCTTCTTTGCTGGAAGAAGTTTAAGAAATGCCCACTGACGGATTCTGCCAGCGACTGAGTCAGCCACGGGTGAGTGGCGTCTGGACAGATAAGGTTTACTTAGGCAGCCAGGCCAGGTGTTCGCACCAGCCAGGGAGATAGTTGCCTGCTTATGCACGAGCAACCCCTTAGAAACCTTTACAGATACCCAAGCAGAAATCTACAATGTATTTAATCATGTATTTTATTTAGTGAGAAGAACCAGGGCTGCACTGAATTTTTGCCTGCAAAAGTGTGTTTTCAGAGGATGTGGAAAACTCCATTCCAATTCCATCTTGCAAGATTTTTCATCCATTTCCCATATCTGCTGCTGCTTGTGGGGCATAGGCTATATTTTCTTCAAGAACAGAGTGCAGCCAATTAGGGATCAAATGTGATGGAGTAGGAAATGTTCTCTTCCTCTTAAGAAAGGTTTTTTGTTTTTGTTTTTTAAAAAGGTTTTTAAAGGACCCCTGGAATGGTTAAGTCCAGTCAAAGGCGACTACGGGGTGCGACACTCATGTCACTTTCAGGCTGAGGGAGCCAGCGTTTGTCCACAAACAGCTTTCCAGGTCATGTGGCCAGCATGACTAAACTGCTTCTGGCACAACAGGACACCGTGACGAAAACCAGAGCATACAGCAACCCCATTTACCTTCCTGCCACAGTGGTACCTATTTATCTATTTGCACTGGTGTGCTTTCAAACTGCGCCGCAACCCCAGAGTTGGCCACGATTGGACCAGGCAGCATATCCAATGGTCAGATATAAAGAGAGTTGTAATCCAACTTCTGAAGGATATCAGATTGGATACTGCTGTTTTCCAGGTTTATACTTAAAGGTATCCAATCTGATATCCTTCAGAAGTTGGATTACAACTCTCTTTATTTCTGACCATTGGATATGCTGCCTGGGTCTGATGGAAGCCAACAGGTGGGGGATACCATGTTGGCTATCCTTGCCATAAAGGGATAGCTATTTCATTTTTTTTTCATTTATTTAAAGACATTAACATAATTGCAAAAAAATTCCAGTTGCAGACTTATCTGTATCAAGTAACATCATCCTCCCTGCTTCTACTGTCGTTACACTAAAGGATGGTTGGTGTGAACTTTACTGTTGCAAATTGTTTCCTTTTGAAATTTCAACCGCACCATTGATATTGTTGCCCAACGCTTTGCAAAAACCTAATGATGTTTCATAATGAGGCACTCGGGACTGCCTTCTTTAATTGAAGCACAAGTGTGTTCTGTCTTATAAACTGCACGGCCTTTAAAGGCTTCTTCTATATGAGCTGATGCTCATTGATTCTAGAGGTTTGCTTTGTACTAATGCATGTTGAATGAAGATTAGCAGTGACACGCTCCTAATGAAAGATCAAATGAATTGCCAGAGTTCACATGAGTGTAAGGGAATTTTTTGTCACTAAAATGTCATTGTAGTCTACCACTTAATCTTAATTAATTAAGTGACAATGAGCCATCTAGCAAGCTATTAAAACTGAACCCAACTCTATTGATTGAAATATAGGTATGCTTGCTTCCAAGGATGAAGTTCCTCTTCGTTGGCAGGACTGATTTGATGAATCACATGTAATGCAATACAGTCTGTCTCAAATATGAAACCAAACTAATTTAGTATTATAGGAGGTATTCCCATGAATAAAAGCTCACCAAATGCTCAAAGCAGATGTTAGGCAATTTAAGGAGAGGCTGGTGAAATCCATACATTACTTGAATGCAGTCCTAAGAGAATCTATAGAGATTTGGCTGATTTTTATCAATCTGGGAGGAATTTCCCTCTCAGGGCATGGAAAACTAGGTGAGCAAAGTCCTACAGATGGGGTGCTTTCACAGGTGATGGTATTCAGAATATTGGCTTGTTAGTCCTTACTCTCGAAAACCACATGTACTGATAACAGAGCACCAATATTTAGATTGCCAAGTAGTTTGCTTATTATCTGCACCAATATCAAAGACATTATATTCACTGTAAGGAGAAATGTAGATGTAAGGGGCTTTTCTTTCAGTTCATAGAGTTTTGAGCAATTTTCAGAGGCCTTTCTACTTGGAATAATAGGTTTGGAATTGCCCAAGAAAGATGTCAGATTGTTTTTGTATGCCACAACTGCAGCCATAATTTTGCTGGCCAAAATTTGGAAACCACAAGAAGTACCAACAGTGGAGGAATGGCAGATGAAGATGATGGATTTTTCGGAGCTAGCCGACCTGACCGGAAGAGTCCATGACCAGAAAGAGGAGGAGTACCATGAGGAATGGAAGAAGTTTAAAGAATAGTTAGTTAAATATGTTAAGATAAATTAAATAGAATTACTTACGAGTATCAGATTGGCCTAGGATTTAAATATGTGATGTTGTAGAATTCTATGGATAAAAGATAAAATGGAAAGAAAGAAAGAGGTTAATGGATCAAGTAAATTTTATGTGAAACTAGTTTTGGAAAACTGCTACAATGATTTATATGGAAACTCAGTCAGGGGGATTTGAGGAAGTCACCCAACAATGATAACAAAAGTGGAATTTTTATAGTTAGGATATATGTTTGTTTGCTTGCTTGCTTGCTTTTCTGATGTTTTTTGTCTATGTCTGTGGATATGTTTGTTATAAATTTGGAAAATCTAATAATTTTATGGTGGGAAATAGAGTTTTGGGCAATATTATTATTATTGTTGTTGTTGTTGTTGTTGTTGTTGTTGTTGTTGTTGATATTGTTGGGGATAAGCAGTGTCCAGTGCACAGCGGAATGATGAAAAGTATGAGCCAACATGCTCTATACTACTTTATTTACAGTTCAAAGCTGGTAAGTTACAGAAAAACATCTTCCCTCTGCCGGAGCAGAGAAAGCGTCATCTCTCCTCTAAGGCACGGAGAGAATCACAAACTGAAACTGCAAAGAACAGTGAAAAACAGGAAAACAGTGTACGTCACATCCAGTCTCCCGTTCCCGTGGGAAACCCAACAGTACAGACTCTGTGGAATGTAAACAACCTGTCTCGTGACAAGCACTTCGCTGCACAGAGAAGAAAGCAGAAACCAACATCCTCCCCCTTTCTGTGAACATCTCTGGGCAGCGTGTTCGTACAATATCAGTACAAACCCAACTTCTGCACATAGGTACAGTGTTGATCCCTTGATACAATCTTGGACAATACATCAGCAGGAATTTGATTACCTGGCATATAGGACACCGTTACGAGTCCCTTCTGAATACGTTCCCTAGCATGTTGCAATTTCAATTGCAAGTGCTTCGTGCTTTGCTTACAACCTTCAGAATTCAGCAAAGCCAAACATGCTTTGTTGTCCTGGTAAACCTGGATTGGACATTTGACAGGAATTTTCATGTCTTTGCACAATTGTAACAACCATTCACAATCTTTAAGTGAATAAGACAGTGCATTCAGTTCAGCTTCACAAGTACTTAAGCTAACTGTTGTTTGCTTCTTGCATGACCAATCAAATAGACCCTGATTGTACATATAGCAAACTCCAGACGTACTTTTCCTGTCTGTAGTGTCACTTCCAAAACTTGCATCTGCAAATATCTCAAGACCACCAGACTTCTGATTGTTAAATCTCAGTCTGTAATGCATAGTGCCTTTCAAATACCGCGCTATGCGTTTCAGAGCTTTCCAATCCTTAACAGTAGGATTGTTGACTTGTCTGCTTAGCAAATTACAGCTAACAGCAATGTCTGGTCTTGAACATCTGGCAATGAAGTTTAGCTTGCCTAGCACACTTCTGTACAGTGTAGTGTCAGAAAATGCTTCTTCAGTGTCATCTACCTGATAACCTGTTATCATCGGTGTGTCTACAGGGTTAGCATCCATCAGGTTTAGTTTGCTTAACACATCAGCAATTTTCCGTGACTGGTGTACTAGAATGCTACCATCTTGATCTCTCTCTATTTCCAGAGATAGGTAGTTGTTTACCTCACCAAGATCTTTCATGTCAAAGTGCTCTTTCAGTTGAGCTAGGGCATTATTGTACATTGTGACATCTTTCCAAAAGAATAAAAGATCATCAACATAAAACAAACAATACAGTTTCTTTTGCCCCTCCTCTTTGACAAATACACATGGATCAGATTTCCCTTGCTTAAAACCTAGAGAAAACAATACTTCAGTGAGTTTTGTGTGCCAACACCGTGCACTTTGTTTGAGACCATAAAGGGACTTTTTCAGAGCACAAACAAATCCCTGTTTTACCTGTACGCCATCAGGTGGAAGCATATAAAGTGATTCACCTAGAGATCCGTACAGAAAAGCTGTATTCACATCATGGTGACTAATGTGTAGATTTTCCTCTGCAGCTAGCTTGAGCATAAGCCTAATGCTCTCATACCTCACTGTGGGTGAGTAGGTCTCGTGATAGTCTTCACCTGGTACCTGTGCAAAACCTCTGGCTACCAATCTGGCTTTGTGTCTGACTATCTTGCCATTTTGATCAGTCTTGGCTTTGAAGACCCATTTGCTTCCAAGCAGTTTCATTCCTGGAACTATTGGAACTAGGTCCCATGTTTTGTTCCTTTCCAAGGAATCAAGCTCAGCCTTCATGGCATTTAACCATGGCTCAGCTTCCTTTGAATCCAAATCCTGGATTTCTTGGAAACTTGAAGGTTCAAATACCTTCTTGGAGCTTTTAACAGCTGTTACTGCTACTTTGGCAAACTCATCAGCAAATCTCTTTGGAGGTCTGCCTTTTGTGGCTCTCTGTGACCTGCGAATTAGCCTTAAGTCTTCAACACTCTCCTCTTCCTTCTTAGGAGAAAAGTGACCTATTGTGAACAATGGTTCCTCCAATTCTTGATCAGAGCTTTCAGAGGGTCGCATAGAGGCTTTCGCACTCTTGAAATCCTCTGAATCATCTGATTCAGTTTCAGACTCAGAATCAGAACCTTCATCAGTGGGAGTGGGTTGTTGTGGTTGCTTTTGATTATCCTCAGTCTCATCACTGTCATCAGGATAACATTGGAAAATTCCCACATTCTCCCCCCACTTGGCATTGTACTCAACACTTCTTGTGAGCTTAATTTCCTTAGAGTCAGTCATCATTATTCTGTAAGACCCTTTCTGATAACCCAGAAAGATACCATGCAATCCACGCTTGTCTAACTTGGAGTTTTGTGGTGAGTGAACCCACATGTCCGAACCAAAAATTTTCATGTGTTTGATGTATGGCTTCTTGCCAAACATCTTCTCATAGGGGGTACAACCAATCGCTGAAGATAACCTGCAATTATAACTGTAAACAAAACACGGGAGAGATTCGGCCCAATAACTCTCTGGAAGATTTGCATCATGCAGCAAGGTTTTTAACCCTTGAAGCAATGTTTGATTTGCTCGTTCCGCAAGTCCATTCTGCCATGGCGAGCGAGGACTAGACAAATCGTGTTGAATTCCTTTCTCAGCCAGAAAAGCTTCAAACTGCTGAGAAGTGAATTCTCCCCCCCGGTCAGTGAAAAGAATTTTTATCTTCTTACCATGCACATTTCCCAACCAAGCACAGAATTCCTTGAACCTAGGAAAAGCCTCTGATTTCTGCTTGAGATTATACACAAAAATATACCTGGAAAATGCATCAATAAGAACCATGAAGTACCTATTCCCACCCAAAGAGGGCGCTAGTGGTCCAACCAAATCAGCATGAACAATTTGGTATGGTTCTGTAGCTTGCCTACCAGACACCTTACCTTTCGCAGCCATTTTCACCTTGTTTGCTGCGCATGCCTTGCACTTCATGTGGTACCTGCAGGGTTTAATAGTCATACCTTCAACCAAGGCAGGCATTTTAGATACTGCCTCAAAATGCAAATGACCAAATTTTCGATGAAAATCGTGAATACATTCTGCATGCAAACTTTTGTTAGAACCTGCAATGCAACAAGTGTCATCTTGCACAACATCATCATAATACAAAAGAAACAAACGATCAACAAATTCAGCATACAATTGATAATCATTTTTCTTGGTGATGATGCATCTATTGTTTTTAAAGGAAACGTCAATTTTCTTCTCAATCAGCTGTCCAACGCTGAGCAGATTATGTTTCGCGTCCGGCACATAAAGAACATCCTGTATCGATAAGTCCAAACTGTGAAGAACAACAGTTCCGTAGCCTTTACTGGGAATGGTGTGGTCATCCGCCTGGTGAATCGCACCTTCCTGCGGTGTAAAAGACACGAACAGTCGCTTATCGTTGCACATGTGATGTGTTGCCGCTGAATCAACAACGAAGAAAGATCTAGACGTCTTCTGGACCTCTGCAACCTCTGCAACCTTTGTAACCTTTGGAGCGTAGCGTGAGACCATTGCCTTGTGCTGCGTTGTCCTGGACACCGGACCTTTGCCTTTGCTCTGGCCTTTTCCACGCGATGAGCTTCCGCTGCGCTGCTCTGTCTTGGCCCTGGGATATTTGCATTCCCTCTGCATATGGCCTAGACGTCCACACGAGTAGCATTTCACTGTCTTCAAAGCTTTGGCGCCATCTGGTGGTTCCACTGCACTATGGGATGACGTCTGTGAAGACTCCCCCTTTCCCATGCAGCCAGCACCCCGCCGATCTGCTTCATTCTGAATCATGGCAGTATCACAAGCTACTGTGAGTTGAGCATTGGCTGATCAGTGGTATCAAATCCCCCACTTGCCTCATCCAGCCTTCTGCAGCTAGCCATCATGACTTTGGCACTTGCCTCTTGCATCATCTATGCTGGCTTAAATCAGACTGCTTTATACAAGCTGTGTCTGTGTACAGCTGCTTCAATCGAAAGGCAAATTCTAAACAGCCTCTGCCTTGCCTGAGCCTCTTTGCTTATCTGCAGCTGCTTCAAACTGCATTCCCAAAGGCAAGTTCAATAGCGAAAGTCCCCAAGTGCTTTCTCTATGTTGCCCTTTAATTCTTGCTGCGTCATGTCTGCAGCTGCTTTGAAACTGTAGCATTTGTAAAAGTTACTTTCACTTTCCCAGCCATCCAAGCCACTACGCTTGTGCCGTGGAAAACGGCTTTAAAAGTTCAAAGTCCAGCCATAAAGCCATTAATTAGAAGCTTGCAGGCTGCCCGGAGCAGTAGCACATACCTTCATCAATCATCTTGACGCGCAGAGCAGATACCGTGCGTTCCGTCTCTCTGCTGCTTTCCGATGCTTTGCCGGCACTTCGTTTCTTGCTCCTTTGTTCCTTTGCCAGGAGCCCGACTTCTGGAGTGCATCCTCAAAACACTGCATTTTTCTGGGCCCGAAACCAAATGTTGGGGATAAGCAGTGTCCAGTGCACAGCGGAATGATGAAAAGTATGAGCCAACATGCTCTATACTACTTTATTTACAGTTCAAAGCTGGTAAGTTACAGAAAAACATCTTCCCTCTGCCGGAGCAGAGAAAGCGTCATCTCTCCTCTAAGGCACGGAGAGAATCACAAACTGAAACTGCAAAGAACAGTGAAAAACAGGAAAACAGTGTACGTCACATCCAGTCTCCCATTCCCGTGGGAAACCCAACAGTACAGACTCTGTGGAATGTAAACAACCTGTCTCGTGACAAGCACTTCGCTGCACAGAGAAGAAAGCAGAAACCAACAGATATAACTAGTTCACAAGCATATAGGATACTGTGTGAATGGACATTGCAGCTCAAGGTACTGGTGATATTGCATAAGGTAGGGATGGGAAACCTTTGGCAATACTGCAATTTCCATCAGCCCAGACAAGCATGGCCAACGGTCAGGGATAATGGGAGCTGCAGTTCTGCAGCATCTGGATGGCTAAATGTTCTCCACATCTGGTTATAAGGAGGGTCTTCGAAAGATCTTCAGTGTTGATTCAATTTTTTTTCATCCGCTGAAACATATACGAGGGATATTATCAGACCTAGAAAATACTTCTAATCTTGCTGTTGGTAGAATCAATTTCTTCTTGCTCTGCTTATGTATGAAACATCCTTCCTCCATTACCCATAATGTCTCCACACCTTTCTCTTTCACTAGAGCTTTGTTTTGCTTAAAGCCATGGAATTTAGTGAATTAATTTGTAATTGAACAAAATCACAATTAGTTTAATCTGCATTTCATGTTTTCACAATATAGATGTATAGATTGCCCTCTCTGTTGAGGGGTGGTTTAGAAACAGAATGTTTAAACAATAAGATTGACTAAAAACGTGCGTATGTGTGTTCCCCTTAATTCATCAGCAGTTTTAAATTGCTTAAAATTAGTCTTAATACACATACTTCTAAAACCTGTAGCTGGCAAGCACTATCCTCAAAGCGGAATGTCACTATGATTTTGCCTACTGTTCCATATACATATACTGTATCCTCTAGGTTTCCCCCACTTAAAACTTTTGTGTTATATGCAAATTTATATAGTTTTAATCAAATAATTGATGGGTTGACTGAAGCTCAAACAATTCATCAATTAAGATTTTTCTAAAATTGGATGACAGCCATGCCTTTAATATCACTCCTAATAGCTAACAGCTGGTGAGTTCCGATAGGATTGTAACAAAAATGGAGCCACTGAGAAACAAAAGGGATATATCGGTATGCTTGGGAAGCTCCCAAGGTTTACAGAAGTACAGAAAAAGGGGGATGTAAATAGGCACCCCCACAGCACAATGAGAACTGAGGAAAAGGGGGGAGTAGGCAGCAATAGAAAACCAGAAAATGAAGCCAGGAAGAAAAGGAATTGAGTATTTTGGTGCAGGTCATGGCTGGCTGAAACTCTGAATGGGAACACTGCCACTGCAACTTTTGTTGTTGTTGGGGTTCCTATCTGTATAGGTCCCCACTGCTTTATTCTCAGTTTTGTCCTTCTTTTTTCTAGAGCTATATAAATTTCATCCACTCCTGCAGAAGGTTATTTAGGCTGAACTTGCTTATAAAATCATGAGTTTCAACCTGTTTTAAAGGTAAAGGTAAAGGGACCCCTGACCATTAGGTCCAGTCGTGACTGACTCTGGGGTTGCGGCGCTCATCTCGCTTTATTGGCTGAGGGAGCCGGCGTACAGCTTCCAGGTCATGTGGCCAGCATGACTAAGTCGCTTCTGGCGAACCAGAGCAACACACGGAAACGCCGTTTACCTTCCCACTGGAGCGGTATCTATTTATCTACTTGCACTTTTGACGTGCTTTCGAACTGCTAGGTTGGTAGGAGCAGAGACCGAGCAATGGGAGCTCACCCCATCGCGGGGATTCGAACCGCCAACCTTCGATCGGCAAGTCCTAGGCTCTGTGGTTTAACCCACAGCGCCACCCACGTCCCTTTCAACCTGTTTTACTGATACACTATTTATGTTTTGTAACTGATATCATTGATCTAGTTACAGGTAGGTAGCCGTGTTGGTCTGCTGTAGTAAAAAATAATAATAATAAAAAAATCCTTCCAGTAGCACCTTAGAGACCAAGTAAGTTTGTTATTGGTATGAGCTTTCATGTAGACGAAGGCTCATACCAATAACAAACTTAGTTGGTCTCTAAGGTGCTATTGGAAGGAATTTTTTTAATGATGTCATTGTGGTTGTTTTTATGGGTGTTATTATATGTACTATTATGTTTTCAAGTTGAGCACTGCCTTGTTACATTCTTTTATGAAAGTGAATTTTGTAGATACATTTTTAGGCATTTAAACAGGGCATATGAAATCATGGGTACCTGTTTCATTGGTCAAAAGTTGTTTGGTAAATTACTCTCACGAAATAGTAAGAACTGTTGTAACCTTGTGATGTAGAGGGATGCTGGCATGGTCCGGAGTAGCTCTTTAGTGTAAGTGTAAGAGTAAATTTTAAATACAGTGGTATCTTGGTTGTCGAACCTAATCTGTTCTGGGAGTCTGTTCAACTCCTGGAACCGTTCGAAAACCAAGGCGCAGCTTCCAATTGGCTGCAGGAGCTTCCTGCACTCAATTGGAAGCCATGGAAGCCACTTCAGATGTTTGGTTTCCAAAAAAGTTTTGCAAACCAGAACACTCAGTTTGGGAGTCAATTTGTTTGGGATCCAAGCCATTCGAGAACCAAGGTACCACTGTATATGTCTGCTACTTTTCTAGGCATAAGCAGCCTGCTATAAGTACTAGTTATTCAAAGACGTTCTGTGTATATTAACCTCACTAAAGGCATAATCTTCCTGATACAATGGCTTAATTTGATCTCCAGGCCACTGCTGATCGTTCGGCAAACAGAATAAAGGGTATGGGGCGATGCTATGTAGAGAATGGCGGCATCATTATATAAAAGGTCAAGATCATTATGTAGCAAAAATAAGGCATTCTAAAATGATGTGCATACTCTTATTCAATGACCTAATGCTTAATGAGCAGTCAATGCTTTGGGGATAATATTCGGGAAATGCATGTAATATATAACAACTGATTACTAAATGACTTCAATAATAGAATAATGAGATATACAAAAGCTCAGAGGTGATTGGTCCCCTTGGAAGTGTTGTTCATCTACAAGAAACTTCTGGGGAAGTCATCCTGTGGCTGGGGGTGTACTGTCATCAGTATGTTGATGACACACAGCTATACCTTTCATTTCTATCTTCAGATCCTAGGCAGCTTGTAGAAGTTACTGGATATTATCTTGGGGTGGATAAGGGCAGACAAACTGACATTTCTAGGTAAGAAACGGCCCTAAACTAGCCCTAAACGGCCTCGGTCCAGTATACCTGAAGGAGTGTCTCCACCCCCGGTTTGGCAGAGATGACGAGCAGAATCTGAGACCAGGGGAGAGAAACAGCAGAAGAAGATTGGAAAAAATTTAAAGACTATTTAAAGAAATATTGTAAAATTAATGAATGTTAAAATGACGTTGGATTAGAAAATAAGTGGTTATTAGTGGTAACGGTTAAGATAAAGAAAATAGATAACATTGTAACTAAGTTAAAAGCAAGGGAAGGATTTGCTGAGATATTCAGTTAAAAATTGGGATACAGAAAGGGGAGGTACGAGGAAGTCGGGAAAGTAAGTTATAAGAAAATAAGGGTTGAAATTATACGTGTTTTTTCTTTTTCTCTTTTTAGTTTTTTTCCCCTTATGTTTTTGTCTTTGTATGTTTTTGTTAAAATCTTTGAAATTTTAATAAAAATTTTATATAAAAAAAGGAGTGTCTCCACCCCCATCATTCTTCCCAGACATGGAGGTCCGGCACCGAGGGCCTTCTGGCGGTTCCCTCACTGCGAGAAGTGAGGTTACAGGGAACCAGGCAGAGGGCCTTCTCGGTAGTGGCACCTGCCCTGTGGAACTCCCTCCCACCAGATGTCAAAGAGGAAAACAACAACCATACTTTTAGACGACATCTGAAGGCAGCCCTATTTAGGGAAGTTTTTAATGTTTAATAGATTATTGTATTTTAATATTCTGTTGGAAGCCGCCCAGAGTGGCTGGGGAAACCCAGCCAGATGGGCGGGGTATAAATAATAAATTGTTATTATTGTTGTTGTTATCATCATTATTATTTAAGAAGGAGATGTTTGGGGTCAGGAGATCACTTACTCCAGAAGGTGATTTACAGCTAGTCAGTCTTCATCTTAGGGGTTCTCTATGTCAGGCTGCCTTCAGAGATAGCCTGAAAACTTCAACTGATACAAAATGCGGCCCTGAGATGCTTGGATTATGAAACAAGCCATTACTGCACCAGCTACTCTGGCTGCCAGTGCAGTTCAGGGTCCAGTTTATGTTAGTGGTTTTAATTTTTCGGTGGGAGGGAGATTTGGAGGCCAGCCTTCCTCTGCTAGGAGAAAGGTTCTCAACATTTGGTTTCATGCTTGCTTGCTTCTTTTCTTGAGCACAGGATAGGCAGTAGGGTGGGAAGTGAATGAATAACCTAGGCAACGTGGTGCCGTCCTCTGTTCCTCCACTGCGTTTGCCAAATTATCACAAAATATGCATCCTCCTGGCAAGGAATGCATGCACAAAAAATTCAAGAGCCCTTGAAAATCAGCATTCCCCTCCCTTTGCCCTAAATTGTGCTCATAATTGCAGATTCAACATCAATTTCTGCTGAGGAAAGTCTGGCCTTTCACTACTTCTAAAGAAACAAGCCAGTTTACAGAACACACGGCTAGCGACCTGCATGTGGATTAGCAGGTCCCAAACTGGGTTCTTGTTCAGGGAAAGCTGATTAAATTGGCCATTGAATTTCACCAGTTGCAAAACATGGAGGTCCCACTCAGGTGACAACCTCTCAGGGATTCCAAGGGATCTAATAGGAATTCTGATAATACTAGTAGAATTTCTCAGTGGTCAGTCATGTGTCCTTAGTTTAGCCTGCACATCTACTATTGTAAAGCATTTTAATGCTGTTGGCGCTTAAGTAATGGGTAGAAGGAGCACTTCAGAATTAAATCATACTAAAGATGCTGGGGAAGCTCATTATAGCCCACTGAGAATGTTATTTCTTCTGGCGTCATTTCATTTCAGCATGTTATTTTATACTTTAACCCTATTGGAAGCTAGCTAGTGTTTAATTATTCTTACATGAACTCTGTTATGTAAGAAAATGTAGCCATTAGCAGCTCCATTGTTGTAAAATCCCTACTCTCTGAATATGGAAGATATTTATTCACAGCTCTTGAATGAGCCTTGGGATTTGCTAAGCAGTCAATGTGTAGAGTTTTTGTTTCGCTTTATATGAAAGCCAGAATATTCCTTTCTCAAGCAATTTACTCAATTACACATTTACTGCTACCCAGTATTCCAAAGCTGTGTTTGATGTTAATAAAGCCCTAAAAATGAAGTCTAGGGTTTTGGAGGGGTGGGTGGGAGTGTAGTAGACATTGGGACGTTTGTCGCTGCTGCTGTGGTTTGCCCCCCGAGTCAAAATGAAGATGGGAGACAAAGGTTATGAAGACCATCTCTCAGAGAGCTGCAGCAATAAAGAACACAAGAAGTCAAATGTCTGTTCAGACTAAATGCTAAGAACTAGGTATGATGGAAGTTGCCTCTGACTCTTATATGGATGCCACCACTCCAGCTAGAGGCCTAGCACCTCAGAATGACAGGAGTGAGCCTAACCTTGCCAACTCACCATGAAGGTGAGTTGAGGGGTGACCCAAGCAAGAACACCCTATGACTTCTGGATGCCACCTCACCATCACCCTGTTAGTTTCTGTTCTTGCCACTGTGCAGCTGCTTGAAGTCACAAGACTCTGTTTACATTCCAGAGACCTTCAAGTCTCACGGGAGGGGAGACGGGATGTGACGTTAGTTGTTTCCTGTTTCCTTTGTTCCTTTGTTCGGTTGCTCTCTGCTTTCATAGAGAGAGGATGTCTTTTCTGACTGAGTAGCTTAGAAATAAAACTCTTTACAATGTAGCCCAAACCTCTTGTCTCTTTCCTGTGCTGGAAACTCTGCTGAATGGAACGTGCCTTGGAGCCTTATCAAAGGCTCAGGTCATTATAAATCGGGAGGGGATTCTGAAGACTTGGGGGAAGAAAATGAGCTTTATCAGCTTGGCCGAGCGGAGATCCCAACACACCCAACCTTCAGGCTGGTCAGCAATGTGAGGCAAGCTGGCAAGTGCCCATCCCCTGGGTTATCTGCAGAATTACCCCTTTGCATGGCAGCTCCTCACATAAGGGAATGCCACACAATCAGGAACGCTGTGTAACACATGCAGCCAATCACACAAGGAAGTTCCCATGCAGACAATCATTCTCAACACGCGGTCGTTGGAAGGTGGAGGTACCGCTGGTGATACCGTGCTTGAAATGAAATATCATTTGGCATCAAATACCTGTGTTTGTATGTATAGACACATAGATATGTAGAACCTGCAAAATGTATATGGATGATATTCGGACAATAATCAAGGACAGAATAGCCACCTGAAAAATATTGAACATTAACGTTTACAAAACAAAAGTTTTGAAGAGATTTTAGGAAGCAGATTAATGCCAACTCTAAAGAAGGGCTTGTCCACACTTACCTTTGCTCAAACATGTCTAGGCCCAGGTCAGAGCTTTCAAGATTTTTATCATTTTTTCTTCCCCCAGCACTTTCCCTGTGAAATCCTGCTCTTTACAGCTGAAAACAACTCAGTGGAAACCCAAATTGTCATTTGCCCCAGTTGAGCACAGAAGCTCAGGATTTCCTTGGGAAAGCGGTGGCTGCTTGGACATAGACCAGGACAGCATTTACTTGTGCTTGGAAAAAAAGAGCTGAAGTTAAGTGTAGATGAGAGCTAATACGGATATACTGTTGCCTGACAAAAATGCTTGTGAACTACTCAGAGAACACTTGGCGTATGCTATAAAAATATTAAGATGACAGGCTTGTTTTCCATTTCAGCCACTGCTTTTTATACAATGATACATTGCTTGAAAATGGAAGTATTTTTTTTTATTTATTTAGGACCTTGCCGCACTATTCCAGTGGAGAAATTTATGTCTGCATTATTGACTCACATTGAGTTACAAAGGACTGTGGCTTTCAAAAGAAATGCCATTCATTCGCGACAACAGAGAGAACTATTTTGTTGCTTATTTCTAGGTGTATTCGAAGACCTTGAATGGGGCGAGAGGGTAGCCACCAACGATTTGGAAGACTGGTTTCTCTTTTCTTTCTTTTTTAAGCAAAGATGATGGGAAGGAGGACAAAACACAATAATGTCATCTTGACACAGACCATTACCCGATACTTCCTGTAGAGATATAGAGCACAGCTGACCTATTGCCTCTTGGATGACTGCAATTGATATAAATATTTTATTTGCTGAGGCAGTATTGTCACATTGTGATCACATCTCAGTTGCAACGCGAGTGTCAATTTCCCCATCACTGGGGGAAATTGCATCACAGGAAATTATACTGAATTTGCTGATAGTTGTGGGATATAAAAATAAGTACAGCTGTGAATTCCTATGAGGTCAGCATTTGGGTACTACATCTAGAGGTTATCAGAGTAATATATGCCCTACCTATGCAACTCTTTTGGTCGGGGACTGGCTGCATTTCACATTGTTCTTTATATTCTTGATGCAGGTTAAATGTAGTTCCAGGAGCAATGAACAAGATCTTGTCTGGCTTGGGATTTCTTTCCCCTCTGATATGCTTATGGGGCATTGTTGTTGTTGTTGTTTAGTCGTTTAGTCGTGTCCGACTCTTCGTGACCCCATGGATCAGAGAACGCCAGGCACCTCTGTCCTCCACTGCCTCCCGCAGTTTGATCAAACTCATGCTGGTAGCTTTGAGAACACTGTCCAACCATCTCGTCCTCTGTCGCCCCCTTCTCCTTGTGCCCTCCATCTTTCCCAACATCAGGGTCTTCTCCAGGGAGTCTTCTCTTCTCATGAGGTGGCCAAAGTATTGGAGCCTCAGCTTCACGATCTCTCCTTCCAGTGAGCACTCAGGGCTGATTTCCTTCAGAATGGAGAGGTTTGATCTTCTTGCAGTCCATGGGACATCATTTTTTTGATGTTGAGCTTCAGACCATATTTTGCACTCTCCTCTTTCACGCTCATTAAAAGGTTCTTTAATTCCTCCTCACTTTTTGCCATCAAGGTTGTGTCATCTGCATATCTGAGGTTGTTGATATTTCTTCCGGCAATCTTAATTCCGGCTAGGGATTCATCCAGCCCAGCCTTTCTCATGATGAATTCTGTTAAATAAGCAGGGAGACAAAATACAGCCTTGTCGTACTCCTTTCCCAATTTTGAACCAATCAGTTGTTCCATATCCAGTTCTAACTGTAGCTTCTTGTTCCACATAGAGATTTCTCAGGAGACAGATGAGGTGATCAGGCACTCCCATTTCTTTAAGAACTTGCCATAGTTTGCCGTGGTCGACACAGTCAAAGGCATAGAGCCCCATAAGTTCCTGGGGGCAGATTGTCCCAGTCTTACTGTTTTTTTCGGAATCTCTGTAGAATTTCAAGTTGCATAGTCAGCTATCTCACATAGGACACCATGATGAAAGTCAGCACAATGAAATGTTATCTTGAATGAGGGGGGATTAAACACTTACTGGCCTGCGGGGTGATGCATTTATGCTTGGAAGCGTGAAATGTATTTATCCCTATATTAGCATTCACATCCAGAGATACTAGTTGGCATAGAAATTCTCCAGCACTATAAAGCTCAGCTATCCTGCTTGTCTTTGACCTCCTGTTGCAGTGAATTCCGTATGCTGACTGCAGCTTAGATAATTTTTGTGCGTTTGACAATACCTGACAGTTTGATTCCAATTTATATGCAAAGCATCAATCCAAACGTGATTTGAAACAATAGCATTTTCTATTTTCTGGGATAAAAACACACACACACAGGATTATAAACAGAAACACTGCCAGGCCTTTCAGAAAGAACAGTTTGGTTTCCAACCTGTTATTCCAGCAAGGTGACTTTGCTCTTGGATTAGTTAACACAAAGGCAGGGAATAGGAATTTGAAGAGCAAAAAAATAAAATTAAATAAAAACCAATAACCTTTTCTGCAATCTGCTCTATTTCATATTATAAGAAGTCACTTTTAGATATCTTCTGCTGTGCATGCAGCTCTTGAAAAGTCCAGACTTTCTTTACAGTGTCAAGCTGATGTGATCTTATGCTAAAACTCGGTTTGCTAATAGCTTGCCGCAATGTCTCTAGCTAATTGACAAATTTTGTTTTTTGCCAAAGCATTGGCCTGTATGTTTAATGTCAGAAGAGTAGCTAGCCTGGCTCTTCACTGGCGTCCTAATTCACATGCAGGTGTTGAACATGATCATTAACATGCTACATGTCATTCCCTTTGAATTATTGTTTTGTTTACAAAAGCTCTCAGATTCAAGAATACTGTGACCATTTGATGCCCAATGCTAATAGCATTTTCAGAATTCTTTTCTATATTTCCACTATAAGCCCAGTCCTATGGATGAGCTTCAACTTTGTCCCATGTTGTGTGGAACATCTCCGAGAGATGTGTCTAAACGTTCTGAAACTTTTTGGCTTTCCAGAAATGTTTGTGTAATAACATAGGCTACGTGTACAAATTCTACGTGGAAATGGAAATGCTAAGCAACCTGGCCTTGTTGAGTGCTTAATAATAATAATAATAATAATAATAATAATAATAATAATAATAAATTTTATTTATACCCCTCCCTCCCCAGCCAAGACTGGGCTCAGGGCGGCTAACAACCAATAATAAAAAGAAGCTGATTAAAATGCAACTTAAAAAACAAGATTAAAATACATTAAAACATTAAAATGCAGCCTCTTCACAGGAGGAGAAAGAAAAAAAGAAAGAGGGGGAGGGAATAAAATTGATTCTAAGCCAAAGGTCAGGCGGAACAACTCTGTCTTACAGGCCCTGCGGAAAGAAATCAGATCCCTCAGGGCCATGGTCTCATGAGATAGTTCATTCCACCAGGCTGGAGCCAGTGTTGAAAAGGCCCTGGCTCTGGTTGAGGCTAATCTAACTTCCTTAGGGCCAGGGACCTCTAGGGTGCGATTATTTATGGACCTTAAGGTCCTCTGTGGGACCTACTTAGACAAGTAGAGCAGCCACCCCTTTGCAGATGGCTCTTCCCAATGTGTGGACAGCTCTTAAAGGCCTGGAAAGACAATGTGTTTGCCCACAGTAATTCTGCAGTGCCCTTAACCTGGGTAGAAAGAGATCTGGGGCTCCTTCTTCTGGCAGTGACAGGTAAAAAGTACTCCGTTCCTCTAACATGTCCATACTGAGGTTAGCCATGAGTGGCAGCCCTTCTCATGAGGCCACCATATTCATGGTCTAAAGTTCTTACCGGCAGGGGAATTGATGAGTGGGAGAGGGACAGGGACGCATGGAAAGTGGAAGGCTTTAACAAATTATTTGCAAATAGGTAACATATTAGAGTTCCAGAAAACAAAGGCACCCAGGCTCCCAGGCTCTTGAGTCTATTTTGGGGTTCCTAAGTCTAGGGAGCCTGGTGCTTCAAGTCAGGGGTCAAGCTGTAGATCAGATGCAGAACATCTAGGTTGCACTCAGAAGGTCCCTATTTAACCAGGCAACTGATGGCTGAAACATGCATTTCCTGGCAACCTTGAAATTATTAGCTGTGAGGGCATGTGCTTGTTTCACATAGAGTCGTATCTTGGATCTCAAACGCCTTGGCTCCCAAACAAATCGGCTCCCAAACAAACAAACCCGGAAGTGAGTGTTCTGGTTTCCAAACGATTTTCAGAAGCCGAACGTCCAGCACAGCTTCCACGACTTCCGATTGGCTGCAGGACGCTCCTGCAGCCAATCAGAAGCCGCGCCTTGGTTTTCAAGCAGTTCTGGGAGTCGAGCAGACTCCAGGAATGCATTCTGTTCGAGAACCAAGAAACAACTCTACTCTTATAGGTTCTCGATGTTATTAAATGTTTTTAGATGCTGTTAGAATGTTTAAAATGTTTTCAGGTGGTTTTCTTATTTCATTTTAAATTGCATTGTTGCATACTTTGGTGTTTGCTATCCATTGGAACAAAGGGTTTTAAAGAATTAATTAATGTTTGAAATATTGACCCACATTCAGAAAGATGGAAAAATGTGGCCATGGTGTATCATATATAGGGTATATTTAACTACAGCATCACAACCTGGGAATATGCTTGGTGCTGGGTTACTCTTTATATATATATATATATATATATAAAGAGAATATATTTCAGTTTCTGTTTAGATTGGATTTTTTCCCTTTCAGTTATGAAATATTGCAAAACCTAAGGGATATATTTAATAAACCAAAAGACAGAGCCATCCATGTACCACTCTCAGACTATTTATTAACTGTCTTCTGAAGCAGTTTGAATGTTCTATAATAAAACTCTTACTTAGCCATTCTTTCTGTTTCCCTGGCAGGTCACACTGAAAGGTAAAGGTAAAGGACCCCTGGACGGTTAAGTCCAGCCAAAGTCGACTATGGGGTTGTGACACTCATCTTGCTTTCAGGCTGAGGGAGCCGGCATTTGTCCACAGACAGCTTTCCAGGTCATGTGGCCAGCAGGACTAAACCGCTTCTGGTGCAACGGGACACCGTAACAGAAACCAGAGAGCACGGAAATGCTGTTTACCTTCCCGCCACAGCAGTACCTATTTATTTACTTGCACTGGCATGCTTTCGAACTGCTAGGTAGGCAGGAGCTGGGTCAGAGCAACAGGAGCTCACCCCCTTGTGCAGATTCGAACCGCCAACCTTCTGATCAGCAAGCCCAAGAGGCTAAGTGGTTTAGACCACAGTGCCACCCGTATCCTGCCACCCGCAGGTCACACTAACCATATACCCATCCCTGTGCCTCTACGCTGCATACAATCATTATTATGGGGCAGATTCTCCCAAGCTAAAGCCACTGATTTGAATGTAAGATGATGATTATGGCTAGAATCCTGTGTATGATGATCTGGCAGAAAGCCACACTCAACACAGTGCAATTTACTTCTGTGTCAGCATGGATAGGGGTTGTGCTGTAACCTTCCCACTGAAATCAGTATGGAATTAGAGATGCTTGAATCGAGAGAGAGAGAGAGAGAGAGAGAGAGAGAGAGAGAGAGAGAGAGAGAGAGAGAGAGAGAGAGAATGAGAATATTATAATAGCATGCCATATTTTGTATATTTTGGTGCATGCACTCTGGAGTTGCCCATTAGTGCAGCCTCTCTGTCTTGAAGTGACTGTAGAAGCAGGTACATTATCCACACACCTGGGGCACTAACTTTTGAAACCCTTATTTTGGGGTACAATTTAGGGAGGGGTAGAGAACACTTTTAATGACAAACCTAGACAGCATCTTAAAGAGTAGAGACATCTCCTTGTCAACAAAGGTCCGTATAATAAAAGCTATGGTTTTCCCAGTAGTGATGTATGGAAGTGAAAGCTGGACCATAAAGAAGGCTGATTGCCGAAGAATTGATGCTTTTGAATTATGGTCCTGGAGGAGACTCTTGAGAGTCCCATGGACTGCAAGAAGATCAAACCTCTCCATTCTGAAGGAAATCAGCCCTGAGTGTTCACTGGAAGGACAGATCCTGAAGCTGAGATTCCAATACTTTGGCCACCTCATGAGAAGAGAAGACTCCCTGGAAAAGACCCTGATGCTGGGAAAGATGGAGGGCACAAGGAGAAGGGGATGACAGAGGACAAGATGGTTGGATAGTGTTCTCGAGGCTACCAGCATGAGTTTGACCAAACTGCAGGAGGCAGTGGAAGACAGGAGTGCCTGGCGTGCTCTGGTCCATGGGGTCATGAAGAGTCGGACATGACTAAACGACTAAACAACAACAGAGAACACTTTTAAGCCCAATGGTCACTTTTCCTTGTGTTCCCATGTTCGGGGGCCACAGTGAGGGTGTCTTTGTCCCCCAGTAAATGAAATAGCCAATAGAGTTTTTGTGGCAACTCTCTCACACACAAATCATTTAAAACTTTCCTTATAATAAAGGGCAGAGGCCATGTTGACTTATATATTGAGCAGATGCATCAGAAAGATATAATTCTGCTTCAAAGAGCTTGTAGTGTGCTTTATTTCTGACACTTTAATACTGCTTTACTAATACTTTGATACTAGTTGTGGAATTTCTATGAAGAATATAAATACAATAATTCTAGATAAACAGAGGATAAACTTTACTCTGCAATTTATAGTAATCCTATATTCTTAAAGGATAAGATTTTCTTTGGCAATATGGTGCGATCAATCACTCAAGTTCTGACAGTTTTCTGTTAGTAACTTCTAACTATCTCCTAAGATCTATTTAGATGTGGACTGTAAAAATGAACAACAGGCAGGATGATTGACAACCAAATATGGACAAAAATCCATATTGCTTGGAGGGAAATCAGAATTCAGTATATAGTATCTGGGAGGAAATTCAAGAAAAGCATGATGCTGAAACATACTGCCCATTATGTATGCTGCTGCTTCCTTTTTTTTGAAATACCAGTGATGTACATCAAAATCATAAGGGCAGCACTTTAAAACATACTTTGTAAGTGTTGCTGTTATTTATTAGCTTATTTTAAATACTATAAAGAAATGAATTCATTGTTGCCTGCTATTCCTATTGTCAGGACTGCCTCCAGGTCCCAGCTCACAGAGGACCAACGCCCAGTTGATTTAATGTACAAAAGTCTTTATTGAAGTTTAGTTTCCATTTCAAACCCCAGAGCGTGCAGCCCTACGTCTTGACTTCAGATCGGCGAAGTCCCCTCTGAATCACTACCCCTTCCGCACCAGTTTAAGATCATAGCCCGGCTCCACCTCCTTCGCTGTTCCTTCCTCCGCTGGGTCCTTCTGCCCCCTGGGGTTTCCTCCTTCCTGGACTCGTCTGACGCTGACCCTCCTGAGTCTTGCCCTTCCTTCCGGCGGGCTTTAGGACCTGGCTCCCCATCCGGGCTACCTGCTGTGCCGCTCGCCTGTACATTTGAACTTGGCGCGTGCGCCCAGCCGGTAACCTTCCTCCTGACCCTTCCCCCGCTCTCCGATGTGGGCGTGGTCAACCCTGACTCATCTCCTCTCGCTGGTGGCGAGAACACTGTTCCCGATTCCTGGGACTCCTCCCCCCTACTGTGCTCTGGTGGGGAAGCTGGTCCTGATTTCCAGCTGCTGCTCAAGGAGTCCTCGCTGGCCCATTCCTTCTGGGGCTTCCCCTTTGGCACCCCCCTCGCCCTGGCCATGGGCGCTCCCTTCTGTGAGTCTTCCGATTCGCTGGTGAGACTCGTGGAATCTCTCTGACCACTGTCACTGCCTACTCCCCCCTCGGATTCCTCCTCCTCGCTCTCCATTTGCTCCCTCTCCTGTGTCTCTGCTCCTGAACCCCTGACACCTATGTTCATTTTAGAAGGGATTTCACTAAATTGCCTTTTTTAAAAACGAAAAAAAAAGAACTACAAATGAAAGACTCTCAAGTTATATGTACATAGAGATTGGTGAGAATCTCCTACATATTTTTATGAGCTGTATTTTTTAAAAAAATATAATGGGATAATATTTGTCCAGAGAGCTTCCATTTGTAAAAGCACCAAACTCATATTTGCCCTTCTTTTTTCCTGAATTGCAATGCAAACTGAGCTGATCTCCACCTCCTAGAGCAGGGGTCAGCAACCTTTTTCAGCCGTGGCGTGGGCTGGCCCACCGTCCCTCAGACCATGTGGTGGGCTGGACTATATTTTTGGGGGGAAATGAACGAATTCCTATGCCCCACAAATAACTCAGAGATGAATTTTAAATAAAAGCACACATTCTACTCATGTAAAAACACCAGGCAGGCCCCACAAATACCCCAAAGATGCATTTTAAATAAAAGGACACATTCTACTCATGTAAAAACACGCTGATTCCTGGACCATCAGCTGGCCAGATTGAGAAGGCAATTGGGCTGGATCCAGCCCCCGGACCTTAGGTTGCCTACCCCTGTCCTAGACTTATATCTTGTTCAAAGGTACGGCAAGAGGAAATCAAACTAAACCATATCTTACATTTCCTTTCTAGATTATTTGGAGGATAGCTAATACTATACTAATAGTGTAGTCTTTGTCCAATTGTAGCTCCTAGTGTAGCCAGAATGGCACCAGTCATACACAAGGAATCTCTAGCTCTGCAGAAGCACACTGTCCAGAGATCACAGGATGTTAACAGTGGTACCAAATGCACTATTATACATTTAAATCAGTATCACAGTATCACACCACTTTAAATAGTCATAGCTTCCCCAAAAACCCCCTGAGCACTGTAGTTTGTTAAGGATGCTTAGAGTTGTTAGGCGAGCACTACTCTCCTAACAAAACTTAAATGGGACCTGACTGTTGTGGGGGGTGGGAATGTTCAGGGAGGCAGAAGAGGATATATTGTTTGATGATATCCTTCCTAACTTGCGTTAGCAGAATTTAAACATTCCCCTTTAAATGCACAGGGTTTGCTTGTTGCAGGCTCATCTGAGCATCTCTATACAGTGGTACCTCAGGTTACAGATGTTTCAGGTTACAGACTCTGCTTAGCCCAGGTTAGGAACAGTTTCAGGTTAAGAACGGACCTCCGGAATGAATTAAGCAAGCACCTGTTTTTAATCACTTCAGCTTCCTGAAGCATAGGTCTGAAGCAATGGTGGTGCCATTTAAAATGCATGTTGTAAAACTCTGTTGACCATAACTTGATCCTAGTTACTCAAATCTCTGCTTGTATTTGTCTCCCACACAAATAGAAAAAAAATAATAATCCCCTTTTCACCATTGCCTGATTACATTTCCAAATATACACAGATAAGGTCACTTAAGTTATTCCATAAAAATGATAGTAAATTTCTAAGTACACCTGTGTGGCATGAATCCAGTTTCCCCCCAGCTGTCTGACTTACTATACACTACAAACAAAATCACCAGTCTTAAGAAATAGGAATGAGTCGCTGCTCCACAGGTTAGCAAGTTATTATGACCTTTTGTAACCTGTCACATCAATGTTTTTTGTCTGTACTGAAATGAGGGGGAGAAATAATTCCTATGACTTCTGCTTTCTAGATAATTTTACAACATCAGAAAGGATCGCATGGCAGAGGCAGGAAGGCGATTTCAGCTCAGGGAGACGATGGGTACCACAACCTTTACATTCACCACTCATCAATCTAGGTCAGGGGTCGGCAAATTAAGGTCCACAGGCCGGATCAGGCCCAATTGCCTCCAGGATCCAGCCCACGGACTGACCCTCCTCCACGAAAATAGCTGTTTACTTGGCCGTTTTCCTACGTCGTGAAGGCTGAAATTTCAATTCAGTGGAGTAGGGTCAAGATATTAACTGGCAGGCATTTTCAAAAAAAAAAAAAAGTTTTTTATGAACCGCCCTAGTGACCAGTTCTGGGTGCCACAATTTGAGAAGGATATTGAGAAGGTGGAACACGCACTGGGGAGGACAAGCTAGATGACCAAGGGTTTGGACAGCAAGGCTTATTTGGAACAGTCGAAGGAGTTGGGTATATTTAGCCTGGAAAAGAGGAGACTGTGAGGAGATATGATAGCCACCTTCTAATGCCAAAAAGTCTGTCAAATGGAGCAAGCTTGTTTTCTCCTGCTCTGTAAGCTGGGTCCCAAACCAATGGCTTCAAGTCACAAGAAATGAAATTCTGACTAAACATCAGGAGGAACATTCTAACAGTAGGAGCTGTTCAACAGTGAAACAGACTCCCTTGAGAGGTGATGGACTCTCATTCATTTCAGGTTTTTAAGACGATTGGATGGCCATCTGTCATGGATGCTTGTAAGTTGAGATACTTGCAGTGCAGGGGATTGGACTAGAAGACCCTCAGGGTTCTTTCCAACTCTTCAATTCTTTGATTCTACATATCAGTGGTAAAATAAGGAGAGAAATCATTCATTCATTCTTTCTCAATGAGAAGTTAAAATTCTCCTGGCCACAAAGTCCAGGTACAGGGATGATAAAGACGTTCTTGTTACAGGTCTGCTTCAAATATATTAGATTATTTGTATTTGTTTCTTATATTTGTTTTCTAGCAATTATTACGATGCACTTTTCAATGTACTCTTGGGCCCTACCACCACTTATAAGGTTGAAGAAAGGGAACACATATAATCTACAATCCAGAAGTCAAAGAAGCACAGTTAATCCATGGCAGTGTACACTCCCTCCACCCCAAGGTTTAACTTTTCTCTCTATCTGTGCATTTTTTCCAAATTCCAATCTGTTTCTGAGTTCCTCTGTTCACTTTCCAATTCTGTCTTAATTCAACTTAAAAAGAGCCATCTCCTCACACACTTTTGGCTGAAGTGGGTGAAATTTACAGGCACGTGAATCTCTCCAGAGTGGATTTTTTGTTGTTGTTGTTTGGTCATTTAGTTGTGTCCGACTCTTCGTGACCCCATGGACCAGAGCACACCAGGCACTTCTGTCTTCCACTGCCTCCCGCAGTTTGGTCAAACTCATGCTGGTAGCTTCGAGAACACTATCCAACCATCTTGTCCTCTGTCGTCCCCTTCTCCTTGTGCCCTCCATCTTTCCCAGCATCAGGGTCTTTTCCAGGGAGTCTTCTCTTCTCATGAGGTGGCCAAAGTATTGGAGCCTCAGTTTCAGGATCTGTCCTTCCAGTGAGCACTCAGGGCTGATTTCCTTCAGAATGGATAGGTTTGTTCTTCTTGCAGTCCATGGGACTTCTTGCAGTCCATGGGACTCTCAAGAGTCTCCTCCAGCTCCATATAAACTTTGCAGCTTCCCACCAACCTTTCTTTGTGTCCTCCGATAGGCCTTAAGCTTTCACAATATGAAACTCTCTTGAAGGATTCCTGTAGAGTTCTGAAGAGTTCCGGACTTTTTGCTTGCTTCCTTGCTTGTTACAGCAAAACAGCAAAGGATATTTTTAAAACTTAAATGAAGCTTTTAGCTTAAAAAAAAAAAAACCACACCTACCGCTCTGCAGCTGTGCTTTAATAACAACAACAATAAAAAGCCCAATCCAGATCTATTCAGTGCTCAGCAGGTAATATTTTGCATTTTGCAGTCACTTCTTGCAAAGCCCTTAGTCCTAGTGGAACACAAATATATATAGGTAAATTTAGAGCTTTACAGACAGAGAATGATATAGAAATAGTGCGACAGTAACAGGAAGGTTTCTGGGGCTCCTGATCCAACTCGGGGTTACTGACAGTATTTATTTATTTATTTATTACTCAGGGGAAGTGCAGGCCCCTGAATAATCCCTATTTGCTTTGTTATCTGTGCTCTTCTCATAGCTCCACCTCTCATTTACTTTGATTAATTCAGTGGGGTTAAAGTACACTTCAATCTCTGGTGAATGTTAACCATTATCTCTGATGTGCAACCATCCTTTGGGAGTTTTATTCAAAACTTTCATTTCTATTCAATAAGCCATGCTTGTAAACAAATATCCATTGGATTGGACCCTAAATGCAATTCTCCTGTGCACACTTTCCTGAGATTAACTGTCATCGAACCCTGCAGGACCCATTGCAGGATTACTTCTGAGTAGGTGTTTTTAGGTATGTCCTGTAATTTGAATTACTAGTTGAGACTGCATTGTGTTAGCGTTTTATTTCAACCAAACACTGATTAATTGGTTAATATGGCTGAACTACTCTGCACTAAAGACACCAGGAGCTTGAGGCATATTAACTTTAAAGCTGCTCCCATGATAGTCATTGTACATAATAGAGAGAGAAACTGCATCCCAACAACATTTTTTCTTTGTAGATAGAGGGGACAAGGGTGTAATTCTATATTGCCTTGTATTGTATTAACGTGAGTGTTTTGCTTATATATGAGCAGTTAGAGACGTATCATTCCAATAAAGCAAGGTTTCATTTCCTAACTTAACTACGGAGACAAAGCTTCTGTTTTAAAATTGAATATGTCATTCAAAGTGTTTTCCTCCTAGGTATTTATTTCTAAAGCATAAAGAAGTGGAGAGACATTAAATATTTTTATACTACTTGAAAAGGAGAGGGGATCTGTTTGCCGTTTAAATACACTTACTGTGCCTCATCCTTCTTACACCATTTTAATATCTTTTTGGTTGGATCTGCCAAGTGGCTAGGACCTCTGACTGTAAGCTGCTTCAGAAATGGACATAGGTGACATAACAGTTATTACTTTTTATCCGCCTTTGTGTCTGATTTACACATGCATGTATATCAGTTGATATACCTGAATGTACACATTCACTCTATGGGAACTTGTTGCATGTGAGGTTATATCTGGCAGCATAGAAAGTTCTATCTGTTGTCTGAGGTAGGTGGTTTCATTCACACATGCAGGTCATCACTTGATGTAGCCATCAACTAGCAAGCAAGCATACATGACCGCAGCAGCCTTTAAAGGGTTCTGATCTCATGAGTTCTTCAGTCACCATTTTGGGGTTCTGTGCATGTGCAGGGCCATCTAGAGAAACATCGAAAGCTCTAGATGGAGATTTGGTGGCGCCGGCTTCCTTCATCAGGAATCTCAGAACGTGAGGGGAGCAGCTTCTTGCTCAAGTCATCTTCAAATCACCTTAAAAGCACCACCTCTGGGATGCAATTGTGTACCAACTTACTTAGGAGTAAGGACCACTGAATTCAATAGGATACACTTGTAAATATCTATATCTATATCTATATCATCTATATCTATATCTATATCTATCTATATCTATATCTATATCTATATCATCTATATCTATATCTATATCTATATCTATATCTATATCATCTATATCTATATCTATATATAGAATGGCACTGTTTGGGAGATTTTTCGCATAATATGCAGTAGTGGTGGGTCCCTGTGTTGTGAAGACACACTTGGCTGAATTCCATGGCATTATTATGAAAGAGATCCTTCGTGTTCAAAGATCCTTCGTTTGATGGTGAAGATCTCTTCAGTTCCAAGATCGGTGTCATCTGAGGGGGGAGGTCATCTGAAGCATTTTTATTAGTTATATTGGCGCACACACACCCTTCACCATCGTGAGAAAACCCCTTAAGCCTCGGTCCTGTATACCTGAAGAAGCGTCTCCATCCCCATCGTTCAGCCTGGACACTGAGATCCAGCATTGAGGGCCTTCTGGCGGTTCCCTCACTGCAAGAAATGTGGTTACAGGGAACCAGACAGAAGGCCTTCTCCGTAGTGGCGCCTGCTCTGTGGAACGCCCTCCCAAGCAGCTAACTTATCTTTAAAAGACATCTGAAGGCAGCCCTGTTTAGGGAAGTTTTTAATATTTAATGCTGCATTGCTTTTAACACTTGATTGGGAGCCGCCCAGAGTGGCTGGGGAGACTCAGCCAGATGGGCGGGGTATAAATATTTATGTATGTATGTATGTATGTATGTATGTGGGACGCGGGTGGCGCTGTGGGTTAAAGCCTCAGCGCCTAGGGCTTGCCGATCGAAAGGTCGGTGGTTCGAATCCCCGCGGCGGGGTGCGCTCCCGTCGTTCGGTCCCAGCACCTGCCAATCTAGCAGTTCGAAAGCACCCCCAGGTGCAAGTAGATAAATAGGGACCGCTTACTGGCGGGAAGGTAAACGGCGTTTCCGTGTGCTGCGCTGGCTCACCAGATGCAGCTTTGTCACGCTGGCCACGTGACCCGGAAGTGTCTTCGGACAGCGCTGGCCCCTGGCCTCTTAAGTGAGATGGGCGCACAACCCCAGAGTCTGGCAAGACTGGCCCGTACGGGCAGGGGTACCTTTACCTGTACCTTTACCTATGTATGTATGTATGTTGGTAGATTTACAAAAAGAAAAACACACACACATAAATAAATTTAGAAAGTGGAAAGATTAAATGCACAAAGCAATTAATAAAATAAAATAAAGACTCCTTGTGCTCTTCCCTTTCTTCCCACCCAGGGGAGTCCTGCCCTCTGTCTGCCCGTCAGAGCTGGCACATCATGTGAGGCTAGGCCTTGGCAGCAGCAACATCCCCTCCTCCTCTCACTTCTCCTCCTCACTCACTCTCCAGTAGCTGCTATGAGCCGCCCAAGATAGGTGGTTGGCAGCAGCCATGGAAAAGTCATGGAGAGGCAACAAGATGCTCATTTTCCAGCTGCCACTGCCGCCCAAGGAAGGCACCAGCACATCCTCCTCCCTGGGCTCAGAGGCAGTGCTGCTGGGTAAAATAGGGACATTCCACAACAACAACAACAACAACAACAACAACAACAACAACAACAACAACAACAACAACAACATACTTATACCCCGGCCATTTGGTTGGACCTCCCCATCCACTCTGGGCAGCCCCCAACAGAATATTAAAAACACACTAAAACATCAAACATTAAAAACTTCCTTAAACAGGGCAGCCTTCAGATGTTTTTAAAAGTCAGATAGTTGCTTATTTCCTTGACATCTGATGGGAGGGCTTTCCACAGTGGGCGCCACTACCAAGAAGGCCCTCTGCCTGGTTCTCTGAAACCTCACTTCTCGCAGTGAGAGAACCACCAGAAGGCATTTGGAGCTGGACCTCAGTGTCCAGGCTGAAGGATGGTGGTGGAGACGCTCCTTCAGGTCTACTGGGCTTTAAAGGTCAGCACCAACACTTTGAATTGTGCTCAGAAATGTACTAGGAGCCAATGAAGGTGTTTCCAGACTGGTGTTATATTGTCTCGGAGGCCATAAACCGGGATGGGTTTCGTAATTCCTGGACCATCCCTACAAAATAGGGACAGTTGGAGGGTATAAATCACTTCCCCTTCTGGGAGCAAATTCCATAGATTAACTGTACACATCTCTCACCCTGTCAACTCAGCATACATTAATTTCAGTGGAGCTTCTGAAAACAGAGTGCTTTGAAGGCTACAGTCCATGAGCACTACTGGGAATTCTATTGAAGGGTGTGGTATAATAAACCCCTTAAATAATAAATTCTAATATTGTGCCAAGTATCTCATATGCCCATATATCTGTTTACTTATTGCAGATAAGTTTTGCAGGCAGGGCATTCCCTGAGTCACATTTTTGGCTAGTGCTTTAAAGTTCTGTACAGAACACTAAACAGTATTTTAACTGTTAATGGACACAGGAGGACTGTTTTAGGCAGTTCCTCAACACTTCACAGATCAGCAAAGAAGCAAAATGTTTTGGATCAGTTCTTCAGTTGATTAATTGTGCCAAGGATTTTATGAAACTCATTTAGCCCTGATATATGTCTCATCTATTGAGGCTGGTAACAATTACCTGAATTAATTGCACAAGTATATGATCCTACCAGAATATGGTCATTAACAAACAAGGTAATTTATCATTTGGCTGTACTCAGAAATACGAGACCTAATTTTTGTTTAAATTCAGTTAAGTGTTACATATAGAGACATGCATACACAACAAACAGTAAGGTATGTCATTTTAATTGAATAGTATTTCACAGAATAGCACAATTTAAACCGGATAAGGTGTATTGATTTTACTGTGATTTCATTGCAGAGTTTCCATCAGATTACTACAGTGGATTTCATGACAGGCATGGAAGGTTCTACACAGGAACGGTGGGTGGTGGGAATAGCCTTAGAAATTTTTGAATTGAATTAATCTCATTAACAAAATTTCTAGCAAATTTCTCAGAAGCATTTTACACATTTCTCGTTATCACTAGATTTTGGAACAGTGAAACCCAAGGTGAATATGGATGGTCCTGTCCAGATTTTTAAAATGGAGCAATTTCAGCGGCAAAATGTTAATAAACTAGCAAAGGAATGTTTGATAAAATTAGTGACACTTCTCAGGGCACGTATACTTAAATTGGATATTCCAGAGACAGTAGTTTTTAACTGTAGGCAGTAGAAGTAATTAAATTTTAAATACCTAAAATTTCATTGCATTAGGCTGATCTGTTCCATTGAACTCAATGGGGATTACTCCTGAGGAGAAAAATATAGGATTACAGTGCATACTATTAGTTGGCTGAGATACCCTGTTCTAGCTTTTCAGATTACACACAGCTACTGCCAACCTCACAGAGGATCCTAGGTGGAATTGCCTCTCGTATGAATTGATATTTTATGTGGTGATCAACCCTTGATAATTTTGATTAGCCCTTTCTGAACCTTTTCCAACTCTACGATATCCTTTCTGAGGCTAGGCAACTTGTAACATGTTTTACTGTTACTCATGTTATACTTGCATATAAGTGAATATTCATATACACGAATCTGCACGAATATTCACACAGAATATGTTAGATACGTATCAACCCAAAATTCTTCACACTCTTTAAGTATGGTTTTGCTTTTTCTGGTGGAATATGCTGAAATGGCAAAGTTAACTGAAAGGCTTAGAGACAAGGACAATAGAGATTTTTAAAAAGACTGGGAACCATTTATGTCATACCCACAGAAACAATGTAAAGAAATGGACTCACTAGCAGGATTTGAGTAAACACTTACACTTACTTTATTTAAAAAATTCAATATTAAGATACAATAAAGGAAGCAGGAGAAGTTATTATGTAAAAAACCAGAAGAAAGAGGAGGTTGAGAGAAGTTATGGAGGGGAGGGGGAGATCTGGGAATTGCATTTTTTGTTGCTTGATATGTTATTATTATGATAAAAATATAAAACTCAATACAATTATTTAAACAATAATAATTATTATGGTTTTGCTAATCTCATTGATTTCCATGGTGGGTGAGAAAATTCCACAGTGATTTAATGACCGCTCCCCACATCAAATGGGCACCTTTTGCATGGTTGCGTGCAGTCCCCCCCCGGATCCTATGGGGCTCCCGGCCATATAGCCTGGCTTCGCCCTCCCTAGGCTGGATATCTGGAGGTCTCTGCCTACCTCAAAAAGTTACCCAATCCCACCTGGGGAGGCGTTGCCAGGGGACCAGGCCAGGTAGGGGGAGGGACCGCCATACCCACACAATAGAGGGTGGATCTTACCTGGGAATCATGTAATTGTTTTAGAAAAAGTAGAGGCTTGGAGGTCAATAGGATGGCCACTACGTATGTTCTGCCTAGGAACCCAGCTGTGAAAACCTAGTTCAGCTTTGTTCATCATATTGAAATGGGGCTCACTTGCGGAAATAGATGCAAAGTTAACTATCTCTTGCGAACATTGTTTACCGGTTCTCTTATTATGAAGAAATGTATCAGCCCATGGATCACTAGCTGTCAAAGAGGCAGCATGAGTAATGACACATTTTGGGAGCTTTGATTAAGATAATCATCTAGTCAAGCTGTAATATATGATAATATCAGAGCACCTAGAATCCATATCTTAGGAAGTCACCTTCATATTTTGGGCCAATATTCAAGCCTCCTGCAAACTGGCTGTGACTCCTATGATGGATTAAATGGTGTTGCAGCTCCATATTCATAACATCAACAATTTTCCTTATAACAGTTCTTTACTGTGGCAGCATTTGGCTTGGGGAATCATATATTGCTATCTTAAGAACTGAGGGAACTGTGGCTCATTTTCACTTTGAACCCCATTCCCAAGCATACAGATGGTGGAATCCCCATAATACTTAGAAATCTAGGTGTCAGGGAACTGACATCAGAGCGAGAGGCGGAGGCAGGGCTCCAGAGCGATGCCGGAGAGGGGACCAGCAGGGGGGAAGGAATTCAGCGCAACACTAGTAGAGAAGGGAGGGAGATGGAGGAATTGGAGACTGGTCTCCAAGACCCTGCATCAGAGACTAGTGGAGAGAGCGCTGGCACACCCCTGCCTTCCCCTTACTTGCGCAGATGATTTATGCTGGAAAAGGTTCAAGAAACGCCCACTGACAGATTCTGCAAGCGACTGACCGGCCACGGAGTGTGGGCTGTCAGCCAAGGCATGGTGAACCAGGCAATCGGACACAACTAGCAAGCAACATACGCACAAGTAACCCCTTACAACCATTACACTAGGTTTCTGCCTTGCTGTGTGAATGCACTGGATCAAACAAAATCATCCCTTTGCACAAGAACTCCCACTTGTGCAATTAAACTTCCCCTATTTGGGGCGGTGCAGGAGCATACAGGGAGAAAAGAACTGTGTAGTTGTGTAGAAAAGAGAATTCCAGCAGGTATCCTTGTATGAGTGGTGCATAAATTTTGTGAAATAAATAAACAAATAAGTATAATTTGTCCATTCCAAAACAATGCAAGACACAAAACGGAACTATCCCTTGAAATTCATACCCTCCAAATATTGCAGTGTGGTTGTCCAGACTCATAATACGTACAAAAATACATTGAAAACATGATATCAAGGGAAATTGCTTTGGAAAAATGTGTATATTATATAAAATCACATACAAACATGTGTGCATTAGGGGAAATTTGCCCAAGAACGGTGATAAATTTTCAGAAGGACGTTTTGGAAAAACATAATAATCACAAACTGATGTGGAAATGTGGAACACTGAATGTAAGGTTGGAAAATGAAAAAGGGAAAGAAACCAAAATGTATTCACTGTGTTTTTCGCTCCATAAGATGCACCTAGTTTTTAGAGGAAGAAAATTAGTTTTTAGAGGAAGCTGTGCGCCCGCCACCCATATGCGGGGCACAGCTTCCATCCTAAGCCTCTGCAGGGATCACTCTCTTCCCATGGATGCTTGGGAGGCTTTCCTTCTTCCAACTTTTTTCTCCCCCTCCCCAAGCAGCACAGGCCCCTTTTCCAGCCTCCTCCTCTCCGTCCCTTTCGCCTAAACTCCACAGGCGACATCTGCAATTTCTCCCCTTCGCTGCTGCTTCTCCTATGCCCTCTGCCATGACTCTCCACTCGAGGCAACTTTCCTCCTCTCCCTTCGCCCCACTTCTCAGTCCTTCTCCTATGTCTCCTCTTCCTCCCCTCCCTCAGCAGATGCCTCTTCTCGCCACCCTCCAGCCAACATCCCCAGAGCCATCAGAGGAAAGGGGAGACCATCAGCAAAGCCGCTCTCAAAGAGAGGAGCCTAGGAGCATGAGGCAACATCGCACAGCCTGCCCACCGCTCCCAAACCTTCCCAGGGCTTCAGGGGAAAGGGGAGGCCGCCGGCAACCCAGGAGGGCAGGACAATGGCGCGCGCCACACTCAGGCAATTTGGCTCCAGGGCCCACACATTCGCTCCAGAAGACACACAGACATTTTGCCTTCCTTTTTAGGAAGAAAAAAGTGTGTCTTATGGAGTGAAAAAATACGGTATTTCTCCATCATTAAGTATATAACACTTTTCAGCACCAGTTGAATCTTTGCTTGATGCAAATGGAGGTGTGTGTGTGTGGGGGGGAGAGGTGCTACACAAGTTCCCAAGAGAGACCTGTCAAATGTTGATGTGTATTATATTGGTTAAGTCCAGGGTAGCATGTCCAAGCCTAGAAATGTCAGCTTCCCAGTTGCTCTCAACATCTTAGCATACATATTCCTAAACTCATTGTTCTATATCCTTTTACTGCACTCCATCCATCTCAATCAACCGCTGTTCGCCAAACTATGTTTCCTTCCCTTCCTTTTTATCCCACCTTTTACGTAAATAAATAAATAAAGTGCAGCTAATCATTCACTGCTTTTGCAGTTAAGACTTAATTTATAACCTTTTCTAGTAGCCATCTCCTAATCATGATTTAGCAATTAATCTCCAGATTATTAATTACTCTCATTGCATCTAACCTTAATTAAAGCGTGTTCTATGAGGGTGTAGGGAGGAAAGAACTTTCAGAGGAATATGCCAGAGAAGAATTTCAATGAAGCTGAATGAAGTAGTCATCTAAATTGAAAGAGTAGCATGACTTGCATCATGATTCTCGGCCAGGTACGTATTTGCTTTATTTAAAAGGAATAATACCAGACTGTTCCCTGATAACTTTGGCTGCTGCACTGGCTGTGCCCCCTGCTAGAAGATGGAGACCTACAAATGAATCCTATACATGTATTCTTAGAAGTAAGTTTCATTGAGTTAAATGGCCCTTAATCCTATTGCAGCATTTCACTACCAACCTATAAAGGTAGTGTGGAAACATCTGCTGCCTGGTATGATGGACATTAGAAACACTGGGATCTCCTGTCTACTGTGATGCCATTACTCTATTTAGCTTAGAAGGGAGTGTTGAATTGAACCAGAGACCTTCTGTATGCAAGCCATGAGCTCTACCACTAAACTACAGACCTTCCTCTAAGAGAGTGTATGTTCCAAAGTAAGCCAACCATTTCTATTGGTTGTGTGTGAAGCAGTGAGCCTTTCCTACTCATGGAGGCTCCCAGTACAATTTAAAACCCTACATAATCAGAATTCTAAGTTGATTCTATTTAGCTTCCCTAAGTAGAGGAAGATCCCCACATTGCATAGTTGCCCTCAATGAGTTGGGGGCTAAAGATTATCACACTGGTCCCTGATCATCTTGATCATGTATGGAAGTTACACATGTGCAGACAAGACCAGCAATGCAACAAGGCAGATTGAAGTAGCTGCCTCAGAGGGTAGATGCTATGGGGCAGGGAGTGGGCTGAGCTGGGAGTGCCATGTGACCTGCCCTTGACATCCTAGGCTAGCCTGCTGCCCTCAACTGCAGTGGAATACACTGCAGTGGAATACATCCCCATCGTTCTGCCCGGACACTGAGGTCCAGCTCCGAGGGCCTTCTGGCGGTTCCCTCACTGCGAGAAGCCAAGTTACAGGGAACCAGGCAGAGGGCCTTCTCGGTAGTGGCACCCGCCCTGTGGAACGCCCTCCAACCAGATGTTAAAGAGAAAAACAACTACCAGACTTTTAGAAGACATCTGAAGGCAGCCCTGTTTAGGGAAGCTTTTAATGTTTAATAGACTATTGTATTTTAGTATTTTGTTGGAAGCCGCCCAGAGTGGCTGGGGAAACCCAGCCAGGTGGGTGGGGTATGAATAAATTACTACTACTACTACTACTGACTGTTGGCTTTTATATGTGCCTTGGGGGAGGGTGCCATCTTGTCACTCACCTCAAGCAGCAACATATATTGAGCTGGCTCTGTATACAAAACACCCAAACAGAGCTCAAGTTTCCCTGTTACAATAACATCACCCTAACCACATCACTCTAGTTGCCATAGGCATCGGTTAGCCTACACTAATCAAATGGGTTGTCAGTCTGTTTCTGGAACTGAATCTAGGTATCATTTCTTTTTTAACCAGAGCTCTAAATAATTTAGAACTTCCCAACCAGGGGGGACACTGGCTCTCCTGTGAGCTTGTTTGTAAGGATAAATGCACCACTGGAAACCCACATGCAAGCAAATGGCTATGTGATGATTTGGAATGGACAAAGGGTTTGGTTCTTCACCCTTTCCTAATATGATTTTTCTTACCCCACAGCGCCAAATCCCAACTTCAGAAGCAGCTTTTTGTCTAAAATATTATAGTTCTCATCTAGGCCCTCATTTGGTCAAACAGAAACTAAACACACTGAAAAGTAAGCAGAACTTCCAAAGTTGAATAGGTTACCACCTGGATAGGGTATCCATCAGTTTCAATATTTCTGGTGACTATTTTTTTGGTAAAAATCCTCACTAATGGATGCAATCAGTATATCTGAGCAGATGACTCAGATGCAAAAATATGATACAGACCCAACAGTTAAAAACAAAACAAAACAGTCCATTATCTTGTGCATCTTGAAGATGAGAATTCATATCATGCAGCCTAAAGGGATCAGCTGCTTTGCCTGGCTGCTGCAACCTGCCAATCACTTTCTGAAACAGCTAGAGATGGGAAGTAAATCCATTAACAACTTGCACAATGAAAGGTGCTGAAGCAAAAAGCCCTTTGGACCAGAAATGCCAGCCTCTCCATTCCAGACCTGAGGTACTTTGCTATAATGGAACAACGGCGATAGAAAGTGATGCCTCAGCTCGGTGGTCAATTGCATGTTCGGTGGTCAATTCGGAAGGTCCCAAGTTCAGTCCCTGGCATTTCCTGTTAAAATGGATCTCAAGGAAAAGCTAGGAAACACTTCTAATTGATCCCTTGGAGAGGATCACCTGCTGCCTTCTGGAGTAGAGAATACAGGGATAGGTATGTTAACCATGTGAGCCAGCAAAAAGCAATTTTGTGTCTTCTCCTCACCAGTCATTTGGAAGTTGCAGAAGTATCAACATGGTTTTTGTACATTATGTAGGACAGTCAGGTTCTATGTCTGAAAATGTCTAACACAGATTGGTATGTGGTTCCAATTTATTTAAAATAAAAAAGTTGTTGGGATACCTTTGCCCATGTTATGATGCTGCAAAAATGCTTCTGCTTGATTTTATGTTCTCCTCAATTATTAAAAGCAGGGGAACCCAGTGTGGTAGTGGTTAAGGGTGGTGGACTCGTAATCTGGGGAACCGGGTTCGCGTCTCCGCTCCTCCACATGCAGCTGCTGGGTGACCTTGGGCCAGTCACACTTCTTTGAAGTCTCTCAGCCCCACTCACCTCACAGAGTGTTTGTTGTGGGGGAGGAAGGGAAAGGAGAATGTTAGCCGCTTTGAGACTCCTTTGGGTAGTGATAAAGCGAGATATCAAATCCAAATTCTTCTTCTCTTTTCTTCCTATTGCATTTGACAATTCTGCACTTTCAAAAAAAGTAATAACATATTCTGTAACTCCCACTGTATTATCTTCCTGGTTTTCTAGTCTAAAAGGTGTGTTTGTCTATCTTTTTATGATGGTCCTACTTCAGCAGTTACTTTTATTTATTTATTTATTAAATTTGTATACCTCCCTATACCTGTAAGTCTCCGGGCAGTTCACAACACAAAGTTAAAATATATGAAGCACAAAATACACAATAAAAATAATAAAAGCATAATAAGGCGTAATCGAAACAATTGAAACAATTAACAATGCTGATGTACACACACTAATAAATATTACACTCCCCAAGAAAAACCCCTAAACAATATTCCAGCCCACAAATACAAAAATCCAAATTAACATATAACATTTGACAACAATTTAAAACAACAGCCACCCAAGTTAAAACCCAATCCCCGTTAAAACAACAATATGTTCCACCCATGACTTTTAATGATCAATTTCTCAGTGGGAGAAAATTCAACTTCAGAAGCTAACTTTTCAGCACCTTTGATTTTAATGTGAAAACCTGCTCCCGTCCATGTCCTTGTAATGTTTTTTTTTAAAATAGCTGGACTTAAAAATACATTTAACCAATCCTATAGGCATTCAAATCAAGGAAGAGATGAAGGGCAGAATGATGGAGACTTTAACAGGAACAGGACAGTAGAGGAAGATGTAAGGAATTAGAACAGTTTGATAGGCAGGGAAGCAATTAGAACTCTGCAAGTCAGAGATAGGGAGACGATGGTACAGAGGACACGAGTTTCGAAAATATGACAGATGAAGAATGAGCAGGCCTGTTATTATATGTAGAAGAACGGCAGAGGGAGAGGATATGGTGGAATGGAATGAGATTAACATCTGCAGATTTGGATGACTGTGTCAGCATCCCAATGGCAAGAGATGTGGGGCAGGAGCGGGGGAATGCAAGCATTAAAGAGATCAGAGAGCATCAAGAATGAGGATTACCTATAGACATACTTTTGATATTAAAAGTCTCTGTATGGTTTATTTTCCTCAATGTTTTATATTGTAGAAGTGGCCCCCACAGCAGCTAATGACCAAAAATGCATTAAGATAAAAATGCATCAAATATTTTAAAACACAACTTATAAGCTCAGTGACCTCAATCAATAACCAATTTCATTTTTTTCAAAGACTTTTAGACAACCAGTGTCTCATTCTTCCTGGGTTATTCTCTGTCACAAGAAGATGTTGGGACTAGCACCAGGAAACTCCAGATGTGTATATATCTGCCCTCTATGGTGAGCCATCAAGACTTGGGATGGAATTTTCTGAAAACCTCATTGTTGAGCTTTTTTCTAAGTCCCATCTCACACCTTAATATCTGCATCATTTCATTCCCCTTGTGCCTCCAGATAGCTATCTCTTTCCACTCATGGTGCCCGCCCATCATCACCAGTTAATCAATAGCCAATCAGCCAAATCCAGATAAACTATGGGTGACACTGTAGGGAGTAAGTAAAAAAGGATATAACTAAAGCCAACCGTGTTCATTTAGCCCTGCAATGGAAGCCATTCAATGACCCACATAATTACATAGGGAAGGAAGGGGGATAGCTATGACAGATTTAAAGATGCCGAAACGAAGGGGGAACCAGTCTATAAAGACATGATATCAATTCACCTACTCCAGGCCTAGAGTCCCACTTGTGAACACTGCTCACTCCCGCACACACACACCCATATTAGCCATTATTAGTAAGCCCCTAGAATAGGGTTGATTAGTGGAATTTTTGAATTTGGTTGAAATTTTGTTGACAATTCTAGTTTTCTTCAGGAGAAATTGAGGGAAAGTCCTCATCATGATGTTTATTCATAATAATAATAATAATTTATTTCTATTACAGCCACTCTGGGTGGCTTTCAATGGAACATTAAAAACAGAATAAAACTTAAAACATTAAAAAAATTCCCTAAACAGAGCTGCCTTCAGTTGTCTTCCAAAAGTTGGATAGTTGTTTATTTCCTTGACATCTGATGGGAGGGCGTTCCACAGGGTGGGTACCACTACCAAAAAGGCCCTCTGCCTGGTTCCCTGTAACCTCACTTCTCGCAGTGAGGGAACCGCCAGAAGGCCCTTGGAGCTGGACCTCCATGTCCGGGCTGAACGATGGGGGTTGAGATGCTCCTTCAGGTATACTGGGCCAAGGCCATTTAGGGCTTTAAAGGTCAGCACCAACACTTTGAATTGTGCTCTGAAACGTACAGAGAGCCAATGTAGTTCTTTCAAGAATGGTGTTATGTGGTCTTGGCGGCCTCTCCCTGTCACCAGTCTAGCTGCCACATTCTGGATTAGTTGTAGTTTCCAGGTCACCTTCAAAGGTGGCCCCATGTAGAGTGTGTTTCAGTAGTCCACAGGCCTTCATTCACAGACCTTAATTTTCAAAAAGAAATGTTTGATTCTGTCCAATGAGGGGGAAAGAAGCATTAAAAATATGAGATCCAACTAACAATACATTTTTCATTGTTCAATTTAAATCAGATAAGGTATAGATCACAGAGGTAAATTCAAGGCAAGTTCTCTCAAAAATGTGTAAAATGCTTGGTGTCCCTAAATGTGCTTTGTCAGCAGAGCTGGTTCTATTTCACTAGAAGGCAAGGCTTAGCATTTGATTGCAATGCAATGCTATTGGTTGCAATGCTTATTTTTGGAGGAGACTTCTAATTTGTTACATTTAGTGCATAGAGACTCTTATTGGCATGACTGACAAAAAAAATGGAAGGAAAGCAAAAAAATAGTTTAGACAAGGTGAAATTTCTCAGGATGTTGATCAGATCAGTGTACTAATACGAATATTATTTATTTTTGTGCAGACAAAGCCATTACAAAAAAAACACAAAATGCATAAAACAGAATAAAATACATTATGGAGTTAAAATACTTATTAAAGTCAGGAATGCTTTCAGATAAGAGTTTGTCTTCCTATAGAATTTAGCTTAACATCCCCACAATTTTTTCTCTTTAAAAGGCAAAACAGGCTTTTTCAACGGTATCGGGAGACCCAAACAATCTCTCAACTGGGAGATTTAAATGTTGGACAAAGCTTCTCAAGTCCTTTTAGACTGGGCACACCAGGAAGTAATGCAGTAATCTTCAGGCGCATTAACTTCACATGGGCAAATTCTCTCTTCGTAAGAAATCTGGCAATAGTGTCCTTCAACAATGACAGAGTACATAGACTGGAACCACAGATCTACAAAGGCATTTCTCCATTTGACACTTGTGTTGTTGGTTACGTAGTGAGGATGAAGAGTCTGAATTGGTAGTTTGACAAACCAAGTGGCACACTTGGCAGACAGGCAGAAATGTGATCAGCACAAAAAAATGTGTTTTAAAACATGAGTTTTCATGTGACAAGATGTCATCTCAAAGTCTAACGAGTTCAGGATAAATAATATTCATATTTGTATTTGAGACGATAAGTACAATTTCTCAGATGCGTTTCACACAAATTAAAATGTATGTGCATACAAATGGCAAGATTGATTTTAAAAAGCAAACATGTTTCTCCCCCCCCCCGCCCCATTGTTCTGTAATCTTTATGGTTCTCATTACCTGTTGTAATCTAAGTGCCCCCAAAAGGCTGCATTCAATTTTGGGCCAAATTCATTAAGTGCTATGACTCAAGAGAGCCGTGATTCTATTGAAAAACTACACACAGAGACACAAAACCACCAATACTTAAGCCAACATCGCTACACTGCTTTAGGCATTAATAGCAGCAAGGAGAACAAACACTCCTTTGGAAGGTTCTTGGCGGGTATACAAAAGGAAGCTAGTGATCAAATATTTCATTTTTAAAGACCTTTGCTACTGAAAGGCATGCAGACTGACCCATAAACCAATTAAATTCAGGGGCTTGAATGGGATTCTTTTTTTAAAAAATATATAATCTGAGTATTACTAAACCGAATGGGTTGAATCCAATTCTGCCCTTTCATTCAGGGAAGTATCTTTGATTCAGGGGACACCTCCATTAATGGAATGGGAGAAGTAATTTTTGCCAGTTACTTATTTCTTCTACACAAACGCACAGACGCCAGTTCTGTTAGAGAAGGTTGGAGAGTTCTCCAGAATAGCATAGCAGATCTTTTCTCATGTGCTACCAGTAAGCCAGGTGTCCCCCATTTAATATTTTTACATCTGATTCGTCCTGCAGAACCTGATATTTGTCCCTATTGAACTACATTTTGTTTGATTTGGTCCAGTTCTCCAATCCGTTTGGTCAAACTCATGTTGGTGGCTTCGAGAACACTATCCAACCATCTCATCCTCTGTCGTCCCCTTCTCCTTGTGCCTTCCATCTTTCCCAACATCAGGGTCTTTTCCAGGGAGTCTTCTCTTCTCATGAGGTGGCCAAAGTATTGGAGCCTAAGCTTCAGGATTTGTCCTTCTAGTGAGCACTCAGGGCTGATTTCCTTAAGAATGGATAGGTTGATCTTCTTGCAGTCCATGGGGCTCTCAAGAGTCTACTCCAGCACTATAATTCAAAAGCATCAATTCTTTGGCGATCAGCCTCCTTCATGGATCACTGCCTTGTCATGGCAATGGAGCTTGAATAATTCAGAGAAGCTCTGAGCCATGCCGTGCAGGGCCACCCAAGACGGTCAGGTCATAGTGGAGAGTTTTGACTAAACCTGATCCACCTGGAGCAGGAACCAGCAAGCCACTCCAGTATCCCCGCCAAGAAAACTCCATAGGCTACATAAAAACAGACCATCAAAATCCTTCTACCACTTCCCTCAGGTATTTTCTGTTATGATATTTCCGTCCCACCTTAAAAGGGAGCAGGCTTTGTGAGTCACAGAGTCTGCGTATTTCCTGTTCACAGAAGTTTATGTTTTCTATTGCTTTCGTTTCTCTCTCTGTGCCTGAACATGCAAGCAGGCAGTCATGTTTTTTCCTTTGTTCTGACCAACGCTGAATAAACTTCTAAATAATGCTCTCCTGCGTGCATCTTTCGCTGTGCGAATTCTGCTGATAGAGCGTGCATCAGCTCTGGAATGTGGCAAGCTATTTTCTGGAGCTCGTGTCGCTAATTGCTGATACTGTATCTACGGGAGATCGATGGATCGTCCGGAGGCGATGTGGGGGCCATGATGGGCATTATCTCCCTGGCAGTATCCCAACATTTTCCTTATTTATTTTGCGGCAGATGGAGCTTGTCATCCTGGGAAGGGAGCCCATCTAGGAGAAGGAAAACTGTTGCCCTGCTCCCCTGCTGCCTTGCAGGGTATCTTCAGGAGAAGAAAAGGCCAAGGAGTAAACCCTACACAAATATGGAGCAGTGTCCCTAAGATAGTGTCTTGTATGCCTCCTTCTGGCAACACCCGTAGCCAAGTTGGTGCAAAACCATATTGCTCTGCTTTCCTTTGGACCATATCAGCAAGGCTGAGAGTGGAGTCTTGTTGTCTGGGAAGCCCAGGATCTCCATAATGCAGCATCACCCCTGGAGGTGTACTCCATTGTCTCTTGAGACAAGCAGATGCCAACAATACTTATTTATTTATTGGAAATTATTGCAGGAGACAAGACTGAGACTCAAGGTTCTGTGCCTTTCATTTTATTCTGAAGTTTGGAAACAACTCTCTCAAACTAATGACAAGAGGCAGGCTCACTTGGGCAAAATTGTTCTCATTTTATTTTTAAATAATGCCCGAATGTCTTGAGAGTCATTTATCACATCATCTCTATTATTTATTAAAACTACAACAGCATTTTCATCTCCTCTTTTGCATGCCAGGGCATCCCTGGCAGTGTCATGAGCTTCTTAATGTTGGTTAACTTTTAGATATTAAATATTTACTTTATCTGGGGAAAGAAGAGTGTGTATCAGCTAATCTTTGCAAAGCAGTTAAAATAAATAAATCCAGAACTGCCATGATCGTGGGTAGCAGTCTAAGATGGAATAATTTGGTGTTCATGCAGTGACATGATGTTGGAAAAGATTCCATGAGCACATGGGGAAAGTGAAGTAGGACAGTTTGTCTGTGTAATCTTTCTGTAAATAATTCCTCAAGGAGGATTGTATTCTTGATGTTGATCCAATGCATGCAATGGCAATGATTTAGATGAGGTGTGTGAAACTCTCCTGAGAAATGCTCCTGATTTTTAAAAAATATCTTGCAAGATTCCTTACAGAGAGATAGTAGTGGTATCAGAAGTTTCAAAGCTGCAAGGCAAACTAAACATTGCACATAGTGTTACTTGGACCCTTTTAAAATGGAAAAGTCAGTTTTTGGATGGTCATCTACATCAGATTAGGAGGGGGAAGAATTGGTTGTATCTAACTAACATTTACTAAAAGTAGACCCTTTGAAATTACTGAAGCTAAATTCATTAATCTCAGTAGGTCTACTCTAACACTGGATACAACCCACAATGGTTAATCCTTTCCTTGCTACTGCTTCCTGATTCCTCCTTGCTCCTGAGCTGCTACTTCTATGCATTTAGAACTCCATCTGCTGGTCATGTTTAAGAGGCTATTTGAAAGACAGCCACACAAACCTAAAACATGGTAGAATTAATTTCGTTCTTCACCACAATACACTGAAATCTGAGTTGACATCTGGGAAATTTTCAAAGCCAAGTGTACCGGGCAGCTAGTAGAATGAGTTTTCAAGGAAAGAGAGTTCTCCAGGCAGCTGTCATCAGTGGGTCCTGTCAGGGTGAGGAACCTCTAACACCCATCAACATTGGGCCTGGACCTGTCTGTTGTGTGTCAAATCAGCTTCCTTCCAGTCAGCCTCTGCTGACCTAATAATAATAATAATAATAATAATAATAATAATAATAATAATAAAATAAATAAATAAATAAATAAATAAATAATTAAATAAATAATTTGTACCCCACACATCTGGTTGGGCCTCCCCAGCCACTCTGGGCAGTCTCCAACAGAATATTAAAAACACGATAAAACATCAAACATTTAAAACTTCCCTAAACAGGGCTGCCTTCAGACGTCTTCTAAAAGTCAGATAGTTGTTTATTTCCTTGACATCTGATGGGAGGGCGTTCCACAGGGTGGGTGCCACTACCAAGAAGGCCCTCTGCCTGGTTCCCTGTAACCTCATTTCTTGCAAGGAAGGGACTTCCAGAAGGCCCTCAGAGCTGGACCTCAGTGTCTGGGCTGAACGATGGGGATGGAGACACTCCTTCAGGTATACTGGGCAAAGTTGTGCCTTTTCATGGAGTGTCCTTGTATCATTCAGTCACTCCTGAAGAAGAGATAATAATAATAATAATAATAATAATAATAATAATAATAATAATAATAATAATAATAATAATTTATTTATACCCCGCCCATCTGGCTGGGCCTCCCCAGCCACTCTGGGCGGCTTCCATAAAAACCAAAAATACAGTAAAATATCACATGTTAAAAACTTCCCTGAACAGGGCTGCCTTAAGATGTCTTCTGAATGTCAGGTAGTTGTTTATCGCTTTGACATCTGCTGGAAGGGCGTTCCACAGGGTGGGCGCCACTACCGAGAAGGCCCTCTGCCTGGTTCCCTGTAGCTTTGCTTCTCGCAATGAGGGAACCGCCAGAAGGCCCTCAGCGCTGGACCTCAGCGTCTGGGCAGAATGATGTGGGTGGAGACGCTCCTTCAGGTATACTGGGCTGAGGCCGTTTAGGTCTTTAAAGGTCAGCACCAACACTTTGAATTGTGCTTGGAAACATACTGGGAGCCAATGTAGGTCTTTCAAGACCGGTGTTATATGGTCTCGGCGGCCGCTCCCAGTCACCAGTCTAGCTGCCGCATTCTGGATTAGTTGTAGTTTCTGAGTCACCTTCAAAGGTAGCCCCACGTAGAGTGCATTGCAGTAGTCCAAGCGGGAGATAACCAGAGCATGCACCACTCTGGCAAGACAGTCCGCAGGCAGATAGGGTCTCAGCCTACGTACCAAATGTAGCTGGTAAACAGCTGCCCTGGATACAGATTTGACCTGTGCCTCCATGGACAGCTGTGAGTCCAAAATGACTCCCAGGCTGCGCACCTGGTCCTTCAGGGGCACAGTTACCCCATTCAGGACCAGGGAATCCTCCACACCTGCCCGCCTCCAGTCCCCCAAAAACAGTACTTCTGTCTTGTCAGGATTCAACCTCAATCTGTTAGCCGCCATCCATCCTCCAACCGCCTCCAGACACTCACACAGGACCTTCACTGCCCTCACTGGTTCTGATTTAAAAGAGAGGTAGAGATGCCATTACCACCCACTAGAAGAAGCTGCTTCTTGTTATCTCTGTGTGAGTTACTGCTCTCAAATGCTGTTTCTGGTCATGAAGCTCACCATGACAGTAACTCATGCAGAAACATAAGCATCTGGCTCCTCTGGGTTGGGGCCATTCTTATATTTACCTACTTTAAAACAAACATACTGGATGCAAAAATGAGACGTGTCTACAATATGAGTTCAGGGTGGGAGGAAAAAAAGTGACTCAGCTGTTAAGAAGTTTGGGAAACATTAACATTATACATATGGATTCATAAACTCTCTACACAAGCAATGAACCCATTGTCTCAGGCAATAAAAGTCAACCCAACTCTCTCTCACACACCCACACTCACACATCCACAAATCAACCCTTCACAAACAGTTTTGAATGATGAATAAGCTGGAAATTGAGGCAATGTTTCCCAACAAAATTTGGTAAGCTGCAATTGGACTCAAGCTGTGAGCTGCGAATGTAGAGAAGAATTGAGTTGGTCTTTCTCAACTGATTGTGCCATCTAGCTGAAAGAATAAAAAACCAAATCAGCCGATGTAATAAAATCGTTTGGTGTTCCGGAGTTATGAAGTTTCAGAATTTGAAGGCTTGTCATTTTTTTATAAAAGTATTTAGGTGGCATTTACTAAGTTAGGCTGTGGAGATATTGAAATGCTCTCAAGACAGAAAACTCAGTCTGAAAGAAATGAAAGAAAACAAAGTTTGCAGAGCTGCATAGTGAATATATAGGAACATTGGAAGTTGTCTTATAACAGGTCAGATTATTGGTTCATCTTGACCAGTCACCGTCTCCTCTGAGGTCACATCCACAAAATATATGAAAAGGACATTTAGAGCACATGTCTTCCCCCACATAATCCAAGGTATGGGAACTAGGAATTGTAGCTCTGTGAGGGGGTAAGCTACAGTTCCCATGATTCCTTGGGGAAAGCTGTTTTTGAGGTAAATGTTACCTTACTGACATTGCCAGTCTGGAGTCTCAGAAGTCTTTCACATCATGACCGCCTTTTAACTGAAAACGCTAGGAACTGAATGTAGAATTTTCTCTATGCAAATCACGTATTCTGCCAATAATGAAACGCCACTTCCCCCAACCCCTTTTATGTTTGGGAGGAATTGGACTTCTTCAGCATTTATGGAACAATCAGTTTATATGAGTCCCAAGCTTTGCTTGGGCTTTTTTCCTTCTCCTCCTCCTCCCTAGTCCTTTTCCCACAGACTTAATTATGCCATCATAATGATCATCCATTGTTTTCAAATTAGCCTTCGGGACACGGCTAAATACAACTGGATTGTCGAAGTCCTACCTTGCAAGCATTCTCCATAATTGAAATGTTAATTCTTCTTAGTGTAATTATTATTGATGAAATTGCTCATATCTGTTATTGAAATGTACAAGGGGGTCAAACAGTGATGAATTAGAATTTAATAAGTTTATCTGACAATGGTTAATGATTCTTCCCTTCCTCCCCCTATTTATTACTTATGCATCCTTTAGACAATTAAAATTGATGTCCTTTTGGAGAGGCTTAAATAATATAAATGAAAAAAAAAGACTTTCTGTTTCTGAGGTATACCACTGAGTCTGCAGTTTTTTTTGTTGGCACTTAATCAAGAGCAGGTGTAAAACTGCCACAAGCTAGAATAATATAATTAATGTTTGTCCTAGAAAGAAGCTTAGAAGGATTTTTTTTTAAAAAAAAAAGCTATGTTGCACTTGTTATAGATTCGACCATTTAGTGTAACTGAGAGTAGATGCAATTTGATTTGTAGGAGAGTTTGGTGCAAAATATTTTGCCGTGGATACAGGCAATTATAGATATTCCCAAGTCAGACGAGTGTGGTGAATTTAGCACACCATCATACTTGTTTGGACCAACAAGTCAGATCAGATGAAGCTGACCAGGCAAAACCTGAGACCACCCACCCTGGATCGATTCCTGATTCTGTTCCGATCCATGTGTGACTCAGGTCCAACAGATGGTTGTATGCATATATTTTCATTCTACATTTTAAAAAATTCCCTTGAGGTGTGATTTGCTATATCAGTTATATGTGGACCTCATATTTCATTATAAATCAAGAGGTCAGAGCCTAAGAGTATAATTATATATGTATATGGTAAAGTGTTATTTCTTAAACAATATATCACTATTCAGATATAATGCTTAATCAAAAGACAGCTGGCAAAAATAGGTGACTTTAGCTTTTTGTGGTGGTTCTAAGATGCTTAAACAAAACATATCCTGCAATTGCTGACCAGATGATTAGCTGCTATTTTATTCGTCTCTTCCAAAACTTTAGCTAGAATGTTTCCTGCATCAGAAAAACAAATAAGTGGATAATGACCACCGCTAACTTTTCAGCAATGACAATTAAAAAAAGAAAACACTTTACTTTGGAGACTATATTATTGATCTGTAGAAGCAAATTTATATCCCTGCATATTGGTCAGGATGGCTTGCAGCAGTGTAAATCTACAAGCTAAATCAAATCAACAAGTTAATACAATGAAGCAATGGCATTTAATATAGCAGGGGGGATTTTTTGGGGGGGAGATTCTGCTTATACTTTGATTATTATGTATTTGTGTTTTTATATCAAAGCTTTGTCTTGTGAACTGGCCTGAGACCTGTGGTGAGGTCCCATTAAATGCAATGGGTCTAATTTGAGTAGCATTTACAAATTTAAAATAATAGTCCACTCCTCACCCCAAAACAAATAAATTAATTGGTGTATAGGCAGAACAAAATGAAAGAGCCCTGTCTGTACAATAGCAGCATTTGAGGGAAGCAAGTTTTGATAGTAACATACTTGTTCCCGGAAGAGTAACTTGCTCCAACTGAGTAGTCATGCTAGAAGCAGCATCTATTGGCCACTAATGTTGCCTAAAGGTAAAGGGACCCCTGACCATTAGGTCCAGTTGCGGATGACTCTGGGGTTGTGGCTCTCATCTCGCTTTACTGGCCGAGGAAGCCAGTGTACAGCTTCCAAGTCATGTGGCCAGCATGGCTAAACCGCTTCTGGCAAACCAGAGCAGTGCACGGAAACGCCGTTTACCTTCCCATCAGAGTAGTACCTATTTATCTACTTGCACCTGACATGCTTTCAAACTGCTAGGTTGGCAGGAGCATGGACCAAACAATGGGAGCTCACCCCATGGCAGGGATTCGAACCACCAACCTTCTGATCAGCAAGCCCTAGGCTCTGTGGTTTAGACCCCAGCGCCACCCGCGTCCCTAGTCCCTGCTAAATTGTTGGTTAAGGTACTGCCTTTCACCTATCTCCATTGTCATCATGGTAATGATGCAGAGAAGGAAGTTGCCATAATGGTGCAGAAAGCAAGACAGCTGGTCCCATTGCCAAAGTCTCAGATAGGGAGGGGCAACCATGAGGTTGTATCCAATGCTGCAGCTCAAAGAAGTCCCATGTGCTCAGTGGAACTTCCTCACCTGTCCCTTCCAGAGAGCCAGTGTGGTGTAGTGGTTAAGAGCGATAGACTCGTAATCTGGGGAACCGGGTTCGCGTCTCCGCTCCTCCACATGCAGCTGCTGGGTGACCTTGGGCTAGTCACACTTCTCTGAAGTCTCTCAGCCCCACTCACCTCACAGAGTGTTTGTTGTGGGGGAGGAAGGGAAAGGAGAATGTTAGCCGCTTTGAGACTCCTTTGGGTAGTGATAAAGCGGGATATCAAATCCAAACTCTTCTTCTTCTTCCAGCCCCCTCCCATCTAATGTACCCTCAAAATTAGCTCCAGAAGGTTGGAGAACCCTCCGGAGAGTATTCTGGGAGCATGCAAGTGGGCACAGAGAGAGGAAATGGAAGTCCTGTTGCGTGAGTAGAACTCCACTCATGCAGCATGGGAAACAGCCCACAGTTTTGGACCCAGTTTTCCTAAACTGAAGTCTTGCTCTCTATTCTCTGGACCCATACAGTGGTACCTTGGTTCTCAAATGCCTTGATACTCAAACAACTTTGGAACCCAAACACTGCAAACCCAGAAGTAAGTGTTCTGGTTTATGAACTTTTCCCGAAAGCTAAACATGCTCCATTTTGAGTGTTATGCTTCCCATTTGAGTGTCACACTTCCGTTTTGAGTGTTATGCTGAGGCCTGTCTGTTTTTGCTATTTATTTTGCACCTTGGTTTTGGAACGCTTTGGTTTTGGAAAGGACTTCCCAAATGGATTAAGTTTGAGAACCAAGGTACCACTGTGCAAAGAAATCGGGCCCAGCATATTCTGGCATGAGTGTCACAGTACCTAGTTGAGTTAGAGAACAGTAGAATTATAATACTATCCCCCACTTTAAATAAGAGTTAGCATTCATATTTAGTTGTGTGAGATGTACTGAGATTGAAAATTTTAATGGAAACTGACAGAAGGTCACCTTGCTTTGCTGGAGAGCTTTGCTGCAAAGTGAAGTTTTCAACTTGATTATTCATCTCTGAATGCTGAAGCATGCAAAAAAAGTGGCTGTGCACTTAAGGAATAGCAGGAAACTGTATTCCCTCTCCTGGAAGATGTGGAGGGGGCAGGGAGCAGCGGAAAAAGAGAGAATGTAGCTAGCCTGAGGACATGAGACTATATGGAGGCTCGAAAATATATAATCTGATTAGGGATGCAATTACATTTAAAGAAATGAATTGATGAAATCTCAAAAGCTCTACATTTTCAGTCAGGTGGGGTTTCTTTTCCTTCTCCCCCCCCCTTTGCCACCCCTATCCCAGATATGTTGGTACCTTTGAGCCACAGAAGAGGAGGGGAGGGACTGTTCTTGCTCAAAACTATCCACACCAAAGCATCCTTGTCATTTTCCATTCATATCTGTAGAAAGCAAATGTACTTTCGCATGGCAGATTTGCACCTGCAGCCAAAAAGACAGCTTTGATGCAGTTTTTATTTATTTATTTCGTGACACTTGCTGTTGTGTCTGATAACCTGCAGTCTGGGGACAGAAGTGCAAGGCCTCAGCACTACAATATGACCCGAGCATTTTCAACAGCAGTGACGATAGAGCGCTTTCCTCAGCCCTAGAAACAGCTCGTGCCATTGCCTGGCAAATACTGTGGCCTGGCCTGGGGATCTCTGATGAGCTCCGAATGGGGAGCTGCTATTTTTCATTTCCCACAGTGTCCCCAATGTAGCTTTGCTCTGAGGCATTGTGGGAAATGGTCACGGGTTAGAATCTGGCACTGATAAGAATACCTGCACTTGCTGACTCATAAGCCCACAAGGGAATTATTCCAGAAACATATGGATGGCTCGTACACCCCTGGTTGTGTGGTTGCTGACCTTGAGCGAGACATCCTGGAGAGTGAAGTCAAATGGCCCTTAGAAAGCACTGCTAATAACAAGGTCAGTGGAAGTGATGGTATTCCAGCTGAACTATTGAAAACTTTAAAAGATGATGCTGTTAAGGGGCTACACTCAATATGCCAGCAAGTTTGGAAAACTCAGCAGTGGCCTGAGGATTGGAGAAGTTCAGTCTACATCCCAATCCCAAAGAAGGAAATTAAAAAGACGCCTGCTTCTTGGGAGAAAAGCAATGACAAACCTAGACAGCATCTTAAAAAGTAGAGACATCACCTTGCCAACAAAGGTCCGTATAGTAAAAGCTATGGTTTTCCCAGTAGTGATGTATGGAAATGAGAGCTGGACCATAAAGAAGGCTGATCGCCGAAGAATTGATGCTTTTGAATTATGGTGTTGGAGGAGACTCTTGAGAGTCCCGTGGACTGCAAGAAGAACAAACCTATCCATTTTGAAGGAAATCAGCCCTGAGTGCTCACTGGAAGGACAGATCCTGAAGCTGAGGCTCCAATACTTTGGCCACCTTATGAGAAGAGAAGACTCCCTGGAAAAGACCCTGATGTTGGGAAAGATGGAGGGCACAAGGAGAAGGGGACGACAGAGGACGAGATGGTTGGATAGTGTTCTCGAAGCTACCAGCATGAGTTGACCAAACTGCGGGAGGCAGTGGAAGACAGAAGTGCCTGGCGTGCTCTGGTCCATGGGGTCACGAAGAGTCGGACATGACTAAACGACTAAACAACAACAACAAGCCGATGAGGTGGGGCGTGGACTTCCGGAGGACATTTTGTCACCAAAAGTCTTCAATATCCTGGAGCAGGCTCTGAATTATGAAATGCTTCAAACTCAACCATAATTGAGAGGTATTGTTTTTGAAATGTTGGCTACTGCTTTCTGGTGTGACCTGGAAACCATATGGCTGTACACTGGCTCCAACCTATCAAACTCCCCAATATTATGCATAGCAAGATTTGAGAATTATCCAGACAGAAAAAGGCAGTATGCAACTAGAGATTAATGAACCTGTCAGTTTCTGTTCTGCTCATTTTCTATTTTTCCCAGTCTTAAATTCAGTTCTATACATTTCTGCTGCAGTATTATTATTATTATTATTATTATTATTATTATTATTATTATTATTATTATTATTATTAAAAATCCTCCTGTAAATTTCCAGGCATGTTTTTCCTAACATACACATTTCTGTATCCAGTTTTGACAAATTTGCACATTTTTCAAGCAAGTTCCCCCAACACAAGGCATTGTGTATATTATTTTCATTAATGCATGCAATTTCATGTTCATTTTGAAGGAATCGGTTTCCATAACCCAAGACTGACTGTGCAGGCAGTTTTTAAACTGCACCAAAATCTCCATTTCTCCTTAGCTAAAATGCATAAACTTTAGCCGTTGAGCAAATGCAAAACAAGAACACAGCTCTCTCCCTTATCAGTTTGATGGCAAGACTTCCTTGACTTTACCAGTAGAACGGGACACAGACATATCTTATGTCCTGACCACAAATGACGCAGAGACCCAAGTCTGAGACTAACGCCAGAGCATGTTCTCGGAAGTAGTGACCTCTTGCTCCAAGTTAGGAGTAGGAACAGGCGTATCCTTTTATGGTCAGGATGCAGGAAGGAAATCCCTTTTATGGTTAAGAGTGCCGGAGCATGTGATGTCAACCTACATATATAAGCTGACGTGGTTGGAAGGAGGGAGAGGGTGCCTGGAGGATATATATACTGCATGAAACTTGTCATTTCTTTGGACTTGCTGTGGACTTGATCACGCAAGTGCCTTCTGCTATCCGGAGAGCAGAATAAACTCTTTCTTTGAACCAACCTCAGGTGTCATTTGACTTCCTTCCTCCTGTCCCGGAGCAACGCTGACCCAATCAGTGAATTCCAATAAGGCTACAATTTTCCCCAATACATACATTTCCAAACACTTTGGTTGGTTGGTGAACTGCACTTCAAAATTTGGAGATGTGGAAATTTAGAAGTTCAATTGCAAGATGGTTAAGATATGCAAATTAGGTAGCTTCTCATTAATGGAAATCACTTTTCTTAACCATCTCTATGTGCACTGCCAGGTTCTGCTACCTTCTGTGCTTTCCTGGTCAACAGAGCATCCCGCTCAATTCCAGCCCAAGAAGTTGACCCAATAGTCTCTGTGTTGGAGGACACAGCCTCCTAATGGACTGACTTTAAGTATGCCTACTAAGCACACAGATTTCACTGCTTATAGAATCCCATGCCATTCAGAACTTAGAGGAGCTTTTGGCCAGCAGTCTTGATGCCTGGCTTCATACAGACCTAAATTATTTACTTCCACCAAAAGGGCAACTGTGACTCCACCATAAAAAAATCAATTTAAGCACTCAGAACACCAGTGTGAACAGTACACATTTGCTTATGAAAAATTCATTCCCGACGATATATTAACCTGGTTTACACCAAAATTGCTTAGGAATCATTTCCCATGTTTTATTTACTAGGAAGCAATGGTGTTTTTCATCACTAACAAAACAGCAAAAGCCCCTTTTAAAAAGGAAGGAAGAAAAAAGGGGGTGGGAGCTTTGTTGTGTTGTCAGCAGAATGTTCAGTCCATTTACACCTTTCCTGACAATACAGAAAGTTTCATGACAAGGAATAATCATTCCTGTACATTTGTTCTCTCCTTTTTTCCACTGTGAAAAAAAAAATGTAGAAAGGACCTGGTTCAGTCAGAACAGAGGCCTATATAGCCTGGTTTCTTAACAGAGGCCTGGTTTCTTATAGTCGCCAACCAGAATCTTCTGGGAAGTCCACAAGCGGGCAATAAGCTGATTCTCCCGCTGTGCCCCAGCCACTGGTATACAAAGGGAGGCTAATGAAGGTACAGTGGTACCTTGGGTTACATATGCTTCAGGTTACAGATGCTTCAGGTTACAGACTCCACTAACGCAGAAATATTACCTCGGGTTAAGAACTTTGCTTCAGGATGAGAACAGAAATTGTGCTCCAGCGGCACGGCGGCAGTGGGAGTCCCATTAGCTAAAGTGGTGCTTCAGGTTAAGAACAGTTTCAGGTTAAGAACGGACCTCCGGGACGAATTAAGTTCTTAACCCGAGGTACCACTGTAGTAGCAAGTATCTTCAACCTTTTCAGACCAGGACTGGCTTATATACAATAAATCAAAACAAGTCAGATACCCCCTGCAGTCTTACAATCCAGAAAAAATGGCACACATAAAAAAGAGAGCAAGGGAGGGAAGAGAGGAAAAAGTCAACTCGGTTGCCAGTTCTTAATTAGTAGTTCTTATAATGGTTCTTGCCAACCTAGCTGTTCAAAAGCACACCACAGTGCAGGTAGATAAATAGGTACCACTCCGGCAGGAAGGTAAACGGCGTTTCCGTGTGCTGCTCTGGTTTCGCCAGAAGTGGCTTAGTCATGCTGGCCACATGACCGACCCGGGAAAACTGTCTGTGGACAAACGTCAGCTCCCTCGGCCAGTAAAGCGAGATGAGCGCCGCAACCCCAGAGTTGTCCGTGACTGGACTTAACTCTCAGGGGGCCTTTACCTTTATAATGGCCAGCTGGCATAGAAACAGCTAAGGGTCTGGAAGTGCCTGGTGGAGCCTACTTTTTATCCTTCCCACAGAGGCAACCTGATGGAATGGATACCGCCAGATGACAGCTGAGGGAGAGGAAGACTGGTGGCACTGGTTTTTCAGCAGAGTGGGTGGAATAAGCCCTGCTTTCCACCTCTCCCACCATACTGGTAAGACCATGATCCCTCCTTCTCCCATGAGCCAATGTTTTCCCTTTTTTATGAGGACTTTAAACCCCTTTTGTTCTAACCTTACTGTTGTTTGTGCTTGCTCTTGTTTTGTACACAATTGTACGATTCCATGTTCTGATCTGCTTGACAATGCTTTTTGTTGGCCGTGCTGTTGTAAGCAGCCTTTGAAAGTTTCATTGTTCAAAGTTAGAAATGCCTTATACCTTTAACAAAACTGTCTTAGCCTTTGCCAATTTCAGTTCACAGAATTTGCTCAAGAGGCTCTGACATGTTTATACAAATCTCTACTCCAAATGCTAAGGTGAAAAGGCACACATGCAGTTCTCATTTTTCATAAGTGTCAGATGAAATACATGAAATGTTCAGATTTCATTCCATCAGAATGAAAGCACCAGGGAATATGTATTAAGAGGGGGTGAAGTAGGTGAACTCTTCAAAAATTATATGTCTTGGGCATGATTACTTATGCCCTAGCATGCCCGAGATAGACTCTCTTTGCTTTTGCTCTGAGTTTTGGTCACTTCTATTATTTGTCAGGGCATAAACAGGCATGACCAAAAATATAATCTGTAGATTTTACTGGACATTTTCCAAATTATTTTCTGATATGTATATGAATGAACATTTTCTTTTCCTAACTCCTATTGATCTACTGGGGAATTTCACTCCTTACCCATGTGAATTTTCAGGGAGGAGGTTGCCTCTCCAATATCACCATCAGCGAATATCGTTTAATATTATTTTATTTGTTTTAACACAGTTGAAGTTAACTCCTTCTCCCTCCGCTTGATGTTTCCTTTGCGTAAAACCCACTTGGTTTGGTGTCACAATGCAGGAGTTGACCATCTACCATGAAAGGAGCAGTCTGAGGACAGCCAGGATAGACACTAGGTGGAGAAACTAACCCCCCCCCCCAAAAAAAAAGCCAACTGGAGACTCTGACAGGAAGGAAGCCCTAGGGAACAGTGCTACCTACACCTGCACTTTCTCTGGTGATAGCCCTCCAATCTTCTTCTGAAACTGATGACTCTTCTTCAGAAGTCTCAGTAGTACAGAAGCAAACTCTTTTGTGATTGCACCATCTTGAGTGGCGGCAAGAAGGATCCAAACTCCAAAACCTACAGAACAGACTTATGCCCCTTTAAGCCCCAAATGCTTTATCAGTGGAGACAGATCTAGAAGTACATAACCCTCAGTTGGTAGCAGGTCATTGCTGGGACAACATCCAAGCTCTTAAGTGCCTATTGTTTAGCCAAACATGAATGATCCGTATAGTGAACAGACAGTGATCTCACTCTCCTAACTGGGTCTCTGTGCAAGCTTCATCTATAACACCTGCATAACCCAACAAGGAGCAGATGGGCCCAATCCATTTTGGTCCTCCAACTACTTACCATAAAAGGGGGGGAATTGTCAACAGTGTCCATTTGGGCTTTATTTTTGTTAACTAAAGCATGACATGGTGTAATACGCCATGTATCGTTGTTTGTCTGAGGTTGTATTTACCTATTTTAAGACGCACTGGGGAAATTTTTTTGTTGTTGCATTGACACCTGCAGTTGTTCTAACATAATTTTGACGTGCTGATTTCATATCTGAAGTTGGTTTTGTTCTGTAAGCTCTAGGGTTGTTTTTTTTTTTTTGCAATTCATGTTTTTCACTTTTCACCATAATCTTTGTTTTTCACAATGCAAGAATTCAATATTTTATTAAACACATAGCCAAAGTAGTACAATATGAGTATAAATGTAAGTGACTTATATAGCATTGAACATGACATGTATAGCATTGAACATGACATGTATATCTATGTACAGTTGGAAGTATGCACAAAAATGTATTCCCTTGGGATACACAGTATACTGGGAATTTTTCAACATTTTTGTCTACTTGAAGACGCCATGGTCTGATATGAAAATATAAATATTTAGGTTACAAAACTATAGAAATAAAGAAAAATTAAGTTTACAAAACAATAATTACCATGTGGTTATGGTAGATCAGCGTGTCAGTGTCCACTTATCCCCAGTGTAAATATGACATATCAGCAAAAGTTGGAAAATGAAAGATAACTATAGCATGTACATGAAAATCGATTTGAGATTTGAAATCAGCAGTGAAAGAACATATAAGAACAGTTGAAAAGTCTCATGTAACAGAAAATGAAAAAAAAAAATGTTCCCCAGTGTTATGCCCTGATATGTAAACCACAGAATTCAAAGAGGGCGTACTTTCTTTTTTCCATGACTGCATGTATATATGTATGTATGTGTATGGTGGATTGTGGGCAGCAAACAAATAAGAGGTAATATGCAGTATTATGGCAGTGTGGTGTAATGGTTTTAATGTGGCACTATCACTTGACGTGGGTGGGACGCGGGTGGCGCTGTGGGTTAAACCACAGAGCCTAGGACTTGCCGATCAGAAGGTTGTTGGTTCAAATCCCCACAACGGGGTGAGCTCCCGTTGCTCACTCCCAGCTCCTGCCAACCTAGCAGTTTGAAAGCACGTCAAAGTGCAAGTAGATAAATAGTTACTGCTCCGGTGGGAAGGTAAACGGCGTTTCCGTGCGCTGCTCTGGTTCACCAGAAGCGGCTTAGTCATGCTGGCCACATGACCCGGAAGCTGTGCGCCGGCTCCCTCGGCCAATAAAGCGAGATGAGCGCCGCAACCCCAGAGTCGGTCACGACTGGACCTAACGGTCAGGGGTCCCTTTACCTTTACTTTTATCACCTGGAAGACTGGGGTTCGAATCCCCCATCCATGGGTGAGCAGGGGCCAGGCACTGTCACTCAGCCGAACCTACCTCACAGGCTTGTTGTGAGGATAAGTTGAGGAAGAAGAAACATTGTACACCATACTGAGCTCCTTGGGAATAAAGGTGTGATATAAAAGATATTTTTAAAAAATTAACTGGTGTTCAAATACTTTTAGAAATAGACAAAGGCCCCTAAACATCTTATTAAAGGTTTTGAATCTGAGAGATTTCCCAGAAGGCGACCACACATAGGAGTAGCCACAATTAATAACTTGGCCATTCCCTATAATATGCCTAATGAGACCATTAACAATTTGGAAGTGTGTATCAGGTGACAGAGAGCAGGTTTCTCAAATGATGTTTTCCAAGTCCCTGGGGTGTCAGTCATGTGTGCCAGACACTGGAACGAGTGGACCTTTCGCAGCTGAAACACCTGTGCAAGATAATAGCATAAGATGCCATGTGAGAAACAGCCTTTCAGCTGCCAAAGACAATCTAGGCTGAGATATTAATTATTCCTTGGGGAGCCGGGTACAGTAAACCGCAGATTGTAAAAGCTTACATGAATATGTCAACAAGGGTTTCCACAGTTAAAGCAAACAGAGGCAACTGAGCCTGAATAAGCAATTAGGAAATGAAAGTACAAAAAGCCACTTCATGATGGAGAGAGCATCGCCAGTCGTGACCTTTGGTTACTTTTTAAATTAATAAAAACTGCAGCATAATTGATAGACTGGGACAGGTTCACACAAACCCTCATGGCACTTGATTTCATTGCATACTCAATTTGCAGTATACTTGACAGCTGAATGACTGAACTGCTTTCCTCAAGAAGCTGGTGTTTGAGATTTTGTGTAGAGATGTGAACCTTTTCTCTATGGTTTTTGATCTCTCAGGGCCCATTGAGCAATGGACAGTCCAGGCAGGCAGATAACTCTGAAGCTTCACTGAGTTCCTGGTGAGTTACAATATGTGTCAAGTGGTCTGCCTTTGGCTTAGTTGTGTAGACCTGTCCTGTTGATGTGGATTGAGTTAACTTTCAAGTAAGTATGCTCAGGATTGCAGCTATATGTTTAGCTTTTGGTTTCTTATTTAGTTATAATTTGTATATGAAAGGTGCAATTCCACCCACAAAAGTCCAGCGATCACCACCTCCTTCTCTGGACACTGAGGTCAGGCTCCGAGGGCCTTCTGGTAGTTCCCTCACTGCGAGAAGTGAGGATACAGGGAACCAGGCAGAGGGTCTTCTCGGTGGTGGCACCCTCCATGTGGAACGTCCTCCCATCAGATGTCAAAGAAATAAACAACTACCCGACTTTTAGAAGGCATCTGAAGGCAGCCCTGTTTAGGGACGTTTTTAATGTTTGATGTTTTATTGTGTTTTTAATATTCTGTTGGGAGCCGCCCATAGTGGCTGGGGAAATCCAGCCAGATGGGTGGGGTAAAAATAAATTTAATTAATTAATTATGGACTGGGCCTGCCTTCTTACTGTGGCCATCCCTCCAGAACTGTAATAACTGTCCATGCTTTCAGATGTTACCATTTCCAGAATTTAGCTATCCATCTTCAGTGGCGTATTTATGCAGATGAGCAGAAGAGGCTTATGAATTTTGATAGCAAATTCTTCATAAGTGTTTCCGGATAGCAACTACTGTTTCATTCAGTTCTTCATCAGCCAATTAGTTTTGATGTTTTGCATTATTCCATAAAGTTTTCTATACTGTAATTTTTTCTGGCTTGCTTTCGATATTGCTGAGTCATGCTGCTTTCGATATTGCTGAGTCATATTTTGCAACACAGGGGTTTGTTTGTTTACTCATTGTTGTACCATAGCCTCCTTCCTTGGACAGCTTATAGCAGCTGCTGGAGAGCAGGTGAGGGGAAGAGGCTGCTGAAGCCCGGCCCCAGGTGACACCCCAGCTCTGAGGGGCAGACAGAGGGCAGGGTCATCCTGGATACGAAGAAAGGATGAGTGGAGTGGAGCAGAAGGAGTCATGATTTTTCTATTAAAAAAATGTTATGTGCATCCATGTCTAATCTTGCCCCTTTCTAAAATTTATTTACTGGTGTGTCTTTTTCCTTTTGTAAATCTACCAAAAAATAAAATCAGGATTAAGGAGTTTTCTCAGGATGGTGGAGGGGTGTGTGTGCTATGTCCACACTCTGGGTGGGACAAAAATGGGGGTTGGTTGTTGTTGTTTTTAATATTAACCTTTATTGGTTTAAAATCAGCACATGCACACAAATAACTTTTTTTTTTTTGGTGGTGGTGGGAGAAGAAAACAAAAATAAAACACAGGATCAGTTGGGGGGCAGGGTAAGAAATGCCCTTATTTTTATCTGAGCAATGTTGGAGGTTATAAGTTTGTTGAATAAGAACAACCATCTACTTTGAGCAAGTTACCTTGAAATATTATTAGAGTGTTTATGTATGAAACATTTGTTTCTTTACATATTTTCTATGAAAAAAACAAGCAATTGTTGTATTTTATATCATTGGGACATTTTTGGGGCATGCATTCTGCATCACATTTTCATAGTCTATTGTGATCGTCAACTCCACTTGAATATTCAGCTGGGCTAGTGCGCAGAGTCGCTCTGCTCACATTCAAGAACGCAAATATATTTTTATTCTCCTTTGTACTAAGAAAGACCTTATGGTCAAAAATATATAATTGGTGGCTGCTGTGCAGAGAAATATTTTGAGTGCTGTGTCTACACGTGAAAAGATTCACTGCAGATTCTTGTCTCTCGTTATTGAGCACATATCTTCAAAATGTTTTTAGGTGCTTCTGCAGTACTTAATAAATAACTTCTGAAGTGGGTGCATTCGTTAATGAAGAAGTCTGCCAGGTCATCCTGACACCAAGATTGCAAATCTTTTGCACGTGTCTGAGCTTCTAATGGCTCTATTTCTGGCATTTTTAATAGGAACTCAAACTCAAACCTTCATCTCTCCAGTTCTGAAAGGAGCTTACTGATTATCACAGTATATGTGTTAATACTGAAGCTTTCACATGCATCAAAGTCTGTTTCACCTTTGTATGATTCATCACTCTGAAGTTTCCCTTTCTTCTGCTTTTTATTAGACATATCATCATCGTTGCTCAAACCTAACTTTTCCATAGCTGCCTTTTTGAAAAATTCAAAAATACCATGAGTATGTTTCACAATGTAGACGAATTAAACAGTTCTACCACAATACCAGTATCAATGTCAATAGACCCACATTCATGCTATTATTGCTTTCTCCAAATATTCCAGTTTATTTAACAATCCTTTAGCAAGTTACACAATTCTCTGTGGTGTCATCTCTCACAGTAATCAGTCTTGTAACATGCTTCATCTTGAAGTGACCAACAAGTGCCAGGAAGTTTTTTGGTTTTTTTGAGAAACTTTGCTGGATATTATCAGGTTGTTTGACATCAGTGGAGCAAGGTCATCTCCCAACAGCAGCAAACTCTCCATATTATTCATCCCCTCCCCAACCTCAAGCTTGCCGCACTTATCCTATTTCTCCTACCCCTCTGACAAGCCCTGCCAAAAAGTCTTCATGGGGTTCAAGGAAGGCAATGTCCTACCAACCTGAGTTTACCCCAGTGAGCCTCCACCTACCTGTCTTTGTACTTTCTTCAAGTTTAGGGTGTAACACTGGCTGTCCTGCTCCTTTGCCTCCTTATTGTCAATGTTGCCTTTGTAGAACATATCAGGGAAAAGGAAGGGGGTAAAACTTAAATAATTTGGCTCTGCTGACCATTAGTTCTAGCACCACCTACTGTTGGCTTCCATGCCTTCCAACCTAGCACTTCCAATGGGCACCGAACAGCAGGAGAATATAATATCTTCTAGCAGCCGTAGAATGTCTGGTGAATGTGATGACGGCACCACACTAGTTATGGGGCAAGCGCTGTAATCCTCAACACACCTTCTTTCAGTGCACATATACTTGAAGGAGCATCGCCACCATCTTCAGCCTAGACACAGGGTCATCTGGCGGTTCTCCCACTGCAAGAAGTGAGGTTACAGGGAATCAGGCAGAGGGCCTTCTGGACGATGGCACCCACCCTATGGAACGCCCTCCCATCAGATGTCAAGGAGATAAAGAATTACACAACTTTTAGAAAACACCTGAAGGTAATGGACTAATGCCTAGTGAAGGATGACAACTGTACATTAAACAAGAGAAGATGCGGCTACAGGAAGAAATGATTGACATACATTTGCAACAGGAGCGGGAAACCTGATTTTAAGAAATTGCATTAAATTTAAGTAATTTGGTTTTATTTGTAATAATTTTGAAAATTAAGAAACATGTTTTTTTTAAAAAATATACATATATAGAAAACATCTGAAGGCAGCCCTGTAAAGGGAAGTTTTTTAATGTTTGATGTTTTATTATGCTTTAATATTTGAGGGAAGCCACTCAGAGTGGCTGGGGTAGCCCAGTCGGATAGGTGTGTGTGTAGGGGGGGGGGTAAAATAAAATAAAATGAAGGAAAGGAAAGCACAGTGCAGAAGAGGTGGAATTCAATTTGAGTTCTGCTTCTCATCTGAGTTATGCAGTAAAGGATGTGGACAGAAAATGGATATTGGATATGGATAAGGACAGAAATTCTGAATGCAAATGCAAAGTTTCCTGAGGGGCTGAGTGGGTGACAGGAGCAGCTTGAAGCTCTGGCACAGATAGCCTTGAGGTCTCTTCAGGCTTTGCAAGCCTATGGAAACACAATAGCCTCTGCTTTTCTTTTGCTCCGTTTTTTCTTCTTCCAAAAAAACCCCCACACCATATTGTCTTAACTGTCAAGCCCATAGCTTGAAGCAACAGGGAATAGCCAGAACTCAGAGACAATCAAACTGTGCCAGCAATTCAAGAGCCAGAAGTGTCAGTTGGGAGTCTGTGTATTTGCAAGGTACGTGTTTTCAGGGTGGAAGAGAGGAAGAGATTATTAACCTTCAGGAGAAAGGGGAAAGGAAAGGTTTCACACTGGAAAAGAGCAGATGAACTAGGAACAAATGTGAAGCACAAAATGTTGACCTAACACGACATTATTGCATTAGAGGAAATGCCGAAATGGGCAAAAGAATAAGAGCACTAGGGAATGCAAGCACCCTCCCACACTGTGTGAGAATTTGCCAAGGAAGGAACCTAAAACTGGGGATGAGGGGGAAATTTGAATCAGTTCTCAGTGGAAGGCGAGCCTTCCTAAGCTGCACTTTCTTCAACAACGCATGAACTAAATGCAGCCATGCATCAAAACTGGCACTTCTCCAGCCAAGCAATGCATGCAAAAATGCATGTGCTGTGATAAAGGGTGCATTAAAAAAATGCAAAAAATGTAATAAAAATTGAGTTGTATTAGGCAAAATTGCACACAGACAGACATGTACAAGTAGAAATTCATACTGCATGCTGCTGAATTTTCTTGAGGACTTTACAGACACACACACAGAGAGAGAGAGAAAGAGAGAGAGAGAGAGAGAGAGAGAGAGAGAGAGAGAGAACTTAAGAATGGACAACTGAGAAACTGAAATGGGCAGATTTGCCCACACTCCATCTCCATTTTTTATATAATAAATTGATATCTATGATTCAGTCATCTCTCTTTAAATGCTGGCTTGGTTTCCCTAGTCACTCTGGTTGGCTTACTGTACATTACAAATTGTAAAACTTAGACATTAACCAGTTCTGGATACAGGTTTTCCTTCTGATGTCTTCTGAAAGTCAGATAGTTGTTTATTTTCTTTACATTTGATGAGAGGGCATTCCACAGGGTGGGCACCATTACTGAGAAGGCCCTCTGTCTGGATCCTGTAACCTCACTTCTTACAGTCAGGGAACTACCAGAAAGCCCTTGGAGCTGGACCTCAGTATCCAGGCTGAATGATGGACTGGGCTGAGGCCATTTAGGGTTTTAAAGGTCTGCACCAACACTTTGAATTGTACGTAGTGGGAGCCAATGTAGGTCTTTCAGGACTGGCATTATATGGTCTCGGTGACCACTCCCAGGGATTCCCCTTGTTTTATTATTCGGCTAGCAGAAAGGAAACAAGTGTTTTGCAGTTAATTGAACAGGAATTGATCTGTGGGACCCAGATGAGTAATGGATGGAAGGAGGGGATAAATAAATTGGAGGGAAATTGATTTAAAGATAATTTGGGTGGGCAATAAATGTAAGTAAATTAGTTGAAGAGGAATTGATCTGGAGATGATTTAGGTATGGAATTAAGAGGTTTGGCATATATATATTTTGCAACAGCATTTTCTTGCAAGAGCATTTTTTGCAGCAGCGGGGGTTTGTGGGTGAGTATGTGTGTTTCAGACGAATGATTTGATTGTCCTCAGGTTCAGACCCCACATCTCACTTGCGTTCAGTTTGTGGCCTTCAGCAACTCATTTGTCTCCATTTGGTCCAGTACTGTGTTTGCAACTGTGGCCAGCCAAATGACTTTGGGATGTTTGCAATGCTTTCTCTGAAATAAAATTAAAATATGGGGGAGAAGACCCAGGTAACTACCGACCTGTCAGCTTGACATTGAAACCAGGAAAGGTCCTGGAACAAATACTTAAATGGTTGATCTGTAAACACTTAGAACAGGATGCTATAATAGATGGGTCCTCGGTCTGATCCAGCAGGTTCTTCCCATGTTCTTAAGTACAGTTTTTGAAGGTACCAATCAATGCTGCTGAGGTGCCGTTGAATGTATACTTATTTTTTTTATTATTGCAAATCAAGATTCAGAGGAGAATTCCTGAGCCCCAGGGTATTGAAGAGAAGCTGGCCATTGCATACCTCTGTGAGAGACCAAGGATAATCTGTCCACAGTATAACCTCTTATAGTGCATCCAAAACTAACACATTGTTGGGCGTGAAGAGTCCTCTCCTCCCTTTGGTAACTTCAAAGTAAGAATTAATGAGCAGTTTATATTTATAGTCCTTTTTCTTCAGTCATTTGTTTGCAACCAAAAACCCACAGCCCTCCACAAGGAGAGCAGTTGCCACTCTAAAGCCTTCCCCTTCCATTCCCTGCAACATCCTGGGCACGAACGGGAAGTTCCTTCTCCTTTCTGTATTCTTTGTTCTCTAATATGGACAGACCCCCTAGTCCTTGGGGAAGGAGGGTCTTCCACACTCTCTCATGATGTCTCTGCTGGTTGTTCCCTCCCTCCTGGTTCTCTTTCCATTATCTCGTAGCTAGACAACTCCTGTCTAATCTGCTCTATGTCTGTGTCTCTCCCTGCTTCTGAAACCACTGGAGACAAGGGGGTCAAATCTTCCCCCTCCAGCTCCTCATCAGAGAGAAGCTGCTCTGCGTGAGAATGCATTCCCCAATCCTCGGATCCAGACCATTCCCTGACACATATGTGTGCTGGAACCGGGGCATGTCTGTGTGACCCTGTTATTGCATGTATAGACTTTCCCCCAACAAAAAAGGGTAAAGGTAAAGGACCCCTGACAGTTAAGTCCAGTTGCAGATGACTCTGGGGTTGTGGCGCTCCTCTCGCTTTACAGGCCGAGGGAGCCAGCGTTTGTCCACAGACAGTTTTTCCGGGTCATGTGACCAGCATGACTAAGCCGCTTCTGATGCAACGGAACACCGAAACTAGAAACTTTTGAACTGCTAGGTTGGTAGGAGCTGGGACTGAGCAACGGGAGCTCACCCCGTCGCGAGGATTCGAGCCGCCGACCTTCTGAGTGGCAAGCCCAAGAGGCTCAGTGGTTTGGACCACAGCACCACCCGTGTCCCTATTCCCCCAACAAACATATATTTAAAAACATATGCTCTGAGAGGACCATCATTTGTCAAATTGCAACCATTATCAGGTAGGTGATTTGAGAACAAGTACAATCAGAAGGGTGTTTGGTCAGATGACAGCCCTGCTGAGATCCATGGCACTTGCTCCCAGGCAACTCTGGATAGTGTTGCTGCCTGAGACTATTTGATAATTAGAGCATGCATGCCTGTGCTCCAGCAGCAAAGGGGTAGGTGATTGTCAGGTCTCTTGCTGAGGTAATTATAACCACTAAGGGAACATTCCTTCTCAAATTAATGCTCACCATCGGGACTGATGGGTGGTGCCTACTCCACTCGACATTTTATGCCTAGTTACCTTTCCCACCCATCCACCCCCCCCTCTTCTTTCATTCTCGGAAGATGCAATCATGAATTAAGAACCACTGCTGCTCCAATAATTAGGATCTGTGGCGCTTCAGGATTACTGCCATTAAAGGAGTACCATGGCATGACTAGTGTCATTGCCAGCTGTGAATTATGGATACATGACTTTCAAAGACAGCTGCTCTGCTGCTGCTAAGATGGCCTTACTTTAGCAAAACAAAAATGGGAGTGATTCCCTTTTATATTGAATGCTTTCAAATGGATGGCATATCTTATGCAAAAAAATAAAATAGGGGGTTCTTCACCTTGTTGGCAAGAGATAAAGAGAAACACAATGTAGCAGAAGTCTCTCTCTCTCTCTCTCTCTCTCTCTCTCTCTCTCTCTCTCTCTCTCTCTCTCTCTGGGTGTGTGTACACACACATAAACACACACAATTCTGAGAAATACAAGATTGTTTCCACTCCCTTCTATCTATCTGCAGGCTCCATGGCCTTAAAGCCTCTGCCTGGTTCCCTGCATCTTCACTTCTTGCAGTGAGGGAACTGCCAGAAGGCCCTCAGAGCTGGACCTTGGTGTCCGGGCTGAACAATGGGGGTGGAGACACTCCTTGAGGTATCAAGGGCCGAGGGCTTTAAAGGTCAGTGCCAGCACTTTGAATTGTGCTTGGAGCTAGTGTAGATCCTTTAGGACCGGTGTTATATGGTCCCAGTCATTTGCTCCCAGTCACCAGTCTAGCTGCCGCATTCTGGATTAGTTGCAGTTTCCTAGTCTACTTTCAAAGGGAGCCCCATGATGGCGGAAAGGCAGGCCCAACTAGAACAGAGTAAGTGGCTAACACTAAATGGCAGAGTTGTGCGTGTTCTTTTTTGCTAACACAACATGCACACACCAGTGTTTCTATGGAAGTGCTTTATGCATACACACCAAGTGTCCTGAAAAAAACCAGAACATCCTGTTTTTTCACATGAGATCATGGTGACCATTTTAAGTGCCACACTTTCGTCCCCCAAAAGTGCTTTTGAGGGGCTGTGGACTCACAATTTTAAGCACTGCATGAGATCATGCCTCCCAAAAAGCACTGGGGGAGGGAGAGTGGGGTGTGGGTCTTCTGACTTTTCCAGGAGTGTGTCCCAGAAGACATGTGTTCGAGTTTTTGAAATGCAGAAGGTGGAAGGTATGCTTCATGTATGTGCGCACCCACCTTTTGGTTCAGTCCCAATTCCAATCCTCAACCCCACCCCATACAGAGTGAAACCTAATTCAGCCTACAAGCCACTTTGGGACTACCAGTTGCATGTTGCAGCCAGGCTGGGTTTGACAGTCCACCTGCTTTCACATTCCCTGGCAAGGAGCAAAAAGCAGGGTATCATCAAGCCCTTGGTAGACTGCAGTGCATGGTTTCCTTGGGCTTGCTGGGTCACTAGTTGTGCGTACCTGATTTGCAGGAATGACTGCAAGCAGCTTGTCATATGCAATAAGTCCTTCACAGCTATTACTCACCGAAACCGTCTTTGTCATTGAGTCACTTGTTCCACATTGAAGTTACAGATCTTTGGACTCATCAACACTCTCTATTGACTCGTCTCACTTTTATTTAATTACTTTCCTCCTCCTCCTATTATTATTATTATAGTTGTTATTATTAACCTTTGCAGTGTTGCCATAATGAAACTCCTACATGGCAGAGATACAGGCTTTACACCTCTTCCCTGACCTTTAAATATTAAAAGATAAGCAAAAGTATCTTGAAAGAGAGATTTAAAACACTGGAGCTGTAGGTTGTTTTTGAATTTCCATTAAAATTTTATATCTTTTTCTGCAGCCGAGTTGCTGTTGCATGCAAGAGCTATGAATAAAATCAATAGGGAGCTGCAGATTTGGGCAGAATAGGACTTAACAAATGGTAATGCTCTACACAATTATAGATGGGATCCTGAAAATCAAATAAATTGAATGGAAGGGCGTGGAAAGCATATAATAACAAAACATTCCCACTGGTATTTTGATAGCAAACAAGCTAGGAGATAACTAGCTTGTGGGCAGGGCCTGCGATTTGGCTTAAGCTACAGGTAAGCTTAATTGCGTGGACAGGCGGAGTCCCCAAGACAACGTGCTATGGGATTAAATTGGCCACAACTTTATTAAATTTCAAATGTGGGTAGACCTTGGCTCAGGCATTGGGCGTTCTCCCTCCCCAGTCCCCAGCCGGGGACCTAGGGAGCATCAGGGTTATCCAGTGTGTGTGTGGGGGGGGATGGGCCGGCTCTGGAGAACATATGTTCAAGCAGAGATAGCCGCCCTCGTAACGCCGCCGCCGCCGCAGGGGAGAGCAATGACGACCTTCCGGCGTACGGTCAAAGCCTCCCTTCAGAAAACCCCTTTAACGGGGAACCCTGGTATCGCCGCCGCAAAGAGGAAGGTGGACAAAAGGATTCCGCCCAAGGCCTGATACCGCCAAAGTTGTGACGTTTTGCTACGGGAAAGGCGAAACCTGCCAATGCAGGGAAATTCCTTTCCGGCCCTTTAACAGCAACCTTAACGTAGCAGTGCCTGTATACCTGTGAAGAAAAGTTAACCTGCAAAACCTGTGAGGAAAAATTAACCTGCAAAATAAGACATTAACTTAGGGTGGGTAGGGTGGGAGAAGCTCTGGAGCCATGTGAGAATTCCCAGGTAAGATCCTCCCTCCTTTGTGTGGGCAGGTAATCCCTCCCCTACCTGGCCTGGTCTCCTTGGCAATGCTTCCCCCAGGTGGGATTGGACAACTGACCTCCAGGTATCCCACCTGAGGGAGGCAAAGCCAAGCCTATGCTGTTGGAGCCGCTCCAGATCTAGGGGCTGCACGTGTCCACGCAAAGGGCGCCCCCGTTTTAAGCGGGGAGCGGTCATTGTGAACATGAGATGTTGAAGGCAAAAAGTGGCTAATGAGGTGAGACAGATCTGCAACACTAGCCTTCCCGCAGGCGGTTCCACTGGTGTGGTTCCACTATACTCACCTCCCCACTGCCCCACTCACCTCCCCACTGCCCACCCCCTCCCTCCCAGTAAGCAACGTGACACACCCACCAGAAAGCTAGCAGAGTGGCTCCTCCCCACCTAATGAGCTCCCTTCTAATTTGCTTAGGGACATCCAGAGATCCATGGCAACATTGCAAATGGTAGACTAGATTCAGCAAGTAATCATCCAGCAAGGTGGTTGCAAAGCTCAGATTTTTACTGCTTCCAAATTTTCTCTGCAGGCTTGAAGCATGAAACCCCGAGACATTACCTATGTATTACCAGAGCTGCAAAAGTAAACAACAACAATACATTTGTGTCATGATTCTCAATTTCTTTTGCTGGAAACCCCCCCTCCCCCCAAAGTTAAGTTCAGTCCAGTTTCTTCCCAATCCGTTCCTCCTCTGCCCCTTGCAATGGTTCTGCACAGATCCAGGTCTGCTCTCCGTATAGAGGAGAATGCTTTCCACCACTAGGTGGGCTTCCTGTTCCCCCTCAGCTAGACATCAAAGTGACATCCATCCCACTGCTCTGAAAATTTATCTATCCAATCGGCCATGCTAGATAGGGTGGACATGCCCTTCTGCCCTGCCCTCTTAGGCCCCACCTCCTCTGCCATGGGCAGGAAAACCCCACTAGTGAGGAATTTTCCAATGTACCTGTCCAAATGATTGGCAGATGCTGTAGTTTACTGCATCCCTGCAAGAAGTAGCCAAAGGAAGCCTCAAACTAGGGTGCTTCAGGGTCTGTTGCTGTCCTGGGATGGCCTCATGCTCATGGCTGGTCTATCAGGATCTAGTGGAAGTTTAGCATTCCTTTAAGAAGAAGAAGAAGAGTCTGGATTTGATAACCTGCTTTATCACTACCCGAAGGAGTCTCAAAGTGGCTAACATTCTCCTTTCCCTTCCTCCCCCACAACAAACACTCTGTGAGGTGAGTGGGGCTGAGAGACTTCAAAGAAGTGTGAGTAGCCCAAGGTCACCCAGCAGCTGCATGTGGAGGAGCGGAGACACGAACCCATTTCACCAGATTACGAGTCCACCGCTCTTAACCACTGCACCACACAAATGTTAATTGCTTTCAAAATAATAATAATAATAATAATAATAATAATAATCCCTTTATGGGTTCTGAGCCTGTCCAAAAGCTGCTGTTGAAATACAAACCCCATCCATACCCCTTCCATGCTGTTGAAATACAAACCCCATCAACGTTTCCCTTTTTTAAAAGGGAAATTCCCTTATTCCGAATAGGATTCCTCGCAAGAAAAGGGAAAAGTTGAAAGTCATGACCCCATCATCCCTTACCATTGGCTGTTCTGGCTGGTGCTGATGAGAGTTGTGCCCCAACAACATATGGAACTCTGGAAGAACCACATCAGTCACCACTCTAAGACCCTATTTTTCTACACATTACTTTCTGTTTACAAAGTGATTATGTCAAGGGAACATATGTATATATCAAAGTACGTATGCTTGCTAAGTAGAGCGTTTAGAGTCGTGGTTCCAAACATGGGGCACACGCCCCACAGGGGGGTGATTTGGTATTTAAAGTGGGCAATTTGAGAATGATTTATTAAATGTGAATGGCCTTTTAGGCTTCCTCCATGTGAACAGGAGTGCATTTTTTGAAGAATAAGAATCATACTGTATGTCATGGAGGGTGGGCATCAGGATTTTAGAGATGCCTAGGTGGGGCATAGCCAAAAAAAAGAAAGGTTGAGAACCACTGGTTTAGAGATACTTCTCAAACTTTCTATTTGTGAAACTTGAGGACTGATTTAAGTTTATTTGGACAGTTTTGCCTTGACAACCTTTGCACATATATATATATATATATATATATATATATATATATATATATATCTGCTTATTATATGCAGAGCTTCTGAATCGACTATCTCTACAAATGATGGACAGGTGGCAAGCCTTAAAGTTGTGAAGGTTGCTCTGAATGACCTTCCTAATATGGAAAAGGAAGATAATAGTAAAGTAGCACTCTTGCAATACCACAATGTATGTCTACTCAGAAGACATGCAGATGGCGCTGTGGTCTAAACCACTGGGCCTAGGGCTTGCCAACCGGAAGGTCGTGGTTCGAATCTCCGTGATGGGGTGAGCTCCCTTTGCACGGTCCCAGCTCCTGCCAACCTACCAATTTGAAAGCACATCAAAGTGCAAGTAGATAAATAGGTACCACTCTGGTGGGAAGGTAAACAGTGTTTCTGTGTGCTGCTCTGGTTCACCAGAAGCAGCTTAGTCATGCTGGCCACATGACCCGGAAAAACTGTCTGCAGAGAAACGCCAGCTCCCTCTGCCAGTGAAACAAGAGAAGCGCTGCAACCCCAGAGTCATTCGCTACTGGACTGAACTGTCAGGGGTACTTTACCTTTACCTTTATGTCTACTCAGAAGTAAGTCTCATTGAGTTTAATGTAGCTTACTTCCCCAGAAGTGCATACAGCCTCCGTGCTATTAATTTCATGGGATTTTAGAGAGCAAAGACAAAAATAGAACAATCCCGCCTCCCACTGCAGCATGCAAAGTTTATAATTCCTGAATGGATCAGGAGAGAGACCCTCAGTATTAGTACCACCACTGATCTATATAGATGTAGTACCCAATATCTGTGATATTTCATGGTTGATTCAAGCACGTAGATCAATTAAGCCACATATAGGGCATTAGGATTCACCCCCAAACTCCTCTCCCCCAGACAGCCTCTTAAATATGGCAAAACTGAGAATAATTATATTTCTGACAGCACCTCGGAACACCATTTCATGCAAATCCTTCTGTGCTTATTGATAAAGTACTAGCACAATTTTTCTAAATTCCTAATGAGATGAGACAGCAGTGTTGGCATTTGAAGGATGAATACACTCCGGTTTGTAGCATGTGCTTTTTGAAATGGTGGTCTTAACTCTGGAGCTATCACTCCAGTGGCTCACACAGCATGAAGCTAATAAGCCGCTTTATCTTGAAGGCCCAGTCCTCACAGTGTGCATCTGTTCCTAGGCGGGTGAATTCTCATATGCATACAACAGCAAATTGTGTCTTATCACCCCAATCAAATCCCAAGCACACAGGAGATGGAATATATATTTTTTTTTAAAAAAAAAGAAAATAAAAATTCCGAGAATACAGGTGCAGGCAAACTTTTATTTGAGCTGCCAGGAGACCCCTATTCTCCTCACAGAGCAACAGTTATCAGGGTTCACTGAGGAGAGGACTTCATTGATAAACCACCCTGGGAATTGTAGCACTAGGAACCAGTGTGGTGTAGTGGTTAAGAGCAGTAGACTCATAGTCCGGTGAACTGGATTCAATTCCCCACTCCTCCACATGCAGTTGCTGGGTGACCTTGGGCTACTCACACTTCTTTGAAGTCTCTCAGCCCCACTCACCTCACAGAGTGTCTGTTGTGGGGGAGGAAGGGAAATGAGAATGTTAGCCGCTTTGCAACTCCTTAGGGTAGTGATAAAGCGGGATATCAAATTCAGACTCTAATAATTATCTGCATCCTTAAGACAAACAAACAAAAAAACCCTCTCCAGATTTCTTTGAGGAAAATCATGACTTGTACAATAGTGCTTTAAATGTGTGGCATGGATGTGGCCTTTATTTCACATATCCAAAGTGACTGAGGCTGCAATCCTATCCACAGCTATCCACTGAGCTTACTTCTGAGTAAATCAACTTTTCCATAAAGATCTATTGTGGGCGAATTAGGTTTTTATTTTTGTTTGCTTGTAAAGGGACACAGGTGGCCCTGTGGTCTAAACCCCAGAGCCTAGGGCTTGCGATCAGAAGGTCGGTGGTTTGAATCCCCATGATGGGGTGTGCTCCTATTGCTTGGTCCCTGCTCCTGCCAACCTAGCAGTTCGAAAGCACGTCAAAGTGCAAGTGGATAAATAGGTACCGCTCCGGCGGGAAGGTAAATGAGCGCTGTTCTGGTTCGCCAGAAGTGGCTTAGTCATGCTGGCTACACAGAAGCTGTACGCCAGCTCCCTCAGCCAATAAAGCGGGATGAGTGCCTCAACCCCAGAGTCGTCCGCGACTGGACCTAATGGTCAGGGGTCCCTTTACCTTTACCTTTATGCGTCACTCAACAATTTTGTGTTGCCCTCCCCCACTCCTTTTTGAAGGATATTTAGGATAGTTTATAGAAGTGGCAAATAAATTGCCACTTCATCATATTGGTATACTCTGGCAGCTGTTGAATTATGTCGCTGCCTACAAAATAGCATGCTCTTTCAATAAGAACATTTCTGTAAGTCTTAATGGTGTAACTGGACCTTTTTTTAAAAAAAAAAAAGTTTTGTCTCAACCAATTGCAAGACGAATACACTTTCTTTTGTAAGGTCATTTGTCCCCCACAAAAATCAGAGCCTTGTCCTGATTCAAACCACAAGTGATCAAACTGAGCCATCAGATAAATTGCAATTCAGTGGTTTCGCATTACAGTCTCCCTTTGAAGTTCCTTCCTTTTGAGGATGGCCACTTTAAAGTCAGTTACAGAGTGTCCAGGGAGGTCGAAAATGTAGCCTCACTGGTTTTTGGATATTTCTGTTTTTCCATTTGTGCCAATTTGTTGTTTTGCACAGAGAGAGACCTGTTATGTCATATCTACAATACAGAAGGGCATTGCTTTAAGTTAATAGCATATATTGCTTTGAATACTGAAAAGGTATAGATGACATTATTGGGTCCTGCAGTTGTATTGCCAGAGTAGACACAGGGACTATATATGTGTGTGTGTATCTGACACACACACACACACATCTTTGTTTCCAATCCATATCTTTGTTTCTGTCGTGCATCTATGATTTCTCCCCTAAATCATTGCAGGCCTAAAGTACACCTTGATACTGCATATATCATACAGGAAGTCACATAGGGAATTATATTGTTGTAGCTGTTGGATCTCTCTTCAACCAATTGTGAAGTCATATCGAAGACAGCACCATAGAAACCTACTTTGAATTTCTGATTTGGCTCTTGTAGGGCCTCTTCTTCAGTCTTGCCTGTATAGGGAGGTGTGGTTTTTTTAATGTTTGATGTTTTACAGTGCTTAATGTGTTTAATTTGTTGGAAGCCACCCAGAGTGGCTGGTGCAACCTAGTCAGATGGGCAGCATATACCGTAAATAACAAATAATCATCACCCTCAAACTACTGTTTCTTTCTCCTTTTTCTATCTCGTTATGTCTCAAAGTTTGGTAGTATTCCTAAGTAGCTTCTTTTGCTCCGTAGCATCTATCAAAACTTGTTGAAAGCCCTCATCACACCTGCAGGCCACAAAGTAATTTGTGGTCACTTGCAATTGGCTTGTAAAAGGTAAAGGTAAAGGTACCCCTGCCCGTACGGGCCAGTCTTGACAGACTCTGGGGTTGTGCGCCCATCTCACTTAAGAGGCCAGGGGCCAGCGCTGTCCGGAGACACTTCTGGGTCACGTGGCCAGTGTGACAAAGCTGCATCTGGCGAGCCAGCGCAGCACACGGAACGCCGTTTACCTTCCCGCTGGTAAGCGGTCCCTATTTATCTACTTGCACCCGGGGGTGCTTTCGAACTGCTAGGTTGGCAGGCGCTGGGACCAAGCAGCGGGAGCGCACCCCGCCGCGGGGATTCGAACCACCAACCTTTTGATCGGCAAGCCCTAGGCGCTGAGGCTTTTACCCACAGCGCCACCCGCGTCCCTCGAATTGGCTTGTAGCTGAATTTAAATCAGCTTCCTTGCTTTGTAATAGCTTGCTTGGAAAATTGACTTCAAAAAAGATGTTGTACCACGTAATAAGAGATACCACAAACTTGAACTTACAAATTGCATAAGCAAAGGCCTTAGCTTCAATTTGGGAAGTATTTCCAGATAAACCTTTTAGGCTTGTGTCATCAAATATCTCTATAAAAGCATCACATATAGTTCCAAGACGATATCTCAGAAGTTTCAAAGCATTGATCTGACTCTCTCATCTTGTTTCGCTCAATGGCTTAACAGTTATGTCCGAGTCTGATACAAGGCTGGGTAGAATGTGTCATTGCTGAGTTGATGCAGAGAGAAAAATTAAAGATCAGTTAAACTGAAGAAACTGGTCGCTTCCAGACAACACTTAGTGGCATCATAGCCACCCTGAGTCCCATCAGGGAAAAAGGCAGGGTTTTAAAAAAATATGTCGTCATCATCATCATCATCATCATTGACTTCATGTCCAGTACCAAGTTTAAAGAGTGTCATTGCAGGGCACAGAAAATGTATGTGAGTTTATGTCCAGTACTGTCCTTTGCACACCATCTTCTTTGGTTTTCATGTTCTTCCCATTATTGTAACCTTGACCACACAGATTCTCAAACAAGAATCTCATTTGCTCAAGAAGAAGAAGAAGAAGAGTTTGGATTTGATATCCTGCTTTATCACTACCCTAAGGAGCCTCAAAGCAGCTAACATTCTCCTTTCCCTTCCTCCCCCACAACAAACACTCTGTGAGGTGAGTGTGGATGAGAGACTTCAGAGACGTGTGAGTAGCCCAAGGTCACCCAGCAGCTGCATGTGGAGGAGCGGGGAAGCGAACCCGGTTCACCAGATTACGTGTCCACCGCTCTTAACCACTGCACCACACTGGCTCAAGCTGTCCAAGAAGAGTTTCTGTCATATAGGCACCTGTAGTCTCCTTGAGTGGAACAAATCCCAACAAATGTCCTTATGATGACCTCAGGCTCAGATTATTTTACGTCCCTGCCCGCAACAGGCTGCATGCACATGGCCAGAGATGACTCCTGCTTCTGCTCTTCCTGCGTCCATTCTCTCCTGGTTCTGAGAGACAGTGGTGCAAGGGAAGGTTGAGAAGTACTTGGCTTCCACTTGCCCAGCCTGCCTCCTCTTCCTCCAGCTCTGAAGCTTCCCATGCTTCTGATTATTGTGTCTTGGCTTGGACAGATCCCCACAGACCCCTGTTCTCCTCTCCAAAGTCAGACTTCAGTCCCACTTCCCCCAGTGTCAGTGGTGTAGCAAGGTCAGTTGGTACCCGGTATGGGAATTTTTTTGTCAACCCCCCCCCCACTGAAATCTAGTTGGACTACCAAGAGACTGCAATCTAGGTAAAGGTAAAGGGACCCTTGACCATTAGGTCCAGTCGTGACCGATTCTGGGGTTGCGGTGCTCATCTTGCTTTATTGGCCCAGGGAGCCGGCGTACAACTTCTGGGTCATGTGGCCAGCATGACTAAGCCGCTTCTGGCGAACCAGAGCAGCGCACGGAAACGTCGATTACCTTCCCGCTGGAGTGGTTCCTATTTATCTACTTGCACTTTGACATGCTTTTGAACTGCTAGGTTGGCAGGAGCAGGGACCGAGCAACGGGAGCTCACCCCGTTGTGGGGATTCAAACCACCAACCTTCTGATCGGCAAGCCCTAGGCTCTGTGGTTTAACCCACAGCACCACCCGCGTTGGATTCCCAAGAGACTGCAATCTACTCACAGTCTAAAAAGACTGGTTGTGGTCTACCCATTGTCATTGTCAGGGAATGTCAAAACAATGGGGGAAGGGGGGAAGGGAGCCGGCAAAGTGGCAAAGCCCCCCCATCCCCTGATGGCTCGGGGTAGGCAGAAGTGGTGGGTGGGAGTGGCGCTGAATTTCACCCCCCCCCCTTGGAGTTGACACCCGGGGTGGACCGCACCCACCTTGCTTCATCCCTGCCTGGTGTACATTCATCACCTTCCTTCCAGTCCCTGACACAAGGGCACTAATGCTTCTGAATGACATTTGCTGGGAATCACAAGTGAGGAAAGTGCTTTTGTGCTTGTAGACTTCCTACAGCCTTCTGGTTGGCCACTGTGAGAACAGGAAGCTTTACTAGGTGGGTGGGTGGCCTGATCCAGCAGTCTATACCCTCCAACATTTCTCTGATGAAAATAGGGGTGTCCTACCATACTTTCCAACATTTCTCCAATGAAAATAGTGATGTCCACAGGTGGTGCTGTGGGTTAAACAACAGAGCCTAGGACTTGCCAGTCAGAAGGTCGGTGGTTTGAATCCCCGAGACGGGGTGAGCTCCCATTGCTCGGTCCCTGCTCCTGCCAACCTAGCAGTTCCAAACCACATCAAAGTGCAAGTAGATAAGTAGGTACCGCTCTGGCGGGAAGGTAAACGGCGTTTCCGTGCCCTGCTCCGGTTTGCCAGAAGCAGCTTAGACATGTTGGCCACATGACCCGAAAGCTGTACGCCGGCTCCCTCGGCCAATAAAGTTAGATGAGCGCCGCAACCCCAGAGTTGGTCACAAGTGGACCTAATTGTCAGGGGTCCCTTTACCTTTTAAGGAAAAGTGGAACATTCCAGGGTCAAATCAGAAACCAGGGTGCTTCTGTAAATCTGTGGCTGTCCCTGGAAAATAGGAGCTCTGTTCTTAAGGAGGAATGGATAACAGGTTGGTGAAAACACCATATATATTAAGGAAACAATCTTGCCTAAAAGGCATGATCATTTTGCTGTGGCCATGAGGAAAAGCATGCTTCTGCAATTTCAGTACATGCCAGAGGGATGGCATTTGTTTGGTCTCTGTTGCTCTTGTCAACATCATTATGCAGAGTTCCCTGCTGAATGAGGGCACTCAAGTATATAATAAGTGTAGATTCAAGGAGCTGGAACGTTTTGAGCCAGTTATTGTTTGAGCAAGTTGTTTCTCTGCATCGCTCAGCAATAAAAACATCCACAGAGGTGTTGCAGTTCCAGTACGAGAAGTTCATTTTTCACACACGGAGACAGACACAAGTGATCAATAATAGAGAAAGACATCAGTTTCAAAAACAATAACAATTAGATATATATATATATATGGAGAATATATTCCAAGAGTGAGCAGGGTTTGTGTTTTGCTTTGTTTTAAGAGTAGGTATTACTGGTATGGCAAAACAATAGATAAAGTCAGTGCTTTTTTCTGGGGGGACGCAGGGCCACACATACCCTTAAACATTTTGTGAATCTTTGAACTTTTGTCCATTTACTGTATTTATTTTTTCCGATTTAAACTATAAAATTGTGATTTTCTTGATTCAAAATGAGAGTACCCCTAAACAATTTTAAAGAAAAAAAGCGCTGGATAATGTAAGCAAGATAATTTGTTGTTGTTTAGTCGTTTAGTTGTGTCCGATTCTTCATGACCCCATGGACCAGAGCACGCCAGGCACTCCTGTCTTCAGGAGCAAGATAATAGCATAGTGCAAAAAAGGCAGCAGCCCTGGAAATGAAGAGGAAGAACAATTGAACAAATGCTGTCCCCAAGAACAGCTAAACATTAAAAGAAATGAATAAATGCATTATTTTGCAATGAAGTGGAAACAGGAGGTAGAAGTTATTCACACCTCCTGCATTAGATATTAACCAAAGTTTACACCTGTTTTTCCTGCAGTCAGTAATGTTCAGTGCTGACTTTGTTGGCATAGTTCCACAACAACAAGATGATTCACTTCCAAGCTAGGACCCTTTAACAATCCAAATCTATAATTCCCCCACTTCATACTGTCACTCTTCTAGGATTAAGAGAGGTAAAACCACAAATGTGTGGCACCACGGAGAGTCTGGAATGTTCCTTATTGCAATCTTCAACAGCGTACCCTGCCTCCTTTAGTTAGACAGAGAGCTCCATTTGGAGAACTGGAAATCTACAGGATGGCTGTCGCCTTTAACTGTGAACCAAATCTGTATCTCTAAGCATGCAGGGAAATCCTGAGGGGCCACAGTAACTCAGGACCAGAAATCTCATTTAAGGCGGCCATTCTTCTGTTAACAAGGGACCACACAAACTTCCAGAGCTATGGGAAATTATTATTGCTTTTCCTCCAAGCTTATTCCCTTTGACATATTCTTTCCAGAAAGTGGAATAATGGGGGTGGGATGGAGAGATATAAAGTGAACCAGGACCTGGGAAACCAGGGTTAACAGCGCCCATGAAACTCATTGTGGGACCTGGGCTCAGTCACTATCCCACCCATAGCTATACTTTTGGATTAGGATTGGCTAAGTGGTGCAGAGACCTGATTGGACAAAGAACAGTAGATTGACAGAAATGTTTGCAGAGCTTCCCTGAGTTCAAACAGAAGAACAACATGTGTTTGGGACAGGGAAGAATAATGTGGCTTTGAGATACTTTGAGAGGATGGGGGTTAAAAAAAATGCTTGATATTCTAGGGGAGGTGTGTGTGTTATGTGCTGAAGTTCTCACCCTGGGCCAGCAGGGGGATACTGTAGATAGTTATGCAAATGAAGGATCGAAAGTGACGTTCAGTGATTGGATAGTTTTAGAAAGTTGCTACAGTTAAGTTGTTCTGGAGCTCTATATAAGCAGGCTGACTGAGCTCTTCAGTTCAGTTCTGTTCTGGCCTCTGAATAAACAAGAGCTGTTTGAAAAATTGCTGTGTCGTCTGATATGTTCACCCACAACTTAACGGTGTGTGTGTTTGTGTGCATCAGTAGTAGACCTAATAGTGGGAGCAGCAACTCTAATCCTACACCGCATGTCTTAGATGGAGCCAGGAGAGCGGTGCAGATTACACAAGGGTCCAGAGGAGTAACCAGATTATCCAGAACTTTTTCCTCTGGCTGATCAAATTACTGACCAGGACTAGGGAAGCAGCGAAAATGTGCAGACGCTGCTCTTTGAAAAGAAGGGAGTGGAAATTTCCAAAGCAAACAAGAATGCAGGAATAATGTATACTGCCTGTCCCACTAGTGTTTAAACAAGTTCAGGTCAGAGGCAGAAGTGTGCGGATCTAATTATTCAGGTCAAATACACCAAACTTTCTGGATGCTTGTGCTGACTGTGCCTTGACAAGCCATTTCCACAGCAATTAACCTCCTTTATTTAATTAAAACACCAAAGGGAAATGACTTAATGGATTGGATGCAATGTCTCTGAACGGATATGGCTTTTCCCCCAGTAGTCATAGCGATTGAGGGGGAAAGTGTTTGTGATGCTGCTATTTCCACCTACACAGCTGTTCCAAAGATCAGTTGGGAAGGTGTGTGCTCGTGTCTATGACAGTGCTATTGTAGGAATATATGCGGCAAAAACACATTTGGAAAAACACGACATTTAAAAGGCATTGCACATATTGATCCTTGCATAAGAAATGTATTGATCTATTGCAAAGAAGTGCTGTCTCGGACATTTGCGGAACCAAGTGAAACCTTAGGCTTAACTCACTGTTCTGTTCCATTCATTGATATGAACACTGAGATATTGGCATATTTCATCCCAGGACATAATTCCTTTTTTGCTGCTTGAATACCAGACCAGTTCCCCACATCCATTTTTGGGGATGGGGGGAGGTTGAGAAAGATGCCACACGCATTTTTAATGTGTTATGCCTGACAAATACTGGGACTTCATTTGTTTATTATAAGATTTCTTGTAATGCAAGGCTATTTCAATGCCTTCTCATTTTCATACAATGCATTCTCATATAAAATTAACTTCTTAAAAGATGCAGCCTATAAGACCAAATATTGCAATGACTGAGTATCAAGTTGATTCAAGCCCCTTCACAGGTCCTAAACAAGATATCAAGGCACAGAGATAATTGTTGCTTACTACTTATTTTTTAAGGTCCGTATAGTTAAAGCCATGGTTTTCCCAGTAGTGATGTATGGAAGTGAGAGCTGGACCATAAAGAAGGCTGATCACCAAAGAATTGATGCTTTTGAATTATGGTGCTGGAGGAGACTCTTGAGAATCCCATGGACTGCAAGAAGATCAAACCTATTCATTCTGATGGAAATCAGCCCTGAGTGCTCACTGGAAGGACAGATCATGAAGCTGAGGCTCCAATACTTTGGCCACCTCATGAGAAGAGAAGACTCCCTGGAAAAGACCCTGATGTTGGGAAAGATGGAGGGCAAAAGGAGAAGGGGACGACAGAGGATGAGATGGTTGGACAGTGTTCTCGAAGCTACCAGCATGAGTTTGACCAAACTGTGGGAGACAGTGGAAGACAGGAGTGCCTGGCGTGCTCTTGTCCATGGGGTCACGAAGAGTCGGATACGACTAAACGACTAAACAACAACTTATTTCTTGTTGATATCACTATTCCTCTGTGTATTTCCAACACAGTGGCCATTCCTACACCTAACTGGCAAAGGTTCCACAGCCAATAAGATTTGTGCTTCATCCTGAGTCAGGGCAAATCACCTTTCTTGTGTCATGCAAGACAGGCTGGGGAGTATTTTCTGCTATGAACTTCTTTTAGTATAGTCTAAACTAAGGTTGCCAGACATCCCCGTTTCCTGGGGACAGTCCCCGGATTTACAAATCAGTCCCCATACCAAATCCTTTTATTCCCACTGAATTTGAAAAGTGTCCCCGGATTCACAGAAAAAAATCTGGTAACCTTAATCTAAATGCCAGTCAACTGGTGACTTTCATTTCAGGGTTTCTAGCCAACTGATAGCTCACTGTCATTCTGGATAAAACATTTGGCTCATTTTGTCCCATCATAAACCTCAGGGAAATTTCAATTATGTTATTTTGCTGACCTCCTGTATGCACAGTCAAATGATAAAATACTCAGGGTCAAGACCATATTTAAAAATGCCCTAAGGTTATAATGCATATAGTGAGCTTTATGAGCCATGAATAAACAATATGTGAGCTAAATGTTTCACTCACCACACCATTTATTAATGCCATATGCCTTTTAGATTGCAACTTGCTTACATTTGGCACCGTACAGTCATACCTCGGGATAAATATGCTTCAAGTTGAGTATTTTTGGGTTGTGCTCTGCGGCGACCCAGAAGTAACAGAGTGCATTACTTCCGGGTTCCACCGCACGTGCATATGCAGACGCTCAAAATGACATCACGCGCATGCGTGGAAGTGGCAAAACACGACCCACGGACGCGCAGACGTGCGGACGCGGGTTGTGTTCGCTTCAGGATGCAAACAGGGCTCCAGAACGGATCCTGTTTGCATCCCGAGGTACTACTGTATATGCCCTACATAGGATTCTTTTTCTTTTTTGAGGGGAGGAGCTCAGGTTGGCTTGTTTGCAGTTACTCTTACTGAACTGCACCTACACTGTGCAAATTCTTGAGTATGTGGGACTTATCAATGCTACATATTTAAATTGATTTAAAAGTAATTGCTTTTCCACAGAGCAACAGTTGGCCATGTTGGCTAGAGCTGAGAGGAATTGGAGTCCAACAAAATCGGGGGGGGGGGTGTGACAGGTTCCCCATCCCACATGAGTCATGACACAATTTTATGTTGGTTGTTGTTGTTGTTTAAAGACAACAAGAGCCATTTTGTTGATGGAAAAGCAAATTCAGAAAGAACCTATCAGAGTGGATAAATGCCGATCAGGGAGTTCATCCTTTCCAGAAGTCTGTGCCTTCCATATTTTTCTGCCTCAAATTCCCCTTCCAGTTGTGTCTCCCCCAGGAAGTTTCTAGATGTTGTATATCATGGATGGCAGAATAATAATAATAATAATAATAATAATAATAATAATAATAATAATAATAATTTATTTATATCCCGCCCTCCCCAGCCGAGGCCGGGCTCAGGACGGCTAACAACAATAAAATAATAAAACATTCTAAAATCATTTCATTAAAAAATTACTTCAAATCAAATTGATGGCAACCATTGGGCTAGAGTTCTGTGAAGATTGCCAAAGGAGGGAGTCAGGCTGTGCCCTGGCCAAAGGCCTGGTGGAACAGCTCTGTCTTGCAGGCCCTGCGGAAATATGTCAAGTCCCGCAGGGCCTGAGTCTCTTGTGACAGAGCGTTCTACCAGATCGGAGCCACAGCCGAAAAAGCCCTGGCTCTGGTTGAGGCCAGCCTAACCTTTCTGTGGCCTGTTTTTGTTTGAAGATCGTAAGTTCCTCTGTGGGACATACCAGGAGAGGCGGTCCCGTAGGTACGAGGGTCCTAGGCCGTATAGGGCTTTAAAGGTTAAAACCAGCACCTTAAACCTGATCCTGTACTCCACCGGGAGCCAGTGCAGCTGGTATAGCACCTGGTGAATGTGATCTCGCACTGAGGACCCCGTAAGGATGGATGAGATGGGATTTCATCTCCCACCTCCCCTGATCACTGGCCATGCTGGCAGGGTTTGAGTGAAGCTGTAGTGAGACAGAACATCAAGAGGACCATGAATCTTCCATCCCTGTTATATATCCCACCACTTCCCTATAAATTCCCTCACTCGAAAGCTGCTTTTCTATAAGCATCTCAGAACTAATAGAAAAGGAAGACTTCACGTATGCAGAACAAATTGGAAAGTCAGTTCTTAATTTGGAACTTGGCTTATATAGAAGTTGTTTGAATGTCAGTTTGAATAGAAACTTCCTTTAAGATTAGAACAAATACAACAAAGAAAGAATAAATCCGGGAATGTGCTGCTGACCTTCTTCAGCAGAATGATAAAGAACCTGGTTATGGTAGCTTCCTATGGCTTCATTATCCCCCTCCACCACCACCACAAAACAAAGACTTGAGAGCCAATGAAATAGCAGAAATGTTCTATTTCTTAAATATAACAAACAGAAGATCTGTAACCTGGTTAGCTAAATTCAGAAAGTATGTGCAGGTGAACTTCTGGAGAAATCTGTCAGGAACACATCCCTCCAGAGATCTGGGCATGTTTACAGCCATAGTCTGGGATTTTCCACCCAAGGACTGGAAGCAAATATCTCTTTCCTTGCTAAGTGAGCCTTTGATATGTGCAGCCCAGCCTCAATGTTCAGCATTCACCAAAGTGTGCATATCAGTCCTAGGGGGCAACCTTCAAGGACCCGAAAAACCAAAGACAATTGAAGATGCCTGAAGAATGCCCTTAACCCAATAATGCATCAGGCTGTCCATCCTTTAGTTTTATATACAGTGGTACCTCGGGTTAAGTACTTAATTCGTTCTGGAGGTCCGTCCTTAACATGAAACTGTTCTTAACCTGAAGCACCATTTTAGCTAATGAGGCCTCCTGCTGCCGCTGTGCCACCGGAGCCTGATTTCTGTTCTTATCCTGAAGCAAAGTTCTTAACCTGAAGCACTATTTTTGGGTTAGCGGAATGTGTAACCTGAAGCGTATGTAACCTGAAGCGTATGTAACCCGAGGTACCACTGTAATTCCCTCACCTGCCCACAAGAACATCTATCTCTACATAGATTAAAGCCTGTAATCTAACCTATGATGATATTTATTTTGGCCAGGAGTTATAATTAAAGCTTTTTCAGAAACAGGAATTGGGAATAATCTACGAAGTAATAAGGTCCATCACTGAATATAGTCCAACAATTGCACCTTGGAATATTTGAAGGATTCTGTTACAGGTGATGACCTTGAGCTGATAATTTGTTTATTAACTGCAGGTAAAATCAACAGTGACAAATCACTAAGAGGTCTAAGTATTAACATTTAACTTCATCCAAAGTTATTTTTGCAGTTGTTTGGAAGGGGTCAAGATTCCCCTCCTAACATTTGCATTGACACTGTGATGGCTCAGTATCCTTTGACAATGTGTTTAATAATTGGAAATCAAATTAAATTCAGTGGCCTTGTTAGATATGTGTGAACACCCTGGCTCCCTCCGTTTTGGAGGAAAATACATAATTCATATGACTATCAACCACAATGGGAAATCCACAATGGGAAACGATAGCTGGGATTTTATGCCCCATTTGTTTAGCACGTCAAAAATCAGTTGTTGTAAAGAAATGGACAGGATTTGCTTTAAAATATTTGATGCCAATCCAAACCCCTTCAAGGCTGGATTCATTTGGCAATATGCACAATAGAACCATGAAACTGCCAAGACTCATTTGTCTATTCCCCCATGTGCTTAATTGTGTTTCTCTTCTGCAAGCCTAAATGCACTTCTTAATCCCCATGCCTTTTAAATTTTGAAAACGGAATTGGTTTGCAAAATATGTAAGTTAAAATTAGTTGTTAATTAAAAGTCAGCAATGCCATATTAGTAAGAAATGTGCGGCTGGTTCAGGCATGGGTATACAATGCTTGACCTTTCATTGCTGGTTGTGCCACAGCTGAATCTGACAGCTGCCTCTATTGAGAAATATTGTGATGTGTTGCCTTCTTGTGATGTAAAAGCATTTTGGTTTAATCTGATAGCTCAGGGCCACTCATAGTAAGGATGGGAGAACCTTTCACTTTCTACTCTGTGCCACTTCTGCTTGTGAGGGGCTCAGGCATTTACTGCTCCTTTCTCTCAGGAGGCTGGTGTGCAACATGACACCTTCAAGCACTTGAAAGTACCTTGCTTGAAGGCCTGCTAGTCCTTTCTACGCTACAACTTAAAAACTTACCAGATGTAGGCAGGGATGGTTTATTGCAGGCATAGGCAAACTTGGCAATCCAGATGTTTTGAGACTACAATTCCCATCATCCTAGACCACTGGTCCTGTTAGCTAGGGATGATGGGAGTTGTAGTCCCAAAACATCAGGAGGGTCGAGTTTGCCTATGCCTGGTTTATTGCAGCAGCCATTGTTTTCTTAACAGGAATGAGGACCTGCCTGCAGCTGCTGCCAGGGGACCCCCATCCCACCCCAACCTGCTGGACCTGTGGCCTCTGCTAGATCTCCAGACCAGGAGCAACACAAAGGGGGTCATCTCCTTGGGCGTGGCACTTTGGGGTGGAGCAAGGGCCTGGGCCAGCCCCCTTGTGCTAAAAATATGGTTTAAATTAAAGGGGATGGGATTTTAACTTGGGTGGGTGTTGTTTATTTGGGTTGGGGATGTTTTAAATTGTTCTTAAGTGTTATATGATAATCTGTAATCTGTATTTTTGTTTCACAAGGCTGATTAATATTCTACAGCCTTTTAAATGTGTTTGTGGTAGGGGAGTTATTCTTTTGTTGTTTATAGTTTAACTATTTGCTTGTGTTTTTACTTTGCATTTTTATCTGGTGAACTTCCCTGAGATCTTATGATGAAGGGCGGTATACAAATCAAATTAAATCAAGTCAAATCAAATCAAATCAATATATGAATGAATGAATGAGGTTTTTGGAAGTTTGACTTCTTTAATTCAGATTTCTTTTATCTTTTTTTAAAAAAACTTCTTTTTATTCATTTTCTATAACCAAACAACAACAAAAAGAGAAAAAGAGAAATAACCAACACATACCAAAGAAAAAAAGAAAACATCAACCAAAACAAAACGCCTAAACCAACCAAAAGACAAACATTAATTAACAACAAATAACGATTGACTTCCCTCCATCTCGGTTTTGGGTTATGTAAATATTAAATCCATTCTGCAGTTTTTCATTTTATAACGTCTACACATCGCAAGGGCTATATTGAACCTACTGTGATTTTTATATCTCTAGAATTTGTTTCCATATATGTTATGAATTTAGACCAATCGTCAATAAACTTTATACCTTTTTGCTGTCTAATGTACTGTGTCATTTTTGCCAAATCCATATACTCGAATAATTTAATTTGCCAATCTTTAACGGCCGGGATATTTGGGGTTTTCCAATTTTGTGCTAACAGAATCCTGGCAGCTACAGTTGCAAATTGAAACATTATATAATCTTCTTTCTTAATCTCCTCTCCAATCATTCCCAGAAGGAAGGCTTCGGGCTTTTTGACAAAGGTGTATTTAAGTATTTTCTTTAGTTCATTGTAGATGGAATCCCAAAATTTTTAAACTTCTTCACATTTCCACCACATGTGGTAAAAGCTTCCCTCTTTAGATTTACACTTCCAACACCTTTTGTCGCCAGTCTTATACATTTTTTGCAATTTCACAGGGGTGATGTACCAACAATACATCATCTTTTCCATATTCTCTCTGAGGGCAGTACAGGCTGTAAATTTCATTCAGATTTCTTTTATCAACTGACAAGCTTTCCTTACAATAACATTGCTTCCCATCTGGCTCCAAAAGGAATCCGAGTGGGAGTGTATTTGTGGATGAGGTCAGAAGACTGGCAAAAAGCTGATTCTGGTGCTTGGCTAATGCAGACACCAGCACAAGGATGGAGCCAGTAGAGGATATATATGGCCTTACCACCTGCCCCCTCCTCCTGCTTCTTTATAATGCAGCAACAGAGAACGCCAATCTGGAGTTACAAGGGCTAAGTGTAAGCCTTCAATCGGGCTGGTTGCCTTCAGGAAACGCCAAGGAGAAGCAAGAGTGAAGAGTCGGTTTGGTCCTTCTGAATGAACTGGGTGCCTTTCTCACCCAATGGGCAGAGCATCAAGACTGGTGAGGGACAGAGCAGGCCTCAGTTCCAAACTGCACATTAAATGTGGAAAGTGTGGATCAAGGCCATGTGTATTGGAAATTCAAAGACCAAAAAATTATTCAAGTGCTCTTAATTTACACATGACCACAGGGTGTAGCTTGTTGGCACCCTAAGATGGTGTACAAAAGGTCCAGAATATATTGGGCATGGAATATAATTTTGGAGAATTCCTGGGAACACTGCTATTAGACTCCTTTTCCTAGAAAAGTTTTTATGGCGATGGGGTTCTTACGGACGTGAAGGTCTGCAACAACTCAAGAGGATGAAGAGTAATTGTGTTTTCTCTTTTCCATTATGATTATATTATACTGTAAGTCATTCAGGATGCCATTTCTCTTAGCATTATTGCATTTGTATGTATCTTAGTAAATGAACTGTGCATATTTCATCTTTCTAAACCAAAAACAAAAAAACCCTCCCCCCCAAAAAAATCTGATATCTCCATTTCTTCCCTACTGGGAACCTTCTCACTTCTGCATAATGCAGCACTACACAGAGCTACGCTGACATTCAAAGAAAATTATCTAAAGTGCTTCACATCATGAGTCAAATTGCAGCAAAGTAAAATTGTCTTGCAGCAAGATGATGGTTTCCTTCAAAAAGGAAAAGAAAAAAGAGTGTGTGCAATTCATTACCTGTTAAATATATAATATTTAATTATTCATTTCAATGCTCAAAGGAAAACACAACTCCTACGGAGACATGAGAGTTAAGCTAACTGATAGCTGAATGTGTTATGTTGGACAAAGAAAGAGACCATTAGTGTATGAAAACACATTTTTTTATCACATAAGTTAACTGGAATTTCTTGCACTTACATAAGATTTAACCTTTTTTTGCAATTTAAAAAGAAATGGGAATGTAACAACTAGCTGAACTAGATGTGCTGTGTGTGTGGATCTGTTTATGGAAATGTGCCGAAGCCCTCTTTCCGCTGTCTCACTTCCTGACAGTAAGAGCTGTTCGACAGTGGAATTTGCTGCCAAGCAGTGTGGTGGAGTCTCCTTCTTTGGAGGTCTTTAAGCAGAGGCTTGAAAACCATATGTCAGGAGTGCTCTGATGGTGTTTCCTGCTTGGCAGGGGGTTGGACTCGATGGCCCTTCTGGTCTCTTTCAACTCTATGATTCTATGATTCTATGTGATCACAGCTGAAAATGAATAGACTTTCGTGGACTTCCGGAGGCGGCGCAAAATGGCAATGGTGGTCCTCTTTACCGTGTGAAGAGGGGCTCCGCGAAAAAGGGTCGTCCGCTGCGGCAAAGCGGAGACCCATTAAGACAAACCGTAGGCAGAGCGAGCCTGCGGCCGTGGGACTCGGCGGGTGCCAGAAGCCCCCCCAGAAACGAGGAAGGGACCTCGTAAGAGGCTCCGGAACGTGAACGGGGGAGCGGCGCTGTGAGTTCATCGCTCTTTTCGCGGAAGTGAAGCCGCGCTGCTGTTGCTGATGAGCGTCGACCTTTCTTCTTGAAAATCATCGTAATTGGCTGCAATTTACCCGTGAGTAAGGGGTATTAAAGATTGACTAAAGATTGATCTAAATTCGTTTAATTCGGCTGAAAACGGGAGGCGAGTAACAGGAAGTCCGCCTTCCGGTCCTGCTAATCAGAGCAAAGCAAAGAACCCGATGTGGGCTGAAGCGCTCAAAAGAGACTTTGAAATTAGTATGAAGGGGCATTAACAGACTGTGTTTCTCTAGAAATTAAAAAGATTGAAGGATTAAATCTGTTGGTTCATTGCGCTAAGGAATCTTCCCCCTATTGTGAAGGGACGTGGAATTGAAAGGGATAACCGAGCTATCGGACTGCCAGTGTTGCAAAGGAGTACTGTCAGGCTGCTGAAACTTTTTCTTAAGTACAAATTGTTGCATTGATGGATACACTATCGCTTTAATACTGATATTGGAACCTTTCCGTTACCTTGTGGCACTATTTTGAAACAGAACTATCTGAAAGCCTCCTTTTTGAACTTGGGGACTATAAAAGTTGAAATAGGAACTTTGATGGCGGAAAAGAAACTTTCTTTCTTATGAAAACCCCCCCTAGTGGATTTGCGGAGGCATAGAGGTCTGGGAACTGTACCTTATTGGGATTTTTTGTGGTTTAATTGTTTACATTCTGGACTTGCCTTTCTCATGGATTGAAAGACTACTTGACCTTGAACAGAGGCAGCTGGGGAATGAGTGGCCCAGGGAAAACAAGAGCATCTAAAGCTAAGGAAGCTTTAGCTGAGGAAGCTAAAGAAAAGAAAAAAGATAAGAGAGCTGGGCAGCTTGTTCAAACAACGTTGACTCATCAACGCAGATCTTCGGTACCAACTGTGCTGACGGCGCAGGAGGAAGAAGTTGAAACGCTTGCAACAGAAGATATGGCAACTGGAGGAACTGATCCAGTCTTGAAACAAATTTTGGAACAACTGGCACTTTTGAATAAGAAGGTGGACGATCAGTCATCTAAAATTGACAGAGCTACATCTACTATCAGCAAGTTAACAGATCAGGTTTCCCAGCATACTCAGGCTATTGAGAAACTGCAAGGAGCTACGGCGGAGAACTACAAATTAGCTGCGGAAGCCAATCAAAAAGCGGAGCAAGCGTGCAAAAAGGTGGAGGAGATCAAAGGGGAAGTAAGACCTCTGAAAAGACAGGTAGGAGAACAGCAAGCCTACCTGTCAATGGTGGAACTGAAAAGTAAGGAATGCAATCTTAGGCTGAGGGCCGTCCCAGAGCTGGAGCAGGGCAACCTAGAGGAATTTTTGACGCAGTTGTTTTCTAAATTTTGGGGGGTTGAGGAAGATAAAGACTTCAAAATTGTGACGGCCTTCAGATTGGGAAGATCGGTTAAGAAAGACAAGTCCAGAGACTGTTTGGTTTGTTTGAGAACAAGAGAGGAAAGAGACAAGATACTAGGCCAACATTTTAAAAAATCCCTGGAAGTTGAAGGCAAAAGGGCAGAAATTTATAGAGACATTCCTAAATATCTGTTGGATCTTAGAGCCTCATATACAGACTTGGCAAAATTGTTAAGGTACAACGCAATCCCTTACAGGTGGGAATTTCCTCAAGGTCTATCATTCACCTACAAAGGAAAGAAGGTAAGAATTAAAACACCAGAAGACCACCAGAAGTTCCTACACGACAACGAGGAGGACCTCCAAAAGAGAGCTGCAGATTCTTGGCCTCCACCACCGGGATCACCACCAAGACCCGTACCATCTGGAGGCGGACCGGCACCACAGCCTTCGGGAACGGAGGACAAATTAGATACCCAACTGTGATATCTAAGAAGTAGACCAGGATGTCTCTACAGCTTCTTAGTTGGAACATAAATGGCGGGAATTCTCCAGAAAAACGGAGAAAAGTATTTCATATTTTGAAAAAAGAACAATTGGACATTATTTGCCTGCAAGAAACACATGTGACAAGACTCCACAGAAAAGTGTTAATTAACAAAAGGCTAGGCCAAGAATTTATCTCATCGGACAAAGTTAAGAAAAGAGGAGTGGTGATATATGCAAAGGAGAACTTGTCACCAAAATTCGTATTTAAAGATGAACAGGGTAGAATTTTGGCAATTGAAATTCAGACACAAGGAGAAAAGTTTTTAATTCTAGGAATATATGCCCCAAATGATGGAAAATCGGAATTTTTTAAGAAGCTGCATGAGACTATGCTGGACTATTTGGATTACAACAACATTATCATGTTGGGAGATATGAACGGCGTCGCCTCAGTGAATATGGATAAGTCGCAAAGTGCTAATATAACGAAAGACGGCAGACTACCAAAAACCTTTTTTGAAATGACTGACAATTTGGATTTGATTGATATATGGAGGATCAAGAACCCTCTAGGGAAAGAAGGAACTTTCTTTTCTGAGGCCCACATGACATGGACGCGAATCGACCAAATATGGATAACTAGAGGGCTGGCACCTAAGACTAGAAAAGTGGAAATCTGCCCAAAAACCTGCTCCGACCACAACGCTTTGAGAATGGAACTGAGATTAAATACAACCGGATCTTTCAGATGGAGAATGAACGACGCTTTGTTAAGAGATCAGGAGATTGTTAAGAAGGCCCAAAAAGTTTTAAAGGATTATTTTGAAATAAACTTAAAGACAAATGTGGAAAAAAGAACAATCTGGGACGCAAGTAAAGCAGTTATGAGAGGGTTTCTAATACAGCAGAATACGATTAAAAAAAGGCTCTGGAATGAAAAGAAGGAGAAGATTTTGGAGAAAATAAGAGAAGGAGAGAAAAAACTGAGATCCAGGCCTAAATCAAAGGAAGTACTGAGAGAAGTGAAGTTTTTCCAGGCACAATATTCCAAACTGATAAATCAAGAGGTGGAATGGAAAATTAAACAAATGAAACAAAGATCCTTTGAATCTGCTAATAAGTGCGGGAAGTTGTTGGCTTGGCAGTTGAAAAAGAGACAAAAGCTTAACACAGTTACAAATCTAGAGATTGAAGGGAGAATGGTTCAGAAACCCGAGGAAATTAGAAAGTGTTTCCAGAGATATTTCAAAGAACTTTATTCACAAAGGCCACAAAAAGGCTCGGAGGTGGACCAATTTGTCACAACTAATGGATTACAAAAAATACCCCAGGAAATGAGAGCAACCCTGAACTGTAATATTACAATCCAAGAAATTGAATGCGCCATTCAGAACCTCCAACTGGGCAAGTCTCCGGGACCTGATGGACTTACTTCCAAATATTACAAGGCATTGAAGGAAACATTGATACAACCATTGTTGGAAGTTTGTAACCAGATTATGGAGGGGAGGAAGGCACCGGAAACGTGGAAAGAAGCTTTCATCACGTTGATACCAAAATCAGAAACTGAAAAAACTCAACTTAAAAACTACCGTCCTATCTCACTCCTAAATGTGGATTACAAAATCTTTGCAGACATTTTGGCAAGCAGGTTTAAGAAAGTATTAAATGAAGTGATTCATAAGGACCAAGCAGGCTTTCTCCCTGGCAGACATCTATTTGACAACACAAGAAACATCATTGACATTTTGGAATTTTTACAGACTAACTCAAATACAAGAGCGGTGTTGATCTTTATTGATGCGGAGAAAGCCTTTGACAACATTTCTTGGATGTTTATGAAGAAAAATTTGGAAAGGATGGGAGTAGGGCGGGGGTTTGAAAATGGAATAGAAGCAATTTATTCAGAACAAAAAGCTAAATTGATAGTAAACAACGTGGTGACAGAGGAGTTCAAAATTGAAAAAGGGACACGACAGGGGTGCCCTCTATCTCCTCTGTTGTTTATTTCAGTCCTGGAGGTGCTATTGAACATGATTAGAAATGACCGGTTGGCACAGGGAATTGTGGTCGGAGAGAAACAATATAAACTGAAAGCATTTGCAGATGACTTGGTATTAACATTACAGGAGCCAGCCTCTAGTACTAAAAGAGCGTTAGAATTAATTTCTGACTTTGGTCGGGTGGCGGGATTCAAGCTGAATAAACAAAAAACTAAAGTTTTAGCAAAAAACTTGACAACTACTGAAATAGAGGAGTTCAGAAAAGAAACAGAACTAAATGTGGTTAAAAAAGTAAAGTACTTAGGGGTGCACCTGACCTCCAAAAATTTGAATTTGTTTAAGGACAATTATGAGAAATGTTGGTCAGAGATCAAAAGAGACTTGGAAACATGGTCAAGACTGAAACTTTCCTTGTTGGGCAGAATAGCTGCTATAAAGATGAATGTATTGCCGAAAATGCTATTTTTGTTTCAGGCCCTCCAGATCGTGGATAAGGTGGAATGCTTTGGAAAATGGCAGAGGGATATATCTAAATTTGTCTGGCAGGGCAAAAAGCCCCGAATAAAGTTTAAAATACTAACAGATGCGAAAGAAAGAGGGGGGTTTGCCCTGCCGGACTTGAAGTTATATTATGAATCTGCAGCCCTCTGCTGGTTGAAGGATTGGATTTTGTTGGAGAACACCGATGTCCTCGACCTGGAGGGATTTGATAATGCTTTTGGGTGGCATGCATATTTGTGGTATGACAAGGTTAAAGTTCATAAATTGTTCAAAAACCATATTGTCAGAAGGGCAATTTTTATGGTCTGGTCAAAATATAAAGACTTATTGGAGAGTAAAACTCCGAGGTGGCTCTCACCGATGGAGGCCAAAGCACGTAAAAGACTCAATATGGAGGCCCACTGGCCTAAATATTGGGAAATAATTGAAAAAATTGGAGATAAATGGAGGTTGCAGAGTATGGAAAAGTTAAAAAACAAGGTGCGAGATTGGTTGCATTATGCTCAAATTCAGGAAGTTTTTAAAGCGGACAAAAAAGTGGGTTTCCAGGAGGAAAAATCGAAACTAGAGACAGAGTTGCTTGAGCCAAAATCTAAGCTAATTTCGAGAATGTACAACTTGCTGCTTAAATGGAATACACAGGATGAGATTGTTAAATCCTCTATGATAAAGTGGGCACAGGACTTGGGGCATAACATTATGTTTGAAGACTGGGAAAGGTTATGGAACACCGGAATGAAATTCACGGCATGTAGTGCCTTGAAGGAAAATATTATGAAAATGACATACCGGTGGTACATGACCCCAGTCAAGCTTGCAAAGATATATCACCTGTCTGATAATAAATGTTGGAAATGTAAAGAAGAGGAAGGGACATTTCTACACCTCTGGTGGACCTGCCCGAAGGTGAAGGCCTTCTGGGAGATGATACATAATGAACTAAAAAAGGTGCTTAGATTTACCGTACCCAAGAAACCGGAGGCCTTCCTCTTGGGCATGGTAGACCAGAGGGTGGCCAAGAAAGATAGAACTTTCTTTATGTACGCTACTACAGCAGCAAGGATCTTGATGGCAAAGCACTGGAAGACACAAAATCTACCCACACTGGAAGAATGGCAGACGCAGCTGATGGACTATATGGAACTGGCTGAAATGACTGGCAGAATTCGAGACTCGGGAGAAGAAGAAACGGAGGAAGTTTGGGAAAAATTTAAGGACTATTTGAAAAAGCATTATAAGTTGTATGAATGTTAAAAAAATGCTCCTTTCTAGGAAAGTATAGCTTCAGTATCGGTAAATTTTTGAATTGGTAAATAAGGCACAACAAGACAGAAGTGGTGTAATGAAATAATTTTATTGTGTTGAAATTAAAAATTAATGGATTTGGATTGAAATGCTTAGAGACCAGATATCACGATAAAATGGAAGATATATTATTATGTTTAAAATAAGTCAACAAATTGCTGAGGTTTTGGATTTACAGAGAATGCAGTGCTCGGAAGATGGGGGGAGCCCATTAGATTTATGGAAATATATTTTTGCAATTTGAATTTTGTCTATTATAAACCTAATAAAAATTATATTAAAAAAAAAAGAAAATGAATAGACTTTCATTGAACACAGACCCTGCAAGTGTCCCTATTTTCCAAGGACAGTGGCAGATTTACAGAAGCCATCCCAGTTTCCAGTTGCATCCCAAAATGTCCTGCTTTTCATTAGGATGTCCCCATTTTCATCGGAGAAATGTTGTAGCGTGTGGTAGGACATCACTACAGTGGTACCTCGGGTTACATAGGCTTCAGGTTGCATACGCTTCAGGTTACAGACTCTGCTAACCCAGAAATAGTGCTTCAGGTTAAGAACTTTGCTTCAGGATAAGAACAGAAATCGTGCTCCTGTGGCGCGGCGGCAGCAGAAGGCCCCATTAGCTAAAGTGGTGCTTCAGGTTAAGAACAGTTTCAGGTTAAGAACGGACCCCCGGAACGAATTAAGTACTTAACCCGAGGTACCACTGTATTTTAACTGGAGAAATGTTGGAGGGTATGGAGTTTTGCAAACCTTAAGCCAAGGAGGTAAGTGACTATGCAACTCAGTATAGGGAAGTTTTTTTAAAAAATTTTTAATGTTTTGTTATGTTTTTATATATGTTGGAAGCCACCCAGAGTGGCTGGGGCAACACAGTCAGATAGGCAGGGTATAAATAAGCAAATTACTATTATTGTTGTTGTTGTTGTTGTTGCTGCTGCTGCTGCTGCTGTTGCTGTTGTTAAATGTTGTTGTTATTTAGTCATTCACTGCATGTAATGCTTTGAAGGAAAATGTAATGAAAATGATATATAGATGGTACATGACCCCAGTTAAACTGGCTAAAATATACCATTCGTCTGATAATAAATGTTGGAAATGTAAGGAAAATGAAGGAACATTCTTTCACCTCTGGTGGACTTGCCCCAGAGTGAAGGCCTTCTGGGAAATGATATATAATGAGTTGAAAAAGGTGTTTAAGTATACCTTTACCAAGAAACCAGAGGCCTTCCTTTTGGGCATTGTCGGCCAGAATGTGTTAAAGGAGGACAGAACATTTTTTATGTATGCAACAACGGCAGCAAGGATACTTATCGCCAAGAACTGGAAAACACAAGATCTACCCACACTGGAAGAATGGCAGATGCAGCTGATGGACTATATGCAACTAGCTGAGATGACTGGCAGAATCCGAGACCTGGGTGAGGAGAGAGTTGAAGAAGACTGGAAGAAATTCAAGACCTATCTACAAAAGTACTGTAATTTGGCTGAATGTTAACAAGGATGTCAGAGTAGAAAGAACTGTCTACCATCAAAGTATATTTGAGTTTAACCTAAATGATTGGATCTAAGATTGTAAACAAAATGATAATTTGCTTGGAAACAAATTTTTAATGATGCAAGTGGAAGCAGGAGGCGTGAGGGAGTCCATAAAAGATGTTACAAAATTTATGTTGTTTGTTAAACATGCATTTGTATTAAAAAACTTTAATAAAAAATTATATATATATATATATATATATATATAAATATTTAGTCATTTAGTCGTGTCTGACTCTTTGTGACCCCATGGACTAGAGCACGCCAGGCACTTCTGTCTTCCACTGCCTCCCACAGTTTGGTCAAACTTGTTAAATACGTCATCTCTATTTTCATCAGAGAAATGTTAGCGGATATGTGAACGTCATCAATGATGAGTTGCATTCTGAAGGCAAAACATCTAGATCAGCCTTTCTCAACCTGTGGGTCCCCAGATGTTGTTGAACTACAACTCCAATCCCCCCTAGCTAGCAAGGCCAGAGCTCAGGGATGATGGGAGTTGAAGTCCAACAACATCTGAGGACCCACAGGTTGAGAACCACTGATCTAGATGAAGTTGCCACTCTTCCAGTTATAGGAGAGCTCCTGTGCTTTTGAGCGTAGCTGGGCAAACAAAATCACCTTGTAAAGTGGAGGAGAGTTGCTATGCTCGTTTCTTGTTTTTGTTGCTTACTGGGAGGAGGAGGGAACAAGGCAGTGGGAAGACTGGCACCATGCAAACACATCGTTGGCTCCACTCATGACTGAAAGCAGTGTAGCATGGATGGTGTTGAACTATCCCTGTGTTGGAATTAACAGCACTTCCTCAAAACTCTGGAAAATAGTGGCAACAAGCTGTGTGCATGATGGTCATTGTTCTTACTTTAATCCATGTGGTTGGGCTTCCTTCTGATCTGCCTAGTACTGAGCATGTCCACACCAAACCTGCCCATACATTGATGTCATATTTGAAGGTTCTTCTCCACCTTATGTTTTATTTGCATATGTCATTGTGCTTTTGCAAACTCTGCTCTGCTGAAACGTGGTCTGTAAATCTTCTAAATTAAAGCTCCAGGAGGCATATCTTCTAAATTCACAGGTGGACTTTAGATGATATCTGAACCTTGCAAACCTGGGTGGTGGTGTTGTTATTTAGTCGTTTAGTCGTGTCCAACTCTTCGTGACCCCATGGACCAGAGCACGCCAGGCACTCCTGTCTTCCACTGCCTCCTGCAGTTTGGTCAAACTCATGTTAGTAGCTTCGAGAACACTATCCAACCATCTCGTCCTCTGTCGTCCCCTTCTCATTGTGCCCTTCATCTTTCCCAACATCAGGGTCTTTTCCAGGGAGTCTTCTCTTCTCATGAGGAGGCCAAAGTATTGGAGCCTCAGCTTCAGGATCTGTCCTTCCAGTGAGCACTCAGGGCTGATTTCCTTCAGAACCTGGGTGTAATACCACTGAATTTAGTAGGACTGACTTGTCATGAGAATTGGTTTGAGTGCAGGCAAGATATTTAGGCTCTCCAATTAGCATGGCAGGGTCATGCATTTGCTTGGTAAATCTTTTTTTATTTTTAAATTTCAGGTGGTATATCTGGAAGGGCCCATTGTGTGGATGATCTCATTTAGGTGGATTTTGACGAAAGAACATATATTAATGAGGGCAAAATCTTTCAAGTCATGTTCCACAAATCCCTTGAATGCATTGCAAGGAAGGCTTGGGATTTTGAAAATGGGGACTGTGAAAAATGCACAATGTACAGGAAATTACTCAAATCAATTGTATCTGACTTTCTCCACAAGCTACCTCCGATGCAGCAAAGGAATAAAATCTTATGGCTGCAACGGTTTGTGATGTTACAGAGCTTCTTGGATTTTCAACCTGTTGATAGATGATAAATGATTTAACAAAATATGATGAGAATATTACTGATTATTTGGTAAGTAATAATAATGATCAGTTGTGACTGACTTGAAAAATGTGCAATATTAATCTTAGGGAAGCTCTTTGAGCAAATGATTGCAGGAGACTCTACGGAAATAAAGGCACTAATTGATTTTAATGGCTATTCACAGAACAGGGAGACAGCATGTGCCATATTTCAATAAACTCCCTGCTGTTTTGAAGCCTCATCTATTTTGGGGTGGAAGGATACGTCTGTAGGACATGGTGAGTTTAATATCATTTCATAATGATATTCTATGGTCTTTTTAAGGAAAATACTCAGCGGTGGCAAGATTATGGAAGATTGTTGCCTTGTAAGACTTTTATAGTAATTGCATCAAGCAGTAATATGAACATATAGAGTCAAATTATAATGATCACCTCCCATTTAGGAAACAACATTTTTAACAGAATGCATTATCTTGAAACTGTGTGTGTGCCACATGGCTGAGCTAGAAAGAATATTTCCTGTTAAGCTGATATCCATTGTATTGAAGTTATTCCAAATTGCCCCAAGCCAAGTTAGTTTCCCCCTTCCCCCAAGCTTTGCTTTTTACATTTTCTTGGTTCTTTGCCAAATATAAGGCTGAATTATGTTTCTGCTAAGTATATCTTGTGGTGGTAGATGGTAGAGCCATGTCTTTTGGAGGAGGGATGTTTGAGAAATTTGCTTTTCATGAATTCTGGTACGATGATTTTGCCTGATCCATACGTCCTGGACTAGTTGTGGGTTACCATAGAATCTGAGAATTGTTGGAAGAGACCCTGATGATCATCTAGCCCACCCCCTTCAATGCAGAAATCTCAAGAAGTGACAGATGACCAGTTAGGGATACAAGAAGGAAGTGATTTCCATTCTTATCTGTTTTCAACACAGTCTGCGCTGTTTCTGTTCCACTCCCATTTGGTTTTCTCCAAGCATTATATTATCACGGCCTAGGACCCTCGTACCTACAGGACCGCCTCTCTTGGTATGCCCAATGGAGAGCCTCAAGGTCCATAAATAGCAACACCCTAGTGGTCCCAGGCCCTAAGGAAGTTAGATTAGCTTCAACCAGAGCCAGGGCCTTTTCAACACTGGCTCCGGCCTGGTGGAACGCTCTGCCTCATGAGACCAGGGCCCTGCAGGATCTGATTTCTTCCTGGCTTTTGGCTTGGAGCCAATTTGATTCCCTCCCCCCTCTTTCTTTTTCCTTTCTCCTCCTGTGATGAGGCTGCATTTTAATATTTTAATGTTTCAATATTTTAATGTTGTATTTTAATCTTGTTTTTAAGTTGTATTCATTCAACTTGTTTTTATTAATGCTTGTTAGCCACCCTGAGCCTGGCCTTGGCTGGGGTGGATGGGGTAAAAATAATAATAATAATAATAATAATAATAATAATAATAATAATAATAATTATTATTATTATTAGCTTTGTGCTACTTGACATACATTACATAAATTGCATAACTATTTACTTATGTAACATATTCCTTTCAGTGTAAAGGAAACTACAAAACAATGCAAAAGAGTCATAAAGTATGTCTCATTTGTGGGAAGAAATTTTCATTGGGCTTTTTTTTCTTTTCTTCTCTGTGAACAACAGTTGGTGACCAGTTTTTTGCGTAAAATAACATGGTTATCTCCCTCATCCATGTATGTAATCTCAAACTGACTTGGCTACTACTTCAAGCAGAGGCAGAAATGAAAGAAACAAATGAATAAATCTTTGCCCCCATTTGGAACATATTTGTTCCTATTGCATTTGATTCATAACAAATGTATGAGTGAAACCCATTTATTTCATTTTTCGCAAGATGAATGGATAACCTTTGCACATACCTAGCCTTCCCTGCTGGCTTCTCATTGCAGGGGAAGATTGTTAGTGCTGAGAGAGACCTTGCATGGTAAGGAAAGCTTTTCTATCATTAATAATCATCCCTTGAGGAATCTCAGGATCCCCCAGTCTGAAAATAACAATCTTCACCCCTCAGATAAAAGAGGATGTAGAATTTGAATGCAGATATTCACTGAAGCCCAGAAATATTTAATTATGAATACAGATTAATCATTTTGTCTCAGTGGTAGCAAATGAATCTTCTCCTCCACTAAGTGCTTGGTTGCAAAAAAATGAAACTGGAGGCTAAATAACACCGCCTAATCCTCAGCAGACTAGTAAAATAACCACAGGGGATTTTTATAGGACCACAGAGTACGCAAACTGCTCGATAAACTTTGTGAGGCTGTGCCGTGGGAGAGCAGGTCATCGAGGTGCCATCACAGATAAAGAAAGGAAGGTCGGAGCACTTTGGAGAAAGGAGGAAACATGGATGGGTTAGGTCAATTTTCAGAGCAATTCAGTTCTTTTCACTGCCTCTGCGTTCAAAGAGTTTCAAAGGGTGTACTTATTAAAGGCTTTTATTCAGGGGGGGAGAAAGGCTATCTAGTAACACGACTCTTCCAAAGAGGAAACACACAACCCCACACAAGAATTGGGTTGTAAAGCTTCAATCACAAATTCCATCCATACTTTAAGGGTCAGGTTTCTATGGGTTAACAAGGAAGTGATTCATGCTCCTATCTGAAAAGGAATTGATTTTTATTACAGTGCGGTGCTATCGGTTATAGCTCAACCTCCCCCCAGTTCTAGTTTAGGGTGCAACAACTGGTAGCTCAGGATGGGATTGCACATTTGCATTCCATATCAAAGACTCCATTCGGAAATTTCAATGGTGCCTAGATGAGCACCACACAGTACTGATGCTATCACACAATCAGATGTGGGCATGTCTCAGATGAATACATGTAAATCTGCTTCCTCAGAGGCCTATTGGAAGATTGCAAGCAGAATCTGTGTGCAACCTGTTTTAAATAAGTTGCTGACCATGTCCATTGCCACACAGTTATTTTTCACCTTAAGTGCCCAATATCACATTTGAGTTGGGCCTGAGTCCCATAAAGAAATAAAGAAAGAAGGAAGTGACTAGTGGGGTGCCACAGGGTTCTGTCTTGGGCCCGGTCTTATTCAACATCTTTATCAACGACTTGGATGATGGACTCAAGGGCATCCTGGTCAAATTTGCAGATGACACCAAACTGGGAGGGGTGGCTAACACCCCAGAGGACAGGATCACACTTCAAAACGACCTTGACAGATTAGAGAACTGGGCCAAAACAAACAAGATGAATTTTAACAGGGAGAAATGCAAAGTATTGCACTTGGGGAAAAAAAATGAGAGGCACAAATACAAGATGGGTGACACCTGGCTTGAGAGCAGTACATGTGAATAGGATCTAGGAGTCTTGGTTGACCACAAACTTGACATGAGCCAACAGTGTGACGCGGCAGCTAAAAAAGCCAATGCAATTCTGGGCTGCATCAATAGGAGTATAGCATCTAGATCAAGGGAAGTAATAGTGCCACTGTATTCTGCTCTGGTCAGACCTCACCTGGAGTACTGTGTCCAGTTCTGGGCACCACAGTTCAAGAAGGACACTTACAAACTGGAATGTGTCCAGAGGAGGGCAACCAAAATGGTCAAAGGCATAGAAATGATGCCTTATGAGGAACGGCTAAGGGAGCTGGGCATGTTTAGCCTGGAGAAGAGGGTGATATGATAAGGGGTGATATGATAGCCATGTTCAAATATATAAAAGGATGTCACATAGAGGAGGGAGAAAGGTTGTTTTCTGCTGCTCCAGAGAAGCGGACACGGAGCAATGGATCCAAACTACAAGAAAGAAGATTCCACCTAAACATTAGGAAGAACTTCCTGACAGTAAGAGCTGTTCGACAGTGGAATTTGCTGCCAAGGAGTGTGGTGGAGTCTCCTTCTTTGGAGGTCTTCAAGCAGAGGCTTGACAACCATATGTCAGGAGTGCTCTGATGGTGTTTACTGCTTGGCAGGGGGTTGGACTCGATGGCTTTTGTGGTCTCTTCCAACTCTATGATTCTATGATTCTATGATTCTATTTCATAACTGATAAACTCTCTGAGGAGCTCTTCATTGTTTCCTATTGTATTCCGTTTGTAGTTTCTAATGCTTACCCAGTGCATAAAAGCCAGTATATTAATGACTTCTAGCATTTCCACACTCAAAGTAAAAAACTATACAGGTTAAAAATAATCTGTTTCCTATGGTTCTTTGCTGTCAATAATTTCACTGAATTTTATCTTCCTTTCCCAGAGTGTGTATTCTTGCTGAGCATTGCTGTGGCAGGCAAAATCTCTCTGGAAACAAAGGTCCACTTGACAATAAATAGGCTTGTGAAAGTGCCTGTATTTGACCACGGAATACTATGCCTGAAGCTCTAATGAAGCCACCTCTCTCATGAGTCTGAAATACTAGGTTTAATTAAGCTTTACAATAGATTGTGTACAACTGAACCTAAACGAACACTAATCGACAAAATAAATAAATGATTGTAAACTGTTTTAAAAACAGATGTCAAAATGATTGTCAGTATATTAACTGCCATACATTTTTTTTAATGTCTTCTTGTGCAAAAAAAAAAAAAGTATTGTTCTTTACAATTCTGGGCATAACTATAATTTTAAAACTTACATATTATATATTATATATTTTCTGATGAGAACTACTGTAAACATATGAATGTGATTCTTATTTTTTAAGGCTGATTACTTTTTTTGACAAAACTTAAGATTTTATTCAGAAATGGAGACAAGTGAAACAGAGTAATAATTCAAGATAATAAATCTATTAAGAAATTATCTTTATTTATTAACTATTGAAAATGAAGGCAGAAAACAAAGAGACCATGCAATGAAAACTGGCATAAACTAGGACATGCATAAAGAAACTAGTCTAGTGGTTCTTAATATTTGGGGGTGGGGAGAGTAACAGACCCTCTAGAAAATCTCATGAAAGCTATGGACCCCTTCCCCAGAAATATGCACATAAGCACATACACAGAAAAATTTACATAGAATTTATTGCATTGGAGAATCTTTTGGGTTTTTGTACTTGATTCACAGACCTCTAGAAGCCAATCCCTAGAGGTCCATGGACCACAGGTCAAGAACCCTGAACTAGCTGGGAAACTTTCCCATCACTTAATTATTGGGGGTGGGGAGTCTTCCTCCCTTTTGCATACTGGAATGTGGGTGGCGCTGTGGGTTAAACCACAGAGCCTAGGACTTGCCGATCAGAAGGTCGGCGGTTCAAATCCCCGTGATGGGGTGAGCTCCTGTTGCTTGGTCCCTGCTCCTGCCAACCTAGCAGTTCGAAAGCACGTCAAAGTACAAATAGATAAATAGGTACCACTCCAGTAGGAAGGTAAAGGGTGTTTCTGTGCGCTGCTCTGGTTCACCAGAAGCGGCTTAGTCATGCTGGCCACATGACCTGGAAGCTCAGCCAATAAAGTGAGATGAGCACCGCAACCCCAGAGTCGGTCACAACTGGACCTAATGGTCAGGGGTCTCTTTACCTTTACCCTTTTGCATGTGTGTGATTTTTCTGTTCCACATCATATACACAAAGTTGCTCATAATCTGAACCTAAGTTGGTAGGCAGTGTCCTTTCTGTTCTTCGTTTTAACTCATGACTTCACTTTTTCTGTGGATGGAAGCAAGCAGGAGACTCCAGAAGTTAGCTTTCAGGATCAGTGCGTGCCGGTGGTACCGCTGGTGTCTGCTCCTTGGCAAGGATCATCCCTGCTTATATGAAACTGTACACAAGTTGCCTGCTGTGGTTTTTCTGATGTTGATGCTGCTAACTCTGCAGTTACATCTGTTCCTTAAAGGGCAGCAAGCACCACCAACTGTTTGCTATCTGCAGTGCTCTCATGACCCAGCTGCCATTGCAGAGTTTGCGTGGCGGAGGAAAGTTGTGTTAACCGGCACTGAAAATTGCATTTAAAATAGTTGTGTAAAGGGATTAGAGTGGAATGAAAATATCCCAAGGATTCATTGGCAGGGAGGAGAAATTTCTCTGACATTTTCAAGAGTTCTATGCTCCTTAATTTACTTAATATTAAGAGGGGGCAAGGGTTTTTGAAATATACTCGGAGTCGAGAGTGGATTTCATGCTCTTTATTCAGCTCATAGTGGCGAGGAGGAATGGAAGTTCCCCCAGAATGTCTGCTTTATATACATTATTTACACAATGGGCCCCACGTGATTGGCTAATTCCCAGATTCACTTGTTGGCCAATCAAGTTGCGGATTCACTTCCACCTGGAGCTGGATTGGGTGGCTCCTGTGGATCAATCAGACTGTTGCATTCTGGACCCTATTGTTCTAGGACCAATCAGACTGTTGCATTCCGGACCCTATTGTTCTAGGACCAATCAGACTGCTGCACTCTGAATCCTATTGTTCTAGGACCAATCAGACTGTTTTCCATTTATTTACAGCTGGCTGGAAAGTGGGTGGATTCAGACAGTTGACCAAGTGGTTGGCCACCTTTCTACTTCATGGGACTTACAACAACATGTGACAAGAAGATATAGGCATAAGAAGAACCCTGCCAGATCAGGGCAAGGCTCCATTTAGTCCAGCGTCCTGTTTGCATGGTGGCCAACATGATGCCTATGGGAAGCCTGAAGGCAGTGCTCTCCCTACATGTGATTCCCAGCAACTGACGTTCAGAGGCATATTGCTTGTGTGGCAAGATTCCAAACCCTCCTGGGAAGTGGAAGAAAGACATATGAAATGGTATTTTAGGTTAATGGGCGAAAAAAAGGCAACAACTTTATTGGTTACAGAATGTGAGTGGTATTGGCTTAGGCATTGCAAACCATATGACAATATCTGACTCCTGCCCATCCGCAGGGAGTCTTGGAAGGGTTAACCACCAGTAGGGGGAACCCTGCTGATGCACAACTAGGAACTCTCGCAGGGTCACCACTAGGGGTCGCACCATGGTCCTAGCCCCCCTGTCTGGGGCTTTGGAGAGAGACCACGCCTCTCGGATTCCTTTAACAGAATACTCTTGAATTAGGAGGGGTAGGTGATAGCCACTACCTCCCCTCCCCTCCAATCAAATATACCAATGCCTAACCGCCAAACCTTACAGAGTTGTGACAATTTGCTACAAAGTAGGCGAGAAACCAAATGGCCAGTGCCAATTTGCCAAGTGGAAAAAACTCCTACCAGGCCCCTTCAACAGGCAACCAACCGAGGTCCATAGCAAGGTCAAAAGATAAAGAGCCTAAGCTAAGGGAGGGAGAGGGACGCGGTTGGTTCTGTGGGTTAAACCACAGAGCTTAAGAGTTGCCGATCAGAAGGTCAGCGGTTCGAATCCCCGCAATGGGGTGAGCTCCCGTTGCTCAATCCCTGCTCCTGCCAATCTAGTAGTTTGAAAGCACATCAAAGTGCAAGTAGATAAATAGGTACTGCTCCTGCGGGAAGGTAAACGGTGTTTCCATGCACTGCTCTGGTTCGCCAGAAGCGGCTTAGTCATGCTGGCCACATGACCCGGAAGCTGTACTCTGGCTCCCTGGACCAATAAAGCAAGATGAGCGCCACAACCCCAGAGTCGTCCATGACTGGACCTAATGCTCAGGGGTCCCTTTACATTTAAGGAAGGGAGGGCAGGAGAACTGACCGGGCAGGGAGAAAAGGGGGCAAGTCCTTGGCCAATATCAGTTCAAATAGTCCATACCACGCTCCCGGACCATCCGGATTGGACGGCCTAGGGATGATATGGCCAAGGGCCCTTCAATGGCGCAGGGGCGATCCCACTCTATGTGCATGGGGAGGGCTTGCTCCCAGCCCACAATATCATTTCCCTGGAAATGGGAAATGGCTTTCCTACACTGGAGTAAAAGATGGGCACCCATGCTGTGCTTTGTAACCTCACTCTGCCTGTGCCACTGCCCTGTGCTATGTTTGGGGTGGAGGGGCGTAATTACAAACTGTGATTTGGAAAGGGAAAAAAATATGAAAACCCACTTTTCTTTCGGTCTGTTATCAGCAGTCAATTACTAGCCATCCTTACCCCACTTTAGAATACAGTCGTACCTTAGTTTTTTAACAACTTAGTTCTTGAACGGTTTGGCTCCTGAATGCCACAAACTTAGAAGTGAGTGTTCTGGTTTGCAAACTATTTTTGGAAGCTGAACGTTCAATGACTTGCGATTAGCTGCAGGAGCTTCCTGTGATTACTGAACGTTTTGGAAGTCCAGGACCATAAACAATCAGGGCTCTCAATTAAATGTGTTCAGCTGAATGTGGTTAGAATTTCCCAGCAGGCCTTTGCACTTGATGACCAAAGGTGAAGAGATGATAGGGGTAGAATATATGGTGGTGTTTTGAGTTGGGCTGGTCAGTTCTTTTGTTCTTTTACATACCTGAAGAGAGATAGTGTAGTTCTTTAAGTATGCACCTGGTTCCAGTGCTCTTGGGTTTGAGCTCTGTAGTAACTCATAATCTTCAGAAGAAGCTAGGACCCTTTCTACATTATTTTCCTTTAGTACACAGCAACATATTATAGCCTGTTGTAGAGGGAGAAATATCAGTGAATATTCTCAGTCAGCAGCTACGTAAAACAATATTATGCAGACGGGAAACATTACTCATGAGCAACCCATGGAAATTCTGAATGTTATCCATTTTATTAGCTCTTGACGTTGAAAAGAGGCAGCCATTTTAATAAGCTAAGGTTGTAATGGAAATCTTCATTTGGATATAGGCTCTCTCTGAATGAGTATTTGTGGTTGTTATTATTATCTGACTTATTAGCCACCAACTGCAAACGAGTCTGTAAGGGACTTACAAAAAGTTTAGCGTATAATTTTTTTTTCAACAAAAGCAGTCCAATAACCTATAAACAAACCCAGCAGATAAACAAGAGCATCAAGAATACTTCAACCACCAGTTTGCCATGATCCATCAACTGCTTGAGAGCAGAGGTAAGCTTTAGGATATCAGTCTAGGTGCCAGGTGGACACCCACATGCAGGTGGCGCTGTAGTCTAAACCACTGAGCCTCTTGTGCTTGCCGATCGGAAGGTTGGTGATTCGAATCCCTGCGATGGGGTTGAGCTCCCCTTCCTCTGTCCCAGCTCCTGCCAACCTAGCAGTTCGACAGCATGTCAGTGCAAGTAGATAACAAGGTACCACTGTGGCAGGAAGGTAAACAGCGTTTCTGTGCGCTCTGGTTCCTGTCACGGTCATGACCTGGCCACATGACCCAGAAAGCTGTCTGTGGACAAACACTGGCTCCCTTGGCCTGAAAGTGAGATGGGTCATCTTCGATTGGACTTAACCATCCAGGAGTCTTTTACCTTTACCTTTTACATGGGGAGTCCAAACAAAAAAGTTTCTCTCTCTTGCTACAGCATTCTGAACCTCCCTCAGAGGGGGCACCCAGAGAATGGCCTCAGCTGAAGACCAAAGAATCCAGGTAGGCTTATATGTGGAGTGGAACTCTGAACGGTATTGGAATCCTGATCTGTGAAGGGCTTTATTGGCAAAACCTATTTGGTGTTTCACAACTTTCTGACTAGTTGCAGGACCTTAGCCAGAGCTAGCAGAGTAAACGCTGAATCCACGGAAGCAATTGGCAACGTAGCTGCAGACAGGATAGACGAAGCAGGAACCAGGAACATGTAGTTAGGTGTTTATTATATACAGTGGACTAGTTACAGGAATATAACACAGATCTTTAGCTAGCTCTCTCTGACACGGCTCACAACTCCTACACTGACACACAGAATTCTGAACTAACACATTCCAGTTAGTAGGCCATTATTATCACTCCTTTGAGAGAGCTTGACGAATCAGGGAGCTGTCTCCATGTCTCTGTTATCACCAGGCAGACTTACTCCTTCACATGGCCTTCTGGCTGTCTGCCAAACCGTAATTGACTGTGTGAGTAGCTGCATGTACACAGTTTCCTAACAGGCTTTATATGTTAGAATTGGGAGGGGTGGTTCTTGGTTTGTTGTTATTTTTACTTTGTATATTTGTGACTTTTATATTGTGATTTAATGTTGTGACCTGCCCTGAGATCTGCAGATGAGAGGTGGTATACAAATAAATACTACTACTACTATTTAACAGTTATTACCAGGTAACAGGTAGGTGGTCATAAAATCACAGAGTCGGAAGGGACCCTGACGATCATCTAGTCCAACTCCTTGGAATGCAGGAATATTTAGTTGTCCTATATGGAGATTGAACCTGCAACCTTGGCGTTATCAGCACCACACTCTAACCAATAGAGCTATGGGTTTTCTTTCATTACTGGCTTTTATTCATTACTGGATTTTATTCATTTTTGTTATATAAAGGGGAAATAACCAATACATATGTTCTGGGTTGTGTTGTTTTGAATCTCTCTCTCTCTCTCTCTCTCTCTCTCTCTCTCTCTCTCTCTCTCTCTCTCTCTCTCTCTCTCACACACACACACACACACACACACACACAGAGAGAGAGAGAGAGAGAGAAGCTCTTGTATCCTAAACATAATATTCAAATGCATATGTGCTTAAAAGAAATATAAAAGCATAATTTAAATACTCTTGCTCGCACAATAGCATGAACACCTCACGCAGTTTCCAACTACTTGACAAAACATTGTCAAAAGTAGGTGAGTGGGACAGCCATTTGAACTTAAGGCTCTTATAAGTCCCAGGGAACTCTTAAAATAGATGAGAATGCAGGTGAATGCAAGTCATGTAAAGGAGACGTTTTATTGATGTGAAAAGGTTATATGAATTCTTAAAACACTCAACCTCGGGGGGAAATGACAAAGTGAAACAATACTTTACCAATTCTCCAAGAATCCATTATGTTTTCCTGTCAGATGACATCAGGCTTAACTGTGCTGTCTGAAATCAAAGAATCATGTATGAGGTTCTTTCAAATGACTCCCGGTGTATAAAGTTGGCCTTGAAAAGTGCCGCTGAAAAGCTCTCACAGTATAAATTGTATCTTGAGCTAGCATATCCACCATTCTGATTTTGTTTTAAGGTCCACCATTGCAAATGAAAATTCAATTGCGAATACAGTCGGCTTTTTTGTGTGTACAGTAGAAACACCTTAAGGGAGTGGTGTGAGCGGCAGATGGTGGTGCCAACTTGAATTTTTTTGAGGGAAGGGGGACAGGTAAGCCCCATCCCACATAATTAATCACATGACATGGCACATACACACACCTTTTGAAAGACAATGCCTGTTAACTTTGGGCTGCAGCCCCCTAAAATATTTTATCGGGAGTCCAAAGGGACCTTGGCCCCAGAAGAATTATGGTCTGAGGAGAGTCCTGAGGTCCAGATACAAAGGTTAGAAGGCCATGTTTGGTCCTGTGACCTAAAGTTCCCCAGCCTATTGTATAACAACCACCTCACATGAGATCAGACTTTGTGAAGTGATCTTCTAAGCCAGCATGGCTATGAAACCTGTTTTGAACATTCCACCAAAACGTCATCAACTAAACATGCAGAGGCAATGTAATTTTCTGTGGAGGAGATTAAATAATACTATTACCCTGCTGCCTACAGAGTCTTATAACATAGCCGCCTACGAACCCTTATTAACAATTCAGCTGAGACTACTTAAGAACTAGTTGCTCAGGTTTTTTTCTTTTCTTTTCTTTGCAAATGTGTACTTTTGTTTAACGCCTGATCAGTACAAAATAAGTCTTTTCTATTCTATGATTAGATCGTGGATAAGGGTACTGACCTGTGGTGCATTGCTGAGACCTGGGTGGGTGGAATTCAAGGAGCTGATGTGATCCAGCTGTGACCAAAGTTGTAGAATGGAGAGGTGCCAGATGGTGGGACAGGAGGAACTTGCTGTGATTAATAAGACATCTATCTCCATCACCAGGAACCCTGTCTGTCTTGGAGCTAGTTGCAATGGGCTGCTGGGCCATGAGGACAGTAAACTAGCATTGCTGCTGGTATACCATCCACCTTCAGAGGTATTCTGAGCTGTGGTTTTCAAGGAAGCCAGAAAAATAGTTCTTGGTGACATCAGCATACATGCTGAGGCTCAGGACTTAGTGGCCTCCATATTGGCCAAGGGGTCAATGATTGTCATTGGTGTGACACACAGGGCAGGATACATTATTGATTTGGACTTTGCTTCAGATGGAGGAAGGGCTGATTTGGAAAGGGGAGCGAGTGTATATTACCCCATTGTCATGGTCAGCCCACTTCCTGGTGAAGTTTGGATCTACACCTCTGATTACAACACCATACCCTCCAACATTTTCATCCCCAGAATCAAGACGTCAGGTGACGTGCACCTTCTGGTCTGCTGCTCTGGCAATCGTCAGCATGGTCATCTGGACCAAAAAACGGGACATTCTGGGATCCAAACAGAAGCTGGCATTGGCTTCTGTAGTCCAGAGTGACTTAGACGGGATGTTTCAAGTCTTGGCAGAAAGACCTATTGAGGTTATTTGGCAGTACAAAAAAACCTAGTATTAAACATAAATTATTAACAGACAGCAAAAACAGGGGAGGATTTGCACTGCCAGACCTGAAACTTTATTATGAATTGGCTTGCTTAAGTTGGTTAAAGGACTGGATGATACTGCAAAACTCAGATTTATTAGATCTGGAAGGTTTCAATAATTGTTTTGGGTGGCACACATACCTGGGATACGAGAAAGTTAAAATTCATAGAGCCTGAATCATGTTCTAAGGAAGCCACTATGTAAGGTATGGGAAAAAAATATTAAGATCTACTGGAACCCAGAACTCCTTGGTGGCTATACCTTTTGTAGGCGATAGCAGTGAAAAGGAAAAATACAGATACAAACTGGGCTACATATAAAGATATTTTATAAGAAGAACATAGCAAATTGAAAGTGAAAAAATACAAGGAAATAAAACATCACCTGACGGGCTGGCTACAATATTATCAATTAAACGAGGTGTTTAAGATAGACAAGAAAAAAGATTTTGCAATGGAAGAATCAAAGGAAGATAAAGAATTAATACAAAATGAAATCCAATAGATTTCTAAATGCCTTGGGGCTCTCTACTCCAATAGACAGTGCAGGCAACCTGCCATTCTATGGTAATGCATAAACAGTTCCTGAGAAAAGCAGGTGTTCCAAATAATAATCAAGAGTGATATGAACTCAAGAGAGAGGGTACAGTTGTCCATGCACCCTAGCAATACCCCTGTTAGCTGATTTTTCAGTTGCATTCAGGATATGGGAATCTGTTTTGCTATTTGTAGCCAAGAATTTTCTATTGCACCACCCTCCCTTTCCAGCTCCTAGTTAAACAAGGTGCTTCATGTAGCTAATATGCATTTTCAATTTCTTTGGTCTGATGATGATGTGATACTTGACAGCTTAACTGCGACCTGAATGCAGTTCTGATCAGATGGGAGGTAAAATCCACATGGTCGGAATTCAGCCCAGATGCTTTGAGGCTGTAATGTAAAGCAAATGTATATAATTTCCAGTTTCCCAAATGGTTCATCTCTATGGGTATTTTATTACGTTATATGTATTTTATCTAAAGTGTAGCACAGGGTGGGGGTAGATAATACATCAGTCAGCCACCTGAAGCATCGCAAAGCAGAAGATGCAGCTACCTTAAGTGTCTCCATTCCCCAGGAGTAGGCTTATCTCATAATAAACATAACTCTTGGAGTCCTCTTCTCTCTAACAGGATGGGAGCTTTTTATATATCATGTAAATTACTGTCTATGCTGGATATAGCCAGAGATGTTTAAAATATTTCACATGAGGCAATGCCAGAAATAAATCTAACCGACTCGGTGTGTTTCCTAGAACATGTGTCTCCTGTTTTTAGCATACAGTCCTGTGATGAAAATATAAATTGAGATGTATTTTGCTCTTCGAATAGTATTCAGATGCTCAGCCAGGCACCATACAGTGAGGACAGTGGATTGTGAAGCTGTTTCAATGTTTCAGGGTACAATCTTTCAGAAATCCCAACGCAATCCTACCTTCTCCTGAGATGATTGGCTCTGGAAAGTGCTAAGGTCCACATCTAGATGCATAAATTGTATCATAAAATGTATCTAGATGCATAAATTAATGTATGTAGGTAGTATGCAAACATGTGCCCACTTTTTGGTGGTTCATTTCCTCTTTTTTGAGGGGGTGATGCTTAAATGGCCACCCTACTGTAATATGATGGAGGATGTCAGGGATTGGAAGCAAGAGAGTGAGAAAGCAGAGAAGGAATGGTGGAGATCACTGGCTCCCCTTTCTCCTCATGCTGCAGAAGGAGAGGAATGCAGTACAGTCATACCTCGGCTTCCAGACGCTTTGGGTTGCGTGATTTAGGGTTGTGACCATGCTGAACCTGGAAGTATCAGAACGGGATACTTCCGGGTTTTGACACATGCGCATGCTCAGAAGCGCTAAATTGTGTTTTGAGCATGCACAGAAGTGCCGAATCATGACCTGCGCATGCGCAGATGCGGCACTGCGGGTTGCGGACGCTCCGGGTTGTGAACATGCTTCCTGCACGGATCACGTTTGCAACCCGAGCGTCCACTGTATTGAATCAAAGCAGGGCTTTGAGGAGTTTGAGGGAAGTCACAGCTCAGAGACAGATGAACAGAAGAGTTGGGAAATGTTAGAAGAAGGGGGTGAAGTGGAAGGGGAACCAGCTGACACATTGTCACTGGATAGTATTTCTGATCCCTCTTCCGCCAGAACTCGGTGTTCGTTAAGGGTGCAGGAACAACGGAATCAGAGACCTTTGACCATGAGTGGCCACCGTAAGGGAAGATGCTGTTGCTAGGAAGGAGGGGGTGGAGCCCAGTTTGGAGCAATGCCATTGTTAAGGCTTGTTGGCGTTCTTTCGTCTCTCGCTATTAAGATTGAAAAAACTCATGAAAAATGACTCCACCTTGTTTTCTCTGTTCTCGCTGCAACTGGGGGAGGAATAGCTTTCCCGAAGCCTGGACAGGGCCTAGACAGAAAGGCAGGAGGATGAAAGAGAGGAGCCCAGGTCAAACACCACAGGAGGAATGTCCGCTGGCATTATGAGAGACCCCATAAAGGACCCTGCAAACAGCCCTGCCTTGAAGTATCCATTAAATAAGAAAACTGCAGATATCATATGTAGTTTCACCACAAGCTCTGGCTCTCACAAGGCACACAGTGTCTGTGCTGAGCATCTGAAGATATCCTGCTTCTCTCCACTGCAGATGGGGGGGGGGAGTATCATGGCAATTATGACAAGAACAGAGGAGGGACAAGCCTTGTGAGAAAACAGCTGGCTTGGTTTGGTAATTCCTTCTATTTCAATTTTAGCATTGCACATCAAGCCCCATGCAAAGGAAATCTCCCATTCAACAAACCCTGAGAAGGTTACTTGTTTTGTGACACTGCAAGCTAAAGACCTATGGGTTCTTTACACGGGACCTTATTACTGCTTAAGTTCTACTTTATCATCCTGTGGCTGTCATCGTTTCATCAGCAGAGGCCTTCCATTACACGTGTGCATTCCGATAGTGCACCCAGAAATCTGGCTGTGCAAAGGATGAATGATAACATAGGGGATTTTTTTAAAAAATCCCATTGGGCCATCTGCCTCTATAGCTGTTACCATCTGGATGAGACCGGGGTGGAGGAAGGAGTGTGTGGTGGGTGAGGTCTGCCCCGGGTGTCACCACTGAGGGGGGTGACAAAATGCCAGGCGGCACTCACCGCAGGGCCTGCAGCATGCCCGAGCCACACATCTCTCCCTAGGAGAGATACGGTGGCTTGGGAACACGCAGGCTCTGCGCTGCCCATCCGCTGCCTTCCCCTCCCCCAAGGTGTAGGGTGGCTGAGTGGGAGGAGGCAGGCAGACTACGGAGCCCCCACCTTGGGTTAAGAACTTTGTTTCAGGATGAGAACAGAAATCGTGCTCCGGCAGCGCAGCATCAGGGGGAGGCCCCACTAGCTAAAGTGGTGCTTCAGGTTAAGAACAGTTTCAGGTTAAGAATGGACTTCTGGAATTAAGTACTTAACCCGAGGTACCACTGTACATAAATCCTAATTAACAACAGATCTTCACTACAGCCTTCACCACACTCCCTGCCTTCACCACGCTTTCTCAAAATGTTGACAGATGTTCCTACCTGGGTTTTAGCTTGTGGTTGATTTTAATTTGTTTTTGTGGACGTTTCAAATAACTCATTTTAAAGGGTCTGTTCTGAACAGACTCACATTGCAAAGGAAAGCTGAGTGTAGGTGTTAATGCTCTCTGGACTTTAAGGCTGATTTCAAAAAGCTTAAGCAGCTGCTGGGAGGGATACTATGGTGAAATAAAATACTAAAAGAGATAGAAGTCCAAGATGGATGGGGGTTTCTTAAATGTGAAATATTAAAGGCACAAATGCAGACAATTCCAACAAGAAAGAAAGGTGAGAGGCGCCTAAAGAAACCAGTGGGACTGCATAAGAAGCTTACAGATGAGCTGAGATTTAAGAAGGACATGTATAAGAAATGAAGGAAAGGCCAAATCACGAAGGAAGAGTATACCTGAGTGGCCAACAGTTGTAGGAAGATGGTCAGACAGACAAAAGCTCAGAATGAACTCAGGCTTGCAAGAGCGGTTTTTATTATTATTATTATTATTATTATTATTATTATTATTATTATTATTATTATTATTAGTTTCTCCGGCTATGTTCAAAGCAAGAGGAAAAACAAGCAAGTGTTAGGTCCTCTACAATGGAGAAGAGGGAGAAATGATAGAATGACAGATAGAACATAAGGCCTGGAAACGATGCCTTATGAGGAACGGCTAAGGGAGCTGGGCATGTTTAGCCTGGAGAAGAGGAGGTTAAGGGGTGATATGATAGCCATGTTCAAATACATAAAAGGATGTCACATAGAGGGGGGAGAAAGGTTGTTTTCTTCTGCTACAGAGAAGCGGACACGGAGCAATGGATCCAAACTACAAGAAAGAAGATTCCACCTAAACATTAGGAAGAACTTCCTGACAGTAAGAGCTGTTCGACAGTGGAATTTGCTGCCAAGGAGTGTGGTGGAGTCTCCTTCTTTGGAGGTCTTTAAGCAGAGGCATGACAACCATATGTCAGGAGTGCTCTGATGGTCTTTCCTGCTTGGCAGGGGGTTGGACTCGATGGCCCTTGTGGTCTCTTCCAACTCTATGATTCTATGAGAACTGCTCAACACCTACTCAGAGATTCTGACTCAGCATCAGAAGGACTCTCATTCCTTGGAAGCTTTTAAGCAGAAGTTGGATGGCCATTTGTCATGGATGCTTTAGCTGAGATTCCTGCATTGCAGGGGGTTGGACAAGATGACCCTCAGTTTTCCTTCCAAGCCTACAACTCTACAGTTCTATAATTCTATGAATACATAAAATAATAAGTCAGTAATCAGCTGGGCTGTTTTCCAAGTAGTTAAGAGTGTCCACAGCATACATGCCAATTGTTATATCATAAAATAATTTTAGTTGAATTTCATAATGTATCCCTTTGAAATATCTTCAGAATTATTTTGCGATGATAGATAGAAAATGCAACTGGGGCGTGTGTAAATGCAGAGAAGCTTAATGTTGAATTTGCATGCTCTTAAATCGGTTATACTTCTAGAAATGTTATTCAGAGCAAATCTCACTTTGCATATGGTCTCTCTAGATACCTTTATTCTTGAGCATCCTTCCTGGAATTATGTACAATAGATCACTTATGCTTTCTGCTCAGTCAAAAAAACAAAAAATGGATTTTTTTCTTTCTTTCGTTCCTATTTTGGCACTTGTCATGCATTTCTTTTTCCTTTTCTGATTTTTTTTTTAATAGTGAGCTTTCTCAGATGAACGCAAGCTTCTTTCAATAATAAGGAAATAGTAATTTTAAAGCCAGTCAGTATTCTTGTGGCTCAGCATAAAACAATAAGTCAAAGACGGTTCTAAATTCATAAGATAAAAGTTTGTTGAAGACTAAGCAGTCAGCCCCAAAGCCACAAGGATTAGATAATGATATAGCATTCTTTCAAGGAAATGCAGCAAAGATGGATTGCCATATCATGCTCGGTGTAATCCGCAGCACATTGAAGCCAATGTCAAACATCCAATTGATTAGAATGGATGATGACGGCAACCTACAACATCTCCAGAGCAGTTTGCAGTATGTTAAAGTTTTGCTCTCGGGTTGAGGTAAGCCAATGGTCGGCTATTAATTCCATTTCCACTTTTGGCAGAAAAAAAGCCTAGTAGGTTTCAATGCCCCTTTGCAATGTAATCTCCACCCCCTCCTTCCCAATAGTCGATCGTGGCAGCTCAGAAAGAGCTGTGCAAAATTCCCAAAGTTGTTTCAGTTTCGTTTAAGGGTCCCAAAAATTGGGCAACCCTGAGTTAGCCCAAAGGACGAAAGACAGGAAAGTTTCAGTGATGCTGTCTGTATGTTGATAGTGTTGTATTAGCATTTGAATTCTGAATTTGTTGTTATTCACGTTTTATACTGTATTTTATGCTGGGTTTTGTTGCATCAATTAAGTGTTTTAAATTTGTTGTTACTTGCCCTGAGCCCGGTTTTCTGAACCGGGAAGGGCAGGGTATATATATATATAAATTATTCATTATTTGGCTGCTAGAACCCACCTCTGGCATTATGATTCAAAGTTAAATAGAATATAGGGGGCAGTGGGGACTAGATCTACCCCCACTGTCATTCTTTCCATTGGCAAGAAGTGGAGAATACGTCTCTATTTTGTGAAGGTCTTCCTGTGCATTTTAGAATTTGGAGATGGCCAGAAACAGTAGTAGCAGAGAAGCTCTGTAATGATACGCAAGCTTAGGGTCTCTCTCTTTTGGACCAGGGAGAGTGAAGTTTACTGAACCGCAGAAAGGACTGAACCACAATGCTTGTTTGCAATACGTTGCTTTGCTATTTTGTTCATGCAATGTTTATTTGCAAACTAGTTGTAAGAATGCTCTGCTGTGAAACTTTGAAACCCATTACAGTGGTGCCCCGCAAGACGAATGCCTCGCAAGACGAAAAACCCGCAAGACGAAAGGGTTTTTCGGTTTTTGCGACGCTTCGCTAGACGATTTTCCCTATGGGCTTGCATCGCAAGACGAAAGCCCATAGGGAAATCTCGGGGACCTTTTTTTAAATGCTGGCGGTGGGGAGCAAAGCCTTTCCCCCCCCTCCGGACTTCAGAAGAGGTCCAGGAAGGCCGGCGGGGGCGAAAGGCTTTGCTCCCCACCGCCAGCATTTTAAAAGCGGTCCGGGATAGCAGGGAAGCGCTTCCCGCTATCCCGGACGGCTTTTGAAGCCTGCCTAACCGGGGGCTTTTAAATCGCCCCAGGACTGTCCGGGGCGATTTAAAAGCCCCCGGAAGGCTTTTGAAGCCTCCCCCCGCCGCCCGGCTTCGGGGCATCGTCCCGATGCCGGGCGGCGGGGCAGGAACGCCTCTCCCAGCCGCCCGGCTTCGGGGCATCGTTCCGATGCCGGGCGGCGGGGCAGGAATGCCTCCCCCCGCCGCCCGGCATCGGAACGATGTCCCGAAGCCCGGCGGCGGGGCAGGAAAGCCTCCCCCGCCGCCCGGCTTCGGGGCATCGTCCCGATGCCGGGCGGTGGGGCAGGAACGCCTCCCCCCGCCGCCCGGCATCGGAACGATGTCCCGAAGCCAGGCGGCCGGGCGGGAAAGCCTCCCCCCGCCGCCCGGCTTCGGGGCATCGTCCCGATGCCGGACGGTGGGGCAGGAAAGCCTCCCCCAGCCGCCCGGCTTCGGGGCATCGTCCCGATGCCGGGCGGTGGGGCAGGAACGCCTCCCCCAGCCGCCCGGCTTCGGGGCATCGTCCCGATGCCGGGCGGTGGGGCAGGAAAGCCTCCCCCAGCCGCCCGGCATCGGAACGATGTCCCGAAGCCGGGCGGCCGGGCGGGAAAGCCTCCCCCCGCCGCCCGGCTTCGGGGCATCGTCCCGATGCCGGGCGGTGGGGCAGGAACGCCTCCCCCAGCCGCCCGGCTTCGGGGCATCGTCCCGATGCCGGGCGGTGGGGCAGGAACGCCTCCCCCAGCCGCCCGGCTTCGGGGCATCGTCCGATGCCGGGCGGTGGGGCAGGAACGCCTCCCCCAGCCGCCCGGCTTCGGGGCATCATTCCGATGCCGGGCGGTGGGGCAGGAACGCCTCCCCCCGAAGCCGGGCGGCCGGGCGGGAAAGCCTCCCCCCGCCGCCCGGCTTCAGAACGATGTCCCGAAGCCCGGCGGCAGGGCGGGAAAGCCTCCCCCCGCCGCCCGGCATCGGAACGATGTCCCGAAGCCGAGCAGCGGGGCGAGAAAGCCTTTGTCCCCCCTGCCTGCCTTCCCAGGGGCTTTTAAATCGCCCCGGACAGCGGAGAAGTCCTCCGCTGTCCCGGGCGATTTTAAAATGCCGCCCGCCAGAAGAGGTCGGGGGAAGGCGGTTTCCATAGGAACGCATTAATTGATTTTCAATGCATTCCTATGGAAAACCGTGCATCGCAAGACGAAAAACTCGCAAGACGAAGAGACTTGCGGAACGAATTAATTTCATCTTGCGAGGCACCACTGTATTGGGGTGGAACTCATTTATTTCTGTGCAAGGTCCAGATCAGGAATTCTGCTGAAGAACTCTTTACAAGTTTGACAAAATTGGGCCCAAAATATTGAACACATGGCTCCTTGTGGATATAAGTCATTTATTCAGACCATGGGTAGACCATTAATAGTGACCCTCCTGGAAACCTAAGTGACTGATACCCATGACACAAGTTGTTGAGGGTCTTGTAAATTGAATACAAGAACCTTGACTCTGGCCATGACAACTTAAGCTTGCAATTATTATCTTTTCCAGAGCTCACCTGCTTCTACAAAGGCTGAAAGTAGATGGGCCCATTGATGAAGGAACCTTCATTTGTAAACAAGTGTTTTAGCATGCACACCATTTTGTACAATTAAAACAAAAGATGGTTCAACCAATCAATGGTGAATTACAGCCTAAATCTCATATTAATACTTTTGACATCTACATTAATAGCTAATTGCTTCATTGTGATGAATGCTAGTAAAATAAATTCCCTGCATTAATGAGTATAACTTTTCCTGCAAATAGCCTCTAACCCAATGATGAGTTCCATTGATTTAATAATCTGTTAATCTTTCAGTGTCATGGACTGTCATGATGAGATAACACATACTTATAAAATGCAATATTCATTACAGACCTGGGCTTCTAAGGCATGCCAGCAGAGACCCATGAGTTAAAAGGAAGAAAAGTAGGAGAAGATATACACAAAATGGCTTCAAAAGTTGTAGCACTAAAACAAGCAGCGCTCATATACAATGTTCAGTGAGTTTTGAACCCAATTGAAAGTTCAGTGCAAGGGAACTCCAAGCCAGTAAATATGCATTGCTTGCAGCAACAAGCTATTGCAAACATGTTAACTCAGGGCTATTTAAAACGTGATGGTTGCATGTTTGGAGGGTGCCATTAAGTACTTAAATAAAGAGACAGAAAATGCATTGCACTCTACCAAAAAATTCACTTTCTGAAAGGATAGGTGAATTGAAACAGAACCACCCTTTGAAGCCTGCACTTCTCCAAATTTTGCAATGTAGTTCTACAACAAATGCTTTGAAAAATGCATATATTTAGGGAAATTGCACATAAAAAGGGACATTTTAGTGAAAATAGCATGCTACAACAAGCATCATATTAGGGGGAACTGCTGGCAAAAATATATATACAGGCATCCCTCCTCTTACATGGGGATTAGATTCCTGGCCCCCTGTGCACATAAGCAAAAATTACGTACCTGGGGCTCACCCTCTAAAAAGCCTTTAAATGCCCTCCCCCCCCCCTGCTCTCAATCTCTGTCTTCTGCTCTCTCTCCAATCCAGACTAAAATATCTAGAGTTGAAGGTCTGGGGACAGATGGAGGATGGAGAACGCATGCGAAAGCAGCAGCTGCTGCTGCTGCTATGCTGCCCTGCAAGCCAGCTGTTCGACGGGAAAGTTGAGCAGCCTAATCAAAGCCCTGCTGCGTCTTTGATACTTTTGGGGCTTCCTCTACTCTCACTGACATCCTCTTTGGGCTCCAGGGAAGGTCTCCCCATGAGGACTATCAACCGCCATTTCCTGGTATCATTCTAATTAATTAATTAATTAATTAATTAATTAATTCCTGGTGTTGCACATATACAGTTGCATGCATAAGTGTGGAGACGTCTGTGTTTTAGTCAAAACTGCATCCAAAAATGTGTTTACAGTGGTACCTCAAGTTACATACGCTTCAGGTTACAGACTCCGCTAACCCAGAAACAGTACCTCAGGTTAAGAACTTTGCTTCAGGATGAGAACAGAAATCATGCTCCGGCGGCACGGCAGCAGCAGGAGGCCCCATTAGCTAAAGTGGTGCTTCAGGTTAAGAACAGACCTCCTGAACGAATTAAGTACTTAACCCGAGGTACCACTGTATTAGAACAAAGTCTCAGGAGGCTCCTTAGGGCTTCGGGAAGACAAAAGAAAAGTGAACAACATAGCAAAATTTCAGTGGTTCTTGATGTGCCATTCCACATTCTGAATTTCAAACCTCCTAATTGTTCCAGCATCTTGAGTTCCAGTTATGAACACTTTAAAAAAAATTAATTTGGTCTTCACTTTGAAGCAAAACAACTCAGTTTGGCTTCCAGACCATAAATGAAGATTGGATAACAATTATCCCTGAGTTTTCACATTTCTTTGAATTTTCTGAGTCCGTTCTTTGCTCCAGGAATGTACAAAATGTGTCTTTTAAGGGGGAACGCATGCAAAAATGCAGGTTTTTGTGCTTTAGTGTTTTTTTAAAAAATCGCAGATTGATGCAGAAGTGAGAAAGAAGCGAGTTATAAATCAGATCATGGGAAACTGACATTGATCAGAAATAGACTGATACATCCAACCCAATTCCATATTTGTTCTGAAACTCCTCTTCTGAAATATTCTTCAAGGATGAGAGGCATAGCTTCTGTTTCTTCCTTTTAGTGTGGCTCCTGCTGACTGGGTTACTGTACTAATTCCAGTATCTTTCTTCAAGCCCTTTAATGGCTTTTTCATTCAAGATAAGGTATCATCATCTCCCTTGCCGTTGGTTTCTATTCCTGCACAGCACTCCTTTTTAATGAAGAATGCCTTCTTTCAGCTTTTCCTCTGTCAGCTTCCCAACCATCAGAACAGCAGGCACCATTCTGCAGATACTGCAGTATCGGAGAGTTTGGTCCCATAAGCAGCAGGGTTGTTAATGTTAATGGAGATGTGGAACAGGCAGAAAAGCAGGGCCCCAAGGAAAAGGAGGAAAGCTTATGGAAAGAAATTGAAAGTGAAGCTTAGGCTAAGAGAGACCAGTGAGGGTTTTTTTTTTTTTTTAAAAAAAAAAGGTATCTTAACATAGAGATAGATAAAAAACCTGAGATGGGAAGAGAATTTGAGATGCATCCAATATTTGGAAGAAGGGTGAGTGAAACTTCATGGTTCCCATGTGGAACGTTTTGGTGGAGCCAGGACTCCACAGTGACAAGGAAACCATTTCAGCAATGCCCTCTCACCATTCCAGAGATGTGAGGAAGAACGATTCTAGGACTCTGCAACAAGAGAACGGGCCTTTTCTGTGATGGCTCTGCCATTGTGGAATGTTTTCCCAAGAGAGAGTCACCTGGTATCATCACTACATGTCTTTAGGCACCAGCCTATGTAATCTATGGCCTGTGAAAGTGGGAGAGAGGGGACTATTATTATAATGACTCTTTTATTACTTGGCACTTTGTCAGTATTTTTTTTAATTATGTTTTTATCACTGATGTTCTGTATTGTGTTTTAAATGTTGTACAGCACCCTGGGATCTTTTGACAAAGGGTGGTATATAAATTGTAATAATAATAATAATAATAATAATAATAATAATAATAATAATAATAATAATAATATACTGTAGTCAGAGTCCTCTAGCAAAGTGAAGAGGGAACAGTGACATTGTCCTGGGGCAGAAGTGGGCAACCAATCTCCTTCTTCAGTCTCATCTGAATTCCTTCCAGTTTGTTTGTGTTTTAAGACCTCCTAGCCACCCCCAGGAGAATAAAGACACAAGGACACAGATTTTAGGTTAATATTAATGGGCAAAATTTAGGCCGCAGCTTTATTGGTTACAGAATGTGAGCGGTATTGCCTTAGGCATGGCATCAACAGACTCCTGCCCGCCTTACAGGAAGTCTGGAAGGGTAAACCACCAGTAGGGGGAGCCTTGCCAATGTGGATCAACTTGAGCCCCCCTGGCTTCCCTCTGGAGTCGTTGCATGGCCCTAGCAATCCCCCCTTGTTCTTCAACAGGAAAGGGGCTAGTGCCACATGGAAGGGAGGCGAGGAAGGAGATCACTGAAGCTGCAGATCCGTGGTGCGAGGCTGGAAGAGGAGCTTCCAGAGTCGTGCCATGGTTTAATTGGCCCTTGCCATGTCCCCACAGCGCCCTGATTGGTCGCCTGGCAAATGGCGTGGTTGGGACACCCTCAGCATGACACAGGATGCTTCCCCTCACCATGCTGAGGCAGGGGTGGGGCCTGGTGGCCTGAGTGCAACCCGGTCCCACTTGGTAGCAGAACCAATTTCTCCTCATTTTCCATGACTTTCTAAAGCATTTAATCCTCTTTCTATGTAGTTTCAGAACATTTGGAACAGGCAGGTTTTTATTAGATAGAAAATAATTGTGAGTTGTTGGTCCGTCCCCCCCACTCATCCTGGTTTTTTAGCATTCTGGGGGGGGGGGGTGGAGGCAGTGTGCATGTGTGCATATGTGTCACACCAAAGTCTGAAAGGAATCATTTTCACTTCCTTTCCAGAACAGGAGCTCTATTGGTTTGTACTTTTGTACCAGAAGGGTAGGATAGAAACATGTTAGTTAATTAATTAACTTTTCTGTGTACTTTTTTGAGAGCTATTCCATAAAAACCCAGTGGTCTTCTGAGCATAAGGCTGTGAAGTCTATTCTAAGGTAGTCATGCTGAGTACCGAAGCAAGAGAATCATTATTCTGGATTATTCAAAATATTGTTAGCACAGTACCTCAGCTGTTATTGCTTATCGGCTTCTGAGAGCGGTGGATTTGGCAGAACCGTGCTACCTGCTCAGTTTATAATTGGGAGCTTATAACTGACTGTATTCCTTGCGCCAGACTTCAGGTAACTGAAAGTACAAATATTTCCATCCCATTCAGAATCATCAACAGTTTAAACCAAAAAGGCGAAAGGATTAGAAATTAGGTAAAATTAATTAAATCGTTTATGGAATAGATTTACCCAGCTATTAGGATTGGGAATGCGTAAAGTTCTTAACCTATTGCTAAATGGAATACTAAGAAGTGGAATGTCTATCTGAGAATTCAACAGGTATAATAGTTTAAAAAGTACCTCATAACAGGTTTGTTAGCTGCTTTGTCAGCCTTCTTCTGGTACATTGTATGACCAGCTGTCAGGCTTGCATGTTTTCTGTCCTGTGGGTGGTCTACCTCATACTACTACTACTACTACTACTAATAATAATAATAATAATAATATGCCACCTTTATGCTTGTAGACATATGTTTCTATCTACTTGTTTCAATTTGTTTTATAAGCTAAATTCTTAGAAACATAATTGGAGTGAACATATGCATAGCTTTGTATTTTTCGTGTGTGGACAAATGGAGTTAATGGTGGGTGCTTCTTAAATCAGATCTATATTGTTAAATACTGGGAACTTGTGACTGAAGATTTTCAGTGTCTGCACTGTTTCAGACATCACCCTTCTAATATATATAAATTATAAGTTCTATTTCTCCAGAAAAAGAGGTGCTGCTACTCAGCATGAACGTATCCCTTTTTTTCTTAGAATGGCAATGACACCCACCTGAGAGGTGCCGGTACTGAATTCTGGTGAGCTCTGGCTGAAAAAAAGCCCTGCATATAACATATACACTATCCATTTCATTGTATACTGTCCCCCCTTCTTTCACCCCCCCCATACACTACACTGTGCATAAATGGTAAATGCAGTGTATTTTTTTCTGAGGGTAATCAAGGATACACAGTATTGGCACCTTTTCCCCCAGAAGAAAAGCACTGGGTAAATGTATTATTCTTGCACCTCTTGTGCAAAAAAGCCTTATCAAGGGAGCCAAACAGAATTCTCCTGTCTCCTTCTAGTAATCTTCTAACACAAGATGACTCCATCAGCATTTCTCTACAAGCAGACTCCTTTCTGTGTCTCTCATAGCTAGTCCCCTCTTCCCTTATCGTTCCCTCCCTTTTGCATGTATTTTAATATGATTTTCATTTCATGCCTCTGCTGTACACACAGGGCTATTTATTCCATGCTAGTTTAGTCTGGCAAATCAATCTCTGTCCATTCAAATAAAAGAAAGAAGTCTATTTATCCCACCCACCCCACACTCCGTCCCTCAGATCGAAATGGTAACTTATGCTATGATATACTGAAATGTTGTTGTTGTTTAGTCGTTTAGTCATGTCCGACTCTTCGTGACCCCCTGGACCAGAGCACACCAGGCACTTCTGTCTTCCACTGCCTCCCGCAGTTTAGTCAAACTCATGCTGGTAGCTTCGAGAACACTATCCAACCATCTTGTCCTCTGTCGTCCCCTTCTCCAACATCAGGGTCTTTTCCAGGAAGTCTTCTCTTCTCATGAGGTGGCCAAAGTATTGGAGTCACAGCTCCAGTGAGCACTCAGGGCTGATTTCCTTAAGAATGGAGAGGTTTGATCTTCTTGCAGTCCATGGGACTCTCAGGAGTCTCCTCCAGCACCATAATTCAAAAGCATCAATTCTTTGGCGATCAGCCTTCTTTATGGTCCAGCTCTCACTTCCGTACATCACTACTGGGAAAACCTTAGCTTTAACTATACGGACCTTTGTTGGCAAGGTGATGTCTCTGTTTTTTAAGATGCTGTCTAGGTTTGTCATTGCTTTTCTCCCAAGAAGCAGGCGTCTTTTAATTTTACGGCTGCTGCCACCATCATGGAGCCCAAGAAAGCAAAATCTCTCACTGCCTCCATTTCTTCCCCTTCTATTTGCCAGGAGGTGATGGGACCAGTGGCCATGATCTTTGTTTTTTTGATGTTGCGCTTCAAACCATATTTTGCGCTCTCCTCTTTCACCCTCATTAAAAGTTTCTTTAATTCCTCCTCACTTTCTGCCATCAATGTTGTGTCATCTGCATATCTGAGGTTGTTGATATTTCTTCCGGCTCATCCAGCCCAGCCGATATACTGAAAACCCATAAGCAAAACCACATCCCATTAGATTAAACAGCGGTGTAGGCCAATCTTCCTAAACCTAATACTCTCCAAATGTTTTGGACTTCAACTCCCATAATACCTGTACATCAGCCATACTGGCTGGGCTGATGGGAGAAGGAGTCCACAACATCTCCACTATGTTGGGGAGTGCTAAGGTAGTCAACTGAAGGCAAAGAAGGCATGAAGAAGGAATACAACCCTGAGAAGTAGTGGCAGTCAGGGAAGCAAAAAGGCTTTAAAAAGTATCAAAGCATTTATTTATTTTTGCCAGTGTCCCCCTCTTGCTTCATTTGGCAGCATCAGACATTTTGAAAACAATATTGAAATCAGAGAATAATCTATGCACCCCTAATTTTTATTTACAAAACTTCTTTTCAGCCAAAGAAGGCATTTTTTCCTGTATGTTTCACTAATCAGAAGCCTAGGAGAAATGGATAATCAAAATGTTGCCCTATCCCTCCTGTTGGCTAGACCATTCTACTGCTGTGCACCGTGTTAGAGGTCAAGTGAGGTATATTAACCTAATCCCCAGGTACAAGCGGCAGAAAGGGTACATTTTTCTATCACCACATGATTGAGGAAAAGCTAGCAACTGTGGAAATTATTCTATACGATGTAGAAATTCATAACTGCAAGGTACCAAGAGGCTGAGGTTATCTCTTTACAAAGCCTTGGGGATCTTTATGTCCAGCCAAACCACTCATTCTGTGATAAATTGAAGAGAGGAGTTATAAATGTGACCTCTGCTAAAAATGAAATGAAAAGTGATCGGAAAAGTAACAGTCACAAGTTGGGGCTGTCATCTGATTTCTCAAAAGTTTGCTTCCTCTGTGAAAGAGGCTTCAGATTTGCTGCCTCTGTCTCTGGACACATGAGAATTTCTTTCACGTTTTGGTGAAATAGAAAAGGTAGATTTTGGCACAGCGTTGCCACATGTGGTTTTCTTTCTGCCAGTGGGGATCATGGACATTGAATTAGATACTCCGTGACCCTTGGTGTAATATGGCACACTCTGCCATAAAAAAAAGATGCTATGCTACCAGCATCTTCACTTTCCAAACAATCGAGAAAGAAGGCCTCGTCCATCTTAGAACTACAGCCAACTGCTTCCTGGTCCTGGTCCCCAGGATGAGTTTTTCCCTCCTTTAAGCTGGAGGAAGGTTATCTCAGCAACCTGGTGTCTTTCAGATGTTTTCAACTACAGCTCCCATTAGCCCCAGGCAGCATGGACAATTGTAGTCCAAAATATCTGGAGGGCACCACTAGGTTGGTGATGACTGGTTTAGCTAGTGGTTAAGGGAATCAGAGCACTTCAAGCATTCTTCTGACTGTTCAGCCTTGCCTTCTGATAAGTCTTTTTTTATGAAATCATCTTTGTTGGTTTTACAAATTGTTGTTTAGTTGTTTAGTCGTGTCCAACTCTTTGGGACCCCATGGACCAGAGCACGCCAGGCACTCCTGTCTTCTACTGCCTCCAACAGTTTGGACAAACTCATGCTGGTAGCTTCGAGAACACTGTCCAACCATCTCGTCCTCTGTTGTCCCCTTCTCCTTGTGCCCTCCACATCAGGGTCTTTTCCAGGGAGTCTTCTCTTCTCATGAGGTGGCCAAAGTATTGGAGCCTCAGCTTCAGGATCTGTCCTTCCAGTGAGCACTCAGGGCTGATTTCCTTCAGAATGGATAGGTTTGATCTTCTTGCAGTCCATGAGACTCTCAAGAGTCTCCTCCAGCACCATATTTCAAAAGCATCAATTCTTCAGCAATCAGCCTTCTTTATGGTCCAGCTCTCACTTCCATACATCACTACTGGGAAAACCATAGCTTTAACTATATGGACCTTTGTTGGCAAATACAAAGTATAAATAAACACAAGCTAGTAAAAACCTATCTGTATAAGGAGATTATCTGAGTCTCATCCTAAACGTCTACAACTGCATCTTCATCCATACTCCAATTTTTATATCAAACCATATTGTCCACTACAAGTGAGTCAAAACCCTGCTATTGTTTCCATCTGCTTACAGTGGTCTCCTAAATAACTTATAAATTTTTCCCAATCTTTCATAAGGTTTTTATACTCTTGGTTTCTATGTTTACAGTCAGCTTTGCCATCTCAGCATAATCCTTCAGCTTGGTTTGCCATTCTTCTCTGATAGGCACTTTGTCTTCTTTCCAATTCTGGGCTAATAACATCTGGGCGGTCATTGTTCCATACATAAAGAATCTTTTTCTGCTCCTTTGGTATGTCGGTACCTCTAATTCCTAATAAAAAGGCTTCTGATTTCTTAACAAAAGTTATTTTAAGCATTTTTTTTCCATTTCATTATAATATATCATCCCCCAGAAAGCTTTTATTACCTTACAAGTCCACCACATATGATGAAAGGTACCTTTTTGATGAGTTTTGAGCACTCAGATAGACCACTCTAATGAACCCAACTCATGTTGAGGTGATTTTATTTGTCCTTCCTTCCTTCCTTCCTTCCTTCCTTCCTTCCTTCCTTCCTTCCTTCCTTCTGCATTTGATATACCAATACAATTGTTATTTTAAGTACCAGAAGTGCTGGGTGTGTTTTACTGTGATTTGTTGTGTGCCTCAAGCAACTAAGAAGAGGAATGTTAAAAACATTGCTATCGTTTTATTACGAGCAGTACAATTTAAGGGGCAGGAGCTCAGTTCTGAGCCTTGGACATTATTGGGGTTGATTTTTAACACCAAAACAATTAAATACTTCAAATAAATTTATCTAGGAAGCCAGAGTCCATCATTTCTTAGTGCTGCTTATTTAATTTTCTGGTTGGGATCGGATCTTTAAAGAGACTTTCTATTAACAACATTAAGTCCTTGAAATGAGGGCACATGCTGAGTTATGTGACTGTTAATGTCTGCAAGTGCCTTGAAGAGAGCAGGACTAGCATATTCTTATTAGTTGCTAAGTGTTCTATAGACTTCAAATGACTTATCATTGCATAGCCATAATTGTTTTAAAAGCATCTCATATAGATTAGCTACCACTTAAAGGCATCACCTGGAATTGACTGTAGCAAGAGAATTGAGCAATCTGAATTCATTCATCAGGAAGGTAAGTACAGCAATGGTTGTTATTGCAGGAAGGACAGGATTACACACACACACACACACACACACACACACACAGTCGTACCTTGGATCCTGAACGCCTTGGAACTCGGACATTTTGGCTCCTGAATGCCGCAAACCCGGAAGCGATTGTTTCAGTTTTTTAACATTCTTTTGGAAAACAAATGTCTGCCAGGGCTTCAGTGGCTTCTGATGGGCTGCAGCAGTTTACTGCAGCCAAACAGAAGCTGCAATTTGATTTTTGAACGTTTTGGAAGTCGACTGGACTTCCAGAATGGATTCCATTCAACTTCCAAGGTATGATTGTATTGCACTCTAGACCTCATGAAACCAAAATGGCATGAACCACACAGGAGGTACAGTGGACGCTCGGGTTGCAAACATGATCCGTGTGCAGGAGGCATGTTCGCAAACCAAAGCATTTGCAACCCGCAGTGCCATGTCTGCGCACGTGCGGGTTGCGATTTGGAGCTTCTGCTCATGTGCAAAGTGTGATTTAGTGCTTCTGTGCATGCGCAAGCGCCAAAATCCGGAAGTAACCCGTTCTGGTACTTCCAGGTTCAGCCCGGTGCGCAACATGAAAATGCGCAACCTGAAGCGTCTGTAACCCGAGGTATGACTGTATTAGTACAGTATAGAAAACCCTGCTTGTGTGTGGGGCGGGAGTACTAAAAGAAAATAAACAGGTTTGGATTCTAATTCTGAACAGGAGGGAGAGTAGGGTGGAACAGGGGAAAGAAGTAGAGTGGACAGGGGAAAGAAATGGAGCTTCATGGAGGAAGGCAAGGCTCCCGCTTTCATATTTCCTGTTAAGGTCAGAAACCCTGGGCTGCCTGTGTGTTACCCTAGAACTGAAAGATATATCTCAGCACAAGCAGCTGTCCTGACTTAAATTCCTGGTGGCTCACCACATGAGGTGACAACATGAAGATCTCAGAGTTATTGGTTCTAACCCCGAAGGCCTAGACACTTTCCTGTCCTGTATGCCTGTGTAGAAGCAAATTATTTTGCTGTGCTGCCAAAGTAAAATAGGCAGCAAAGCCATGGAATGTGGCAGCATGGATTGGTGAGTCCCCTGGCAACTTTGATAGGTGGCATCTGGTCTCACCTCCCCCCACCCTAAGTTCTTCAGCTGGTGGTGGAAGGAAGCAGAATGACAGTGCCATGGGTGGGTGGGGGGAACATTTACAGGGCTTCCATGCCCCACTCATGCCTGTTAAATCCGCTGAGTTTCCCATGGTACCAGTAAGAGTTTAAGCCCTATCTGAATCACCTGCCCATTGGTCTGCTGCCCCTGCTGCCCTGGGTGTGCAATGTCATCCACTGCAGAGGACTAGCCAAGTTGTCTTTCCAAACCAGTATCATTCCTAAGCTTTGCCGCTACCTCCTTTAGGTGGGGTGCAATGCCAACCGAAACCAGTTTAAAGAGCCAAAGATCTGCTGATCTGCAGTGTTACTACTCTCTGCCCTGTTTGCTTTCATAAATCTGAATTTCTGGCAGCTTCATTTCATGGTGTTGCAACACTGGACTCCCAGGAGGCCGTAGAAGGTAAGGCTGAGCAATTTCATCATGTTTTAAGGTCAAAACACCTACCCGTTCCCGAAGGCAATGGAATAACAAATATAACCACCGGTTCCAATGTTCTGTACAAATCGAATCAACAGAGAAGGAATGGTTTAAACAAATAGGGAATATTTATCACACGAGCTACACTTGTTTTTATTTAAAAGAAGAAGGGGAAAGTGGTACCGTGCTCCATTTTCTGTTTTATGTTGCTACACAGACATTCTTCACTGCTAATGAGGGAACGGTTTTCATTCGGGCTCACTTTTTCATTTTGGAGTTGCACATGGCTTCTCTATGCGTGTAGGAAAGGCAGTTGCTAAATCCTAGTAGATTGGATGTATCTGTGAATTTAGGAGTGCAGTAATGTCAGAGAGACGGGGCTGCTAGTGTTATTCCAACACAAGTCAGTTAAAATATATAAACATGGAGTGGAAAACAAAAGCAGAGTGGCAAATTCATCAGGAAGGGTGTAAATTTAATTTCCGTTTTGGGCCTTTTTATGTGTTCATTATTCTGGCTCAGATAACAAGCTAGCAAGCTAACAGCCCAGTTCTATGCCTTTAAAAAAATATTTATTCCTCTCCATTGCTAGGACCTTGGAGTTGTCCCATTTTGTCCTCATGAAAGCAATAAAAGAGGTGAACTTCAAACCGGTGATGGATGCAGAATTTAGTAGCAGAGGAAGGAACACTGTGTTACACAAGGCCAGGCTATTTGTCCATCTAGTCTACTCTGACTGCCAGTAGCTCTCTGCAGTCTGAGGTAAAGGTCACCCATATCACCTGCTATCTTGATCCTTTTAAGTGGAGATGACATAGAGTGAGCCTGGGGGGTTTTGCAGAAGCACAGCGGCCCAAGGTGTTTTTTGGGGAAAAAACACCTCTTTCTCAATGACAATGGTCTATTTCAAAAAACGGAGTCCTCTGAGTTGTAGCAGAATGTGTCTCCATTTTCCATCATTTATAATGTTTTCAGCAGTTGAGATACCTGGCACCAGTTTTTTCAATTCCTTGGACATTTTTGGTGCTGTCTTCCTTCACTTTCCTTTTGTATTTTGTCTTCCAGGTACTGCATGCAACCATGAACCTGTTTTTTGAATGAGAGGAAGGTATGTCAGAAAAGACAGCACCAAGCTATCCCAAGGTTGAGGGGAAAACTACATGTTACTCTGTATTTACAGCAATATTTATTGTTTCTTCAATTAATTTTTGCATCCTAGTAATCATGATTATTGAGCCACAGTAACCCAGAGCAGATCTTTAAGTGTGACTGGCTGTTTTTCTGTGGCACAGAATCCCTGTTTATAAACAACAGGTGCCCACAATCTGCATTTTCTAGAAACATTTGAATTTTAAAAAGTTTCTCAATAAGCTTTTCCAGCTGGATTAAAAGTTTTCTGCTTTAGGTAATCATCTTGTATGGTTTTATACGTATGGTTTTGTTGTTTGTATGGCTGTTCAGAATTCAGAATTCAGAACCAAACCAACCAGGCAATCTGCAACTAAACACAGTTTCTTCCTTTGTCCAAACTGGGAAACTGTGGTTTCCAGCTTCAGACCAAATCAGGATATTAAACCAGAGATGGAGTTTGGATTATGTTGGATTGTTCGGAAACTGGTAACCTAGTTTGAATGAAATGGGAAACTACAGTTAATTAGATACTGCTTTTTAAATAAGCTTACACCACAAAAGAAGGGATGAAGGGGCTTCATATACAGGCCAAAGACTTATTCATACTGTATCTTGGCTTATTAAGCCATTTTTATTATGGGTGCAAGATAGTGTGTTTGCGTAACTCCCAAGAAATGTGAAATGACTATATCAAAACCCTTCCTCACTCCCGTGCAATTCTTCAGACATTTCTCTTGAACAGGACCATTCAAATTTACCTCAACACTGTGCTTTGGGGAAAATTTAGTGGCACATTTAGTAAACAAGTGGCAATGCTTTCTATTATAAGGGAACTCCAGCCAGATACTATGAGTAACACACTATCTGGCTATTGGCTGATAGGAGGAACTCCCCGCCCCCCCCCCCGAATTATACCTTTTAATATTTTCTACACATTCAAAAGAATTGCTAGTGGTCCTAAAGTAAAAGCAAGGCCTTTGTAGGAAAACATAAAAAGATGGAAAAAGCTATCCAGAAGATGTCACAGCTCATTAAAGATGCAAATTAAAAAATGTCCAAAGCATGGAGATTTGCTTAACCTTTTACCAATGTCTAAATCCTTAATATGATACTTATATGTCAGCTGGTTTGCCACAGATCTAATAAAGAAGCTTCTTCAAGCATTGCTAGAAGGAGAGCTGCTTGGATCCAGGGCAGCATTTTAAGTGTGTGCATCTGAGAGAGAGAGAGAGAGTGTGTGTTAAGCTAGGCCATTTGCCCTAGGAACTCTCCAGGCCAAGTATGTCAGGGTCACATTGTGCTGACCCAGCAGTGAGAGAAATGTACCTATATTCATTCATATTGTTCCCAAACTCAGTCTTGGCATTGACTTTGTGGCTGAGCTATGCACCGTCTGAAACCAGATGGAATTTGTGCTTTCCCTAAGGTAGGCTATTGTGTCCTTGTACATCCGGTGTGAGTTCGGTGTCTGGTGTGAGTTCTAGAAAGGTTTTTATTTTGCTATAAAGTAACTCAGCATACAGTTCAGGATCACCTTCTCACGTGCCAAACAGTGGGCTGTAAATCTCTGACAATGTAAATTAGTCACTAACTAAAATAAGAAGACATGATTAATCACTTCAGAGACTACCTGGCAGAATTACAAGTCAGTGACTATAATATTACTTACTGACATATACCCTACAATAATTCTGGCACACACTTCATCACCTGGTATTGCCTAAAACGTAATCCTTATGAACTGAAAAGTGGCAAAAATGGTCCCTGAGGTGTCCTGTGATTACTCCAAAACAGATAGGAGATGAAAGAATGCTGCCAATATGCATTTCAAGTCATCAAATGTTAATTTTATTCATGATTTATAATATTTCTGAGTAATGTGCCCCACATGTATTCCTTTTTATTTATAAGACTGATTTTTATCTGAACAAATAAAACCTATCTCAAAGCCATAACTCTTCTGTGTTAAATTTTTAAGTGTATTTCCCTCTGCCAGATTTGATATTGTTGTATTTTATGGAGCAATGTTTTTAATTGAATTTCTGGTTCCTCATTCATAATGTATAATATTTTACAGCGTTTTATGTGCATGGATTTGCACAGTAATTTACAGGATGCAGCCATAAACTACCGTGCTGTGAGGAATGTGACGTAGACTCTTGCCTCTTGAATGTCACGAAACAAGCCAATTTCAGCAGTAAGAAATACAGGAGGCCTTCGTAGAGTTAGGGACAATATGCCTTGGTCATCGGGGGGACTTAAGAGGTGCTCCAAAACAGATTATTAGCTGCCTCTAGACAGTTGCTGTTTTGTAGAAGGGATTCAAACACATAGCAGAAATTAAGGATCATGCAATTCAAGTGTTCTATCACCATAGCACAACAGATACACTCCTTTTAAAGGAAAACCTGGGATTTTGTAGTTAGAAAAGTGAAAAGCGCTGGAACTTTTGGGATGACTGAATCATTAACAGGGAGACTTATAAGTACTCAGCTAGCAAATCAAGATCACACCCTGCAAACAAATCAGAATGAATGATCCGTAAGGCCTACATACCATTTAACTTCTGCATAATAGTTGTGCAAGAAAATCAGGATGAATATTGACTAAACAGGTAATCTGGAAGAACCCAATACCAATAAATGCAGAGTTATAAAGAACAACAACCAGAGTGCTTACATATGAAGGGACTGCCATAGGATACTATATAGAGCATGGTCAGAAGGACATCTTCCAGAATAGTTCCTGGAGCAAGCAAGGGAAGGAGGGCTTGACAGGGATATGGGAGGTGCACACAAATATCAGAGGACCACACCTGGAGTACAGTGTCCAGTTCTGGATGCCCCAATATAAGGAGGATATTGACAAGTTGAAATGTATGGAGGGGAGGACAGCCAAGACGATGTAGGGTCTGGAAACCGAGCCTTATGAGGAATGGTTGAGGGAGCCTGGAAAAGAGGAGATGGGGAGGAGATATGATAGCCATCTTCAAATATTTTGAGGGCTATCACACAGAGGATGGAGCAAGCTTGTTTTCCCCTGCTCCAGAGGGTAGGACCTGAACCAATGGATTCAAGTTACGACGAAGGAAATTCCGACTCAACATTAAGAATAACTTTCTAACAGTAAGAGCTGTTCAACAGCGGACTGGAATCCCTTGGGAGGTGGTAGACTCCCATGGAGGTTTTTAAGCAGAAGTCATGGATGCTTTAGCTGAGATTCCTTTATTGCATAGGGTTTGACTAGATGACTCTCAGGATCCCTTCCAACTCTACAATTTATGATTCTATGAATACATACATAATAAGTCACTAATCATCAAGCCAGGCAGTTTTCCAAGTAGTCAAGAGTGTCCACAGCATACATGCTAATTGTTGTATAACAAATAAATTTTAATGCAAGAAGAATAGGGGGATGCAGGTGGCACTGTGGGTTAACCCACAGAGCCGAGGACTTGCTAATCAGAAGGTCGGTGGTTCGAATCCCCGTGACGGGGTGAGCTCCAGTTGCTCAGTCCCTGCTCCTGCCAACCTAGCAGTTCGAAAGCATGTCAAAGTGCAAGTAGATAAATAGGTACCGCTCCGGCGGGAAGGTAAATGGCATTTCCGTGTGCTGCTCTGGTTTGCCAGAAGTGGCTTAGTCATGCTGGCCACATGACCCAGAAGCTGTACGCCGACTCCCTTGGCCAATAAAGCAAGATGAGCGCTGCAACCCCAGAGTCGGCCACGACTGGACCTAATGGTCAGGGGTCCCTTTAATCATCAAGCTGGGCAGTTTTCCAAGTAGTCAAGAGTGCCCACAGCATACATGCTAATTGTTGTATCACAAATAAATTTTAATGCAAGAAGAATAGGGGGACTAGGCCCTTGTCAGAGTTCTGTTGGAGGAAACACCCCAAAAACACACTCACAACCCCTTTTCCTCCTGCACAGATATGGAACATCTGCTGAGGAAGTCTGTGGGGGTAGACCTCCTTCTTCATCTATGGACCTTCCTCTCTGCCTATGGAGAGGGAAGCCTGCAGAATCTCACAGCCCCAGGTATATCCTTCCAGGGTCCATAGGATCGTGACCAAAGAAATGTCACCTTTCGGGGTGAGGCAGCTTACAAAGCATAATTAAAACATTAGAAAGAGACCCAATTACAAAAATGAAAACAGCAGGAGTGCCAAAGCTCAGCACAACAAATTGCAGGTTGAAACAAAAAGCATGTTTCAAAGGTAACTGATTAGCATTACAAGTGAAACAACTGAGACAATTAGATTCCGAGTGCGTTAAAAAAAAAAATTCAATGCCTTGCACACTAGTTAGCCATTTGGAAGTTACATTTTAAAAAGGAGAGCATCAAATATAGCTATTGGCTCGTGTATGTGTGTGCCCGCTACTGTGCATAGGGGTACTGTGCTTCAGGAAGCTGTGCCCCCCCTCATGTGTTTGGGTGGCAGCGGTGGTCAGCTAGCAAATAAAGGTGTGGAATGAAAAGATGCATATCTGTTGGTTCTGCACTCTTTCAGTCCCCCTTGGCTGAAATTCCGGGTCATCCCAGGGTAGAAGCAGAAGCTGTGGTAGCTTCTGTAACTCCAGGGTTGTCCCAGTAAAAACGGGGCAGTGGCGTAGTATGGTGGTTTGTTATAAGTGCTGAGAGATGTTAGGAGGCCCCTTCTGCCCTCACAGAGCTACAATGATGAGGCATTGATTGTAAGTATTCTAGAAATTGTAGCTCTGGGTGGATGATGGGAGGAGGAAAATGATCGTGCCAAGGTATATATAGTTTGGGATTCTGCCTCCAAAAGCAGTCAGTCATGCCTAATGGAATGCTCACATACAGGGTGTTCTTTGATAGCCATCCCTAGTTGTTGGTGTGTAGCCTGTACACATGGAGACTCCATTTGGCTTTTCACAGCTGTTGTGTGTTCAGATCCCAAGACCTCCCTCCTTAAATAAAGACACATTTGACTCAACTTTTAGTTTTGGTTTTTGGCAGAATTTAGACCACAACTTTATTGATTACAGGAAAGTGAGTGGTTGCATAGGCTCAGGTTCGACTAGCTCCCTACACCCTTGCAGGTAGCGCTGACCCAGAGCTCTATCGTAGGTCAGCCAAGGGCGAACACCTGAAGAAGGTGAAAAGCCTGGGAGCAGACTCTGTTCACTCCCCAGATGCTCCCCTGGACTCAGGCATGGGCATAAACCCCTTTTGGGGGTTGACCAAACCAAGTTGAGTCCCTGGATTCCTTTAACAGAATACCCTTCACATAAGGATGGCAAGACCGTTCTCCCATCCCTATCACCACGAACCAGTGCCTATCCGCAACCTTACAAGTTGTGACGATTTGCTACATGGCAGGCAAAACCCAAATGGCCCCAGCCAATCAGCCAAGTGGGAAAATTCCTGCCGTGCCCCTGTCCCAATGACAGACGACACACGACAGCATAGCAAGGTCAATCGCAAAATACCCTAAATATAGGGAGAGGTGGGCGGGTGTTCTGATGCACACACCGAAAGAGGAAGCTCCGGGTCACGTGCATGGGTATATCCATTTGCACTGCAACCCATTGGCCAGATCGAACCCATCATTGAGGGACCTCCAATCGAGTGTTGTGGCTATCCAAAAGACCCCACCCACAACCAAGAGGTCAGTCTCATAGATCTCACTGCAACACATGCCTCTTTGAGGGAGGACATGATTTATCCACCAACAGACCCACCGTCCATGCCAATCTATTTACCGGTAAGTGGTTTTAAAAGCCAGCTAAGATTGTGCCCATTGCCACATGTTGTCCAAGTTTACTATTTTTAAACTATTATGTGAAGTGCTTCCTTTTGTCTCTTCAGAATGAACTACCTGAAATTTCTTCTTTTTTAAAGCAACTATGTGCCTCCATTTCTCACATTTCCATTTCATTTTGTGACCTTTGACCTCCTCTGTTTCAAGGGCATTGCAATTTAGGAATGGCAGCCACAACAGCATCAGCAGGAGGAATCGCAGTATTAGCAGCAGCAGGTATTTTGCCAGAGCTGCTTTGAAGAATATTTCAGTAATGAAAGGGATAATTGGGGCTCCCTGCCTCCGCTGTAATTGAAAACCTAGCATAGTGCCTTTTCCATTTAACTTTATTGCTTGAGTTCAAATCATTGTGCAGTTGAGAAAGCAGGACCAGAATAATCTAATGCTTTTTGCTCTGGGTTTTTCTCTCTCCCTTTGACCATTTATTCAAACCTAGCATTAGCATGAAGCAGAGGACACAATGAGAGATATGTGCCGTTTTTGCAGTTTGAGAGAACCATAATCATCAATTTCATTACAGGAAATGCATTGTTCACCAAATACTATTTGCTTATTACTAAGTTGGGTGACCAAGATTATGCCCCTTAAAATAGGAAAGTAGCAATGGGTTGAAAACAATGATCCTCATAATTTTAGATAAATCACACTCCAGTCCCCTTGTCTGTGTTATGAACATAGAGAAATAAAGTAATGATCAGTGACAGGTTAAAGTCTCTGTTTGGGTCTGTGGGTTCATGGTCCTAATCATTACTCAGTGAATGTTGTTACAAACATTATCGTCTCAGGGCCACCAATTGCCTCAGGGTCAGCCGTTGACATTTCACCCCTCATACAATGAACAAAACATGTGATGAGGTGAAGCCCACTGGGCAGTAGGAAGGGACATATGGTCCCTTAGAGAAATACATTATGGCCAATAAGCAGATATATCATTTTTCACTGCAGTTTAGATGGAGCTGGAATTTTCCCTTCTTTTACATTTCCCATTTCTTTTAGTCAAGGTGCTTAGATAGTACTCTAAAGGACTTCAAAACTAGGATCACCAGCAACATTTTCTTGTCCTATCTGGTGTTATTGGACTCCTACCCACCAGCCTCAGTGGTATTGCCAATGGTCAAGGGTGATGGGGGCAGGAGACCAACAACATCTGAAGTAGCACAGGTTTTTGTAACGGTTTTGTAACGGAGTAGGACTCTCTTGTTTAACTCAAAGGAGAAAAAGCTTTGTAGGTAATAATGCTTGACCTATTTGCTAGAGAATTTAGGGTGCAGTCATAATCCCCGGTTGGCAGTGGCAGGGCTTGGTGGAACAGGACCACCAGTTTGTGCCAGTCTGGGCAGAAGTTGAGAGGGGAGAGAAGACGAAAAAAGGCTCTTTGCTTCACTAGCTCCCTGGCTGGATGTCAGGGAGCCAACAAGGAGAACACTTGGCTAACTTACAGTTAGTTTCTTTATTAAGGAAAGCAGAACAAAGAACACACAGAGACTTATCAACATTGCTCCTGTCTTGATGAAGCAGTTGTCTTGACTGACTTGTAGCTCTCTCTTCACTCCATAGCCCTCCGTGTCGGGCCCCTCCTGCTGTCTACTGAAAGCTGCAAGGGACCCTCTCTGTGTCTGCCTGGCTCTCTGCTTGGTAACATGCAATAAACATCTCATTGGAGGGGGGGCTTGCAGGCTGTCAGTAGAGAAGCTGTCAGAGTGGCTCTGTGATAGAGCAGCCAAGTCTGATTCTTGTTTCTCCCCTGTGCTGGGGCACCTGCCTGTTTCCTCTTCTTCATCATCTTCTAAGCTACCAGCCTTCAGTATTTCCCAGCTCGTCCTTTCCTCTCGGGTGTGGCTGGTTTCTCACCACCAAGATCCAAGATCCAAATTCTTTACCTCTGTGCTTTCCCTGGGGGGTTCATGGTCAGGTTACATCCACTGCTCATCTAGCCAGTCCCTGACGTCAGCACAGTAAATAACGTTACTGAGAGAATTGAGACTGTTGCTGTCCTGTGACAGCAGCACTGACTGCACAAGATACAGCAGATCTTGTGATGGAACAGTCCCAGGCCCTGAAATGCCCTGTCCTGGGAGGTTCAATTGGCTACCATTTGGGTGGATGCATTGAGGTGCTCTTTGCCAGAAAGACAGGAATGAGTGGAGAGATTTCTGGTACATAAGGTCCCATCCCCTCGATCTCTCCTGACTCCAGCACCAGACTTTCTTGGGAATACGTTGGGCTATTTCCACCAAAAGAGCTTCTTCCTAAGCCTATCCAGTTTCCACTAAATGTTGAAGGAGATTAATTCTATCACTGTTCTATGTCTTGGACTGCATGCATTATGTGGGATGGTGTCCAATATGTCTCAGAGAGATGGAACTGTTAGCCATTCCCATCATGGAAGACTCTGAGCTTCAGCAGCACTGAGTAGACAGTCATATGAAGACATGTAAGCGACATTTCTGCACCTGTCCTGTCATCCCTTTGAACAGCTTCACTCGTCACTTCTGCAAGGAAGACTGACTTCTGTCACATGTGACAAAACAAGTCGTCTCTGGTCTCTGCATGAGGCTAGAATGGAACTATTCTGTCAGATGAATTGTGTCATGAGCAAATTGCCAGCCACACAGAGTACTTTACTTCAATATAGTCAGGGAATTCTGTACTGTTCTGGGGTTTGAATCATAAGCGTCAACATGCGACGCTGGTTCCCTCCTCATTGGACTTCTGCTGGACCAAAATGTAGAAACTGCAGGTATCAGATGCTAATTATGGAGGTTTCTAAAGCATACTGGAGGCTGAACAAGTGTTCCTGCACAAGGAAAGCTATTTAATTACAAATTATGGAAAGTAATGCACATCACTTTGCAAGTGCAAATAGGAAAAGCTATATATCTATATCCAGTGCTATTTTTCTAGAAAAAGAGGTGCAGGAACTCACCATGAACACTTCTCTCATTCTCTTAGAATGGCAATGGCACCCACCTGAGAGATGCAAAAACTGAGTTCATGAGAGTTCCCCCTGGGGAAAAGACCATATCTATATCTATATCATCTCTATATCTATCTCTATCTCTATCATCTCTATCTATCTCTATCTCTATCTCTATCTCTATCTCTATCTCTATCTCTATCTCTATCTCTATCTATCTCTATCTCTATCTCTATCTCTATCTCTATCTCTATCTCTATCTCTATCTATCTCTATCTCTATCTCTATCTCTATCTCTATCTCTATCTCTATCTCTATCTATCTCTATCTCTATCTCTATCTATCTCTATATATCTATACTGAACCAAATGTAAACTGTTCTGGAAGTTCTGCAAATGCCATATTAGTAGTCAAGATAACCCCACAATTCATTGGTAGAGTCATAGAATCATGAGCTTGGAGGGGACCACGGGGATCAACTAGTCCAATCATCTGCAATGCATGAATCCTTTGCCCAATGTGGGGCTTCAACACACAACAATGAGAGTAAGAGTCTCATGCTGTACCAACTGAGCTTGTAACCATGAGCTCATATATGTTTATATTCACTTGCTTTGAGAAAAGCTACTTGGCTTGCATTGGTGTTATCCTTATCAGTGAGCTTTGGGTGCTGAGCCCAGAAATGGGAACTATATGAAAACTTGGGTATCTACCACATATGCCCTCATCTGGTCAGGTGAAGTGATGGGAAGTCCTGGCAAAAGTGATGTATGCTACTTTGTGTATTAAGAATGCATGAATGTTTGGTTGGGCCATTGCCTTGCTGTGGTGTACATCTTGCGTCTGTAAAGGCAGGCTGATTTGCTGTAAGTCCACACCTTTCTTTAATAAAGCACTAGAACTGATCCCTCTGATGTTTCTGACATCCTTTTCTTGCATCCCTACACCCAGCCACTCCCGAGGCCTCCTTTGGGCTGCAGTTCAGACACTATGTTATGTATGTATGTTAAAGTTTAGGAAAATGTCTACACATCTGGATAAAAAGATCCACTGCTCTATAAGCATCTGGGACTTACCGGATTGTGTCAAACAGATACTGGACTTGTATTGCATTTCCTCTGCTTCAAACACAAAGCAGTGCAATAAAACCTCTGGCACATTTGCAAAAACTAAGCAGAGTCTGATATAGTTTCAAACATTCACAGGGTCTCACTACTCCAAGAGTTGCTTAAGTAAATCCATTTTAGTATCCATTACAAATCTAATGCTGTCACCACTGTGAGTCAGTTTGGACCTTAGTTTAATATCAACCGATTGTGAAGAAATGAACAATTCAATAGTTTGTTCTTGTCAGGGTAGTCACATTTAGCTAGGCTCTGAGGTTTACCTAAGTTTCATAGCTTGTGTGGACTTCTCTCAAGCATGCCCACCACGGTTGCAAAATACAGAAAAGCAGCCCCTTTCACTTATAATGAAAACACTATAAGTGTTTTCACATTGTTGTGGTTACACGAATGACTGGCTAGATGTGATCCGAATATTATTTATTATTAATTTAAATCATTTTTTCCCCATGCTCTTCAACTGAAAAGTTTCCTAGAGTGGCTAACAAGTGAGCAATAAAAATAATACAGTCACTGTCTGCAGGCTTACAGGCTAAAAGGCATGACACAAAAGGAACAAGGTATAAGGAGGGAAGAGGAAAACAAGCAGACTCAGAAGCCAGTTCTTATCATTGTATATGAACATTGCAGTTCACATAATGAACAGCTAAAGTGTAGGTAGATAAGGGAAAGAAGGAAACAAATGTAGCTAATCTTTTAGCAGAACTTAGGAAGTGGGCCCTGATTCCAGTCTTTCTCTCTGCTGTATCCTGACGGGATGGCTATTGTCCATTGACCATGCTGGTTATCATTGTGTCTCTGGTATGCTAGCCCAAGTATGAGCCCAAATGCTGCCTCCATTTGCTCTTGGGTTGCTTGCAGAGGGTTGCTATGAATGTGAACTGGAGAAGTTAAAGCAGCATCCCCATGGTTTTCTGTAACATAATCAGCATTTTGTAGATTTGTACAATGGGGTTTCACTGCCAGAGTTCCTCAGTGCCTCCTCTGCTTCAACCAGCAGTTCCAGAAGTCGAGGTGACTGTTGCAGATGAAGCAGGGAATGTTGGTGAGTGGCTTGGCCGATCCATTCCAAAGGGATTCCTAACAGGCTGAGTTGGGGTGGGGAAACAGGAGAAGGCAATACGAAAGTGCAGCCATAGCCTGAACTCTAATCCTTGCAGGATACAGAACACTCAGCTGTGCTCTCTTGTATGCCAGACAGATCCAGAAATAAGTACAGCCCCCCAAGAACAAAGACACAGAGATCACACCCTCCCAGTGTACTGTTTTAAGTGGGACATCCTAAATCACAGAAGTCAATCCTGGCTTCTGTTTGGATCCTGGAATGCCCCATTCTTTTAGTCCAGTGCTCTGCTGCGAGTCCCTGTGCCAAAACACCAGACCAAAAGGCACTCACTCTGGCATGAGTTTGCAGGATCATCCCAGAGCTCTGGCACTTCCACCAGACTGGAAGGTACGACCGTCCTGACATCTCAATTTTGGGGACAAAAATGTTGGAGGGTATGAGGGAGATGACTTGGCCTCTGTCACCCACTGTCTCTCTGAGAAGGAACATGCACCTAAATGGTTTCACATCCTTTGGCCAGAATTAGGATCCAGACAAACCAGGCAAAAGGAGGGCGGAGGACATAGAGGCCTTAAGGATTAGAGAACTCTTCCTTTCTTTTGTGGGTTGGGAGACAGCTGCTTGACCAAGGTGGCAATACCAGAGGAATAGGCTGTAGTAGTGGAGTCTACCTCTGTTGCCTATAAAGACTCTCCTCCTGCAAAAGAGGGGAGTGGTTGTGGGCGGGAGCCGGTCTCCGCCTCAAGCAGGGGGCGTTAGCCCCCTGCTTCCCACTCACCTGGCTGGCACCCACGCCCACTGACAGGCACCCAACCAGGTGCCTCCGAGGGGGCGTGTACGGCAGCCTAAATTGCTGTGGCGCCATCAGGGGAGATCTTATAGTTGGATTAGCATCAACAGGCTCCACCTACTGGTGAATAAACCCCCCTGTTTTAGACTCACCCCTCTCCGAGTGGGTGGAGTCAGCTGACGTAATCCAATGCCTAAGCCAATACCTTTTCACTTGCTGTAATCAATAAAGTTGTGGCCTTTTCTTGCCCATTAACCTTATATCACGTGTCCGTGTGTTTTCATTCCACTATGCGGGGATCGGGTCCTCGAACCACAAATACTAGTTGCTGGGAATCACAAGTGTGGAGAGTGCTGTTGCTCTCCTATCCCATTTGTGGACTTCCCATGGGCATCTGGTCGGCTACTGTGAAACAGGAGCGAGACTAGGTAGACCTTTAGCTTTTCTTATGTTCTTATGTTCCAGTGATGTAAGCCCCCTGGTTAAAGTGACTTGCATCAATAGAGCAGGCCCATTTTAAAACCTATTGTATTCCTGTTAATAAAATCAAGTTGTGTGTGGGACAGACTAGCCGCTGACTTGGAAGTCCCTCTGAGCAAATATTGTGCCTTTTCATTCCTAGAGGCTATTTTGCTCCCCATCTGCAGCTTTCATAAACGAATCTAGTTGAATAAGCCAATCTTTCCAATATACTTGGGAATGCTTTGACTGCTGTGAGCATTTTATAAGTTGCTGTATAACACCGCAGGTACCCACGATATGCCACAGTGCAACAGTTTCTCAACTAAGCAATGGGGCATGCAAAATTTCACATTGTTAGACCTGTCTGCATTGTTGGCTTCCAGTCATAAATTAAACAATGAATGGTCAAATATTGTGACACTACAATCCAAAGTATATTTTCTAGCACACTCCCTTCTATTTTAATGGCACTGCATTCAAACTAAGGAACTGTGGATTCCAGCCAAAGCATTGGGGGGCAGGGGGCAGATTCAATTTGACGGAATTTCAGGTCAATTTAGGGTCATTTCGTGGGAAGTACACGGAATAATCCAGTCATCCTTCAACGGTTTTCCATTACAGAGTCAATACAGCAGCAGAGGTCATAATCTTCGGAACTTTTTTCATTTGTGTACTTGATGTATGATGGAAACATTGTGAGTGAACTATGCAGGTTTCCACCTCAGAAATGCCATTCTGAAAATGTACAACCCATTCATGAACACGTTCATTTGAAATTGAATTCAGCTCACCTTGATTCAACAGAAGGAAACCTATGGCCGCTGGTGACTTACTGACACCCGTAGGTTCGGCAATGACCACTGCTGGGTGTTAGACCATTTACTCTGCTCACAGAAGGTCTCCAAATGGATGCCCCCCGGCCTGAAATCCTGGAGGGTCATTGCCAATCAATGGAGACAATGCTAAACTAGATAGACCACTGGACCAATAGCATAAGACAGCTTACTATATTCCTGTTATGGGATCTGAAAACCCCACTCCAAAAGTTGAGGTTACAGTGGAATTGTCTTGACATTAATCATTTGTACCAGGGTCAGGGACATACAAAGGGGGGGCAAAGGGGGTGGTCTGCCCCAGGTACCACTTGGGGGGGTGGGGACAAGATTGCCCGCTGCCTCCCCCAACTGTAGAGTGTCCGAGAGCACACACACAGTTAGTATAGTGCCGCTCGCGAGCCCATATGGGATGCCGCATCGGCGAAGTCTGTATGGGATGCCATGCATGCGCAGTCCATATGGACGTTGTGCATGTGCCACCGGGCAGTTCTCCCCAGCCCTTGGTGTCCTGCCCCGCGTGCCAGAGAGGGTTCCTCTGCCACTAACCGGGGTGTCAGAACCCAGCTTTCTGCACCTTTTCCCTTCCCCTCAAACAAAAGACCACCTCATTTCAGCAGTGGTGTGTGGTCAGTGGACTTGGGGAACTAGATTAGTCCCCTAAATGTTCCCAGTAAATTAGAGTATTATAGTATCAAAGCCTGGTGCCTCCTTCCCAAAGCCTAGGAAGCTTCTGTCCATATTAGGGAGGGAGACACGATCTTCTGAGAGGGTCCAAGAACCCTCCTTCCACCTTTCCAAAGCCTGCCTAGTTTTGGGAAGGAAGCAAAAGGGCTCCAGCATCCTGGTATCTCTTTCCAAAGTCCAAGAAGCTTCTGCCCAGGTTAGGGAAGGAAGCTCACATGCGTCTCTGGCCCTAACTAAAAAGGTAAAGGGACTCCTGACCATTAGGTCCAGTCGTGGCCAACTCTGGGGTTGCAGTGCTCATCTTGCTTTTTTGGCTGAGGGAGCCGGCGAACAGCTTCCGGGTCATGTGGCCAGCATGACTAAGCCGCTTCTGGCGAACCAGAGCAGCGCACGGAAAGCCATTTACCTTCCCGCCAGAGCGGTAACTATTTATCTGCTTGCACTTTGATGTGCTTTCAAACTGCTAGGTTGGCAGGAGCAGGGATCGAGCAACGGGAGCTCACCCCATCACGGGGATTCGAACCGCCAACCTTCTGATTGGCAAGTCCTAGGCTCTGTGGTTTAACCCACAGTGCCACCCGTGTCCCTCTGCCTAATGGTAGAGCTGGCCTTAGTGATGCTACATATTAATCTGGGGGCAGAACAGCAAATCAGGCCAGTTCCTACCATAATTTGCAATTCCTGAAGCATCCCAACCTAGGAGTGTCCCCTGGCCCTAACTGCTCCCCCCCCCAAAAAAAAATTCACTGTACACCACTGCATTTCAGCCCCTCAGAATCCACATTTAGCACATATTTGTCCATGTGTTCCCCCCATTGGGCCAGGACAACTGAGTTCAGGAGGTGTTTTTCCTACAAACTGCAAAATACAGCAAACCACTCTAACTATGAGTGAGCCATTCAATGCTCTTACTTAGGCATCTCTGCTCTGATTTCAGTTGCATATATATCTGTTGACAAGATAATCTGTCCCACCTGAATTATCTAGAAAATGCTCACTTGCTAATATGGCCAAGAGAGCCCTGGAAAGAGAAAAAGCAGTGTGTTTTCAGCTCCTCGTGTTAGATCAATTCCATTACGTTGTCCACCTCTTACTGCAAAGACAACTATCTTATTTTTATTTCACTTACACAGTAAAAGAAATGAAAAGAAGAATATACTTTGTGGTTGGTTGTTGTCTGTTCCAAAGAACGCATGATGCCTCTGGGGCCAGGTGTGCACAACAGGAAAGACTTAAGAAGGCACAGAGTGTAACAATTGTGTCTTGATGAGTTCTGATCATTTTAAGGCACACCTGTTCCAAGTCAGTGGGATTTCAGAGGAAAATCAGAAATGTTTGGACGTGTCCCAAGACACATAAAAGACAGAATTCAATTCTGTCTAGCTGGTGTTCAGAAATTTGCTACAGTGCTGACTAAGCTAGATGCCTTGCTGGCAAAACAGCCGAAGACACGGAGCTATATTTGTCTGTGAAGTTATACAGCAACTCAGTTGTTAAATATGTATGACGTTTCATGCATCAGAGGCAGAAGCACTTGTGCTAGGCCAAAAAGTGAATTTCCTCTAAAGAATCTTATTTCAAACTCAACTCAAGGCTTTGCTTGCTGCAAGGAATATGAACCACATACAGTGGCAGAGCTTTGGGTCTCAAATTTCAGTGGCATCCTGTGTGACAGCAAAATTTGGTGACCCCCATGCCTCTCAACTTCCATTCTACATCATAGTTGTGGCGCCCCTGAGATTCCACATCCAAACTGGTAACACTCCCCTGAATACACAACATGGAATCGCCAAACATAAATAAAAATGGAGACCTGCTTGCTTTCAAAAGCCAGGAGCTGATTTTGATAGTCAATAGTAGGAGATAAATTGGTTGTTGTTTAGTTGTTTAGTTGTTTGGTCGTGTCCGACTCTTCGTAACCCCATGGACCAGAGCACGCCTGACACTCCTGCAGTTTGGTCAAACTCATGCTGGTAGCTTTGAGAACACTGTCCAACCATCTTGTCCTCTGTTGTCCCCTTCTTCTTGTGCCCTCAATCTTTCCCAACATCAGGGTCTTTTCCAGGGAGTCTTCTTTTCTCATGAGGTGGCCAAAGTATTGGAGCCTCAGCTTCAAGATCTGTCCTTCCAGTGAGCACTCAGGGCTGATTTCCTTAAGAATGGATCGGTTTGTTCTCCTTGTAGTCAACCAGAGACTTCTAGGTTGCCCCAAAGCAGAACATGAAAGCAATAGCCTTCCACTTTTCTTTGTCCCTTGAAACCAGGAGTATGTAGTTTCTGAGCATGGAGGTTCTCTTTGCTGGAATAGAAAATATTCATTGAGAAGCCTATCCTTGATGGCTCTGCCTTTTTTTAAGCAGCCGACAGCCATCACTCCACGCACAATTATGTGTTATATGATAAGGTATTCCAGAACTTAACAATTACAAAAAAAAATCAAAATCCCTTGGCAACACTGTTTTCTTGAATTATTGAGGAAGTGGGATATTTGGCAGATGTGGGGTGTGGCTTGCCTGCAACTAAAAACAGAGCAGAGGGTATGGAAGATGAAATATGTATGGAAGGGGATGAAGCAGGAGGAAGAATCAGGCTGGATCTATACTGATCATAAAAACGCTAAAAAAAAGAAAGAAACGCTATATAGCTTTCAATGCAATTTTACATTGATGATTTTACATTGCTTTACAGCGCCCTCTGGTGTCGCACGCTTAAAACACATTTTTAACGTTTTACATTGACCAGTATAGATCAGTCCCCAGTCAAAATTAGCTGTAATGGAAGGAAACAAAAAGAAGGGAGACAGTGGAGATGTAGACCAATTTCATGCTATTCTTCTCAAAGGGGATTCCATGAGTAAATTATCTATATTCACGCTATCATGTTTATAAGCTGGTTCTGGTCAAAAATGAGTTTTTGTTCCATGTTTAGCTGGTGTTGGCAGTGAGCAGATATAATTGCTATATTATATAATGGCTGCCCAAAATGAAGCAACAGCTTGTAAAATTTGAGGTGCCTCCCCACCTATTTTCCTTTGTTCCATATTTTTAATCAGTCTGATTTATTTCCATTTCCAGGACTAATATATGTTTTGAAATGTCATTATTCTTCACAGGCAAAATACAAATTAAATGCTTTTTTGTGATGAAAATATGTATTTAAGAATTTTTTGTACATTTAAAAAATATAATAAATTAATTGCACAAAAATATAGAAATTGGGTGGGGCAGACTAAATGACAGGGTGGGAGTAAACTAAGCAATATGGAAGAAAGCCAATTTATACTTTTGCAAATCACAATTCCCCTCCACCCGCCCCGCCCCTGCCCCCAAATAGTTTCATGTAATGCCATAGCCGTTGATGGGATGACTTTTGATTCTGCTTTAGAGAAATTGTCTTGCACATGGCAGCCTATAATTCACACCAAGTAAATTATTAGTTTATTTAACATCTTTAATAATGTAGCAAGGAAGTATGTAAAAATTAATTACAAACATAAAACAATGCCATACAAACATTAACAGATGTCACTAACTAATTGCTTCCAACCACACTTTTGTGACTTCAAACGGCAAATGAGCACACTTTTAATATTAGTCCAATATTTTTCCTCGCATTCAGTTCAGCAATTATTCCCATTAATGCTGGGATTCTTCTCTCTCTCTCTCCTCCTCTCAGACCCCAAATATTATGAATTTTCATAATAGTTTTCTATTTCATGTCCTCAGCAACAAGTGGCAAGAGCACTTTCAGTAATTAAGAGTTTAGATACAAACAGACTGTTATGTGCATTTGAAAAACAGAAGTTTTGCAAGACAGAAATCACATTAATTATAATCAAAGTACATTTCCCTCTTTATGGTATCATCAGGTCCCCTAATCTCTACACATCTGGAAATATTTCTTACATAATATTGGAGGGCATAGGCATAGCTAACTCTGTGCTAATTGGAATCTGGGAGGCGATGAGGGTGTCAATGCCTCATTTCAACCTTCTTCGTGTTTTTTTTTGGGGGGGGGTGGAAACTGAACAGGGAAGCTTGCAATTGGGGAGTGACCCATAGATCTAGATCCCGAGTTCAGTTCCTGGCATCTTGAGTTATGGAAATCATGGGGAAACAACACAGGAACATAGGAAGATGCCTTAGACTCTTGGTCCATCTAACTTAATATTGACAGCATTAACTGGCAGAAGATCTGTCGGATTTGAGTCCTTTCCATCGCTACCTGAAGAAGCGCATGCTCTACTGCTGAGCTACAGTCCTCCTGTATTGCCAAAGTAGACAGTCCTACAACAAATGAAACAGTAGCCTGACTCGGTAAGTTCACAAGCCCACCTGCACCTTCATTCTGTTGCTATTGAACCCAAGGCTGTTGGGGGGGCATGCAGGGGTACGCATACCCCTAAGCATTATGTGAATCTAACAGGGGAAGAAACTATTTGTTAAAAGTTTCTTCTCCAGCATGGTGAACCGTCAGTTCCATTGCTACCCCCGATGGCAGCCTCATTTCCTTTCCCGGTGTTTCCTGAGTCTCAGACGGAAGCGAGCGTTTAATGTGTGAAGCAGTGTGGAATGTGGATGTGTGCTGTTTTACTGATGAAAGTTTGGCCTCGTTGAGGGGCAGTATTTCAATATGAGTAGAAAAATGGTTGCATACCCCAACAGCAGGCAGAGGACTCGGGAAGATGTTAGTGCACACAACCTCCTGCCAATGTGGACGTTATTACGAGCTGTCAGCTGTGTAATAGGAGGCAATGCATGTTCTTTGTACGTTTGTCCATTTACTGTATTTATTTCCCCCAATTTGAACTATGAAATGGTGATTTTCCTGAGTCAACATAAAAGTACCCCTAAACATTTTTTTTTTTTTGGGGGGGGGGGAGCACTGGAGGTAGCCATAATAGGAGAGGCATGCAGAAATGGTCTCCAACTTCAAATGGAGGAGATATGAAACTGTTGTTCTGCTCAAAGGCAGTGGCTATTTTAGATTGGGTTTCTTACAACTAGTCAGTTGATGCCCGTTGAACCTCACTTTTACTTCAGTGGCAACTGCAGTGCCACCACTGGGGGGGGGGGTCATTTGAAGACAATGCATTTGTCATCCCTAACATGGTGCTGTACTGGGTGGAAAGGTTTCAGCCCCTGGCTGCTCATCAGATACATCGTCTGAAGAATGGGGATGGGCAGTTATCCCTACTACTCAGCTGATGGACACAAATTAGTGGATTGGGGGGGGGCTTTCTCTCTGTGTGTATACCTCTGTCTGTCTGCATCCATGCCTGTGGTATGTATGTCCTGGGGGTGGGTTGTGGAAGAGTGTGTGCTGTTGTCACGAGGGAGCTGCTAGACAGCTCACCGGGCTAACTGCCAAGTGAAACCAGACATGTGGTGAGCTTCTTTTATTAGAATCACTAGAAATGGACCGAGATCATGGAATGTGCTCCCTCATAGCTGAACTGTTGCTCAGAGTGCCTGGTGCTCCCCCTGGCAGTTACTTCCTACCTTTCAGACCCCTACAGTGGTCACTAAGCGAATCCCTCTGTCTCTGTGATTCTCGGGGAAGCAGGGGCATCTAGCATCCTCTCCAGAAACATCGTGTCCTTTGGCTGCTGTACTGTTTCTAACACATCTGGTTCCTGTCTCTGTTCAGGGCTAGTGCACCTGCTACCACACTCCTTTTCATCACTATCCATTGTTTCCCAGCTCTTTTCTTCTTCTGGGGTGTGTTCCATCTCCCGTGCTAGATTTATGTATAAGCTAAACAAGCTATAGCTTAGGGCCCCACTCCCTTGGCCGCCCCCCCCCAAATGTAAATGGATGTACATTTCCAAAATATAAGATAAAAAAACAAATAAAATAAAACCTACGTACAGCAACAGTGTTTTGTGTTGTGTATGGACCTATTAGGTCATGGGTAGGCAAACTAAGGCCCAAGGGCCGGATCCGGCCAAATCGCCTTCTCTCTCCGGCCTGCGGATGGTCCAAGAATCAGCGTCTTTTTACATGAGTAGAATGTGTCCTTTTCTTTAAAATGCATTTGTGGGTTATTTGTGGGGCCTACCTAGTGTTTTTAAATGAGTAGAATGTGTGTTTTTATCTAAAATGCATCTCTGGGTTATTTGTGGGGCATAGGAATTCATTCACCTCCCCCCCCCAAAAAAAATAGTCCAGCCCCCCGCAAGGTCTGAGGGTCAGTGGACCAGCCCCCTGCAGAAAAAGTTTGCTGACCCCTGTATTAGGTCCATAAATTACCATATCATATATTCAACACAAAAACAGCGACCATTTTTTGTTGACAAATGACTGCTGGACATATGAAGGGCCCCATAACCTTCAGTAGCTTAGGGCTTCATCCAACCTAAATCTGGCCCTGCCCGTCTCCCACCACCACAAACCTGGTCCATAGTCCCTTCATCTGTCCTCTGATTGGAAGTTTCCTGGAGTGGGGTCTCCACCACTCCTCCTCATCTGTCTAGTCCCTGATAGCTGTGTGTATTTGTGCTGTGCATGTGTACATGTATGCAGGAGTGTGTTTTTGTGTGTGGAGGGTGCTCCAGTGCCACGCTTCAGGGAATCTGACCCCCCTCCCTCACGCCTGGCAGCCAGAAAGCAAGAAGTTCTTAACATGGTATTTTATTCAATATTCACAGAGAGAGATGGATGGTGCCGACTCTCATATAATGGCATTGCTCTGAGTAAAGTCCCACACCCCCCGTCTCTCCTATTCTACGTCACCCCAGTGCTGGCTGATCTGTGCTTTCTGCCTCTGAGCTTTCTGTTCTACTACTCTCAATGCATGCCTGGTCCTGGGAGAAGAGGGGTCAGGAATGCTTTCCAAAGACACCGAGGTCCTTCTGAGGTCCAGTGCTGAGGGCCTTCTGGCGGTTCCCTTGCTGCGAGAAGCCAAGTTACAGGAAAACGTGTGGAGGGCCTTCTCAGTAGTGGCACCCACCCTGTGGAACGCCCTCCCACCAGATGTCAAAGAGAAAAACAACTACCAGAATTTTAGAAGACATCTGAAGGCAGCCCTGTTTAGAGAAGCTTTTAATGTTTAATAGATTATTGCATTTTAATATTCTGTTGGAAGCCGCCCAGAGTGGCTGAGGAAACCCAGTCAGATGGGCGGGGTATAAATAATAATAAATATTATTAGCTGTCTCTCTCCTGGTGCTTCTTCTTCTTGCTGCTGTCCCAATATTTCTCCTATCTGCAGCCTCTGAACTATGACCTTCTGCAAACCACTGTTCTAAATCTATACTGTCCTCCTTTTCTGGGGAAGGTTCAGGAAGAGGGGGGCAATCCCCACCATTCCTCCTCAGTCCAGCCCATGATATACAGAGAAGGATTATGAGGATGTTGGAGCAGACAGTGCTGATGGGGATGATGAAGATGGAATGTGAGACCTATTTTTGACCACATTCGCTGCAGGCATGGACCTCCATCTAAAAAAGAACCATCACCCCCAGTTGACTGTCTCATTTAGCATAATGTGTAGAGCAATCACAGCAAATTAGCGAACCACAGCTTCTCTGACGTCATATTAATCTTCCCTATTTTAACCCAAATGGAAATTCATCCCTCCCCTTAGTTTCTGAATAGTTTAAATTCCTTCTAACTTTAGCAGTATCCTTAAAGAATGCCCAGTGTTTGAGCGATCCATGCCTGTTTTTAATCAAGCTGAGCTTTTCAAAGGACTCCTTCATTTGATCTCCCAAAATAGTTTCTAAGACTTTCTCTGCCACTGAAGTTAAAGGTAACTAGTGAAAAAGAAAGAAAAATCCTCCTGGTGTGCCACTAAGTCTTCTTTTCAATTAATGCTTGATATTGGTCATTTTCTGTATCTTCAGGGAAGGCTCCTGACTGAGAACACCTGCAACATATTCCTTTCAAACCCCTGCCAATTTCTCTGAACCTTAAAGTGTCTTCTGGTCTTAAAAAGTGGCTATGTAACAAGGGGACCTTGTAAATTCCATAGATCTCCCCATTGCGCGCATTAAGAGCCAACTTCAGAAGATTTTAATGACACATTGTGGGGGAGGGGGGGAAAGTGACAGCTTTTTATTCCTATTAGCAATAGAGGATCAGTATGGCTGAGAGGCAGCAGATTGCACTGAGAACAGGTGCATGCTCTTTAAAAGTTCTTAAGATAATAAGTACATAATGAATACTTATCAGTACCAGACCCTCTGAACCATTCCTCACAATTCCTAACCATTGTCGTCCATGCTCTGGTAACATCCAAGCTGCATTACTGCAGTGCATTCTCTCTGGTGCTGTCCTTGAGAGTGGTCTGGAAGTTCACCTGGCACCTTCATTATACACCTTTAGGCGCCAGACAAAAATGTTCCTTTTTAACCAGGCCTTTGGTTGACATCCCATACCCTTTTAAAATGTGGCTCTTTTTGGGGAGGGGGTATTGTTGGGTTAAGGGACACAGGCGGCATTGTGGGTTAAACCACAGAGCCTAGGACTTGCCGATCAGAAGGTCAGCGGTTCGAATCCCCACAACAGGGTGAGCTCCTGTTGCTCGCTCCCTGCTCCTGCCAACCTAGCAGTTCGAAAGCATGTCAAAGTGCAAGTAGATAAATAGGTACCATTCCAGTGGGAAGGTAAACGGCGTTTCCATGTGCTGCTCTGGTTTGCCAGAAGCGGCTTAGTCATGCTGGCCACATGACCCAGAAGCTGTACGCTGGCTCCCTTAATAAAGCGAGATGAGCATCGCAACCCCAAGGTCGGTCATGACTGGACCTAATCGTCAGGAGTCCCTTTATGTTTACCTGTTGTTGGGTTATTGCTTTTATTTTCTATCCTGTGATCTTTTTATGTGACACCTCCGGGTACAGGGTGGTATATAAATTCCATAAATACTAATAATAAAGTACAGCAGCTCAATTGCTCACTGGGGCAGGCTCCCACCAACATTCTACCTTGCTGTTGAAATAATTGCACTGGCTGCTGATTAGCTACCAGAATAAGTTCAAGGTACTGGTTTTGGTGTATCAAACCCTATACAACTTAGGAGCAGGATACCAGAAAAATTGTTTGATTCTTTTAATTTCCATACTGCTTAATATATTTAAGAGTTCTGTAAGCATTTGTCAGGGACTGTGCTAAGGAGGCCTACAACAAGGAGGCATGGTGGGTGCCGCTGCCTTCCCCTGACCCTGAATCTCCCAGTGGCTTCATATAGATGTTTAAAAGCGCTTTAAAAATATTTTTAAAATACACAGCAATACCGAGTTGAAAGTCTTCCAGGCCTGTGTTCTGAGCATGGTGCTTTCTGGAAGTGAGTTATGGGCAACGTCCGCCCGCCAGGAGTGACACCTCTACGCCTTCCATATGTGCTGCATCAGGAGGATTTTGGTATCACATGGCAGGACAGAATTCCAAACAAAGATGTGCTCTCCCAAGCCCACATTCCCAGCATGTTTGCACACCTGTCTCAGTGACGTCTACACTGGCTTGGTTATGTCCACAGAATGGAAGACGGCAGGATCCCCAAGGACGTTCTCTGCAGGGACCTGGCTTCAGGCACCAGGTCAATTGGCTGACAATCTCCCTGTTACAAATGTGACATGAAGGTTGTCAACATCAAGCCTGTCATGTGGGAATCCCTTGCAGAAGACAGGCAGTCAAGACATGTAACCATAGCAGTGACCAGAGGAGGAGTGACTGCTTGGAGGAACATAGAAAGGAAAAAACGCCATGGTGCATCTGCAACAGCACAGCACAGCCAGATGCCGTCATCTGCCCCAGCTGTAGAAAAATTTGTCTCTCCTGCATTGGTCCCTACAGCCACAGCAGATGCTGTAGCCTTCCAATAGCTTGACCTCACTCCCAAAGTCACACTTCTCCATTGTCTCCAGATACAGATGGATGCCCACAACTAACATATAAAATTGTTAAATTTATGCAAAGTTGCTAATATATTTAAATCAATATAAATTTATTTTTCTTCTGACACACCCTCCTTTTCAGCTTCCAAGTTCTCACCCAGGGTCCAAACAAACTTTCGGTTCGCCCGCAAAAGTCTCACAAGAAGGTTTCATGGAAACAGCCATCATCACCTTTATCTCTCACTCTACAATTGGTTTTCACGAGCAGGATCAAAGTGGATGGTGGTTCCTCAGGCTGCCCACATCTGTGTCACATTCAGCTGCACTCTCCATGCCCAGTTCCAGGTCCATCAGCATTTTAGTGCACCATTCTCCAAACATACACATTTTTGTATGCAATTTTCTCCAATGTGCAGGTTTTTGCAAATCATTTTCTATTTGAATGCATTTTTGTATGCTATTTTCACTAAGGTGTACATTAATACGCACACTTTACCCTAGTATATGCATTTTTGTGCGTGCTACTTGGTTGGGGAATTGCACTAAAAAAATCAGATATATTCAAGTATAAATTTCAAGGAATAGCTGTGCTTCAGTTCACATATTGTTCTGTTAAGCAAAAACTGAATTAATTTTCCCTCATCCCAGCACAGGAAATCTAACAAGCTTCAGGTTTTGTGTGTGAAAGTGGGCTATGGCTCAGTCAGCTACTATATGTATTATATATTTTGCTCATGCAGTACTTAGTTTGCAGTAACTTTTTGTCCTACCTGCAAAGCAGAGAATATTCAGTCTCCTATATTCAAGATTTTCTTTAAGTGATTATGCTCCTTTTCTATTATTTCAGCAGAAATAGTCTTCCTGATGTGTAGAACAGATTAACTCCCTCTGCATGGCAAATGAATGAAATCACTTTAAAACAGGGGAGAAATATTTTTTTTTTCCTAGCCAAGCATTGAATTTATGGCATTAGGAGAGTGGCACAGCACTAAGATATAGCCTTGGTCCCTTAGGTGATTTAATCAAATGAAGCTCTGTTTCTCTTGGCTGGCTTTGATGAGGAAACCAAGATGTCTGGAATGAGATCTGAACACACAAATGTTCCCAATTTGCATTGCCTCCAAAGAGGGAATGAGCAGAAATGGTCAAAGTGTGAAGTGTTCCAGAAGGCAGCGCCAACAGAAGTAAACACGTAGCATTGGGGATTTTACTGCACGAGAGCGAGAGAGGTGGAACACAATTTTATATGAATGCCACAGCATTAGGAAGGTTGTCATACACCGATACTTGCATCTTTAGCTGGTTGAGTCAGGTGCACTGAGAGCAGGGCTGAAAGGGTTTCATTTCTGGTGAACGTCTAGGGAACTGCTGGAAAAAGCCTTCTTCTTCTTCTTCTTCTTCTTCTTCTTCTTCTTCTTCTTCTTCTTCTTCTTCTTCTGGAAGGGCTGACAAATTAAAAAGTCACTCACTTGTGACATTGTCCCCACACTCCAAAAAATTGTCTTGCTCAAAGGCTTAATGAGATCAGCAGGCTTAGGATAATAGCAATTTTGCAGCTTCTTAATGATACAAAAACCATAGGTGTGGAAGTGCATATGGAAATCAATGTGCTCTTTTCCAGATCCGATGTCAGGGACCGTGCTGAGGAGGGCTGCACTGAGGAATGGTGGGAGCCTCCCCCTCCCCCCGATTCAGATCCGGATCCTGAACCTTCCCAGGAGCAGGAGGACAGTATAGATTTGGAACAGTGGTTTGCAGAGGGGCATAGTTCAGAAGGCAGAAGCTGGGGAATACATGATGCGGAACAGCTAGGATAAGAAACACTGGGAGAGAGTTAACAGAATCACTGTCTCTAGAAAGCATTCCTCCGCTCTCCCCAAGGTCAAGAAGAGCTCAGAAAGTGGCAAAGCAGAAAGCACACAAAGTTCAGATTACAAGATGTAGAAGTGATGTAGATTAATAGGGATGTAATTGGGAGCACCACCATTATGGGAGAATGAATGAGTGAATGAATCTTTATTTGCGTCAGCCATTGGCCATAGCAAGAAAACAACAATACAATATACAAAGATTAGAAATAAAAATTTAATTATATAAAATACATTTTAGGATTTTGACTCAATGGTCAAAACAGTGGATCTTATTCTAATTGCCTCAGCTAAAAACATTGCAACCTTTGCTGTCACCTGCTCATCTTGATCTGCCAAAAGAAAGGACACTGTGGCAGTGGTTGGGCAATCCAGAATGGACAATAAAAGAAGGGTGATAATCTCATTCCTCAAGTCTTTATAAAGAGTGCAAGCCAGAAGGGCATGCGCCACCGATTTGGTACTACCATCTCCATAGGGACATAGGTGTTTTTCGTAGAATCTGTTGGAATCGTCCCTCTAGTACAGCCGAGGGCAATACATTCAATCTTGTGAGAGTGAAAGCACGTCTATATTTTAGAATTGCTAGGATATGCAGATAGGGTGCCAGAGAGTCGAAATGGGAAGATGGAAAACATACCATAGGCATAATTTCCTTACTGTGGCCAAGTTGTTGTGATGCACGAGATCATTCTGGGAGATGGGTTCCTTGTTCTCTCCCTGTGATTATTCTAACTGGTAGGAATACTCCTTTTCCTTTGTTCTGCGTATCTGCTGCAATGGGGGGAGAAAGCCGATTCCCTGAAGCCTGACATCCATCCACAGATGTCCCTGAGATTTCACCTTGATGAACATCTCTCTACTGGTGCCTCCCAGTGGCATGTCTTGGTAACCACACTAGCTGCCTTCCCATCATGGTGGCAGCTCAGCAGTGGAAACCAGGTAGTGTGGTGGTTAGAGCAGGGGTCCCCAACCTGTGGCCCATGGGACGGAAGCAGCCCATGGAGCCTGTTTAACTGGCCCACGAGCCACCCCTAAACTGAGCCACTCGCTCAGCGAATCCCCATGTGCTGCACTAAACTGGCACTGTGCAGCGCAGCACGGGGTCTCTCTTCCACTGCTCCAGAATGCCTGCCCAGATGCTGGAAATCGCTTCTGTGCAGGAGCGATTTTCGGCATCTAGGCATGCACAGAAGTGATTTCCGACACCGCTAACATGTGCAGAAGTGATTTCCGGCATCGCGCTGTGCCGGCTCGGCCCATGGAGGATCTCCGTGGGAGTGATCGGGCTATGCCCAGTAAGCCTTGCCAACCCCTGGGTTAGAATGTCACACTGGGACCTAGGGAACCAGGCTCCATTCCCAACTCAGCAACTGACACCCCTGCAACAACACAAGCACACAGTTAGCATAGTTCAGGGGAATGCAGAATGGAACCTTGTAGAAACAAATAACTACAGAAAACCTTTTGATAGAGCAAGTGTGTTTTTTTTTTTTAAGATAAATAAATTGTGTTTTTTCCTTAAAGGCTACAATGCTATCTCATGTTTCCTCTATTTTAGGTGGACTCTGCTTTAAGGATTTAAAAAATCATAATTTGTGTGTGTGTGACGGTATATGTAACAGAGACTTGGTACCTTTCCACCATGTCTATTAGATGGAGAGAAGAAAACCCTGTCAGTATGTATCTAAATCCGAAAGTCATGCTTTGTATGGCAGAAGCAAAATAAGGGGGGGGGGGGGAATATGGCTGAATAGCTTGGGCAGTCATGCAGAAGCCTTTCCAGCATATCACACATAACCGTAGTGTGTGTACATGCACAAAAGAGACATGGCTCTTTATTTCCATCTGCCTCTCTTCTTATCAGTCCCGTTGTCACAGAATAGCGGCTCTCCTGTTCACCTCTGTGACAAAAGAGCCCAGGTAATGTGGTTGTCAAAATGACAACCATCTTCAAGTTGGTGTCTCAGCATCTGAACAAAGAGCCAGTCCGGGGGGTGAGAGGCTGGAGGTGGGGATAGAGAAAGGAATATGTGCCAAACATTTGAAAAGGCTTCAAGCACTTAAAGTGAAATTCCCTTTGGAACGGGGAGAAATTGGGGAGAACAACAGGAGGTCAGCACAAAAGAAATTCCCAGTTTTCGAGGCTTTAGTGTAAATATCAGTAACATTAGATGGGACATATTGGTCTGAGTTTGATAGCAGGGCCTGAGTGCAAGCTAAAGAGCTTATATTCTTAACTTTATTATAAAGAAAAAGAAAAAGAGAGTGAGAAAGTTTGTGCCAAACCTGAAATTTAATTACCTCCATGAAAATTTATTCCAGTTTTACTCTGACATTCAGGCCATTTTAGGATCCTTGTGGCAGCTTGCAATAAATACAAGAAAGCATAATACACATCATTTAATGTGTATTATGTGTATTAATGTGTATTAAACAGTAGAGCACAATGACAATGAAAAGGAAAAGAACAATGACTCCAATTCAGTTGTTCTCCTGCTTAATAACTGGAAGAGGGGGAGAAGAGAGATGAAAATGCAGTGGTAACTTGGTTTAAGAACAGCTTAGTTTATGAACAACTTGGATTAAGAACATTGCAAACCCAGAAGTAGGTGTTTTGGTTTGTGAGCTTTGCCTTGGAAGCAGAACATGTTCCGCTTCCTGTTGAGTGTGTTCCATTTGTAAATTGAATCCCCCGCTGCTATGGGAAAGCACACCTTGGTTAAAGAACACTTTGGTTTAAGAAAGGACTTCAAGAACGGATGAAGTTCGTAAACCAAGGTACCACTGTATCAGAATCTATCTGTCTGATATTAACCCGGAAGTAAATGCAAGAGTGGCTGAGTTTTTGTCAATAGTATCTCTTAGAGTGGTGAATGGCATAATTTAACAGGAAGAAACCCCAATGAAAATCCTCATTATTGCATATTTTACATGGCTGTGTGTGTGTGTGTGTGTGTGTGTGTGTGAGAGAGAGAGAGAGAGAGAGAGAGAGAGAGAGAGAGAGAGAGAGCGAGCGCATGTGTGTGGATGTTTTATGATGGCCTATATTTGTATAGACGTGGGTGGAGCTGTGGGTTATACCACAGAGCCTAGGGCTTGCTGATCAGAAGGTTGGTAGTTTGAATCTCCATGACGGGGTGAGCTCCCATTGCTCGGTCCCAGCTCCTGCCAACTGAGCAGTTTGAAAGCACGTCAAAGTGCAAGTAGATAAATAGGTATCGCTCTGGCGGGAAGGTAAACGGTGTTTCCGTGCACTGCTCTGGTTCACCAGAAGCAGCTTAGTCATGCTGGCCACATGACCCGGAATCTGTACACCGGCTTCCTCGGCCAGTAAAGCAAGATGAGCGCTGCAACCCCAGAATCATCCGCAACTGGACTTAATTGTCAGGGGTCCCTTTACTTTTGTCTATATTTGTAATGCCTAATAAAGGTTTGGCGAAGTAAGTAGAGAGATGGACCCTGCTAATCCTGATGGACTCTTATGAGCACCCCAGTGCATATCGGGTTGTGTGCTTATGTGCAAAGATCCCTCCTGCTGGATCAGAAAGCATATCATTAAAAAATGAGCACACACCCTTTTATATACGGTCATCATTTCAACCTCTATGTACTCAATCAATTACTGCACTCGGCAGGAGAGGGCTTCCTGCAGATACCATCTTATCAGGAGGTCCATTCCATACAGCACAGGAACTGGGCCTTTGGTTTTGTGACTTACCCTTTGAAATTTCCTCCCTTTCAATATTAGGCAGACATCTTCTTTGCTGTCTCTGGAAGATCTTCATCTTTCAAGTTGATGTCTTTCCCAGTCTACATCTGTATTACTGGAATGGTTTTTAAAACGGTTTAAAGATGTTTTATCACTGGTTGTTTGGAAGGAAGAGCAGAACATAAATAAATTATCACAGTGTTTTTATACTGATCGAGATCGGGGTGGATTATCATTTAAAGAGGAAAATTTTATAGGTTGGGTCTTTCCACCTAGAGACACACAACATGCCTCCTCTGAGTAAACAGGGTGATAACTCAATACATATTTTGGTATAAAAAGGCCTTTGAGTACAAACCAATGTTAGTCTTACAGTCAATCCACTGAAATCCACTGGGCTTAAGTAACAAAATTAAGTAGGACTTGGTTAGATGTCACTCGTTGGCTTTAAAATCACATATCCCCTCTCAATTTTTTTCTAAAGGAAAAAGCTCTCAAAGTTGCAGCTTTTTCCCGTTGGGGAGCCCCAGACCCTAGACCCTATTAGTTGCCTGTTCTGAGTTGCACTTTCCCATCGACTAGGGAAGGATATCAATTTCTCACTTTTTCCTGTAAGTCCAGTCCTTCACATTTCCACAACAGTTTACAATTTTAAAAAGTCATGAAAATTCAGCAGCACATTTTTGTGAATTTCCCCTAATGAACACATCTTTAAATGCAATTTTGCCTAATACACACACATTTGCAAAGCAATTTTTGCAAATACCATGCTTCTTTAAATGTATTTCGCCCAGATATATTAGTATGCACAGCTTACCACAGCACATATATTTCTGTACCCATTACTTGATTCGAGATCTGGATTGCAAATTTCAGAGAAGTGTGGATTTTGAAGGATGGCTGTGTTTTGGGTTGCATATTGTTTTGGAGAATGCAAATAGCTTCATCTGTGAAATGAATCAAGTTCCTACCCCCTCCCCACCATTGACTGAGATGCTATTAAGTAATGGAATTTTGCCAACTACATACTGTGGGAAACTCTATGATGGGATGTTGTATTCTTCAGCTTTCCATGTATGAAAATGCTAACATGCAGAGGGCATGGCCAAATCAGCCTGGGAGCATGGCCTATAATTCTGACTATCGCAAACATGCCAGAAATGAAAAATAGGTAATGGAGTGTGTGCAGAGTCTGTTAGTCCAGATGAACAAAGTAGGCAGGCCAAGCCACAATAATTAAAATAATGGAGGCTCTGAGCATGGGGAGAAAGTCTTTACTTTACCTGTTCTCACATATGAAATCAGAGAGAGGCAAGGTAACCTTTCATGAAAGAGGGTGGGCCTCAGGGAGACCTAAGGATTGGCAGATTTTCTTTTAAAAAGCCATGCATCATATCACAAAAGTCTGGCAATCTCGGGAAGACTATACAAGGCAGCTGCTTTGTGTGTTGGGGATGGCAGAACTATAACTTACCAGGCAAAAAGCCATTTTCAGTTGGTGTCTTCTAGAATCTCTAGCTGACACCTTCCTCAAGCCAAGATGTTTAGCAGAGGATGGATGTAATTATAGCAAGAAATGCAGAGCTCCAGGCACCCTCTGGAGTCTACTTCAGCACCATGGAGAGGGCCAGATTTCTTTGTGTGAAGTTGCATTTGATGATATGGGCTCTAATCTGTTAAATCTTCTTCTGGTCTGTAAGATATCACAAGACTCTTTTTTTCTTCTTCCTGTAACAGACCAAACAGGTGTACGGCTCTAGAACTTAATGGGGAAGACAGAAGAGGGCTTATGCTAGCCAAAGTGCTCTAGCCATGGTGCACAAACATCACTGCTCATCTTCCTTATAGGCCTGTTATAAGGCTGAGTTACTGGATGTGAAGCACTTTGAGCCTTTGAAATCTGCAATACATATAACAGTCATATATTTGATTGGATGGTAGCTTTAGGGGAAAGTTTGTCTCTTATTGTTTACAGCCTGCTCTAGCTTGTGAAAATCTGTTTTCCTACATTGTACATTTATTCAGCCATGGCTTTTAAGAACTAGCTCCCATTAATTAACTGATGAAATGGTTGAGTTTGTGGCGTGAGATTGGTACCACTGGATAACATTTTAGTTTTCAGTTTTAGTCTGAATTCCCATACTGTACTAATATAAATCATGAATATAAATGAACTCTGGACTGTAAAGCTTCCAGCTCAGGAAAGCAATTGCACAATAAGCAAGGAATTCTGGGTAGCAATTTATGCATTAACACAATATGACTGTGCTGATGATAGCTTGTTAGAAGGAGATCTCTGTCCACCTGCTATGACACTTCTGCCAAGCTACAAACTATAATGGCAGATAAGGTCATTATAACCTTATTAGCTAAAATGGTGATTGCACTTCTGGGCCAATTCACTACTGGCTGACATGAATTTTGGCAGGTAGGCCTTTGAAGAGCTGGTAGGGGAGAGAGGAAGCCTGAGCAATAGACAAGAAGCTTGAAATATATGCACTAATAATGATTAATGTTGCTATTACTTGCTTTTCTGACTGGATGGAGGCTGGCATCTATAAATTCTAGTACTCTGGCACTGAGAAGCAATATGGCCATGGTGCTTTCCCCAAAAATTGCCTTATCTGAGTCATTTGTAAGGTCTTTACTTAATAACTAATGCCAGGGTAGCCTGATTTTAGCCAATCTTCTCAATGTTTGAAGGATAGTTCAGAGATCTTTAAGGATAGCAGTCTCGGTAAATCCATCAGTTCTGATCAGTTCCCAAAATATTAACAGCCCTCACTTCTCATTCTCAGTGAGAATTAAGACTGATGGGGCTGCTAAGAGGCACAGATCTTTTTCTTATATTGACTAGAGGGATTGGGCATTACACAAGGCCCTTGAATGGGGTCTGATGTGCTTATGCGGTGATGGCAATTATCAAACCCATTTCACAGAACACCCACACAATATAGACACTTTTCTTCTCTGCCTATTCTCTTTTACAGCTTGTCTTCCCATCTCCCTCTAGCCTTCTCTCATTACCAACATCATTCTGGTCTACTCCCTGTTCCAGTCCTTCCTACCTTGGCCACTAGCCTGAACATGAACCCCTGCCTGTCTGCCACACACACAGTCCATCATTTCCCAATGTTTTCTACCAGCCCTGTCCTTCTCTGGGATCTGAGGAGCTCAGACAATGGTAGCCAAAGACCCCCTTCATGCCCTGCGTGCTTGTGACATTAGAGGTGGTCATCCAGAGGTAAACTCACCATCACCAAATCTCTTGGTACAGTTTGGATGAGATTAAAAAAATATGGGCAGAGATGACCTCAAGTATTGTCAATGAGCAGACAAGATGGAGCAGAGATGTCTTCATGGAATTAGATGGCACACATTGTATTAGGACAGAGTAGGATTCTATTGCCTTACTGGTGGTTTACTAGCATCTTCAAAAGGCTGATTTTGCTGGGAATTAATCACTGCAGTTGTTGTATGTGACAGTTTGGTTCCTTGAATCAGAACATAATAATTCCCTTGGTAGGTCTGATCTATGGTCTTTCTAGTCTTATGTAGTTCAACAATCCACTGGGGTTGGGAACTAGCGCACAACCCCCACTGAAATTAATCAACTTACTTCTTAGCATTGCACTGTTCAGATATAATCCTACACATCCTTACTCAGAAGCAAGGCCGACTGAAATTATAGTCAGATTAAATTTGCAGCTAGCTACCAGATGCTGATGGTGGGCGAGAAAGTTCAGCTACAATTAGTGGACCACTGTTCAGACCCATCAAATGTTATCCCACATGAGCTGAGTGTGCATTACAATGTACTCAGTACTCTCCTGCAACTTCATTATACAAAGGAAGATCAATTATGGTGGATGTTGATCAAGCTGGTTTGGGCCAAACCACAAGACAAGCCAAATTAGACCTTTGGGGTAGAGGTTCCCCCATCACTGATGTGAGACATCAAATACTTTAGAAGACAAAAGCCTGTCAGAATAAAATGCTTTCATAGACTGAAGAAAAACAGAGAGGGGGCTGTCAAAGCTTCACAAGGCAAAGTATTCCACAATAATGATGCAACCATGGAAAAGGCCTGGACACCATTACTGATGTTGTTACCAAGAAAGTCCACTGTTCCTAGGAACACACTGTTCTAGAAGTCACTTGCATATGTGTGATAATTTTTTCTTCTTTTAATTAAGTCATACTAATGATCAAATGTGTACACATTAACCTATCATTTAATTAAACTTTGAGAAACAAGATGACAAATATCAGCCATGGATGGTACAATAAAAATATAATAACACAAATAAAACAGTCTCCTAAAAGCCACACACAAGACTATGAAAGCCCTGGAGAATTTTGATAATTAGTTTTCAGTGCTATACTAGAAAGCCAACTTAATACTGTTCACCTTTGTTACTCCATGTTATATTATATCATAATTATATTATATTCTTTGTCTTCTTTTTCAAAATCCTCCGGAAAATTATTCAGCATTTTAGTGCAAATTTCTCCCGCTATACACTATGCAAGTTTGCCTCGTGCATTTATTTTTTGCAGAGCAATGCTTCCCAAAGCCATGCATTGTTTTCTTCTTATTTTCACTAATATATGTATTTTCATGCACACTTACTATTTTAGCATATGCATATTTGTACACATTACTTGGCTGGAGAGGTACAAATTGCAAAGGATAAGCTGTGTTTTGATCCCTGTACTCTTTCAGGTAGGGTTGCCTTTAAAGGCAAACTGAACTGAATTTGGCTCCCATCTCTGCTTCCACCCTGCCCAGGTCTCTTGCAAGGTGTGCCACATTATTTCCCTTCGCGTTATTGCATGCTGCTGTGTCTCGCACCTTCAGGAAATGCACCCCGTTTCATCACTGAAATTTCTACCTGAGAAGAGACCTTTAGGCCCCCTCATGCCTACTAGTTCTATGACACTAATCTCTTTAATCTATTACTAATATGAAAGCCACCCCATACTCTTAATTATTTTTATATTCCTTCTCTTCACCTCTTTGCTCCTGCTATCCCTGTATTATTGGCACAGGGAAAGCTGCACTCTCAAGCTGTCAAAATGGATCATTTCATAAGCACTCAAGTCATGCAAGGATTTTTGTTTGTTTGTTTTTAATATATGCTGCCTCCCAAGAACGATTTTTTTTCATATATAAAAAAAGCTTTGATCTGTTTGAATGTTAACTCATCAGGAATTGAAGACTTTTGTTCTGTAGGATTTGTTATACAACACTTCAATAGATTCAAGTTCTGAAGTGCAATAATCTTAAAACTTCACGAAGCTCCTTTAAAGAGTTATTCCCATCCTTTAAAGATCATTCAAATGCACTATAAAGAGCCAGAAAGAAGCACATTTATTACTTTTGCTGTGTGATGTGCTGAATGCATGCATATCCTATTACAACCGTAGCTATTAGCATCCTGGCCAGAGATGGCGCCACATGCAACCTATCCTACCAGCCATCTAGGGCTCACCACCTGCTTGACTGTCAGAAACATTCCAGGCTAGCCACCCACCAAGAGTACAACAAAATATCTGCTCCAAAACTACAATTAGTCCAGAACCCAAAGCTGGGTTACTGACCAGGGGTCATGCATCTCTCCAGTTTCACTGTGCATATTTTTAAGGACAATGCCAGGTAGCAAGGTTGGGGAATCCGTGCCTCTCTGTCAGGGGCTGGACTAAGGAGGAATGGTGGAGACGGTTTTTTAAAGGGGAGATTGCATTGAAATCAATGTCAATGTCCTGGTGTCACCAAGTGGGCAGAATGCCCAGAGAGCTGCAAATGGCCCACATACTGACACCACTGTCCTACATTCACTTTTCTCCTACTCCAGCAGTGGAGGCAGGGGAATTAGCTTCCATGTACAAGGGCCCAAGTATTATTTTCATACAAGGCTGACTCCATACCCCACCCCTTTACTTTCATATGCAGTGGCTGTGGTATTACAAACTTCAGCACACACACTGCTCCCCATCTCTGTACCCATCTCTGCACCCAGGGGGCCGTGGGTGCCTGGGCACCCACAATAAGATAATTGTGGGATCCAGGAACCCACAAAGTCAATGAAAAATGTTGTCAGGTGGCAGCGGTGCTGCCTCTGAGAGAGAAGCAATTCAGCTCTGTCTTCTGCAGCCAGCCAGCAAGACTCCTTTTCTGGGAAGTAGGCTTCAGACACAGAGGCAGAGTCTCTCTGCTTCTAACTCCAAGGCCTGTCAGCATCGCCCTTGAGCCAGTGCCACCAACTGAACTCATACACTTTAGCCCCGACTGGGCTAGGCGAGCTGGGTAGCACTTCCAGAGACCACCTTCTGCACAGGAACAGGTCAAAGTGCTGTGGACTCACAGCTTAGAGTTGTGAGCACCGGATTCACTCCAACAAGAAGACAGTCGTCGCACAGCAGAGTACAGCAGAGTATAGCAGAGCATAAACGACTAGGAGAGCAGCTCTGTAGAATATCTTCTTTTATTCTATCAACTATAATACACAACTATGTACAGAGCTAAATGAGGTCTAAACAAAAAAATGCTGAACTGCACTGAGTGTCTGCAGCTGCTCTTAGCAGCAACCTTATCTATACACATGATCTCTCTCTAACACTCAGTCTCTCTCTCTCACTTTGATGTGAGGTTGGAGCTGAATAAGTAGAGAGCAGAAACTGCCCCCTCCTCTCTGGAGAATCAGCAGAGAACATCAACAGATTCTTGGATATGGGAGGGGTGAAATCTCCTCAAGGCCCTCCCTGTGGAAAAGGGTGCCTCGCTGGCTGCGGATAGGAGGATGAAGAGGAGTCACTGCCGCCACCAGCCGCCACTGGCTGCCTCAACATGGACATGCAATGTCACATGCACACGCCTGCACACATACATGTGCAGATGTGGTGGGTGCAGACACCCACAATCCTGAGGGCAAAATGGCGCCCCTGTCTCTGCACATAAAAGATATGATTGTTTTCTGAATGTTGGTTCTCTCTCGCTCTGAATATTGAATCTGCTTTGTGTCTGGAGTTCAATTTTCAGACTAAAGGACATCCTGGATTCAAAGCACCACCGGTCTTCTAGTTTGGATGCTTCCTTCAACATGCGTAGCTAGGGAGGGGCAGGGAAAGAATGGATGATTCTGGGGGATTGAAATTGGAGTGTGTGAGGGAGTGAAAATGCACCAACGTTCCTTTCTTCCTCTAAAGCCAGCATATTTTCTAGCAGGCTAAATAGAAACAGCACCATTTCTAAACGAAGCCTCTTTTCCGAATGGATTCTGACAAGGGTCCTTCTGAGCCTCGGAGCTACTATTCAAATGATCATTTTTCTTCTCCTGCAGATTTAAAAGGTAACGTGCACCGGCAGTATTGAGTCATCAGAAGCAGAAGCCGCTTCTAAGCTCCTTCTTCCATGGCCCTGATTTGTTTAACTGAAAGAAATGAAAGTGCTCTTTCTTTCTTTCTAAAACTGTGTTGTTGAATTATTTCTGAAAAGCCCGCTTAGAATTATAAGAGATTCATTATGACTGTAACAATGACAATAACTGTCCCACCCTCCAGAAGGCTGACAAGATAACATAACATAATGCTTTTGTGGTTGTCTGTTATTCTACAGATTTTATGTATATTTATAATCTTCTTTTTATCTGATTTATTTTATCAGGTTTATCTTCATTGTCAACTGCCCTGTGGCTTGCGCAAAGGACAGTATAAGGTAAAGGTAAAGGGACCCCTGACCATTAGGTCCAGTCGTGACCGACTCTGGGGTTGCGGTGTTCATCTCGCGCTATTGGCCGAGGGAGCCGGCGTACAGCTTCCGGGTCATGTGGCCAGCATGACTAAACCGCTTCTGGAGAACCAGAGCAGCACACGGAAACACTGTTTACCTTCCCGCCTGAGTGGTGCCTATTTATCTACTTGCACTTTGGCGTGCTTTTGAACTGCTAGGTTGGCAGGAGCAGGGGCCGAGCAATGGGAGCTCACCCTATCGCGGGGATTCGAACTGCGACCTTCTGATCAGCAAGTCCTAGGCTCTGTGATTTAACCCACAGCGCTACCCACATCCCAAAGCACAGTATACAAATGGCTTAAATCAGCTAATGATTTAACAAACAAAACTCTTCACTCTCTATAACAGCAGCAGCTAACATGGTGTCCTCTGGATCTTGTTGGACCACAGTGCCTGGAGACAGTCAGTCAGGTTGTGTATCCACAGCAGTAACCAGAGGAGAAAGGATCACTGGGAGGAGCACAAAGAGAAGAAATGCCATGGTGCATCTGCAGCAGCACAACCAGATGCCTTCATCTCCCCCAGCTGCAACAAAAGATGTTTCTTCCCTATCAGTCTCAACAGCCACAGCAGACACTGCAACTCTCCAGCAGTTTGACTTCACCCATGAAGGCACACTTCTCCATTGTCCTCTGAGACAGATGGATGCCAGCCAGCCAACCAACCAACCAACCAACCAGCTCCCACCAATCCCAGGCCAGCACAGCCTAAAGTCAAGGGTGATGGGACTTGTAGTCCAACAATACCCGTATAACACCACATTGGCTACACATAACTCATTCTTTCATTTGGCACGTTCAGCTTATGTAGCCAAAATGGCACCATCCACACATGAACAGGTGACATCAGCAGGCATGGGACAACCTCAAGGTTTGCAGAAGTACAGAAACATATTTAGGAGAAACCTGAAACGGCATAATAAGGACTGAATGTTTTCAGCGGCTGTGGGATGTTGGCTGGGACTGGAGAAGTGAAGGACATAGCATAGCTCTTCACAAATGACCCATTTTACTTCAGATCCCATGCCTGAGTTACATCATGGGAGGCGGGATTCCACCTTTGATACCTCTTGCCTTTAGAAGCCTTGCAAGCTGCAACGTAAGAGGGACTGTAAGCAACATCGTGGGAGGGGAATTTATAGAAAGAAGATGGAACGATCAAGCTCCCTTGTTATTGCTGCTATTGCCAGGACATTTTTAAGGTAATCTCATTGCCCGAACAGCAAAAACATTTCCGTCTTACAAATCTATGTTATTATACTTGCTATTGTGCCATTTTATTTTGAAATTGCTTTTGCACTATTTGCTTTTGAGAATCATTCCTCTTTTCTTTGTTGTAAGGTGCTTTGAGCTTGATTGGTTGATTGACTGATTGTGGAAAAGGAGCATACAAACAAAATAATGAATGAACGAATGGCCTTAAACTGCTCAAGTATAAACCCCATTGTGTTCGTCAACATCTGCACAAGTCAGAAACAGAACCCAATTTTCAAACAATTTACTCCCCGGGTAAATTTACTTTCCTTGAGCTACCTTCCTAAAATCTATTTTCCTTTTTCATGACTCAGTGTCCCCAGTTAACATGCTCATTATGTAATTGCAAGTGCCTGAGCATTTTGCTTTAAAGAAATGTATCACACGCATAGTATATTCAGTTGAGTGTCCACATGCCCAGAAGTCTTTGCTAATATCTGTTTGTCACCGCAGAAGGTTCTGGTTGACATGATTTTTAAAAGAAATGATTTCCAATTTGAATTCCTTTTCTAGATGATGAATCCAAGAAGGTGAAATAAGAGTATCCTATGTATAAGCAATTATATATATAATTGAAATATGGTCTCATATCTCCACCTACAGACACAAAGACAATGGCAGGAGATTTTATTTTCCTCTTCTGCTAATGCTTTTTAGAAACCAGTGCCATATATTCTGAAGCAGAAGACATGCAGGTACTTCACAATAACACTTCATTATACTTGGGCCTTCACAGCAAATACTAATAAATGAACAAATGCATATTTGCATATTTTACATTCGCATTTCATCTTCTCTCCTGTAGCAAATGAACAGTCCTGTGTTAACCTCTTTTCTGTGCAAGTCCAAATATCCTTCATCATCGTATGAAAAGTGGCACACATGTGTTAGAGCAGCCCAAGGCATTTTGATGCCTGGGGCAAATAGCAAGATTATACCCCTTCCCCAATTTATACCAATTAGACTGGCAACTTCAAGATTGGCAGCCATTTAAGTTGGTTTGTTTTTAAACTGTTTTTACTGTTGTAAATTGTCATGACCTGCACTTGGGTCTTGGGGCTAAGTGTAGGTTAGTCAATTAATTAATAATACCCATCATCTTTCCATAAGTACAAAGATTTTGTTGACTACTGCCTAGAAAGTCTTGTGCGTACATTGTACACAGTTAGTGCACATCAGCACATATGCAGCAAAAATAATTTTAAACCCAAATAAACGATGTAACAATTCCATTAAAACATTAAAACATAAATGACCATGTTTAAAACGTACAATAAAATATCTTATTAAAATAAAACGGCAATTTTGCAACAAAGCAAACTGGACTCCTTGGCTGGCTTTGAATAAACATTCACAAACTTTTTATTGATAATAATCACCTAAATAGTTTGAGGATCTATAGAACTTTGTAGCATGCAGAAAACAGCATTTTCAGATAAACCAAAGACTGGAACTGAGGGAAGCCGGGGGGTGGGTGTTTTTTGTGTGGGAGGGTGGAGGGAGGGAGGAAAAATGTGTGTGTGGGGGGGGGAATATGTTTTGGGATAATATGTTTTGTTTTAATTTTGAATATTATTTTTTTTAAAAAATAACAAAATAACATGGCAATGTAAACAGATGCATATTCAAAAGAGGGATACCAGTACAGGTGTGGGCTTTTGGTATTTCAGCAGAAAGTGCACTCCGCAATACCAGAGCATAATAATAATAATATTATTATTAAAAACTCTCTTTGTCACCACAAGCAAATCTCTGCATTGTTCACAACAGGCTAAAGCCTCTTTAAAAAATACTGGAAACACCCTCCTTCTCAATCCATAGTCCATAAAACACAATTAACAGCTAAATAAATATACTCCCATCCCAGATATCTGAAATGCTTTTCTAGCGACACTCCTTAGAATAGTTTTACAGTTGTACCTTGGTTGTCAAGCTTAATCCATTCCAGGAGTCCGTTTGACTCCTGAAATGGTTCAAAAACCAAGGCGCAGCTTCCGATTGGCTGCAGGAGCTTCCTGCACTCAATCAGAAGCCGTGTCAGATGTTTGGCTTCCGAAAAACATTTGCAAACTGGAACACTCACTTCCGGGTTTCCACCGTTTGGGAGCCAAAATGTCCGAGTACCAAGGCGTTTGACAACCAAGGTACGACTGTAGAGACAAAAACAGCTGGCCCTGTTGATGATGGAAATAAATCCACCTCAACAGCTTATTATTGGGTTAATTGAAATGACAGGCATAGAATCAACTTGAAATTGCTTATCTTTATCTGGCATGGTTGGGATAATTTGTCCTGCTTCTCTCTCTCTTTTTCCTCCTTTAAAAAGGAGGGAAACCGCCTTCTCTGTACCTATTATAGTGATCAGCACCAACACTGTAAATCGCACATGTGCAACAGAGAAAATCAGATGTGAAAAGTGATATTCTTGTTAATCTGGCACAGAATGTGGAAGCAGAAAGACCTACATGGGGAAGTTCTGCTTTGTCAAGATGACGACTCCTGCCAAAGCACAAATTTTCCTATTCTTTTTTGTGTCCTTCATCCATCATGCCAGTCTCAATTAAAAAAAAGTGTCTGTATTTTGTATGCGCTACCATTAATGACTGGAACGCGGGTGTTGCTGTGGTCTAAACCATGGAGCCTAGGGCTTGCTGATCAGAAGGTTGGCAGTTCGAATCCCCATGACAGGGTGAGCACCGTTGTTGCCCTGCCAAACCTAGCAGTTTGAAAGCACATAAAAGTGCAAGTAGATAAATAGGAACTGCTCCGGTGGGAAGGTAAATGGCATTTCCGTGTGCTGCTCTGGTTCACCAGAAGCGGCTTAATCATGCTGGCCACATGACCTGGAAGCTGTCTGCAGACAAATGCCGGCTCCCTAGGCCTATAGAGCGAGATGAGCGCACAACCCCAGAGTTGTCCATGACCGGACTTAACGGTCAGGGTCTCTTTACCTTTTTACCATTAATGAAATTATTCCCAGCTATACCTACTCTCTCTGCTGTGAAATGCACGCTGTTTGGTGTGGTGATGCTCACTAAAGTTCATCATCATCATTTTTAATTTGTATGCCGCCTTTCTATCTTACAATACTCAGGGCAGTTTACAAGCTGAAGAAACAAAAAATGTACATCTAATGCAATACAAAAATGTGATAATAAAACATAACTTTAAAATAGGCCACCTCCATCAAAAAAGTAACATTCAACAATCATTAGAATAGTATAAAATAATAACATCACCATATAAAAGTTAAACAGAAATCCACTCAGCAGTTACAATAATATCTAAACCATAATCAATAAAACAACGGCAAGCCTGGGTCTCCAATTTGGGATGGGGAGAGATCAGGCCACACTGCTTTGGGCTGACCTACAGACAACATATGCTCACCCCAACTTTTGAGGTGTCCTGGTTTTTACTTTTTGAAATACGGCAACCCCACTACAGAGAAGCCCCTCATGAGTGAGCAGAACCACAGACAGTGTAGGGAAATATCACAGAAACTAGCATAGCAAATGTATAGATCAAACAGTGCCCAGAACCTTTGGGAGGGAGGTGCTCTGGTGCACAGGATATATTCAAGGGAAGAACACATTTAGTTAGGACATTTCGAAAGGAAGAGATCAGTGGTAAGTGATCAGAATAAGACGGCAGTGATCTTAAGAATCTAAGATGCCCAGATATGGAAATCTCTGAACTAGATGGAATGGTACAAGGGGAGCCACTCACCCCCTTGCCCAGGTAAGTATGCCCACACCCGCCTAGTAATTATACTTTAGGAAAAGTCATTATTGCTTTCCTTGCTCTTTGTAAGTAACTATAGATTTTGTTGTCTTGATTTCTTTCCTTTTTACTTTTTTATTCTAAGCTGTGGCACGTGTCCAGTTTCGAAAGGACGCAGTTCTTGTTGAGGGGAAAGAACATTTCAGATTTATTCTGTCACCAACAAATCTAGGGTTAATTTGAGCTTAGAAATGGGTTATTTTATGCACAACTCAATAGCTCTAATCGCCATATTTATCACCATGCAAAAGCTGGAACTGCTAGGAAGGTAGTGACATTTTAAGAGAAAGCACAGCTTCCCCATAGGGATTTTATTCTCCAGCATTACAGAACACCTGCCATACAGTGGTCATTGTCACCACAAGCTCAGCTGTGCAACACAATAACTTGTTTGCTAAGGGCAAATGGGCAAAAATGTCCTGGTATTATCTTGAAGATTTCTTGTACTGTACAAAGCGCTGCACTGAACCTTTGTGAAAGCTTGCCAACGGGGGCGGCGAAGGGAGGAAAGATTGTAAATCATGTAGATTCAAAACCTCATCAATACTTTTAGAAACTATAGGCCTTTAGAAAAAAATAGTAGCAAATTCTTTAAGGCATCTTTTAAAGTAGGGCTGAATCTTAGGCAAGTCAATCAAAAAATTGTGAAATATCACAATTTGGGGGGCTTCCGGGGAAAAAAGCTCATCAACTTTGGGGTGTCCTATTTTTTACATTTTGAAATACAGTGGTACCTCAGGTTACATACACTTCAGGTTACATACACTTCAGGTTACAGACTCCACTAACCCAGAAATAGTGCTTCAGGTTAAGAACTTTGCTTCAGGATGAGAACAGAAATCGTGCTCCAGTGGCGCGGCAGCAGCAGGAGGCCCCATTAGCTAAAGTGGTGCTTCAGGTTAAGAACAGTTTCAGGTTAAGAACGGACCTCCGGAATGAATTAAGTACTTAACCTGAGGCACCACTGTATAGCAACCCTATTTAAAGTAGACAATGGGGGGATTAATACTGTTGTGCACACCCCAATTTCTGAGCGGCTCCAGGGGTGCCAGCTCTTACCCAGAATTCTGTTTCCTTGGAATGAAGGTCACTGGAGATGGCAGCATCTTTAGGATATATTGTTTTGTTTACATATATATGCAGCCTGAGCACAGTATGAAAGGGCTCACAACATTAGTGCCCCAACAGATCTTGCTTCCCCTAGTTTTTAGAAGGGTCCCGAAAGTCATAGTTTTCATTTCAACACAGAAAATGTGCCCAGGTTCTACATTTTTCAAGGTCCCAGCTTCAGACCAGACTAAAAAATAATAAAAAAGGCTAGCTCTTGGCCTATTGTTCTTCTACCTACAAAATGGCAAGGCCTCTTGTAGGTGAGGGGAGCAGGCTTACCCCTTCCTTAAAGTGCACCTCAGTCAGTTGTCTCTATCTGTTCTGGACCAAGACTTTAGACATGTAAATGTATGCCTAACAGACTTGGCTCGGCCCATTACCTTTAAAAAGAATCTGGCCTGACCACTTCAGCAGACCCTTCTACAGTGAACTCCCATCCCACAGATATAAAACAATGGACTTGACAGAGACCCACAGGCATAATCCAAATCAAATTTTCAAAGCTATATCAACTTAAATGTAGTGTCATTCAGTGGACTTTTGCTATAATCCTAACCTCGCTTGAAGTAAGCACCTATGGATTAAGTAGGACTTTCTTCTGGGTAAACTCAGTTAGGATTGGGTTGTTATCTTCAGTTGACCGACAATCTATTTGTGCTATTGCAATGAACCATCTTAACACCAGTTGGTTAAGCTGTGGTGACATGGAACAGTTTGCAAGTCCCCAGAGCCTTCCCCCCCCCCCCAGAAATGAGACATGACAACAATATTTGGGTTTAAATTAGGCCACAACTTTATTGAAATTCGGGTGTAGGAACTTTGGCATAGACCTTGGAAGAGATCCCTCTCAACCCAACAGGGGCTAAGGATGCGCAGGGCAGTCAGGTGCAGTAGAAGGGGACTGTAAAGTGTGAACTTACACAGCGTGCCCTCCCACTTCACCCAAGCCAGGAGTTTGACCTATATGCCACCGCTCTAGGGCCAGTGACTCCTGTGAAGCCAAGTGAGTCTGGGCTGAAGGGGATCAGACTTTTTCCTGGCCCTCGCCCTACCTCCGGCTGACAGCCCATTGTCCTGCCGAGATTGGGGCGGGGCGATGACCACCCTGCAGCAAGGTATGTGTCACCTAGACCAGGTAATCCCATGTGGTGTTGCAAACCCTGCCCACCTCTTGGGAGGGGGTGAGCAGATATTGCTGAACAGTTTTTGTTTTCTTTTGAAGAGTTCTACTAGTAAAATCTGAATAATATTTTGATGGGTCTGGACAATGCTTCATTTCCAAAAGGAATCCGTTTACATGCATCCAATCGCTTGAAACTGCACAATATTAATAATATCTGCAAAACTGTATAGCAGAGGGTAGGAAGATGGGTACCAAAAACAGGGGCCTTTTAGTGTTGCCCCCATACCTATAGATTACGACCCCCAAGGAAGTATGTATAGCCCTTTTCCTTAATGGTTTTGTTTAAAGTAAGGTTACCAGATGTCCCTGTTTCCCAGGGACAGTCCCCGGATTTACAAATCGGTCCCCGTACAAAATCTATTGTAGTAGAAAAGTGTACCCGGATTTATTGAAAAAAATCTGGTAACCTTAGTTTAAAGGACTCTCAACACATGTTAATATCGGATCTGTTTTTTATTAGTTGTTATCACTTGCTGGGACTCGCTGTTGTTTCATCATTGTTGTTTCATTTCATTGATGAATCACTTTCCACAAGGAACCCCAAAGCGATCTGCAATATAATAAACTATATAAAGCAGATACATATATAAAAGCAGTTAAAACAATCACATAAATATTACAAAACAATTAAAACAGCACATCAATTCATTTCCAAGGCAGATGTCAACTGTGATAAAGCTTTTAGAAGGTTTGTTGAAATAGGTGCTCCTTAAGCAGGCAGTGTCTGATAGAAAGTGCTTATCTGATACACAATAGGAGCAAGTTCCAATGTATAGGTGCCACCACACTGAAGGCCCCATGCTGACATCTTGGTAGGATGGTAAGTGTCAGTTGCCCTCTCCAGCAGAACACAGTGATTGGGTGCTCTTTAACTGCTCATTCTAAGGTGTTTAATTGTTGTCTGAAATTGTTGTTTCTATTTTTCATGCTTTCCACATGCCACCTTGTGAGTACATTTTTCCTAAATGGTGGGACATAAATGAACACCTATGAGTCCCTTAACCACAGGCAACTTTGTTGTAAATTCTAAGCATCCGCTATTGGGTTACACAGTTCCAGTCCTTGGAGAAGTGCATGGAGGCACCAAGAATATAAAAGTTATTCATCCTTGTTACAAGAGCATCCTTAACAGCTGTGAGATCTGACTGAGACCAAATCCCTTTTCTGTTGAAAAAGAGCCTGCACACTTGAAACTATGGGGTAAAGCTCTGCAAGATTTATGATTTCTGCCCAGCATGTATTCCCCTCTCCGCTGACCACTGAGTGAACTATTGACAGTTTGTGCTAATTGTCTGTGGGTTTGTGTTTCGGCTTAGCACTTCTTTGGCACACCTCCCAGTCCGCTTCTCCTTGGGAAGGGAACATAATCATAAGGAACAGGAGATTTAAAGGGATGAGCACACATGGCCCTAGTTACAGTTTACCTGGACCGATGTGGGCAGCCACGGGAACGAAATGTTTAACAAGAATTTTCGGGAAGATTCAGCATGCCTGCTCCCATTAGCAAAAACAACAGAGCCTTGCAATGGCACCATAATGATCAAGACACTTATTGTGAGAGCCCAGTTCACTGGATGCATGAATGGAAACCAATTAGAAGAAAACATTTCTCCCCGTGGGGCTAAGGAGAGGGAACTGCAAAATGTCAGTGGATATATCCCAGCTTCACAAACTGCAGGTGAATGAGAAACTGTTAGTTTAGGTGTGTTTTGGGACTACAGTGGTACCTCGGGTTACAGACGCTTCAGGTTACAGACTCCACTAACCCAGAAATAGTACCTCGGGTTAAGAACTTTGCTTCAGGATGAGAACAGAAATTGTGCAGTGGCGGCGCGGCAGCTGCAGGAGGCCCCATTGGCTAAAGTGGTACCTCAGGTTAAGAACAGTTTCAGGTTAAGAACAGACCTCCAGAACGAATTAAGTTCCTAACCCGATGTACCACTGTACTTGTAGCCATCCTCAAAATTGGACCTGGGGTGTTATCAGGAAGTTTTATCAAGAAGTGCGCCATCACCCTCCAGGGAGATATTATTGTTTGTTTGTTTGTTTGTTTGTTTGTTTGTACCCCAGCCATCTGACTGGGTTGCCCCAGTGCTCTGAGATGCTTCCAACATATACAAAAACATTCCACATTAAAAAGCTTCCCTACACAGGGCTGTCTTCAGATGTCTTATAAAGGTTATATTGTTACTCATCCCCTTGACATCTAATGGTAGGGTGTTCCACAGGATGGGTGCCACTACTGAGAAGGCCCTCATCCTTGTTCCCTGTAGCTTCACTTCTTGCAGTGAGGGAACCACCAGAAGGCCCACAGAGCTGGATATCAGTGTCTGGGCTGAACGATGGAGGAGATAACAACAACAACAACAACAACAACAACAACAACAACAACAACAACAACAACAATAATTTATTATTTGTACCCCGCCCATCTGGCTGGGTTTCCCCAGCCACTCTGGGCAGCTTCCAGAGAGACCAAAAATACACTAAAATGTCACACATTAAAAACTTCCCTGAACAGGGCTGCCTTAAGATGTCTTCTGAATGCCAGGTAGTTATTTATCTCTTTGACATCTGATGGGAGGCTGTTCCACAGGGCGGGCACCACTACCGAGAAGGCCCTCTGCCTGGTTCCCTGTAGCTTTGCTTCTCGCAATGAGGAAACCGCCAGAAGGCCCTCGGCGCTGGACCTCAGCGTCCGGGCAGAATGATGGGGGTGGAGACGCTCCTTCAGGTATACTGGGCCAACAAACCATGAATCCTCTGAACCAGCAATAGATGAGATGAGATCAGGTGGTCCTCCTTGACCTTTATATAGGGTACCAGTTCTGGATTGTTCATTGGTCTCAGTTACTTCCTTCTACCTCCACTGTTGGAGGCAGTATTCCTCTGAGCAGCAGCTGCTCATAAGTGTGGCGTGTTTTGATGTGTTCAGGACTGCTTTGAGGGTTCCATAGGCATCTGGTTGGCCCCTGTGAAAACAGGATGCTGGTGTAGTTGAGTCTTTGCCCTGATTCAGCCTGGCTCTTCTTAACTTGAGAAGTCTTCTTCTGCTGTTGGATGTGTGTCTTCTGTTATCTTAATGGTTGGAAGGGAGAAGTGGCTAGCATTTCTTTCTTCACTTTAATTTATTCTGTCTCTTCCCTCCTCTCCCCTCCTCCCCACATAGGCCTCTCTGATGCTAGGACCTGTTTTGGAGAAGAAGGGGCAGTAGTTTCAGATCTCCTGCCAGTGGATGAGAAGCCCTGTCCAATGCAACTATTGTCTTCTCACTCATTTTGCTGAACATTGCAAGGCTGCACGAGAAATTCAAGCTTTGTAAAGTCCTATATGAAAGCACACCCTCCAACATTTCTCCGATGAAAATAGGGACATCCTATCCTGACCTGTGGGTCTTGGACTACTGTGAGGATCAGAATATAACTATCCAACAGATTTCATACTTCTCCATCGTTAAAATGTACCAAGTATGCATTGGTTGTCAGGGCATCAAGAAGAACTCTCAGCGAGCAATTTGTTTAACTCAGTGTCCTGGTCACTGCTGGATTCAAAAAACAGACATAAATGAATAAAGTAGGAAAAGTAAGTCTGTAACATATTCGTTTTCAGGAGTGGGGGGGAGTTAGCTTTGAAAACCTTTTTTGTAGATAATTACCCTTTAAATAGGTCTGATTTGTGCTGTTCAAAGCTTCAAATTTGCTTAGTTGCCAAAAGCTAATTGTCCTAAAGGTTAAAACGAAATTAAGGCTACTGTTTCCTTTGAACTAAAGCTGTGGCATCCCCCCCACCCGCTGGAAAAGCCTTTCTTTACTTTCAAGAGAGTTTAATTAAAAATGCCAAAAAGTTGGAAAGAAAAATAGAAGTGGGAAGATTGAATAAAACATTCAATCAGTGTTATATTTCACTGAAACATAAGTGCATCGACATATATATATGAACTATTTTTTTAAAAAAATAACTTTCATCCAAAGTGAAATGTTACAATCAACGTTAAGGCTTCTGTTTGGGTAAAATATCTAAGGTATTTTGAGGAAAGGGGGCGGAATTATTTTGGTAAGTAATTTTTTAAAGCTTTTATTTTGCTAAAGGTATTTGCGCTGAAGACAATATTTAGTTTGAATCCAGTTTTAGCACTTTGGGAAGTGGTTCTTTTGCCTAGACTGCTTCAGAGGACATACACAGGTCAGAATCAGACCCTCTCTTTGGAAAGCCTAATGGTTTCTGTATCTCCCCATTGGCTTACAAGAGGGAAATGAAAACATGGCTATAACTTCTTTAACTTTCAACAGAATTGGATGAAATTTGCAGGTGCAATATATCATCCCGATTAGAGGATATCTGCCCAATTTCAGACAAATGAGTACAGGTTTCAAAAAATAACCTTTAAATTTTGATATATAAATATTTTTTAAAGTGAACTACCATTTTAAACAGCATCTTAAAAAGCAGAGACATCACCTTGCCAACAAAGGTCCGTATAGTTAAAGCTATGGTTTTCCCAGTAGTGATGTATGGAAGTGAGAGCTGAACCATAAAGAAGGCTGGTCGCCGAAGAATTGATGCTTTTGAATTATGGTGCTGGAGGAGACTCTTGAGCGTCCCATGGACTGCAAGAAGATCAAACCCATCCATTCTTAGGGAAATCAGCCCTGAGTGCTCACTGGAAGGACAGCTCCTGAAGCTGAGGCTCCAATACTTTGGCCACCTCATGAGAAGAGAAGACTCCCTGCAAAAGACCCTGATGTTGGGAAAGATGGAGGGCACAAGGAGAAGGGGACGACAGAGGGTGAGATGGGTGGACAGTGTTCTCGAAGTTACCAGCATGAGTTTGACCAAACTGCGGGAGACAGTGGAAGACAGGAGTGCCTGGCATCCTCTGGTCCATGGGGTCACGAAGAGTCGGACACGACTAAATGAGTAAACAACAACAACCATTTAAAAAACGGAAGAACTGGATGAATTTTACAGTCAACTTCTGAGGTAATGTGACCTGATAGATTTCAGTCAGATAAATATTTTCTGCATTGTTTACAAAAGCACTGTGACTGAAAGTACAAAGGAGATGGCTGGTTACGCGTATTTTTCGCTCTATAACATGCACCCGACCATAACACGCACGTGGTTTTTAGAGGAGGAAAACAAGAAAAAAATATTATAAACGAAACAGTGGATGTATGATTTTTGTGGTTCATGCTGTGGCCACAGACATGTGATCTGACAGTGAGTTTGTAGTAACCCAATGCAAAAATCCTGAGGATCCATGTGGATCCATGCTTTGTAACCACGTTTTTGTACCACTGTGGCCCCAGGCAACAGTGGATGCGTGATTTTTTTTGGTGCAAGATGTAGCCATGGACATGCTATGTGATCTGATGGTGAATTTGGGGTGACCCAGTGCAAAAATCCTGAGGATCCATGTGGATCCATGCTTTGTAACCACGTTTTAAGTGGGGAGGGAAGGAAAAGCACTCAAGGGACGAGGAGCACGTTTGGGGTGTGTGGAGAAGGATGCTGCTAATAATGCAGAAGAGGGGTATAAGGGGAGAAGGCTCCTCTCCTCTCCCACTTTGCTCCTTTAAAGAAGCAGGCTCTCTGTCCCTCTCTCCTCCCCACTCAGCGTCTCTTCTCCTGCTTTGCTGTTTCAAAGCGAGCCACGGAGGAGGGAAGGAAAGGGAACCATGGATCCTCTGCTCACGACTGCAGCAGATCCCCCCGCCACCCGTGGGCATTCCCTCCATAACACGCACAGACATTTCCCCTTACTTTCTAGGAGGAAAAAAGTGAGTGTTATGGTGCAAAAAATACGGTAATTCCTGGATGGAAACGAGATGTGTCAGTAACAAAACTGTACTCCCTCCCCTCCCTCCATGTGATGTTTTCCTAATTAGAGTGCTGCCGGGGAGGGGAGGGAGTAGTGTCCATTTTTGCAGACACATTGTGTCTCTGAGTTCCTCTGAATCACCAAATTGGTCCCAAAGCTTTTGGAAATGCCCAGTTCAGTTTGAGCTCCTTTGGGGAGGGGGCATCCATTTCTATTTGGACCTACCTCAAATCCACCAGTGTGGCTTTATTCAGTTAAGGATTAACCTAAACCAAATGTACATCCCTTGTTCCAGCACGTCTCTGCTTGAAATCTACAGAGGATACAGGTTTTGTTATCTTCTGGATCTCAACTGTATCGGATGTTTGGTTGAGAACTTTGGACTAGATAAGAATCACTCCACGCTGTGTGCAAGAACATGACCTGCGGGAAATCACAAGTATCATCTAAAGTGAAAATTCATGGCAACTCTGAGGATTTCTGTTCAGGAGAAACTTCAGGTTAATTCACAGAAATCAAAGAGTTCTCCATTTCTTTTTGTTTTCAATTTGTTACTGTAGGACAATTTTAACTTAAACCAGCCTTTGAGAGCACAGTCCTGTTCCTGTTTATGTAGATGTCAGTTGCATTCAATTCAATGTAAGCCTGATTAGAATTGCAGCCTAAATAAATGCAGAGCTGTCATATTTGAATATTGGCAGAGTTTCATCTTAAACTCTGAATATGCTTTTTTGAGGAGATGCAGGAAAGTCATGAAAATAAGGATCCATGGGTATCTGGATAATATAGTCTTTAGGATAATTAAGAGTACATTGGGAACGTTTAAATGGATAAAGATATTAAAACATTACATCAAACAAGATGCTATTTTATTACCTTCATCTCTATGAAGCTATATTTAAACATGATGCTCATTTTGTATTTTCAAAACAGCATGCACACTAGATTAAAATGAGCTTGTAACAGTAATGTTTTGTTTCAGTGCTGTACAGGGATGCCAAGAGGATTTCCTGGTTCCAGTATGAGCTCCCAAAATGCATGCATGTGTGGCAATCACACAGGGTCCCTGGACGTTTCACCGTCTATTGATCCCTGTGCCACCACTTTATTTCTCGCTGCCACCACCCAGGCCCTACCTGGGACAATACTGAGTCCAGTCAGGGTTAAATTGGAACATAAACTTTTGTTTATTTATTGCAGTTTAACAAGCGTGTGGTTTCATAAATGGTATCGGTCAATTACAATCATGGGGTACCCATCCAGACCTATAACTTCCGCTACTTGCTCTCACTCACTAAATAATAATAATAAAATGTTAAATGTTAAAAACAACCACCTCTCAGATGTTTACTTGTCTTCCTAGCCCCTACCTGTTCCTGACTCAGCTTATTTTGCTACACTAACTCAACCTACCCACAAACTCTATCCCAATTCACTCCCACTCCAACCAACCACCCAGCAAACTCCTCCCTTTGCCCCTCCCAGACCTGGTTTTATAGTCCCTCTGACTCCACCCCCCTGGGTTCTGATTGGGTAACCTGTTTAACTATTTCACATCCAGCACTCATATGTTAACGTCACAGCATGCACACACAATTTACTGGCTAGTTCTGCTGTTTATGTTCATATGTTAAATTAGCTTAGCTTACCTCACAGGGCTATTGCAAAGATAAAATGAAGGAGGGTAATGTACACTTCCTTGAGCTCCTGGGATGTATCATAGAGTGGTAGAATTGTAGAAGGGACCACGAGGGTCATCTGGTCCAAGCCCCTGCAATGCAGAAATCTTTTTACCCAAGGTGGGCGTGAACGCATGACCCAGAGATTAAAAGTCTCATGTTCTACCAACTGAGCTATTACCCTCCTCTCCCCCATATTAGGGACACAGGTGGCGCTGTGGGTTAAACCACAGAGTCTAGGACTTGCCGATCAGAAGATCACTGGTTCGAATCCCTGCAATGGGGTGAGCTCCCGTTGCCCGGTCCCTGCTCCTGCCAACCTAGCAGTTCGAAAGCATGTCAAAGTGCAAGTAGATAAATAGGTACCACTCTGGCAGGAAGGTAAATGGCGTTTCCGTGCGCTGCTCTGGTTCGCCAGAAGCGGCTTAGTCATGCTGGCCACATGACCCGGAAGCTGTACACTGGCTCCCTTGGCCAATAAAGCGAGATGAGCACCGCAACCCCAGAGTCGGTCACGACTGGACCTAATGGTCAGGGGTCCCTTTACCTTTTACCCCCATTTTACCTTTGCAACAGTAGAGTGTGTGAAAATGTGTGCATGCATCTGTGTGCAGGGTGTTCAGTTCACACTGTAGTACTGGAACCAAGAGATCCCATACAATGTTATAAGTTTGGGCCTGCCAGACTTCCCTAAATTCCTGGACCCAGTAAGTGTTAGACTTTAATCATATTTTGTATTTGCCATTTGGGGAGGGGATTATTTAACATCTATCCACACTTATTGTGTAGGAGTATTTGCAGAAATCATATTCCAATGAATACCTGATCTTAGATGAGCCAACCACAGGACAGAAACATGGGTGGGGTAGAAATAAATTATTATTATTATTATTATTATTATTATTATTATTATTATTATTATGACTTGGTGGAAAGGAAGGATATGGAGATTCCAAGGACTTTTGGGAAATAAAACAGAACTGTAAAAAAACACATTAAATGGGAGGAGAAAACAGAAGCTCTTATGATCCCATGGATTCCTGTTGCCTTATGTCCAAACAACTCACTTAGCAACCACAGTTCTGACTTCACTCATTGGATAAAACAGTGGTACGTGGCAGCAGCCTGGCTGGCTCACCCCACAGAAATTTCTTAGAAGAATACCTGCACATGTTGCTTCATACCTTCCATTCTTGGAGGGCTGTTCCCCTGTATATTTCTGAAGATAAAAAAGCACCCTGCACATGACTACAACTCCAGTCAGATCAGGCAGCGCAATGAATCTTTTTAGTTAATTCAAATCAGCACATTTTCTGGTTCATTTTGAAATCTCTGATATCTACATATGACCTTTCCATTTTTATTAATACTTTATTGGAATTTTGCATTGCGGCCAGCGAAAGATAAAGTTAATTTACACAGATGTGACAGAAAGTTAGGCAAGCAGCAGTAAACTCCAGTCTATTCACTGAATCTTCCTGTAACTTTTACTTGACCTACCAATTTCGTTTTTTAAAGCTGTGTACATTTTGTGTCTCTATTAAAAAGTTACACACACAAACACACACACGAATGAAATCACTTTATTTCTGTGCTTTTCAATTGTTTTTAATATTGTGTTGTGTTTTAATTATTGTAGCCTGCCATGGGACCTTAATGTGAAGGGTGAGTAATAAAGTATTATTCTTGAATGCCATCTTCATCATCTGCATTTTATTGTTCAAAAAATCTCAGAGCAGTGTATCAATGAAACACAAGATAATAAAATATGGCAAAAGCATCAAAATTGCAGCATATAAGTCTTTTATAAACTGCCTCCAATGTGATACTTTTTCAGATGCACTGTAGGTGAAAAAAGAGTGGCCTCCATTTTTTTTTATTTTTTTAAAAGAGATGGTTAATGTAGGCCAATACTTCTGAAGGGACAGTGTCCTTGGTGAACATATTGGGTTGTCTCCAATTCAGAGTAGATCCATGAATAACAATGGACCTAAGTTAGTCATGCCCATTACTTCCTATAGTTCTACTCTGAGGGACTAAATATGGACACAACCCCCTTGGTCATGTGTAGGTAGGAAAGCATGGATGGAAGAAAGATGCATAAAGCATGCATGCTGAAATCTGGTAATTAGTTTGTTCTTGTTTTCAAAATATGTCCTAAATAACTTGAAATTTTGCAAGAGCAATATCCTGGCCACAGTGAGTCCATAGAATAATAAAGTTACACAATGAGGGAGATCTGCTGATCCCTAGTAACCACTTGCAGTATTCGCATAGAGGCCAATATTGCATGAAGCTTTCCCACTAGGTAAAAAAAAGGTAAAGGATTCCTGGATGGTTAAGGTGGGGTTGCAGCGCTCGTCTCGCTTTCAGGCTGAGGGAGCTGGCGTAGGTCCACAGACAGCTTTCCGGGTCATGTGGTCAGCATGACTAAACTGCTTCTGGCGCAACGGGACACCATAACAGAAACACGGGTGATGCTGTGATCTAAACCATCCCATCTTTCCACCTGCCTTGCCCCACCCTCTAGTCTCTGCTTATTAATTTGTATTGTATTATTTTATGTATTGTGGCTTGCCGTTGTTTTATTGATTATAGTTTAGAAATTATTTATTATAACTGCTGAGTGGATTTCTGTTTAACTTTTGTATGTTATTATTATTGTTGTTTAATACCATTCTAATCATTGTTGAATGATAGTTTTTTGATATAGGTTACCTATTTTAAAGTTCTGTTTTATTATCACATTTTTGTATTGGATTAGATTGTTATAAGATGCATTTTTTAATTTTATTTTTTGTTTCTTCAGCTTGTAAACCGCATTGAAGGACAGTTGAAAGAAAGATGGTATACAAATTAAAAATGATGAATGATGATCATCAGCTTCTTGGGCTTGCTGATCAGAAGGTCAACAGTTTGAATCTGAGATGAGCTCCCAATGCTCTGTCCCAGTTCCTGCCAACCTAGTAGTTCAAAAGCATGCCAGTGCAAGGAGATAAACAGGTACCACTGTGGCGGGAAGCTAAATGGTGTTTCTGTGCAGTCTGGTTTCCCACTTTGAGGAGCACAGAGTAGAGGCTGAATTCAATACAGTGGTTTCATTTTTCAGAGTTGTTTTAAAGCACACAGTTTGAGAATTGTGGCTTGAGAGACTGGGGAAATATTGACACCATTACTTTCCCACAATACGGTTGTGCTTTTTTTTCAGGTACCAGGGCAGATTGGGTTTGCTGCTGTCATTAACGTGAATGAGAAAAGACAAGGCATCATTTATGTGAAGCCACTCAGGGAATAGGCATGAGTCATTAAAATTTTCAGAAATGGTGTGTTTTTTTCTCTCCCTCCCAATAAAGCAATAACTCTAAACTAATTACAGCAATCTAAGCAGTCCTCTACTCCAATGATATTAACATTCATTGATCCTTTGCATTTAATCTTTATTTGTCTAAATGCAAAATGACATTTATTGCACAAAAATAACAGTAAATTGTGCAAGCCTGGATCTCTGGATAATTAAAGGAGTCAGACGAGATTGGCAGGATTTTGAGAGAAAGGATGTCCAGTATGGTGTTGTTGAGCTAGAGGACATCTTGATTAATAACCTTCAGAAGTGCACAGAATTTCTTTTACCTTCTGGGCTGTTCTGTTGTATTTGGCTGAATTTTAAGGCTTGGGGAGAGAATAATATAAGTAATAAAAAGAACTCTACTGAGTCAGACTAAAGGCAGACTAATCCAGTAGCTTGTTTTCTATGGTAGCCAACCCAGTTTCTCTGGCAGAAACTCTAGAAGCAGGATACAGTTGTTACTGAGCAACTGGTATTCAATATGCCTTCATGGCTTTGAAGTATTCTTTTATATAAAGTTTATATGCCAAAATGACTTCTAAGTGGTTTACAACTATAAAATCAATGCATAATTAAAATGCACAATATTAAATCCATTGCGACATTAAAACATCCTCAGTTAAAAATACAACAGACAAACAATTTAAAAGCATAACAATTAAAACAGTTAAGAAACAGTTAAAAAATTAACTATCTTGTTGAATAGTGTAAAGAGTTCTTTGGGGCTGACAAGGTCAAAAGTCTTTGTCAGATCTACAAAGTCAATGTACAAGGGGCACCCCTAGATCTTACTTATCCCAAATTTATTGAGAGACTTTGGAAGAGGCAGATGTTTTAAGGGAGTATCATGTGTAGAAAGGCTGAGGGAGTAGCATCATTGTCCAATGATATTCATTGTTGAGTCATCATGTCCACTGAGGTGATTGAAATTTAAGGTAACATATGCTGGTATATGAGTCAAAAAGCCACAGTTCCAGGTACTGCCATGTGGAAACAAAATCGGAGAGGATTACAGGGGAACCTCGGTTGTCGAACACTTCAGAAGCTGAACAATTTGGAACCCAAGTGCTTATAACCCGGAAGTGAATGCTTCCATTTTTGAACGCGCCTCAGAAGTCTCGCTAAATGAATTTTCTGACCGGCAATTGTACCTTGGTTGTCGAACGTTTTGGAAGTTGAACGGACTTCCGGAACAGATTAAGTTTGACAACTGAGGTTCCGCTGTATTAGCATTATAATCAGGAAAATGAATACAATATTCCCCAAGACTGAATGCACACTAACTGAAGGGTCTTTAAGGCTCTTTGCCAACCACATCCCTTCCTCAGCAGTTCCAAACTATTCACTCTCAAACAGGTTTTCTCCATGCCTGGCATAAGGAAAACAGAGTGACTCCACCAATAATTCCTACTGGATTGTGTAAGGTTGAGTATAGCAATAATTCAACAAAACAGTAATGCCAGCATCATCTGATGTCCAGCCAGCAAGAAGCACTTACCATAGCCCAAAGTTACAAAGCCAACATAAAAAAACAACAACCCTAGAATTTAAACTGCTGTTTTTGATGATTGTTTAAGCATATCCAAAAGGAAGGCGTGGGTGAGCGGAGGGAGTGTGGGGGACATGCTCAACAAAACAAATTAGACAAATCTGCTGGAGCTTCACTGCCTTAGGGAGAAACAAAACATCGCACAATGCATGGAGCAAAAACAACACGGAAATCAAACTCATGGCAAACGCAAGCAGCGAGGCAGAGAACAGGAAAGCTAACCCCCCAAAAGGATGTGCTGGTCAGGAATGACAAAAGAGAAGAGAAAATGTTGCCCTCTAGCTATGAGCATGCTGCCAGAAGTCATCAGACTTAATCTGTAATAGAGTGGGCTACTGTGAAAAGTAGGGCCAAGCAATGTGGGGGTGTGGTGGGGCAGGGGGGTGTCTATGCTACCTCTGAAACACTCCTAGGTTGGGATGCTTCAGGAATTGCAAATTATGATAGGAACTGGCCTGATTTGCTGTTCTGCCCCAGATTAATATGTAGCATCACTAAGGCCAGCTCTACCATTAGGCAGAGGGACATGGGTGGCGCTGTGGGTTAAACCACAGAACCTAGGATTTGCCAATCAGAAGGTTGGCGGTTCGAATCCCCGCGACGGGGTGAGCTCCCATTGCTCAGTCCCTGCTCCTGCCAACATAGCAGTTTGAAAGCATGCCAGTGCAAGTAGATAAATAGGTACCGCTCTGGCGGGAAGGTAACGGGTGTTTTTGTGTGCTGCCCTGGTTCTCAAGAAGTGGCTTAGTCATGCTGGCCACATGACCCAGAACTGTATGCCAGCGCCCTCGGCCAATAAAGCGAGATGAGCACCGCAACCCCAGAGTCAGCCACAACTGGACCTAATGGTCAGGGGTCCATTTACCTTTACCATTAGGCAGAATGAGGCAACCACCTTAGACAGCATGGTTGAAGGACAGAGCTGTATTTGCTACACAGCACCTTTTGCGTACAGGAGTTGCTTGAAGGAGGCATACAAGGTGTCATCCAGCTGTCTTAGGGACTCCACTCTAAATTTGTGTAGGGTTTACAGTGGTACCTCAGGTTACATATGCTTCAGGCTACAGACTCTGCTAGAAGTAGTGCTTTAGGTTAAGAACTTTGCTTCAGGATGAGAACAGAAATCGCGCTCCGGGGGCGCGGCAGCAGCAGGAGGCCCCATTAGCTAAAGTGGTGCTTCAGGTTAAGAACAGTTTCAGGTTAAGAACAGACCTCTGGAACGAATTAAGTACTTAACCTGAGGTACCACTGTACTCCTTATTCTTTTCTACTCCTGAAGGTATCTCATAAGGCTATGGAGAATAAAATAATAAAAAGTAGTCATAAAACCAAACAGAAGCCCGGACATTACCTAAAAATGCCTACTGGAATAAGAGTTGCTTATACATATCTGGTGGACCTGTGAAAATATCAAAAGCTTCTGGGATATAGTATATGATGAACTTAAAAAAAAATGTTTAATTATAAGTTTGTGGAAAATACAGAAGCTTTCCTATTGGGAATAACAGACACAGGTATAGCAAAGGAAGATTGGAAAACATTATTTTATGCCACAGGCGTGGTGAGGACCTTAATTGCCAGAAATGTGAAAAAAGAATTTGTGCCAACAAAAAGGGATGCCAGGATAAATTATTATATTATACTGAACTGGCCAGTTTAACAGAGGCAATTAGGGGACAACCCAGTCACAAATTTCAAAAAGAATAGGGAATACTTTACCAAACAGTGCCCCAAAATATATACCTGGATAAATATATACCTGGACTTGTTTTGATTAATTTCTACAGAAGACTTTACGGTTTTTAAAAGTCCTAACTAGGAAAAATTATATACAAGAAGTAAATAAGGAGGCCATTTACAGGATGAAGGAAGTCTTCTATTTTGATGTTTGTTTTCTTCATGTAAGGGAATAGGAGTTTAATTTTGATAATTAAATTGCCAATAGTGGTGGGTTTGTTTGTATGTATGAGTTGTTGTGGACTATGTTGTAAATAAATGATTATTATTATTTTTTAAAGAGTTGCTTTGTCATGCACTTGAAGTTCAGCAAGGAGAGTGCTGAAACTAAATTCTCCAAGATCCCTAGTTGGGTTCAGCAACACCTGGTGGATCACAAGTTTCCCATTCTTGATATAAAGCAAAGAAAAAGGATAACAACAACAATAATTTATTTATTATTTATAACCCGCCCATGTGGCTGGGTTTCCCTAGCCACTCTGGGCGGCTCCCAACAGAATTAAAAGCACACAAAAATCAAACATTAAAAACTTCCCTAAACTGTGCTGCCTTCAGAAGCTTCTAAAAGTCAGATAGTTGTTTATTTCCTTGACATCTGATGGGAAGGCATTCCACAGGACAGGCACCACTACCAAGAAGGCCCTCTGCCTGGTTCCCTGTAATCTCACTCCTTGCAATGAGGTAACTGCCAGAAGGCCCTCGAAGTTGGACCTCAGCGTCCAGACTAAACAATGGGGGTGGAGACGCTCCTTCTGGTATATGGGGCCAAAGCCATTTAATTCAGAACAAACACTTTGAATTGTGATCGGAAACGTACTGGGAGCCAATGTAGGTCTTTCAGGACTGGTGTTATATGGTCTCGGTGGCTGCTCCCAGTTACCAGTCTGGCTGCCGCATTCTGGATTAGTTGTAGTTTCCTGGTTGCCTTCAAAGGTAGCCCCATGTAGAGTGCACCCTCTTCACTTAGTGTGCATGCTGTGTAGAAGAAAAAGAGTTTGGATTTGATATCTCGCTTTATCACTACCCGAAGGAGTCTCAAAGCGGCTAACATTCTCCTTTCCCTTCCGCCCCCACAACAAACACTCTGTGAGGTGAGTGGGGCTGAGAGACTTCAAAGAAGTGTGACTAGCCCAAGGTCACCCAGCAGCTGCATGTGGAGGAGCGGAGACCCAAACCCGGTTCCCCAGATTACGAGACTACCGCTCTTAACCACTACACCACACTGGCTCTCTTAAATCCCCTAAGCATGGGAATTTAAGCGCATGAGTTTGTTGAGCTCAGCCCAAACCACTATTTCACATGTTTCATAGAAGACTGCTGAGGGGATGTATGTTTGTGATTCGTCCCATACTTGCCCCCCACCCCGTTCAGTGGAACTGAGGGAGGCAAGATAGGGTGTGGCAGAGCAACATGGCAATGTGGCAGGAACAACTGTGAGAGGTAATCTTGATGCTTGTTTTTCACCCATTTCCAAACTCCCCTGAGCTCCTGTCCAGACACCAAGAATTTTAAAAATCTCCCTGTTCCTTTCTTCCCCCATCATCATTCCACCTGCTTTCAACATCAGGTGCTAGTCATCTGCCACAAAGTTTCATCAAATTTCAATTTTCTACCCATGTAGGTCTTTCCCGGAAAATGCAAAGTCTGCCCTGGTGGTTCCGATTCACCATTCCACTTAATTTATTTCTAAACCTGCTTAAATTAAACGTGACTGGGGACTTTATCCGTTCCTGCATATATGAAGTTGTCAGAGAGATCATAAACACACAGGCTCATTTGAGATATGATGAAGTACAAACAGTCAGGAAGGCATCCAGCTATATGACAGAAAGAGGTCCAGGAAAACTCCAGCTGTTTATGCAAATAGTGATACTGAGAGGCTGGCATCCTATCAAGGACCCAGGGATCAGTGGCATATTTGTATACTGTCGTCAGCATGTAATGGATGTTTACTGCTTCAAAGAGGGAGAAAAATGTGTGCTGTTCTGTAATAATTTACAGGGTTCAGAATACAGGGATGTTCAATAGTGCCTAAACTAGGATTATATAATTGAACTTGCCTGGAACTACTTGCAGTTTTCACTCGCCAGTGTTCTCCTGCGTGCTTCAAAGAAAGAATTTTATTTGTTCTTTTCAAACAGAGTTGCCACCAGCTTTCTCCTAAAGTGAGATTTGAGGTGAAATTGGTAGGCCCTATTTAGGCAAAACAGTTCTAGAATTTCAAGGGGAAACAAAGGAAGTTCACTGACATTAACAAAACATTTCCAGTAAGGTAAAAGGTAAAGGAACCCTGGACGGTTAAGTCCAGTCAAAGGCGACTATGGGGTTGCAGGACCCATCTCACTTTCAGGCCGAGGGAACTGGTGTTTGTCCACAGACAGCTTTCCGGGTCATGTGGCCAGCATGACTAAACCGCTTCTGACACAACAGAACACCATGACAGAAACCAGAGTGCACAGAAATGCCATTTCCCTTCCTGCCGCAATGGTACCTATTTATCTACTTGCACTGGCGTGCTTTCGAGCTGCTAGGTTGGCAGGAGCTGGAACAGAGCAATGGGAGCTCACTCTATCATGGGGATTCGAACCACCAACCTTCTGATAAGCAAGCCCAAGAGGCTCAGAGGTTTAGACTACAGCGCCAACCATGTTTTACCTTTATTTCCAGTAGGTCTGTCTGTCTGTCTGTCTGTCTGTCTCTCTCTCTCTCTCTCTCTCTCTCACACACACACACACACACATACTTCCCTGAAATTGAGGCATATTTTGGTGGGTTCTGTTCAGGCAAATACTACTGCAAGAAATCAAAGGGTAGTTATAGCAATTTTAATTTAAAATACAGTGGTACCTTGGTTTACAACCATAATCCGTTCCGGAGGTCCATTTGTAAACCAAAACAGGTTGTAACCCAAGGCGCACTTTCGCCAATGAGGCCTCCCAAAAAAATTTGCTCATAATAAAAAACAATGGGTTGTAATCCAAAAAAAAAAAGGTTGCAAACACACACTTCTGGGTTTGACGTGTTTGTAATCCAAAACGTATGTGAACCAAGACATCTGCAAACCAAGGTATCACTGTATAGCAATATTTCAGGAGGTGTGAGTTGGACTCATCTAAGCGATTGCTGCATTTCACCAAAAGTGAAGGTTCTTTATCAGGTGGCACATGTGTAGGGGTTTTCAGACAAACATTTCTCAGTGTCCATTTCACATGTCTCTTCTGTTCTCTTCTGGTCCAGAATTAGGAAACGGCACCACCAAGCTGAATTGCCCCCACCTGCCTGCCTTCTTCCATACATTCAGTTCAAGGCTGCCAGATTCCTCTTACTTAGTCTCAGTTTTGCCTTTGTAGAACTGATCAAAAAAGATGGGGACTAAACTGGAATAAATTGCCTCTGCCTCTCATTGACTATGGTCCCACTGACCTTTGAGCTCCATGCTGTCTGTTCTACCACTACCATGGACTGCACAAATCCTCTTTAGCTTTGATTTCATACATTTTTTTTTTCATATCTTGTGCTGTGTTTTCACAGCCTGAGCTGCTGCTGGCTTCTTTGCCTGGTTCATCCTAGATGGGGCATTACTCCTTCTGCCACTCGAAAACCAATCACATAGCCATATAACTGGAAGAATACACCTCAAAGTTGTGAAAGCCAATGCTGTTCAGTGGGCAAAGTGGTGGCTGCGGACCTGGGTGACCTTGATTCAAATTGCAAGTCAGTGGTGGCCTTCGTCATGATATAATCTCTCACATTCAGTTCTTTGGCAGGGAGTGAGAGCCATCCCATACAGATGTGCAGCTGCTGATCAAGATAGCATACTCATAATATATAAGAATTTGAATTATGTGTGCTTTAGAATCATCACTCATTTGAGGGCCTCTTCTTGAGTAGTGGTGGAGGGGAATGAACACTATCATTGCCATTCATTTCAGCTTTGAAATGCCCAACAAGACAATGACAATAATCCACCAACAGCTTACAAATCAATATGGCTACATATTGATACAAAACACCCACCCACCCCACTCACAGACAAAAACAAAGATCACCACAGCCAATCACAAACAAACAACCACACTCTAGGCCAACCCCAACCTCTCTCACCACCAAAGGAACACAAGTGAACAGTACAAGCAACGCTGACACCAAACCCTACATACATTAAGCATAATAGAAACATCGCCACCCAACCCCAACGCCACCCATCTTCCCCCCCTCCACCCCTTTTTTTACCCTCCCCCTAATGTCTCAACAAATGAAACGGATTTGTAAAAATGTTACATGGAAAAAATACGAGAGACATTACACAAACTTCTGTAAAACAAGAAAGATTTTAATAAAAAAAAACCAAAAATCTAAATTTAAATGTGGTCATCAGGATCTTCTAATAAAGTCTCCATCCCCCCCCTCCCCGTTGAGCTGTGTGCAATATTATAGTGTTGTGACCAGTGCACATATTTTGTGGCTGTATACCAATTTGATAACCACTGTTCTTGAGCGTCTGAGAAGCTTATCAAAGATTGTAATTATCCAGTCCTCCTTTTCCTTGTAGAATAATGCAAGCCAGTTAATTTATAAGGTTTGTGCATGAGAGAGGCTAGTGTATGTGGGTGTCTGAACACAGTGAGAATTTTAAGCAAACAGGCTCATTCACTCTTAGAGGTGGACATTAACAAAGCAGTGTTTTTCTAATGCAGAAATCTATAGGCAAGGTAAATCAGAATCTGCATTAAGTAGACTTCTAATCCTGTAAACAAAATGTAAATTAGAGCGGAATTACAATATTTAATTGCAATTTCATTTATGATCATGGAATTATGGTTGTAAAAATATTTTACCCCTAACTTAAACAAAGTGTCACATTCTCTTTATTGAGGCTCACAAACTGTATAACAAGATGACACATTATTATGATCTTTCCTAAGCACCAATAAATATGTACTTAGTAATCAGATTTGTATTTAACAAGTACTTGCTACCCTATTAAATCCAAATTAAACACCGAGTGCATGCAAGGAAAGAAAATGTAAAAGTTCTTAGTGATTGTCAAAAAGTTAGTTTCCCAGAATTAACTTTTTCTTTCTTACTTGGACTGTTTGTTACACTACATATAACCTCACTCAGATGTTCAGCACAATATAGAAAGCAGTAGATAAAAACCCAGTGCCTCTTCCCAGTACTCCATTACTGTTGTTGCTTATTACAAAATTGTTGCTTATTAGTATAGGATTACACCATTCGCCATAGTTTCCCAGGGCAGGTTACAGCAAGATAGAATTCAGTTTTTAAAACAGTTCAAACGAATTCCAGTCACAGAAATAGGGTAGGTTCCTCCCCCCAAAAAAGGTGCCAAAGTCCAGCATAAAAAGGTGTGCCTTTGTCATCGAAAAGCAAACTACATAATGAAATAGCCCGATGCCCACACTATATCGAAGGGGTCCACAGCTTAGGGGCTGCCACAAAGAATGCCCTCTTCCAAGCTGCTACTTTCTGAATTTCTGAGGACCCCAGAACTACCAAGAGGACTCCCTCTGCTGATCTTAAGACCCAAGGTGGTCTTTAGAGATGGAGGTAGTCTTTCAGATATCTGGGGCTGAAGTCATTTAGAGCTTTAAGTACTAGTGGTCCCTTACCTTTCCCGCCCCGACCTGGCCACAGTGATCCATGCGACGGTCACCTCCAGGCTTGACTACTGTAATTCGCTCTACGCGGGGCTGCCCTTGAAGCTGTCCCAGAAACTCCAGCGGGTGTAGAATGCTGCAGCGAGGCTCCTCACGGGGTCTCTGCCATGGGAGCATATTCACCCAGTGCTTTTCCAGCTGCATTGGCTCCCGGTGGAGTACAGGGTCAGATTTAAGGTGCTGGTTTTGACCTTTAAAGCCCTTCACGGCTTAGGACCCTCATACCTACGGGACCGCCTCTCCCGGTATGCCCCACAGAGGACCTTAAGGTCCATAAATAGCAACACCCTAGTGGTCCCGGGCCCTAAGGAAGTTAGATTAGCTTCATCCAGAGCCAGGGCTTTTTCAACACTGGCTCCAGCCTGGTGGAACGCTCTGCCTCATGAGACCAGGGCCCTGCAGGATCTGATTTCTATCCGCAGGGCCTGTAAGACAGAGTTGTTCCACCTGGCCTTTGGCTTAGAGCCAATTTGATTCCCTCCCCCTCTTTCTTTTTTCTTTTTCCTTTCTCCTCCTGTGACGAGGCTGCATTTTAATATTTTAATGTTTCAATATTTTAATGTTGTATTTTAATCTTGATTTTATGTTTTATTCATTCAACGTGTTTTTATTATTGCTTGTTAGCCGCCCTGAGCCCGGCCTTGGCTGGGGAGGGCAGGGTATAAATAAATATTATTATTATTAGTGTGAACACCTTGAATTGGGCCATGAAACAAACTGGCAGTGGTAGCCAATGCAGCTGTTTTTAAACAGTGGTTATGTATTTTTTAAGTGCAGATATCAGAAATCCCTGATACCTTTCACATCATAGCAGAAGTCAAACGACTTGCTGTATTTTTCCATCTATAAGATGCCCCTATGTATAAGACAGCCCCTATTTGGGGGGACCCTGATTTAAGAAAATGGGGGAAGAGCTATCCATGTATAAGATGCCCCCAAATTTTGGACACTATTTTTTAGGGGGGGAAATTAGTCTTATACATGGAAAAATATGGCAAATTGTCGCTTCAGATCTCCCCCACATCATGCACTCATTTGCATTCAGAAGCCTCATTCTGCATGGACTTGAATTCCAACTGCTTCTAGTTTTAACAAAAAGCTGAACTAAATAATAATGCATGACAGAAATGATCCAAGTTGGAGCAGAGACTCCTGTCTTTGATACTATCCCACCACCACAGAAGCTTTCTGAACACCACAGAAGACCTCAAGGTCTGCATGTTAGTGATGGCTGGATCAGACCATAGAACCCTTTTAGTGCAGGGATGACTAACCTGTAGCCCTCCAGATGTTCTGTATGCCCCATTTTCTCTAGCCACTGACCAAGTTAGCAACCCCTGCTTTAGTGGATTATGCTGTCATCCAAAGTAATTGATGGCATCCATATGAATGTTAGGTTGTCCAGATTGGAAGTTCTGGATTTTTAGCTAAAGAGCAATGAAAGAAAAGTTCAAGCTCCCAAAATAGAAGCTTTCTAATTAGATAAGCTAAATTAGCAAAGCAAGTAAAGCAATAATACTGATGCAAATGTGAATGTCAGCTGCGAATGAGACAACAAAGAACCTAAACAATTATTTGAAGTCAGAGAAGCAAGAGACAATGGAAAGGATTAGTGTCTGGGCCGAAAAGTATTTCTAGTTCAAAGTGGGTGAAGTGTTATCAAAGTCTTTCAGGGTCAAAGTACAAAATGTTTTCCATTTTCTCCAAAGTGTGATATTATCCTCTGAACAGCTACAGTGTTTATACCTTTCCTGCTTCAAAAAATACATGGGCGCCACATATATAGTTCCCTGAAAACAACTGTGTACGAGTTGCAGCAAATAACAAATTAATAATAATAATAATAATAATAATAATAATAATAATAATAATAATAATAATAATAATAATAATTTATTTATACCCTGCCCATCTGGATGGGTTTCCCCAGCTACTCTGGGTGGCTTCCAACACAATATTAAAATACAATATTGCATCAAACATTAAAAGCTTCCCTAAACACCTTGTATGTTACTTTCATTTGCTCTCAGTGGTGAAAACGAGCTGAGGTCAGACAGCTTGTTATGGTGTCTGTTTTGAGACACAGCAGCTTGCCATTATAAAGCAAGGAGCTAGTTTTCCACGTATTAACGAAGATCTAGAATACCATTCTGAACATTCACATTCATAGAACACTCAATCCTGGTTCACCCATGCACACTGGTCACCAAATGACTGCGCCATCAAACCATGGCATCAGAGCCACCTCCTAGAGGCTAGGGGGGTTTCGTCCCCCACAATAAAATATTTGGGGGGACGGGCCCCCGCAAAATTGATGGGTATTCACATTCAAATGGTGTGGGTGTACTGTGCCATGTAATCGATTTATGTGGGGTGGGGCTTACCTAGGCCTCCACAATATTTTATTCAAGTTGGTGCCCCTGAACCATGGCACTTTTGAATGTGTTGTCCTAAACAAAAATCTACCACGTCATCTTTCTTTGGGTGTAATGCTCTTCAGTGGATACACATTAATAAAGTGATGAGAATTCCAAATGCCCAGTTTATTGAGCATTCATCCTGATTTTTTTGCAGGGAGATTTGGCAATGTTAGCTATTTAATATGCATACAGTCATCCTGCAGGGCTCAAACCAAGTCACAGCAGCGTCCCAACCCTGTATCTGTTTTCAAATGGATACACTTCAGGGTAGTGAAGAATCAATGTGCAATGAGCTTTTATACTTAGAATGAAACCAGCTTCTCCATAAGCACTTTTTACGAGCAAAAAAACATGCAAGAGATCTGGATTGTGTGACGACTGTGTACACAAAACAAGTGCTCAGTTACCATTGATTTTAGAATAAAATGTTGTGTGTACACAGTCCATGACTAAATTGACTCCATCAGATTGGTATTTTCTGTTTTGGGTATCATTTTGCTCTGATATTAGTGACTTTTTCTAAAAGCTTCACCAAAGAAATTCCAAGATTTTCTGTTTTTGGAGAGAATCCTGAACCACATCTCCGAAATGCAGGCTGTGCTATATATGTCTTGTTTACTTGTGTAAATGAAATCTCTATTTACTAAAAATGACAATCTCCTGAATGCTAATTGTCATTTTGTGAATAAGTGTTATGTTTCGTGTTGCACGCAGAAGAAGAAAAAAATGGCACTTCAGCTCGCTATTGTTATGTTCATGTAGGTTGCCAAGATGATCATGAGGCGCAATAAGGCATTCTTTTTATCATCCAAAGAACAAGGACGGGAATGAGATGACGGTTTTTCCGTGTCAGTTAAAATCATTCATGCAGTTTTGGCCTTGTACGCGATCAAAATAAAGCTTGTAACAGACGTTTTATCTTTTTAAAGGCATATAACAGTCCTTACTTTTCAGCTTTTTGTTTCTTCCTCATTAAAAACCCTGAAAGCATCATTATGCTTAACACATTTTACCTGTGACATATTTATGAAAGACAACATCAACAAAGTATAGGCACAGCATGGATTCTGGCAGGATTGAGGCAGGAATGGGGAGGCTGTGGCTCTCCAAATTTTGCTAGACTACAACTCCCATCATCCCTGACAATCAGCCCTGTTGACTGGGGCTTATGGTAAGTTGGAGCCCAGAAACACCTGGACTTCACAGGTTACTCATTAGTGGATTAAAGAGTGCAATCCATCAAAATTTATGGATTCTTCAGTCTCATTAAAATCAGTTACTGTCAAGGAGAGGAAAGAAATTCAGTCTAGGTATCATTGAAAGCTGGCTCTATCAAATGAGGACCTTCCAAAACAATATGCAAACAGAAGCACAGCTATCCTTCAAAATTCACACTTTGTGAAATTCTGTGATGCAGTTCATCAGCTAAGCAATCTTTACGAAAGTGCATATATGAGACGAAGGGTGCATAAAAATGAATATACTGGTGAAAATACCACACAGAATTGCCTTATATTAATGGAAATTGCTTGCAGAAATGTGCCCATTTGTTAAAACTGCATATACAAATGTGCCCACTGGGAGAAATTCACTCTAAAATTATGGTGAATTTCATGAGGATTTTAAAAAATCACGAATTGCTGCAAAATGTGGAGAAGTGAATTTAAGATGGGGAAAATGACAAGCCGAGAAAATCGAAATTGACACATCCTTCCTCCATATTTGGCCAGTACAATTCTAACAATCTAATCACCTCAATGAAGACTTATGTTTTAAAGTCCCCTCCCTTCCAGTCAAATTAGACTGGAAATAACAAATTTCGCAAAACGAATAAGCATCTTTCTAGAAGGTAAATCCTTGTTTTGTTACTGCTGCTTATTTCCGGAACGATATTTTCTCGAGCAAACTGGAGCAGGACGGCTTTTGTGCCTGCCAAAAATTTCTCAGGAAGCAGAGCATGTTTCAGAGATGCGCATTCTTGAGTGCAGGAGACTGAGGAAACTGTCTGCTTCAGCGCCATCCACAGCAGCGGGAGATGACAACAGTGGCTGTAGCAGTGGCATGAAGCCGGTTTTTCAATTTAGAAATGAAACTGAGCATATGGAGTACTAATTAGGCTTTTCCTCATTTGACCAGAATAGACCCAACTGGGCAGCATCAGTAGAGATACTGTACAGGCAGAAAAATGCAAGGTGCCATTTAGGAAAGACCTTTTAAAAAAGCATACTAGCAACATGAATTCCCCTCTAAATCAGGCGTGCACAACTTACAAGCAACCACACCAAACTCACCCTTGCATGATGATCTACCAGGAGCACAATAAATGTCCCAGCTTCATTGGCTGCATGGAATTTCAACATCTATGCCAAGAGGTCATGGAAGGCCCTGATACATGCATTGGGTTTGGTGGGACACATGTCAGACCACCCAGTCCAAATGGCCTTTATTCTTCAGCTTCAAAGCAGGGATGGGAAACATTTTTATCCCATGGGGCCCCGTTTCCATCTGGGCAATGTTCCAGGGGCCATAGGCCAATGTTCTGCAAAAACAGGCAGAGCAGCAAATGTGGATGTTGCAAGCAATTTTCAACCTCTCTATTCTCCACCCTCACAAACAAAAGGTATTATCAGGGTTCAAGGACACACTCCAACCATGCAAAAAGGCACAAGGAGGGTATAAAGAAGTGTGGAATGCAGCCTGGGAAAATGAGATATAGCCAGATAGAGAGACTTGGGGCCACAATTGGCACACAGGCCTGAAGTTTTCTAGTCCTGCTTTTGAATGAAGTTACTCACTATGATGCCCCCCCTGCCGCCGCCACCTTTTAAAGGTTAAGGTGAAGGACCCCTGACAGTTAAGTCCAGTTGCAAATGACTGAGGTTGCGGCGCTCATCTTGCTTTACAGGCCAATGGAGCTGGTGTTTGTCTGCAGACAGTTTTTCCGGGTCATGTGGCCAGCATGACTAAGCCACTTCTGGTGAAACCAGAGCAGCACACAGAAATGCCGTTTACCTTCCTGCCGGAGCAGTACCTATTTATCTACTTACATTTTTGGTGTGCTTTCGAAATGCTAAGTTGGCAGGAGCTGGGACCAAGCAACAGGAGCTCACCCCGTCGCGGTGAGAGAGGCTTGGGGCCACAATTGGCCCATAGACCTGACGTTTTCTAGTTCTGCTTTCAAACGAAGTTGCTCACTGTGATGTCTGCCCCCTTACCTTGTACCCAGCCCTCAATCCACAGCAGTAAATCTCTTAATTTATCTCCAAAGATATGCAAACTGAGAAAGTAGGCTGGTATTTACAGTGCCTCATTCTGGCGTATTCTATTTCTTCATGATCAATCATTCCACAATAGGATGATTGCACTAAAGTAAGCAGCAAGTGGCCCGTGGACGACATTCATCTCATGAAACACTAAATCTTGTCATTTCCCCCTTTTCAATTCATCCTCCTCCTGATTCTCTTTCAGAAACGCTGGTTCAAGTATTTCTCATTCTGATTATTTCATACAGTTCCAGCTGGTATTCTCCTTGGCAGGTTAGTTTTGAATGTGCAGGGTTGATGATCATCATCATTATCTTGAGACAGCTAAGAAGTTCTGTATTTATCTTTATTTTGGGAAGTTGTTTATTTGCTAGGCATTTGGACACATCTTAAGTTACCACAATCAACTTTTGTATGGTGGTTCCTGAGAGCAATAAGTCCATTTTCATCTATGTTTGTATACCATTGGACACTATTTTGAATCTAGGGGGTGGAGTGACCTTTTCAAAACTGCTCTGATTTTAACAGCTGATTTCACAACTGCACTGATTTTTTGGGCTCCTTGAGTTCCTGAACAATACCGGGTATGAGGCTATTAATTATAATGTCAGGGATGGCCAATATTTGCCCTCCAGTCCAATATTTGTCCTCCAGTCCAAGCCATTGTGAACAGCAGCATGGTGGAGGGACTGCATCTAACTGTCAGGAACGTGCCCCCCCCCCCCCAGAGCGCAGGAGAAGAGCTAGACTCGGAAATCGAACTAAATGAACGAGGGCCAGACTTTGAAGGAGAGAGCTGGCTGTCAGAGTCGAGAAAGGGCAGTTCAACCCCCCCCTTCCGGGGAAAACTCTATTAGCTCTCAAGATGAAGAAGAATTAGAAGACAGCCAGAGCGTTGCTAGGCAATCAGCAGATAAGCAAAGGTCTGGGTCTGGGTCGAGTAGCAGTGGGGAGGGGGCAGGCCAGCTTCATAGTCCTCAGGCTAGGTGTCTGGATAAGATCAGATGGCAACGGAAGGGCAAGAGGGGAAAGGTGGGTTTGTCATCCTTCCTGCTTTGGGAGGGGTGAAATTTCAGACTGACCGACTATTGTAAATGTGAGCAGGCGAGAAGTCGTATGTCCATAAAACTGCCGGAGAGTTATTTTTATCAGGGCTTGATTGTCTGCCAGACATCATTAGACCAACTGAGACAACAGTAGTGACAATACGTTAAAGACCCCTTCCCTTGTGTCATGTCCCAACCTGACTCCACCCTCCCATGCCAACTATTTGTTAAAACGAGTGGGGAATCTGTGGCTTCCTATACGTTGCAATAGTACAACTCCCATCATCTCTGACTCTTGGCCTACTGTGGATAGGAATTGAAGTCCAACAGCACCTGGAGAGACACAGGCACTGTATAATGCAAATATCACATCTGGGATGGCCCTTAGCATCACTCTGTTCTCTAGACAGTGAGTCAGAAAAATGCATTTTATGGTATACATATGTCGTTCTGACAAGAAGGATGTAAAATTAAACAATGAACCGAGAAATGCAATTCAGGAATGCTTCTACCTTCACTGAACTTTGTCTTTGGTCCTGGCCACTGCTGGCATGTGGCTTCCTATGAATTACCCTTGAAGGAGTGTGACCCTCAACATAACAAAATGTTCCCCAATTCCTAGAATTAAAGTGCAGAGTAAGGTAAAGGTAAAGGACCCCTGGATGGTTAAGTCCAGTGAAAGGTGACTATGGGGTTGCGACGCTCATCTTGCTTCTCAGGCCGATGGTGTTCGCCCATAGACAGCTTTCCAGGTCATGTGGCCAGCATGACTAAATTGCTTCTGGCACAATGGGACACTGTGACGGAAACCAGAGTGCACAGAAACACCATTTACCTTCCCTCCGCAGTTGTACTTATTTATCCACTTGCACTGGTGTGCTTTCGAACTGCTAGGTTGGCAGGAGCTGGGACAGAGCAACGGGAGCTCACCCCATCGCAGGGATTTGAACCACCGACCTTCTGATTAGCAAGCCCAAGAGGGTCAGTTGTTTAGACCACAGCACCACCTGTGCCCCAAAGTGTAGAGTACAGTAAGCCCTCAGTTTATGAACATTTAACTTGTGTGCATTCAGCTTTACATGCTTGGCAAAAAGAATTAAAGGGGGGCAGAAGGGGGGGAGACAATACCACCTGCCATTGCACCCAGTGTGTTTTGACTACACGTGATTTTGGCTTTAGGCACTATCCCCTGGAACATATCCCCCATGTAAGTTGTAGGTTTACAGATTGGATAATGCTACTCTACTCTTACAGCATGAAATAATTCTCCATTCTTTTTGAGAGAAACTATGGACTACATTTTGATCCTGACTTGATCAATAGAATTTTCCCCAGATTTTTTTGGGGGGGTCTTTACTGATGTTCTGGAGTTTCCTGGTCATAGGCGCCGACTCCATGGGGCCTGAGGGCTCTGCCCCCCCAATAATTTAAGAAAATTATTAGTTATATTATGCTTTGTAAAATCACAAAATTATGTTGGTATTTTTTATTTTCCTTGTTTGACGATAGTTACCTTTTAAAATACATTCAGTAATGAGTAAAAACAAAGCCACTCCCGATCTAGAGAGGGGGTGGGGTTGTGGGCTCTCGACCCATCAACAATCTCGCGGGGCTGGCGTCAGCCCCGCGAGAAGCGGGGATTCCCCCTAGCTCATTAATATTCACCGCCCACGGCGGCAGCCAATCGGCTGCCACAAAGGGCGGGCCCTCACAGGTTCACTTAAGGTTGGGGCAGCCCGGGGCTCACCCCTTTCATTCCCCCAGCAGCAGCGGTTTGGAGGTCTTGGGCCCCCCCAATATTTTTTATAAGTCGGTATGGGCCCCCGCCCCCCCAATATTTTTTATAAGTCGGCGCCCCTGTTCCTGGTAGGGATGTTGAAGGGCCCATCACGGTTCTAATCAAGAGCACCATCATGGACATGCAGATTTGCTGTCTCCCTTGAAAGAGTGGAATGATTTGAGCATATAAGCAGGCAGAAAGTTACTTTTTCTCCCTTAATTGCAAGAATTTTATCTGAACCAAAGCCCAAAGTCTTTCATAAAGTCTGAGAAAATGACACAGGAGTATCACGTTATTAAATCAATCCTTGCATCAATTTCTCTTTAGTGCACAGTGTCACTTTTTATTCTGACAGCTTGTTGTTTCAGATCCTGGCTGGAATCGAGTGAAAAATGTAGTGATAAAAGGGAAAGCTGGAAATGATATATAGCCCTTTACTTAAGTTCTGCTTTGTGCTTTAATTAGGAATCTTACTAAGGCCTACACTTTGAAAGGCCATATTTTATTTCATGTTTTCACAAATTCGTTCTGCATAAACTGTTGGATTGTGAGGTTTGGATGGAAAGATACTTCGTAGCATCTTTTTAAACACATCAGACAATGTCTGGTGTTTAACTCTCAGACTTCTGCCAAACTTTGCTGTGTAAATGGAAAACATTTGATGCTGCTATATTGAAATAAATCAGGATAGTACTACTTACTTTTATAATGATCCCATAGAATCAGACATTCTTGTATTTCTTTCACATTGCATGACCATTCGGAGAAAAAACAGCCCAGGTGGATCTCTCAGGATTTGGTAGGACAAGATTTGTGGACAACAAGGATCTACCCAAGCATTAAAACTTCAAGCTACATTAAGCTTTCTCAGCCTCACTTCTAGATCAACTAATGGCCACACACAACCCTACCACATGATTTTCTTCTTCTGATTTAAGTGCCCTTGCATTTCAGTCTAAATGGAGCTGACTTCACTAAGATATTCAGGCTTCATAACTAGTGCCAATGAGGGGTGTTCAGGTGTCAAGTGTTCCTTGTTTAGTTGGTCTTTAATAGTAAGGTAAAGGTAAAGGGACCCCTGGCCATTAGGTCCAGTCATGGCCGACTCTGGGGTTGCGGTGCTCATCTCGCTTTATTGGCTGAAGGAGCTGGCGTACAGCTTCCGGGTCATGTGGCCAGCATGACTAAACCACTTCTGGCGAACCAGAGCAGCGCATGGAAACACCGTTTACCTTCCCGCCGGAGCGGTACCTATTTATCTACTTGCACTTGACATGCTTTCAAAATGCTAGGTTGGCAGGAGGGGGGACTGAGCAACGGGAGCTCACCAAATCGCAGGGATTCGAACCGCCGACCTTCTGATCGGTAAGTCCTAGGCTCTGTGGTTTAACCCACAGCACCACCCGCGTCCTGGTCTTTAATAGTAGTTGGCTTCTATTGATGGAAGGCTCAGCAATTGCAACTAGGGTTTCAGCAAACTCAGAAGAAAAATGGAAACAGGAATAGAATTTGATTATCTGGCCCATGTCCAAATCCTGGAAGAATGTGGTATATAACTTAAATACTTGAAATATATTGAAGACAGAGAAATGAACATTTTATCCCTTTTCCAAAAACCATATAGGAATATCGGTGATGCATTCACTTTACAGCATTCATTATTTTTATTTTTTAATGATTGATTCAACCAAATTGTGCTTGTGGGAGCCAGTGGTCTCCCTATGTTACCTTCATACCTTCCCCAAATCTTCTTGGGACAACCCTTAAACAGAGCAGAGGGAGGAAATGAGTGGTCGTTCTGTCTGGCAAGCAGTTACCTTCACACAATGTTTAACTCCACCCATAATAGCTTTATCTTAATAGTTCGTAACAAGCTATTAGGAGAAAAACAGCCAGCGTGCAAGAAAGAAGTGCACGTTTGAAAATAAAATTTAAAAAGCTTGCCTTCTTTCTTCATCCTGTCTCTTCCCCCTTAAAGAATAGAAAACTTTGAAATGTTCCCATTGCATGCAGTCTATGCTCTATTTGTGGTTTGATATGTGAATGACAGGGATGGAAACAATATAAACAAACTCTGGATAAAGGCTCAGTCAGTGAAAGTTTTGAGTTCCGTGAAGATGCAGTGGTCCATGAACAGAAACACCCCCCCCCCTCACTGCTGATCATATGGCTGAATTTTTAAACTGTAGGCAAGGATCTAAGTTCACCTTTAAGGACATTCTGCAAGTTAAAAACTAGCAAAGGAAGTGAGAAAGCCTTTTCACCCTGAAGTCTTAGTTCCATAAACCCCTTCTTGTCAGGCCGCAGTGCATTATGAAGACTTTATTTCACTGCTCTGTTGCTGAATGTGCTTCTGCTGCGGACTGCTTTTGGGGGGTATTATGGGAATTTATGGATATCTATTATTATTTTTGCGATATTCTCATGAACCAAGTGAGGGTCACTAAGAAGTAGCTTCTAGAGCTGCATTTTAACCCACAACAATTAGCACTTCCTGCTGTAAACAGAGGATTAGGCCCAAGTCTATTTTCCAGAAGAACCTGAAGAGCAAGTTGAAGTACAAATGTATAAGTGTATGAAACTAAAGGTTCCTATTATGGATCTGCATGTGTCTGAGAAATATGGGTTGTTGGTTTTTTTGAGAGGATAGCAATCATCTTATTTAAACTTGTGGTAAAAAGTATAATTGCATTTATTGGGAATTGCGACATCTCTCCACATGAGGCCTTTAAGCCCAAACAAGAATATCAAAAAGCATTTGGCACCCTTCTTTTTAAACTCAGAATATAGATGCAGAGCTATTTTATGACCAGATTTGGGGCTTTCAGAAAGCACACTTTGCTCCAGAGCCGAAATGAGAAACTTCTGTCCCTTTTATCTAGCAAGGTTCTTGAAACATCTGACCCAATCTATGCCTTCTACACTGTTAAATGTCTTTTCAATTCACCATTCAAGTAACAATCAGGAACTTTAAGTGAGCTCCTGGCTGTTCTTTTGCTGGAGCAAGACATGCCCTCCATGGCCCATCAACTTATTGGTGGTAAGAATGTCCCTAACTCCGGGTTGGGAGAGCAGTTTCCACTGAAACCACTTTTAAAATGGAGGGGAGGAATCTCCATTTTAGCAGTGGTTTCCCCCTCCCAGTGCTGCTCCTTTAGAAGAAGAAGAAGAGTTTGGATTTGATATCCCGCCTTTCACTCCCTTTAAGGAGTCTCAAAGTGGCTAACATTCTCCTTTCCCTTCCTCCCCCACAACAAACACTCTGTGAGGTGAGTGGGGCTGAGAGACTTCAAAGAAGTGTGACTGGCCCAAGGTCACCCAGCAGCTGCATGTGGAGGAGCGGAGACGCGAACCCGGTTCCCCAGATTACGAGACTACCGCTCTTAACCACCACACCACACTGGCTCTCCAGTCAGGCAACTTTCTCCAAAAACTGTTTAGAAAGTTTAAAGGGGCTTTCAAACAGGCCAGTGCTGTGCTTTAAAACAGAGTGATCCCCTCCCTGCAAAATCTATACAGACCTCCCAGGCAGCAACTCCCCTGAAGCCCAAACAGTCCATAGCATGGACAGCTGGGTTGGTGTGCCAAATGCAGCTGAGGAGGAAGAGATGGCAAAGATGTTTATACCAACCTTACCCCTTCTGATTGGCTGTGTGTACAGTGGCACCTCGGGTTAAGTACTTAATTCGTTCCGGAGGTCTGTTCTTAACCTGAAACTGTTCTTAACCTGAAGCACCACTTTAGCTAATGGGGCCTCCTGCTGCTGCCGTGCCACCGGAGTTCTTAACTCGAGGTACTATTTCTGGGTTAGCAGAGTCTGTAACCTGAAGCGTATGTAACCCGAGGTACCACTGTACAGCTGAATGGATGGGAAGGTAGCCCCTCTAGGAGAAGGGAAATTCTGACCCTAAATCTCTGCTGCCTTGTGGCTCTACACATTCATGAGAAAGGCTTTGGGAGTGAACCCCGAGGGAAACTCCATGCCCGCCAACTTGTGGGACATCTCTGGGAGAAGAAAGGGCTACGGAGTAAACCCTACCCAAATCCATAGTGGAGTCCCTAGGATGGTTGGATGGTGTCATGAATGAGCTAGCTCCCAGGGAAGGATTACTGCCAACTGAAGAAAGCAGCCAGAAACAGAGAGGGTTAACTGCCATGCAGGATGAGCATTGGCTGATGACAACTCTCCCACCCCTAGGAATGCTGGCTGATAAGGGAATGGCAGAGAGCAAGCTGGAACGTGGGCAAAGCTCCCTGGAAACAAAAACAGGTGGAAAAGCATTAAGAGATAGCCTCTCAGAGAATGGGGTAGAGGAGGGAGCTGACCCACTCAGTCTGAGGTCTCAACGAATGGGAGGACTGCAAGATAGGAAGCAAAACAAAAGACGTATGAAGTGAAAGTTCAGTTGCTGCTGGTCACGCCGGAAGCATTCCTCAGAAGGGTCATCTTGATCGATGACGGTGGAGGCTATCTTAAAGCCATCTGGAGCTATCTGCTTGTTTTGACAAAAAAAAAAGCATCCTTTTTAATTAACAATGCTCACTTTGTTATCAAGCCAGGAACTGGACTCCTGACAGATGGCACCTTATATGCCTCCTCCAAGCTGGTGCCAAATGTATTGCTTTGCTTTCCTTCTGACAGCATCAGTGAGGCCAAGATGTGTTGTGTGTATGGGCAGTCCAAGACCTCCATACACCCTCCCTAGGCTAGCACCTTGGAGGGGTCACTTTGGTGCTGCTGATACAGCAGAAACAATGAAGGAGGGAGCAGTTACAAGTTATGGGCCCCTGTAGCCACAGCACATGCTCCAGTGGTTTGAGTTCAGTCCTGGTGGCACACTCCATTGTCTCTCAAGACTGATGGATGCCAACAACACCACATTGGGGCACCCATGTGCCCCTTCCACATAACTTCATTCTAGCTTTTTGTGGGAGGGGGTAGACCTGCTCTCCACTAATGGCAAGGTTTGACATTCTCTAAGTAAACTGCTCAGATTGTGAAGGAGGAATGATAATATAGATGGAACTGATTATTCCCTCTAGGCTCATTTGTTCGCTCCCCAAGTTTTCCCGACAACAATATGTTGAAATCGCTATTGAAAATGCAAAAACAGACAAGCAAGCTACCATTGTAATATTGAACCTTTCCATTTTAGAGATAAGATATCATGCACACAAGTCTGCTTTTTTATATAATGCAAGAATGACAGGGCAAAATCTCACTAGGATTAGTCGGAGAACATCCTTCCCACCGAGACGGAAGACGTTTAATCATTCCTTCACTGTTCTGGGCAGCTGCACACTGACCCCTGAGACATCACCTGCTCCTGGTCTGTCAGCCGCAGTACCTTGTATTGAGGAGAGAGGAGATACTTCTCATGCAAGCTTTACAAAGAAGAACTGCCACTAGCTGTGACAACATCCCTAATTAGATGTTGAAATACTATTGCGAGGATTTGTCACTAGTGATTATTCATCTCTATAATGCTTCCCTCCAACAGAGCTGTGTTCCGGCTATTTAGGAAATGGCTGATGTCATTACTAGTCCCTTAGGGGCTTATCCTAGTACTCTAAAGGACAGCTGTTCAATTCTGGGGTGAAACACAGTTGCCAACACTAGAAATAGTACAAGTGGGGCAAGCTGATCTTATTGCAAGGGGGAACAAAGGGTGACTGCAGACAGGAGATGTCCTGCATAAGCCCACTGCCAGTGCAGAAGAGACCATGAAAGGCGTCACACAGAGATCAAACTCTGAACCAGATTTGGAAACTATTCCTTTGGTAAAACATGCAAGGCTTTTGAGGGAAGCCTCAGATGTGTGACTGCATAGTGTCTAAAAGTCCATGGAGGGATGCCTTCACATCTCTAGATAGTCCCTAAATTTTGCCAAAGTAAAATTCTTGGTGAATTTGGAGATTCCTTCTCAGGAGAAATGCCCAAGGGATGCCATAGATAGCAAAATGTCCCAGAGGTTTCACATTTCCCACTACTGGACGCTAAGTAAATAATTAAAAAGTGGGGGGGGGGAGATATACTGAGAAGAAAATGGAGGAAGATTAGTCTAAAACTGACCCAGCATAAGTAGAGCAACCATTTGTGCATTTTCCAAAAGTGAATCTTATCGAAACCACACTATTCATTATTTTTGATCTGTTTTTAGTCTGTGGCACACATCCACTTATTAACACCTTACTTGCACATCAAATAAAACATGGCTTACCATGAAGTAGCAGCATCACTTTATCACTTCCTTTGTGTTTTGCCATCCCCCCCCCCTTTTATTGGCTTTGGTTTATTGTGTCATGTGAGCTGGCCCTTGGTGAACCAAGAAAACCCATTGGTTTAGCATTGTGGTTTGACTGGAGAGAAGCAAACCATGAGTATTAGCTTCCATACCATAGTAAGCTAAGACTTATGACTTGTACTTGACTCAAGGAAGAGTGGAGTGAGACAGGTGTGAGTCAGTAGTGCACTTGTATATTTTTCATTCACAGTAAGCTATTGTTGATGACTTTCCATGATAGGAAAACATCAGTATGTGTTGATTTTCCCCAGCTCATTAAAAAATAGTTAGGTTGCACACAGACAGTGCTTCATTCCATCTTCCTGATGTTTGCTCACCAGTTAATTTTTGCTTGCAATGTGATCTTTCACACAATGTAAAGCCTTCTTCAAATACAGTGGAATCTAGCTAGAGTTTAGTGCTCATTTCCATGTTACTTATTTCCAGAAAGAAAGAAGAAGAAAAATCAGGCCAACCAGGAGCTGATGACACAAGTTCTCTGGTCTGGGCTCCCTCGTTTCTCCTTTCCCTCAGGTCCATTCATGGTCTGGAAATGGCTGCCCCATCAGTTCCGCCTTCCCTCGGAGCACACAGATCTTTTTTAAAACCAAGGAAAGGTTGGGGAGGAGCTGCCACAACATCTCTCTCTGGTCATTGATGGTTCTGTCAGGAGCTTAGGGGTTCTGAAACAAAAGAAGGCTTCCAAGTGCATTGAACCAAATGCACTTAAGAAGCTTCCCATAGGATCTTAGCACTCAACACAGGTGCTGGATTGCGCAGTGATGGAGATTTTGTGGGTGGTGTCCATACATCTGCTCCCCACAATGGCCAAAGAACACAGGAACAGCACTATACTAAAATTCCTACCTTATTCATACTTATATGCACAAAGTTTGAAGAACTGCATTAATGGAAACTTAAAGTTAGATGATTTTCCTACATATTCTATCTGCCAAACTAAATTAACTTTAGCTTAACTTATATGCGTGCCCTGTAGAAATTCATTCCAATTTAAAGCAGTAGTTGTTGGCGTTTCTAAAAAGGATTTCATCTCTTCCTAATAGCCTAGACACTCTTCGATACACAGCACACATTATCATTTTTGTGCATTGAGCAAATTGATAAACATGGAATAGTAACCTGAAGATTTGTAATAGGGGGTCTAACTTACCAGAAATAAAGTAATGGTTCATTCAGGAGGCAACTCAGCTGAGAAATTACAGATAAATTATTACTGACCAGAATAGCTAATTGTCACAGAGTGAAAACATCTTCCTTGTGGGTTAGCTTACATGCAGGGATGAACAAATCAATCTATTTTCAGTCCATGTCACTTTCAAATGTGTTTACATCACATCGTCACATTAATTTGCACCCAGTCCCCCCCCCAGTGTATTCTCTCAAAATACACATATTTATACTCTTTCTTTTTTCAATTTAATTTTTCGCCTCAAAACATGCTTTTAAAAAACATAGTTTTCCCGACATTTTGCCAGCTAGGGGCTGTGTCACAACATTTGCAGGAATGCAAAATTCAGTGGACAGCGCCTTTCTGATCTGCACATTAGTTCAGGAGCTGGTGATAAGGTCAGTTCATATTGGAATCTTCAAATCCTCAGATATCCCTGTTCACACGGCCATTACTCAAACACAAGGAGATTTTCATGCATGATAGGATTGGATGCCATCTTTTTTTTGGAACAGGTTAGCTCATGGGTCTGCAAACTGAGGCCCGGGGGCTGGATCCAGCCCAATCGCCTTTTCAATCCGGCCTGTGGACAGTCCGGGAATCAGCGTGTTTTTACATGAGCAGAATGTGTCCTTTTATTTAAAATGCATCTCTGGGTTATTTGTGGGGCCTGCCTGGTGTTTTTACATGATTTGAATGTGTGCTTTTATTAAAATATAGTCCATTCCCCCCCACAAGGTCTGAGGGACAGTGGACTGGCCCCCTGCTGAAAAAGTTTGCTGACCCCTGAGTTAGCTACTTACCTTGGATATTGATTAGTAGGTGACACAAGTCTTTTGCTGATGAATTATTAGACAATACAATTATTTCATCTAACTTTGACAGTGATCAAAATAATCTATTTCTACATTTATCTAACTCAGTTGCAAACTCCATAAGGACTGTGCGGTGAAATATAACACTATTATCACTGAAATCAGTTTTTATTGGGCATTATTTTTGCAGTGCAAAAAATTCAAGAAGGAGCCCGTGAGTGGACTACGAACTCCTGTGGATTAGACAACATCCTTTGACACAATAAATTGTGAAGGTCTGTGGCATACCATGCTGTCCATATATGATTGCTATGCTTGCTTGTTTTTATGATGGCGAAGGTAATTGAAGTGTGTTGATCCCAATCCAACCAAAAAAAGGGGGGTAACAATGATACTGTGCAAATTTGTCTTACGGACCCATTCCGCTGTGTCACAGTTATCAGCCATATTTCCATTTCAGGGTTTTAACAAATATGTATGCATCCGATTTATGATCAATTGAAGACAGGCTATCAGAACAGTTTTTGAGAGAGGTCCAGTGGCAGATCTACGTATAATCTAAACAAGCTATAGTTTAAGGCCCCACTCTCTTGGGCCCCCCCCCAAAAAAATTAAAGAAAACAATCTGGATGTACAAAATATAAGATAAACAAATAAAATAAAACTTACATGCAGCAACAGTGTTTTGTGTTGTGTAGGCTCCTATGATGTAAGTAATGGGCCCTGCCTGCTAGCCTGCTCCTTAAAATATCACTGGTTTGCTCATTTCTATATATAGGGTGCCTACCTTCTTCTATTTATAATTATTAGTAGTTTGCATCACATATTTACACCTATTATTATTTCATGTTATAGCAAGTTTCGAGAGACTAGATTATGAGTCTTTGTAAATTGTGTTTCTAAAGGAACTTTATTATTGCTAAATGCCAATGTGTTTGCATTGTTAAGTTTGTTATAAATAAAAAATCATTTTAAGTCAGAGCTTAATAATTATTTCACTATTAATATACCGGTACCTCTTCTTAATTGTATTTCACTATTAATATATTTCTTCTTAATTGTATTTCAGTTCAACAATTACTTTGATAAAATACATATTTTGTTATGTGCAAATGGGTTTAGATACCTATTAGCTCCATAAATTAGCATTTACTGTAGCATGTATTCAACACAAAAAAACAGTGACAATTTGTTGTTGACAAAGGACAGCTGGACATATAAAGGGCCCCATTACCTGCAGGAGCTTAGGGCCTCATCAAACCTAAATCTGGCCCTGGAGAGGTAAAAAAACCTAAGAAGAGTTTTGCTGGATCAAAACAAAGACCTACCTAGCCCAACATGATGTCCTCATGGGGAACAAACCCAGAACACAGATTATCATGAGTACCTCCCACTCACAATTCCAGCAACTGGTATCCAGAGGCATATTGGTTGTGATACTGGAATCATCAGGACCTGTGTAGTCACTGATAATCTCCCCCTCAATGGATTTTTCTAATCCCCCTTTAAAGCTGTCTAGGTTGGTGGCCTGTGTCCTCATTGATCACACATTTGAGGATATTTAGCAAAACTGTGGGCCGCTTTGCTTTTGCTGCCACATTTCCCACATTTATGCAGAAAACAGAACTTTTGCACACACAAAAAGACGGAAACTTTGCACTAGCCAACAGAAGGTCATCAGCATAGCGTTCATCTCTCTATTGAATCCAGAAATTCTGTCACCAAAGTCACGCTCGAGCAGTATTGTGTGGGATTATGCAGTTTCTGACAAAGGTGGGTTTTGTGTTTGGTAGGCTCGCCTGCAGGTTTATCTTATCACTGAGGAAAAAAATATCTACCCTATCACTGTCCTTGCCTCACTTCTTTATAGCTGTCCATGCTTTATCAATGCCATCTATAATGAGCTGGGATGTTTCCATTTTAACCATTTGCATTTTAAACTGGGAGTAGAGAACTTCTTTTTGAAAGACGCAAATTTTATCAAAATCCTTACTGGGGAACATCTGCACTGGCACGTGGAGGCCTTCTGTAAACCTGCAGTTGTAATATATGTGTTACAAGGAAATACAAATATCCAGGAGAGGAAACATTGTTAAGGTTAGCATTGTGAACTCTGATGCTTATGCTAATGTACAGTAGATGCATTTGCATGCAAACATGTGTGCCAGTCTGAGACTGGATTTATATCTCATATAAGTAAGGACCTTAGCTGATGGCTGCTGTACAAATATTAATTTGGGAGGGAGAGACTGACCATCCAACATAAAAATATATGGTTATGATGTTATATCAAGGGTGGAGAACACATGGCCATCTAAATGTAGTTGGACTTGAACTCTCATCAACACCAGCCAGCATGGTGGAATAATGGGAATTTTAGTCCAGCAAAACCCAAAGGGGGGTGGGGGTTCCACAGGTTCCTCACACCAATATATATGGCACTTTTAGTGCACATGATACTTTACAAAATGACTTAGGGAAACGACATAGCCAAAGGTACTTATTATCTACAGTTAAAGCGGGGAAACAGGAAGATGCCATGGGTTACAAGGGATGAAAAACTGAATATCTGCCAATGTAGTGATGTGGCTGGGGATGAGACCAATCTGTTAACAAGTACATAAAATGCTATGTTTGAATGCATTGTATTTGGATTGCTGTAAAGAGAAGTTAACCTTAAGCAAGAGGTTTCACTCTGGGTGAAAGCGGAAAGCTGGTGTGTTTCCATTTTAGTGAGTCCCTGATGACACATCACAGGAAACCCAAGCTGCAGCCCTCACAGCAGGAGATGAAACCTGAGAAGTCAGAGGTGCCTAGTAGCAGGAGTTGTAGCAGAGGATAACTGCAATGATGTACGAGCTTAGGGTCTCTCTCTGGGATCAGAGAGAGGAAATCAACCATCCAACATAAGAATATATGGTTATGATTATATATCAAGGATGGAGAACATATGACCATATCCAAATGTAGTTCAACTCCAACTCTCAATGCAACTCCCTGCAATGATGAACGAGCTTAGGATCTCTCTCTGGGACCAGAGAGAGGAAAGTTTTCAAAACTGCATAAGGCAGTCAAAGGACTGAACCACACTACTTGTTTGCAATATGTTACTCTGTTATTTTGTTCATGTTATGTAACTAGTATTTAAGACTGTTCTGCAGTAAAACTTTGAAACTCATTCTTGGCGGGGAAAGCTCATATAGATCTACACAAGGTACAGATTATTGATTCCACTGAACAGCTCTAACAAAATTTGTTTGTTATAGCAGTGGCACCACTTCCCTGTGGTGGAGGCCTGCTACAAATGAAATAAATATGTTGATCATTTAGTCTTAGAACTGCTTTACACGTGTAGCAGAATGAGGTAGTGAACTAAACTAGCCAGACTGAAAACAGGGTTCACATATTATTATTATTTTAAAAGAAAATGTTCCACCATGTAACAATATTCTGACAATTAAAAAGAAGCATATCAGGGGAAAAGTTGTAGTACATCATTTTCCCTTCTGTGGTTGCTTCAACTTGCAGGCAGATCGGATACTTGTTTTTACAGCAGGGATCATTTTAAAATGTGGCAAGACCCCACCTAGTCTGAACGATCACAGTCCATTCTCCCACCTCATTCTACTGCAAGTGTATACTAGTCTCAAATCAGAAAGGCAAGTCATAAATCAATAGGCCCAATAAGGCTGTGGTGCCATGGAAGGCTTTGTGTTCAAATAAGCTCTCCAAAGGCTTAGGGAAAAACAAACAAAAAACAGAATCAGGACCAAATGCCAAAACTTCACAGACAACTGAGGCAACATAATCTTTCATAAACCTGCTGTATTGTTCCCAAAACAGCCAAACTCCCATAATCAGAATCCATTCATTTGTGAAGAATGGTTCTGAGGCTTTCCATCTGTACTAATGTTTGTTATTGGGCTATTTTGCAGAAATAAAAAAAGACTAAAAAACTAATAATAATCAAGCTCTTTCTTTTCAGTAATGCTTGAAAACAAACGAACCAAGGCAACATGGTGCATACATGTGCTCACGACAATCTATCAATTTTGAAATGTCACATCACTTAGAAAGGAACCAGAGAACAGGGCAACTAATGACAGCTACCACAAAAGTATAATCCTCTAATGGACAATTGGCAAATTTTTCTCGGTGCCTGTACTTTGGTAGCATGCTATTTATTTCCCAAGCAGGTTAGGAGGTGAGAAACATGGTGATTAGAATTCAATATAAAAATACTCTTAAATAAAGTTGGAAGGAGTGCTTGACTCAGGGCTACAGTGAATACTTTCATAGCTTCCAAATAGCTTGGATCAAGGTATTGTGCGTTTCGTTAACTTCTTTTTCCCCTTTGTATAATACAGTCCCTTGGAACCAAACACCCATCACACTTTTGTTTGTGAGATAACAACAGGGGTGTTCACGTGATACGTTCAGTGAGTGTACACAGATACAACAACTGTGCACTCTTTCACACAAACCTTTATAGATGTGTAGCTTGTACCTGTGTTCAGGGTAATATGGGCCCAGTTCATGGTGCTCACATTCAAAGCTCTCAACTGACTTAGGCCCTAAGTATCTCAAAGACTCCCTCTTTCCTGACAGACCCCTCAGGTATTAACATAAGCAGAGGAGGCTCTCTTGGTAGTTTCACCTCCCTCAGAAGATATGTGGTAGTAGCAACCCCGTGGAGGGCATCATCTGAGGCAGCCCCATAACCTGTGGAATGCTCTCCCTACAAAGCTGTACAGTCATACCTCATGTTGCGTCCACTTCAGGTTACGTCTTTTCAAGTTGCGTCCCACAGCAACCCGGAAGTACCAGAACAGGTTACTTCCAGGTTCGCTGCTCATGCATGCGCAGAAGCGTTAAATCGTGCCCTGTGCGTGTGCAGACGTGGCACTTCTGGATGTGAATGCTTTGAGTTGCAGACATGCCTCCAGGATGGATTACGTCTGCAACTCGAGGTTCTACTGTATCTGACTTCTTCACTGTACAACCTTTGGTCAATGCTGAAGACACATCTCTTTACCTTTGCTTTTGACAACTGAGATATGTGATTTCAGGGGCCCACCTTATTCTTGTGAATGTAATATGTTCTGTTTTTAATTCTGAATTTTAAACAGTTGTAGTTCACCTGAGGACCTTCTGGAGAAGGGCAGGCAATGCATTTAATGACAAGAAGAACAACAATAATATTAATGTGTGAACAAGACAAATGCAGCCCTGTGCATACTTCCTTGAGAGGAAGCACATGGAACACAATGGGAATAATTTTTCACAAGCAGGACTTGAACCCTTTTCTCTCTTGCAACAGCCCTGAATAAAATCACTGACTTGAAAGTGTTATGTTCAGTGAGAAGAAATTTCCAGATCCGGAACCTTTGGTACAATCCACTCAATAGCCATGGTAGTAGTAGAAGTAAGGTGTGGGGTTTTTTTTTGGGGGGGGCACTATTTTTTACCAACACCACAGAGCCTAGGACTTGCCGATCAGAAGCTGATGCTGATTGAATCCCCGCGATGGGGTGAGCTCCCGTTGCTCTGTCCCAGCTTCTGCCAACCTAGCAGTTCGAAAGCATGCCTAAAGTGCAAGCAGATGAATAGGTACCACTCCGGCGGGAAGGTAAATGGCGTTTCTGTGCGCTGCTCTGGTTTGCCAGAAGTGGCTTAGTCATGCTGGCCACATGACCTGGAAGCTGTATGCCGGCTCCCTCGGCCAATAAAGCGAGATGAGCGCCACAACCCCAGAGTTGGCCACGACTGGACCTAATGGTCAGGGGTCCCTTTACCTTTACCTATTTCAGTAAAAATATTCATGGAGGCTAAGACTGCAACTGCCATATAGGGTCCACTCAAATGAAGTACCCGGGAGCAGACTCCAGGGAAAGAAACACTTGACAGTCACATCTTTCTCAAAAGGGGGGCAATATGCATTGGGGGGGGAGATAAGGTGGAAATCTTCAGCACATTTTCATAATAAGAATAATTCTTATTAAGCTCATTGGAACTTGCTGTTGAATAAATATGCATAGAGCTGAGTTGTTTATATGTTTCTTAGGGTAAATGGGTTTTGAAGACTCAGTGCTATATATTAAAAAGTCTTCCCAAAGTTATGTCCCATATATGAAAGTGCAAAAAGTCGGAACCACGTCTACCTATCTGAGGAGGAAATTGTTGCCCAATTACTATTCCATTTCTACTGTCTTAACAGTCAGTGAGATGTTAGAATGCCTGTGACATAGCAGGCAGAATCTCACCTGCTAAAGAAATAACCTGTTGAAGATTGCCAGAGGCGTTGTTGATGAATGACGGAAACTCAGATTGACAACCACTATAGCAAATATTAATCTGCAATGTAAATGACACACCTGCACCTTAGATAAGAGAAACAAAAGAGGTATAATTGATGTAGCTCATTAATTATATTAAATATAGGACATTTTAGTAGAGCTATGAACAATGGCTGATGCCGAATTTGGAGTGTAGAGGGAAGTAGCTATGTCACTAGCACAGATTCCTGAAAAGCATAAAACATTCCGGGGTTTTTCTGAGGGGGATGTTTTTCTAACCACATCCACAGACATGCTATACACTGTGGTCACTGTAGAAGGTGGAGTGGCAGGCAGATTGTGACATCAGCTGGAAGCTAGAACAGTGATTGGACCCAGATCAGGCCTGACACCATCATCTGAGAGAGCCAGTGTGGTGTAGTGGTTAAGAGTGGTGGACTCATAATCTGGGAGACCGAGTTTGCATCTCTGCTCCTCCACATGCAGCTGCTGGGTGACCTTGGGCTAGTCACACTTCTTTGAAGTCTCTCAGCCCCACTCACCTCACAGAGTGTTTGTTGTGGGGGAGGAAGGGAAAGGAGAATGTTAGCCGCTTTGAGACTCCTTAAAGGGAGTGAAAGGCGGGATATCAAATCCAAACTCCTCTTCTTCTTCTTCTTCATCTGATGGCAGCAGGACTGACTCACATTACAATAGACTCCAGGCCAACTCAGCCTTGTTCCCAGAAAGCCCTGGTTTGGAGTTGGCAGGAGGAGATCTGTCCTGGCATAACTCAGCAGGTGCTGGCTAGTGAAAGATTGGCAGTTTCGAGCTCCTTCACCAAATCCACCCCCCCCCCCCGCCCATAGCCTGGTGAAAAGCAGATATGGATTGCTCTGTAAAATATGTATTGCACCTGAATACCACACTTAAGGCGGCTTTCCTGGATCAGTTTCCATTGCAAACAGTTGGTTGGTTGGTTTTAAATCCCAATACTTTCACAGTAGCTGGGACAGGGAACCATGCCAGTAGCAAAAACCAAGAGATTTCTTGGGATGTTCTCCCAACTCTTTTTGATTTTCACAAACCAAACACAGACACTTAAAACCGCACCATTGGATCATGTAAAAATCAATTGGTTTTCTTTAAGGTGGGTTTTCTTTTTTCTTTTGGTCCAAGGTGCTTTTTGTGTATAGAAAGTTGGAACTTGAATGATGACACTGTCTTCTGCACTGATGTTTCATCTCCTCCTATCCCAGCATATTAACAACTAATTAAATTGTGAAAATATGAAGGTAAATGGTACCTTTCTGGTGTCGGATATCATGAAGAAAGACATTGAAATCGAATCTGAAAAGCCCATGGTATTGCAGGCTCACCTCCATGTCATGATAAATCTATCTCTATGCAAGATCAGCCATCCAGTCCTTTATTGGAACACACACAAGCTCTGTTTCTGGAAGATACAGATAAAATTTCAAGGGCAGACACCACACTAAAAAACAACAGCTTTGCATTGCTATATCCCACTTCATGGCAAATGCTGGAATTTTACCTCTTTACCAGATGCACAACAAGAGCCATAGCAAAAAACGGATATACTTCTGATGGTGTATGACACAGCAGACTAACAGGTCTGATGTTATTTTACAGTGGTAAATACAGTATTATTATAATAACATACATATTTATAAAATAACACTATAAGCACCTAATGCTTGTTAGGTCATTTCTTGGTCAGATCACTGGAAGGCGCATGCAGGTTTAATTCTTACTGGGGAAAATGCTGCCCATGCATATTTGCTTGCATAAAAGGCCTCAAGGTTTTCTTGTATCGTAAAGTTTAGGTCCGATTTGCTTCATTTATTATTATTCATTAAACGTGCACATCGCTTCTCATCAAGAAAGTCCCAAATTGATTTGCAGCCAAAGTGAAAAGCACAATAAAAGATTGCCCAAACTGCGGGAGGCAGCGGAAGACAGGAGTGCCTGGCGTGCTCTAGTCCATGGGGTCACAAAGAGTCGGAGACAACTAAACCACTAAACAACAACAATGCAACAAAGTTTGTTCCATTATCTGTATACTATCAAACGTTATAGCCAAATAACCAGAAAAGGGAAGCACAACTTGCTTAGGTTGATATGCAGTAGTTTTCCTTCATTTGAATGTAGCCAATGAGCATGAGTGTTTAGAGAGCCAATCAGGTGTTATGAGCCATCAAACCTCAGAAATACTTTTCCCAAAAGTTTTCCATCTTGTCATCTTGTATAAGCCCACTACTCAGTATAGGGCCTGCAATTTGTGATGCCACCACAGCAACCATGGACAATAGCCACCCAGCCCCCCCCCCAAATATATCCAGTGAAAAATCCCACCATTCCCATTGCACTCTGTGCTACTGTTGAACAATTTTTCTCCTAATACTTAGCTGAAATCTGCTCCCCCGGCAACTTTCCAAACAATGGTTCTAGTCTTGCCCTCTGGAGTAACAGAGAATAAGTCTGTTTCATCATCTTCATGACAGCCCTTCATGAAAACTGCTCTTATGTCACACTTCACTCTTCTCTTCTCCAACTAAGCGAACAACATTCCTCCAACCATTCATCACATAACTTGGCTTCTACATATTTCACGGTTATGGAGACTTCCTCCTGTACTTCCTCAAGTTGTTTTTCGTTCACAACTGAATGTAGTTTGGTGTTTAGGCCAAAAGGTGATACAGGAATATACCATAACACAATGCAATACCACATCATATAACCAGCCCTTCCCATATGCCAAGTCTGTTCCTCATATTGGAGTTTACTTGGCCAATTATATGCATGGGACTCCTGCAGTAATGTTGTTTGTCTTACTTGGGAACTGAATTTTGCTAGCATAAATTGAATTGTGAAATTGGGCTTGTTTTGGGAGGCCTGGGTTAAAAATTCCCACATCTGCCTTGGATTCATTTTGTGGCCTTGAGAAAGTTATTTGAACAACTCAGTACTGCATCCCATGAGTGATACCCTACAGAGTCATCAATCTATAAGAAATGATCAACAGATTGTGCCTGAAGGTTTGCAAGCAGTGCAGGAGTCCCCTCACCACCCCAGAAAAATATTTGACTTCACAGTCTGGTGATTGGTTACTCCTCATGATGAAGTCAGTAGAATTCGGTACGTTCTCCTTTTATATTGACTCCTTTAAAAGAACAACTTGAGAACATCTGCAGAAATGAAAAGTTGGAGAAACATTTTTTGAGTTGTTTTATTTTAGTTGCAGTGTTCTTTGTAGCAGGAACAAGGAGGTGCAGCTGACACGCGGCTTGTAGGAAAAGCTTTACGACTGAGCTGAAACCAGAAGGAGTTTTGAGCACCAGCAATTTTGGCAAGCCTTAACCACCAGTGCAAAGGGAATATACTTCCAAAATGTTGAAATGGGTAGGTGCCCTAAGCTGACAATAAAATGCAGTCTGTTTTTAATGAGTTGTTTTTGTGTGTGTTTTAGAATGTTGTTTTTAACTTTTTTCCAGAAGTTTTAATTATACTGTTCTATATGCATTCAAGATCTAAATTTAAGAAATAATATAAACAATATAACCTGGGTACAATTAAATTAAGTTCTATTTAATTGTGCTCAGGTTATATTATTTCAACTTTGGTATGTACAATGAAAGTGAAATAGGAGCAGGCAGCAAGTGGGGGGGCCCCTACATTTTAATTTGTCATTAGTCCTAGAAAACACACACAAACATTCTTCTTTGCGTGTTAAGATCCCAAGACCTCCCCCATAATAAAGACACAATTGACACAGGATTTAGTTTAAGGTTGCGTGGACAGGCGGAGTCCCCAGATCCTGCGCGGTCCCCCCCCCCCCGTCATGTGGAATAACGACTCAAGACAACGTGCTATGGGATTAAATTGGCCACAACTTTATTAAATTTCAAATGTGGGTAGACCTTGGCTCAGGCATTGGGCGTTCTCCCTCCCCAGTCCCCAGCCGGGGACCTAGGGAGCATCAGGGTTATCCAGTGTGTGTGGGGGGGATGGGCCGGCTCTGGAGAACATATGTTCAAGCAGAGATAGCCGCCCCTGTAACGCCGCCGCCGCAGGGGAGAGCAATGACGACCTTCCGGCGTACGGTCAAAGCCTCCCTTCAGAAACCCCTTTAACGGGGAACCCTGGTATCGCCGCCGCAAAGAGGAAGATGGACAAAAGGATTCCGCCCAAGGCCTGATACTGCCAAAGTTGTGACGTTTTGCTACGGGAAAGGCGAAACCTGCCAATGCAGGGAAATTCCTTTCCGGCCCTTTAACAGCGACCTTAACGTAGCAGCGCCCGCATACCTGTGAAGAAAAATTAACCTGCAAAACCTGTGAGGAAAATTAACCTGCAACATAAGACATTGACTGAGGGTGGGTAGGGTGGGAGAAGCTCTGGAGCCAAGTGAGAATTCCCAGGTAAGATCCTCCTTTGTGTGGGCAGGTAATCCCACCCCTACCTGGCCTGGCCTTCTTGGCAACTCTTCTCCCAGGTGGGATTGGACAACTGACTGAGGTAGGCGGAGACCTCCAGGTATCCCACCTGAGGGAAGGCAAAGCCAAGCCTATGCTGTTGGAGCCGCTCCAGGTCTAGGGGCTGCATGCGTCCACGCAAAGGGCACCCCCCGTTTTAAGCGGGGAGCGGTCATTACTGGCATAATTTTGGCCACAACTTTATTGATTACAGATCAACTGCAGTATTCCGTATGTGTCCAGGAAATTCAGGGCGTATGGCAACCCTAGCATAGAATTGTAGGGTTGGAATTGAACCCGGTGATCATCTAGTCCAGCCCCATACAATGTAGGAATAAGTAACTGTCCCATATGGGGATTGAACCTGCAACTTTGGCATTATCAGCACCATGCTCTAACCAACTGAGCTATCAATGCAATCCAGGCAAACTTAACCCCCTTGGCTTGAACATTTTGCAAAAACAAGGATTAAAAACCAACTAGAGCTCTTGCTACAAGGATGGCTGAATATTAGAGCACATGATCACAACTGCCATGTGGCAGTGAAGACCGCAAAGAAGGCATACATTGTGGCCTCCATTGAAACCTGACATACAACCCACCGGGATTCTTCAAGGTGGTATTGAAGATTGTTTCCCTTAAAGATGGTGATATTGGAATGAATGTTCAGCATTGATGGTGCCTATGTTTCAAGGCTGGACTCTATTACGACAGGTTTATCAAGTTGTAAAAGGACCGGACCATAGTCTAAGCCCTGCCATATGAGACTAAAATGAAGTGTGCATGTTTATGATGTAAGTCCCATTGAAATACAAACACCTGCTTGAGCCCTGCACATGCTTTCAAGATCAGGAGAAAATACACAAATTGCAATGAGATATAGTCTAGAAAATATAGCCTCGTGAAGACTCCACCCCACTGGAAGCTTCAACAGTAGGTAATATAATCCTCAAGAGATAGAAGTTGGCAGGCTGAAATCCTATGCACAGTTGGTGGAGAGAGTACCAGTAAGTTTGACTGAATATAGTGGGACTTACTTGGTCCTGCGAAGGATTGCACTAAATATCCATCAACCGTTTCCCCTTTTAATTGATCAACTTCCCAGATAAAGAGTGAGTACAATGGAGCAATTAACAAAAGGCCTCCATTCATTTGTTTTTGGCAATGTCACAATAAAACCTCTGGGGTGTCTAAAATATTAAAAACTCTGGAACAGGGCACATCACTGTTGCATTATTTTCTGTGAAAGAATGAATTGGTTTTATTCCCCCCCCCCCTTGTTATCTCAGCTGGAATATATGCACTTGACATATGGACATTTTGGATGCAAAAATAAAGAAGCAGTAAAGCTTCAATCACATGGTAATTTTGGAAGTAGCCCAGGAGCTAAAGTGCCTTCCTAATAAGGCAAAATCGCTTTGGTTGCCCAAGCATAAATTTGCCTTGTCTATCCAAGTTTCAATAAACATTTGGCATAATTTTCTGACATGGAAAGAAAGGCTGGTTAATGGAGTTCTTGCCTTCCCCTCCTGCTCCCCCAGGGGGAAGCCAGCTGAAGTGGCCAACTACGAACAATGAATAGGTTGGTAGGGAAGAAGTAGTAAAGGCATATCGCCTTTATTATATTTGAAAGCCAAAATTATTAATTGAGGAAACACACAAAGCGTCTGCAGCTGCATGTAGCTCAAAAAGGTTTTTCGCACAGTGGGACTTTTTTAGTTTAAGGAAGATTTGCAGGATAGGTATGGAAAACAAAACAAAAACACAGCTTCCCCTGTGACTTAGGGTACAGCTGATGCAATACAGGTTGGAAGAAGAAGAAAATCCAGGAGAGGAAAAGCTGAGAAGCAATGAGGGGAAATGAGCAGCAGAATTGTGGTGAGTAAAACATCGGGGGGGGGGGGACTGCTAAGAGTAAAGTTGTAAGGGGGGGAAATTAGAGTGGAAAGCAAAAGTTTAAAGGGAAAAGACAATAAAGTATTTGTTTCTTTCACAAATATATTTTGTTCTATGGAAGGTAATTTGAACAGCAGGAAGAATTGAGACAATAGATGGTTACAGTGGGAAACAGCGGTCATGGACCACAGCTGATTTATGCATCTTTCAGGCCAATCACACAACGATATACGATTTATACGATATCTTTATTGTCATTGTCCCATGCAGAACAATGAAATTGAAAAACTACATAAAACTACATAAAAACTACATAAAACTACCACAAAACTACATAAAACTACCACAAAACTACATAAAACTACCACAAAACTACATAAAACATTCAAAACCCTCTAAAAACTCTAAAACCCCATTTTAAAATACACTATACTATAGATACCCCTTTATGCTGTGTTTAGAACCAGAATTGCATTTGTGTAGAAACTGTTTCTCAGGCGGCTAGTCCTGGCCTTTATAACCCTATACCTTCTTCCAGAAGGCAGAAGCTGAAAGGGATCATTTCCAGGGTGCGTACTATCCTGTGCTATCTCTGCCGCTTTCTTATGGCACCTGGCAGCATAGATTTGATCTAAGGTGGGAAGAGTGCACCCAATTATTCTCTCTGCAGTCTTTACAACCCTGGACAGCATTGGTTTTTTCCCTGGCTAGTACTAGTTTGGGGCTCCGTCCCACCCGCATTGCTGGCAGTTGCTTTCTTCGTCATCATCGGTAGAAGTCAAAAGTTCATGGCTGGCTAATGGGAAAGGACTAGTTCAGTGGTATAGCATATGCTTTGTGTGCAGAACTTCCCAGGTACTCTCACAAACAATTCCAGGTAGGCCTAAAGGAGACCCAGCTATTGACAGTTGTTGTAGGTGTTACTAGGGTCTCACAAGGTAGAGAACATTAAAATAAAATAAAATTGTCCAGTAGCACCTTAGAGACCAACTAAGTTTGTTCTGGGTATAAGTTTTCGTGTGCATGCACACTTCTTCAGTTACACGAATACATGCCCACGGAAGCTTATACCAGAACAAACTTAGTTGGGTTCTAAGGTGCTACTGGACAAATTTTTTATTTTTTTTATTTAGACTGCATCAGACTAACACGGCTACCTACCTGAAGGTAGAGAACAGCTTCCTGTGGTCATCTCTGAAACCACACTATGTGGTTGCTGTAACATCAGAGTTCAATGTTGGTGTGACTTGGCCAAATCATATCCTCCAAGTGTCCAATTTTCCAGGGACGGTCCCAGAATTATGAAAGCCATCCAGCTTCTGATTTGATCCTGGAATGGCTCTATTTCACATGCCAGAACTGTCAGTGCCAAGCTCGGGGAGGAGGACGATCCAGTGCTTGTCCTGAGCAACAGCAGTGGCAACTTTGAAGGAGCAGCCTGTTGCCTCTTCATGGCCACCACTGCTGGTCTCCTCTCTCGGGCAGCTTGTGGTGGCTGCTGGAGAGCGGGTGAGGAAGAGGAGAGGCTGCCGCCCCTGAGGCACAACACTGCATGACATGTCAGCTCTGAGGGGCAGGCATAGGGCAGGGCCACCCACTCTGGGAAGAAAGATGAAACAGAGCAGAGAGCAAGGTCTTACTTTTTTATCTACAGTGGATGCTCAGGTTGCGAACATGATCCAAGCGGGAAGCACATTCGCAACCTGCAGCACCGCGTGTGCACACACGCAGGGCGCGATTCTGCGCTTCTGTGCATGCGCACGCACTGAAACCCAGAAGTAACCAGTTCTGGTATTTCTGGGTTCGCAACCTGAAATTGTGCAACCCAAAGCGTCTGTAACCCGAGGTATGACTGTATCTAAAAAATGCTTTGTGTGTCTGTGTCTAATCTTGCCCCTTTCTAAATTTATTTGTTGGTGTGTGTGTTTCTTTTTGTCAAACGACCAAAGAATAAAATAAAATAAAATCAGGATTAAGGGGTTTTCTCAGGACGGTGGAACAGCAGCCTGAAGGGGGAGAAGAGAGAGTGACTCCACCTGCCGCTGATCATCCTTCATGGACACAGAGGAGAAGGTGCTGATGAGAACCCGCTGGCTTCAGCCTTCTTAAGCAGAGCTTCCAGCAGGAGTCAATGGTAACAATGCTTTTAGTTCCTGGTCTTACCTTACTGCTTCCTGCTCCTCTTGACCCTTGACCACCATGATCATCAGATTCCCTGACTCCTGAACCATCTGAAGACATGGATTGTGGTTTGCCTGCTTCTGGGACTGGACCTGGCTTTGGATGCTGACTCTGCCTCCAGGCAAGTACATCTCAGAGACTCTTCTGGTTGGCTGGCTTCCCACTCCACTGAGCTCTGCACATGGTTGCTCAGCAATGAGATTATGACAGAGAGTGTGTGTGCTGTGTCCCATTGGTGTGATAGAAAATGCTCTGCTGTGGGTGGGGAATGGGGGTCAAGGAGTGTCCGTTTATGCAGACAAGGATTAAATGTAAGGTATTAGTTGTGTTTAGAATAAATTTATGAAAGATTTAGAAAACTTATTGACTAGAATATTTGTGTGAGATTGTATTTGTTATTCCATATTTTCCCCATACAATCTTGCTTAAAATGTATATAGGAAGTGAACTGTAAGCGATGGAAGTTAATCAATGAAATTTTATTATTATTTTCATATTGAGATATTTATAGAATAAACTTGAAAGAAATTCTTCCAACTTGTCTTCTTCTTTTCTCTTTATTTTTTCTTCATTCTTTTTCTCTTCTTTTTTCTCTTTTGTTCCTTTTTTCATATATATGTGCTTATTTGAAATATATATGTATGTATGCATTTGCAATATTTTGCTTATATTTTATAACAATTGTGTTAAATAAATTAAAAAAGGAGTGTCAGTTGGCAGGTGGGAATGAGAAATGTTGCTGTTTTCATCTGAGGAATGTTGAGGGGGATTAATCACATAGTACAGCCCCCCATCATTTTATTCCAACATTGACTTTTTCTTGTAGTGTGGATTGAATGTGTATATATTTAGCTGAACTTCCTAACTTTCCTGGACTAGGGATTAGCGAGATCAGAACAAATTTAGGGGAATGTGGGAGGACAGGCAGGGGAAGTTCCATTGAGCAACCAAAAAAATCCTTGCAGTTGTAGAAATACTTTGGTGGATGCTGCCCATACAGAACAAAATGGTTTTCTGGATCAGTTCCACACTGCTAATCCGCTCATGATGCTGAGAGCAGATAACTGAAAATTCAGTCCTTAGCTGCATCTGAAGGAATCTAGGTGGCTATATGCAAAACGAATTTGCATATGCTTTAACATTTCTTCATGGCTGTAGTGCATTTGGATCTCTGCTATAATTCATAGGCTTTTCAGCTTCTGATGTTTCTTACACTCTGACCTTGGTGGCTCCTGTCAGATTTGGTTCCTTGTCTAGCTCTTGTCTTCCTGGTTTGCCTTTACTTGCAATGGCATGTTGCGATGTGTGGTAGCTTTGCATGTTTGCTGTGAGCTGAAGGGGCCTGGCGTTGAGCTGTTGCAAAGGGAGCAGGATGTCAACCCCCTGCCATGGCTGTCAACATTGCTTGGCTTCAGCACCATCATACACCATTTTTATCTCATCATCTACACGTTGATTTCCCTTTGACCCTCACTGCCCATCTCGCATGGTAAAAAAAGATCAGTTGTTGAACTGGACATTGAACATGCTTTTATTTTGTATCCAAGCGCGGATTCTGACATCTTCAGTTCACATCACCTAAGCGCCCACTTCTTGCCCATAGAATGAAAATAGGCAAGTCTGAGGAGACACAGGCTTTTAAAGAGAGCAACGTTCAGTGGTACCCAGTACGTTGGCTCCGAGTACATTTCCAAGCACAATTCAAAGTATTGGTGTTGACCTTTAAAGCCCTAAACGGCCTCGGCCCAGTATACCTGAAGGAGCGTCACCACCCCCATCATTCTGCCCGGACGCTGAGGTCCAGCGCCGAGGGCCTTCTGGCGGTTCCCTCATTGCGAGAAGTGAGGTTACAGGGAACCAGGCAGAGGGCCTTCTCGGTAGTGGCCCCTGCCCTGTGGAACGCCCTCTCATCAGATGTCAAAGCGATAAACAACTACCTGACATTCAGAAGACATCTTAAGGCAGCCCTGTTCAGGGAAGTTTTTGATGTGTGACATTTTAGTGTATTTTTGGTCTTAAGATTCCTTAAAAAAAAGACAACAGTTCATCCAGCTCAAAAGCATATTCTTTCAAACTGGAAATAGGAATGAAAGTAAGATTCAAAATATAACCTGAAGACCTCTATAAAATAAATACATAAATATTATAATAACCAAGCTGCAAACAAACATAAGTAGGTGGAATAACCATTTATAGAAACACATCTCCCATTCGAGGTATTCTCATAAATTGGCCAGTTCTAAAGATGTTGGATGCTTTCTAACTTAGTCATTGAATAGACCTAAAGTATTTTGATTTCAATAGGCCTGAGTAGTTCTGAGTCTGGTTTAGTTGGCTATTATCCCATTATCTGTTCCAAGACATTTGCAACTTAGATGTTTTTTTTTTTCAGATTCCTGTAGAAGTGGAGAGAACAAAGTAGCCAACATCTTAAGTTTGCTCCTGAACACATGAATTTGAATACACACATGCACTTTTGCATATATCATAACAACTGTAGCATTGTTATCAGTGCTAGCAAAGATTATTTATTTTTTTAAAAATGGTGTTTATGGCTTTGGCATATATAAATAGCTAATATGTAGTCCCTAGGGGTGTACAAACATGACTCAAAGCATTCCAATATTCACTTGCACTTTCATCTGGTATTTTCCATTCTGCTGAAATTGGTTTATTTTGTTTATTCTTTGCTGATGCAGAAATGTACATATTTTAATGTATTTTTATATAGCCCACAACAGACACACATAGCTCGGCCATCAAGAGATATTTGCAAATCAGTTAAGTTCTCTCTTAGCTAATGGTCCATCATAAAGCCATTTATGGCTGCAAACCTGACTATTTCTACTCAGAAGTAATCCCCATTGAATTCAGTGGGTCTTTCAGCTAGGTAAGTGGAGTTAGGATTGCAGCTACATTTGCTACCTAGATTTTACAGTTCAGTATACACTTGTCATTTCTCATTTCCCACACTCAGGTATCAAGGAGAGATAGTTTAGTAAAAAGTCAAGAAAACTTCAGGGGGAGAAAAGGAAAATTAATCATTATAAAATGAGAATTTAAGGTGGTCCAAAATGGGCAGTCCCCAAGCTGGTGGGAAGAGATACACTCCACAGGTAACAAAAGAGATCCTTTGTTTCCGCATGGAAAGAACAATAATGTGTGATGCATTCCACAAGTTTTAAAAATTCACAAAAGGAAGCAGCATGAAGGTGAAATCTTAACCCTACAGGTCAGAGAGTAAGCCTCACTGAATTCAGTGGCATTTACTTCTGAATACAAATGGTTAGGATTGCAGCTTTAGTGTATGTTAAGTGCCTTTGGCAACAAAGAACACTTCCAAACAGAGAAAAGGTATCTGTATACAGATGGCGACCATTTTAGGCATGTCCAGTTGATGTGCCATCTTTGACATACAGGTCCTTTTGGACCTGGAAGAGGCCAGAACAGGGATGGAACAGGGGGTGGAATGAGGTGAAATGGGGAGAGGCACACTTATACGTGCTCCGCTAAAGCAGATGGGTGCTGAGAACGGAATCCCCACATAAATGAACATGTAAAGCAATTTATGTTTCTATTGACATATAATGTGTGCATGTTAAAAAACATTTGTTGTAGAGAATTAAGAATAGCTTTCAATACAAGAGTCTGTGCTGCAGTGAAGGTTGAATAGGCATACAGTAGACAATCTGCTTCATGGTTTGTTTTCAGTTGAATGCTCTGACATCCCTACTATAACAGCCATCAGTTTATGTAGAACCGGTCAGCTAGCCAGAAATATGGGGTTGGTTAAACAATCACTTGCACCAGGAGTTCTCAAACTTTCTTCTCTTGAGCCACACTTTCAGAATAAAAATAGTGCTTGTGCCACACCATTTTTTAATTAACAAGAAATACATTGGAAGACAATACATTGGAAGACAAAGCGAAACAACTCCTAGCAGTGCTTGATTTATAACTTAGAACACAACTGCTTTATAATGTGATCATGGGATATCCAGAAAGTATAAAACAATGCAGCTATACATGAAGATGAATCATTCCTGAAATATAATATTGATTGTCCTTGAATCTTCCCGCCATAGTTCTATTCTCTCTTGCCACACCTGTATGGCACGCCAAACACTTTGAGAGCGCTGACTTACAAAGTTGAGTAACAGCTTATGTGGATTTAACTTGCAGGACCACAGCTTTACACACTTGGCTGGAAAAAGGGGAGTGAGGGAGTTGGAAGGGCAGGGGAGGGGGGAAGGTAGGAAATCCCACCCGTCACTGCAGTCATCCTGGGAAAGTGTATGGAGGTGCTTAGAGAGTCTGTAGCAGCCTTGGGAGACTGCAGTAAGTGCCACCCTGTGCTTTTTGCAGGTTTAAAAGGCTCGTTTTGAGTATATACAACTTTGGCTTCTTGCACTATCTCTGGAACATAACCCCCACGTAAGTTGTGAGGTAGCTGTAGTCCATAACCCATGGTAAGGGGGTGTCCCACTGCCTTCGTACATTGCACCTCTTTCCACTTTGCAAGACTTGGTGCATTGCACAGAAGAGGTTTCCGAGCAGGAATAGTGCTTTGACAGGCTTAAATTATCATGCTCAGAACTAGACCAATCAATAAGACCACAACAAATGTTTATCCCTTCGGAAAAGAACCCAGAGTATAATGACACAGGGAGTGGTTCAGTCAACGTGTGTCTGTCATTCCTGTCTGCTCATATCTCAAGTCCCATTGGAAGCCAGACACTCAAGAGTGGATCCTTCTATCATGATTTCCCCTCAAACAACCCGAAGCCTTTTAGAAAATTGGATTTGTCAACATTATTGAGTTGTGTGACCAAGCATGGCACAAATTAAGATGAAAGATGATAAACTTAAGTTTATCAAGTCCTATGGGAGGAGGAGGGTGGACCAGTGACATCTAGATTCATGACTAAGATCTCTGCATCTGAACTTGGAACACAACAGGTGTGCAGAGCTGTTATTCATGGCAAGCTTTTAGATACTAGAGGCTATTTATTGTGTTTGTTACATGCTACTATTCCAGTTTGCGTGTTCCAGTGAAGGAGGAATAGAGTGCACTGTACATGCTTGATGCAGGTGAATTTTGAGGAGGGTTTTTATATATATATTTGCCCCCATCTGAATACCACAGGCCCTCCAGGTTTCTCTGTATGGACATTGGAACACATCCCAGGCCATGTCCCTCATAGGAATGCTTTTGCCTGACTGGAATGTTCCCTTGAATTCTGCTAATAACTCTTACTTGCCTAAATGGAGACTGGAGAGGCATGTCATGGTGTGTGTGGAAAATAACCTACTGTGCAAAGGCAAAATTAAACAGTTCTGCTGCCTGCTTTGGCCATGTGGATTTTGAAAGGTTTTGCATATCCACGCTGCAGCAGCTCCTCTTCTTCCTCCTCTCCACAGCCAGCCTCCATGTCCAAGCCCCAATTCCGGAAGAGGATGCCTCAATCTCTGGTTGTGTAGGCCAGAGCTGTATACCTGAAGGAGCGTCTCCACCCCCATCGTTCAGCCCAGACACTGAGGTCCAGCTCCGAGGGCCTTCTGGCAGTTCCCTCACTGTGAGAAGTGAGATTGCAGGGAAGCAGACCTTCATGGTAGTGGCACCCTGTGAAACGCCCTCCCATCTGGAAATAAACAGCTACCTGACTTTTAGAAGACACCTAAAGGTAGCCCTATCTAGGGAAGGTTTTTAAAGTTTCGTGCTTTTAATATTCTGTTGGGAGCTGTCCAGAGTGGCTGAGGAAACCCAGTCACATGGGCAGGGTATAAAATTTATTTATTTATTTATTTATTTATTTATTTATTTATTTATTGGATAAATAAATTTGCCTGCCAGCTTTTCTCATTAACTTTGTGGGTGCCCGCCCCCCACAATTATATTATTTTGGGAGCCCAAGCACCCACGGCCCCCTGTGGTTGTTTCCTATGCTCCTGAGCAAGACAACAACTTGAAATGGATAAGAACTAGGAAGACAGAGTTCTTAACTATTTTCACATTGTTTGCTTCCTCCTGCAACCCTCCTCACCAATTCTTCAGCATTGTGAACTCCGGTCTAGAAAAGAAGCTTAGGGAAAAGAGGTTTAGGAAGTGGAGTTACAGCAGCGGAAAGAGAAGGATTGAGCACTTATCTCCTGCTGGCTGCCTCTTCACTGCCAATTGCTCTCCTACCATGCTACAGCTGAATGTGTAGCTCCGATCTGGCTCATGCTACATCGTTTCTGCAATTCTGCAAGGGGCCCAACATAACATGTGAATGAATACTAGCTTTTGGTTTCCTCTGACTAAAAGAAGAATCAATTACACAAAATGCTGGCAAATGCAAGCTTTGCAACCTTGCCATCTCCCTAAAGGCAGCTATTATCCTGATCATTTCCAGGGAATATTCTAACATAACAGCACGTTGGATTGAATATGAGTAGAATTTTAAATAACGGCTTATTTGCTTTTGGTACACAGAAAAAGAATGCTATGATGCTTCCACATACCACAAAATTTCCAGTCTGTTTGTTCTTCATCTTGCTGCCTTAATAACATTCTGTCGCTCAGACGTGAGCACAATTATTTTGGAAAGCTCTTTGTGTTGTCAGTTTCACTTTTTGCTAGCCAACAAATAAATGCTTATCTATACTGCATTGCACTGTTTGTGAAGCTTTCTGACACTGATTGGCTGAGGGCTAAATACTAGCCATGTCAACAAAATCTGTAATGACCTGAATGAGAATATGAATTTGTCCAGCCCATGAGGCTCACCTCCGTCATGAAGATCACTTCGTTTTCCTGCAAAATGCTTGCTCACCTTTGTTTACAACCCAAACTGGGGTGCTCTAGAAACTGAATGCCACTGAGCTCTGCACACCCAGAGTGAAGTGTGCAGAGGTGGGTTCCCATGGGGCAAAACACAGTGACAACAGCAAGAACCTTTATGGAACTACAGAACTGGACGACAGGGGCAAAGCAATTGCTTATATACATTTCTGAAGGCCTGGGCCACTCCCACTCCCAAGCTGCGAATCATGACTCAGAGTTTAAGGGCCAATGGCAGAGGCCTAAATCCTGACATGTTCTGTGATTGGATATCATGTATCAAATGAGAACACAGGGGCTCAGAATCCTTAGTCCAGACTCAAGCTCAGGCAAACACAAACCACTGAATACATAACATGGAGTGCATGGTCAATTGCAAGTAGCTCTTGCACATAGAGGGTTTTTTTTTATAAAAAAAATAACCTGATCTCCATAATATGGCCCAGGTTTTCTTTCAATGAAGGTGTGAGGAGGTCGATGAAACAAGTGAATGTAAGTTAAGATATTGAAATTATTGGATGTGTTTTTAATTGTTCTTGTTTTGTTTTGTTAATTCAATGTTTTATGTAGTGTTTTTGTTATTGTATTGTATTGTATTGTTTAATTATTTTCCTTTTTTTGTAATATTTAAACTGTTAATAAATATATATATATATATTTTAAAAAAGGTAGTCAAATGACACCCGGGTTGGTTCAAAGAAAGAGTTTATTCTGCTCTCCGGATAGCAGAAGGCACTTGTGTGATCAAGTCCACTGCAAGTCCGAAGAAATGACAAGTTTCATGCAGTATATATATCCTCCAGGCACCCTCTCCCCCTTCCCCAGCCATGTCAGCTTGTACATGCAGGTTGACATCACAGATGTTCCTGCTCCGGCACTCTTAACCATAAAAGGGATTTCCTTCCTGCACTCCTGACCATAAAAGGATCTTCCTCTTCCTACTCTTATCTTGGAGGAAGAGGTCATCATCTCTGAGAACACTTTCTGGAGTTGTTCCCAGACTTGGGCCTGTGCGTCTTTTGTGGTCAGCGCATAAGATAAGGCACAGACGTGTCTCCTCTGTTCTGCTGGTGCAGTCAGGGTCATCCCTGCTGTCACAAACTGATAAAGGAGAGGGCTCTGAGCACAGCCAGGTTTTTGTTTATACATTGTCTCAGAGCTCAAGTTAATGGATTTTAGCGAAGGGAAAATAGGGATTTTGGTGCAGTTTCAAACTGCCTGGACAGTCAGTTTTGGGTTTTGGGAAACCCATTCCTTCAGGAGAACCACAGATAAGCTTCCAAAGAACCAGAGTTCTGTTGAGCACCAATTGAAAACCACTGCTTTAAGTTAGCTGCGATGGCAACCAAGCTCAGCAATCAACCCTGTTGAATGACAGCATTGACTTTAAGCGCATTCATTTCCATTGTGGTCAGTGGGGCTGAACAGTCCATGTACATTTGCCTTACCTGGGATGCTGAATGGCCTCACTGGTGCACATAATGTTTTCTTCTTCTTGCTTTGGGTTTTAACTCTTGGCAGAAGCACTTGGTCTTTGATTAAGGAATAAAGAGAAGGTAGGTGGCAGGTACATTGGCAAAGAGCTGAGCCACTCCACAATATTGCTGCTGTGCTAAAGGTAATTCATCTGTTTTAATTTGGTCTCTCTCTTTTTGCTCGGAATTTAATTCTTTTGCTGAATGTGGCAATACTGAAAGGTCAGTGGATTTATCTATAATGGAACCTTAAGGGGATTTGGCATCCCTTTTATCTTTGCAATTCCCCCTTCTAAAAGAAATGACAGGTGGTAATTTTCGAGTATACGTATGACATTTCAGTGACCTGTAGCAAACAAGGTCAATAGGCAAGTCTGAAATCATAGGAAAATGCTGCAAAGTCGGCAACGACACAAAATTCTGTCAAATGGGATTTTATGGGGACTCTTATAATAACTGGACATCAGACCTTTAAAAAAAAAATCAATGGAGCTCTTTCAAAGACTATTCGCTGAGAGCTGATCTTATGCCAGATTTGTTCTGTGGAAAGTAAAGGTGTGATCAGGACTTTTTTTCAGCCAGAATTCTCCAGAACTCAGTTCCAGCACCTCTCAGGTGGGAGCCACTGACATTCTAAAAGAATGAGGGAGGTGTTCATGGTGAGCTCTGGCACCTCTTTGTCTAGAAAAAATAGGACTGGGTGTGAGCCAGCCAAACTAGACCAGCATAGGACATTCTTTTGCCTGAGGTGAAGTACCAAATAATTTCCTTCCTTCCTTCTCTCTCTCTCTCTCTCTCTCTTACACACACACTTCAAGGTAAATTACAAAATTCTTACTCAGGCAAAATATCTAAGAAATTTCAAGGAAACGAAGTTTCAGGAAACCAAATATCAAAGTGAATTGAAAGATCTCAAGATGGTTTACAAAATATTAAATGAACAAGCTAATAAAATATAGTTAAAAGTATAAAACCTACAATAAAACAAGTAATAATAATAATAATTTATTTATGCCCTGCCCATCTGGCTGGGCTTCCCCAACCACTCTGGACAGCTTCCCACAAAATATTAAAAATACCATAAAACATCAGACATTGGAAACTTCCCTAAACAGGACTGCCTGCAGATATCTTCTAAAAGTCAGATAGTTGCTTATTTCCTCGACATCTGATGGGATGGCTTTCCACAGTGGGCGCCACTACCAAGAAGGCCCTCTGCGTGGTTCCCTGTAACCTCACTTCTCGCAGTGAGGGAACCGTCAGAAGGCCCTCGGAGCTGGACTTCAGTGTCCGGGCTGAATGATGGGGGTGGAGATGCTCCTTCAGGTATACTGGGCCGAGGCTGTTCAGGGCTTTAAAGGGCAGCACCAACACTTTGAATTGTGCTCAGAAACTTACTGGCAGCCAATGTAGGTCTTTCAGGACCGGTGTTATATGGTCTCGGTGGTCACCAGTCTAGCTGCAGTAATTCATAGCAACCTTAGAACCCTGGACAATTGTGGATTAATGTCAACCCAAGGTCTGGCTGAATGAAGGGTGTCAGGGGTGAGGTTTGTGATGCTGAGCCTGTTAAGAAAAGTTAACAGACACAAAGCTAGCTGCTGACTTACTGGAACACTGCCTTCCTCTAACTTATGAATTCAAAGTCACTGCAGTTATTCTTCCTACAAAAATTATTCTCCAACAAATGCTACCTTATATATGTCTTTTTTTTTTAATCATGCATTTCCCCCCCCTTCCATAAATGCTCAAGACAGTAGACTGAAAACTTCATGCCTTAATAAGCATGTGATCACATTTGTACTTTGCAATCAAAGCTTCAGAATAATAAGCAGCATAGCAGAAAGAAATAGAGGGAATGTGGTGAAAATCTGTGCCATGTATGCACACTGTGCTGAGGAAACAAACTTCTGCCACACTGAGGATTTCCCCCCCCCTCATATGCAGCAGGAGATTCCCTCTAGCTAGGAAAACATTTGTGCAGTTGTCTTTGAAATTGAATCACTCCAGGGAAATAAAATGGTATAAATTAAATTATTGGGAAGAGGAGATGGATAGACTCAGTTCAATTCAGTGATACTTTAGTAGCATGCCAAGCTAAACAAGCACAAAATATAAGAAAAGGGCCATCCCTCTCAGATTCGATCAGGGGTAGGTATAACTCACTAGGTTGAGATCGAACACTGTGATTTGAGACAGTTGCCTTTGGGATTAGTCAAATCAGTACTTTACAGTTCAAGAAACTTCAGCGCTTCAGTCCAGCCTCATAAAGTCCATCCATCTCCTCTCAAAAAGATAGAGGACAGTGTTTACTGACTTAAAATTGGTTTTTCACTTCAAAAATAATTGATCAGCTCTGCTCAGCAAATAAAAAACGTATCATAGGGTGGGGTGGGGAGGGAAGAGAAAAATGATTTATTTATTTTTTTGCTCCATAGAAAAGTGCTCCTGATCTATCGAGTGAGATTGGAGACAGGTGAACTCATTCATCCAAGCTAGCCTCTGATTAACTCGGGAGCAGTCCGAAGTTGGGATCTGGTTAACCCAGAAGATCTTGGGTTATTTCTCTGAGCCAATTTGAAGGTAATCAGAAAAAATATGATGTGCATGGCATGTCCCTGCAGAGTATTTCTACACCCAAACAAACTAAAAGAGCCAGAGGAGGGACCCTGGCAGAGGAAGGACCCTGAAGGAGACTAGGTTTGATAGTGGAAGAGGGGGGTTGATCCTGAGCAGGAAATGCCCTCCTTTTATTACCTATGAAAGGATCTGCACTCAGAGAATGAGTTTGTTGTTGATAGATAGATTATGAACAAAAGAACTTAAAGAGATCCAGATTACAGACTTATAACCGCATCATTTAATGTTAATACTTTCTTCTATTTAAAATAGTAAGTTGTCCTCAGCAGGACTGAGGCTATAGACGACCCTCCGGAACAGCCTCACATACATCTATTTGAAAGACATTGCCAGACAGATTTTGCATTGTGCCCTGCATTCAGTCAGCAAAAATAGAAGGAAGGGCTGAAGTCTGTGAGTCTAACACAATGTCTCAAGCCAGTTACGTTATGAGTGAAAGATAAGGACCTGCAAGCTGAAAGCCTTTGCTCAGGGTCAATTCCTTATCTGTGCTCACCAGCTGCAGTTTCCACTGAATTCTGCAAGCATTGTTGTTTGCTCAGAAAGTATGTTGACAGAATGAGTATTCTGCCCTTAAATGTTCCCTGTTTGAGCTATCTAGCTGAAGGTTTGTCTAGTCAAAGCATGAGTAAGGATTATATGATTCAATCTGCCATATTCTCTGTATCAGTAGTGGGTCAACTTGCAGGATCTAGTTGTTTATCAAATTAACAGCCCACCCTTCCTCCCACAGGAGCCATGGGCAGCAAAGTATCGGAAATGAAAATACAATTAACAATAAAATAAAATAACACATTGAAAACATTTTTAAACCTGTTAAAAACATCTATGAGCAATGAAACACAATAAAACATGTATCCAGTCATGTGTCTGCATAGGCCTGCTGAAACGGAAATATTTTTTGCAGACATCTTAAAACAACACAATGGTTTGTTGTTGTTGTTGTTTAGTCGTGTCCAATTCTTCATGACTCCATGGACCAGAGCACACAAGGCACTCCTGTCTTCCACTGCCTCCCACAGTTTGGTCAGACTCATGCTGGTAGCTTCGAGAACACTGTCCAACCATCTCCTCTGCCATCCCCTTCTCCTTGTGCCCTCCATCTTTCCCAACATCAGGGTCTTTCCCAGGGAGTCTTCTCTTCTCATGAGGTGGCCAAATTATTGGAGCCTCAGCTTCAGGATCTGTCCTTCCAGTGAGCACTCCTTCAGAATGGATAGGTTTGATCTTCTTGCCATCCATGGGACTCTCAAGAGTCTCCTCCAGCACCATAATTCAAAAGCATCAATTCTTCGGCGATCAGCCTTCTTTATGGTCCAGCTTTCATTTCCATACATCACTACTGGGAAAACCATAGTTTTAACTATATGGACCTTTGTCAGCAAGGTGGTGTCGCTGCTTTTTAAAATGCTGTCTAGGTTTGTCATTGCTTTTCTCCCAAGAAGCAAGTGTCTTTTAGCATAATGGTGCTTGCTGCTTATTCTCAATAGGCAGAGTGCATTGCATGGGACTTGTAGTAGGGTAAGTTCTGCTGATCAAAGTGATTGATCATGTATCGGGTAAAGTGATCTCTTAAGTACACTATTCCCAGGCCATTTAAGACTTTTTACATTATTGTTACTTTGTTGTTGTTTTGTTGTGTGGCTTCTATGTAACACCTTTAAGTTATAAAATCTAATAAATCTTTTTTTAAAAAAAAAAAAGAAATACATTGAACTGCGCCTGGTGAAGATCTTTAAACACAGATGTAAGATGCTGACAGACTCTTCCTCCTGCTAAGCAACTGCTGAATCATTCTGCACTAACAAAATGAACTGGAGTTTCCAGACCAAACACAAGGCAACCCTGCACTGCTGCAATGTACTCTATGGGACATGGGTGGCACTGTAGTGTAAACCGCAGAACCTCTTGGGCTTGCTGATTCTAAGGTCAGCAGTTCAAGTCCCCATGATGGGGTGAGCTCCTGTTGCTTTGCCCCAGCTCCTGCCAACCTAGCAGTTCAAAAGAATACCAGCGCAAGTAGATTAATAGGTACCACTGCGGAAGGAAGGTAAACGGTGTTTCTGCACATTTGTCATTTGTCATGGTGTTCCATGCACCAGGAGTGGTTTGTTCATGTTGGCGACATGACACAGAAAAGCTGTTTACAGACAAACACCAGCTCCCTCAGACTGAAAGCAGAGATGAGTGTCGCACCCCATAGCGATTACCCGCTTTTAAAAACTGAGTTGGATCAAATGTCACTTTGGGTTTTCTGCATATTCACATTTGCTACAATTGAACATCTGAAATGGACCGATTTGTGGCATTGGCATCATGGCAATATTCTCCCCCCATCCACTGGGTCTGTTTTGCTTCACATCCAGCCTAATGAAAGGTTTTATAGAATTCAAACAATTGCTAACTATTTTGTGACATTTTACTTAATCCTAATAAAGGCATTGCCCTACTATAGATTTTTAACTCCCCCTCCCGTGGATCAACAGGATTATATATGCCTTTTCTTAGACATAACTAGGGCTGAAATTCTCTCTAGCCTTAACTGAGAGGAAGTCCAGTTCAATGGGGATTGCTTGTTAATATTTAGCATATGGAGTTTGCATGCAGCAGCAGTTAACTTCAGTTAAATGAATCCTTGCTTTGAGCACACCTTCAGTTGAAAGGTATTCAGCATCAAGTTTGGTATAAAATAAGAAAGCTTGTGTTTATTAAAGGAGCAAGTTCTATAGTCCTAGATAACTATTTAGTTGGAGAAGATGCCATGTTTTTAGAAAGCAGACCCAAGATGACCTCTCTCCCTGAGGTCCAGAATGTGAGGAGGAGCAGGAATTTGGATGCAACCTAAGATTGAATACTCCAAACACAAAAAGCTAGAGAAATCAGCACAGAGATGAAGTTACAGTGATAGTCTAGGAAACTGGAGGTCTTAACCTATGTAATCCCCTCTCCCCCAATCTGAGTTGCCCTCAAACTTCCAACAGGTGCTGTATGTGTTCCTCTTATGGTACAGTAGTTGCAGTGGCAGCAAAGTTTCATTGGCCCACTATAACTTATAACAACTTTTCTTATGATGTGATGACTTGGGGGGAAAGAGTACATAACCAATTTAATTTTGAAACCTCCTAGATTAATTATTCCTTTAATATACAGGATCTGGATCATGTACAGCAATATGAAACAGCCTCTAAGACCTAATGGGAGCTCATAAAGCTAGAATTAAGCAGCTGTTTCCAATAACTGCATGTTCAAAAGAACTGAACTCCGCCCAATAATAAATTAATCAATTCATTATTAGTTGTCGGTAAGCCTTGATTATTGCACCAGAGTAAGGAATAATTCACAGCTGGGAAGTTGGGACTGCTTTGTGTGCTGCAAATAAAATGTTCATGCCTTGAGTATATAAAACCCACAAGTTAATATAGCGATCGCACTACTTTTTTTAGCTTAGTGCAATACATTAGGGTTAAGTGCGGAAAGTGGTAGCTTTACAAGCTGAGAAGTGGTGTTTGGAGGTTATCATCAAACCATTAAACATGTTTAATATAAGTAGATATTTAAAATGGCTGAATGAAATGTGAGAGAACGTCTTCGCTGTAGGCTTCCAGCAGTGTGAGAAAGCAAAAATAACTTCAACAAAGGCATAAAGAAAAGTACTCTAAACAACCTCAGACTATCACGGGAACCGTTCAGAAGGTGATCTAGATCGTAAGTGGTTCTGGATATCCGCATTTGGGCTGATGAGAATTCAGAGACATTTTGCTGCTTGAGGGGAAAACAGTAATTGAAATGGCAGTCCCACATGGGTTACTTAAAAAAATTATTATAATAAACCATGCTGACAATTTGAATAATAATACTGATAATCTTTATAGCTCTTTAGAATGTTCAAACGAAGTTCTTCATATGCATCAACTTGTTGTAATTCATATTTTTTCCATCTATAAGACACCCCCTATTTTTGGAGACTCAGATTTTTAAAAAATGGGGGGAGAGGGCCCAGAGTATAAGACGCCCCCTAATTTTTGACATTACTTTTTAGGGAAAAAACCTAGTCTTATACACAGAAAAATACGGTAACAATCCTTTCATACATCATCCCTATTGCGTTCGCAAAGTAAAGGAAGGATTGAACTCTGATTAATAAGAATACACACAGAGGCTTGAACCAGCGAGACTCTGGGAAGGGTGCGTATAATTGTGTCTCTCTGTGCTTGTCCCGTGTGCAGCCCCCAGCCCAGGCTGTTTTATTCACAAAAGAACTTTTTACAGAGTGTTCGTAAGAACCAATCAGATTTCTTCTGAGCATTTCCACAAACCCACGTGGGGAGATAGTTAAGCTACTAAAACTAATTAAGCACAAATATTTCTGGGGTAAACAAAGAACAGAACTACAAAGAAGAGCATCTGGCAACCCCGGAGGTAATAAACAAGCAATACACATGATAAGAAGGATGGCCAGGAGGACAGTGACCATTATCCCCTTAATGTGAGATCTGTTTCCTGGCCCTAAGATTAACATCCTAAGATTCAAAGAAACTTGCCCACTATCTTTATGGCCCATGATGCCTGCCTGCCTGTCAAAGTGTGTACGTGACTCGTGAAGAAGAGGGGAATGGGCAGTAGAGGCAAAAGGGCATGAAAAGGGCACGAATGTAGAATCTTATGGGATTTAATCAGAAATTATCGTCAATATATCAAACCCAGTCAACACAATGCTTTCATCGTGGACGCGATGGCTTGATGTATATTTTATAATTCCTCATGGTAATCCCATCTGACCCCTACAATCCCCATCTTGGAAATGGAGATACTAAGGCTGAAATTTGGGGCCAGCCCTATGTTCATGGTGGAGGCAACATTTCATAAGCTCTCCATAACAGAAACCTATCTTATAGTTTGTAGTACTCTGTAATTAGTCATGGCATTATTAATATTATTATTATTATTATTAGTAGTAGTAGTAGTAGTAGTAATAGGAGCAGCAGCAGCTGACCTCATCAGATCTTTAATTAATTTCCAAAATCTATTTCAAGTGGGCCACCTCCCCCCTATCTATGGGTAGGGCTGGCCCCAGATTGTTTGCTTTACATAGTCCCATTGGTTACAACCTCTTCTCTAATAAAATTCCAGCATTCAAGGTATTTACATAATCAGCCTGGATAGGCGCATTTAAATTTGCCATATAAGTCCCAGATTAAAAATATGGCAAGTAATAAAATATGATGAACCAGTCTCTATTAAATTGCATCGACTTGAACTATAATAGTAATAAAAAAAACCCACCACAGTAATTTACCTATTGCTTTCCTGAGAGTTAATGAGTATTCTGGGTATGAAATTCACCAACAACATTTTAGAACAGCTTGAAAGAGCATATTTTATGTGATAAGCCAAATGTAAGTCAGAAAACTCAGTGATTTTAATTTAAAATTCTCTGCCTCATTTCCATAAATGTTAATTTTTCGCCCATAAATCTCATTTTAACTGTTCATAAGGCTAGTAGTGAACACTGTCCATAAATAATTGTATATTCTGTATGTGAGAGTAATTTTCTTTAATTGAAGGAGATGTCACCCTTATTTGAGTGAGATGACTGTCTGCTTTAGTGAAGCACATTTTAGGCTGCAGTCCTGTACACACTTATGTGGGACTAAGCCCCATTGAACTGTATGGGTCCTACTTCTTAGGAAACATGTATAGGTATACACTGTAAATTTCTTAACAGGGCCTGAACCACTCTACACAAACTGCAGACACTTTAAGTGTCCCTATTTTCCAGGGACAGCCTTGGATTTACAGAAGCTGTCCTGGTTTCTGAATTGATCCCAGAATGTCCCACTTTTCCTTAGGACGTCCCTATTTTCATTGGAGAAATGTTGGAGGGTACGGAGTTATGTGACCCCTGAGCCAAGAAGATAAGTAACTATACAACCTTTAGACGACATCTGGAGGCAGTATAGAGAAGCTTTTTAATGTTTAATCTTCTATTTTGTTTTTATATATGTTGGAAGCTGCCCAGATTGGTGAAGCAACCAAGTCAGATGGGCAGAGTATAAATAGTAAAAGCATTACAGTGGTACCTGCAGTTGTGGACAGGATCTGTTCCGGAGCTCCGGTCGGATCCTGAGGTTTCCGCAACCGGAGGGACCGCTTCTGTGCATGTGCGCGCTGCGAAACCCGGGAAAATACTTCCAGGTTTGCTGTGTTTGCATCATGAAGGCTACGCAGCAGGAGGTGTGATTATCTACAGGTACCACTGTATTAATAATATTATTATGGAATAGGATGTCCCTATTTTCATTGGAGAAATGTTGGAGGGTATGAAACAGCAGCTAAGAAAATTTTGCAAACTCTTACCTCCTGGCCCTAAAACATACACACACAAACAAATTGGATCCCCTCTTTCGAGGATCCCTATTGTGTGTGGGCCCAAGGTGCTTCCCACACACACTATCCGTAGGAGGGGTGGGGGTTGAGCCCAAGCCATGTGGTGGCCCCACAGTCACGCCACGGCCTGTTGGCCAATTGGGGTCAGTGGCATGATCGGGGGGGCCTCTTTAAAGGTGGTGTCACATCGCTGGGGCTTTACCTGCCTTCACGCCGCCGAACACCCGTTCCCCCCCCCCCCCCGCCTTAGTGGTTTAGGTGTGGTTAGGTGTCTACTTTGGCCTTGCTTTGGAATTCAGTTTTGGAATGGGGCCAGGTAGGATTTTTTTCCACTTGGCAGATTGGCACTGGCCATTTGGTTTTCTTTCTTTTTTTAAAAAAAAAGAATATTTATTAAGGTTTTTAATAATAATACAATCAAGGTAAAAATAAAATAAAAAATAAAAAATAACAAAAATACAAAAGTAAAAATAATTTTAAAAAAAGAAACTTGCAAATTTTCCATTTCTCATTTTCCTTTAACATGTTTCCCGGACCTCCTCATACCTCCCTTTTTTGTATTCCAATTCAAATTGTTAGTTCAGCAAATCCTTGCCATTAAGTTTTAACCTGTTTCTGAGCCTGTTTCTCATATTCCCTTAAAGCATTACAGCTGGAAACCACTTAATTTCTATCCAACATCATTCTAACATTCATTAATTTTACAATATTTCTGTAAATAGTCTTTAAATTTCTTCCATTCTTCTTCCGCCGACTCTTCTCCCTGGTCTCGGATTCTGCCAGTCATTTCTGCCAATCCCATATAGTCCATCACCTTCATCTGCCATTCTTCCAGAGTGGGTAAATCTTGTGTCTTCCAATACTTTGCAATAAGTATTCTTGCTGCTGTTGTAGCATACATAAAGAAAGTTCTATCCTTCTTTGACACCAATTGGCCGACCATGCCCAGGAGAAAGGCCTCTGGTTTCTTGGTTTTCGCCTACCTCTTAGCAATCATCACAACTTTGTAAGGTTTGGTGGTTGGGCATTGGTTTAGTGAGCTGGGGGGGTGCAGCCATCACCCGCCCCTCCAAAAACAAAGGAATCCGTGGGTCTGGATCTTGTCAGAAGTCCGCTTGAGGGGCCATGGCAGAACCCAATGGGAACCCCGGGGTAAGTTTCAGTTGGTCGCCGTCAACGGAGCTCCCTCTTTTGTGGTTTATCCTTCCAGACTCCCTGCAAGGCGGGCAGGAGTCGGATATAGTTTCGCCAATGCCTAAGCCAATACCACTCACAATTCAGTAATCAATAAAGTTGTGGCCTTTTTTGCCCATTAACCTTTAAACTAAAATTCTGTGTCAATGTGTCTTTATTTTATTGGGGGGGGGAGGTGATGGGGTCTTGATGTGCAAACACACACCCAAATATAGGCATGTCAAGACAAAAGTTATTTGTGGGATCTTTGTACAGAACATGACTGCTCAATGGCTGCATTCAGATATGGGGTTTTTTGTGCTTATTTTACTTGTTATAATGCCAGCAACCAATTACTAATGTTCCTTTTACGCTGTGGTTCTTGTTCCATTATGGAGTTGGGGCTTTTTGATTGAAACACTACAATGCACTAAATTTTAAATGGTAGGAGAGAACCGTAACCTGGAGTACTGCCTGAAATCTCATCACATTCAATTACAATGCAAAACTCCCACAATTTTCTAAGGGCTCATCCAAACTTCCCTTTCTGTTGCGTTTCTAGGCACAGATCCGGGCTTTAAAAATAATATTGGAGAGATTTTTGGTTTTGTCTGGTGCTTTCCCCAGAAAAATTCACATTTTACCACTGAATCAGAGAAATGGAAGTTGGGTTTTCTGTGGGTTGCCAGTTGCTCCAATTCAATAGTATAACACGAATTTTCCCGGGGAAAGTGCAGGGGCAAAAAACAGCTCAGAAAAGGAGCTTTAAAGTGCAGACATGTGCCAGGAAAATGTGGCACAGAGGGAAGTCTTGATGAGTCCCAAGTTAACAGATTAATGTGCTTATATACCACTTATTTTGTTACAAATGATCTCAAAGCAGTTTGCATTTTTAAAAAATACAAATCGCAGGACACAAATAAGATAACACTAAATCATCAGCAACATTGGTAATAAAAACACACAATATATAAACCATAATATTTCAGCAATCTCAATAATAAAACTACAAAATTGTTGCTATAAAACAAAACAAACCCAAGGCTATTTGTTGTTGACCAATAGCTGCAGGAATGAGGACATTGCTGAAAATAATACTGCTTGGCTTGATAAATGCCATTCTGAAAAGTGCAGATATGATCTAGGGAAAATCAGGACCTTCCTAGAACTATTTCTCAGTGTTGCAATGAGTAAGTAGTTATTTCATAGCGTTATAAAACACACTGTGTTGTTCTGTGCATGGCAAAGGAGGTGTGATTAACTCTGTGCCTTCAGCAATTTGCAGCATAGTTCAGACAATTATGGAATAAAAGAGTAACACAGGATCTTTAGCCAACATGTATTTTGAAATATATTCGAACATTGCAGATTTCCCCCACTGGCTAGTTTCTATAGTCTTTGCAACCCCCAACCTCTAAAACAGCAAAACAAACATCAATGTTACAAAATGAAAGCTATTTTTATGAAAGAAAGAAAGAAAGAAAGAAAGAAAGAAAGAAAGAAAGAAAGAAAGAAAGAAAGAAAGAAAAGACTTTGTTTGCAATTAGGTATCATCCTGAAATTCAGGTTTGTAAGAAGAGAGACTACTAGCCTGACTTTCAAATGTCAAATCAGTATAAGTTATGTTATAAAGAGTAAGGGTAACATATCAAAAAAGAACTATAGTACATCCAGTTTAGTAAATTGGTATGGTAACAGACATAGAGGATTTCTTTCTTTCTTTGGTGATCAGTCATTGCTGAGTAAGATTGTCTTCCGTAAACATGGTTTTAACAATGAGTCCGTAAGTGACTGTGGAGGCCAATTCTGGATCCACACGTCCTTCCACAGTGGGGACATTGGTTTCTGGGCGGGAGTTGATCACGGTGTGGATTTGCCAAGCGTGCCTTCCTCTTAGCACGTTTCTCCCTTGCATCCTGAGTTCGAGTGTCTTCAAAGCCCATGACACCTTTGGTAAAGGCTGTTCTCCAACTGGAGAGCTCACAGGCCAGTGTTTCCCAGTTGTCAGTGTTTATACTACATTTTTTAAGATTTGTCTTGAGACAGTATTTAAACCTCTTTTGTTGACCACCAGCATTACACTTTCCATTTTTAAGTTCAGAATAGAGTAGTTGCTTTAGAAGACGATAATCAGGCATCCACAGAACATGACCAGTCCAACAAAGTTGATGTTGAAGAATTATTGCTTCAACACTGGTGATCTTTGCTTCTTCTAGTACACTGATATTAGTTCACCTGTTTTCACAAGTGATGTGTACAATTTTTCGGAGACACCATTGATGGAATCTTTCGAGGCGTTGGAGATGGCGATTATAAGTGGTCCATGTTTCACAAACATATAGTAAGGTTGGTAGTACAATAGCTTTGTAACCAAGCATTTTTGTTTCCCTGCGAATGTCCCGGTCCTCAAACACTCTGCACTTCAATCGGGAGAAAGCTCAATCAGGAGAAAGCCGCACTCACAGAGCTCAAGCGATGCTGGATTTCGGCATCAGTGTTGGCCCTTGTGGAAAGATTTTTGCCTAGGTAGGAGAAGTGATCAACATTTTCCAACATTACACCATTGAGTTGGATTTGTGGTGCTGCAGATGGGTTATTTTGTACTTGTTGGTGCAGCACTTTGGTTTTTTGGATGTTGAGTGATAGGCCAAGCTTTTTGTAAGTTTCTGCAAAGATATTTAGGGTGGTTTGGAGGTCATCCTCTGAGCGTGTGCACACTACGTTGTCATCAGCATACTGAAGCTCTATGATGGAAGTTACACGCAAGTGGGGGCTTAGAGGACACATCAGTAAGGAAGCTAGACAAAAGCTCTCTTTTTTTGTCTCTCTTAAACAAATACACAGCAGACACAGGAAGTGCCTGACTTTGCCCAGATCTTATTAAGCCCACTGCCCAGTGCCATACAACTACACAATCTACACAAACAGTTTCCTTTTCAGGCTGGGAAGAAGGGATGCATCACTGAATTAACACTCCTCCATGAAACAAAGACTTTCAGCACAAACCAAAATGTCATACCAGGGGGGAGACTGCTTTGAACTATTCTCCCTCGCAAGGTGCATTTTATTACAGTGCAACCATTTAAATTATGTGAGCCCCCCTCCTGCAGCATGAAGTGGTACAGTTCACACACAATGTCTTTACCACTTTAATCCGCTGAATGCATAAGCAGGTCACAAGAGAGATCCATGTTGCTTCATCTCATGCACAGATGTGAGGGGACCTACAAACCTCATATTTCTCCAGCTTATTTTAGAAACTGATTATATTTTCATTATGCTCCTTCCTGCATCTGAATTTGAAAACTGTCTGCTCTAGACGATTTTAATATTTATCCAAGCAGCACCCCCAAAATGATATATTTAAGATTTTAATTGCCAGCTACTGCAATGTTAAGATGCACACATCTGAATTATTTTTTCTTACCAGTAATAAGTGAGAGTGGGAAGGGGGGGGGTCAATTTATGTCATTTTCTATCCCATTATTCTAGGTGTATCTGTTGTGCTTTGCCCTTCTACAGATTAATGGGATACACTTTCAAAGAAGCAAGCGGAGGAGTTACATCAAGGTTGCAATCATACACACTCTTCCCTGGAAGTAAGTTCCATTAAAGTAAATGGGGTTTACTTCTGAGTAGACATGCACATGCTTGGCTTGCGCACAAAGCCTCTTGTGTTGCAGGGGGAGGGACGTAGACTGGTACATTTCTTGCTTATTTCCAGTGCTTAATTGGATAGATTAATGAACGTGTCTTTGTTTCTCCTCACCCACGGGGCTTACAGAACATGGAGCTGACATAGCAAATATTTTTTCAAGGATAAACAAGCTAATCCTTTGAACATCATGCCTATCCAGCTACGTTTGTCCCCTTCTGAATAACTCCTTGCAACACAAATGCCAAGTTGCCCAAAATAATTCCTCCACTTATAGCAAACTGTGTACCTGTCAGGAAATGGATAGTTTTGTAGCTAGCAGACAAATGCTTGTATGCATCATAAGAGAACCCACTGAGATCGGTTTTCAGAGCAGTCTCTGGGGAGTTACGTGCAGGAACCCATTAGTGTGTTATCTCAAAACATTCGTGAATATTGTGTTGTTTGTCATACACAGTTCCACACCATGAGTGTTTCAAGCTCACAGACAATTGGAGGGTACAGAACCCTTCTTTTGCAGGGGAAAAAAAGATCTTTATGAATGATCATGTATATTGAGAACAGCAGTTTTGGATTTGGCCTTGAAGGGAGTATTAGTAGAGCCAATTAGGAATTAACGCCTTGAAATGCTTCCAACTAAAGTGAAAGAATGAGAAATCCCAATTAACTCTGAAAGGAAGGGATTTCTCTGCCCATGCCTGAACTTTGATCTTATCCCAGTAAAAATTGGATGTGGGTTAACAAACTGAGGCTGAATCCAGGTAAAACCGAAGTGCATTTTGTCAGTACAAAAGCTGATCTGGCTCTGGAGTTATGGCCTACACTGGATAAGGCGGCACTCCTCTTGCAGGTGGTGCTGTGGTCTAAACCACTGAGCCTCTTGGGCTTGCTGATTGGAAGGTCAGCAGTTCAAATCCCCGCGATGGAGTGAGCTCCCGTTGCTCTGTCCCAGCTCCTGCCAACCTTGCAGTTCGAAAGCATGCCAGTGCAAGTAGATAAATAGGTACTACTGCAGCAGGAATGTAAACAGCTTTTCCATGTGCTCTGACTTCTATCACGTTGTGCCAGAAGTGGTTTAGTCATGCTGGCCACATGACCTGGAAAGCTGTCTGTGGACAAACGCTGGCTCCCTCAGCCTGAAAGTGAGAGGAGTACCACAACCCCATAGTCGCCTTTGACTGGACTTAACTGTCCAGGGGTACTTTACCCTTTTCCTTTTTTTACCTCTTGCAGGTACTCCTGCCCACAAATGGATCATTTTAACTACTCTTACTTCAACAAAGCTGGTGTAACAGTTCCACCTCAGCAAGCAGCTTCTGATGAGAAGGCCAGAATAACACTGCTTGGTTCAGTGAGAGAATGTCCCCTCAGCTCAGCAGCCTGTGGTGGGGAACTGCCCACACAACCCTAAATCTGGCTCTGTTTTTGTTATAACTGCTAAGCCTCATCTTTGATGGTGTGAAACTGTTTTTCCTTTTTAAAAAATATACAGTGGTACCTTGGGTTAAGAACTTAATTCGTTCTGGCGGTCCTTTCTGTTCTTAACCTGAAGCACCACTTTAGCTAATGGAGCCTCATGCTGCTGCCGCACCGCAATTTCTGTTCTCATCCTGAAGCAAAGTTCTTAACCTGAGGTATTATTTCTGGGCTAGTGGAGTCTATAACCCAAAGCATCTGTAACCTGAAGCATCTGTAACCTGAGGTACTACTGTAGTGTTATACCGTAATCTGCCCTGAATCTGCTTTTGCACCAGAACACCAGACTAGAAATGTTTTAGTTAACAATATAAATGTAGCTATGATTCTTTTCTCTCTTTTAGCTAGGAGGATGGTAAAATACCCTGGTCCCAAAGGCCAATCATGAATACAGGTCACTTTAGAATATAACCATTCTGGAAAAGATTACTCATCAATTGAAACTCAGACAAGGTCAAAAAAAACCCCAGACTCTTTTCACTTGATTTAGCATTCTCTTATTCATTTCACCTCGAGAGCTGGATTTCCAAAGAAACTGTCCATTCAGACATGGGAAGTCAGGCAACATATATAATTAACTCACTGATCCAATATTACCTCTTTACTGTTCTTATCTTTTCTGTGCTACAGAGCGAAACAAGTTGGGTGATATGCTATCTATAACTTTTCTAAATGGGACGTAAGCCTAAAGGTTTTGTTGCTATGGTGTGTGTGTGTGTTTTGTCATGGTTTCTGTATTTCGTTGCAATGCTGTTTTGGATTTTTACTATCACTCTGCTTGTAGTTGGGAGATTTGGGAGATTCTTGTAGTTGGGAGATTTGGGAGATTCTGTAGTTGGGAGATTCTGTAAAAAAAGGAAAAGGTTAATAAAACTGTTTACAAAAGAAAAAGAAATGGTGGGGAGGGAGAATGCAGGTAAATAATTCATTTCCACCTGCATCAACCAGCTAGGGATATAGAGCAAAGGTGGGGGAATGTGGGAAGTAGAAGCAGCTGGTAGGGTTGGGTGAAGCCCTTTTGTCAGCTTCCTAGGAGGTTGGTTATTGTCGTGTTCTGGGCAAGAGAAGGATGAGGCAACAGGGAGGTTGGGGGGGTGCAGCACAAGGAATGCCAGTTTGATTTTTCTTTGCGTTTTTTTCATCTCTCTGCCACTTTCCCTTCTCCCCATCAGTAAGCAAAGCAATCCACTTGCTAGGAAGCTTGTTAAGTATAGTAATTTAATTCACTAAAATTGTAGAGAGAGCCACTGTGGTGTCAGAGAGAGCCAGTGTGGTGTAGTGGTTAAGAGAGGTAGACTCATAATCTGGGGAACCGGGTTCACGTCTCAGCTCCTCCACATGCAGCTGCTGGGTGACCTTGGGCCAGTCACACTTCTCTGAAGTCGCTCAGCCCCACTCACCTCACAGAGTGTTTGTTGTGGGGGAGGAAGGGAAAGGAGAATGTTAGCCGCTTTGAGACTCCTTAGGGTAGTGATAAAGCAGGATATCAAATCCAAACTCTTCTTCTTTTTCTAAATGTTTATATGCATTACTATGGGGTTTTTTTTTAATTGATTGGTTGGTAACGGAACTCTAGAGCAGGGTTAGGCAGCCTAAGGCTCGGGGGTCGGATGCGGTCCAATCACCTTCTCAATCCGGCTCATGAATGGTCCAGGAATCAGCATGTTTTTACATGAGTAGAATGTGTGCTTTTATTTAAAATGCATCTCTGGGTTATTTGTGGGGCATAGGAAATTGTTCATTTTTAATATATATATATATATATATATATATATATATATGCAGGTTTTGGTGTCCTCGGGTGTCTTCCCGTGTAAAAGTTGGGGTGTCTAGGCGACGTTTCGACGAGGTCTCACTCGTCATCTTCAGGCTGGTGCTTTCGGCTTCTTGTTACTGGAACAGAGCAGGATCTCAGTGTTTGAGTTCCTATAAATACTGTTGAGGGGGTGTGGTGTATAGCCTCCAATGTTCTGGGCAGAGAGGAAGTTCCCAGGCTAGTGTGCCTTTTCTTCTTTTGTTCCTTAATTACTTGAGGGATATCTTGAGTGATTTCTTGAGTGATATCCTGAGTACCACTTAGGTGGGTCATTAGGTGTGGATTAGTTGCTAAAGTCTTTGTGTCTTGACCTCTTGAACTTTGTGAAGAGTTTTTCTGAGAAGATGGCTGTACTGCACTTAGTTGTGCTCTGGCTTGGCTTCGTGTATAGGGGCGAGCTGTGGTTTTGTGGCCTGTGTCAGCCAGATCTGTGTAGGGATTGCAGGGGGGTGCAGCATCCGGAGGTGCCACCATGGTTTGGCTACTGGATGGTGTCTGTAATTTATCTGTGGAGAGGGTCTGGGTTTGGGTCTGGTGTGGTTGATTGGTGATGGCGTTCTGTGTGCCTCTGGATCTGGTGTCAGTTTTTGTGGGGAGGGCTAATTTCCAGATGTCTGGCAAGCGGGATGTGTCGTCACGCTTGTTCATGTTGTGAGGGTGTTTCTCTATCTCGATGGCTTCCATCCACACACACCAACAAACTCCACAAACTAGAGAAACGCCAGAAGCCCAGCCACCCTCCACAACAACCCATGAAACAAACAGTACATAACATATCAGACAGGATCCTCACCACAACTGAAACCAAAGTACTCTCCAAAGGTTTCAACTTTGCAGTCGCCCCGAGACGCATCCCCACGGAAAACATCATATGCGGAGTCGAAGCTAGCCTAACCAAAATCAACCCAGATGAAGCCAATAAAATCAGACTTGAAGTCACCAACATCCTCTGCTCCAGCAAACCACCCAGAAGCAATTTACACAAAGAAGAACAGAAAGCACTCACCAACCTGAGGAAAGACAACAACATAATCATTCTCCCAGCAGACAAAGGTAATGCCACTGTTGTGATGAACACATCGGACTACCAAGCAAAACTATCAAATCTACTCCAAGATCCTACCTACCAACCTATAAAAACAGATCCCACCACCTATCTGGAAAAAACCACCAAATCCAAAATAAAAGCCTCTCCTATCAGTGAAGAAATCCAGCTAAGAATCATCCCCAGAGAAAAATCATCCAGATGCCCCAAACTCTACGGCCTCCCCAAGATACACAAAGAAGGAACACCACTCAGACCAATAGTCAGCTCCATAGGCTCACCTCTACAAAATCTCGCTAAATTTCTCGCCAAGCAACTTCAGCCCTATGCAGAATCCATCTCTTCACACGTTCCAAACTCCTTCCAGTTCATAGAAACAATAAAGAAGCAAAACCTACATCCTAATGACCTACTTGTGAGCTTCGATGTTGTATCTCTCTTCACACAAGTGCCCATTAATGAAGCCTTGACAGCCATTCAAAACAAATACAATCCCCCCGAATACATCTTGGACCTGACCAACCACTGCCTAACCAACACGTACTTCATCCACAATGGACAAAGATACAAACAGATAGAAGGAGCACCTATGGGATCACCCCTCTCACCGGTCATCGCAAACCTGTACATGGAACACTTTGAAACCAATGCTTTAGACAAGTCAGAACACAAACCCAAACTTTGGCTCAGATATGTTGACGACACCTTTGTAATTTGGCCACACGGGAAGGAAAAACTGGATAGCTTCCTCACACATCTCAACAGCCTACACCCCAAAATACAATTCACTATGGAAATAGAAGCCAACAACCAACTTCCCTTCCTTGACGTCCTAATCTACAAAAAACCTGATGGCTCCCTAGGACACACTATCTACCGGAAAAAAACACACACCAACCGCTACTTACATGCACAATCACACCACCACCCTGCACAAATAAACTCCGTAGCCAAGACTCTCATCTCCAGAACCAAACGCCTGGCTGACAAAGACCACTTGACAACTGAGTTACAGAATCTCTCAAATGTGTTAATTGCCAATGGATACCAGCAAAACAGGGTTACGAAGCTAATCCAAAAAGAAACACCCCCCAAAAACCAAGACACAGAAGAAAACAATGGCATGGCCCTCCTTCCTTATATCAAGGGCACTACAGATAAAATTAGCAAAATCCTCCATAAACACAATATCAAAACAGCCTTTTGCACCAACCAAAAAATAGCCAATATCCTCAGAAACCCCAAGGATAAAATCCAGTTGGAAAACCAAGGGGTCTATGAAATACCCTGCAAAGTCTGCCCAGCCACGTACATTGGACAAACAAACAGACGAATAAATGCACGTATCGCAGAACACAAGAATGCCGTCAAAAAAGAAGAAAAAACTTCCTCTCTTTTCCAACACATGAAAGAAACAGGACACGAAATTAATTTTGCAGATTCCAAATTGCTCTTTAACATGGAACATCACCACAAGAGAATAATCATGGAAGCCATCGAGATAGAGAAACACCCTCACAACATGAACAAGCGTGACGACACATCCCGCTTGCCAGACATCTGGAAATTAGCCCTCCCCACAAAAACTGACACCAGATCCAGAGGCACACAGAACGCCATCACCAATCAACCACACCAGACCCAAACCCAGACCCTCTCCACAGATAAATTACAGACACCATCCAGTAGCCAAACCATGGTGGCACCTCCGGATGCTGCACCCCCCTGCAATCCCTACACAGATCTGGCTGACACAGGCCACAAAACCACAGCTCGCCCCTATACACGAAGCCAAGCCAGAGCACAACTAAGTGCAGTACAGCCATCTTCTCAGAAAAACTCTTCACAAAGTTCAAGAGGTCAAGACACAAAGACTTTAGCAACTAATCCACACCTAATGACCCACCTAAGTGGTACTCAGGATATCACTCAAGAAATCACTCAAGATATCCCTCAAGTAATTAAGGAACAAAAGAAGAAAAGGCACACTAGCCTGGGAACTTCCTCTCTGCCCAGAACATTGGAGGCTATACACCACACCCCCTCAACAGTATTTATAGGAACTCAAACACTGAGATCCTGCTCTGTTCCAGTAACAAGAAGCCGAAAGCACCAGCCTGAAGATGACGAGTGAGACCTCGTCGAAACGTCGCCTAGACACCCCAACTTTTACACGGGAAGACACCCGAGGACACCAAAACCTGCATTCCTGTACCCGTGAAAATCTACGAAAGCATATATATATATATATATATATAGATAGATAGTCTGGCCCACCACATGGTCTGAGGGACGGTGGACCAGCCCATGGCTGAAAAAGGTTGCTGACCCCTGTTCTAGAGAATTCTCTAATAGTTCTCATGTGACTGGCTAACATTGGTCACATGGGAGCTACCTAGTGAAGGAGAGACTCCATGCTGTGCGAAGCAAGATGACTGTGCTTTAGAATCCACTGTGAACACTGCTATGTTGAATAGAGTGTTGGAGTGCTGCTTCTTGGCTTGAAAGAAAGAGAGCAAAGCTGCAGGAGAAGGTAAAAGTGGAAATCTCTCATAGGAGCTGCAAGGCATGGCCTAATTGTGATACAGAAGGCTGAGTGCTGAGCTCCGGAAAGGGAGGGAAATGCAGTTGTTTGGAATTTAGAAGAAGAGACTGTAAGCCCATGCTTGGAGAAGCATGTGACTGTTTTAATCAGTTTCTGCAAGTAAGGTTTTTGAATGTTGGAGTCTGGGTGTTGCTTTAATTTCCAAAGAAGGGTGTCAGTCATATACATTAATTCATTCCGAAGGTCCGTACTTAACCTGAAACTGTTCTTAACCTGAAGCACCACTTTAGCTAATGGGGCCTCCTGCTGCTGCCATGCCGCAGCTGCACAATTTCTGTTCTCCTGAAGCAAAGTTCTTAACCTGAAGCACTATTTCTGGGTTAGCGGAGTCTGTAACCTGAAGCGTATGTAACCCAAGGTACCACTGTATATGATCTGAGTTTCTTAGCTGCGTTTTCGCTACTCTTACTTCAACAAAGCTAGTGTAACAGTTCCACCTCAGCAAGTGGCTACTGGTGAGAAGGCCAGAATAAAACTGCTTGCCTCAAGGAGAAAATGTATGGCAAAAGCAGGGAGTCCTACCCCACATATGCGTAGTTACCAGTGATTACTACTTCAATTGTGCCAACTGCTTTGCACGTCTGCAAGTCATGTTCCCGGATTAATAAACTGAACTCATATGCATCCCTGGCTAACATCTTCCTATTAGTTCATCAGACTAAGAAGGACACTATTCCTGCCTCCAAGTAAAACTCTTATCTAGTCTCTGTGTATCTGACTTGCTAGAAGGAAAAGTCCACCCCTCCCATTTTTATTGAACTTGTCTGCAAGAGATGACAAAAGACTTTAGGGGTTCAGGGCAGAATGCAATTTTATGCCAATCAGGCTACAGGCAATATATTGTCTCCAAATGTACTACAAAACATGTAATGGAACATTTCGGCCTTTTTTGTTTGTTTGTTGTCTGTTTGGAAAACTTTGGGGATCCCAGTTGGATGTTTTAGAATGAAACTTTCACACAAGACATGCAGGAGGGCAATGTTTTGTTTTATTTGATATAACAACAAAAAAATGTTTGTGGCTGTTTGCTAGATTTTTTGCAGCATGCCGGAGAGAGAAATGATTTGGAGTGATAACGTAAAAGAAGCAGATGAGAGTGAGTAAAATGTCAAGGGAGATTTTTATGTGACAACTTGTTTATTTTGACCCGATATATAGCACCTCCTTGCATTCTATGAATTTTCTCCAGGACTTCTATATGGTATGGAAATTGTAAAAGAAACTAAATAGACTTGCATTGCCTGATCCCTAAACAAGTTAAGAAGGATCTCGCTACTTGAAAGTAGTCTTGTTCTTTTCCATTGTGGAGGGGGGGGGGAGTTTTTTGTCTGTCTGTTTTTTTAAAGACATGCTGAATAATGATGTTATTTTCAGGTGGACAGGTTTAGAAATAGGGGAGTGGGGTTTACTATTTTGAGAAGTGGTGACAGACAGTTCCTTTTTTAAAAAACAACAACACAAAAAGCCCAGCAGCACGACAATCTCCTACAAAATTTCTCAGTGGAAATGACACTGCTTTGTGGCAGTGTTGGTTGGGCTAGTAGGAGTTTCCTTCTATTGCAAATTGAAAGTGCATGTCCTCTTGTCTTACTGTGGTCCTGAGCCAGCTTCCTGGCTATTTAGCTTTTAAAAAAATAAATAAATCAGGAATGCAAGGTTAAATAATGTGAAAACAAAAATCAATTCTAGGTTGCCCTGTGTATTTTCCTGTGTGCATAGACAGAAGATTATGAACACAACCCTGGCTCCTTTCCTTCCAAATTCTGAGCCCAGTTCAGTGTTTATATGGTCCTGTAAGACTAGGCCACCCCATTTTTCTAATGTACCACTGATTTTTCCAGCCTATGTAGTGTCACCTGCAACTGTTTCGACCATTGCATGTAAGTTGGCATACAGAAGGTTGGGGCGGCATCTGCTATGTTTGGACTGGCAGGACAACATCTGCTAATAATAATAAATAAATAAATATATTATTTATACCCTGCACATCTGGCTGGGTCTCCCCAGCCACTCTGGGCAGCAAAATCTGAAGCATAATAAAACATCAAATATTAAAAACCTTCCCTAAATAGGGTTGCCTTCAGATATCTTCTAAAAGTCAGACAGTGAATATCTGGTGAGAGGGTGTTCCACAAGGCGGTCGCCACTACCAAAAAGGCCCTAGGGTGGCACTAGGGGAGGAGTTACGTGGCGAGTCCCCCTCCCCCCTTGTGAAATAAAGACACAGGGCACAGGTTAATGGCCGTAAAAGGCCACAACTTTATTGATTACAGGAATTGAGAGGTATTGGCTTAGGCATTGGTTCCTATCGACTAGCCGGCTTCAGCCCAATTAGTAAGGGTTAACCACCGGTAGGGGAATCCTGCTGAAGTACGTCAACTAGGATCCCCCAGATATCACTGCTTGGGGGCGTGCCTTAGGCCCACACCTCCATAGGCTTTGGACAGGGCAATGCCCCCCAGAATCCTTTACCTACCCTTTCTTTTGGGGGAAGGTGGTGGCGCTTCCTTCCCCCCTTCATTTGCATAACAATACCCCTGCCAATGCCTAACCGCCAATACCGGGAAAGTTTGCTATGAAGTAGGCAAAAAACCAAATGGCTGGTGCCAACTTGCCAAGTGGAAAAAATTTCTACCATGCCCCTTGACGGCGACCAATCAAGGTCCATAGCAAGGGCAGGGCTAAACCTAAGGGAGTGCGGGGTGGGAAACTGAAGCAGCTGAAGTGGGGAAGAGAGGAAAGTCCTCGGGCGCGCCAGCCTTAAATGGCTGGCAGGGGCGATGATGCGCCCGAGGATTCCCTCACTCTCACGGGGGCTGTGAGCCAGCCCCCACGCACGTGGGGAGGGCGTGGGCCTGCAACCCCACCTCCACTCCAGCTCAGAAGTCATCACAGCACCCCTTGGTGTGTGGTGTGCCACAGGGCGCAATCCTCTCCCCGATGCTTTTTAACATTTTTATGCCTCCCCCTTGCCCAGCTTATGCAGTAGTTTGGGCTGGGTTGTCATCAATATGCTGATGACACCCAGCTTATCTGCTGATGGACAGTCATCCTGACTCAGCCCCGGACACACCGACCAGATGCTTGGAAGCTGTGGCTGAATGGCTGTGTGGGAGCTGGTTGAAGTTAAATCCTTCGAAGATAGAGGTCCTCTGGCTGTGTTGGAACAACATGGGGTAGGGGGCCAACTCCCATCTCTTGCGGGGCCTCAATTAGTGCCAGCGCCTTCCGTCTGGAGTTTGGTTGTAACCTTTGACGCCTCCTTCTCTATGGAGGCGCAGGTTGCAGCTACAGCAAAGGCATCATTTTTCCACCTTCGCTGTGCTAAGCAGCTGGTCCCTTACCTTTCTCGCCCTGATCTGGCCACAGTGATCCATGCAATGGTCACCTCCAGGCTCAATTATTGTAACTCGCTCTACGCGGGGCTGCCCTTGAAGCTGACCCAGAAACTCCAGCGGGTGCAGAATGCTGCAGTGAGGCTCTTTATGGGGTCCTTGCCGCAGGACCACATTCATCCAGTGCTATACCAGCTGCACTGGCTCACTGTGGAGTACAGGGTTGGGTTTAAGGTGCTTGTTTTAACCTTTAAAGCCCTATATGACCTAGGACCCTTGTACTTACGGGACCGCCTCTCCTGGTAGGCCCCACAGAGGAACTTACGGTTTGCAAATAATAACATCTTGGAGGTCCCAGGCCTCAAGGAGGTTAAACTGGCCCCAACCAGGGCCAAGGCCTTTTCGGCTTTGGCCCCAGCTGGTGGAACGCTCTATCACAGGAGACTAGGACCCTGTGGGACTTGATATCCTTCCACAGGGCCTGGAAGGTGGAGCTGTTCCACCTGGCCTTTGGTCCGGCCCCACTTTGACCATGTAAGTCTATGGGACCATATAAGTTACCTCTTTGGCCCTTTTATCGGCTCATGTCAGACCAACATGGATAGCTGGCCCTGATGAATACTTGAGGTTCCTGACCCCTATGGTTGTAATTTCATGGGCAGTCATTTAATTTAATCTTGATTCTAATTTTTAAGCTGTATTTTAATCAATTGTTTGTGTTTTAACGTATTTGTTATTTGAGGTTAGCCGCCCAGTCTTGAGCCCGGGCTTGTCCAGGGAGGGCGGGGTATAAATAAAAAATTACTTACTTACTACTCCCTGCCTGGTTCCCTGTAACCTCACTTCTCGAAGTGAGGGAACCGCCAGAAGGCCCTCGGAGCTGGACCTCAGTGTCTGGGCTGAACTCCTTCAGGTATACTGGGCCAAGGCCAGTATTGACCAAATGAGCCTTCATTGCTCTAACACGGCATAGCTTTCATGTAATGAAATCTTACTTTTTCTATTTTAACTTCACTTATCACAGTTGATGGGTGGGGTCAGGAAGAGACATTGCAGATAATATGAAGGGATCCTAAAGTTGATTATATAGCCCCTTTTAACCCTACATCTATAATTGCAGCATCATTGCTTGTCTCTTTTTCTGTATGCCACTTTCAATGAAGCTTAAGACCTAAGATGCTTAAGCAGAAGCCTTGATTTCCAGATAAAACAACCCCAGCCATTTTGATACAGCGGCTTTGCTTTTGGATAAGGGCAGAGGGATAAGAGCAAAAAAGCTTCATATGACATAGAACTTTTAAGGGGATAAAAATATTCAAATTCTTTCTGAAAGAAGTGACGATGAGAAGCAATTTCACCACAAGCTCTGCTGCGTGGGCTTAATAAATAAATGCATTGCCAATAACTGTTGTTTGCATTTTCGCTTTCAAAGTTGAAAGGATTATTAAAGTGAATCTCAACACAATTTGTATTTTTAAAGGGTACGATTGCCTGTGTAGGTTGTGAAGAATTTTCATTTATCATTGATAGAGTAAATGAAAACTTAATTAAAATCTGGAATTCTTGGGTTGTTTTATCCACCCCCTCCTATATCCAGTGTAGATCTGGAGTCAGCCATATTGTAATGAAAATGTATTAAATCCACTGCTTTCAGCCACTTCCAGAGAACTGTTTTCTCCTTTCTGTTCTTTGAGGACTTACTTTTACTTAGCTACCTATTACTGGTACATTTTTTTCTCATGGAAAATGTCATTCTGAATATCCTACAAATATTGACTAAATGGAATAAATACTTTGATATAATTTTACCCTTTATTATTATTATTATTATTATTTGCTTACAGGAACCAGGCTTTTAGCTAAGTATAGCTGAAGGGTTCTGCATCCCCCCCCTTTATTTAATCAATGTTTTCTAAGCTTAGAGTAATCACTTTAAAAGGAAGGCAAAGCAAGTGGGAATAAAGGAGTAAAAGTGTGCAAGCTGAATAATAAATCTGTAAAAGGCTTTAAGATATTAATAGATTTTTTTTTGGCTGGTGCAGCATCCCACAAAGACAAACAGAGATTGAAAGATAACTTAAAACCAACATTCTTTATATATTGTGCCTGATGTACCCTGTCCCCCTTTGAAAAATTGCCAACTTGTTTCTGGGGGTTCTGTAACCTAATCCCTTCATAAAGGCCTGATTCTTTCCCCTCAGACATGCTTCCCTCAGATCTGGTTTGGGTATTGCTTACAGTTCCCCTGTGAATCATATATACAGTTATACCTTGGAAGTCGAATGGAATCCGTTCCGGAAGTCCATCCGACTTCCAAAACGTTCAAAAACCAAAGCTCAGCTTCTGATTGGCTGCAGGAAGCTCCTACAGCCAATTGGAAGCTGTGTCGGACATTTGGCTTCCAAAAATAGACCGCAAACTGGAACACTCACTTCTGAGTTTGTGGTGTTCAGGAGCCAAATGTTCAAGAACTAAGCTGTTTGAAAACCAAGGTATGACTGTATACTGTTGCACCTGGTTTGGGCTACTGTTCATCACTCCACTAGCAGCTTTGCAACTTGCCAGCTCCATGACATCTGTTACCATACATAGGCACCTTCAGTAGTGGACGGTGGAATGGAAGGAGTTATCGGACCTCTCTACTGCTTACTGGGAGAGTGGGAGAGCCAAGGTGGCAGGGAGGGTGGTGCTTTGCAAATGTACTGGCAGAAGCCTCATATTGGCACCAACAGTACATTTGCAAAGTGCTGGCCACCTTGCTGCCTTGCCCACTACTACTCTCAAAAGGTAAAGGACCCCTGGACGGTTAAGTCCAGCCAAAGGCGACTATGGGGTTGCGGCGCTCATCTCTCTTTCAGGTTGAGGGAGCTGGCGTTTGTCCAAAGACAGCTTTCCGGGTCATGTGGCCAGCATGACTAAACTGCTTCTGGTGCAACGGAACACCGTGACGGAAACCAGGGCGCATGGAAATGCCGTTTACCTTCCCACCAGAACAGTACCTATTTATCTACTTGCACCAGCGTGCTTTCAAACTTCAAACTGCTAAGTTGGCAGGAGCTGGGACAGAGCAACAGGAGCTCACTCTGTCACAGGGATTCAAACCACCAGCCTACATTTTGGCAAGCCCAAGAGGCTCTGTGGTTTAGACCACAGCACCATCCACGTCCAAGTAAGCACAGACCATCCAAATGTCCCTATTTTCCAGTGACAGTCCTGGATTTATAGAAGCCATCCCAGTTTCTGATTTGATCCCGGAATGTCCCACTTTTCCCTAGGACATCCCTATATTCATTGGAGAAATGTTGAAGGGTATGTGACCCCCTGAGCCAAGGAAATAGTAACTATTTAACCTTTAGAAGACATCTGAAGGCAGCTCTGTATGAGGAAGTTTTTTTAACGTTTATTGTTTTATCATGTTTTTATATATGTTGGAAGACGCCCAGAGTGGCTGGGGAAACCCAGTCAGATGAGCATGGTATAAGTAATGATGATGATGATGATGATGGAATAGGACGTCACTGTTTTCATTGGAGAAATATTGGAGGGTATGTAAGCAGTAGCAATCTATCTGCCAGGTTAGTGTCTCACCATCAGCTACTGGAAACCTGATAAAGGGAAGCCCAAATGAATGGACTTGTACAAGCTTAGGCTTCCATGAGATCAGGAACCCTGCTTGCTTAAAATCCCCAGTCCCATTGAAAATTATGTGTGTAGTTTTTCCTACATGCTTTTTTCCCCCAGATGTTCATTGCAACAGACTTTTGTACTTGCAGAGACACTTTCAACTGAGTACTGCTGGTGTGGGGTGAGGATTGCAGTTTTATTAGCCATGATCATTCCTCAATATTTATCTGGGTTATTTTCCACTAAGCTCACTGTCATCCTCCCGGGCCATGTGAGAAAAGAGCAGTAGAGGTACCTTAATCAACATATTTGTTTGGGGTTTTTTTCCCTCCCGAGAATTTATATTACCTGCTGAGCATTTTTACAGCTACTCTATCTTTTACAAAAATGCCATGCCTCTTTCATCTCTCTCTCTCTCCCTCCCTTTGAAGCCTTTAGTCCCTTTGAAAAGCATAGGTTATGGGACACAGTCTCTTTTCAGGCTTCTGAATTGTAGACAGTCGATGATTTGGGTACCTGGAACAGAAATACATTGTTATGTTGACCCAAAGCAACCGCTGAGAATAGATGGGATTTTCCTTTCTGCAACGCTCCCTGCTGTTATTTCAGTAACCCTCGTGTAATTGTTACTGTGACTGCAGAATGCCATTCTGCATTGAATACAGTGAGAACAATTTCCTCCCACGGTCGCTTTTAAATGTATCCCAGCAACCCCTTAACATCATTTCTGTATCTCAATGGTCCATTCCCTTTCAAGCTTTTCTTGCTCTCGCCGTCATGATTCTCATCTGATGCAGAGGGTTGATAAGCCCATTCATCCTGTTTGTCTGCACTGCTAAGTAGATTCTGTATCTGCGCAGAAACAGAAGATTGAAATGGAATTTTTATTTATTGTACAGTGCCTTGGCTGATATTTGAGACCAGCCCTTTCTGAGAATGAACAGCCTTGTTTCCTGGGAAGAAACTCAATGGATTTGCAAAGCAGTGATGGGGAACTTGTGGCTTCCACATGTTCGACTTCAACTCCCATAAATAATGACCTTTGGTCATGCTGGCTGGGGCTGATGGGAAATGGAGTCCAACCACATATGGGTTCCCCATCCCTGTTGTAAGTGTCCTAAATCCAAAAGATGCTTCGGTGGAAATTTTTGAAGCTGAGCTAACTCCTATATTCATTCTCATACCATATAATTATAAAACAAGACAAGAGGAGGTTTGTGCACATTTTTGCTTGTTCTGTGCCTAGAAAGCTCACATCCAGGTGGGTTTTCCCACTTGTCCATGCTTTCTAGGCCTGGATCCAAGAGGTTTTGTCTTTGTCTCACCACTTCCCCCCAGAAACCCGTACTTTACATTGGAAGAAACTGCAATAGAAGGCAAACCCACTTGTCATTTGTTCTGAATAAGTGCTGAACTGTGGGTTTTCCTGGAAGAAAGCAGCAGGACAAACAGAAGTGTGGATGAACCCAGAGTTAAGACATGTGGAGACAAATCCTACCTATACAGTGGTACCTCTAGTTATGAACTTAATTCATTCCGGAGGTCCGTTCTTAACCTGAAACTGTTCTTTGAGGTGTGCTTTCACTAATGGGTCCTCTTGCTGCTGCTGCGTCGCTGGCACACAATTTCCATTCTCATCCTGGGGCAAAGTTCTCAGCTCAAGGTAACTCTTCCAGGTTAGTGGAGTTTGTAACCTGAAGTGTTTGTAACCTGAGGCATTTGTAACTCGAGGTACCACTGTATACATTTCACCGAGTTCAGTGGTACATACTTCCAGGTAACAGTGTATAGGATTTTGCTTGAAACTTGCCAGGATGGGCAAGCGATTAAAACACCCTAAGACCACCTGATTTTAGGCCTCATACCACAAGTGGAGTGAGAAGAGGGGCAGTGTGTGTGTGTGTGTGTGTGTGTGTGTGTGTGTGTATTCATATGTTCACTTGATGTCTCAGGGATCACCAACACTTCTGCTTGTCCAGTGCTTAGAAAGCACACATCTAAGCAATTTTCTGTTTGTCCCCCACTTTATAGGCATCGGTCCGAGCAGTATTCCCTTTGCCCCATCACTTTCCCTGGAAAACTTGCTCTTTAGTGTTTAATTGGAACAAACAGCAATCCACAGAAAACCCAATTGCCATTTGTTCAGGGCTCAAGATTGGGTTTTGCCAGGGGAAAGTGGCTGGGCAAATGGAGGTGTTGATAAGCCCTCAGTCATCATCACTCAGCATGTCAACACTCTGGGCTAGTTTACATCTTTGATCTCATTTGACTACAATATCAAGCCACAATTAAAATTTATGAAGTTGTAATGAAAGATGTAATGCCACAAGGTAGAACTTTTGGAGGGCCAAACTACACATTAGGTGAAAGTTATAATTGGATCCCAGGGTGATTTGGTGGGGATTTTTCTGGGTACTTTAATGAACCTGGAAGGGGGTTTCAAGTTTGATTGGTGCCACAGAGCTGGGAAATTAGATGTTCATTAATGCTTTCAGCTGTTCTTTTTTCTCGAGTTAAATTGCTTATCCCTGAAGCTGCTATTAGCCCAATGACAGCAAGAGAATACAAGTATCTGGAGATTACAGTTTTAAGAACCTACCCGTTTTATGGTGTTTGTATTTACCGGTTGATATAAATATGTGTTGTTTTCATGCAGTTGGATGCTAATATACATTGGGGTATAATCTTAGTCCTCTGTGTGTGATATTATTTGCCTGTTGTTTATATTGGTTTTTGCATAGGGGGCACTATGACAAATGCATTTTTAGTTAGAATAGTTATTGTGTAGTGGCTGCAATGCATTCCAGGAATGGTCGTTCACAATACCAGTCATAACTTGGGAGCTGCTTCAAAAAGTTGGTGTTTGGTAGACATATTGCAGCAGAGTGCAGAAACAAAGATTCTGTTAAGATTGCTGGTGCGAAGAATAATAAAAAAAAAGATTATTACTCCAGGAAAACAAAGCCCGTAAATACAGCCATCTTGGAATCATGAGGTTAAAAAAGGAAGGTCTAATACTATCTGACTGAAGGAGGGGGTAGGAAGTAAAGCCCGAGAAAAAAGAATCTACAGGTAGCTAGTTACAAAGTAATCAGACCGAAAAGCAACCTATTCTTCCTCGCAATTGCCCCCACTAGTTCAGGTAACTTATTACAAACATTGTTGCTTTACTAATAAATAATAATAATAATAATAATAATAATAAATTATTTATACCCTGTCCTCCCCAGCCAAGAGCGGGTGCAGGGCGGCTAACAACCAATAATAAAAGCAAGTTGAATAAAATACAACTTTAAAAAACAAGATTAAAATACAACATTAAAACATTAAGATGCAGCGTCTTCACAGGAGGAGAAAGGGGTGGGGAAAACCTACTTACAGAAAATGTGCGTACGTGCACACAAACACACAGATAGATGTGGGAACAAGAGAAGGCTTTGGATGGGAGACAGCAGCCACTTTAAACATTTGCAAGAAACAACTGAGATTGTCGTAAAACAAAAGGCTGTTTTTGTAGGGGGTCTGGTCATATAGTTCAGGAGCAAGCAGACTTCAGTTTTGTGAAAACTATTTTGAACCCCATGTTCCACCAACCACAGCCTGGTGGGAAATGGCAACTTAGGGAGCTAACTCCTAGTGGCCGAGGTCGCTTCACTCCCTACCAATAAAATATTTGACGGGGATGACCCCCCAAAGTCAATGGGCATTGCCATTGAAATGGTGTGTGTGTGTGTGTGTGTGTGCTGCGTCTTATGATCAGTTATGTTGAGTGGGTCTTACCTGCCCCCTATTGTAAACAAAATCTGCCCTTTTTCCCTTATGGGGTATCCAAGAGCCCGTATAGAGTCCTTATGTGGGTTCCCTATTGGTAAGAGAAAATAGTAGAGGCCAATCAGAGAATATTGAGAAGCAAAAGAGCTAGTAAGCCTCGTCTTTATTGATCTGTTGCAACAGGGTCTCCCCTCACATGCAGGAAAGGAGGAGGACCCAGAACAAAGGTGTGTCTGCCCTTATATTATATTTTAAATTCCCTGCCCTGGAGCTTAAGACCACCCCTCCATACATCATACATACATCACAGAAGGTGTGTAACCCAAGACCACCCCCTACAAACATCATACCTACATCACAGAAAAGGTGGTCTAGAACAGAAATTTGAATGTTTTGGTTTTCTGTCTGCCAGGTTGTCTGATAATGCCTTATCTGATTGCCTTTCCTGGTGGTCTGTCACCCTTTGAAATGGTGATTACTCAATTCCTGAGACAATGGGAAGGTTCCCTGACCCCCCTCCCTCCTTGCAAAGAAAACATTTGGTCAGTTTGGGCGTCAAAATGGTTTCAGGTCGTTTTCTTCCTGTGCCGATATATGTACAGTACATGTTTGGTTGGTACATTTATGGACATTTATTATATATATAAGACCTTAAATTTTATTATTACAACCCCCTATTTTTTTACAAGTTGTCACCCCTGCCTGCTACACTGCCTCTCTGCCTTGCTTACTGGGGTCTCAGGAAGGTGGTGTGAGATTTTCAGAGGCCTCCATGCAATCTCACAGGGCTCTTGAGAGATTTTGTGGAGCACTCCCAAAATATTGCCAGAACCTGGAAGCGATTGTAGTAGTCACTTCTCCTTGCTTCTCCAGTGCTGGTATGGAGGGTGACCATGGCGCCACCCTTGGATTTCACCACCTGAGGTGGCTGCGTCAGACTGCCTCATGGACAGGCCAAATCTGGGGTGGGTTTCTGCCCCCCAAAAGATTTTGGGAGATACTATGAGGATCCCTCTGTTGTAAATAAAAATATGCCCTTTTCCCTTATGGGGTATCCAGGAGCCCATATAGAGTCCTTACATAGGTTCCCTATTGGTAGGAGAAAAGAACAGAGGCCAACCAGAGAATATTGAGAAGCAAAGCAGCTAGTAAGCTTGATCTTTATTGATCTGTTGCAACAGGGTGCTCCCCTCACACGCAGGAGAGGAAGAGGACCCC